>NC_082640.1:165695966-166929091 GCF_028023285.1 Balaenoptera ricei
TTGTGGGCACTCATAACAGAAACCATACTTAAAACTGTGAGTTCTGAAGGCTTCTTTAAGGACATTACATCCAAGGTGAAGCATAAGTGGTGGGAGATGGTATCCTGGGTCAACAGACTCGCACTTCGTTAATGTGTGTGACATTTTATCAACATTTACACTGTATTATTCACAGAATGAAATCGGACAATAATAGTTTTCATATCCTTATTCTTTGTACACAATTAGATATTTTTGAACAGTTCTATGCAAAGATTTTCTACTTTTTGATGACTTGAATTTTATTACAATACCATCTAACTTCCTTACCCACTCATCCATAGTTACTAGCAATCTCCAGGCCAAAAAAAATTTGCTTAATTAAGATTATTACCTTGGGTAATTCATTTTCAGTTTTTATGAGAAGTGTAAGGTCTAAAAAGAAGCGATTCCGTGTATTTTTAGTAAGTTGGGTAATATTATAAATGTACTTGGGTATTATTTGTATGATTCATAATGAAAATTTTTTCAAACTTACAACATGAATATTACTATCATGTACTGGCCTTATGCTTTAATCTTTCCATGAGTTGCATTTTCTTAAATCCAATTTAAAAACTGGTACAGGACATCATTACTTACAGTTCAAGTGTGAAAACTGTGGACTAGACAGGAAGCAACTGTGGTCCTGCCAAGAGGATGACTGATCTAACCCATGAGCATGGGAACTTTCAGCAAAGTTTCTGTCATCCTAAAAAAGAAAGCACAGCATTTCAGTTCAAATCATTGAAAAATGTAAGGCTTGGGATTCACTTAAATGTACTGAAAATAAAATTGAACCTCAAGATACCAGCTATGTCACACCACAATTTAATATAATTATAATCCTCGTAAAAAATAAAATACGTGGATGTTAAAGAAAATATGAAAAAAAAGAGAGAGAGAAGGAAATCATCTGTAGCCATAACAGCATGACATATTTCTTTCCAGTCTTTTTTTTCCTGTGGATAAGATTTGTAAATAGTGTTGTAAAACTCTGTGTTATTTATTTACATTTAATAATATAAACATTTAAAAAGTCATTAACCTTCAGCTTTATGTTACTCATATACTGTCTAGTGAATATACCATGCTTTACTCAAGTATTACTCTTCTGGGCATTTAGGTGGTTTCCAATGTTTTACTCCTATAAATTACACTATGAGAAATACCTTTAAATATATAACTTTTCCCATATTTAGGACTATTCCTTATGACAAATTCTTGGGTGGAAATATGGGGTCAATAAAAACAATCTGATGTTTTTAAATACATTTACCTAGACTGATTTCCATAATGATTATACAAATACTCATTCAACAAATATTTAACACATAAACCAAAATGAATACAGAAAAGGTCCCTGTCCTCATGGACTGTATGAATGTGTCCTTTTCCCCAAATCTTAGCTGAAAAAGGGAATTAGGAAATTATATCTTTGAATAATTTTACTAATTAAATAGGTTAAAACACAGGTGCTTTAAGATACGTTTACTTGATTAAAAATTGCAATATTTTTCTCTTAAATGTTTTCTAATTATTTACTGCACTTCATTTTTTCTTTCTTGCACTCATTCCTTCATTCAACAGTCGTTTATTTGGCACCTACTACGTGCTGGTCAAAGAGCAAATAAAACTTTGGCGTATATGATCATGAAATATTCAGGATTGTAGGAGAGAAAGGCATTAAACAAACTATACAAAACACAATATAGTTAAAAACTATGATAAGAGCTATAAGAAGAAGAATGGGAAATAATAGGCAGAACTACATTTAGATTTGGGATCCAGAGAAGTTTCCTCTGGTAGGTGATATTTAAGGCAATAATTTGAATGCTGAGTATGAATCAATGGATTAGCCAGGTGAAAACTCATAGGTGGAGAACGGAAAAGTGGGAGGTAAGGGGGAGCAGGAGGGTGGTCAGGGAGTGGTGCTCTAGACTCCTGTGAAGGTGCTAATAAGGTAAGAAAGAGTTTGGTGTGTTTGAAGAACTGAAGGAAAGCCCATGGCTTAGGCACACTGAGCCTGGGGAAGTGGTTACAATGAGATCCAGAGGTGGGATTTGGATGCGGGGTTTCTTTTACTTAAGTACACTCGGAAGGCAATCAAGGGTTTTGAGGAGAGGAATGACATGCTTTGATTTGTGTTTCTCAAAGATTACTCTGGCCTCTTTGTGGAAAACAGACTGAAACAGCACAAATGTAGAAGTGGGAATACCAGTTAAAAGACTGTGCTTGAGGATGACTGCGGGGTCAAGGGAGAGGAAGGGATCAAGAATGGTGCCAAAGATTCTAGATGAAACAACTGCTGGTTAGGTGGCCTAAACAGATTCTTCAAAACAGTAAGGCCTCATGTAGCATGACTATCTGATAAATTAGTTGTCGTTCTCTGCACTAAGTACCAAGTTTATATTTTATTTCTTTGTCACATATATATGTATGCAAACGCAAAAGAAAGGCCAAAACAGAACAAGTGTGTGTGTGTGTATACGTGCACACACACACGCAAACTCACATACACGTCTGTAAAAGACATTTATTCTGAGCTAAAAGCATGGACATAATCCTAAAATGACTTAAGATCATCAGTTTTCATGTACCAAAAGGGAGTTTAGGTTCATTTAAGATGAAGGCCCTGTGGTTTTTAACTAAGTGATTTATAGTTTTCACTAATTATGAGAATTTCATAAGAAACTGGCAGTCATTCATTATAGGATTGCTGGAAAGGAAAGGATATGCAGTTGACGCTTGAACAACGCAGGGGTTAGGAGCACTGACCCTCTGTGCAGTCAAAAATCCACATATATATATATGTGGATTATAGTTGGTCCTCTGTATCCATGGTTCTGCAACTATGGAGTCAACCAACTGTGGATTGTGTAGTACTGTAGTATTTACTATTGAAAAAAAAATCTGCATGTAATTGGACATACGCAGTTCAAACCTGTGTTGTTCAAAGGTCGACTGTATTAAACTTCCTCATTTTCTATATATGAAAAAAAAGAAATGTGAGTGGTTGAATAAGTCAACAATTTTAAGGGAAAGGGATACAGTCCTAAATTGTATGTACATATTAACACAGTACCAAAAATATATGAAGCAAAACTGATAGAACTATAAGGAAAAAATAGACAAAACCATAATTATAGTTGGATATTTCAACATTCCTCTCTCAGTAACTGATAAAACAGTAGGCAGAAAACCAGTAAACATAAAGAAGACTTGAACAACACTACTGGCCAGCTAGACCTAATTGACATTTATCGAATACTCTACCCCAAAACAGCTGATTACAAGTATTTTTCAAGCACACATCCAATATTCTCCAAAACAGACTACATGCTGGGTGATAAAACAAATCTCAATAAGTTTAAGATGACTGAAATTATACAAAGGATGCCATCTAACCACATGGGGTGAAAGAAGAAATCAACAACAGAAGGACATCTGAAAAATTCCCCAAAATTTAGAAATTAAAGAACATACTTCTAAATAACTCATGGGTGGGTCAAGGTAGAGATCAAAAGAAAAATGAGAAAATATTTTAACTATATGAAAAGAAAAGCATAATTTATCAAAATTTGTGAGAATCAGTTAAAACAGTTTGGAGGGAAATGTATAACATTAAACGTGTATATTACAAAAGAAGAAACGTCTCAAATTGATAATCCAAGTTTCCACCTTAAGAAACTAGAAAACGAAGAGCAAATTAAACCTACATTAAGTAAAAGGAAGGAAATAATAAAGATAAGAGCAAAGATCAATTAAATAGAGAGCAGAAAAGCAGTGAAAAAATGAAACCCATACTGTTATACTTTTTAAGATCAATAAAATTTTAAAACCTCTACTGAGATTAATTAAGAAAAAAAGAGGGAAGATATAAATTGCCAATATTAAGAATGAAAGAGGAATATTACTAGAACGTCTATAGACATTAAGAAGGTAATTAGGAAATATTTTGAACAACTCTGCCAATGTATTAGACAACTTAGATAAAATGGGTACAAGTAAACAGCCTTAAAATGTGTCATCCAGTAGTTCCAGTTCTAGGCATCTATATTAGGTTAATAAATTAAAAATACAGACAAAGATTTTTATACCAAGATGTTCATCAAGTGACTACTTATAATAGAAAAAAGCTGAAATTAACCTTAAATTTCCAACAATAGGAGATCAGGAAAGTAAAGTATGGTAGAACCATAATGATAATAATGACGATGATAAAGAAAATTCCCACATATATACAATGTTACATGAAAAAAGGAGGAAATAAAATTATCAACAAATGGTGATTTCAATATAAAAAGATATTTATAAGTAAGAGCTGGGAAACATACACCCTTAAATTACGCAAATAGGTTTTTAACAATATTTGTTGGATTATTTATTTTCTTGTTAATTTTTTCTGTATTTCCTAAATATGCCGTATTTTTAACTGTCATATGCCGAGAAGCTGGTTGTATAATTAAAAATATAAGTGGTTCTTTTTCTGGTAACAGAAAAGATATAATCTATGCTTTGATGCCAGTTGAGTTTGTTTTAGAAATTTAAAACCATACCTTGGGAAGAGCGAATAGGATTTGACTATCCTGTGTACTTCATCCTTCATCTGGGAGGCACATTTTGAGGCTGTCATTGCGCCATCTGCTTCATTCAGCAAGACGCCCAGACTTACACCTCCACTCCTGTCCTTTCTCACTGTCTTTCTCAGCCCAGGTGTCAATGGGCAAAATGTGAGTGTTTGCTTTTCCTTATTTTTTCCTTTCTCTTACTGGCCCATAATCAACTAAGCATCTCTTAGCGGGAAACCATATATTACGCTTTTCTCTTTCACATTTTATATAGGAACCACGATTAAGTGGAGATTTCTAGCATTGATTGAAAGCATAATTCTCCTTTCTATCTGTGTATCTTCCAGCTCCACCCAGGCCTTTAGTATGGCACATCTGAACTATAATAGCCAGATCCACGGCTCTGCCTCTAGTTGGCCCATGTCAACTCATTCTAAAGTAGCTATTGGAATACACCTGGGACTCAATGAACAGTTGACCCTTGAACAACACAGGTTTGAACTGTGTGTGTCTACTTAAACACAGATTTTTTTTCAATAGTAAATACTATAGTTCTACATGATCTGCTATTGGTTGAACCCAAGGATGTGGAAATGTGGATGGGGAACTGTGGATGCGGAGGGCTGACTACAAGTCAGATTTTCCACTGCACGGAGGGTCGGTGCCCCTGACTCCTGAGCTGTTCAAGGGTCAGCTGTATGTCTTTAAGTTCCCAAATTTTCTAAGTCTTCAAAAGACTGTCAGAATCCCCAATGCTACCTTGAAAGATAACTAATGAAATGAACCCTGAAAGAACATACTAAAAGAAAAATATTCCACGATCCCTTTGAACAATCAACATATCAGAATATGAAAACAATATCTTCATATTCTCCAATTATACATTGATATTTAACTTGTGGAATTTCTAAGTAAAGTTTACAGGGTGACCATAAGATGACTGTTTCTTTCTAATTCCTACCTGTTTTTCAATTAAATACTTAAATATTAAAAAGGAAGTACTGGTTAAAAAGGAAGATTCTTTGCAATTTTAATAATCCTAGCTTTTGCTTTTTGCCAACTCTTATATCCTTAGCACAGGGACCTATTTTTATTTCTGTCTTAAGTCTCAACAAGCTATTTAGCCAGAATTCCCTGCAAAAATTCCACTGGGTGAAGGAACTTGCATTTTCTAATATTTTCCCTGGGTTTCTTCCACTTCTCTTTCATAACCCACATTGTAATTGGTTTCTTAAAAGTTGTTCCAACCCAACTAAATCTTTTTGCTAAACTGATCTCTAATGATTAATATTTAATGATGCCCACCAAGTATTTTTCTCTCAGAAATACTGTAAGTTCAAAGTTTATAAGACAAATGATGCATTTAATTTTTTTTAAATTTAAATTTATCCAACTCTTCCCCCAGAGAAAAGGAAAAAACACTTATGTGTTTCTGAATCTGTGGCAGAAATGTTTTCCTGAATTTGTCTCTAGCTTAACAATGCACTGTTCCCCACTCTTAATTCCCAATTCTCCATCAGTGCTCGAAAAAGCTTAACCTCTTCCTCAGTAAACTTTATTCCTATTTGTAACTTCAATGTGGACAGACAGTTTACTTAAAGTCTGCCCTCCTTAACTCAATCTGCATGGCTGCTATTATATAGCGTTTTACCTCCATGAGGGTGGGGCTTTGATCACCTCTTTCTACCTACCCATCCCAACATTCCACAATTTAGCACAGTGCCATTTGCATTAAGGAACTCAATAATGATCATATATAATTATTCTTGACCAAAGTACAGAAATGAAAGTTTGCTATGTGGAAGTTGGGAAGAAGGAGACTGTCACTCTCACATTCTCAGTTTCTTCATATAAGGAAATGAGGGCGCTGGACCAGATCATCTCCTAAGATTTCTCAGCACTAATGTTTTCTAATTCTAATCTACCCGAGCAGAACCACTGAACAACCAGTACATCTAACTATGCAAACTATCTTTTCCAAATTTATACCATAATACTATAAACATGAAGCCACGCTCAGGAACAGACTCATGAAAATACCGTATTAGATCAGGCCATTTGATAAATTTACCTTTATGCAATTGATTATTTTATGGTATAAAATTTAATATTACTAGTGACTCACTAATGAAAAAGATCACACTCAGTTTTTGTTTTGTTTTGTCTTTTTACTCATTTTGGACTTGGCTCTACATGACTTTAATCCATTTTCAGAAACTGAATATATTCGTAGTGGGTAGAAATTTGCCATAAACAAGGATACTCAAAAAGGTGTCACTGACTTAAGAAACAAAAGCAGGGATGCAGAGATATTTTATAATGATGGTGCCTCACTGGAATCAGTGCTTCCTCTCTTAAAGTGACTATTTCAAAGGAAACAGTGATTGTTTGGATGAATACGTTATAACATGTTTATTTAAAAACTAATAAGACATTTAATTGGTATTCCTTATGTATCTAGTATTCATATCTAGAATTTTGAATTCGACATGATTAACAATGGTATCTTTATAGTTAAACTCCTTCATAATCTTTCCTTTCTTAATGTTCTTGTTGAGTAAATTATTGGGAAAGGTGAAGAAAGCATGTGGCTTGTTAGGGGAACTGGGTTTGGTAGAGTTAAAAAAATGTGCTCATCTAAGTACCCATGTTGATTCCTAAATAAGCACTTTTGATCCATTGCTATTTTCAGGTTTTTTACCAAAGAAAAATACCAACTCATTTGGCAACCTTTTGCTTAACTTTTAAAGAGCAAGATGTAATCAACTAGTTAAATATTATGGCTGGATCACTTCAAAAGCATAAAAATTGCTTTAGAGTTCAGCATGATTTGATTGCCTACGAGGTTTCAGATGTGTCATCTAAGGATTACTGGAAAAACAGCAATTAAATTTTTGTTAGAATTCCATAAAAGGCTAAAGTTAGAAAAAAGAAAGTTTAATCACCAATTTAGCATGAATTGTGTATTCTGGAGCCGAAGATAAGGCAGACAGTGTCTACCCTCAAAAATCATACAATCCAGTAGAATAGCATTTCCCAGATTTCAGTATTTACCTATAGTTATCTTACTATTTCTTTTATGTTAACTTAAAGATTAGCCTTGCACCCTAAATCTCTATATAGAAGAGGCTTAAAGGATGGCAAAATTGCTTGGGGTTGGGGGAAGCATGGAGTTATATTTACGTAGGAGATTACATGGGATTTCTTAACAAAGCATGGAAAGAGGTGGTTATAAATGAGATAACTGGGGTATTGTGGGGTTAAAGCTCCCTCAAATTCCCCCATGATTGCTACTGCTGTTCCCAAGCAATATTTGTAAAATTATCTGAATAATACACTGGTGATATATTTTAGTAGTCATTAAATAAAAATCATCTACAGTCTTGAATTGCACGAGGAGTTATGCATTGCATGCTTCAGAAGCTACCATTGTAGAAGATTTAAGATATGTACAGAAATAGCTGACCTTAGAAAGAAAGTGCTAACAGCCATTAATTGCTATGAGCAAAGCATAAACAAACCACGGAGAGATTCAAGGAGGGAGAAATAGCTTCCAGAAGCAAAGCACATTCTTATAGCATACACATGCTTACATTGAACAAATATGACAAAGGGCTTCGGCAAACTCTGCCTTCATAACCTGTGCTGAAAGCCATTATCAACACTTCCTCACCTACCTCATCTTATCCTGTAAAACATCTGCTTCTTTAAAAAGAAATTGCATACTAACTCTTCTACTAGAAATTGAAAATCATGATTTTCTTTTCAGGAGGAGGAAGGATGGGAACAAAATATGCCTTTTGTGATTTTACTAAAAAATCCACTGCTAATTAAAACCATATATTTAGCATGGGTAGAGAGCAGAAAGGGCAGGTAGCAAATGGGAATATCTTGGACAAAACCATGCTCTTTCGTGAATTCAGATTAGCAATGCTGTGTTATTGGCTGACTTTTGAACATTCTGTTCTATTTGAAACAGCTGGGACAGCAAGGAAGTCTGTATGTCCTACAGAAACCCAGTTAGGCCGCATGAACGAGAAGCTGTGAAATGCTTCTGTTGTCTACACAGAGACAGTTTGGGTCAGATTCAGCTTTGAATTGAATTCTAAATTTAAACTTTTAGATCAGGCTTTGACCAGTTAACTTGGTAAGCTTAGTACAATATTACATTATGCTCTCAGCAGTTGTGGACATTGGTCCTCCTAAAAATCTCAATAGGTTTCTAGAAATCTGATCATTTGGTCCTGGTGATTGCCATGGGAGTAAACAGCAGGAGATGGTTCTCTTTCTGGATTGAAAGAGAACCTGACTTGTACACTTTCTGCTATACTTCCCCTCCACCAGCAGTGTGGCCATATTGGATGTCTCACTGCCTTCTGACATCAGCAACAACATGAGAGCAGCCAGCTGCCAACATAGTTCTGCTAGTCCAACAGTTATTTGTCTGCCAACAGTAATACAGTCAGGGGTCTACAACTGTAATGCTAATAGTGATCCTTTTCCCTGTACCTTGTCATCACAAGCCTCTTTTCAAGACTTGAGAGCATCTTTCTTCTCTGAACTCCCACTGCAGTTTTTTTGGGTCACCCTTACAGCATGTACCCCTTTCTCCTTTGTACTACTGTTGTCTGTGTGAAGACTCTGAGTTCCTAAGGACTGATAATGGCTCTCCTTACTATGCCATCATCCTCTCTGGCTTCCAGCACAGCGCTTTATACACAATGTAAACTCAGTAAAGGTTTGCTGAATGTTGTATTTAACAACAACAACAAGAACAAACTTGAACATCTCACAATTAGAACAGAAGCTCTAAAAGGCAGGGATCTTTGTTTTGTTCACGGACATGATTCCCACGGGCCTATAAAGTTCCTGGCACATAGCTGAAACTCAATAAATATTTGTTGAATGAATGGATAGTATTATGACTTTATAAAGAGCTTGGGTAGTATGTTTTGGTAAAGAAAGAAAAGAGAATATTTTACATAATGTGTAAAGGAAGTAAGAGTAGATTGGTAATTTCTCCTTTCTCTAGACCAGGAATTGGCAAACTTTTCCCATAGAGGGCTTGATAATAAATATATTAGGTTTTGTGGGCCATACAGTTTCTGTTGCAACTACTCAACTCTGCCACTGAGTATGAAAGCAGTCACAGACAACACGTGAATAAATAAATGTGGCTGTATTCCAATAAAACTTTACTTACAAAAGCAGTCAGCAGGCAAGATTTGGCCCATGGGTGGTAGTTTGCCAAACTGTGCTCTAAAACAACTGTGCAAGAATTATCTATAAGGATTAAGATGACTAGATTACTACTCCCTACTTGAAGACCATGCCTTCTGCATGTTTATACATCCTGCCACTTCCACCTCCAACAGGTAGTGCAGTGCTTTTGCAATATAGTATCTGTATAGTCTATGTCTGTTGCATTAAACTGAATCCTACACTAAGTGATTTCCTGGAACCACAGTTTATAGTAGAACCAATGAACTCAAGAGCCTTTTCTTTGAACTCTGTCCTAGCAAAATATGACAGAAGTTAAGAGCTGCTGAAATAACGTCTTATGAAACTGATGTAGTAAATGGGACGCCTTATCCCTTGATAGAAAGAGTCTCAATGCCTCTTATTATTTTCTTCAAGATGTCAATAGTTAATCAGAGGTAGCTTTTCTGATTATCCACGAAGCCAAGAAATTAACAACTTTTCCACTGCCCATATGAACTCATGTTTCTTTTGAAGCTGCCTCCCCTCTCATTCTTGATAAATAACTTATTTTCATAAAAAGCATATAAGCAAATGATCATTGGTATCTACAATTCACAAAAATGCATTCTCGCATTTTTCTCAACAATGACTACAAAAGATGTGATATTCTCATGAGTTTTACGTTAGATCACTACATTATTTCAGGCCAGACATCTGCTACACATGATAGTAACCTACATATTCATCAGTAAAATGGATTAACATTTAAAAATGTTTAGTATTAATGTGGGGCAATGTCATCACAAAATGTGCTTTGTGGCTCTTCCTTATATTTGTACTGCCTATTTGCAAAATTTTCTACCTTATTTCTCATTTTGATAAGTGTTGGCCTCACAAACCAGCCTTGATTTCCTCTTCAGCTGCAAATGTAATTTTAAAGAGAACGCCAATGAGATTACTTGCTGAATGTGTTAAACATTCATAGCTTTGCCATATGCTGTTATGGAAATTGTATTGATTTATAGCAATTTGGGTGCCACTAGACAGCACTGACTTACCTAATACCGGATCTAACTGTATTGGGAAGTAATGTTTTAAATGCTTCATTTGCATCCAGACCTCTATTGAATTAAGAGGCATATAATGTGTTTATGTACTTTTGGAGACAACTGACTTTTATTTATTAAAGATATAGTCCCTACATTTGGTGACTTCTAAAAAAATTAAGGAATATCAGGTACAAATTTATGCTATAATAGCCTGGTGCTCAAGGATATAGATTCTTGAAGCCAGGCAGATTTAGGTTTGAACCCTGATTCAACCACTTAACTGCTCTATAACTTTGTTTTCTTCAATGGTAAAAAAGGAAAAATAATGGTGCCAACTGACAGGGTTGCTGTGAGGATTAAATGAGGTAATGCACATAAAGCATGAGACACATGCAAAAAGAGCAATTTTTTGTAGTTTGTTCTAATATATGCTCAATAATGAGTCGTTACTATTATTTGCTCTTGTTACCTAAGCCTTTCACTTCTGTTTAAAGTTAGTGGCACTCCTCTCAGTGGTGGAGAAATGCTTGAGTATATGGGACCTGATGAGAATGTTGGAAGACAATTTAAAATTCACCATATGAGACAACAAGGTCACTACTATAGTAAATAATACCAATATAAAAAGCAAAGGTAAAAAAGCACAAAGCCACAGGATGCCCTCTTTACAATAAGGGTATAAATAGCATGGCATAATTGTGTTAAATTTTTGTTTGAGATGGGGAAGTGAAGTGCTCATTTTAAGCATGCTAGGGAGGACTTATGTAAATGAATACTGTCTTTATATCCACAGAGCATTCTATCCAATTATCTTCAGAGGAGGCAAGAAGCATCTTAAAAATAATTATATTTGGCTGAAATAAGTGAATATATACAGTGTAATGAATATTCATATATATTGAAGTTTGTAAGAATATATAAAAGAGCCAAAAGAACCTTTAGTTTTTTTTATTTTCTAAATCAACTTGGAGTGTACATTAGAATATAGATGGATTCTCTCTAGGTCAGTGTTCTCGATGGGGGGCAATTTTGCCCTCTAGGGCAGGGGTCCCCAACCCCTGGGCTGTGGACTGGTACCGATCCATGGCCTGTTAGGAACCGGGCCGCACAGCAGGAGGTGAGCGGCGGGCGAGCAAGTGAAGCTTCATCAGCCGCTCCCCATCACTCCCCATCGCTCGCATTGCCGCCTGAACCATCCCTCACTCCCCCCCACCCCCTGCCCTGTCCGTGGAAAAACTGTCTTCCACGAAACTGGTCCCTGGTGCCAAAAAGTTTGGGGACCGCTGCTCTAGGGGATGTTTGGCAATATCTGGAGACACATTTAGATGCCACAACTCGGGATGGGGAATGCTACTGGTATCTAGTAAGTAGATTCTTAGGGATGCTGCTAAACATCCCACAATGCGTAGGACAGCCTCTACGACAAAGAATTACCTGGCACAAACGTCACTAATGCCGGGGTTAAGAAGCCCTGCTCTAGGCTAATAACCTCAGGGTCAAATGAGTTTAAAGTCACCCATACCCCACATGGATCTTGGACAGACTCTAGGGAATGGTAGGCTTTTTGTCAATATGGTCAGATCTTCCCAGTCTCCTATGTTGGTTCCACACTAGTGAACCATAGGCTGAAGTAGTAATATGGAGTTCTTATTCTTATGAAAGGAATGACTGTAACTGCCAACGCTATGCAATACTATGTGTTACTTCACCTACTGGGGACTTCAGCACCGAGAGTAGTTGGACTTACGTATTGAGGGGGGCCACCATCCACACTAAGCCTCTGACCATTCTAGAGACCAGAGGTTTCCTGGCTCAGGATTTCTTAAGCAGCATCAATTCCCATAGACAAACAACATATTAAGTAACAATGGCATAAACTTAAAGATGAGTTCTCAGGTAAAAAGTTATAAACACAATCTTTGGATTTCTATTCTCTACTTCTACAGAATTGAAAATCTATCTCCTACATCAAGAAATATCTTTTATAAGTAGTACCCTTACACAAAACCTACAGCAGCTGCTTAGAAAGCTGTAGCCATAAACATGAATAACGCCCAAAGACTGAAAGTGTATATAAAGGGCATTACTTTGAAGCTTTGGATTCTGTACTTGGTGTCATCCAGCCGCTGCTGAAGAGATTCTCTGTGAACTCTGTACTTAGAATATCTCCCGTCAATTCTGTCAGATAAACTGCGCGAACCCTGCAAAAACAACAAAGGGTCTAAACTGGTAGATGAAAGAAAAACCAGTGCTTGAAATTAAAATAAGAAAGTTTTGATACATAGATGATTAATCGTTATAGCCGTTGAGAGAGATATATAGAGGAATCATAGGTTCCCAAGGATAAAGAAGAAAACGATCACTTTGGATGCTATCATGAAAATAAAAACAGGGTCCCACATTGGTTATTAGCATTTCTTTTCACTGCTAGTCCCCAGGCCAATCTGAAATGACTTCCTTCCTTTAGTTGAAGGAAGGGAAAAAGGTTTAATTAACAGTGAGTTGTCCAAAGATGGAACTTAATGATACCATGCCACTTTGGGATGTTATATACTATCCCTTGGAATAGTACTTGGCATCAAAATATTCTCTTTGTTCAACATTCTGACTTTTAACTATTACATCACGCAGATTTTTAAACCTAAGGATAGCTCATCTGCCCTCAAAAACATAAAAAAATTCAGGTAATAAATTAAGACAGAAAAAATTTCCAGGGCCTGCCTTCCTTCCTTTCTATTTTTCCTTCATTCTGGGGAGAGAGGATAGAACACAGCAAATAAGTCACCACCGCCAGTTATTTAGACATTTCTATTATGAATTAGGGAGAAATTAGAATTAGGGCAACTGATTTTCATATGTAAGAAAAATCACCTATGGGATTTAGTTCCCCAAATAGCCCCAAAGAACTTTTTGAATGTTCAAACTGGAAGGGGTATTAGAATTCCAAATTTCTCATTTTTATTCAAAAAAAAAAAAAAAGTTACAGCCCAGGTAAGTTAAGAATGACCTGTCCAAGGCTAGGCAATTTGTGGCAGATTGGGCTTGGAACCCAATGCTATTCCCTCTCCTCCATATCAAATATGTAATGTTTAAATGTAGGATTGTGGAGTTGAACCGCTTCTTTCAAAATAAGGGGGAAAAAAATGAGAGAGACTATGACACCTTTAAATAAGAATAAAGTCAAAACCATCTAAATAAGTTGAGGTCTGTATTCATACTTAAGAGTCATAGACTACAGTATTGCCAAAAGAATATGTGAAATGCATTTTCACATATATGCTAGTGATGCTGGTGTGAGGAGGAACAACAGAGATAATATTGTTCAAGTCTCTCATATTTTATGGATGAGGAAATATTCCCTGAGATATTAAGTGATTTTGTCTGGTGCATGAGCATAGACCAGAACTTAGGTCTTTGAACTCTTGTTAACAGCGTACTGAATTTTAGAAAGTTTAGGGGTTTTGAAAAATATAATCTATGTCTAAAAACCTAAAGGCTTCACGTATTTTTATTTAAGGCTATGTTTAGTTGTTTTCATTAAATTGATTACATGACCTCTTTTTAATCATACATATGGCTTTAGAGTACATATAGAATGGGTTTCAAGCTACAGGCAGTAGGGCAAAGCAGGTGGGCTTTGCTGTAAACACAGAGAAGTAGATCATAGATTTCTCTAATTTACATACCCCAAACCTCAGTTTCCTGAGCTGTAAAATGGGGGAAAATAATGCCAATCTATAGGGTGTCTCTGAGGATTTGAAGAAATGTAATGTAAAGTACTTAGCTACTGCCTGCCACATGGCAGTGTATAATACTTGCTAACAAACTCCTTTCCCTTTTAAAGGTAAAGGTTTCAATTTTAATGACTAATACTGGAAAGTACAATTCTGAATTTTGAAAAGCACTGTCCCTAAAAGTTTCACTATATAGGCACCTTCCTATGTGAGTGTGTGCACATATAAGCTAGATTTGTAGATAATCACTAGCCTATAAGATGAAAAATAATAAAACATTTTTGGCAATAGTAGAGAACACAACTTTTAAACTACTCTTATGAACATTCTGTTTAATGCAGACCACTGGGGGAAAAATGAGCTGTCACTGGAGGTTAAACTTTATTTTTTTTATGCTGGTGTAAGACAGGCATTAGTTTTTCAATGGCAAATGCCACTTGTTTCTAATACCTTCTGGTGCTTGCCCTTCATTCACTTAGATAACTTCTATTAGCTAAAGAAGAAAAAACTGGAAAGGACATGGGTGTAATATATTGTCTGCTTTCCACATCGGGTCATATAAGGGTGAAAAGAAATTACATCTTCTTGAACACTGGTTTCATAATTCTTTGATAGCGATTTAGACTGCAAATATGCAATTAAATCATGAGAAAGAATTAAAACTTTAGTAAAATATACTAGAAACACTTGGCTTTATTCTATAAGTGATATTCTAGATTTCTAGATGTGTCAGCTCAACCCTAGATCCCACTCAAAAATGTTTAGTTACTGAACTAGCAAAATACACTTAATGAAATTTTAAGATAGGGTAGACCTTGAAAGTTACAGCATATCGGTACCTCTAATAAATCAACATGGCATGATCTGGTTATATTTCTTACTCACTATATCCTCAAATAATATGTTAGAGTTAAGCAGAATCTATATATAAGTTATATTTTAAAGCTAACGTGAAATAAACAGTTAAATGGCTTTCAAAGAGAAACTCTCATCTTTGTTTGTTCATACAGGGTCAAGAAATTACAAATCACTAAAACTGTCCATTAACGTATGCATCCCTATGGGGACATGTGCTGTCTGGCCTGGACCTTGTCTGGCAGGACTGGGTGTCAGGGTTATATTTACAGTAGGTAAATCCCGACATGTAATTAACTGGCTTGATAATAAAATCCTTTGTGGTTAGAGTTCTATCAATAAACAGCATTGGATATAAAATCTAAAATTCTATGTGGATCTGAATTCATATATTGTAGTACAGGGATAACCTGTGCACTACTGTACCTCTAAGACAAACAGTACTCTGGAAATTTATAATTTAAAAAAAGAAGATAATTCATAAATTAAAATTGTTTATCAAAAAAGTCATTTAATTCTTTTAAAAGAATTAAAAGGAATGTGTAATTCCTTTCAATTCTTAGGTTTTTCTAAATTATAGTTAAAGCTTTAGGGGGCCAAATGAGCTTCTGGTAATAGGGTAAAAGCCTCTATTTTCCTATATTGTGCGAATATGTAAGTTCCATTATTTTCGATGCTGGCTTCAGAAATGTCAATAAGCTCTGATAAGATTGAGTGTTAAGAGTCCCCAGTGTTTTTTGGTCTTTCCTCCCTCCCTACAATTTTCTTTGCACATCAGGAAGATGTCAAGTGTTCTCACTCAGATAAAAATACTGAAAGAGAAAAGCCAACTCTTTCTCACTCTGAAGCCTTTGAAATCTTCTAGTAGGCTCAGTTTCTCAGGCACAGACTCCAGATGGTCTAAGGCCACTCGGGTACTCTAGAAAAGAAAACACAAGGCAAGCAAACATTATGAAAAATTGATTAATACTTTCAGAATCCAAGTACTAAAAATCAGTTGTACCATTGGTATAAGCAGTTCAAGCTGTAGATTTAGAGAGTCAAATAACAAATAGTATGTCTAAGATAAATGTATCTTTCTAAATCAGAAAAAAATTTTTCAAGAAGAATATGATATGCATTTGCAAGACTGATTTGAATATAAAGCTCCTCCTAGATAACTGCTTGCAACTGATATACTATCAAACTTTCTATAGAGAATTTCATATTAATTTACAAACCTGCTTCAGTGAACATCAGAAATAAATCATAAGGTAATACTGAGAAATAGATGAATTTGCAGTTACTTATCTATGGAGCATATTAGAGATCCTCACATGTTGCCATTATAAAGAAGAAAAGAGCTCTCAACAATAATTTTAGTTAAAACGGAAAGGAGTAGTTCTCAAAAGACTTGGAAGAAATAATCTGAAATTAAATATGTGCGACAGGGACACAAGGTCCCGTTGATTACAAATCAATAACTTCTACAGTCTTTGATTAGCTAGTCACTGATTTACACATACTGATATAACCACTAAGAGGGAATGCTCTGAAAATTATTTCAAAGCAGATGTTGAACTAAGAGGTTAGGTTATTCTAACCTTGAGACCAGAGACTATACCATATACACCCCTGTATTCTTAGTCCTGTCACAGGGTAGGCACACAGATATTAGCTTTTACATTTAAAACGAATTGTAATTATTCAATGAAATAAAAAATAAACCCTAGGGCTGCGCATGGGAAGAAAGTGTCCTGCAAGAACCTGGACGTAAGTTTGCACAGAGCTGTCAGGAAGTTAGTGACCACCCACTATTCCACATACTCCCCTACATCTCCTACGTGAACGGTTCTGCACAATAGATTATGAAGGAAAGTGACATGTGTCACTTCTGGACTGAGACAGTTAAGAGTCTGTGTGTTCCCTTTTCCACCTCAGACCCTGCCATAAGGACCCTGGAGGCCACATATTCCGGATGGCAGAGCTACAGGATAGAGGAGAGCCGCCCACCATATTGGACTTAATGTGAGTGAAAAATCAACTTTTATGGTGCTAAGCCATAAGATTTCATGGTTTGTTAGCTACCAATGCATAGCATAGAATTTATTACAAATAATACCTGAGAATTATGTAATTTAATAATAGGCTAATCAGATGGTCAAATGGCTTTTTTTCTTTTCTTTTTTTTTTTTTGGTGGGAGGAGGCCCCAAATTATATGTGCGTCAGGGTTTTTTTCTCAGGGGAGTTCAATTTTTTTGGAACTAGCCTGGGTTAGGAACTGGTGTTCTCATCATCTGGTATACTCACTTTCATCTACTTTTCCTATCCCTCTCTCACCCTGATGCTGTTCTCTCCCATCCAGAGCTTCTCCAGAGCATAGCCTTACATCTCCTGCAGGGTTTGTGGAGGAGCAGGGATGGAGACACAGTGGAGGGTCTAACTCTTCCCTGAAGACACTTTCAATGTACTCATTTCCACCCTCTCCTTCTGCAATAAAAGGGTACCACTAGCTCAAAAGCCTTTCAGAAATTCTACAGGGTGAATAAAATTTGCTTTCCATAGCTATCCCCTTGACAGGCATTTGGGTTTCACCTCTGTTATGAGGCATTTTACCCTTCTTCTTTCGATGTTCTTTGACTTGGCATTATAGTTGTCTTCTAGTTGTCAACATGTAAACCACTGTTTCTATCTCTTCATATTTGTATTCTTCTAATGTGATTTTTGAGAGAGTAGTAGAAACATCCTTACTTTGGCCATTTTGAAATTGGAAGTTGTACATGCTGTTTCTTCACATTCATAACTTTTCAAGTTCCACTTAAACTTCCTTTTCGAGTTCCATTTAAAAGACTTAGTATTTTGTTCCTTCCAAGTAGTTTGTTCCTTCCGCTTAACACTTACACTGTTAGTCTTTTTTGTGGCATGTGCTCAACTCAAACTGCCATGCATTTTAAATAGCTTTATTTAATTATTTCATGAATAGGAAAGATTAATCAAAATAACATGTTTCTTAGAGACAGACTCACAGACATAGAGAACAGGCTTGTGGTTGCTGGGGACTGGGGGTATGGGGTGGGGGGCTGGAGAGGGATGGACTGGGAAGTTGGGGTCAGTAGTTGCAAACTATTTATACATAGAATGGATAAACAACAAGGTCCTACTGTATAGCACAGGGAACTATATCCAATATCCTGAGATATACCATAATGGAAAAGAATATAAAAAAGAATGTGTATATATACGTATAACTGAGTCACTGCTATACAGCAGAAATTAACACAACATTGTACATCAACTATACTGCAATTAAAAAAATGGCATGTTTCTTAACATAGGCCCTAATGTGTAGATTTAGGAGAACTAGTAGTTTTAGTCACCATATATGCTATATTCATTTAAATAGTAAAATTATAGCTTTCCTCAAGAATTATATTGGCCCTTGAATAGTAAAATCCAAATCAATGCCATGGTGATTTTAAAGCAAAATTTTATGCATTGGATAAAATCTTCTTCATAAACAATGGTTTCGGTACAACTTGTAGTTTTAAAACTTTATTTCCTTTTTTTCCATCCCATAATTTTTTTCATTCAAAAGTGACCCTCTGAATCTGGGTTAAATATGTTATACTCATTTTGATCTTAAAATAAGCAAATGATCTCTTTCCCTACTGTAAAGCTAGCAGGTTATGCAAATATTTTTGCTTAAAATTTTCAATCAATCAGGTGATGCATTAAAAAGGTTTTTTCCTAGCATGTTTACACATACTGGTTTATTCTATTTGATTATGTTTTGGGGGTACATATTCAAATGGCTACTTTTTTTGAGTAAACCTTCAACCTTAAAAATTTGCTTGGCTTCTTCTTTCTTAACTGGTTATTTTTCTACTTCCCTCCCCTAACCCCCCACGTCTCCATTAACATCTTTATACTTTCTCTTCATCTATTGTAGTTGTGATTATTTTATATTCCATTTATGGATTGTTTCTCAATATCTTGCTCAATATCAGAAATCCTTTGTGGTACACATGTCCTTCTCTTCATCCTTATATTCTAGTCAGTTAAGTAACACCAAATGTATATCTAGATACCACAAAAAGATCCATAAGACGTAGATGGCACACTTTCTCTTCTGCAGGAACTTTTAATTTACTGGAGGGAGAATATGCATATGTAAAAGATGTAAGAATTATACAAAGAAAAAAGTTAATTGCATTTATTTTAAGGAAATTACATGTACAGATGCTGAGATTTCTAAGGCATCTGCAACAATAAGACATAAAGTAATGAAGATAATGAGTCCAGGCCTGCAGTCACCTCAGGTCTCATAATTTCATGATTAAGTGGTATTTGGGGAGTACATTTATTTTCTGGCCTTCTCTCCCTCTATATGCATGTTAGTGTGCTTAAACCTACCACGTTTTCATATAGACTTAAAAGTATGCATATGCACGTTCAAACTCCGTTTTTTGTTTTTTAATGTGAGACTGGCTGGGATTCTGTGCTTAGAGTCTTGTCACATTACGTGGCATTTCAAGTTCACTTTTCCCCGAAAGCTAACTGTGCTAGAGAGACAAGAACTAATGGCAGATGGGAAGTCTAAATAGGGAACTTGCTTGGATTTTAAAGGTGCCGTGAGGACCTATAGCATGCCAGTTCCTAGGGCAAAATATCTCATGCAGAGTCAGGGAAACTTTTTATTTTTTAAGTTGATTAATTACTTCTGCCTTACATGGTTGAATGCATTAAAGGGCACATATAAGTCTCCACTGGTAGAAATAAGGGAACAATTTCTCAAGTTTATGAATAATGGCACCAGGAAATGACAGGTGCTTAACCTGTCTTTAATTTTCTTAAATCAATTTTCTAGAAGAACTAAATTGGACATTCACATGGGGGTTTAAAGAGTGTTTCTCTTTTGAAAATGTTACAAGATAATAAATTTCATATCTAATTTGAAAACACAGAAATTCACAATTAAGACTCCGTTTCATAAAGAACTGATACAATACACTGTTTATAGTACTTGCTTTATCTCAGAGGCTTAAGGAGCTGGACTTCCACTGGCCTAGGAAGCAAATGATCAATTACTCCTAATCCTGTTTAGTAGGATAATGAAAGACTAACTATAAAAATGTAATTCAGGGCTTTCCTGGTGGCGCAGTGGTTGAGAATCTGCCTGCCAATGCAGGGGACACGGGTTCGAGCCCTGGTCTGGGAAGATCCCACATGCCGCGGAGCAACTAGGCCCGTGAGCCACAACTACTGAGCCTGCGCATCTGGAGCCTGTGCCCCGCAACAAGAGAGGCCATGATAGTGAGAGGCCCGCACACCACGATGAAGAGTGACCCCCGCTTGCCACAACTGGA
Source organism: Balaenoptera ricei (assembly GCF_028023285.1). Classification (NCBI taxonomy): domain Eukaryota; kingdom Metazoa; phylum Chordata; class Mammalia; order Artiodactyla; family Balaenopteridae; genus Balaenoptera; species Balaenoptera ricei. The sequence continues at coordinate 165,716,742 of NC_082640.1, forward strand.
GAAAGCCCTCGCACAGAAACGAAGACCCAACACAGCCAAAAATAAATTAAAAACAAAAAACAAAAAACTCACATTATTTAAAAAAAAAATGTAATTCAATTTTGAATACAATTCTTAATCCTCATTCCTCTGTATAATGTAGATACTAAGGTTATCCCCATTTTACAGATGAGACAACTGAGGACCAAAGCGTAAATAACTTCCTCACAGTCATGTGGTGGCAAAACTGGTATGCAAATCCAAGCAGTCTGAATGCAGAAATGTCAGTGTTATTATATAAATATTTTCATGGCAAATCACCAATTGAAAAGGACAGCAACCAGCGGGTGTAATAGCGCCTGCTTTAGGTAAATTCCTAATCCCTTGTTAGCTATCAACTCTCAGCAGCTAGAACTTTGAAGATATGTCCTTGATGAGCTTGCTTCTGGAAAAAGAAGTCTTAAGGAAGAATTCCAGGAAGAATTTCATCTTGCCAGTGCTGAAGGGTCTGTGCTCAAGACCATGCATCCAATATATACACACACACAAGGGGTCAGGACAGTCTTTCTGTTGATTAGAGGACATTAGGTATGAGATTGATTTTTATGATACTAATACCCCCTTTTCTTTTTTTGTAACATTTAGCACTAGGATAGCACACTATCTGTCCACAAGAGGTGCTTCAACAAATGTTGGCCACATAAAGACAAAGGCAGAGTTACCGTGTTCTAATCAACCCACTGAATCTTGGCCTCTGTATTAAAAACCTAGAAGCAAAAGTTTGCTATTTCATTTATTTTCTCTAGACTAAGGGCAAGATCCAGTGGCAGAAACAACAGTGAAATTCAGAAATCCTGTCTGTTAGGACTTACGGCTTTTGTACCTACAGCAGGCGTGTTTAGATATCTGTTGGAAGGGGCAATGAATCAGCTGGCAATTTTACTATTCCAAAATCTTCAACACACACCAAACTGCTATGGGGTTGAACAGTTTGTACTGGTCCACAGTATATTTTTCTTTAGGTGTTCCTTTGCTTCAGACTTGAGGGAAATTTAATAATATAGTATGACAACATAAGTAGCAGCTATTAGGAATTAGAAGGGGCTTCACTGCAATTCTTAGATTCCTGTCTCCTGTAGAGAAAGCTTACGAAACAGAATATACTTTTCTTTGTAAAAATGTACATGTTTATTTTCTTATTAACATATAACAGCCACCATTTTCTTATAGTGCTATTGAAATCATATGTTTTGGGTTTGGATGATTAAAGGATATGGTGTCTATATTTTTATTTTAAAAATGTGTGCATTTTTGGCACTATATAGATATTAAATACATGAGGTTATGAAGCAGTTTATTTGGGTTCAAAAATGCAATTCCATTTCATTTGGAAAGAGATCCACTTCAAAACTTTTTTGACAAATGGCTGAAAGATGGTAAAAGGACCTGAGTAAACAAGTTTGAAGGAGAGGAAGAGTGAGATCATGAAAAAGAGAGACTGTCTGCCTTTTCACTTGAGGTGACTAGATCCAGCACAGCTTTATTGGCTTCACAGGGTCCTCTTTTCATCCAAACTGTATAAGACACTTGCTGGAACCAAGTGGAAAAGTAGCAGAGACTGGGCTGGCAAAGTCATTTCGTAGACACACATCCTTCAAAGAGCCTCAGAGCTCAAAGTTGTGTGGATTTCTTGGAATATCAGAGGAGTCCTCTATTTCTAGATTGTGTACTGTTGATACTGAGCAGGACCCTGTGGGGCTCCTGGGCACAAAAGCCTTTCTGTGTCCCCCACGTCTTGATAACAGGAAATAGGCTTCATTCAGCCTCCATGACCTTCCCTGAGTTCCAGTGAGAAGGTTCAAACAGTTGCTAATTAGAGAAGGGAGGGTTTGTGGAGACAAGGGAGGAACAGTCAAGAGAAACAAAAATGCAGCCTCGGGGCAGGGTCCTGGTTCCCCATTAAGGGATATACCTATATAACAATATCTGTGCTGTTCTGCAGATACTGAAAGCCCCACAAGGTGGGAGAAATTAATGGTATGCTGCCCTCAAGCAGGCAGACCCCAGACGGGTGGGAACCAGAAGGTTGATGATGCTGAGTCCCACTTACCTTACCACCGACCAATCAGAAGAGTGTCTGCGAGCTGATCACACCCCCTCTGAACCATTACCATGAAACTTCTCACTATCGCCTCCATGTTGAGACACACAGTTTTTGAGGCACAAACCCGCTGTGGCCCCTTTGCCTGGCAAAGCAGTAAAGCTGTTCTTTTCTACTTCACCCAAAGAAGATTGTCTCCAAGATTTAATTTGGTGTCAGGGTACAGAGGCCGGATTTGGCTTCACTTTAAGAGAGTTTTAAAAATCAGACACCCACTTAGAAGTGTTTACATGAGTCTCAGGGTAAGAGGGTACATAAGGCTTGTTAAAAAGACAAACAAAAAAAAACACCAGTTAATGTGGCAACATGGCATCAGTGACTCTATTTGATCTAAAATCCAGAACTTTTGTCAACAACAAATTCTATGTGTCTTCATATAATACCATTCTAATCAAACGTGGTAGAAGATCTCCTTTAAAAAGCACAAATTTGTGAAATTTGAGAATAGGTAGAATAGCTTCACTAGAAAATTTGAATAAAGAAGGCTTTCTAGGTATTTTCCAACTCTCGTTCACAGTAATTTTTTTCAGTGAAGAACTATAAAAAACCTACAGAATCTGTCATTCCAGATTATTGCTTACTTGTTTCTAGACATAACCAAATTATGAATTATAGTCAACCCATGATCTTATTATTACCTTAATTTGGGGATTTTTTTTCCAATAAGAGAACACCAAGAATGAGTTGAAGGAGAAAGGAAGACAGAAGGAATAAAGAAACATCTCTCTTCCCCTTGAGATCCCCTCTTTAAATATTTTTCCTGATATAAAGGAAAAATAACACACAAAGAATAATGAGGACTAGTTTAGTGTTCTCTGTATGCTAGATAACGAATTGGGCCCTTACAACCAGTCTATAAGGAGGAGGGTCTTGAGATCCACACTTTAATTTCTGTGAAATCATTTCATTTCTTAAAATTGAAAACTAAATGTACTCAACAAAGGAAAGAAATTTTAAGAACTTTTGCCCCCAAAATGTGATTGCATGTTAATAATGGGCAAACAGTATAAGCAAGTGTTTGCTGAAAGAGAGAGTTTAGCAATTTCTGCTTAAGGTGGCAGATAAAGAAACTATGTTTGTGGGATTGACTGGTCCCAGTCACGTGTTTCAAGCTGGCTGATGGAGGACAGTGTTGAGGTGGAAGGGATGCTGAACCAGAAGTCAGCCTATCTCATTTGTGGAGATGCACAGTTCCAGCAACGTTAATTGTACTTTGTGGTTTGGGGAGTATCACTTTCCCCTGCCCTTCTAAGCTTCAGTCTTTTATTTGCAAAATGGGGATAACTAATGATGGTCTTTATTATCCCATACTCATAGAGTAACTGTGATTATAGAGTAAGAGTGAATGTGAAAGTACATCGAAAACTGTCAAGTACTTTCTAAATAGTATTAAAAAAAAACCTGATTCTGTGAAGGACTGTCAGCTCAAGAATTCTCAAATGGAGAAAAGGAGGTCAGTGACAATCTAAATTTTACAATCTAAAATTACTAATAAAAATTAGTCAACAGAGTACAAAGCAGAAACAAGGCAAACTTAATTAAAACTATATCCAATATTTAGAAATACATTGCTGTTCTACAGACATCATCCAACACATAAAAGTAATAGAATTGTAATGGCACACAAATTGCTTTTGTACATACTGTGCCCTCGGTGGAGAATGTTCCCTGCAGTCTCCTTATCTGGTTATAACTTTTCCCCCCAACATTAGGAGCATTTTCAAACATACAGGAAATCTGAAAGAAATTTACGGAGATCACACAAATACCCACCACCTAAATTCTACTCTTAACATTTTGTTATATTTGCTTTATCACATATTTATCTATCCATCCCCACGTCTATCCATTAACCCAACTTTTTTGGATGCATTACAAAGTAAACTGTGTACATTAGTACACTTTACCCTAAAGACTTCAGCATGCATACCATTAATTCCACTTGAATATGTTTAATGTAAAATTTACATTAATTTGTAATGAAATGTATAAATCTTAAGTGAACTGGTTAATTTTTATTATCTTTCATCACTTCCTCAGGGAAGGCACCCATGCCTTCACTGATTTCTGTCAAATAAGCTCTCAGTTAAGTCATGAGCCTTTCCTTTGCAACAAGTACTGGAGTACTAGTGTTACATGTATTTGTGCGGTTATTTAATAAACGCTTGTGTTGACACTGGGCAGCAAGCATCCTCCGGGTGGGGAATGTCTGTCTTTGCCCCCCACTGTACCCACAGGCCACCTAGTGCTTCCACAGAAAAGGTATTCAATAACTGCTTCTTGAGTGAACGAATGCATCTTACTCAATGCACGGGAGGGATTTACCCATTTATTCAATCTGCAAGCACTTACTAAACACCTACTCTATAGCAGACACTGTTCTACAGGTGAGCTGAGGGAGAGCCCAAGATGAGGCTGAAGATGCCTACGGTAAGATCTTACAGAGCCTTTAGGCCACAGTGAAGTAAGTGTGTTTAATTCTGAATGAGACAGAAGGTCTTCTGAGGGTTTTCAGCAGAGGAGTGACATGCTCTAAAAGGCACCTCTGATGCTGTTTGCAGACTGCTGGCCCCTGAGCCCCAAGCAAGGGAAGAATTGGTGGAGTTTGGGAGTATTTTGAGAAGGGCGCAAGGCGTCTCACTCCCAGGTTGGGGACCTGCTGAGCAGTGGAAACTCTGAGACCCACGTCAGGGGTGCCATCTGGGTGGAGTTCCCTGAGAAATTTATTGGGAGAATGTACTGAATCCCCAGAAGGGCAATGGTGCCACACCTGAAGCTCTTGATTTACCCCAAATACTCTTACATCTCAAGAATAGGCATTCTGACCATAAACTTCTGAAAATGTCTTAAATGTCCACAAAATAGTTTCTCTAATAATGATAGATTATTTAGATTATTCAGATAATATTTTTATTTGTGGTAGCCTTCTGTTTAAGGACATCAAGATATATTTGAGGCAGCAAGGTACAGTGGGAAAGCTCACTGAGTAGCAATCAGGAGATAAAAAGTTACATCTCAGGTTTGCCATTACCAGTTATATGAACCTGGGAAAATCATTTAACCCATGGATCTCAGTTTCCAAATCAGGAAAATGGGAAAGAAGGATCTAAAAATTTCTAAGAGCCCTTCTGTCTCTAGATTTAGTCTGCTGTAGCTTTAACTTCTTCCCGTAGTAGGTTGGGAGCTTGAAAGGTTGGAAAGGGTAAGAAAAATGGCTTTCTATAAAGAGAAAGTAAAATAAGGAGAAAACCACTTAGGGATTACTATTTACCCAAGAACACCTGTGGGGTGGAAAAACCTTCATTCTTCTGTGGCAGAAAGCAAAGCTAATGATTGCATAAGGAAAACAGGAAGAAAGATATTTCTGTCATCTTGGGTATTTGCCCTATCAAATTACTAACTCCAAATATTTGTCATTTTGTATTTTTAGAACAGATACTTCCAAAAGCAGGCGAAGAACTTGCTTTTCATTTTTTTTTTTCATTTTATAACTGCCCTAATTAAAAAGAATTAAAACAGAAAAATGATTTTACAGTTTTGCCCTCATCTAGATGCTGCTAATTAGCTTCTGGTTCTATTACCATAAATGTTATTCCATATTTTTGCTTCTGTCAAAGTTTCTGTGCCATCATGACTTTGCACACTGTGGACCAAACAAATGTTGCTGCCATTCTGGTAAACAACAAATGTAGCCTGCCAGCAATCCATCAGCCAATGCAGCCACCTCCAATGATGTGCCCTGAGGGGAATTCAGGATGGAGATAAACAGGATACTGGCCCTAGATAGTTAAGATGCATATCTAAGCAATAATTTCAATGAACCTGGACTCATTCATCTTCCCATACATAGAAAAACACTAAAATCATTAACTTGAGATGTCTGTTTTTTGTGATTAGCAGCAATCTTTCGATGTTTGACTTTTTCTTTTTTTTTTTTTCCCAGCAAAAACTCCTATATATCTTGGCTCCTTCCTTACCTCTTTGAAACAGTTCCTCAGAGCTATCTGAGAGGCTATATCCCGATTATATAGTCCTCAGTAAGATTACCAAAGAAAACATAATTCTCGACTTTTAGGTTGTGCTTTTTTGTTTGTTTGTTTGTTTTGTTTGTTTTTTTTTCAGTCGACAACGTGAAGGCCCATCTGTCTGGAATATCCTCTACATGCTGCTTAAATTAGCCCACTGATTGTCCTTCTGCAAGACTTGGCTTGGTTACTACCTCCTCTAACATGGCAGTTAAAAGCATGGCCTCTTGAGTGGTCCGAGTTGAAACTCTGGTTTAGTTTCCTACTGGCCATGTGTGCCTACGGAAGTTCCTGATCCTCTGCACTGGGACTCAGTTTCTTCACCTATAAACAGGAATGATAATAACACCCATAGCGTAGAACTATTTTAAGGATCAAATATATTAACATATGTAAAGTACTCAGAATGGGGAAGGGCACTAGTAAGCACTCAATAAACACTAGCTATTGTTATAACGATAATACTAGTTATTACTCTGTGAACATCTCTCCTAAAGTGTGTGTTGGGTACCCATCCTCAGTGCTTCCCATGCACACACATGCCTCCTATCACCTGTCTAATCGCTTCCTGTCTATTTGTCCCTTTCAGTAGACAGCAAATTTCTTAAAGGCAGGACTATATTCTTCCTTAATTTCCAGGGCTGAGTACTTGCTATTATACACAATAGATTTTAGTTTTATGGGGGGAAGAAAAAACAACAAAAAACCTTCTCAACACGAAGATCAATAAATATTCATTTAGAACTTATAAATGCTGTAGAAACATACATGTAGCACACATTATTTTCTAAAAGTACAATTTAAAACCTGACTTTTTGAGGGACAGTGAATGTTTTTAAACACTCAAAATTAAATAAATAAATAAACAAATGGAAGAAAACGAGGGACAGTAAAGTTGAGTTGAATGGTCCAGACAGAGTAAAAGTGAGGAAGATGAGAATAAAATCTTTTGTGGACCTAATAAGGTCCTAATAAGGAAATGTGGGATGTGAACAGCAAACTGTCTCCTGTGGATGAGCTGACAGGGGCTTAGCCACTTGAGGCCACGATGACACTGGTCACAGGGCAGATACTGAGCAATGCTAATCACTTCCCTGAATACTGCAAAGCCCTTGCCCCAAGCCCTCAAGATATGCGAAAGTAGGCAATCACATTTGCCTCTTCCATATTTAACATGGAACAGAGGGTCCTGATATGGAACACTGATAAGGAATGATAATTGTTCTGGCTGAGGTAGGGTCCAGGCTAATTTACTTAAAAGCTCCTCGGTGAGGTGAACATAATTAATCATCTCTGTTCTCAAAGTAAAGGGTTATTTTCTTTTAAATAGTTGTCCTGCGTTCTAAAAAAGAACGACAAAACAAATTAATCATTTTCCATTACTCTGCACACAGCACTTGGATGCTGAGACAGCATGTGAACAGTTAATCCGCCTATATGGATGAGTTTCTGGTGACAGGCAGATCAGATCTAAATAGAAATCAGGCAAGGTATTTTATTTTTATCATTGTGGCTTTGAGACTTAATTCAAAAATAACTGAGACCAACTCTGACTATACTTTTAAAGTTTGCTTTCATAATTAATCCTTTTTTGAACACTTAGAAACACTCTTTTGGATCCTGTACAAAGCATTTCCCTGGCCGACTGCTGCCAAAGCAGACAGAAGCAGAGACTATCTAGAATCCTTCAAAACTATTGAAAATTCAACTGAACTATCTCTTAAGGCCATACTTAGTTCAAAGTACCAGTAATTTGAAGTTATAGCAATACATTTTGGAAGACAGCCCACCTAAACAAGTAATGTTAAAGGTGAATTCTAAGTATGTTTGAGAGGCTCTGTTAAGGTATGTCCTGAATGGCTGAACAGAAGGGCAAGAGAGGATAGATGAAGTATATGTGAGCAAAAGTATATATTTTTAAATAAATTCATCTAGTTTCTGAATTTGCAAGCCCTGGCTGAGAAAGATGGACCATGAAAGCCACTGGGCATTATACAACTGACAATATTATTTGATGAGCAAATTCATCTGACATTTGCCACAAACAATCGTCTTCCTGAAACTTCAATTGCTAGAAAGGTTTTTTTCTTTTTTCCAAATGAAAGCCATGTATTCATTCAACTGGACAACAATGAAGCTTTGTGGCCTGGTGGTTAGTATGAAAAGGAGTTGGTTTGGCCAAAACAATTTGAAATTTTGAACTTAGTCTCCCTTCCCCCACTTCTTTTTTAACATACTCAACTAAAATGAACGAGTTCTGTAGCCCTTACTAGACACATTTAAAAAAAAAAAACGAAACTAAACAAAAAAACAACCAACAAACCCCCTGAAGTAGCCAAAACCACATGACTTTGGACATTTAAAGTATGTTATAAAAACTTAGAAAACATGCAATACTCTGGAAATGAGTCAGGATTTCACAGCATTTATTATACAGAAACTGGATAGGACATCTGGCCTTCCCTTTATCCAACAGCATTTACTAAGTACCTACTATGTACAAATCAAACTATAACATCACTACATCAGGCTTCATTCTGCTAAAGCTGACTAGATTTAGTTCAAGCATATTCTTTTGGTTCCTGAATGAAAATAAGTTATTAAGGCAATAGAGAGAAATATTTATAATTTTTTGTTAACTGCCTTTTCCTATTAAATTGGAAAATTTTAAGTATAGGGATTAAGCCTTACTTGCTATTCTTTAAATCTATGGTGTTAATACATAATAGCTACTCAATAAATATTTATTGAATTTGGTGCTGTAATTGCTTCTCAGTCATCCAGTAACTACATATATGCAACAATATTTTTAAAATTTGCTAATGTGAAAGATTAGATGATTTATATTTGATTTGGGAATAATCCCATATCCTGTCAAGTGAATATGGGTGTGTCAGGAGTTCTGGGATATACTCTATATAATGAAGTTGCAACAGTAACATCAATTACATGAGACAGGTACTCCACGTTTTCTTTGAGGACGCCTGCTCCCTAAATTTTCTTGAGATATTCTAGGACATGACACCCATGAGGAATATCAGTTAGGAAGAGCAAATCTGAAGTATTATATAATATTGCTTTCCCTGTCCTTCCTTCTCTCCCACCCAACTTTAGTTGGAGGCCAAAGGTAAGAGCTTTGCTCTATATTATTTCTAAGAAGGTGCAGACATAGGTACATATCACAGTCATGCAAAGCTCAAACTTTAAATATATATCTGGTCTCTTCCTCTTAAACTTAGAGGGAATCCAGTGCTTTAAAGGAACTTTCTGGAGATGCAAACAAGATGCCTATTGATAGTGAAAACTGGGTCTATCAAATTTATGGTAATAGGTAATATTGCTTGAAGTCAGTTGCAATTTGAACACTGTGGGAACCACAGGAGATTCATTCATAACAAAAACAAACAAGTAAACAGAAAACAAAGAAACAAGGAGATGGGAATACAGAATGGCAGTTTGTTCCCAGATCCTGGAACACAACAACATACTTTGCTTAATCTTTAGTGTATCGGTAATAATTAGTCATCACCATTTACTATTCAGGTCCAACGGGTGAAGTTTTTTTTTTATTTTTTAAGATTTTTTTTTAAAAATTTAATTTAATTTATTTTTTGGCTGAGTTGGGTCTTCGTTGCTGTGCACGGGCTTTCTCTAGTTGCGGCGAGCGGGGTCTACTCTTCGCTGCGGTGCGCGGGCCTCTCATTGCGGTGGCTTCTCTTGTTGCGGAGCCTTCTCTTGTTGCGGAGCATGGGTTCTAGGCACAGTACTTGCAGCACGCAGGCTCAGTAATTGTTGCACGTGGGCCCTAGAGCACACGGGCTTCAGTAGTTGTGGTGCGTGGGCTCAGTAGTTGCAGCTCTCGGGCTCTAGAGTGCAGGCTCAGTAGTTGTGGTGCACGGGCTTAGTTGCTCTGCAGCATGTGGGATCTTCCTGAATCAGGGGTCGAACCCATGCCCCCGGAATTGGCAGGCTGATTCTTAACCACTGTGCCACCAGGGAAGTCCCCAATGGGTGAAGTTTTAAAAAAATATTTTAGCTACTTGATAAATTACTTAAAGAATATAAAGAGATAGTAAAAAAAAAAATGTTATTAGAAATTTTAGTAAGAAGTTAAGCATGTTATATATTCTCTTGATTTAGAAGGTATGAATGCAACAGACTACTGAATAACTGTCATCCATGATTCTGGAAAATACCCATCTTGTAAATACAGATTAGAAATTTCAAATATATTTCTAATGAGTTCTATTTTATCATTACTTCTGGCTTGTTCTCTTGCACTTGCTTCTTCAAAACACAATACTTCTAAAAATGTGACAGCTTCTAATTTTTCTTTTTTAATATAAATTTATTTATTTATTTATTTTTGGCTGCGTTGGGTCTTCATTGTTGCGCACAGGCTTTCTCTAGCTGTGGTGAGCGGGGGCTACTCTTCGTTGCGGTGCACAGGCTTCTCATTGCGGTGGCTTCTCTTGCTGTGGAGCACGGGCTCTAGGCGCACATGTGGGCTCCGTAGTTGTGGCTTACATGCTCTAGAGCGCAGGCTCAGTAGTCGTGGCGCACGGGCTTAGTTGCTCCCCCACATGTGGGATCTTCCCGGACCAGGGCTCAAACCCATGTCCCCTGCATTGGCAGGCGGATTCTTAACCACTGTGCCACCAGGGGAGCCCTGCTTCTAATTTTTGAAAAATTGATAATGCAGTCTTCTTTACTACATAATTGCAGATTTTTTTTTCATTTTTTAGATTTATAAGTATCAATTAGAATGGTCAATCCAACAAAAATTTTCATTTCTATATTATCTTTTCCTTTCAGTCACATTTTTATACAACCTGCTTTCAGTGTTTGCCCATTTATGAACCATATGAAGTAAATTATGGTGCACAAACATAACTAAAGATGAAAGAGTACTGTCACACATTCTTTCAGCAAATGCACTGCTCCAGGTTCTTGTTGCCAAATATTGCATGATGAAGTGTTTCTTGTTGAATAAGTAACTGGAAGAGAGCACCCTATTTCCTCTTTGTCCTCAGAAATAGATTGTTCATTCATTGATTCCTGAATTTGCAAAAAATTCATCTACGATCTTATCATTTGAAGACTCATAATCTGACTTTTGCTTATACAATCAATTTCACCATCATCATTAGTATCTAGAATGCCACTGTCTCTCTCTTTATATTCATCTTCTGATTCATCTATTAAGTATGAAATGTCTTCCTCTGTCAGTTTCCTTCTCTTTGTCATTATGGGAGAAAATGAGAAATTCTGAATTATCAACCTGCATCCAATAAAGGTAATAATAATAAAGAAAAAGACTATAAAACTTCTTCTTGAAAGATAATACAATATTTTGATGGAAGGTACTTCTCCGTGGCATTGCGACATGTCTTATGATGGCTTTTATCCCAGAATAGCTTTTCAAGAATGTTTGTATAGCAAACAGACTTCGAAATACACTGTCTTCCTCTTAGGCAAAGGTTCGGTAGAATTTCTTGTAGCTCCCTTTATAGGACTGGGGTTACATAAGCTCAGGGTTCCTCAGCTATAACACAAATTCACTGCATGTGCAACGCCCACCCGGACCCATCTCCATATTGCCCCTGAGGGACTTGGGAGGCAAAGGGAAGTGATACAAACATGCAGCTCATGGGGCCAGCTGTGCTGTGACTAGTAAAGTCCTTTGTCTCATGTCTTCTTCCAGCATCCATAAAAGTACGGCAGGCTAACTTGGTAACTGGTGAGAAGGGTAAAATTCTCAGACTCTTCAGTTCTTGATATACTTTGGACAACACAATAAGAAAATTGAAATGTTATGTAACAGTGATGATTTAGGTCACTTATTGCAACATCCATCTGTGTGATCCCCTTATCCCTCCATCTTCATATGATTTTGGTCTCTTCTAGCATATTTGGGAACAACTGACAAGTACCAATAAAATAATTTCTAGGATGATGAAATAGGAAAATGTTTCAAGAAAATAAGATCACCAAGATTCATTATACATCTTAGATTTATAATAGGCTTCAATAGACTCATGGTGTTTGCAAGACAGAATGAATTTTTTCTATCTTAAAAATGAGGAATGGGCTTCCCTGGTGGCGCAGTGGTTGAGAATCTGCCTGCCGATGCAGGGGACACGGGTTCGAGCCCCGGTCTGGGAAGATCCCACATGCCGCAGAGCAGCTGGGCCCGTGAGCCACAATTACTGAGCCTGCGCGTCTGGAGCCTGTGCTCCGCAACAAGAGAGCCCGCGATAGTGAGAGGCCCGCGCACCGCGATGAGGAGTGGCCCCCGCTTGCCGCAACTAGAGAAAGCCCTCGCACAGAAACGAAGACCCAACACACCCATAAATAAATAAATTAAAAAAAAAAAAAATGAGGAAAATTTCTCTTTGCTCTTTGTAAGAACTAAAAAAAGAAAAAAAAAAAAAAAGAATTACAAAAAAAATCAATCCTTACCAAAAGAAATTAATAGACCAAGATTGGGTCCAAATGACCCTGATGGTATAATAAAGATTAAACCACCCTTGAAAAACTCTTTTCCTTTTATCATCACCTCTCAGATCCTGTTCATCCTTTTAGTACCTAATTTCTCCTTCCTGGGAGCCTTTGTAAACCACTTCTGTGGAGTCTGATATGAAGTCTGGTAGTTCATGAAGTACTTGTCCTATGCTGCTTTGCAAGATAAACCATGCTTTATACTCAGTCCTTTACATGGGTTAGTTGGTGGTCATTTGTTGAATAGAGAAATGAATGAAAGAAATGAGTGGAGAAATTAGTGTGATGTCACAGAGTGGGGAACTAACACAAAAGTAGAAAAGAGGAGAAACAAGAAGAGAGATGAGGGAGGCAGGTAATTTACATATCTTAGTCAAAAGAAAACTGATTGAATAGCCAATTTGCTCAAAATACTGATTTACAAAACAACGTATTTGTTTTTTAAACTCTTTATATGGTTTCCAAAAATACTACTTTGTAAATTGGACAATTCGTTAAGGTTTATTAAAATCAGAGAATTAATCATTTGGTGAGCTCATGATTGGGTAAATTTGCCCTTGAAGTTAGGCCCAACAAGGTTAAATTTTAGTAAGAAGCTACAAGTAAGCAAAATAGAGTCCTGGAAATTTTTTTTTAAATAATGTTTGAGAAAGAATCTTATGACTGTTGTTTTGGTAGATTGGAAATGATATGTTGTAGGCACAGAATACATGATGGTATCAGTAGAAAAGGCATGAAATTAACTCAGTGGAAATTAATAGGACTACATCCAACAGACATGAAGGCAGAGTAACACCAGACTCTAGGGGATGGACTGTAAAGGCACATTCTTAAAGGGCACAAAGAAGATGGCTCAAATCAGTGATTCCCACCCATGACTGCACGTTAGAATCATCTGAGGAACTTTAGAAACTACTGGGTCCTATCCCAGGTCAACTGAATCTGGAGGCAGAAATGTGTTGAACTAAAATTATTAGGATTATTAAATAAGAACTATAAATTTAAATTTCTCAGACCCTAAATTTGAAATAATTAAATTGAATTTTGGAGGTAAAATGTATATAACATAGAGTGCCAAGACACATAACCAGTGTGACAAAACTAGGACCAGAACGCAAGTGTCCCGTTTAGTGAGCCAAATCTTTCTAGTCATGTACTGCTCCTGTGACTGGGAAAGGTAGTGCACACATAAGGGAGGAATATTTGTTTTAAATTAGAAAAGCACTTTCCATCCATTACCTCATTTGATCTTCTCAGCAAATCTGTGCACAAATAGGACAAGTAATAGGCCCATTCATAGATAATAGAAATTAGGATCAGAGGGGTTAAGTGAGTTGTCCATGTGAAAGAGCCAGGACTCACAACCAGGTCTTTGAACTCTCAGGGCACCAAATCCTAATCATTCTCTAAGAAATGTGGAGATCACCTGGCTTTTGCCTTACCCTCTCAGTCAACTCCTTCATGTCTGGGAACAAATACACTCTTCTTCAAGGAAAAACTAATGTCTAATGTGGAGTTCTGGGGTATTACAAAGCAAAACAAGTTCTGAGTTAGAAATGATAGGGATAAAAGCTGAAAACAGTAAGTTCTCTGACAAGATATAAGGGGAGTACTTCACGGAATCTAGGTGTTTTAAGTCAGTGAGTCTATATTTAATAAGCTTTAGACTATCTGGTTTATGTCTGATGACAATGAAACAAACAAGTCAGGATGTGTTCTACTGGCCTTTGTTACGGATATAGGTAGAGAGTGAGATGCTAGTAGAGGAAAACATTGAAGAAGCTCCAGAAAATCATTTATGGAGCACGAACTATGCGAAACAATTAAGAACAGAGCCTAAAGACAATAATGAGGGAAGGGCTATTTTGATGGCCTTTCACTGTTTGATGTTCAAGTATAATGTATTTGGGGGCCATGATAGGATAAAATCGCTCACTAATGTTAAATAATTAACACAAGACCACTTTGGATATTTATATTAATAGTGATAACAGTGACAGTATACTCTCCCCAGCCTTTCATCTGAGATCAAAGTTTGTTAAAAGCCCTAAACAAACTTTATGAACAGTTGTGTAAGTGGAATTAGAGTATAAAATTAAAAAAAGATCGACTGAGGCATTTAATATCACTGAGCAAGCTCAAGACACAACTAGTAATGCAACCAAGGGGCACGCCAACGCTCTTCTTCAACATTCACAAGGAAGAAAACTAGATCAAAGTTGCTTTATTAAACGCCATGTACCAATAGGTCGAGGGCATATTTTGACAATTCTAAATATGATTCAAGAATTCAGTGTCCTGTTTATGACTCTACTTCTTGACCTGCTCAAGGTAAATATGGGATCTCGTTGTTAGTTTTCTTCCTCTTCACTTAGTATCATTCGCTAGGTACTTACTTATAAAGCATTCCTTACTCATGTCTTCATTACTCTCAACATTCACAAGTGGAGTATGTGGAATGGAAAGAACACGGAGTCACTAATCAGGACAATTGAATTCTAGCCCTCAATTTGCCATATTTGGCTATTCATAAACTCCTCTGTCCTCCAGACTTCTTATTTATAGGGTGAGGGGTTTTGACAAGGGTCTCTAAGAGTCCTTCCATTTGTAACATTACCTAAAATGTGAGATCCACGGCAGCAGGGACCCAATCTGCTATATGCCTGAGGACACTGTCGAGATATGGCAGGGATTCAACAAGTATCTGTTGTATACAATTACATGATTAAATCAGGGTAAATTGTTTGAAAGCAACTATTCATAGGGTGAAAATTTTTTAATGAAGATAAATTTTTTTAAATTCCTCCTAGAGTCTACTAAGTAAAAGACTTTTAAAATATGACCCAGTGCAGCACAATCATTAAAAAAAAACATTTTAAAAACTGAAATGTAGAGAGGTTAAACAACGTGCCCAGAGTCATGTGCCTGGTTATCGAGGAGGATATGACCAGAACCCACCATTTCTGACTCTAAATCAGATACTGTTGTACTATATCACTTTCCATCATTTAAAACTAGGCATATAATAATTTTCAGCTGAAACCTGTATGCAATTGGTTAAAATTAGGTGCACAAAATGAAAAAATCCCAAATTAGCTTTTTATGTAAAGGCTACTTCAAAATGTGTGTAACAGACACTACTCCCACCAACTATATATTAAGGGTGTAATACCAATATTTCATTTTATAGTTAGATTAGGATCTTAAAAAGATGTAATACATTATTACTCTGAGATTTCACCCAGATATGCTCTCTTAAAGAGAACAGAAAGCATTTCTTGTATGTATATTTTTCAGAAAGATACTTCAGAAAGTGTTTTGTAATATACACTCATATTATCTTCACAATACAAAACAAGGCTTTTTACCCATAGAATGCACTGTTATTGATAGTGTTTGGAACAGGACTATAAAACACATTATCAAGCAAGGCAGTTAGGCAGTCTGACTACTTATCAGCATCAACGATGAAGCTGTCAGACTGACCTCCAAACACTAAGGAATTCAATAACACTAAATTCATCTGCTGGTGAAGCTGCATTCATTATGTAATTTCTCAATGATACTTTCCCTATGTCGCCGCATTTATGAAAAATCTGACAGCGCGGTGAGAAACGATCTTTGCAGGCTGAAGGAAGTCTTACATTTTTAAATTGGTCATCACCTTTTGCCACAAGGTTGCAACTCTGTATAAACAGCCCACTGGTTTCAGCACCATTTTCTGCATTTTAACATAAGCACAGTCATGTTTTTGCAATTTAACCCTTTGAAGATGACCCCATTATTGGAAAATATACACATTTTAATACTGACTAACACAGAATACAGACTCTGTATTTTGGGACAAGGTGGCGAAAGGAGAATGTCTAGATTGTTTCAACCAAGATCCCTCATGAGAGATTCATGAGGATATTTCCGTTTGCCCTCGATGCGAATATACAGAAGGTAGACTAACATTAGAGCAGTGGGAAACTTGGCAGAACGGGCTAGGACAGGGTTTGTGCAAAACCTTTTTCCGGTTTCAGTTTGAATGGGTTCCCAGGAAGTGTCAAGTTTGAACAAATCCAAAATTTTACAATGCAGCTCAGCCAAAACTGCTGAGATTCACCTGATTCTGGGTCAAAACCGTACAGAGCACACTGCGTTTTATTTGGTGTAAAGCCAATTTGACTGAACCTTTCAGGCAACTTCAATGAGAGGCTTATAGCCTTGGCAAGACCAAAAATGAACCTGGCTTGATCTTTGGTTTTGAAACAGCAAGTTCTGGCTTTATAAAGAGATAAAGGCAAGTTTTACCCAGCTTCAAGATTCTTACAAATACTTAGAAGAGGCACTGCAGATAATTAACTGTTATTTGGCCACATTTACATACTCAAGTCAGTTATTTCCTCAGCTAAACCGGGACACTTTAGTTAAATACATTAACACTATTGGGTCCATATACTCCTAAGTGCCCCAGAGCAGATTCTGGTGTCCTAACAAAGAATAATGGTCCTTCTTCAACAACTTATGTGCCTGTAGACTGGCTTGCACACGTAGTAGGGTGAAGCACAATTAGTGTTAGATCCATAGTGGGAAGGGAAGGAAATTGAAAGTAAATCCCCAACAATCAGTGTCTAACAGTAGACAGGTGAAATCAGAATACGCAGCATCTCTTAGTAATTTCCAGAGACGTACTGGTATACTCTTGTACTTATGGATACCAAGATCTT
Source organism: Balaenoptera ricei (assembly GCF_028023285.1). Taxonomy (NCBI): domain Eukaryota; kingdom Metazoa; phylum Chordata; class Mammalia; order Artiodactyla; family Balaenopteridae; genus Balaenoptera; species Balaenoptera ricei. The sequence goes on from NC_082640.1 coordinate 165,734,120, forward strand.
GAAGATCAACTGGTGTGCATACTTCAAGTCTGGTACCACTAATATTAGCTGAATGAATCCTTTAGAGATGTGCTTAAGCCTCTAGCACTTTTTTAAAAATAGAAATCATATTTCTAACAGTTTTCCTGTGTCTCGTAATTTTTTTCAGATAGGCAAATTTGTGCATGTTTTTCTCCATATAGCTGCAGGTTAGGATTTATCCTGTAAATTATGTTTTCTCTGTAAGTATATCCTAAAAATACAGGAAGTTTAGATTGTTTTAAGTAACTTTGGTTTGAGAAGTTGATTAAACACTGACAAATTGCAACTACACAGTTACACATTTGCTCTCAGTCAATACTTTTCAAAATTTTGATTACATCCTCCCTAAATAATTTTTAAACTGTGTATCTCCCTTACTCTCCCCCCTCCCATACACACATTTTTAAGTTGTCGGAATGTTTTCATCATAAGTTTAGGTAGTTGCAAAGGATGAAAATTCTTGAATGTAGTAAATATTGTCATTTTCAAATAAAACTTTTATATTACTCATATAAACTTATCCAGTGAACTTTAAATCTCATTAATTTGTTACCACCATTTATCCACTTACAAAATAACTAAATACCATCCTCTTTAAAAGACAGATTTTATATGATTCCTTTTCCCTTTGAATTTATTTCAAATCTGTTTTCCCTCACCGACTTTTATCCTAATATAAAATATATTTATGCTTGCAGGCCTATTTATTGGTTATCCTATCATACTTCATCCTTCTCTGTAACAAAAATGTATATATATACAGAGAGAAGAACTGATTTTTAAAACTCTCTGTGACCATAATGCTCTAAGTGTTAAACATTATTATGGAATTGAATTATCATATAATTAATATTAGGTATATTAAAATTTTGAGAAAAAATTAAATGTGAAATATCAAAAAACCTCGAGGCTTCCAAATGTATATCTCTTACTGGGATGGATATAGCTTCCTCTTCTCCTGTACTCAATTAGCTCATGTATCCATGGGTAAATGCTAATTTTGTTTCAATAAGACAGGGTTCCATTTCTATTTCTATTTTTTGTTTCTATAGATTTACTCACTGAGAAGTCTTGTTCACATAAAAAAGTACATGAGAATGAAATTAGTTTTGTTATAACAATGTCACTCAATTTCTTGAATGCCTTCCTAGTTTTATAGCAAAGATTACATAGTGATCTGTCATCAAAAATTAATTTTAATGATCTACCAGCTCGATTAGGTCCTCTTTCAATTTTGTTGAAAGCAAAGAATTAGAAACCACTTGACTTGCCAAAGGATTGTAATGTAGTTATTAAAGTCATTCACTTTCCATTTCTGGATGGTAAACCCAAAAGGCTTTACTCACCAAGACTTAAATGACTACAACTGTTCTTTTTTCACTTAGAGATATTTCATTGAACTTAACACATGCAAAAAATAAAAATCTTATCAATTTCAATACCATTCTATCAGTATAAAATTTTAATATATTTATTTTATCTCAGCATTAAATATATCTGCATCCAAAACTTAGAGCTGCAGACTGGCAAAGCCAGTCCTCATTGTCAAACCAATCAGCCAAATCAGCAGTACTTTCTGGCAGAAAAAAAGCCTGACTTCATTTTTCAATTCTATGTAATGTGTTAATGTGTCCTCGTGACAACTGTCTCACTTTTGAATCATAATTCTAAGACAGATAAATAGATAAGGCATGGAGCCGGACCAGAGTTTGTCACCTGGATGAAATAAGACACTGCGGCTTTCAATGCTTTCTTTCCAACACATCTTAGCTTTGTTTTCTGGAGCTATACATTCTCTGATTATAGTAGGTGGTGGAAGAGGTGAGGTCATTAAATAAAACTGTCTTTACTCCTCCTCAACATCAATCAACAATACATGCCGATTTCAGAACAACCCATTCTCAACACCCCATATATCTAATACAACCCTTTGTTCTTATCAAAAATATATGGATGACTAAGAAGGACAAGAAGCCTTACCTTAGTGACCTGATTAAAGGAGGACATGAAGGCACCCAAATCATAAACTGCCCCTTGTTTGGCACCCTGAAGTGCCTGGGGGAATTTGCCATCATGGGTCCCTGGATGGGTGAGAAGGAGGCCTTTCTTCTGCAAAGTGGGAGGAGGCTGATTATGAAAAGTAAGAGGGCCTCTTCAAGCAGAGCTATTTTAAGAGAATGTGCAGGTAGTAGCTGAGGATATAAAAATGGATTCTCTTAAACCTACTTGTGTCTTGACTGCCCCTTGGAAGATTTTTGTGCACTCCTGGAGGTACACTACTGGGAGACTGTGCTGTACCGCACCAGTTTTCTTTGAACCTGACTGTCAGGGACAGCATTAATCATTCTGTTGTAAAATTTAAAAAAAAAAAAAAAAAGTGCTGATAACACGTTTCAATTTCCTTTGCTTTTTGGTAAAATGTGTCATAGACACAAATGAGTACATAAAACATATACATAAAGAAAATGACAATTTTTGTGGTTTTAGTCATCATTTCCCTAATTATGAATGAAGCTGAATATACTCCTTTTTTAAAAAATTTATTTATTTATTTATGGCTGTGTTGGGTCTTCGTTTCTGTGCGAGGGCTTTCTCTAGTTGTGGCAAGCGGGGGCCACTCTTCATTGAATATATTCTTACATGTTTCTTCTTCAACTGAAATGCTTGCTTATGCCTTTTATCATTTTTCTTTTCTTTTTTTTTTTTTTTTTTTAATCTGGGTTGTTTATCCTTTTCTAATTGCTTTGTTGGCAATAAGATTTGGATACAAACTGATTTGGATACAAACTGCTAGTCAGTTATATCTTCTGCTACAAATGTGTTCCAAGTGTGGCTTTTCTTTTCATTCTTTTTATGTTGTCTTTTGATTTATGGAAGTTCTTAATTTTGATGTGGTCAAATCAGTCATTTCCTTTATGACCTATGTTTTCAGTGCCCCTACCCCCACCCCTAGAAATCCTCCAAAGTCCCAGGGTCATGATGATACTAAACTATACTTCGTTTTAAAGTCTTACGGTTTCATCATTCACATTTAGGCTTTCACCCACTTTTGCATCTGAGATAGGGGTTCAATTTCATTTTTTTCATACCATTTATTAAAAAGTCCATCCTTCCTCCTCTGATATGTGATGCCAGGTATGTCAGACACCAAGTTTCTATGTACACATATTTGTTTCTGGATTCTCTATTTGATTACATGAACCTATTTATATATTCCTGTGTCAAGACTACACTATCTTAATTTCAATAGCTTTAATAAGGTTGTATGTATGTTAGGAAAACTCTCCCCACTTCCTCTTCTTCAGAAGTATCTTGACTATTCCAGAGTGTCTTCTCTATAAAGGCTTGAATTTTTTTGTCAGACATTTTCCTGTATACTTTGTATTCTTTGTTACTTTTGTATTGATATAGTAACTTTAATTACATTTTCTCAGCGATTGTTGCTGGAGTTAGAAGGAAAAGGGACTTTCATATACTGGTTTCTATCAAACTTGTTAAACTATTTTTCATAATTTAACTATGAATTCCTAGAGCTTTTTATACAAACAATAATATTACTTGCAAATAATGATAGTTTTACTGCTCTGGTTAATACCACCAACACAGTGTCTAACAGAAACTGTAGAATGGGGCATCCTTTGCTTATTCCTGGTCTTAAAGAGGGACTTTCAAAATGCTAAGGTGAGGTTTGCCAGAGATTTTTTTTCACATGACCTTTATCAGATTAAGGAAGTTCTCTTCTATTCTTAGTTTTCTAAAAGGTTTATGAGGATGATAATGATATCATAGGAATAAATCTTCTTATTCATCTATTGGGATGACCTTATTAAATTTATTTCTCCTCAATCTGTCACTATGGTGAATTACACTGACTGATTTTTTTAATTTTAAACCAACTCAATTCCTGGAATAAACTCAATTGATGAATTGGTAATTTGTCAGTGTTCATGAGTAATTATCCTTTTTATACCTTCCAGGATTTATTTTGCTAATATTTTGTGTAAAATATTTTTGTATCCATGTTAATGTGTGAGAAGTTCCTTAATTTCCCTTATTTATACATTCCGTCTGATTTTGTCTCAAAGGTTATGCCAATTCCTAATGAGTTGGGCATATCCTTTCTTTTATTTTTTGACCTGTGAGTTGCTTAGAAGTTTACTTTGAAATTTCCAAAAGTCTATGGTTTATTTGGTTCTTTTTGAATCTTAAAGCTAGTTATAATCATGTCACTAAATTCCGGTCTATGGAAATGAACAGAAATGATATGTGCAAATTCTAGTTTTCACTAAAGGCAAGTTACATACATGCTCTTTCTTTCTTTTGTCTAGTTACAATATTAATCTAAGGGCTGGAGTGGAGGAGGCACCTTAGATCAGGAGGCGGAAGCAGGATATTGAAGATGGTAGAGCAAAACAACAAAAGAAGCCTGGGTTTCTGACACCATACCTGCCATGGACACGATATATTTGGATTGTTAAACAAGAGCGAAACTAATTTCTATCTGACTTAACCCATAATTCTTTTTGGATTTCTCTTAACTGAGGTCATGCTAACTCTAACTAATACAAAGGTATTGAGAATCTAAATTATCACGGCATTTATGGAAATGAAAATAAAGACAGATCTGAGGTGCGATATGACAAACAGAATTTGTGTATCTCCAAGCTGAACAGCCTTCCCTTCCCTTTCATTTCCTAAAATGACCCTGACTTCTTACTGTACTGCCTATATCTCCTCTTCTCCCTTGACCTCCCACTTACTAAGTTCACTGGTGCCTTTCTATAAACAAGGGTAATCACTCTAACCCTGCCTTTCTGGCACCAAACTGTCCCAATTCCTAATTTTCCAAGCACAGTCCTAAAGTCGTATTACCTCCACCTGCGCTTTCCCTCTTCCTCCTTGCAGGCTCTCACCACTCCACTCCACGCTGCACACCACCACTCCAGCTGTACTCCTGCACACCACATTCACCACGCCACAAGCCCTGATTGAAAACCATTAATGACTACTTACTGGCTAAAGAGCCGTGCTACCGCCTTTCACCTCCCAACCTCGCAATGGACACACCAGAGAACGCAAAGCAATCACAGCGGCGCCCTCCAAAGGAGCGGCCCAGAGTCCTTCCCGACGGAGTGTTTCCATAGCCAGTAGCGACCAGCAGGAACTGGCACTCAGGAAGAAACCCACTTGTATCCCTGATATAAAAGATCAAATCGAAACTCCTCGGTTTGTATTCCAAAACTCCGAAGTGTCTATTACTCTCTCAAAGTTTTACAGATAATGAGCCTATAAGAAAAAAAAAAAAAAAAAAAAGATGTGAAAGCCTTTGAAATGGAACAAAAACTTACTGGGTATCTTCAGTGAAAAACTAGTTTTTGCCTAGCGGACCCTTCTGGGTTTTTTGATTCTACAGGATCTCTGTATCAGTCATTGTCTTTGAGCTATTTATAACTCTGTGAGTTATAGATGACTGATTGCTATGCAAATGATTCTTGTACATAGACATGAAATAAATTTTGTCTGGGGAGGTTCAATTGATTTCCTTCCTCCACTATGGAAGAAGCCAGTTTTGCCTCTATTTTAAATTCACTTCAGTACTCTATTGCTCTTTGAATGTTCCTTTAAGTGAGTTGTAACATCTTGCTCGTTCTCTGATTAATTAATGTGTTAAACTCATTTGTCATGAGTTCATTTTATATTTGTATGAGGGTCATGATTTCATGATTTTGCCTTAAAATTTTTTTTTTTAAATATCCTTTTACTAACTCTTTTTTCATTATTGCCTTTAAACTTTTATTACATCCCCAATATAGAATGTCTTCTCTGGCTCTTTCTACCTGACACTACTGATTCTTCCCATTTCAGAGAGGAAACTAATCTCCTCCATCATGTCCTCAAACTACAAAAGCCATGCTTTTCCATGATGAACCTAGACTGCAATGATGTTAATTTATTTTACAATTATTGTTTCTTTGTAATGCCTTCTAAAAAATGTACTGTTTCATTCACATGTTGTAGACAGTGCATATTTATCTTACATCATTAATTCATTTATATGTAAGCAACTTCTCTCCTCAATTAAAGTGCAAGCTCCTTGAGAGAACTGATCACAATTCCTTTTCCTTTTCTCCTCTTCACTGTCTACCTAGTACCTTAGTGCCCAATAAATATCCACTCTGAGTCCCATCCATGGCCCATGAACTGGGGCTCTCAACCAAGATTTTTTTGAGGTAATCACTTAGCTTTATTTGGGGAATCAACCTACTATGTTTTGGCTGAAGGTGGTTCCTTCCTAGGAGAATTCACACTAAACTTTAATGAAGATCATGGGAGCTTCTGTGAAACACCAAATAAAGTGTAATACTGAGCAGAAAGGCTAGGGAAAAAAGAATAAATTGATGCTTCTAGGTACTTTTTTCCCTCAACTATCAGTACTGTGTATACCTATATTCTTAAGAATAGTCTATGTGAGGATTATATACATTCAGTTTGACATTCATTCTTTGATTCTACAAATGTTTATTGATTTTCAACTATACGTTAGAAATTTTTTGCAGGCCCTGGGGATGCATTTGTAAATAAAATGTAATTTCTATTCCAAGAAGCTTACCTGCTAGTGAAGAAGGAGAGGGAAGTATTGAGAAAGAGAAGGGAAACAGACACAACTGCGACCTAAGCATATAGATAATTGGTGACAAGCCAAATCAAGTTGCTCATTATAACAAAAAAGACCTTCTTATTTTCAGGTATTATAACTACTAAACCTTTAAAATTAATCTATTGTAAATACCCCTAATGGAATAATGAAATTTCCAATTTTGCAGATCTGTATCACCAGGACACATACCCTACATTCAAAGCCTTACATACCCTAATACCACCTAAACCAAATGAGAGACCACCAACATTTTTCTATGGTTTAAGTGCTAAGTTGTGAGAGACTAATAAATGGTCTTGAGACTGCTTCCAGCATATTTGATTTTATGAACTATAAAATACTTTATCAGCTGAATAGTCTACCAAGTATATTAAATCCACTCTTTATAATGCCATATGAAGTCAAAGGATTTCATAACATTTGAGCATTAACATTATTACTGAGCATTTTCATTCATTATTACTGAAGTTTTACTTATGATAATTATTTCAAATTAAAACCATCTTGAGAAAACTGCCACTGTAAAAAACCTAGTTCATTTAACCAGTTTTATTTTTCTCATGATGATTTTTTATTTTTTACCTTTATTCTTAGAGGAACCCTTAGAATAAGGCATTTAAGATTTTATACCATAGTACTATGTTAGTAAAGAGATTATGTAAATAAAAAAGACCAACAAATACTAATAAAAGTTATAGGCTTCTTGTTGTTATTGATAATTTTCAGCTTCGCATGACATACTAGTATAATCAAAATGATTAAATAAGAAATAATAAGCAATCATGTAATGATAATGATAATGATAACCTAACATTTGTTTGGTCCTAAATATTTTCACATATATTTTCTCTCTTAATTCTCACAACAGTGTGATAAAATATGTTTAATTATATTCATTTTTACAGATGAAGGAATCAAGAAACAAGCGATTTACTAAATGTTGAAGTGGCATTTTGTATACTGAACCCAGGTCCTCAAACTCAACATTTCTGTTTTGGTTCATACTTTTAAAAAGAGCATTTAATTTACAAGTCAAATACTGTTGGCAAGACACTTTCTAAGGATAAGTAAAATATATGTGGAGGAACACTAAACATTTTATTCACTTACTATGTCATCATACTGAAACCGAGAAAGTCAGTGTACTTTCCCAATGGCCTGGTTAAATCTAAGGAATAGATTATTTCCCAGCTAGGGTCTGCACACTGTCAATCAAAATCACTTGCTTACACAGGACCAAAATACTCTGTATTAGCATCTTTCCTTTCCTCACACTCAAAATATAAATATTTTATTCTTAACTAGCCTTATTGTTTAAAAGTTTCTTATTTTTCACCTGCTCATTAAAAACATAAAAAAAAAAAAATCACCACTAGACCCAAGTCACTCAATATTTTGTGTGTTTTCAAAAGTTTTAAACACAAAATATGCATATTCAATATTTGTATCATACTCTCCATATAGCTTTAAATACCTCCCCCTGTATATAACAGCATGTCAATATTTTCTTTTTGAAAATATGACTTTTTTTTTTTTTGATTGATTGATTGATTGCTATGTTGGGTCTTCGTTTCTGTGCTAGGGCTTTCTCTAGTTGCGGCAAGCGGGGGCCACTCTTCATCGCGGTGCACAGGCCTCTCACTATCGCGGCCTCTCTTGTTGCGGAGCACAGGCTCCAGACGCGCAGGCTCAGTAGTTGTGGCTCACGGGCCTAGTTGCTCCGCGGCATGTGGGATCTTCCCAGACCAGGGCTCGAACCCGTGTCCCCTGCATTAGCAGGCAGATTCTCAACCACTGCGCCACCAGGGAAGCCCCCTGAAAATATGACTTTTAATGGCTGAATAATATTTCATTGTAAGGTGGTACCATAATTTATTTTACCATTCTTTCAATTCACGTGGTTTTCATTATAAAAATGTTTATTTATAAAGTAATTAACCATGTTTTTTAAAACTTGAGAAACAAAGAAAGGAATGATATCACAGCCCTAATTCTTGTCTAACAAGTCACTATTATAAGATTTGCTTGCTTCTATTCTTTTTTTTATACACCTATCATCATATGTTATCATTAAAGTACATGTAATTTTATATCTTGAATTTGTTTCCATTTAACTATATAAGAAACCTTTTCCAAAATCATTGTGTCATGCTGGGTGGAAACTTCACACTTTATCTAACCATTACTTTATTGCCGAATAATAAGTCATCTCCCCTTTCTTTCTATTTAAAATGTATATCATTTTCCAGTAAATATTGCAAGCATGTAATCTTTATATATTTGCACTTAAAAAAAATGATTTCCTAATACCAGATTCCTGCAAGTAAGATTATTGAAAAAAAGGCTAACCAGCTTTTATCATTATTTGGATATTGTAAAAAAAAAAATGTTGACTGTCTGCCCTTCAAAGTATAAATAGCATCCTGATTTTAGTTTCTTATCAACTAGTCCTTTTAGTGATTGGGAAATACAGAAACAAATAAGCATAATTACATTTAAGCTAATTTTGTTTTCCATAAATTAGTGCATAAGGGCATCACCTGTCTTGAGAGAGCAGTGACCACTTAAATACACACACTTTTTTTCTTAATTTTTTTTTTTTTTTTTTCATTTTAAAAGTTTGTATCTACATACCTTTCTGGTATAGTTTAGCTTACTTTCCCCTTTGAATCTTAGATGTAGTTTTAGAAATGCTTTCCAGAACTGCTTCCTTTGGGGAGTGCTCTGAAATCCACATCAGGACACAGCAGTAATCCTGATAGGAGAAAGAAAATGCCCCAACTTACCGTTTCTAACGCATGTACACGATCCTGCAAATAAAGCATAATACATAATTATTAAAACAAAGCTATAAAAAATCATTTCAAGTTTACTTAATTTTTAGATTTTCTATTTATCCTCTATTAACAATAACATTTTAAAAATGTAAAAAATGAAAACTCCTACTCAGGATAATCTCTCCAATAGAAAAATAGTCATAAAAGAATCACTTTTCTCATCTCAACTAGTGTTAGGACGACAAGGTTTAATTTAATAGTAAATACCATAAATTCAGGCATAGTTACTAAGTGGAATAGATTTTATCACTTTTGCATTGGTAAAATTATTTATCTATTTAGTGAAATATAACTATTAGATCTGAATATATGAACCACTAGACAACAGTAGTGATTTAAAAAAGGAATTTAGCACATATACCAGCTTTCAATTATGTATACAGCACAAAGTATGCTCTCACAGGAAGTAAAGTTCAGACATAAGAATGACTTCACCAATTAAAATTAATAAGTACATTGTTAATTGAAACAAGGCAGGAAAAGTAAAAGAGAAAGATATGTCACATGCAGCCAATCCTGAACCCAGATAGGTCTTCGTTACCTACAGTATCTTAGAAGGTTTCATAGAAATACTGGTTTTAAAATGAGTCATTGATAATATCGCTTTAAAAGCTAAATGATTAAGAATGGTTTCATTCTCAATCCAACAGCTGTGTTCTCAACTCTTCCCAGAGCTAACAGCTACATACTAAAAGTTTTTACCAAAAAAAAAAAAAAAAAGCTGACTTTGAGAGAGAGGAGACTGAAAATTCAAGTGCAAAGCCATCCTTTTTACGAGGGTCAAGGCCATTTTTCTTTCTATTCTTTCATTTTAAGTAGTTGGAGGAGATATATAAAATCTGGATTTTTCAAAATTAAATTGTTTGCGCTAAGAGGGAAAGGAAGGAAAATGGTGCAGAGGGCCATTCAGCTCAGATCTCTGTGACCGTACAGAGACTGACAGAGACCCATGACACTTAGGAGCATAAACTTGGCTCTCCCCTGCATTCTCCCAGCTTCACCTAACACACAGAGGCCTTGCCTTTGAGGACTTCTGCAACCCAGCCTTCAACGCTCAGACTGCGAAACCGGGTTGAACGTTTCTGCCTCTTTAAATATTTGGCTATGTGGGCACAAGTTAAATGAATATATTATGCAAAATCAGCCCAAAGCAGACTGTTTTTAGCAATATAATCTGTTTAATTACATTTTGTTGGCATACTTGAGAGAACTTCACCCTTGCCCCCATAATTTTCATAAAATAACTGCTACTTTATTGGTGACTTGTGTACTGTCACATTTGAGTAGCTCGTAATAAATGCATATAATGCCTCAAGGGGGCTTTGATCTGTCCTTCCCAGGCATCTTATTCACAGTGCATCTGGGACAAAGTCATTCAGCAAAGCGTTATCATCACTTGCAGACTGAACAGAACCTCGTTAGACAGTCTTTGGGCGGCATCGCATTTATATGAACCATCTTGGAAGGCTGAAAATATTTACAGCCACTATTTGGGCCTTAAGTTTTCCCCACACCATGTACCTATGGGGCTCATATTATTTAGAATTAGCACATATTTTAAAAGCACACATACAGCTGGTTTGAAATCCGTGACTTCATATGATGCCAAAAGAGTACAACTGAATTAAATTCCATTTTAATTCATAGCTCACTGTTTGGTAAAGATAAACTGATATAATTTATGTATTAGTGTCTTCATTTTACTTAAATATTTGTTACAGGATTTTAAAATACGCACTGTCATGGACTACATGTTTGTGTCCTCAGAATTCATGCATTGAAACCCCAGTCCCTAATGTGATGGCATTTGGAGATGTGGCCTTTGGGAGGTAACCAGGTCATGAGGATCGAGCCCTCATGGGATTAGTGCCCTTAGAAGAAGAGACACAAGAATGCTTGCTTCTCTTTCTGCTCTCTGCCAGGTAAGGGAATAAGGAGAAGATGGCCATCTACAAGCCAGGAAGAGGTCCCTTACCAAGAACTGAATCTGCCAGCACCTCGACCTTGGACTTGCCAGCCTCCAGAACCGTGAGAAATAAATTTCTCCGTGAGAAATAAATGTTTGCTGTTTAAGCCACCCAGGCTACAATAATTTGTTATAGCAGTCCCAGCTGACTGAAACATATGCCTAGCCTATAAGGCTAAAACGCAAATGGTCAAAAAATCTCAATTTCATTAAAATATAAAGATCAATAATCTATTTCAATACAATTTACTTATGTCTGTCTATAATCTACTCCATTCCAAAATGGTACTGAGATAGCTTTCAATGAAAAAATATATATGTTAAGAAAATGAGAAAATTAGGGAAACAAGAAATTCAGTTCATTAGCCTGAATTTAAATAATTCAATTTGCCAATCAACAACAGCTAATAGGATACCAGTCATTGTTGCCAATTAGTGAGCTCTGTCTAAATTGCAGTTTTTTTGGCCTTAATTGTAGGCCATAAATAAAAAGAAACTACTCCTAATCTTTATGAACTTATTAACTTGCTTTTTTTTTTTTTAACATCTTTATTGGAGTATAATTGCTTTACAATGGTGTGTTAGTTTCTGCTGTATAACAAAGTGAATCAGCTAGCTATACATATACACATATCCCCATATCCCCTCCCTCTTGCGTCTCCCTCCCACCCTCCCTATCCCAACCCTCTAGGTGGACACAAAGCACCGAGCTGATCTCCCTGTGCTATGCGGCTGCTTCCCACTAGCTATCTATTTTACATTTGGTAGAGTATATATGTCAATGCCACTCTCTCACTTCGTCCCAGCTTACACAGCCCCCTCCCCGTGTCCTCAAGTCCGTTCTCTATGTCTGCGTCTTTATTCCTGTCCTGCCCCTAGGTTCTTCAGAACCTTTTTTTTTTTTTTTAGATTCCATATATATGTGTTAGCATACGGTATTTGTTTTCCTCTTTCTGAGTTACTTCACTCTGTATGACAGACTCTAGGTCCATCCACCTCACTACAAATAACTCAATTTCATTTCTTTTTATGGCTGAGTAATATTCCATTGTATATATGTGCCACATCTTTATCCATTCATCTGTCGATGGACACTTAGGTTGCTTCCATGACCTGGCTATTGTAAATAGAGCTGCAATGAACATTTTGGTACATGACTCTTTTTGAATTATGGTTTTCTCAGAGTATATGCCCAGTAGTGGGATTGCCGGGTCGTATGGTAGTTCTATTTTTAGTTTTTTAAGGAACCTCCATACTGTTCTCCATAGTGGCTGTATCAATTTAAGAAATGTATTGCGAAATTTAAATGGTTGAAGTTGACTTCTTTTTTGGCAGACAAGATTAGTTATTATAATTCTGTATATAAAAGAATTAGGCTACTGCAAATCCCTATTCTCAAACAAAATATTTGCATACTTCTGCTCATGTTCTTATCATTAAAATAGCCAAAAACTTAAGCCAATATTGTGGCACTGATACAGTCTATGAAAACACATGCCAGTATACGTCCTGGAATGAATATATAATTATACCAAAATATATTCTCCCTATCCTCTCCCACTCTTGCTATAACTGCAACTGTAGTGTTTTGTTGTTGCTGTTTAATCTTCAATTTTCATTTCAACAGATTTTATCTTCAGGCTCGGCCTGCAGGTTCATTATTCTCCCTCCTCTCCCACCACATACACACTCCTAAGGTTAGATCCCCAAAAGAAAAGAATTACTAGGATATTGAAAGGGGGGAGAGTAGGTGAGAGGAGTAGAGGGGGAAGACAGAAGTAATGAAGTAATGAAGACACTCTCAGTATAATCATGCAATTTCAGGTGGTTTTAATAAATCAGTGGTTCTTATTTTTGTAGCCATGGACTTTGAGACTCTTTTCCCCAGGAAAATGTACACTATACACAACACACAGAATTTTGTATATACTTTTAGGGGAATTGCAGACTCTCTGAAACCCACCCATGGGCCTCCAAGTGCTTTTACTCCAAATAAAAACACTTGAAATAAGATGTAAGAATTATTTTATTAGACCAAATAATTTATTTTAAATAAATTATTTTATTAGGCCAAATAAACTATTTTACTAGACCAAATCTATTTATTTCTCCTGTATGAAATATTTCTGGGTAACAAGGAAAGGAACAATGGGAAGTGGAAGGTTAAAAATCAGAGGAGAAATTTCCTTCAAATATTTTGAAGAAAAAAGCTCTTAGGGAAAAAATATGTTTTATCGTTATCAGTTTTTTGTGATTGGAGAGTCCCTTTCCCACTATTTTTTAGTGCTATTTAAGATGGGGAAAGTCTAAGAAAAACCTAAAATGGTAACAATCATTTTAATGTTTACTCTTTTTTTTTTTTTTTTTTAAATTTATTTATTTATTTATGGTTGTGTTGGGTCTTCGTTTCTGTGCGAGGGCTTTCTCTAGTTGAGGCAAGCGGGGGCCACTCTTCATCGCGGTGCGCGGGCCTTTCACTGTGGGGGCCTCTCTTGTTGCGGGGCACAGGCTCCAGATGCGCAGGCTCAGTAGTTGTGGCACACGGGCTTAGTTGCTCCGCGGCATGTGGGATCTTCCCAGACCAGGGCTCGAACCCGTGTCCCCTGCATTGGCAGGCAGATTCTCAACCACTGCGCCAGCAGGGAAGCCCTTAATGTTTACTCTTAAGGATTATACATACAGTCACTGCATAGTCCTTGAGTTACAATGAAGAGTACTAGCTGTTATTATCAGTGTGAATATTACATACCATTTCTAAATGAAAACAATAATGCTAGAAATCACATTTTAATTTATTCTGGGCTTGACAGATCGAGTAAGGTGAGTTATATTTTTGGGAAGGACAATAGCACATGCACTATAAAAAAAAGACGTATGTTAACTTTTTATCATGAGGTTAGTAACCTGTCTTGAGCTGTATATATTCCTTTGCTACTTGGTCACAATGGGGCGTACATTAGAGTTTATGGATAAACCAAAGCAAATTCATTAGTATCATTGGAGATGGGAACATATTTGTAGGCTGTTAGGAAATGAACGCTAAGTGGAGAGTTGGTATCTGAATCCTTGGTCATTGACAGTTTATTTGACTCAGCTGAGCCAATCAACTAGCCACATTGATTCATCCATCCCACCTAAGAGATGACATAGAGGCTCACAGGTCTGAATACTCAGAGTTCTCTGCCCCTGATAAGTAGAGCTGTACAGGTCTAGTGACTTTATAACGATAATGCAGCATTTTCCAAGAATGCTTTAAATACATCCATTAGCATACAAAAAAAGCACAATACTGGCGTAAAAATATAATGAAAGTCTCTATTGCTTCCGAGTCTAAGAAACATTACAAGCATAGACTAATTCTGGAAACTTCTCTGTACTGAAGGGCCATGATGAACATATAAGTTTCAAAAAGAAAACCCACAGTGAGGACTCCCTCTCATCACTGTTCTAAATGCACAAAGCCTGTTTTCTGGAAGAAAAATCCACTCAGCTTCACCCAGAGAGACCACTGCAGGGCATTTTTCCTGTCAATGTTATCTTGGTTTAATCAACACACACTTTACCTGCTGCTTTGTACATGAAGGTTATAAAATGAAATGCATTTTTCCTCTATGCATTTCCACATGACAACCCATTACATTTAACAAATTGTCAATCATTTTTTAAAATAATTCAAAGAGTTAGAAATAATTTCAAATGCATTCTTTTCCACACTTCAAGATATTAAAATGAAAGAAAAGGAAAAGGCTTCTATTAACCACCACAAAAAAAGATCAATGTTTCATAGAATCATTCTAAAAAATTAAAACAAAATAGATAAAAATCGTAAACAACCTCAATGTTGCAACACCAAAAAAAGTTTGAAAATATAGTGTAAGTTGGCTTTGAATACACACATAAGTCAAAGATCTGTACATAAAATTGCATGTTATCTATTAAAAGTCAAAGTTACCCTATATTTTAAAAAACTTTAGAATGAATGGCATTAGGGCAGCATGCAGTGGTTTCCCATCATCTGGTGTTCAATTTAGCCATCATTAGATACTTCCAGTCAATCTTTGTTAACTCATTTCACTAGCTGCTTATGTGCCTTTTTTCAAATAATCTACTTCAGGGTTCAAAATAACAAAACAGAAATGCTGAAAAGAAAACCACAACAAGGCATCAGGATTTTACCTAAAAAGTCGTCAATAAGAAAACCCAACATTTGACTTATCAAGAAAAGCCAGTTTAAAGGTACGTATTATTTCCTAGCCTAGTAATGATCCTTGTTATCTACCTTTCACTTGGGGACTGGAAAATCAGAAGCAGAAACAATGACAAAATTTAAGAACAAAGCCGAAGTGTGTGCTCCGCATTTCTGATCTGTTCTCTCATCCACTACCATTGCCAGATAGGGACCTGAGGCGGCCAGTTGTGCTTCTGTAGCTTTCTTCTGCTGTATTCTCAGGCTGGCGGTGTGGTTTGCAGTATTGTTATGAGGCCATTGCTAACTACTGCACTTCCATTCAGTACTATTCAGGAAAGGCTGAGGTTGCACTTACACTGAAGTGGGATGTGTACATAGGTTTGCGGAGCAGGGAATACAAGTGGGGTGAAGGAGGAAAATGAAGAGAAAGCATGGAAATGGGGCTCTGTTGGTTTGTTTCAACAGATTTCACACTGGAAAATGCAGCCAGAAAGGCTAGGTAAGGGTTTTGCTTAAAATCCCTGTAAGCATTTCTAGTCAACAGTACGAAACTAATACCAAAAAATAAAAATCTCAGATTTACCCTTTATATTTTAGAACACAAAGCAAGGCAATGAGATTTCTTCCCCCTGCCCCCCTCTTTAAAATGAAGAATCACTGTAAGTTTCTTCTTTAATGTGCAATGTTATACGTGCATAGGTGTGCGCCTACAGGATAAGACTGCAACCCAAATGAAGGGCAAAAGACAGAATTATCTTTCTGCTGGTACTGCTCAGTTCCACAGTGAAACTGCTAGTAACAGGTTACAAAAGTTCAATGAATGACATCTAGACTGGAGAACAACTAAAAGTTATTTGCAGATAATATAAAGGCTATGATCGTGGTTAGGGGTAATGCAAATGATAACCAATGTAATTTCAAAGATTGCCCCCAAAAGAGATGCAGGAACAGGAGTTGAGTAGCAGGGGAAAAAGCTAACAACCCAGAAACCAACACACCATATTTTTTTCCAAGGATTTACACTTGAAGAAGTAAAGTACATGTCTCCAGTTGTGAGGCCTGTCATATATCAGCTGAATATGCTCTGAACTCTTATGCAAATCACAGTGCAGTGGTGATTATGGCATAATTTATGAGTAGGTTTGTGTCATGCATAACTTGTGGAAAACAATTGGGTATGCTTTTTTTTTTTTTTTTCAGGGTGTGTATCTGACTGCCACCAAACATAGCTGATCTAATGAGACTCCCTGAGGCTAACATCTCCTTTGTTTCCCTCAAGTGTACACATCTCTTGGGTTTCCAAGTGAAGCATGTTCACAAGGAAACCTGTATAATCACAGAACCCTTTGTCCCAAGCTCCCTCCTCTTGAATATTTGAATTGCAACACTTGATTGTTGACGATTGTGCATGTCACATGGCTGAGTCATTAAATGGCAAAAGCAAACAGTCCACCTTGGGAATTAAATTGTAATTCCAATAATCCACATCCTAATTTACATGGAAAGTCATTTACTCAATTCTTTTCAGGAATTAAAACATAAGGAACATTATATTAGATACTCTCCTTTTCACCCTCATTCCCATATTCCTTCTGCGGGCTACTGCGTACAGTTCTCTCTCACCACTCTGTACAAAGAGAGAGGCCGCTGCTCAGAATGAGTGATCGAGGCAGAAACAGATCGTTTTACAATAATGTATTTGGCTGACATAACTCAGGCTTTTCTTGCTTCCTAATTCAGTCTGACTCAGCTTAGAATTATTACTAACCTCCATTTTGTGATATACAAGTACAGGTAGAAAGGGAAAGGTGATTAAAGGATTTAAAACTAGCCTTAGATTATATGTACTCTGATAATCAGTGGTGCACTATTCTTAGTATCTACAAAAACTGAGGGAAAAAACCCAACAACTTAGTTTTCAGTTGAACTTCTGGGAAGCATACCTGAAGGCTGACTTACCCTGTATGTCCTGAAATAAAGCAGATGTATTTTGACTATTCAGTTCCAAATATCCTAAATATTTTACCTATGAAATACTTAACTGCTTTTTCTTCAAATTGAGCTTCATTCTGATTTCTCATTGCGGTCTGACTAGCGTCTTCCGAAGGTGGCATTTTAAATAGTAGCTTTGGCTGTTTAAGAGAGATGTGAGTAAAGAAAAAGAGTTGGAAAGCTCTTGTCTACTTAAAGCACTATAAATAGTAATAGCTATAAAAATAACACCAATAGGACCATAATTATTTCTAATGATTTTTAAAGGACCTTTAAAATGTTCCTCCAAATAACTGTTTACCCAACTAAGGTCACAAATTTTAGGGAAATCATTATTTGAAATTTAAAATACTTTACTCTTCAGGATTATAAATAAAGAATAGTGATTCATTTCAAAATATCTCCAATTGTCTGGCTTTCAAAATCATCCCAGGAAGTAACTGATCCTAAATTCCAAAGTCTATGAAGGAAGAAATAAATAAGATGTGAGCTTGTTAACAGACGCACCTGGGCAGTTTCAGCCAGTAATGAAAGCTACTTTTAACACTCACAACCTTACCTGTGGATAATGGCCCACTAATGGAGTGTGATTTTAGGAGTTCAGGAAGGTCTGACTGATTACCCAAAATTATAGTTTCCTTCTATTTGCAAAATTATTTAAAATTCTACCAACAGAAATTTATTCTTTGAGGAAGAACTCAAAAATATACTCTTTGACTCTCCCCACTCCAGTTCATCTTTCAAAAGACAAACATTCTTGAGACAGATAACCATTAAACTGTAGTTCATTCCAAGGCAGGGTTCAGCAAAGTACTACAGTAGGTCACTCCAACCTGCTGCCTGTTTTTATACGTCCGCCAGCTAAGAATGGTTTTTACATTTTTATGTGGTTGAAAAAAAAAAGTCAAAGTAAGAATAATACTTCATGATGTGAAAATTACATGAAATTCAAATTTCACTTTCCATAAATAAAGTATTATTGGAATATAGCCCACTCATTTCTTTACATATTGTCTATGGTTGTTTTCATTCTATGACGTCAGAGATGAGTTGTTGGGTGAGAGCATATGGCCTGTAAAAGTGAAAATATTTAGATACTGGTCCTTTACAGGAAGTCTGGCAACCCCCTTTTCTAAGATATTGGTGTCCTATAAGAATTACTTCCGGCCTCACAGAGGTCACCCTGCAGGAAACCCTGTACGTTTCTGGAAGCAGAGGATAAGGTGAGACATACTGACCAGGGATAAAAAAATTAAATAAGAACCAGAAAATTTTTACCCAACTTTTAAACTTTAAAGCAAAATTTAAAAGTTGTATGTTTGTAAATACATATGCCCAGAATATAAACCATTCCTCAGGCCATATACGTTTCTTCCTTTTGTCCTTTGTTCCTTTTATCCATTATTTTTTCTTTCCTTCCAATTTCTTTCCCTACATCATTGCTTCCTTCCTTTCTTTCTCCCTCCCTCCCACTCATTTATTCATTTAATTAATTCATCCATGTTTATTGACACAGACACTATGATAGACACCAGGTACACAGTTATTAACAAGAAAGATAAGGTCTCTCTGCCTTCATGGAGCTTACATTCTAAAGGAGAAGACAAGGACATAAATAAAGAAGACACCCAGGAGCTATGATGGGGGGTAAGGGCAGAGGTTTGCTTTAGACAGGTTGATCAGGTTAAGTTCTCGCAAAGAGGTGACATTTGAGCTGAAATCTAAAGGATGAAAAAGAGCTGTCACCGAAAGAGTTAAGGGAAAAGCATTACAGAGAGAGGGAGTAGCAAAGGCAAAGGTCCTGGGACAGGAAAGAATTTGCTTAGTTTAAGGAACAAAAGGGACAGTGGTATGTGTGTTGTGGTTGTTAATGAAAACATTCCTTTAAATTACCAGTATCATAAAAATCAACACCATTTATTAAAAGCTTATTATTTGCAAAAATTGTATTGGGTGCTTCTCACATATGTTCTCATTTAATGCTCACAAAAACTCTCAACAGGTGAAAATTACTAACTTCATTCATTTAAGTCAGAGAAAGAGACTTCAAAGATATATGTATTGAATTGTACATTGTGATTAAATGTTGGCAGTTAGACTGTAATCCAGGTCCACCTGACTCAAAGGAGTCTACATTAACTCTGAAAGACAAATAAAAGGTCACTTTAAAAAAATGTGTGTGTGTTTGTTTATTTAATATGTTGACAAAATGGAGTAGTGGAAATACCATATGCTGACAGAGCAGTTTTATGAGCAAAGAGCCAATAAATGCCAATATTACCACCAGGGCTATTTTTATGTGTGTGGTAGAGGTTAGAGGATATACTGGAAAACTGTTCTGGAGGCTTTTCTCAAAATTACACATGCCAGAAGAGCATTCCAAAACCTTATTTTTAACAGATGTCATGTGACAGTGTAACAAAACACATACTATATCACAACAAAATTTAATGTTCAAATAAAAACCATTATTTGTACACATTTTTATATTTATTTCAGTATATAATAAAAAAGATTATATTTTTGGCATATGCCTTTCTTAAGTAAGTTGCAACTCCCTCTGACTTCTGGGTCTGACATTAGGCCAGCTGAAACACACACAGTCAACACCACTGGGGAAAGAGCAGAAGAAAGGATAAAGGAGAGCAAAGATCTACACTTAATGAGCGGTGATGTTGTGCAGTTAAATGGCACCTCTATTGTGCTGGTCTCCCAGTTCTTTTAGATCTGAGCTGCAGGAGATTAGTTTCATCACTGAGCTCATAAATGGCCTCTTTCCTCCACCCCTGTTCCATTCGTGACAAATTTATTAGTTCTTTCTAACAATGAAATGAGAACCAGGGATTTCAGTTACCACCAGAATGTAGGAAAGGCATGGAGTCCCCGCAGGTATTTTTTTTCTATTTCATTTTATGGGCAAATATAGAAACATTGTTAACAGACATTAAATGTTATTTATTAGCATGCTAATAAGCCTTCACACTTTTAAAAGTAAACATTAAACTTCTAACAAATTAAACTTAGAATAGTAAGTGTAATGCAGATACTCTGGAAAAGGAATGCACTTCAGAATTAATTTTTTAAAAGCAAAATAATCACTGAGTATGATAAAAACACAAAGATATAAGAGGAGATGCTTATTAGTCATTCTTTCAGCTCAGTTTAGTTTTATCACCTTTTGCACAATTTAAAATTTATGCAAACGTTTTCAATGTTGCCTTTAATTTTTGCCAGAATATTTTGAACCTGGTTTAAAACTGAAATTGAAGAAGCCCAAGGAGGGCTTTAATAACAACTTTCTTCAGTCTGTTTATTTAGAACATGATGAATAAGCAAAAAGAAAAGGTGCAGAACTGAAAAAGAAAAATGATCCCTTCTCCTTCCTAGAAGTGTTCAAGATTACTGGGTTGTTCATAATCTTGCACCAGGAATTAAAATCTTTCTCACATGCCAATAGCTGACACTGTCCAGTCACCATATACATGTGAGCTTAGAGCCTAAGGGTTTATAAGTAGTTTTAAAGTTATAGAAAGGCAGGAAGAAGTTTCACTACTATTAAGACCCCAGTGTCGCCTGACTTACTTAATGCGCTCTCTCAAAATTGTTTAGCTTCTTATAGTCTTTTTCTTGAGGAAGCAGGAGGTCAGTTAGTATTTTACCACACTAAATGCTTAATATGTTTACTAACAAATCATTCTCATAGAAAAAAATGGAAGAAATCTAAAGGAACACTTAAAGAAATGCCAGGAACCTAAACAAACAAACAAAAAAAGTGAAGAAATTCTGTTCTCCGTAAGCTCACGAGGCATTTAAGCACAGTAGCACAGAAGACAAGCGAATTCTAACACAAGTACCAGCCTGGCCACAAACTGGCTGAGCAAGCTATGCGCCTTAGCTTTTCTATCTGTAAGATGAGAATAAAAGTATCTATCTTATAGAATTGTTGCAAGGAATAAATGACATACATTTAGAAGTTTTAGCAGTGTATGACACAAAAGAATTGTCTGGTAGCTATTAATATCATTCATTAACAAGACAGAGGGTGATTTTTTTTCTTCTCTAATGTACAGATCATCACCCTTTGGGGTTGATTTAGCACAATCTTGACAGGAATTAACAAATGCTAAATAAGTATTTGTTAATAGACTGAAACATAACATTAGTGAGTTTCCAAGATCCCAGACTGGGGAAATCCTCTGTTTCTTTATATTCTGGAAGATCAGCCAGGGATGGGAATTGGAGATAGCCCTTGAAGTGAGAACTACAGTTTGTTTCAATGATCTCCTATTAATACTTTGAACCTCAGAGATTTGTTTTATGAGTCAGCAGAAATTGTTTCACCCAGAAATATATTACTGCTGAGCATTTATTTCCAAATCTGTTGTACATCACAGCCATTACTTAAAATATTGCTTTTCACAACTGTCACTGTTATCAGGAGATGGAAGACAATACAGAGAACACAATGTTATGGCCTAAATGTTTGTGTCTCCCCAAAATTCATAGGTTGAAATCCTAATCTCCAATGTGATGATTTTAGGAGGTGGGGCCTTTGGGAAGGGATTAGGTCAGAGGTGGAGTCCTCATGAAAGGATCATGCCCTTATAAAAGAGACTCCAGAGCGCTCTCTGTCTGCTGTGAATCAGGAAGCAGGCCGGACACTGAATCTGAATCTGCCAATGTAAATACTGAATACAGGTCGTGAATCTGCCTTGATCTTAGACTTCCCAGCCTTCAGAACTGTGAGAAACGGGGCTTCCCTGGCAGCGCAGTGGTTAAGAATCTGCCTGCCAATGCAGGGGACATGGGCTCGAGCCCTGGTCCGGGAAGATTCCCACATGCCACGGAGCAACAAAGCCTGTGTGCCACAACTACTGAGCCTGCGCTCTAGAGCCCGTGAGCCACAACTACCGAAGCCCACGCACTTAGAGCCCGTGCTCCGCAACAAGAGAAGCCACTGCAATGAGAAGCCAGCGCACCACAACGAAGAGTAGCCCCTGCTCACCGCAACTAGAGAAAGCCCAAGCGCAGCAATGAAGACCCGACGCAGCCCAAAATAAGTAAAATAAATAAATTTATAAAAAAAGAACTGTGAGAAACAAACGTTTCTAGTTTAAACCACTCAGTCTCTGGTATTTTTGTCATAGCAGCCCGAAGGGACTAAGACACATGGTTAGTTGTCCAAAGTTTGAGGCCCATTTAGGGATGTGACAGGAGAAGAACAAGCAGATACACGTTATGGAGCATGGTATTGAAATGATCACTCAAAATGCAACCCAAATGAAATTGCCCCAAATCGTAAGGCGACAGTTGACTCTGGAAACATGGCAAAAACTCCCAGACAAGCTCAACACTTGCAAAACGTCATAACATGCTTAGATGGTTTTCATTTTTCACAAGAAAACGCAAGTTGTTCTTTACATCAGGCCCAGTGCCCAAGGAAACCAGAGCTTGGACTCTGATGAAGGTACCAGGGGATGTTTTCTGGAAGTGTTGCTTTTTATGGTGTCGACTGCAAAAGGGATGGTGTATGGAGACAGATAAAATAAATTCCCCCCTTGTGGCAGCAATTTACAAAATCTGTAACACATACTTAGTTCATTTTCACTACTGAGTTTTTAGTAAACCTTCTGTCACAGGGTAAAATCTGGGCTTTTGAGTTCAAAGACTACACTCTGTCTTTGCATTTTTAAAATGTTTCCAAATGGCGTCTGTTTTTTAGAAGTCTTTTAAGAAGCTTGATTCAAGGAGACTGCTGAATCTTTAGGACTTCTGCTTTGCATCCCTTTGGATAAACAAAACCAGCCACAGTTTTATATTTTTTATTCTCAAAAGAAAACAATCTAGTCAATCAACTTCCATACACTCAGACACAAGAATACTTCACTCTCAGGGCATTCTATTTTCCATTTTTATTGTCATAAATTTGGAATTAAAGTTAAGTTGCAAATTTCAGGTGAAAGTGGGTGATAAAATTTAATGATCACTAAAATTTCAAGTGGAATCTATTTTACTGATCTTGGTTCTCTGCTCTCCTGAGGCCTCTTGACATAGTAAATTGAAGTGTGCAAATCTAATTGGCTGAGACCCTGCTTGACCCTAATACAGACTGCTAACGTTTTATCTCTGCTGAGAACTCATAGCAAATTTAAGGCTTGGTAAGCCTCTTCACCTTCTGAGAAAATGGAGATTTTAATGAGCCATTAAGTCACAGAGCCCTGAAAGGGGCAAAGTGTTGCCCAACCCTCCATCCCCTATAATCGCCCATGTTTTAAGTCATTGCTTAGGACCGTTATTTTTTAATCATACATCAGACAAAGAAAAAGATACAAAGAGATTTGCCTACATTTCGAAGACTGCATCTTGGGAAGAATAAGTACATATGCATTACATTTTTGTTTCTGGAATTACAGACGTTCCATTATAACTCTCAGGAGTTATCCGAGGGGTGAGCAGGATATGGCATTTACCTTCCAGTTTAATAAAGCCTTAAAGAGTCAATCCCAGTTCATCAATTTATTCAAACTGGCACTTCTAAAAACATACTTTAGTATCTCCCAAGCTAATGAGAATTTCTGGGGAAATTTAAGAATCTCTTTTACTAATCCTTCAACTCTTCTGGAGATCCAGTGTTAGGATGCAGCATCCCACATCACCCTCACTTTCCCTTCTAAAGTAACTCAGGGACTCTTAGCTACCCTATCCCTGCTTTCTACCCACAATCTCTAAATTCCCCAAACCACTACCTAGTTTGAAAATTCAGGTCTGGACATTCTACAGTCAGGCAGAAGTGACTGACAGCAAAGCCACAGAGACTACCCAGTTGGTCTGTCACTAGCCCACTTTATCCCACGGTTGCTCACTAGGGGAGGACTGGCCATCTACCGGGGTTTCTGAGCAGATAATGTTCTATACTGTCAGCCTCTGCCAGGGCAATTTATTTGCCCATGTCAGTTTTCTGTCTTTGGTGGGTTTTCTTGCCTAGTTTATCTCCAACGATGTGACTGCCAGCTCTGCACTGGAATTCTTTTCCATACTGTAACACACCTATGTTAATATTTATTAGACTTGTTCCAAAAGAACTAAGAAATTCGAGTTCTCTTTTTTTCTTCAAAACACCACACTGCCATAGGCTGCTCTATAAGTAGCTGAAATGAAGGAATGACTGAGGAAAAGATTATCTTCTCCTTCCAGCTCATTTCAGATGCTTGTACCTAAGCGCTATTTAAATGACAAAAACAAAAATCAAACACCTGCCCCTCCACTCCCAAAACATTTCTAAAAAGCTAAAATCCTTCAAATGGAAGATTTCAGAATATTTTTTTTAAAAAGCTGTCTAGGACAGAAATTAAACATAATTACAGGTCATCTGAAAAACAACAAGTCGATAGTGCCACTTAATGTCCTTCAAGGGCATAGCTTCTGAAATGTCTCCGAAAAAAAATTACTTTTTTAAAGAACACAAACCCAATTTTAAAAACTTAAATGAAGGATTCGGCTCATTTTAAACGAAAGTACTGATACTGAAGAAAGTGTCCAGAAATACTTTTAGATTAGAGATACTACAATTAAAATGTTCCCTTTTTCCTCTTAAAATAATGAGGCTGATATTCATATGAAGCCCACATAGTCAATTTCATTACTGCCATATTGTGACTTTTTTCACTTTTTCATTATATTTAGTAGCTATCCAAAGATGTAACGTTTCCTTTAGCAAAATCATGGTTGCCTAGTGGAAGAGAGAGGAAGAGAGGAGAGGAAGAGGGAGGGAAAAGGGGAGGAAAGGAGCCGGTGAGGGAGCGGCTCCACGAGGGCAGGTCTCATGAAGGCAAGGATGTTTACTAGTTCAATGCCGAGCATGCAGCAGGCCTGGTACACAGTAGGTGCAACTAAATAGTCTGCGTGTGGAATTCATATTTATGGAGGACCTGCCAGATACCAAGGTTTATACATTTCTAATCATAGTTAATCCTCTCAACAGTCTTATGAAGTCAGCAATATTATTGTCCCCAATTTATATATATGAATACTGCCTCGAAATGACCTAAAGATGGCCTAGTAAAAGAGGAAAAAGGATAGGAAAAATCGTGTTCATAATCATCTATTTTTATCTCATTTAAAATAAAACCAAAAGCCAGATTACGGTAAGTTAGCAGAAGAGGAAGGGCACATGTATATTCCAGACACTCTGTTAAGTGACTGTCATAGGTAGCACTTTGAAGCTTTTCATAACGAAGCATGATACTCTTTTGGTGTGCTTTGCATTCTGGGGTTCACAAAGTGACACAGGGGAAGGAAAGCAAGAAATTGATGAAAGGTGAGCCAGGTAGGCTGGAAATTTAAAAAATAAAAACAAAAACAACAGCAATCCTACCACTAGCAGCCATCACAAGTAAGGTGTCAGTCACTGAATACTTTTCAACTAAAGTGAGGAAAAATGGATTACCTTTTGTGTCTATTTAAAATGTTTCAGCTGATCTGCAGCGGATTAAAGAAGGGATTTGCTTGTTTCAATGTACCTCAAACCCATATGCAAATAGGACTGTGATACTGTGCCACACACTTATAGTCAAAGACAGTACTTTGTTTTTAAGAAGAGCAGCACACAATGTAACTGCAAATGAATGTCACACACACACACACACACACAAGCCAGACAATGTTAAGTTCCAGTGAAGAATTTTGGTAATTACCAGCTGCACTGTAAAAATCACTCAATATGTTTGTCTCCATTGCTTGTGATTCCTCTGAAGATTGAAAACGCCCTCCCCTCTGCTGCTGTCCCCACCCTCGCCATTTTATCCTTTTCTGTCCCCACCCATTCTTACCACTTGTGACAAATTACTCACTTACTGACCTTTTGTTTCAATACTACATTCATGGAGGGAGGGAGAGCAGAACAGGATAGAGAGAAGGAGGGAGAGTGAAAGTAACTGTATGTGTGTGTTTGTGTGTGTGTGTGTGTGTGTGCATGTATGTGTACAGGAATGATAGAACTTGGAAGTCGCCCCCCAGTTTTTTAAACAAAAATGAACTCTAGGACAGGGATGGTGGTTGTTTTTTAATGGGTAGACCTTAAAGAGAACCAGGAATAGGTGCTGTGTAAATAAGAGACCAGCAGGGTGGTATTCATTTGTTTACTTAGTCAACAGAAATTTAATGAGTACCTACTATGGAAAAGCATTATGCTACCTAGTGGATATTTACAAAAGTGAATGATTTGTTTCATAAATATGATAGGAAATTACAATTTTTTATTTTAAAATAAATTTTTATTTTAAAACCTAAACCCCTTAGCTAAGTGGATTCAAGGATTAAACAAATATTTATTCAGCTTTACTGATTATTTTCCCTTTGAAATATTATTTGTTAAGCTTCACGACACTATGCTCTCTAGAATTTATTTTCCTTAGGTCTTAGGCTCCTTTGCAGGATTTTCATCCTTAGCCTGTTATTTAAGTGTTGGTGTTCCACAGGGTTAAGTTTTCATTTCTTTATTCTACATACTTCCCTGGGAGTTCTCATTGCTCCTATGACTTTTATTTATTTTTTAAAGATTTATTTATTATTTATTTTTGGCTGTGTCGGGTCTTAGTTGCGGCACTCGGGATCTTCGTTGAGGCATGCGGGCTCTTTGTCGTGGTGCATGGGCTTCTCTCTAGTTGTGGCGTGCAGGCTCCAGGGCGTGTGGGCTCTGTAGTTTGCGGCACGTAGGCTCTCTCATTGAGGCACGTGAGCTCAGTTGTTGCGACACGCGGGCTTAGTTGCCCCGTGGCATGTGGGATCTATAGTTCCCTGATCAGGGATCGATCCCCTGTCCCCTGCATCGTAAGGTGGACTCTTTGCCACTGGACCACCAGGGAAGTCCCACTCCTATGACTTTTAGTATCATCTCTATATGATACAGAGACCAGATCTGATAACACCAAATTCTGCATGTCCAGTTCAATATAGGACATTGCCACCTGGATGTTTCAAGGCACTCAAACTCAGAATACCATAAAATTGAACTAATCAACTTCCCCTTATCTCATGGCCTAGCACAGCCATCCATGAAGCTGCCCAATCAAGAAACCTAAGAGTCATTCTTAACTCCTTTCTTTATACTTCCTAACGATCTAAAAGTTCCCTAAATTTTTATATCCTAAATTATACTAAGAAATCACCCATTCCTCTTCACACACTCTGCTACCACCCAATCCAAGTCACTGTCATCTCTTGCCAACATTCTCACGAACACTTGCTTAATTGGTCTCCCTGGTTTCAATCTTGTCTGCCCCCAATGGTTTTAGACTTTATAGCCAGTTACTTGTGAAAAATGAAGATTGGATCACATTGTTCTCTTGTTTCAAACCCTTTACTGGCTTCCCATATACTAAAGGTAAAATTCCAACTCCTTTATGAGATCCTTTAGACCTCCGTTTACCTTACAAACTCTTGTCTTGCCTCTCCTCTCTCAGACACTATACTCCACCACACTGAAATTCTTTCAGTTCCTTAAACATGAAATTGATGCTTTTTCCTCAGGCATTCCCATATCCTTCGCACAACCTAAAACTTACCTTTACTCCAAACCCACCAATGCTAACTCCTGATTATCATTTAAATATTGGCTTCCTTTGGGAAGCCCACTTGGATTACCACTCCACCCCTGCTCATCCTACCCACCTTCAACCCCCTATACTTGCACCCAACCTACCCGTATCTCTACCAAAGATCGGTGCTGTTATATGTTCCCACAATGATGTATACATCCTCTCTAATATCATTTTTTAATATTTTATTATAAACATCTATTTAAAATTCTTTTTCATTAATTCTGGTATAAAGGGCAGCAAACTATCTAGCATAAGCAACTTGCCCAGTACAGTGCCTTGCACAGAACTGGTACTCAATAAATATTTGTTCAATGAGTAAATGGAGCACCTTTTATTTACAGGGAACTGGGAAGTGTTTAGAGATAAATAAACACCCCCTACCCTTAAGAAGGATAACATTAAATGTAGAATGGCTGTTATACATAATTATATGATGATAATGAGTGAATAAAATTGACTTCAATTTGGATACATGGGGATTTGCTAACACTGTAAATTGGAATGAAATATTTAGCTCTCCCTTCTGGGATAATCTAATCCACACTAAACACTTCTGGAAGACAGTTTTATGATTTTATATTACAGATGAGAAAATAGGCACAGCAAAGTTACTCAAGGTTACCTAGTGAATCATAAGCAGAGCCAAGACTTAAAACTCAAAGTGGTCAATATCCAGTACTTAGTGCTATAATTATTAAAAAATTATTTTTTCTTTTTCTCCCCAAAGTTCTATTTTGTGATTGTAAGACTTCTACCTATATATTTTAATAATCTTCTCAAAAATATCACCTGTAATATTTATATTTGAATATGGAAACTCAGGAATGGAGGTACTTTTCGATGGATTTTCCTCTAGTCTTTAAAATACAAGGCTTTGTGTGATGTGTCCCTGCACGCTTGTACACTCTGAGAGGTATTAAGTTCCTTCTTTGTTCTTAACGGTGTTAGTATTAGGCACTAATTGCCACTACAAAGTGCCAACATTGAACTCTTCTGCTGTTGGACATCATATTGGATACTCCATATGTTTAAACGTCCATAGTTAGTTGGCTGGTGCATTCTAGTGCACTCAATGGACATTTTGGTAGAAAATGCTGCCAGTACTTAATAAATATTCGAGAAACAACATAGGCTACTAAATTTAACAGGATTTCTGGTTCCAACATTCATACTGTGAGAGAAATAAACTAAAAAAAAAGTTTATGATGCCATTTCAAAAGGCCAGATATGTATTAAGTACTCAATAAATATGCTTATTCTTATTGTGGTATTTTGGGGCCAATGGTAAACATAATGCATAACCAAAATGCATCAAAAAGCCTTTATCACCTTCTCACTATATACAATTAGTATACGTACATACCTTTGCTCTTTATAACAATAAGCATTGCTGACATTAATTTCTCAGAGATAGACAGGGCAAGTATACACTTGAGATTTTTTTCCTAACCCCAGACTGAACTTTCTTTTTATACCTGAATACAGCACAAGATGTTAAAAGAATTTAACCTGTACAAATGGTGGCTATCACTTGCTACTTTTATTAGGTATGTAGAACTACACTCCTCTTAATCATTTTTCAGATCAATTATACAATTTTCTCTCACCAGATACAACATCAAGTAGAAGAATCCCCAATTAAAGAACATTTCTCTTGCTCTTTGAGCTCTGCTTAACCCATCCTTCGTTCACCAGAAGCAAACATCTCTACCTCTAAAGCACTCAAACCAGCTCATTATATCACTCTCCAGTCTTGCCTTGCAGCTCCAGGCCCAGGAAGAACTTTAAATGTCCAAAGTATTTACTGTTCTTAATCCCCAATGTGACGTTAAGTGAATTGGTTCTGTCATGTGAGTATAACTGATTTTGTTTCCCCTAATAAAGATAGACACTCGAGTTACCCATTTGTAAGCTAGCCCAATGTAAAAGGAAGAGAGAACTTCTGTCAGATGTCAAGTTAACATCAATTGCTCATACCATGGAAATGTCAATTAAAACTCTAGTGCAATCTTTCAAACACAATTTTCCAGTCCAAGAAATGTGTATACATCCATAGTGAACGGAGAGGCATACAAGGATAAGCTCAATATATGTGTTAATATTGTTGGTTGGTCATTAGTAGATGATATTCATGGAGTCAGAATACTTTTGATCTTCACTTGAAAATGTAGATTCCATGAATTCATCCTCATTCATTAGCCCTGCTTTTGGGGAAAGGACTTTGTAAAGATGTTGCTTCCATTTCCTAATGATGCAGTTCCCACTAAGCTATACAAAGGAATAAAGGTTCCTTTCAAGAGTAGCATAGAGACTGAGTTGGCTTCCTGCTTTCAGAGATTATAAATCTTCTCAAACACTTCCAAAATGAAGCAAATTCCAACTTGGGTTTCAAAGATTTTTTTATTTATTTATTTTTTTACTCCATTTGCCATAGTGGTCTGAATGTGACAATAATGAAGGCTAACAGAGTAAAAACAAATGTTTAAACCAAAGATACCTGCCCTATTGGAGAATTTACTTTACCTGCAGAGATTCCATTTCTTCATCTTTTCTGTGAGTCTCCTCCAGCAGATCTATAATAAGAAAGTAAAATATCCATCAAAATACAATGTCAAAATGCACTGCCTCTTACTTTCAAACTCGATTCAGTCAGTAGCTTGTATAAACCATTGTCTGGAAAGAGAATTTGATGTTTAAGTGTGAGAAGCAACATGAAAGAAATGCCCTCTGATCCCAACTGGTGAGATGCGGTAGAGATCTGGATTCTGCCAAACCTAAGCTAGCTATGAAGCCCTGGGTGGTCCTAGGTCTGGTGGCGATACCAGAAAATGAGACCAACTCAATTACAAATCCAAAATCATACCAATGTTTTAGAAATCTGGTCTAATGCTTATGTAACTCAAAAGCAACACAAAATTTTCTTTAAAAACAACAACAACAACAACAAAAAAGCTTTTTTCTTTTGAAAAAAAAATAGAAACAAACCATTTGCTCTTAAAATAAGCTCCCAAGCCAAGTTCCACCTCCAGAGGTAATTTTTATAACCAAATTAAAACACCCTGGAATAATGGGTGTTATTAATGGAAGTAGAACACCACCTTAACTGTAAACTCATATTAATTATCATTTCACACTGAGAGGGTGGGAAGCATTGAAGCTACATCTGACCAACCGTCTGGCACCATCTCAGAGAAATTAGTGGCTGGAAGAGAGTTCTGTCTAAATGCATGCGTATAACCATGGTGTCTCAGTGCCCTAGACTAATTTATGAACTTGCTATAAAGGAAAATGAATTTGGCAAGCAGAATTTTCGGCCTGAAGCTATACCACCTTGTGCTATGATCTTATTAGATCTCACAAACCTAAAGAGGGCTGGGCTGAGTTAGAACTTGGATGAAAACTGGCAAGAAATACCTACAGCAGCGCACATTAACATTAGCATTTGCCTTACTCTGTGATTGATATAGCTTACCAAGAGGCTGTGCCGCATAAAAGGAAAATATAACGCACAGAAATTCAATATGTACCCCAGAAAGGCAAATGCCAATGTTTTTAGCAAGTGTTACTAGATGGAGCGGGAAGCAGTAATATAGTGGGTAACCAAGTCACGCTGGTATATGTCATAACTGGGCAGGCAATATCCTGAAACTTCAGGAGACCTGGTAGATGATATAATTGATGGTGATGGCCCTTTGAGATTGCACAGCTAAGAGAAATACAGAGGAGTGGCAAGCAATCCCCTCAAGACACAGTGTACTGGGGTTAAGGATGAAAGTTAGTTTTTGCTCTGTGTCTGTAGACGGCTGATGTTGGCTCCCAAAACACCCATAATCAGAGTTACATCAAGAAAGTTACAGGAGCATGCCAATGTATTAGGGTGTATTTTTAAAGGGTTTTTTTTTGGCACATCAGGATTTTTAGCTATATGGTACAGAAACCAACTTGGGGTGTGGTAAATTAAGTGCCCTCAATCATTCCTCTTTCTGCATCCTTACTCAATTGCACTGCGACATTGTAGCTACTTCCATCAAGAGGTCACACGTATCTTGCATCTAGGCTTGCCTCCTGACTTGATTTGGTAAATAGAATACAGCCGAAGCAATTCTGTGCCAATCTGCATTAAGGGTTCCAAAAGGCCTCATGCATTTTCACTTTTCCACTTGGAACTCTTTCACTACCATTTCAGCAAGCCCAGGCCAGCCTGCCAGATGACAAGAGACATATGGTCCAGTATTCTTTCCACCCCTGAAACCCTGCAGGTTGCCCCAACTGGTAGCCTGCAAATGCCCAGAAGCATGGATGACTCAGATGGGAGCCCAACTGAGACCAGTCAAACTGCCCAGCTGAGCCCAGTACCGACTTCAACTCAGAGAATCATGACCTATGGAATAAATGGAATTGGGGGATGCTTTGGTACGCACCACTTGCTAACTGATAGCAACCAGCTGCTAACTGAATAGCAAGCATTCAGAATTTATTAGAAGGATGTAAGAGTAACTTATCGATACATCTAGTAATAATAGATAACAGAAAAGTGGATCCAGACTCTGGAGAGAGTAACAACTGGTCTGGGGGTGTAGGGATGTAGGTAGCATGAACTAATGGGCATTTTATACTGGGTAACACTAATCTGTGCATTACTCCACTCAAAATGAAATTCCATAAGGAGAAGAGCTAATGAGACTACCTTAGATCTTTTGCCTACTGCTTGGCCAGGGGAAAGTATGAAGCACTTTCACTGATAATCCCAAAAGGATTGGATGAAGAACAGAAAGGACCGTTTCCAAACATCAGGGTACTATTAACAAAAGGAGGAGGTATGGATATCAGACAGGCCAAAACAACAGCCAGTTTTAGTAATTCTATCTTCAGTACAACTCTTTTCAATATTTGTGAGACATAGATTACTTCAATATCTTGGCTATTGTAAATAATGCTTCAGTAAACATGGGGGTGCATATATCTTTTTGAATTTAGTGTTTTCATTTTCTTCAGATAAATACCCAGAAGGGGAATTGCTGGATCATGTGGTAGTTCTAGTTCTAATTTTTTGAGGAACCTCCAAACTATTTTCCATAATGGCTGCACCAACTTACATTCCCACCAACAGTGCACAAGTGTTCCCTTTTCTCCACATCCTCACCAACATTTGTTTTTGTTGTCTTCTTGATAACATCCATTCTAACAAGTGTGAGGTGATATCTCATTATGGTTTTGATTTGCATTTCCCTGATGATTAGTGATGTTGAGCATCTTTTATGTGTACGTTGGCCATCTGTATGTCTCCCTTGGAAAAATGTCTATTCAGCTCCACTGCCCATTTTTTAAATCAGACTGTTTGTTTTTTGGAAACTGAGTTGTGTGAGTTCTTTATATAATTTGGATATTAACTCCTTATCGGACATATCATTTGCAAATGTCTTCTCCCACACAGTGGGTTGCCTTTTTGTTTTGCTGATGGTTTCCTTTGCTGTGCAAAAGCTTTTCAGTTGGATGTAGTCCCAGTTTGTTTATTTTTGCTTTTGTTGCCCTTGCCTGAGGAGACAGATCCAAAAGATATCGCTAAGACTGATGTCAAAGAGCTTACTGCCTATGTTTTCTTCTAGGAGTCTTATGGTTTCAGGTCTTATAAAGTCTTTAATCCATTTTGAGTTTATTTTTGTATATGGTGTAAGAAAGTGTCCATGAATGGATAAAGAAGATGTGGCACATATATACAATGAAATATTACTCAGCCATAAAGAATGAAATCTTGCCATTTGTAACAACACAGATGGACCTGGAGGGTACTATGTTAAGTGAAATAAGTCAGAGAGAGGACTGTATTATTTCACTTATATGTGGAATCTAAGAAACAAAACAAAACAAAAACAAAAACACACCAAAAAAACCCAAAACAAAACAGAAACAGACTCATCAATACAGAGAACAACTGGTGGTCCCTAAGGGTAGGGGGATGGGGTTGGGTGAAATAGGTGAAGGGGATTAGGAGGCACAAAATTCCAGTTATAAAACATGCAAGTCGGGGCTTCCCTGGTGGCGCAGTGGTTGAGAATCTGCCTGCCAATGCAGGGGACACGGGTTCGAGCCCTGGTCTGGGAAGATCCCACATGCCACGGAGCAACTAGGCCCGTGAGCCACAACTACTGAGCCTGCGCGTCTGGAGCCTGTGCTCCGCAACAAGAGAGGCCGCGACAGTGAGAGGCCCGCACACCGCGATGAAGAGTGGTCCCTGCTCACCGCAACTAGAGAAAGCCCTCGCACAGAAACGAAGACCCAACACAGCCAAATAAATAAATAAATAAATAAAACATGCAAGTCACAGGGATGTAATGTACAGTATAGGGAATAGTGTCAATAAAATTACAATAGCTTTGCATGATGACAGATGTTTACTAGACTTACAGTGGTGATCAATTTGTAACGTATATAAATGTCAAATCACTAAGTTGTACACCTGAAAATAATACAATATTCTATGTCAGTTAAAGTCCAATTTAAAAAATTTAAATTAAAAAATAAGTACTTGTGAGATACAAGATCACTACTGCGTCTCTATGTGGACATGGCCATTTTGCTCCACTATGGATATCAGGAGGTTCTCAGAGCTGAGCCCCTTGTAATGAATTACATTGCTTAATGATACAGTGGAGCTGGGATGGTGGATAGTGGGGTCTATCAACCATTAAAGAAAACTGATCTTGTTCCTCCAGAGTCAACTTGGTATGGCAAACACCAAACCCCTTAGCTAAAACTTAACTGGATAAATAATGGGTATTGGATCTCTTATATAGCCAAACTCAACTCACACATTTGATAAAATATATATTGTAAAGGAGTTCAGTCTACCCTCAGAGCTTCACAGAATTACTGCAATTTAAAAATCATGTTCTCAGTTTTCTTCAAATACATAAAGGTCATGCTGCTCTTCCAAAAAGCTGATACCAATAGCGATGCTTGATTTTGAATGGCTGAAGAAAAACGGCCAAGGAATTCCTATAATTGATATTTAAAATACAAAACTCCCCTTCTGTTCACCCCCACTGACTCTCACCCCAGCTTATATCAAGAGTATAAGTAGACACCTGTTTTTGTTTTTGTCTCCATGTCACATCCCTCCCCTTTGACAACTTCATGTTCTTCTTTTCCATGTGATTCCTGTGAACTTTCAGTCAAGGGGTTAACTTCTTTGGCCACAAAAGTAGGTCATGACCCAGACTGGCCAGTTAGAGCAGCCTACCTCCCTGCGCATTTAAGCTAAGCAATGCCAGCAGTGATATGGATACTAGGAAAGAATATCTCCTTCTGAAGCTGCAAGCTTATATGAGCCTGGAGCTTTCAAGGCTCTATTTTCTACTATGTCAAAGGAACTTGTACAACAATAAAGCTGGTAAAGAAGAAAGCAGAGCCAAGAAACAGAGAGCTGGTTGAGGACAGATCCACCCTTATCTGAAGTCCACGTAACTCCTGAACTTCTAACACTATTTTTTTTCTTTAGTAGCGGTAGTTGGATTGCTTTCATTTCTAAAAGTCTCTGGGGATGTGGCTGTATTGAACCTTCTTATCTCTATGCAGAAACTTGGAGAACTTAGAGTTAGCAAGAACTTTCTATTCCACAGTGAAACATTTCATCCTGCAATAAATAGATGAAGACATGAAGCTCAAAGAAGGCAAATGGTTTGTCTGCAATTACCTAGTTAGTGCTAGAGACACAACTAGAGCCTTGCTCTCCTGCTTTCCTACCCCATCTATCATATCGTGCTCTCTTTGGTACCACTCAGTACTTATTGTACCCTTCTTCATATGGTTATTTTTTAAATGCACACATTTGTATTCCTCTCACTTACCTTAGGAGTTCACTGATGTCAACAACCAGGGCTTTGATGTCTTTATACCCATAGCCTCCCTAACCACTGCTTATCTACCTTTGCTACTTAACTTAGATCCCCCAAATACCTTTCTCTGCCTACATCACTTCTCTATGCAATTGCTCACTTGTTAAGTGCATTGTTCAATGACATGCATTTGGGATGATAAACAAGGTTATCAACCTGTGCTGATGAAATATGGCTACTGGGCATCACTGAGGAGTGACTACTCTACTGCAAACAGACACAGGATGACAGAACCTGTCCACAGGGAGACCTCTGGACAGCTGACGTTACATAATGCTGTGACACCTGAGTGTGATGAGTGCACCTGGATATAATGAGCAGACTTGCTGTTTGTTCTTCCAGCATCAGAACAAACGATCGGCATGGAAAAAGCTGAAGGGCTGCTCCGCTCCCTTGCTCACCACTGGCGTGTTCATGTTTTGCTTTATTATTCTCTGGTTTGCTGTTCTATACAAACAGAATTCAACTGCCATGCAAATTGCTGTGGCTAAATGTGCTTCCATCAACATTAGTAAATGAAAGATATTTTTGGTGAAAAGGGCAGCCATTCTGTGTATTTTCCTTGGACAGGCTCTAGCCAGTTTAAAAGAGCTGATACTAACTCATTATGACATACGGTTATTAGAGGAGGGAAAAAGTCCCACTTAAAAAAGCAGGACATCATGGATGAGAACTGGAGAATCCTGTTGTTTTGTTTTGTTTTGTTCCACGTTGCATTTCTCTGGCACATGCAGGGTAATATATCATGATCATGTTTTTGGCTAAGACTGTCTCTACCACTTCCTTCGCAACTAGTGGTCTGGCTATTTAAGGAGGTTTGACACTTTTTATGTTGATTCTGGTTCCTAGTAGCCAAGGAAACAGATAGGTTGTTTGTTTATTTGCTTTTAAAAGGAGAATCACGTTCAGGTGGGCATAACCAATACAGTCATCTAGCAACTTGACCCTTCACAGAAAGGTTGGCGATCAAGCTTAGAAAGGAGTAATGTTTTTTTTCTTCTCTAACTTTTACTATAAAATATCTCATCCTTATTATAACTCAGCCCAGCTGGTAATGAAGAGAAAGTTATAGAAACAAGGGTTTCAGACTCAGCAACATTTATAACAACAGCACCGGACACAGTAGCACTGGCAGAAGAATATGGTGAATTAGTGACTGAGGTTTAGGGAAAAGCATTTAGTCTCTGGCTCCTGTATCTCACTTAGTAATTCAGTGCTCCTTTTCAATGCTACTCTATGTGTCCTGACATTTAGTGAAAACAAGAGATAATGTAAATTCTCAAAAGAATGCAATACTTTTTAAAAAGTAAATTTGTGCCATTCCTCTTTGTGGGTGGCAGTCGCGAGATAATGAAATTAACCAAATTAAAGAGCGCACTACAATCCTTAAAAGGTCATGAACAATGGACCCAGTCTCCCACAGTTACATACTAGATACTCCAGATTCCATCTACATGCTGAAGAAAATGGTTGATTTCTCTTTTCCTTTCCTGGCTCTCTAGTTATTTAGGATTACTGACATTTTAGGGACAGAAGGGACCGCTGAAATAATCTAATGCCAAGGTTTTCAGTTTTTTTAAAAAAAGAAGTAGAATTCTGCCTTACGCATGAAATCACACACACTTTCAAGTGTATGTTATGAATAAACAATTAAGAAAGCTGCTTTGGTGGAAGCAGAAGTGAAGGGCCTGGAGGCCAGACCACTGGACTTCCCTCCTATCCTGGGGTAAACCCCTGTGGTGCCGTGGTGGGGCAATAAAGCTCCACACTGTGCTGATTGAAAACCACTGATCTAATCCCACCTTCTCACATCTTGTAGATGAGGACTGAGTTCTGAGAGATTAGCGACATCACATAACTAGTAGATAGAAGTATGTGAACCTGAGCCTAGGGCTTCTGAACTGGACCAGGGTCCGATACTT
The DNA here is from genome assembly GCF_028023285.1 of Balaenoptera ricei. NCBI lineage: Eukaryota > Metazoa > Chordata > Mammalia > Artiodactyla > Balaenopteridae > Balaenoptera > Balaenoptera ricei. Next base: position 165,772,198 of record NC_082640.1, read on the forward strand.
TGTTTCATAAAACAGTGACTATCTGCCTTTGCCTTTCAAGATTTCTACTGAAACGACATAGTATTTCAAGCCTTACCGTGAATGCCTATACATTTTCCAATGCCTCCCCAAACTAAAAGTAAACTTTGCTAAAGCACTTGTGTAACATCAGCAATCTATGAGAAGACCTACAGTTAACAGCTGTGCGCAATAAAATTCCTCAACTCTGGGAGGTAACATCAAAAGATTTGGCTTTGATGGAAAGCAAATACCTAGACACTTGAAAAAGCAGTTGTTTTTGGCAAGATGTGCTCAACATACAACATACAGAATATCTCACAACATAAAACAACAACAAAAAAATCTGTTTAAATGAATGGGTGGCAGTTGAATAGTTTCTCAGCTTAATATAACATTTGCCAGTAAATGTTCTTCCTATTTTATTGTACTAGTAAACGTAAATAGGATAAATGAATAACAATATGACTCTATAGCAGATGAAATACCTCAAAAAACAATAAAATGTGTTGGTTTAAAATTAACATAAGTAAAACACTTAAAATAGTGTCTGGTACTTAGTAAGAGTTTATATATATATATATATATATATATATGGTTTTTAAAAAATTTACCCTTCAGTATGCCTGCTAAAATCAGAAAAATGTGTGAAAAATAATCACCTGCATTTTAAAACAAATAAGCAAAAAATGCCCTCAAGCATTCTGCTTTTAGATTCCATCCATAATTGGTAGCTACATTATTTAGAACTCTGCCATATCTACTGCCACCCACTGGTTCATATCTGGATATACCACAATGAGTTAAGAGCTTTCTCATCAGGTCTGACCACAGAAAACACACAGGTTGAAATGAAGAATAACACTCAAAAAGTATGGCTATCCTCTGTGGTTTGTCTCAGACGCTGAAACAACATGCTGGTCTACAGATGGAGCCCAAATGGTCTAATAAATGAAAGGTTTATAATCCACTGTCTGTCTTAGGTATGTGGTAAAACATCCAAATACAGGTACTCATGTTTTATTTGATGTCAGTTCATTTCTGGTGAAACTTTCCATCTTGACAACTTCAGAGATTTAAAACATCTTCTCCACAAAATTGCTACAGTGCAGAAAACAACAAAATAATCTACCCCATTCTGCCTAATTCTTGGCTCTGGCATGAAGAAACAACAAGATATAGATTGAAAGTTACGATTCAATCAACTATTAAGATTTTTAACATTTCTACTAACAACAAGAGCAGAAAAAAAAATATTCATTAAGAAACAAGTAACCTGTCTTAAATCAGTCTAAGGGCTATCTTGGTCAAAAGGACTGCACGTGACAATTAGCAAAATGAGCAAGAGACATTTATGATCTATTATAAACACCACTTCAAGAATAATTTTCATATGCTCAAATCCAGGAACAAAATCATGTTCCTTCCTGCATACAATATCTCTAAATTACAATCACCTAATGGAAACTTTGGCTTTTATTTAAATTCCTTTATCTTGGACTTTGTTCAGGTTCTAAACTCATAAGGTGCAAGTGGGTATGTATTTTGGGGCCTATAGAAATTCTGGGTATTTGACTTGTTCATTGATCATCTCCTGTTTACAGAAACTATAAACGTTTGTGCTGGTTTCTTCATGCACCTACTAGTAAATTAGATCTAGCTTCCTAGGCCTTTCAGACTCCTGGGTCTACCCTAATTCTATTCTAAATACAGACCAAGTTCTGAAAACCAAACATAAAGAACAAATCTTGACAGCAATGAGAGATAAATGATACCATGGTTATAGGGGGGAAATAGAATGCTAGCTAATTTCTCATTATAATCCATGGAGGTCATAACATTTTTAAATGCTGAAAAAAAGAAATGACAACTCAGAGTCCTGTATGCAGTGAAAATATCCTTCTAGAATGAAGGTGGACTCAAGACATTCTCAGGAAGAAAAATTAAGATAATTAGTTGTCAGCAGACCTACACTAAAAAAACAACTAAAGAAAAGTCTCTAAAAAGAGAAGAAATGATAAAAGAATCTTAAAAGATCAGGAAGAAAGAGCACAGTAATCAAATATATGGATAAATCCAATAGATTTTCCTTCTCCTATTTAGCTTTTAAAATTATGTTCGATAGTTGACACAAAAAATGTAACATGATACGATGTGATTCTAAATGCACATAGAGGAATATGTAAGACAATTAAATTATAAATAGGAAGGACAAAAGAACATGAAGGAAGAAAGTTTTCTACAATTCAAACTGATAAAATGACAATACCAGTAGACTTTGACAGCCATGTATATGTAGTGTAGTGTTTAGAACAACCACTGAAAAAGCTATACAAAGAGATGCACTCAAAAACAGAATTGATAAATCAAAATGGAATTCTAAAAAAATGCTCAAATAACCCATAGGAAGACAGAAAAAAGGCAGAGAAATAAAAAACACAGAAAACAAAAATGGCAGACATTAAATCATAACATCAATAATTATATTACATAAAAATGGTCTAAATGTACCATTTAAAAGATAGAAATTGGCAGACTGGATTAATGACCACTCGGCTATTAATCCATGACATTGCCCATGGACCCAACTATATGCTGTCTGTAAGAAAGTCACTTCAAATATAATGATACAGGCAGGATGAAAGTAAAAAATGGAAGAAGACACACCATGTAAATATTAATGAAAAAAAGCAGGAATGATTATATTAATATAAGATAAAGTAGATTCCAGAGCAAAGAAAATGATCAGAAACAGAAAAGAACATTATATAATGATAAAAAGGGTTAATCTACCAACTGATATAACTGAAAGGAACAATAGAAAAATTCAAAATTAGAATTGGAGACCTCAACACCCTTCTCTCAACAATTGGTATTACAATTAAACAAAAGATCATCAAAGATATATATAAGCATATGTCAAGGATATATATAAGCATAAATATAACAGGGAAAACTCTAAACACGTGGAAACTAAACACTTCTAAATAAAGCATGGGTCAAAAAGAATGTCTCAAGGGAGATAAAAATATTATAAATTGAATAAAATGAAAACACAACATGTCAACGATTGTGGAACACAGCCAAAGCAGTACAGAGGAGGAAATCTACAGAAATAATGCATACATTAGAAAAGAGGAAAAATCTTGAATAAATACTCTATGCTCCCACCTCAAGAACCTAAAAAATTACAAAATAAATCCCAAGCAGTGAAAGGAAAAAAATATTAAGATAACAATAGAAATGAATGAAATTGAGAATAGGAAAAAAATAGAGAAAAATCAATGAAACAAGAGGTGCTCCTTACATAGTTCAATAGAATTGACAAACCTTTAGCAAGATTGATGAGAGAAAGAGCATGTGACATCAGTAATGAAACAGGGGATTTCACTACAGATCTTGCAGATATAAAAAGGATATTAAGGGAAGACTACGAGCAACTCTTCACATATAAATTTGACAACTCAGATGAAATGGACCACTTCCTTAAAACATATAAGGTACCATAACTTACTCAATATGAAATAACTAATTTGAATAGCCTTGTAAGTATTAAGGAAATTATATTTGTAATACAAAAATTCCCAGAAAAGAAATCTCCAGGCCAGGAGGTTTCACTGGTGAATTCAACCAAATGTTTAAAAAAGAATTAGCACCAATTTTACACAACCTCTCCCAGAAAATAGAAAAAAAGGAATACTTTTCAATTCATTTTATCAAACTAGTATCACCCTGCTACCAAAAATATACAATTAAAAAAAGAAATAGAAAGAAAACTGCAGCTCCCTCCTAAATACAGATGCAAATATTCCTAACAAAATATTAGAAAATAAAATTTAACAATATATAAAAAGAATTATATATCATGACCAAGTTGGGTTTATTCTAGGGATGCAAGGTTGGTTCAATATTCAAAAATCAATCAATGTAATCCATCATTTTAACAGGCTAAAGAAGAAAAAAATCACATAATTGTATCAATTGATGCATAAAAATTATCTGACAAAATTCATCATATAGTCATGATTAAAAAAAACTTCAGAAAAAAATAGAACTTCCTCAACTTGATAGAGAGTATCTATAAAAAACCTACAACTAACATATTTAATGGTAAAAGATGAAATGTTTTCCCTGTAAGATCAGAAATAAGGCAAGAATGCTCTGTCTCACAATTCTTATTCATCATGATATTGGAATATCTTTTCAATGCAATAAAGCAAGAAAAGGAAATGAAAAGTATACAGATTGGAAACAAAGAAATAAGTGTCCCTATTTGCAGATAACATGATTTTCTTCATAGAAAATCCCAAAGACTCTAACAACAACAAAAACCCAAACAGACAAAAACTAGCTCCTGAAATCAATAAGTGAGCTCAGCAAAGTCACAGGATACAAGATAAAAATACAAAAATTGATTATATTTCAATATACTTGGAATGAACAGGTGGAAACCAAAATTAAAAATTAAAATACCAATTTAAAAAAACCCCCCCTCCCAAGCAAAATATTTAAGTGTAAATTTAACAAAACATATAAAGGACTTATATGCAAAACAATGGTGAGAAATACCATGTTCATGGACTGGAAGACTCACATTGTAAAGATATCAATTCTCTCCAAATTGATATAAAATTCAATAGAATTTCTAAAAAAGTCCCAGCAATATTTTTTTTGTAGCTAAAGACAAGGTTATTCTAAAATCTGTATGGAAAGGTAAAGGAACTAGAGCAGCTTAAACAAATGAGCGAACTGGGTGAAATCAGTTTATTCAAGTTTTAGACTTGTTACAGAGCTACAGTAATCAAGATTCTGTGGTCTTGATAGAAGTATATACACACAGATCAATGGAACAGATAGAGAACCCAATTATAGAAATGGAGAACAGATCAGTGGTGGCCAGAAGTTAAGGATGAAGTGGGGATAGAAGATAAGTGGGTGTAGCTATAAAAGGCAACATGAAGGATCTTGGTGTTGATGGAAATGTTCTGTATACTGACTGTATCAATGTCACTATTTTGGTTGTTATACTATACAATAGTTTTGTAAGATATTTCTATTGGGGGAAAATGAGTAAGGGGATCTTTTAGTATTATGGGATCTCTTGGTATTACTTCGCACAACTTCATGTGAATAGAAAATTATCCTTGAAATAAACAGTTTAATTAAAAAATTCAGAAGGGCTTTAGATAAAATGACAGAAAATGGATATTAAAAGTTAATTAACTAATTATGTTTTGAGGTCAGTACCTCAACATGCCCTTTACCAACTATCCATCCTCATTGCAACTGCCCTAGTCCAGACAGCCATCTTCTCTTTTCTAGGCAACTACAATTACCCATATTTCTAGAGCAAAGTATATGGTTGAACACTCTACTATTACTAAAAGAAAGAAAAAAAACGTTGGACATGCTGAGGAATATAGGGTATAAGCTTTGGTGTCAGTCACTTGGATATATAATCGTATCCATCTACTCTTCTTTCCTCCACTCTAAAATGGGGGCAAAAATGCCTACATTCTAGGATTGTTACAATGATTATAGAAGAAATATATGTAACTTTTCAATTACACTTGACCCTTGAACTACACAGGTTTGAACTGTGTGGGTCCACTTACACACAGATTTTTTTTTCAAGAAACATGTAACAATACTACAGTACTACACAATCCATGGTTGGTTAAATCCATGGATGCGGAACCGCAGATATGGAGGGTGGAATGTAAAGTTATACGCAGATTTTTGACTGTGTGGAAGGCTGGCACCCCTAACACCCACATTGCTCAAGGCTCAACTGTAATAGTAATTATCATCATCATAATTCTTTCATCACACCTGTACAAAATATCATAATTATTGTTACTATTAATTATGAATATAAATTGTGTTGGTGATTAGAGAGCCCCGCTTTTGCAAGAAAGAAAATAACTGGATAAAACTCCACATTGATGGGATAAAAAACATCAATATTCTCTTGAATATTGTATTCTGTTCTGAAGACTGAGACTCAACAACATTACTGCCTCCCTTTCACTATATCTTATAAACTAGAAATTAAGTCCTTTCTTACTGACTTGAATTTGTGGGAGTCAATATAGTGGAATTTGTGGGAATCAATATAGTGGGAATCAACATAGTGGAATGTTGTGAAACATGCAATTCAGGTTTTACTAAATCCAAAATGGATGCTATGGGGGGAAATTAGTACAAAAATTTTCAGAAAAGCTATGATATCTTCAAGTTCTATGTATTCCATTTCAAAAACATATCTTGAAATTCTCACCTGACTTACTACAACAGCGTCCTACCTGTGTTCCCTAGCCCCAATCTCCTCTTACTCAATCTTCCCCTACACTGTTCCAAATTATGAATCTAAAACAGAGATGCCATGTCACCCTCCATTCAAAAATGTACTGAACTGTTAATAGTATTGGATTCTATTTGTGCTGCTGAAAGTGATTGGTCATGGCTTCCTGTAGCATGTATGGTCAAGTATTCTAATATGCCTAAGCTCAGTAGAAAGAAGTTTCTTAAATTCAGTTTTGATGTCCTCCATGGATATGGGGTGGGGGGAATAATGAAATGTAGACATCTAGTATTTCCATGCTGAGACACATAAAGTCCAAATTCATTAATATGTCCTTTATAAAGGATATGTCTACATATTTACTTCCAAGACCATTGTCTTCTCTCATCACTGCAATATCTCCTTGCATTATCTGTAATGCCCTTCCTGGACTTCACTAACTAGAAAATATCTAACCATTCTTCAAATCCCAGCTAAAACAAATATCCTCTGTTGACTTTCACCAACTATCCCATACCCACTCATATTCCTGGAGATACTGCTTTAGCTTCTGTATCCCAAAGTACTTTGTTTCTACTTTTATTATTTATTCTATTATAGTAATTGCAAAATAATTATTCTGAAGTTATAACTACAATTTACTTCATTACATTTTATGTTTTTCCTCTATATTTTATCTCTTCGAATCCTCCTGAAACAACTGGGGCTTCCTATTCCAAAAGTAGGTATCCTCTGGCAAAAATCAGAAGAATCTAGTCAGCCCTGAAATCAGGATAACTTGAAAATTAGGACAATAGCAAAACCCATGGTGATATAGGCCAATCAGTAATGTTGAGGATCATGGCTAATTTTTGACCAAGCCCATCAAAGGAGGTATGGTTTACTCAGTATGATGAAAAAATATTAGAATGAGAGAGTCAGGAGACCTGGGTTCTAGCTCTTCCTCTGCTATTAGTTAGCTAACTAGATTTGTAAGAATGGTCACTTAATCTTTCTTGGCCACAGTGATCATGTCAATAAAATAATGGGAGTGGACTAGATTATTGCAAAGAGCTCTCTAGCACTGAAAGTTTAAGCAATGTACTTTAGTAGATTGCTGCATGGTCTCTAAATGTCAGCTGTTGTCTCTTAGTTGAGTGCCTCAATCTGGATGAGTAACAATTATTCAGAATCAACATGGATGACGATCATCCCCCCAAAACTTTTTAGAAACCCAAAGAGATTCTTCACTTAGTTTAAGTAATTATTCTTATTGTTAGGACTGTTTACAGATAATAAGGACACGTGACAAATTCATTCTCATTCACCTCTGATATATATTTGTTTTCTTTCACACCCAGGGTAAACACACTTTTAGATAATTATAAATCTTCCCTTTTTGGTTCTTCAAATCCTCACAATTACAATAATTCTTCTCTATCTTCTTATTCAGAGTTCTTTTAAATTCTAATAAATAAATTAAACCAACTGTTTTATCTAGAAGTAGAAAAACTTCACAAAATAGATTTTTACACAAATGAATTATATAACACAAATATTTTCATTTGTCATATCAGTTTCTTTTCTTGTCAGTGACACGGCAAAAAAAAAAAAAAAAGAAAAGAAAATGACTGTGAAAGTCCTGAAAGGACAGCTTTCTCCCAAACCAGGCATCACGCAGATCTTCTAAAGGGCAGTCAGGTATACCAAACCTAGTTCATGAATAGGTAGAATTAGGATTTTAGTGGTCTTAGTCCCTTCCCATTCATGAGAACGAAAAATGTGTGTCCCATGTAAACAAAGGGAGTCAACAAATACCCAAGTAACTAGCAATAGAAAAATGAAGTAAACCAATACAGTTGCCAATGTAAGGTTATGGCATGAAAAGAAAAATCTTAAATGAGTGTTTTCTTAGTTGTTATGTTTAGATGGCAAATGGTTTTCGTGGATAATCTCACAGGTCATTGTTTCCTTTAATTAGTAACTTTTGCTAAACATAAAAAGAGTCTCAAGTAATTTTTAATACTGATTACAACTGTCTAGCCCATTAACAGATCGTCATATTAACACTGGCCACACTGTACTGCGTATCTTTAAAGGTTACTCATTTCATTTTCATAGATTTTAATTAGCTTTTCCTTTCCCACTAGGGTTGATCATTAAACAGTAATAGAGGCATTTTGCCTCTTTTGCTTTTGGATCTGTAGCATCTTGACTGAAAAAAGAGGTCCATAAAATGCAAAAAATGTGGATCCGAAATTGGCTGGTGGTGGTGACTTATAGATATAGTCAAAAAACCAGGCTCTGTGAATTCCACCAGCAACCTGACTGAATCAATTTCACGTTGCCACAATACTTCTGGAAGAGTCTTTAAAATTCCTCTTTCCATCAGTGCTTCTCTTATTTTCATTAGCTGGGAACAGTACATAATCATAACTGACAGGCTGGAGGGGGTTTAGGCTTATAAAACAGGGAAAGGAAAGGAAAATGTTCATTGTTCAGATTCCCTAAAATAGAGACTGTTATCTTTGTTTGGGAAACTGAATGTACTGCATTTGTGGTCTAATCCCTAGGGGTTAGGCAGGTCTACAAGTTTATAACAAACCTCAAGGGTTCTACTCTCAAAAAATGGCCTCTTTTTCCCCAGTACTTTCCTATATAAATATGTGCAGAGAACAGGAGAGCCTGCCTCTTGAACACCATGTTATTACATATATATGACCTCTGTTCAAATGTCACCTTATCAGAGAGAACTTCCTTGGTCTAAGAGAAGATCTAAAACAGTACTCTCTACACTCCTACCTTGGTTTGATATTGATATGTATACTATATATAAAATACGTGCACATTTTATATATACAACATTTATGAACATCAAAGGCTATGTATCTAAAGACAAACAAACATACAGCTCACTTTCAAAATAAATGTGTACCCTAAAGAAAATAAGTATATACTAAGAAAAGATTGAAGCTGCATAATAAGTATGACCAGGGTAACCAAAGTAACACAAAATTAGAGAACGAGGAGGAAGGAGTGAGGAACAAAAGAAAAGATACATGGGGAGGACTACTATTCCAGTAGCTTTTCCCTGCTTTTCCTAAAGTAGATTTCAGTTTTCAATTCTGTCTGCACATATGCGACCATCCTGTCACCACCTCCATCGGTTCCCTTGCTGCTCTTATCTATTGCAACTCTCTTCTTTGCAGTCTCGGCTCTAGTCCTACTTGCTTCCCTGCTCTTCTGGGAATATGCCATTATCACTGCTGCAGGGTCTTCACCAAGACTGAGTCTTCTGCCTAGAACAAACTTCCCATTCACTCCTTGATTGCATTTAAGTCCCTGCTCAAATATCACCATACCAGAAAGGATTCCCCTGAACTAAAAAGATAAAAAAGGGTACACACATCCATTCTGTCTAACTTATGCTGCTTTTATTTTCTTCTTAGTACTTTTTGACACGTGGAACATTATTTGTATATTTGTTTAACTGTTGCCTTTTCCCCTCCACGAGAAGGTAAGCACCACGAAAACAGTAATTTTGTTTGTTCAGGTCACTGAAGTATCTCAAGCACTGCCAGGCACATAGTAGGTACTCAGTAAATAACTTGCTGAATAACTGAATCTAATTCTAGCTTTCCTACTAACATAAAATTGAACTTTATTATACAGCACAGATTACATCTCATTTCACATCTTCATTTTCCTCTAATACCAACCTAATGTTGCTTAAAATACCTTAATCACTTCCCAGTGGTTTTAGAATATAATCCACATTCCCTTTATGGACTGTTCTTTGTTTAATTTTCCAGTTTTATCTTTCACCACTCATTTTCGTATTCTAAATTCTGGTCATACTAAAAGTGTTTGCAGTTCTAAAATGTAGGATTCTCCCTTCAACCTCTAAATCCTACTCTATTTCTTCTGCCTGGAGTACACTATATATTCCATTTACCCTGGCTAACTCCGACTTGGCCTTCAGAATCCAGCAAAGCTTTCCCATTTGGGGTTAGATACCCTTAGGAATTGCTCTCACAATCACTACCCTGTGCTTTGCTTTAATATGGCACTTCCACACTATTTTTAAAAATAATAATGGTCTCCTTATTTATCTGTTCCTCCTCCCCCATTTCATGAAGACTTCAGGAACTGCAAAGGGTCTCTTTGCACTTATTCAATACAGTACCTGGAACCCAGTAAACAAGTAATGAATATTGACTAAATGAATGTATATGATAAATTTATATTAAAAACTAAATTATTCCGGGTTTTGAAATTTGAGAGATTTCTGAATCATGACTTGAGAATACTGGTGACATATTATAATACTGCAAAGACTGTAAGATCACAAATTTCTACATGAGAGCCTTCATTTTCAAAAAAACTACATAATCAAATATTTGTTATATGTAATTTCAAACATAAGGCTGAGATATTTTAAACTTGGTAAAGCATTTGGATAAGTAAATATTATATAATTGGGAAGGGCTAAGCATGACTCATTTTTTTTTTCCCAAAAGTTACCTTGGTCAATATTTCAAGATTTGCCTATAAATGGAAATTCCTTCCCTGTAACTGACTTTGAACCCTTTAAAACCAAAACATTAAATCATATATCTTGGACAGCATAAACAGCATGAGTTTTGTTTAAGATGTCAATTTAAAGATTCCATTATGATAGTCCCCTCCACTGTCCATTTTCCCACATGGTGATAAATTTGCACTTTGCTCCATCAGGTCTTTACTGGGCCAAGAACACATTTTAGATGTAATTATGGGAGCAGTCTGTGGCAGTGGAAAACCAAAGTTAACTGAACCACATGGAAATAAAACCCATGTCATTGGTGTCATTACCAGTACACTCTAACCAACAGAGTTAACCTCAATGTAAATAACAGGCAAAAATAGCACAACACTCCATCTTTTGGAGAAATCAGTCCCTTTGGAAAGAATGCAATAAGAAGGAAACACCTGAACTCATATTTTTTGGACCAAAAGAGGACAAAGTTATTGATTTTTTAAGATTACATATGTACGTGGGTAAAAACATTTCAAACAGTTGAAAAAAAAGTTTACAATGAAAAGTAAACTTCACCAATCTACATAAAGAGAGGAAGAGCACTGAAGAAGGAATAAGTGAAGGTAAAATAAAAACTTTCATTTTTCTTATTCTCAAATGTTCTAACAAATAACAGTTTGTTTAAAATAATAATAGCAACAATGTATTTGATTATATATGACTTATGCATATATCTTTATATATATAAATAAATATATATATGCTTATATATGCTCATATGTAAGTGAAATGAATGACAGTAATGACATATCAATATGATAGAGGAGGGAGGAATTAAAATTATTGTTATTATAAAGTACTCACACTACTCATGAAGTGGTACAGTGTTATTTGAAAGTAGACTTGTATTGGTTGTAAATGTATATCGCAAACTCTAGGGCAACCACTAAAAAAAGTAAAAAAATAAAAATTAAAAAATAAAAAGTAAAACAAATGCTAAGAAAGAGAGAAGATAGAATCATATAAAATCCTCAAATAAAACCACAAAAGGCACGAAAATGGTGGAAGGGAAAACAGAAACAAAGAATAACAAACAGAAAACAGTAATAAATATGCTTGACGTTAATCCAACTACACAAATAATCTCTTTGAATGTCAATGTTCTAAATGCATGCAGAAATTGTCAGAGTGAATTAAAAAACACTATGACCCAACTATATGTTGTCAACAAGAAATCCACTTTAAATATAAAAATACATATGGATTACAAGTAACTGGATGGAGGAAAATAAACCATGCTAACACAAATTAAAAGAAAGCAGGAATAGCTATATTAATTTCAGACAGATCAGACTTCGAGCAAAGAAAGTTATTAGGGATAAAAGGGCATGACATAATAACGAAGGGGTCAATTCTCCAGTAAGATATAACAACTCTTAATGTGTATGAATCTATCAACAGAGCATCAAACTTGTGAGGCAAAAACTGATAGAATCACAAGGAGAAATAGATGTATCCACTATCATAATTGGATACTTCAACAATCTCTATCAAAAATGAACAGAATCAGTAGGCAGAAATCAGTAAGGATGTAGTTGAACTCAACAACACCATCAATCAACTGAATATAATCAACACCTAGAGACTTCATCCAGCAACAGCAGAAGATATAACTCTTCTCAAGATCACATGGAACATTCACCAAGATAGACTACATTCTGAGCCATAAAACACACCCTGACAAATTGAAAGGAAAAGGACATACAATGTCTGTTCTCAGACCACAATGGAATTAAATTAGAAATCAATAATATAAATAACTAAAAATTCCCAAATATATGGAGAGTAATCAACACACTTCTAAATAACTTGTGGGTCGAAGAAGAAATATGAAGAGAAAGTAAGAATTATTTTGAACTAAATGGAAATGAAAACACAACTTACCAAAATTTGTCAGATGCCATGAAATTATTGCTTAAAGGGAAATCTGTAACACTGAATGCATATATTAGAAACAAAGAACAATCAAAAATCAATAATCTAAGTTTCTACCTTAGGAGTTTAGAAAAAGAGGAAATTAAATCCAAAGTAAACAGAAGAAACAATAAAAATTAAAACAGAAATCAATGAAACTGAAAACAAGAAAACAACAGATTTTCTACCAACAAAACTTAAAGCTGGTTTTTAGTAAAGACCAATAAAAGCAATAAGCCTCTAGCCAGGTTAACTATCACAAAAAGAGAGATGACACAAATGACTAGAATATCAGAAATGAAGGAGGGCACATCACTACAGTACCCATGGAAATCAAAAGGATCATAAAGGAATACTATGCACAACTCTATGCTCTCAAATTTGATAACCTAGATGAAACAGACCAATTCCTTGAACAATGCAATCTGCCTAAACTCACACAAAAAAGAAACAGACAATCTAAATAGGCCTAAATCTATTAAAGAAAGTGAATCAATAATTAATAACCTTCCAAAACAGAAAGCACCAGGCTCAGATGAGTTCATTGGTGAATTCTACCAAACATTTATGGAAGAAATTATACCAATTCTCTACAATCTCTTCCAGAGGAGAGAAGCAGAGGGAGTACTTCCCAACTCATTTTATGAAACCAGAATTACCCTAGTAGCAAAACAAGGCCAAGACATTACAAGAAAACTAAAGATCAATATTTCTCAAAAAAGAAGCTGCAAAAATTCTCAACAAAATAATAACAAATTGAATCTGACAATGCATAAAAATAATTATACATCACAACCAAGTGGGATTCATCCTGGATATGCAAGGATGGTTCAACATTAGAAAACCAATTAATGTAAGCCATATCAATATACTAAAAAAAGAAAAATCACATGATCATATCAATAGATGTACAAAAAGGGCTTGACAAAATCCAGCACATATTCATGATAAAAATCTCTGAGTAAATTAGGAACAAAGGGGAACTATCTCAACTTGATAAAAAAAACTACAAAAAACCTACAGCAAATGTCATACTTAATGGTGAGAAACTTGACGTTTTCCCACTAAGATCAGGTACAAGGAAGGCAAGGATGTTCCCTCTTACCATTTCTTTTCCACACCCTACTAGACACCCTTGCTAATGCCATGAGGCAAGAAAATAAAATGAAAGGTATATAGATCAGAAAGGAAGTAATAAAACTGCCTCTGTTCACAGAGGAAATAATCAGCTATGTAGAAAATCTGAAATAATTGACCAAAAAAATACTGCAACTAATAAGCAAATATAGCAAGGTTGTAGGATATGAGGTTAATACACAAAAGTAATTGTTTTCCTATATACTTGCACAGAACAAGTGGTATTTGAAATTAAAAACACAATCCCATTACATTAGCACCCCCAAAATGAAATGCTTAGGTATAAATCTAACAAAATATTTACAAGGTCTATTTGAGGAAAACTACAAAACTCTGATGAACAAAATCAAAGAATGAAATAAATGGAGATATATACCATGTTCATGGATATGAAGACTCAATATTGTCAAGATGTCAGTTCTTCTCAATTTGACCTACCGATTCAATGCAATCTCAATCAAAATCCCAGAAAGTTATGGCTATTGATACATTGACCCAAAAGTTTACATGGAGAGGCAAAAGGCCCAGAATAGTCTATACAATATTGAAGGGGAAGAAAAAAGTTGGAGGAGACTGATACTACCTAACTTCAAGACTTACTGTAAAGCTACAGCAATAAAAACAGTGTGGCACTGGTACAAGAATAGATCAATGGACCAGAATAGAGAGCCCAGAAACAGACCCACATACACAGTAAACTGATTTCTGACAAAGGAGCAAAGGCAATACAATGGAGCAAAGACAGTCTTTTCAACAAATGGTGCTGGAACAACTGGACACCCACTTTAAAAAAAAAAGAATCTAGACCCAGGCCTTACACTATTCACAAAAATTAACTCAAAATGGATTATGGACCCAACTGTAAAATGCAAAACTATGAAAGTCCTAGAAAATAACATAGGAGAAAACCTAGATGACCTTGGGTACGGTGATGTCTTTTTAGAAACACCACCAAAGACAATCCAAGAAAGAAAAAAATGATGAGCTGGACTTCATTAAAATTAAAAACTTCTCTATGACAGACAATATCAAGAGAATTAGAAGACAAGCAAAAGACTGGGAGAGAATGTTTGCAAAAGACATATCTGACAAAGGACGGTTGTCCAAAATATACTAAGAACCCTTAAAACTCAACAATAAGGGGCTTCCCTGGTGGCGCAGTGGTTGAGAGTCTGCCTGCCAATGCAGGGGACACGGGTTCGAGCCCTGGTCTGGGAAGATCCCACATGCCGCGGAGCAACTAGGCCCGTGAGCCACAATTACTGAGCCTGCGCATCTGGAGCCTGTGCTCCGCAACAAGAGAGGCCGCGATAATGAGAGGCCCGCGCACCGCGATGAAGAGTGGCCCCCACTTGCCACAACTAGAGAAAGCCCTCACACAGAAATGAAGACCCAACACAGCCATAAATAAATAAATAAATAAATAAATAAACCCAAAGTTTAAAAAAAAAAAAAAAAAGTAAGCTGAAATATTAAAAAAAAAAAAAAAAAAACTCAACAATAAGGAAACAAACAACATGATTATAAAATGGGCCAAAGACCTTAACAGATACCTCACTAAAGTAGATATACAGATAGCAAATAAGGATATGAACAGATGCTCCACATAATAGGTCGTCAGGGAAATACAAATTAAAACAACAATAATATACCAGTATATACCTATTGGAATGGCCCAAATCTGGAACACTGAAAACAACATATGCTAGCAAGGATGTGGAGCAAAAGGAATGCTCATACATTGCTGGTGGGAATGTAAAATGGTACAGCCACTTTGGATGACAGTTTGGTGATCTCTGACAAAACTAAACATACTCTTGCTATAAGATCCAGGAACTGCAGTCCTTGGTATTTACCTAAAAGAGCTGAAACTTCTGTTCACACAAAATCTGCACAGGCATGTTTATAGCAGCTTTATTCATTATTACCAAAACGTGGAAGCAATAAAGATGGCCTTCAGTAGAATGGATAAATAAACTATGAGACATGCAGACAATTGAGTATTATTCAGCACTAAAAAGAAATGAGCTACAAAGCCATTAAAAGACATTGAGGAGGGCTTCCCTGGTGGCGCAGTGGTTGAGAATCTGCCTGCTAATGCAGGGGACACGGGTTCGAGCCCTGGTCTGGGAAGATCCCACATGCCGCGGAGCAACTAGGCCCGTGAGCCACAGCTACTGAGCCTGCGCGTCTGAAGCCTGTGCTCTGCAACAAGAGAGGCCGCGATAGTGAGAGGCCCGCGCACCGCGATGAAGAGTGGCCCCTGCTCGCCGCAACTAAAGAAAGCCCTCGCACAGAAACGAAGACCCAACACAGCCAAAAATAAACAAATAAATAAATTAATAAATTAATTAAAAAAAAAAAAAAAGACATTGAGGAATCTTAAATGTATAATAAAAAGTTAAAGAAGCTAATATGAAAAGACTGCATACTGTATGATCCCAATTATATGACATTCTGGAAAAGGCAAAACCATGGACACAGTAAAAAGATCAGTAGTGCCAGGAGGTTGGGGCTGGGGAGAGATGAAAAGGCAGAGCACAGAGGGTTTTTTAGAGCAGTGAAAATACTGGGTATGGTATTATAATGATGGATACATGTTGTTATATATTTGTGTAAACTCATAGGATGTACAATACCAAGAGTGAACCCTAATGTAAACTATGGAATTTGGGTGATTATGATTTGTCAATGTAGGTTCAGCAAACATAACAAATGTACCACTCTGGTGGGGGATACTGATAATGGGGCAGGCTATTCATGTTGGGGGGGGGTATATGGGAAATCTCTGTGTCTTGCTATCAATTTTGCTAAGAACTTAAAACTGCTTTAAAAAATAAAGTCTTAAAAAATTTATTTCAAAGTAAGCTTCATTCCCCAGCACTCAAATATTGACTCCCCATCCTTTAGTTACCTTCAAGAGTCATATCTATTACTACTTTCTAAATTTTATTTCTAGCTCAGTGTATCTGTATGTGTGTATGTGATATGTGTGTGCATATGCACAGTCCTCTTTAACAAATGGTAGTAAGTTATGTACCTGCTGTTTGTTTCATGTGTAAATCTTTTCCATCTGGATTAATTTTACTGAAAGGAATATACATCACACTTCATCATTTTTTCAAGATAAATATCTAGTTGGCTCAAAACCGTTTACAGAATTACCAATCTTTTCCCTATGTATTTGAAATGAAACCTTATTGGGAACTAACCTCTGTATGTATATGAACATATTTCTGGAAATACTGCTGCTCTTATAACCTGTTTGCATAGTTATTTGTTACTACCATTGATTTAACATTGCTTTATGGTTTTGTTAACTCAGAAGAGGTATAAGAATCTAACAACGTATCATGCAGTAGGTGACACAGACTGCTAAATGTGGTATTATGTTATGAATATTAGAAACTATAATTCATGGGGTACTCTCATCAATCCTGAATCCTATGTATTTTTACATAAATTAGGGATAAAACCTTTAGTTTAACATTCAAGTAAAACAGTATGAGCACAACATTGGTGTACGTATGAGCAAACTCGTATTTTCATTCATTCCTAGTGGGAGTGTAAATCAGTATAACCTTATGGAAGGAAATTATGCAAGCTTTACCAAAATGATCAATCTACATAACTTTTGCTTTACCAACTCTACTTCTGGGAATTTATTCCACAGCCATACTTGTGTAAATGACAAATGTATATTGCTATTCACTGCAGTGTTACAGCAAAAGCTGAGAATATCTTAAATTCATATCAGTAGGGAAACTTGTTGAATAAATTACAGCATTTTCACACAATTTCTACAGAGTTGCTAAAAAATGGGGAAGTACCTTATACATTAATATGGAAAGATCTCCAAAAAGATGTTAAGAAAATAGCATAATGTTGAATAGTTTGTAGTGTGCCACCATCTGGGTAAAAATCAATAGAAAAAGAATATGTATTTTTATTTGCTAGTATATGCTAGGTTATTCCTGGCAGGATACATAAGAAAACAGGAGTGAGCAAATGTGTGGAAAAGGAATAGGACTGGGAATAAGATTTTTCAATAAATCCTTTAATGTATCCTTTTAGTTTTAAACCTTGGAACCAATGGTAAACAAAGTATTTATTGAGAATCTACAATGTTCCATGAACTATATGATATGGAGTTTTCACTTTTGTTATTAAATTATTCAATCCACCTTGGTTAAACATTAAAAGACTAAAGAGAAAATATTAAGAACCTAACATTGCCATGAATTATTGAGGGGAAAAAAAAGTGAGCTGGATACTAGCATCAAGTAACCAAAAATCATGAAAAATTTTTATCTAAAGTAAACTTTAGTTTGGAATGAGAAGGAATGTATCTTATAAATTATGACCAAGTAAATCAGCAGTGGATTCTAGTGAAAAATACCTCAATGAGAGATATAGATAATTCAGTTTCACACAAATGTCATAGCATCTTACATTATGGTTCTTTTAAAGTAAAAACATCTTGATAAAATTACTGCTTAATTTCAAGTATTCCTCAAAGTTAAATCATATAACAATATTAAATATTTTAAATAAGAGAAATCAGTAAATATTGTTCTTAATAACTTAGATATAAAGGTACCTATTAGCATAATAATGGCTATGATCTTGCTGTTTTATGCTTTACAAGCCGCGAAAGTGTAGTCTGCCTTTTCATATTCTGAAACAATGGTAAGCATTTTTGTCCAGTACTGTTTTGATAGATTTCAGAGTTCTTTTGTCTCTGATGAAATTGTGTTAAAATCACCTCTGATATCTCAAAATGAGTGAAAGGGTAAAAGAAGAAAATATAGAGTTATGCATACGTATATAATGAAAGAATAAAAAGGAAGAATTTTCAATTCTAAGGTTAGGAATAGTATGGACAAACAGAATGATCATATTAATTTGATCAATGTACTTCTCTTGTTACGTATAGCGTCCTTGGTGACTAATTACCACATTAAATCTTACTAGATGAGAATATTACGATTCGTATTCACTTTAAAAAGTGCCATATACTTTCATTTGAAAATAAACCAGAATTGCAATTTAAAAAATATCAAAGGACACAATAAGAATCAGAAAGATCCCAAAGATCATCCTACGTAAGGGTCTAGCTGGGCTCAGGTGCTTTACTCCTTTCCCTGATGTTTCAATCAACCACCACCTGATCACCACAGGGCCTGGGTGCTCTTCCTCTGTCTTCCTGCTGCTCCTCTAGTGTTTTCTCTTCAAGTCCTGCCCAAGGATCCTGGTGCTCTTTTCACACATGAGACCACTCAGCCTCGTCTCTGAGTTCTCATTTACAAAGCCAAGATATGGAAGCAATGCTAGTGCCCATCGGCAGACAAGTGGATAAAGAAGATGTGGGGTGTGTGTGTGTGTGTGTGTGTGTGTGTGTATGTATGTATGTATATATGTATATATATGTATGTATATATGTATATATATGAATAAACACACACAATGGAATATTAGTCATAAAAAGGAATGAAATTGTCATTTGCAGCAATGTGGATGGACCTAGAGAATATTATACTTACTGAAATAAGTCAGGGAAAAACATACTGAATAATATCACTTATAAGTAAATTTAAAGAATAAAACTAACAAATATATATATATAGCAAAACAGAAACAGACTCACAGATATAGAACATAAACTAGTGGTTACCAATGGGGAGAGGGAAAGGGGAAGGGGCAAGATAGGGGTATGGGATTAAGAGACACAAACAACTATGTATAAAATGTAAGCAAGAAGGATATATTGTACAGCAGAGGGAATTATAGCCATTATTTTGTAATAACTTTTAAAGGAGTAAAACCTATAAAATTACTAAATCACTATGCTGGACACCTGAAGCTAATATAATATTGTAAATCAACTATACCTAAATAAAATAAATCAGTAAAACAAACCAAAAATAAATAAAAATATAAATATAACATAAAAGGATAATCACATTCTTTGAGAGTCCATGATACTTTATCTTGGAAACTGAAAGCAAACTGGTATCAAACTAGTAATGAAAACCAATCTGAAGAGGAAAAATGGACCTCGTAAAATTTAGATACCTTAATAATATTAGTGAAAATTGAAATAACAATACATCCAGATTTACTGTTGACAATATGGAATTCAACTGAACCCAGGAAAGCTCCAATAGATCTGATTACATTTTGAGAGTAATTTCTAAAATCCTTAAAGATCAGAGAAACCAGAAATATTATTCTGAAAAGCTTAAAAATAAAAGTACCTGCTAGGTAACGATGGTTGTGATCTCACAGTTATATGTAGCACAAACTATATATAGTAACTGCAGTCTGCCTCAAAACTATTCTGAAATAACAGAATGCATTTTTTTAAAGTATTTTCCAAAATCATTATCCAAACAACCCTTTACCAGAAATGGCCCATGTTTCTCTCCTCGTCTCTCCCCAACCCTCCATCTCCATATATATATGTATTTCTAAATATAAATTTTAACTGGCTTCTATTTATTTTGATGAAAAGTCATTCTGAATTAAGATAGGAAGTACCCAGGAAGAGCAGTAGAGTGGAACACTGGGCAGAAAACTGTAGTAAAAAGGCCTTTCAGGAAATAGAGTTCTTTATGATGGGAAAGTTGAGATATGTGCAAATCCAAATATACCTCTTCATCATCATAATAAGGAAAGTACAAAGGAAACCACTTAATTGTTTACATAAAAAGCTAATCTCATTTAATAAAGAAAAGGTGATTAGAGAAAATATTTTATATATAATTTTCTATAATAAAATCATCTTCTATATTTGACAAGGTTTTGAAATAATAGGCGGGGAATAGTCACGGAAAAGGGAATGATAGATATAGAATTAATGAGCAAGATACATAAAATATAAATAAAATGGGAAGGAAAAAATTGAGGTGGTTAAAAAAAGAAAGGATGAAAAAAAGAGGGCAATGACTTCCAAATGACAAAATGACTTAGGAATAATACAGTTTATTTTGTTTACAGAATTATATTATCATCACATAACCTCCATACTGCTGAAGCCAATGGACATTTTTCTATCCCTATCTTATTTGAGATCTTTGAAGCATTTAACACCGCTGACGACATTCCTGTGCTGGAGACTCACCCTTTCCTTGGCTCACATGACAATGCTATCCAGAAATCTCTCCTATCCTTTTGTCACTCTTTCTTTTGAGTATCTTTTGAGCAGTCACCTTCCCATGGCTAAATCTTAAATATTACTAATTAACGAGGTCTGTTCTTAAACTCGTCAGGTTAACATCCAGGGTCTCTGAAGATCTGATTCCAGAAAACAACTAGCCTAACTTCAGATCCCATGACCCACCTCTAACCATACAGAACCCTGTCCCATCCAGGTAGGCTGTTTCATGAGATCTTGTTTCATAACGCTGCTCCTTTCTTCTGAATGCCTTTCTTTGCTTGGATAACTTCTACTTAACCTTTAAAACTCAGGTATAGTGTCATCTCCTCTAAGAACTTTCTCAAAAAACCCTAGAATAGGATAACTTTTTTCTGGTGCTTCCACAGAAATCTTCTCATGTAATAATAGCATTCATCACTGCTTAAAATCACTAATTCACACATCTCCTTTCCTACACTATAAATTCCTTGAGGTCACAACTTTTATTTTTTCATTTTTTTACTAAGAAGTATAAAATGTAGATAGCAAAGGTTATCAAATGCACAGTTCAATGAATTATCACCAGATGTATAACTACTCCCAGAAAGATCGTATTAAAATATGATCTTTCAATTTGCATCCTCCATGATTAGTATATAATAAACACTTAATAAATATATGATAAATAGTAACAAATGACATTAATCAGGTGTGGAGTATATTAATCATTGCAAGAAATCATCTCAGTGCTATGATTCAAAAATTAGATTTTTAGATACAAAGATTAAATATCATGTACCATGGGCAAACACTACAGTCATGTAAACTAGCAACAGTATAAAACTGAAGTTCACAGTTCAACAAATACAATGTTAAGTAACAACTTTGCCATGAAACCGAAAATACAGAGAGCTTGGCATCAATACCCAGGGAAAGATCAGGGTCCATCAAATATTACTTTTGTCAGCACATGATCTGAGCTAGCCAGTTCCAGGAGGGAATAGCTATATGAGATCTCTAAAAAGTAAAAACAATAGATGGGCATTCTACCAACAGCTAAGCAACTTAGCTTCTTAGCACTGGACATGTCAAAAGGATTGATGAAACAGAACAGCTATCCATCTGCATCATGATGAGTGGATGTGGAAGACTAAGCAAGGTAGGCAGGAGAAATGTCAGAGGGACGTGGAGAGCACAACTCCGTGAGTCAAATGTATGGAAGGGACAGCAGCAGACAGGCCCACACTGGGGTACAGGACTGAGAGCTAAGTTGTCTCAATTTATGTCACAACAGTCTGTAGCCTGGGAGGCTAAACAGCAGAAGCTTAAATACAGAAAGGCTACATAAGCAATAGCAACAGATTCTAACCAATGGGACTAACTACAGATGTACTTCACCTAGAAAGGGCTAAAGGTTTCCGGTGGCCTGTTCAAGTTCACTCTTGCTGATATGAACAGTGTCCCTGCCAGACTCAAATAATTATTTAACAAAACTTAAAAATTTGCATTCAATTTCACTACTGCATTTTTACTTCCCTGATAGTTCATTCAGTGAGAGCTATAATACAAAGGAAAGATGCTTAATAGGAATCATCATAGTGACAATGACCATAATAATAGCTAAAATTTACGAGTGCTTACTGTGGTCCAGATACTGCACTAAAGGTGTTCATGTATTTTCTCATTTAATCCCTACCCAATTATGTAGAGACTATCACTTTCTCCTTTTTACAGAGAAGGAGACAGGTTGAGAGAGAAACTAACCTTCACGACTGGGAATTAGCAAAACTGGGTATCTAATTCAGAATGGACTTAGAACCTGCACTTTTCTCTGTTATGTTAAATCACCCAAATTCAAATGATTTCTTTCTGTGATAAAAGTATTTAAAAAATCAAGTGGTCACATTTCTAATCATGATGATGGAGGCTAATTGGATTCTTAGGAAGCAAATAGCAGAAGGGTCATGTAAGATGTCCAAGTTTACATTAGTTCTCCCAATCATTTATGAATGGTTCAAATTCACATCACTATAGATCACAAAGAACTATATAGAGTCTCACTGAGGAAAGAGTGGAAAAATTAGATTGAATTATCAAGAACTAAAAATCTGTAGTTTTAAATCCTATATTATTATAACTACTGGTATTGA
Organism: Balaenoptera ricei; assembly: GCF_028023285.1. Taxonomy (NCBI): domain Eukaryota; kingdom Metazoa; phylum Chordata; class Mammalia; order Artiodactyla; family Balaenopteridae; genus Balaenoptera; species Balaenoptera ricei. The sequence continues at coordinate 165,795,396 of NC_082640.1, forward strand.
ATTAGAATGTCAGAGCTACAAGGACATTTAAGGATGAGGAAGTTTAAAAACAAAAAAGAGAAAACTGAAACCCAGGGAGAATAGGTGACATAAGTAATGGCCCCCACAGTCTAGTCTGTATAGAGCAAAGACTACATATTTCTTAGAACACAGTCCAATGATTCTGTTAATCACAGGGCCCCAGTAAAAATTACTCATCCCCCTATACAAAAAACTACCAATAGTCGGGCTGGCAATTTTGCGATCAATAAACCATAGTATAACCACAGAGGAAAAGATTTTGAACTAAGTCCGCCTAGTTACCATATGAAAGATGCTTGGGCAGCAAATAGACCTGGGTTCAAATTCAACTCTGATTCACTAGGGCAAAATATTTAACCTAAGTAAAAATTATCTCTTAAGAAACATAAAAGGGTGGGGTGACTAGTAATAACTCATAGGATTACTGTAAGCATTAAAGAGGAAATAGGAGAAAGCACCTAGCATGACACACAAAACATGTTTGTTCAAATGCTGTTTTCCTTTCCTAAAATGAAATGTGGTGTATTGGTTAAAGCATCAGCTGTGTAGTTGAGCGGCATGGGTTCAAATTTCACTTCACTTAATAGCCACGTGATTTGGGCAAGATACTTACCCTCTCTCTGTTTTGGCCTTCTAACACATAAAATGAGAATGGACTGTTTCTAAGGATTTAATTAGATGCATAGTAAAGCACTTAGCTCATATCCTAAGATATAATAAGTGTTCTTGATTCCATTCTGTAATATGAAAGAAATATAAGTTCAATACACCCATTTACTTTTACTCTCTAAAAGGCACTCTGTGAATACCTTTGCTTCAATTTTTATTCCCATATCATTTTTTTTTTGGCAAAATTTAAATGTGGTCATCATGTAAATACAGTAGATGCTACACAGAATCCATTATAAAACAGAGAAAACTGAAGGCCAAATATCCATTCTCAATATCCAAATTTAAGATAAATCACAATGTGTATTTACCATTCAAGATAATATAAATATACAACATGGACAATTTAGCTAAGGCCTTTGGCAACAAGATGGCTCTAGCTAAGCTAGAAGTCTTCTTACTGCACACATCTTGAAATTCTGAATAAGACAAGTACACAAGAAAAAAAAGGGAAGTCCCCAGATGCACAAAGAGTTAAATGAAAATCTGGGAGGTAAAAACAAGTTGTTGCTGTAGCAGACCCTGAAGTGGGGATAGGATTTCGGGGGAGGCCCTAACAGCTAGAGTTCTGAATTTTAACACCTATTAAGTGACAGGAAGGTAAGTCTTGGACCCAACCTGAATGAGACAGGAAGTTGGAACTGAGATTCCTGCATGAAGCTGAAATCCTCTTTAAGGCCATACTTGCCCAATTTTAGCATCCAGAAGAATCACCTGGAGAACTTATTAAAACCTCAATCCATCTCCAGAAATTCTGACTCAGCAGGTCCAGGAATTTGCACCTCTATCCAAGCTCCTAGGTAATGCTGATGCTTCTGCCCCACAGAACACATTTTGAATAACCACTGCTCTAAGAGCTGCATCGTCAGTGAAAAGGATCCAACAAATGATCTTTCCTGACCCAGAAAAAGAATAAGAAAGCTTATCTCTGACCAGTGCTCCTATGCTGTATACTGGTTTGGAGTAAAAATATACACTGCCTACATGGTATATGAGTGCTACACCTAAGAAATTAACATTAAAAAATTGGTGCTGGGCAGGGGATTCTTCTGAGGCATATGAAAGAGGTAAACATAAGACTGCTCTGTAGAGAAACTTTCACAAGCCAGATAACGTAATATTCCTATTTAAATAACTCACAACCAATAATTACAAAACACACAAGGAAATGTTTCCCATGAACAAAAGCATACAAAAATAAAAAAACAGGAAGATTGGCACCCCCAAAACTTAAGATAATGAAACAGTTGAAAAACCTATAAAATAAGTTTTCAATTATTTAAAGACACATGAAGGAATAGAAAACATAGAAAAGTAACTTCTAGAAATGAAAAATAATAGCCATGCAATTAAAATTTCCATAGATAGGTTTTAGACATTGGTGAAGAAAGAACTGGTAAATTGGAAGAACTATCTAAAGAAATTACACAGAATACAGCACAGGGGATAAAAAGATAAAAGATACCAGAGAGCAGTAAAAGTATACTAAGAGTAGGATGAGAAATTCTGACATGTGGCTAGTGGAAGTTTTATTAGTTGGACAAAAATAGAATAGAGAGAAGTAATTTTAGAATAGTTAAGAAACTTCTAGAACTGGAATTCTAGGATTAAAGAATCATAGAGAGAACAAAGCAAAATAAATAAAAATAAGCTTATACTAAATACATAAAATGGTAACATTGCAGAATACACTGGCAAAAATTATCTTAGAGGGATGAAAAAGATAAGAAAACTCATTTGCAAAGAAATTACAATTTGGCTGACAGAAGATAGATAACAACAGCAAAACAGAAATTGGAAGACAGTAAGATATCTTTCAAGTGTTGAGAGAACATAACCGTCAGCCTAGAATTCTTTACTCAGGTATACAATCATTTAATAATTAAGGAAAAACAGGGGGAGACCTTCAAGATGGTGGAGGAGTGAGATGTGGAGATCGCCTTCCTCCCCACAAATACATCAGACATACATCTACATGTGGAACAACTCCTACAGAACACCTACTGAACGCTGGCAGAAGACCTCGGACTTCCCAAAAGGCAAGAAACTCCCCACGTTCCTGGGTAGGGTAAAAAAAAAAAAGAAAAAACAGAGACAAAAGAATAGGGACGGGACCTGCACCAGTGGGAGGGAGCTGTGAAGGAGGAAAGGTTTTCACACACTAGGAAGCCCCTTTGCAGGCGGAGACTGCAGGGGGCAGAGGGGGAAAGCTTCGGAGCCACGGAGCAGAGCGCAGCCACAGGGGTGTGGAGGGCAAAGCGGAGAGATTCCCGCACAGAGGATCGGTGCCGACCAGCACTCACCAGCCCGAGAGGCTTGTCTGCTCAGCCGCCGGGGCGGGCGGGGAATGGGAGCTGAGGCTTGGGCTTCGGTCGGATCCCAGGGTGAGGACTGGGGTTGGCGGCGTGAACACAGACTGAAGGGGTTAGTGCACCACAGCTATCCCGGAGGGAGTCTGGGAAAAAGTCTGCAGCTGCCGAAGAGGCAAGAGACCAGTGTTTTGGGGTGCGTGAGGAGAGGGGATTCAGAGCGCTGCCTAAACGAGCTCCAGAGATGGGCGCGAGCCACGGCTATCAGCGTGGACCCCAGAGACGGGCATGAAACGCTAAGGCTGCTACTGCAGCCACAAAGAAGCCTGTGTGCAAGCACAGGTCACTATCCACACCTACCCTCCTGGGAGCATGTGCAGCCCGCCACTGCCAGGGTCCCGTGATCCAGGGACAACTTCCCCAGGAGAACGCACGGCGCGCCTCAGGCGGATGCAACATCATGTCGGCCTCTGCCGCTGCAGGCTCGCCCCGCATCCGGACCCCTCCCTCCCCCGGCCTGAGTGAGCCAGAGCTCCCTAATCAGCTGCTTCTTTAACCCCGTCCTGTCTGAGCGAAGAATAGACGCCCTCAGGCGACCTACATGCAGAAGCGGGGCCAAATCCACAGCTGATCCCCAGGAGCTGTGCGAACAAAGAAGAGAAAGGGAAATATCTCCCAGCAGCCTCAGAAGCAGCAGATTAAATCTCCACAGTCAACTTGATGTACCCTGCACCTGTGGAATACCTGAATAAAAAATGAATCATCCCAAAATTGAGGAGGTGGACTTTGGGAGCAATGATATATATATTTTTTTCCTGTTTCTCTTTTTGTGAGTGTGTATGTGTATGCTTCTTTGTGTGATTTTGTCTGTAGAGCTTTGCTTTTACCATTTCTGCTAGGGTTCTGTCTGTCCGTTTTTTTTTTTTTTTTTTTTAGTATAGTTTTTAGCACGTGTTATCATAGGTAGATTTGCTTTTTGGTTTGGTTGCTCTCTTTCTTTTTTTTTATTACTTTTTAATTTTTATATAATTTTTTTAATTTTTTATTTTAATAACTTTATTTTCCTTCCTTCTCCCTCCCTCCCTCCCTTCCTTCCTTTTCTTCTGAGCCGTGTGGCTGACAGGGTCTTGGTACTCCGGCCAGGTGTTAGGTCTGTGTCTCTGATGTGGGAGAGCCGAGTTCAGCACACTGGTCCACCAGAGACCTCCTGGCTCCATGTAATATCAAACAGCAAAAGCTCTCCCAGAGATCTCCATCTCAACGCTAAGACCCAGCTCCACTCGATGACCAGCAAGCTCCAGTGCTGGACACGACATGCCAAACAACTAGCAAGACAGGAACACAACCCCACCCATTAGTAGATAGGCTGCCTAAAATATAAGGTCACAGACACCCCAAAACACACCAACGGACACAGTCCTGGGCACCAGAAAGACAAGATCCAACCTCATGCTCCAGAACACAGCAACTAGTTCCCTCCACCAGGAAGCCTACAAACCCACTGAACCAATTTTAGCCACTAGGGACAGACACCAAAAACAATGGGAACTACAAACCTGCAGCCTGCGAAAAGGAGACCCCAAACACAGCAAGTTAAGCAAAATGAAAAGACAGAGAAACACACAACAGATGAAGGAGCAAGGTAAAAACGCACCAGACCAAACAAATGAAGAGGAAATACATAGTCTACGTGAAAAAGAATTCAGAGTAATGATAGTAACGATGATCTAAAATCTTGGAAATAGAATGGAGAAAATACAAGAAACATTTAACAAACACCTAGAAGAACTAAAGACCAAAAAAACAATGATGAACAACACAATAAATGAAATTTAAAATTCTCTAGAAGGAATCAAGAGCAGAAAAACTGAGGCAGAAGAACGGATAAGTGACCTGGAAGATAAAATAGTGGAAATAACTACTGCAGAGCAGAATAAAGATAAAAGAATGAAAACAATTGAGGACAGTCTCAGAGACCTCTGGGACAACATTAAGTGCACCAGAATTCGAATTATAGGGGTCCCGGAAGAAGAAGAGAAAAAGAAAGGGACTGAGAAAATATTTGAAGAGATTATAGTTGAAAACTTCCCTAATATGGGAAAGGAAATAGTTAATCAAGTCCACGAACCACAGAGAGTCCCATACAGGATAAATCCAAGGAGAAACACGCAGAGACACATATTAATCAAACTATCAAAAATTAAATACAAGAAAAAATATTAAGAGAAGCAAGGGAAAAACAACAAATAACATACAAGGGAATCCGCATAAGGATAACAGCTGATCTTTCAGCAAAAACTCTGCCAGCCAGAAGGGAGTGGCAGGACATATTTAAAGTGATGAAAGGGAAGAACCTACAACCAAGATTACTCAACCCAGCAAGGATCTGATTCAGATTTGACAGAGAAGTTAAAACCTTTACAGACAAGCAAAAGCTAAGAGAATTCAGCACCACCAAACCAGCTCTACAACAAATGCTAAAGGAACTTCTCTAGGTAGGAAAAAGAAGAGAAGGAAAAGACCTACAATAACAAACATAAAACAATTGAGAATATGGTAACAGGAACATACATATTGATAATTACCTTAAATGTAAATGGATTAAATGCTCCAACCAAAAGACACAGACTGGCTGAATAGATACAAAAACAAGACCTGTATATACGCTGTCTACAAAGACCCACTTCAGACCTAGGGATACATACAGACTGAAAGTGAGGGGATGGAACTAGATATTCCATGCAAATGGAAATCAAAAGAAAGCTGGAGTAGCAGCTCTCATATCAGACAAAATAGACTTTAAAATAAAGACTACTACAAGAGACAAAGAAGGACACCACATAAGGATCAAGGAATCAATCCAAGAAAAAGATATAATAGTTGTAAATATTTATGCAGCCAACATAAGAGGACCTCAATACATAAGACAAATGCTAACAGCCATAAAAGGGGAAATTGACAGTAACACAATTATAGTAGGGGACATTAAAGCCCCAATTTCACCAACGGACAGATCATCCAAAATGAAAACAAATAAAGAAACACAAGCTTTAAATGAAACATTAAACAAGATGGACTTAATTGATATTTATAGGAATTCCATCTAAAAACAACAAGTACACGTTCTTCTCAAGTGCTCACAAAACATTCTCCAGGATAGATCATATCTTGGGTCGCAAATCAAGCCTTGGTAAATTTAAGAAAATTGAAATCATATCAAGTATCTTTTCCGACCACAAGGCTATGAGATTAGATATCAATTACAGGAAAAAATCTGTAAGAAATACAAATACATGGAGGCTAAACAATACACTACTTAATAACCAAAAGATCACTGAAGAAATCAAAGAGGAAATCAAAAAATACCTAGAAACAAATGACAATGAAAACACAACGACCCAAAACCTATGGGATACAGCAAAAGCAGTTCTAAGAGGGAAGTTTATAGCAATACAATCCTACCTCCAGAAACAAGAAACATCTCAAATAAACAATCTAAACTTACACCTAAAGCAATTAGACAAAGAAGAACAAAAACCCCCCAAAGTTAGCAGAAGGAAAGAAATCATAAAGATCAGATCAGAAATAAATGAAAAAGAAATGAATGAAATGATAGCAAAGATCAATAAAACTAAAAGCTGGTTCTTTGAGAAGATAAACAAAATTGATAAACCATTAGCCAGACTCATCAAGAAAAAAAGAGAGAACACTCAAATCAATAGAATTAGAAATGAAAAAGAAGAAGTAACAACTGACACTGCAGAAATACAAAGGATCATGAGAGATTACTACAAAGCAACTCTATGCCAATAAAATGGACAACCTGGAAGAAATGGACAAATTCTTAGAAAAGCACAACTTTCCAAGACTGAACCAGGAAGAAATAGAAAACAAGCACGGAAATTGAGACTGTGATTAAAAATCTTCCACCAAACAAAAGCCCAGGACCAGATGGCTTCACACGTGAATTTTGTCAAACATTTACAGAAGAGCTAACATCTATCCTTCTCAAACTCTTCCAAAATATAACAGAGGGAAGAACACTCCTAAACTCACTCTACGAGGCCAGCATCACCCTGATACCAAAACCAGACAAAGATGTCACAAAGAAAAAAAACTACAGGCCAATATCACTGATGAATATAGATGCAAAAATCCTCAACAAAATACTAGCAAACAGAACCCAACAACACATTAAAAGGATCATACACCATTATCAAGTGGGATTTATCCCAGGGATGCAAGGATTCTTTGATATATGCAAATCAATCAATGTGATACACCATGTTAACAAATTGAAGGAGAAAAACCATATGATCATCTCAATATATGCAGAAAGAGCTTTCAACAAAATTCAACACCGATTTATGATAAAAAACCTCCAGAAAGTAGGCACAGAGGGAACTTACCTCAACATAATAAAGGCCATATATGACAAACCCACAGCCAACATCATTCTCAATGGCCAAAGACTGAAACCACTTCCACTAAGGTCAGGAACAAGACAAGGTTGCCCACTCTCACCACCATTATTCAACATAGTTTTGGAAGTTTTAGTCACAGCAATCAGAGAAGAAAAAGAAATAAAAGGAATACAAATCAGAAAAGAAGAAGTAACGCTGTCACTGTCTGCAGATGACATGATACTATACACAGAGAATTCTAAAGATGCCACCAGAAAACTACTAGAGCTAATCAATGAATTTGGTAAAGTAGCAGGATACAAAATTAATACACAGAAATCTCTTGCATTCCTATACACTAATGATGAAAAATCTGAAAGAGAAATTAAGGAAACACTCCCATTTACCATTGCAACAAAAAGAATAAAATACCTTGGAGTAAACCTACCTAAGGAGACAAAAGACCTGTATTCAGAAAACTATAAGACACTGATGAAAGAAATTAAAGATGATATAAACAGATGGAGAGATATACCATGTTCTTGGATGGGAAAAATCAACATTGTGAAAATGACTGTGCTACCCAAAGCAGTCTACGGATTCAGTGCAATCCCTATCAAATACCAATGGCATTTTTCACAGCAGTAGAACAAAAAAATCCACAATTTGTATGCAAACACGAAAGACCCCGAATAGGCAAAGCAATCTTGAGAAAGAAAAACGGAGCTGGAGGAATCAGGCTCCCAGACTTCAGACTATACTACAAAGCTACAGTAATCAAGACAGTATGGTACTGGCACAAAAACAGAAATATAGATGAATGGAACAGGATAGAAAGCCCAGAGATAAACCCATGCACATATGGTCACCTTATTTTTGATAAAGGAGGCAAGAATATGCAATGGAGAAAAGACAGCCTCTTCAGTAAGTGGTGCTGGGAAAACTGGACAGCTACATGTAAGAGAATGAAATTAGAACACTCTCTAACACCATACACAAAAATAAACTCAAAATGGATTAAAGACCTAGAGGTAAGGCCAGACACTATAAAACTCTCAGAGGAAAACATAGGCAGAACACTCTATGACATAAATTACAGCAAGATCCTTTTTGACCCACCTCCTAGAGTAACAGAAATAAAAACAAAAATAAACAAATGGGACCTAATGAAACTTAAAAGCTTTTGCATAGCAAAGGAAACCATAAACAAGATGAAAAGACAACCCTGAGAATGGGAGAAAATATTTGCAAATGAAGCAACTGACAAAGGATTAATCTACAAAATTTACAAGCAGCTCATGCAGCTCAATATCAAAAAAACAAAAAACCCAATCCAAAAATGGGCAGAAAACCTAAATAGATATTTCTCTAAAGAAGATATACAGATAGCCAACAAACATAAGAAAGGATGCTCAACATCACTAATCCTTAGAGAAATGCAAATCAAAACTACAATGAGGTATCACCTCACACCAGTCAGAATGGCCAGCATCAAGAAATCTACAAACAATAAATGCTGGAGAGGCTGTGGAGAAAAAGGGAACCCTCTTGCACTGTTGGTGGGAATATAAATTGATACAGCCACTATGGAGAACAGTATGGAGGTTCCTTAAAAAACTGAAAATAGAACTACCATATGACCCAGCAATCTCACTACTGGGCATATACTCTGAGAAAACCATAATTCAAAAAGAGTTATGTACCATAATGTTCACTGCAACTCTATTTACAATAGCCAGGACATGGAAGCAACCTAAGTGTCCATCCACAGATGAATGGATAAAGATGTGACACATATATACAATGGAATATTACTCAGCCATAAAAAGAAACGAAATTGAGTTATTTGTAGTGAGGTGGATGGACCTATACTCTGTCATACAGAATGAAGTAAGTCAGAAAGAGAAAAACAAATACCATATACTAATACATATATATGGAATCTAAAAAGAAAAGAAAAGGATATGAAGAACCTAGGGGCAGGACAGGAATAAAGACACACATGTAGACAATGGACTTGAGGACAAAGTGAGGGAGTGGCATGGACATATATACACTACCAGATGTAAAATAGATAGCTAGTGGGAAGCAGCTGCATAGCACAGGGAGATCAGCTCAGTGCTTTGTGACCACCTAGAGGGGTGGAATAGGGAGGGTGGGAGGGACACGCAAGAGGGAGGAGATATGCGGATATATGTATATGTATAGCTGATTCACCTTGTTATAAAGTAGAAACTAACACAACATTGTAAAGCAATTATACTCCAATAAAGATGTTAAAAAAAGTAATAATAATTAAGGGAAGATAAAAGACATTTCCAAGACAGAGAATTTACCACTCATTGAAAGAACTACTAAATGGTACTTTTCAGTAAAAAGGAAAGTGAGCCCAGAAGAAAAGACTGGGTCACAGGGACAATCATGAGCAATGAAAATGGTAAATATATGGGTAAATCTAAATAAGCATCATGATTAACAACAATAACTAATTTAAGAAGGCTTAAAAACAAGATGGAACTAAAACTAGGTAATTCTAATATGTAAAATGGGGTGAATGAAGAGATTAAAAGGATTCTAAGGTCCTTTTAATGTTTGAGGATCAACCTACTGAGTGACTGTATACTTATGTCAAGGAGTCATGTTATAGTTTCAAAGGAGTGTACTAAAATAATAGAAATAGGACGCAATACTTCCAAACATGTAGAGATGAAAAATGTAAAGAAAACTGAAACAAGTTAAGGATACGTACATAAACAGTAGAAATATAAATATACACACAAGAATGATATGTAACCGAGTTCAGGATAGTGGTCACAACTACAGACTGAAAGAAGGGAAAGGAATATGTTTAGGATCCTAACAATAGACAGCAACATTTTCATGCAAATATGGCAAAGTGTTATCATCTGCTAAATCCAGGTTATGGGTACATGAACTTCCATCATCTTGATTTCTGTCTACTATATGTTTGAAATATTTCAGGATGGATTTTTTCGTTAGATGAAGAAAGCAAAGACGTTTACCTAAGCCAACATAATAAGAAAGGCTTAGTTACCTGGATGGAGCTCATATTTATTTCCCAAAAGAAGTCACAGTGGGCTAAATTAATTGGGGGGCAGGCCCAATGAAAACCAGGTTTAAAAATGTTTAATATATATTCTCTCTCCTCTTGAATCTCTATCTATTTGGTTTGTCTACGAGTCTTTGATTATAGAAGAGCTTATAATGAAAAATATATATACCAAAAAGTCGTGTTTCCATCAGTGATCAGAAATGGAGATGAATGAATAAGAGATGATATTAGATGTGATTTAAAGCAAATTATACAAATCAAGCAAAATTTTGTAAAACTGTTTGAAGGACAATAGTACTATACTAACCAGCTTAAAACATACACATAATAAAATCAGAAAAGCTAAAAACAGTCTGCATTCTAGATTAGTCTTTGAAATGTATTAGTTTTCTTATTTCTCAAATGTCAAGCTCAAAATCTGCTGTGATATATTTTTTTGCTTCAAAGGATCTCCAATCTCAGCATTTTTCACTGATAACTCAATCCCTCTGCTACTTGTAAGGGTGTTTTTTTTTTTTTTTTTTTTTCCACTCAACATTATATAAAACTCATGCTTCTTTTTTCTGTAATGACTCATATTTACAGTATGTTGTTTATTAATTCCAAAACAATTCCTGTTAGTGACTGTTACTATATCCCCAGGAGAATGAAGGCTAAAATTAGACCTTTTGACTTCCACTTCTTTCATGGGCAGGTATGTGCATGCTTGACCTTTCCCCTCTCCGGCTGTTTATTTCTTATAAGGCAGCAGCAGAAGGGCAGAAGTCAGAAAAATGTAATTCCCTAACTAGCTTTTAAAATTAAAGCTGACAGGTACAATGGGGTAAAAGAAAAACATGTGCACACAGATGTGGTGATAGAGTTTAGGGAGCTGTTTATGGTATGATTTATGCAGCTAAAAATAGGTATCTATATTGGAGTGTTTTTTGGTCTTGTTTTGGGTTTTTTGTTTTTGTCTTTTGTTTTTACCTGTAGACAAAGATGGCATCTTCAAAATACTTTTTTCATTGAAGTGAACTCTCCTATCCCTTGCTAATCTCATATATTAAGGTTTAAAGCACTGTCTGTTTCAGGTTTCATCAGCTCTGGTCAGAAATATAAAATGTCATAACTTACATTTATATTTTATATAACAAAACAAAATATATTTGCCAATGTCACGAAGCAGAAGAACAGGAAACTGGAATGTCACATGACTCTTTAACACATAGGAGGTACTCAATAAACATTTGGTGAATTTGATGCTGAACTAGAGCAGAGGCCAACAAGCTTCTTCTATAAATGATCAGATAACAACTATTTTAGATTTGCTGGCTGTATGGTCTCTTTTTCAAATACTTAACTCTGCTATTGTAGTGGGAAAGCAGCCTTAGACAATACATACACAAATGGGCATAACTGTATTACGCAGTAAAACTTTATTTATCAATACTGAAATTTGAATTTCAAATTTTTTGAAAGCGACAAAAGACTTTTCTACTTTTGATTTTTCTTTTTTTTTTTTTTTTTTGGCCGTGCCACGTGGCTTGCAGGATCTTAGTTCCCTGACCAGGGATTGAACCCTGGCCCCCCTCCGCAGTGGAAGTGCGGAGTCCTAACCACTGGACCGCCAGGGAATTCCCTTGTTTTGATTTTTTTGACCTTTAAAAATGCAACAACTATTCCTACTCATGGGCCACACAGAAACAGGCAGAGAGCCAGAATTGGCCTGCAGATCATAGTTTACTGATCCCAGAAACAGAGTTTAGTGACTTCATAAGCCATCTGATCTTATTCTTCAAAATTACATGTGGAATATAAAGGATTAAATTGTACAGCATAATAAATGTGTACAACAACTGAAAGCATGAGCAAAGTAGTTAAAACCACTGGCTCATTTAAAGTGTATACACAATTACATATGTATTTTTCTTTTTGAGTAGTTTCACAAGAGACTAGTAACCTTTGATTCACGTACCTGCAGGCTGAAAGCAACACACATCTTGAAAACATAGATACACTGATTTGAGCTGAGTTTTATAACAATAGAAGCCTAAGGCTACATCTAAGGCAGGAATTCTGAATCTGGGACCTATACATCTATCCTTAGAATCAATGGTTAGTCTTTAGGGGTTCCTTGAATTCTGGATTTTGAAGTTGTAAATATTGGTTTATATGTGCATTTTTCTGTGGACACAGTGGAGCTTTCATCAGATTTTCAAGGGGTCAGTGGGTTCAAAACCCAGTAATCTAGCAGATTGGAACTGATTACCTAATAGGTTCAATTACTATTCCTTTGAATCTTCAATATCCAAAAGCAATATCATTTTTTAAGAGAAGAAAATATCTAAAAGCTTGATATTCTAGTTAGTATTAAAGAAACACATATTAAAAAATAATTTCCTTCTAGAAGCGATTTTTAAGGTACCAGATTAGTTCTCTCATTCCTATCAAAATCAAGGGTACCCGTATTACTCTTCAAAGCCACAAAATACTAAATAGGAACTGTAGTAGGCTGCATAATGGCACCTAAAGATATCTAGGTGCTATTTCCTAGAACCTGTGAATATATTACTTTACATGGTAAAAAGGACTTTGTAGATTATAAGGATCTTGAGATGAAGATGCTACCCTGGATTATCTAGATGGGCCTTAAATGTAACCACAATTATCTTTACTAAGAAGCAGGCAGAGGGAGATTTGTCTACAGGAGAGGAAAAGCCAATGTGATGATGGAAGCAGAGACTGGAGTGATGTACTTTGAAGATGGAAGAAGGGACCACAAGCCAAGGAATACAGACAACCACTAGAAGCTGCAAAAGGCAGGAAAATGGATTTTCCTCTCAGATCTTCTAGAAGGAACCGGCCCTGTGGACACCTTAACTTTAAGCCAATGAAACTGATTTCAGACTTCTGACCTCTAGAACTGTAAGAGAATAAATCTGTGTTGTTTTAGGTAACGAACTTTGTGGTAGTTTGTTATAGCCATTAACAAACTAATACAGAAACTATTTATTCCTGCTTCCACCAGTAGGTACTAACTGGTCCTGTACCTTTTCACCTTATTTTTTATTGAGTTTAATATCTGGCTTCTGAGAAATCAAGATATGAACAATTTGATTTTGAATTTTATGTTTATGTGTTCTACAATTAGAGAAATATACAAACCAAAATGACAGGTAGTAAGGGTCTAAATCTAGCCAACGTTTTTCTCCCTAAAGCAAATCCTATGAATGCATTTGTAGAATAACTATTGAGAACTTTCATGTAAGTTATGTCTCCAATTTTTATACTGAAAATACTCATCTGAAAAAGAAAATTTTAGAAATTATTAGAATACCATGTGACTTCTCTAAATACCTAGTGGTCTCTACATTTAGAGTGCAGTCATGAAAAGAAAGCAATATCATCTCTCCAAAGACATCCCACTTTACCTTCCTTCCACCACACGTATGCACATGAAATTGAGGGACAGGGGAACAATATAAGTAGACAAAACAGCTGTCCTAAAATCTATGCATCCAAAAAATCATACATTTTATTCACAGGTAGAATCCTCAAGGTTTTTTTCAGAGTGTAATGACTTTTATATTCCATAAAATCCCATCCAAGTAATTTTTTAGGCCAAAGTATATTTAAAGAAGTCAACCATACTCAGGCATATAGAGATTCCGGGGAACTAGTAACAGAACACATTGGGATCACTGGATGAAGCAGCATTTCAGAATTAGAAAGCAAAGAGACAAAGGAAATGTTAGAGCATGGTACGAGAGCAAGTAGTGCTATAGTTATTCTCAGTTGATGCCGAGGACAATTATTGTGTTACAGTATAATCATCAAGGTTGGCAACAATGGACCCAAGTCCTTAAATATATGTTCAGCATATTCTGCTTAAGAATGTAAGGGAAAAACAAGAAGGTGTAAGGATCTTGTCAAAAGACTCTCAGATGCAATTAAAACAAATATTCAAGCTTAAGCAAGTAAGTGTCAAGTACTGAAACATTTATCTGTGTATAGCATTTCATTACTAATGCTGCTGGCAGGACACTGTAGATGTTCAATTAACATTTGATGGGTAGATCTGTGAATAAATAGTGCATTAAGTGAATAGCATTTGTTGTAGATGTGCTGATAACAAGTGCAATAAATTATATATTTATTTCAATTTTAGTTAATAGAAATATTCAGAAATTATCTCTTTCAAGAGCAGTTTTGGAAAAACAGAAGAAAATTAGAGAAAAGAAAACACTTAGAAAAATAATTTGAAGTCCATTTCAAAAAAGCTTTAATAAGGAGAGATTGGTTCAAGATGGCGGAGTAGAAGGACGTGCTCTCACTCTCTCTTGCGAGAGCACCAGAATCACAACTAACTGCTGAACAATCAATAGGAAGACACTGGAACTCACCAAAAAAGATACCCCACATCCAAAGACAAAGGAGAAGCCACAATGAGATGGTAAGAATGGTGCAATCACAATAAAATCAAATCCCATAACTGCTGGGTGGGTGACTCACAAACTGGAGACCACTTATACCACAGAAGTCCACCCACTGGAGTGAAAGTTCTGAGCCCCACATCAGGCTTCCCAACCTGGGGGTCCAGCAACAGGAGGAGGAATTCCTAAAATCAGACTTCGAAGGCTAGTGGGATTTGATTGCAGGACTTCGACAGGACTGGGGGACACAGAGACTCCACTCTTGGAGGGCACACACAGAGTAGTGTGCACATGGGGACTGAGGGGAAGGAGCAGTGACCCCATGAGAGACTGAACCGGACCTACCTGCTGGTATTGGAGGGTCTCCTGCAGAGGTGGGGGGTGGCTGTGGCTCACTGTGGGGACAAGGACACTGCAGCAGAAGTTCTGGGAAGTACTCCTTGGCATGAGCCCTCCCAGAGTCCGCCATTAGCCCCACCAGAGAGCCGGACAGGCTCCAGTGCTGGGTCGTCTCAGGCCAAACAACCAATAAGGAGGGAACCCAGCCCCACCCATCAGCAGACAAGCAGATTAAAGTTTTACTGAGCTCTGCCCACTAGAGCAACACCCAGCTCTACTCACCACCAGTCCTTCCCATCAGGAAGCTTGCACTGAAGCCTCTTAGATAGCCTCATCCACCAGAGGTAAGACAGCAGAAGCAAGAACTACAATTCTACAGCCTGTGGAAGAAAAACCACATTCACAGGAAGATAGACAAAATGAAAAGGCAGAGGACTATGAACCAGATGAAGGAACAAGATAAAACCCCAGAAAAACAACTAAATGAAGTGGAGATAGGCAACCTTCCAGAAAAAGAATTCAGAATAATAATAGTGAAGATGATCAAGGACCTCGAAAAAAAGTGGAGGGAAGTATCGAGAAGATGCAAGAAATGTTTAACAAAGACCTAGAAGAATTAAAGAACAAACACCTAGAAGAATAAAAGAACAAACACGGAGAGATGAACAATACAATAACTGAAATGAAAAATACACTAGAAGGAATCAATAGCAGAATAACTGAGGCAGAAGAATGGATAAGTGACCTGGAAAACTGAATGGTGGAATTCACTGCCGCAGAACAGAATAAAGAAAAAAGAATGAAAAGAAATGCAGACAGCCTAAGAGACCTCTGGGAAAATATTAAATGCAACACATTCGCACTATAAGGGTCCCAGAAGGACAAGAGAAAGAGAAAGGACCTGAGAAAATATTTGAAGAGATTATAGTCAAAAACTTCCCTAACATGGGAAAGGAAACAGTCACCCAAGTCCAGGAAGCGCAGAGAGTCCCATACAGGATAAACCCAAGGAGAAACACGCCGAGACACATAGTAATCAAAGTGGCAAAAATTAAAGACAAAGAAAAATTATTGAAAGCAGCAAGGGGAAAACGACAAATAACATACAAGGGAACTCCCATAAGGTTAACAGCTGATTTCTCAGCAGAAACTCTGCAAGCCAGAAGGGAGTGGCATGATATACTTAAAGTGATGAAAGGGAAGAACCTACAACCAAGATTACTCTACCCGGCAAGGGTCTCATTTAGATTTGATGGAGAAATCAAAAGCTTTACAGACAAGCAAAAGCTAAGAGAATTCAGCACCACCAAACCAGCTCTACAACAAATGCTAAAGGAACTTCTCTAGGTAGGAAAAAGAAGAGAAGGAAAAGACCTACAAAAACAAACCCAAAACAGTTAAGAAAATGGTAATAGGAACATACATAGAGATAATTACCTTAAATGCAAGTGGATTAAATGCTCCAACCAAAAGACATAGACTGGCTGAATGGATACAAAAACAAGATCCGTATATATGCTGTCTACAAGAGACCCACTTCAGACCTAGGGACACATACAGACTGAAAGTGAGGGGATGGAAAAAGATATTCCATGCAAATGGAAATCAAAAGAAAGCTGGAGTAGCAATACTCATATCAGATAAAATAGACTTGAAAATAAAGAATGTTACAAGAGATGAGGAAGGACACTACATAATGATCAAGGGATCAATCCAAGAAGAAGATATAACAATCATAAATATATATGCACCCAACATAGGACCACCTCAATACATAGGGCAACTGCTAACAGCTATAAAAGTGGAAATCGACAGTAACACAATAATAGTGGGGGGCTTCAACACCTCACTTACACCAATGGACAGATCATCCAGACAGAATATAAATAAGGAAACGCAAGCTTTAAATGACACAGTAGACTAGATAGATTTATTTGATATTTATAGGACATTCCATCCAAAACAGCAGATTACACTTTCTTCTCAAGTGCACACAGAACATTCTCCAGGATAGATCACGTCTTGGGTCACAAATCAAGCCTTGGTAAATTTAAGAAAGTTGAAATCATAACAAGCATCTTTTCCAACCACACTGCTATGAGATTAGAAAACAATTACAGGGGAAAAAATGTAAAAAACACAAACACATGGAGGATAAACAATACGCTACTAAATAACCAAGAGATCACTGAAGAAATCAAAGAGGAAATCAAAAAATACCTAGAGCCAAATTACAACGAAAAGACGACGATCCAAAACCTATGGGATGCAGCAAAAGCAGTTCTAAGAGGGAAGTTTATAGCAATACAAGCCTACTTCAAGAAACAAGAAAAATCTCAAATAAACAATCTAACCTTACACCTAAAGGAACTAGAGAAAGAAGAACAAACAAAACCCAAAGTTAGTAGAAGGAAAGAAATCATAAAGATCAGAGCAGAAATAAATGTATTAGAAACAAAGAAAACAATAGCAAAGATCAATTAAACCAAAAGCTGGTTCTTTAAGAAGATAAACAAAATTGATAAACCTTTAGCCAGACTCATCAAGAAAAAGAGGGAGAACACTCAAATAAATAAAATCAGAAATGAAAAAGGCAAGTCACAACAGACACAACAGAGATACAAAGCATCGTAAGAGACTACTACAAGCAACTCTATGCCAATCAAATGGACAACCTGGAAGAAATGGACAAATTCTTAGAAAGGTACAACCTTCCCAGACTGAACCAGGAAGAAAGAGAAAATATGAACAGACCAATCAGAAGTAATAAAATTGAAACTGTGATTAAAAATCTTCCAACAAACAAAAGCCATCCAGGACCAGATGGCTTCACAGGTGAATGCTATCAAATATGTAGAGACGAGCTAACACCCATCCTTCTCAACCTCTTCCAAAAAATTCCAGAGGAACACTCGCAAACACATTCTATGAGGTCACCGTCACCCTGATATCAAAACCAGACAAAGATAGTACAAAAAAAGAAAATTACAGACCAATATCACTGATGAATATAGATGCAAAAATCCTCAACAAAATACTAGCAAACAGAATCCAACAACACATTAGAAGGATCATACGCCATGATCAACTGGGATTTATCCCAGGGATGCAAGGATTCTTCCATATATGCAAATCAATCAATGTGATACACCATGTTAACAAATTGAACAATAAAAATCATATGATCATCTCAATAGATGCAGAAAAAGCTTTTGACAAAATTCAACAACGATTTATGATAAAAACTCTCCAGAAAATGGGCACAGAGGGAACTTACCTTAACATAATAAAGGCCATATATGACACACCGACAGCAAACATCATTCTCAATGGTGAAAAACTGAAAGCATTTCCACCAAGATCAGGGACAAGACAAGGATGTCCATTGTCGCCACTATTATTCAGCATAGTTTTGGAAGTCCTAGCCATGGCAGTCAGAGAAGAAAAAGAAATAAAAGGAATACAAATTGGAAGAGAAGAAGTAAAACTGTCACTGTTTGCAGATGACATGATACTATACATAGAGAATCCTAAAGATGCCACCAGCAAACTACTAGAGCTAATCAAAGAATTTGTTAAAGTTGCAGGATACAAAATTAAGGCACAGAAATATCAATTAATCACATAAATTTCTGATTCAAAAGATCAGAAAGAGAAATTAAGCAAACAATCCCATTCACCATTGCAACAAAAAGAATAAAATACCTAGGAATAAATAAACCTACCTAAGGAGGTAAAAGACCTGTACTCAGAAAACTATTAAGACACTGATGAAAGAAATCAAAGATGACACAAACAGATAGATATACCATGTTCTTGGACTGGAAGAATAAATATTGTTAAAATGACTATACTACCCAAAGCAATCTACAGATTCAATGCAATCCCTATCAAATTACCAGTGGCATTTTTTTACAGAACTAGAACAAAAAATCTTAAAATGTATGGAGACACAAAAGACCCCGAATAGCCAAAGCAGTCTTGAGGGAAAAAAATGGAGCTGGAGGAATCAAACTCCTTGACTTCAGACTATATTACAAAGCTACAGTAATCAAGACAATATGCTACTGGCACAAAAACAGAAATATAGAGCAATGGAACAGGACAGAAAGCCCAGAGATAAACCCACGCACCTATGGTCAACTAATCTATGACAAAGGAGGCAAGGATATACAATGGAGAAAAGACAGTCTCTTCAATAAGTTGTACTGGGAAAACTGGAGAGGTACATGTAAAAGAATGAAATTAGAACACTCCCTAACACCATACACAAAAATAAACTCAAAATGGATTAAGACCTAAATGTAAGACTGGACACTATAAAACTCCTAGAGGAAAACACAGGCAGAACACTCTATGACATAAATCACAGCAAGATCCTTTTTCACCCATCTCCTAGAGTAATGGAAATAAATACAAAAATATACAAATGGGACCTAATGAAACATAAAAGCTTTGGCACAGCAAAGGAAACTACAAACAAGATGAAAAGACCAACCTCAGAATGGGAGAAAATATTTGCAAATGAAACAATGGACAAAGGGTTAATCTCCAAAATATCTAAACAGCTCATGCAGCTCAATATTAAAAAAACAAACAACCCAATCCAAAAATGGGCAGAAGACCTAAATAGACATTTCTCCAAAGAAGATATACAGATTGACAACAAACACATGAAAGGATGCTCAACATCATTAATCATTAGAGAAATGCAAATCAAAACTACAATGAGATATCATCTCACACCAGTCAGAATGGCCATCATCAAAAAATCTAGAAACAATAAATGCTGGAGAGGGTGTGGAGAAAAGGGAACACTATTGCACTGTTGGTGGGAATGCAAATTGATACAGCCACTATGGAGAACAGTATGGAGGTTCCTTAAAAAACTAAAAATAGAATTACCATACGACCCAGCAATCCCACTACTGGGCATATACCCTGAGAAAACCATAATTCAAAAAGAGTCATATACCAAGTCTTCCTTTGACTCTCTTTTTTTCTTTTTTTTTCCTTTTTGCTTAAGCCATTTTTTTTTCTTAACCAGGCTTAATGTCACTTCAACCAATGTTCCTGACTAAAACAATAGCTCCTACAATTATTTTTCCTCAAATAACTTTGAGATTTTACTATTTTGCAACAATCAAAAGAATTGGGCTTTGACTTCTCAGTGAAGCCTGAGTTCTAATCCTAGGTTCAGCAATGCAAGTTGTGTGGTCTTTGACCAGCTATGTCCTCTGTGGCTGGTTTCTTTGTCTGTAAAATACACAGAAGAGTTATGTACCTTGCAGGGCTGTGGTGAAGATTAAATGCACAGTGTGTCCAGCACAGCAGAAACTTGGCAAGTTGCATTTCCTTTCCCTTTTTGGAGAAATAGAAGGACTTTTATATATTTATCTTTATATTTTTTACATTTCATAAGTGGAATGACAAAGTTTCCTCTGAGACAGGATTCTCAAATGCAAAAGACAAAGGTAGTTAATCCTTAACACACCAATAAGAAACTTTCTTTTAAAATCAACTATATTTCAATAAAAATGTAAAAATAAATAAGTAAAATAAATTTAAAAATCAGGACAATAATTTGAATCAGGTTTGTGGCCGTAGGGATGCTAGAGGAAATGAAGATGGAAAGCAACAATAATTCTGCTGTTTATGAAGTTTAATAAAAGGTATGTATGGTGAAAAACGAAGAAACTTTTTTTTTTTAAAAGGTAAGAACACCCTGTCTTGGGGAATTAAATAATATTCTAGAAATAGGTCATTAATAAATGGCCTAGTAAAATTGTTTCACACAAGCAAAAGCCTTAGTAACGTACATCAACATGAGGTATTGTCTAGGCAGGCCTAGGGTTTGTGCAGAAGTTTTTCTTTGTGATTTTTATTGTTTGTTGATATTAATTGGCGCGAGGCTTTTGGCTTTTGTTTTTCTTTTCTTTTCTTTTCTGTAAGTGACTCTCTCAATCTGACTGTCTGCAACTTTGAGTCACACATTCCTGAGATACTATAGTTCTAACATGAGAATTAGGTATCCTGGTAACAAAACATTTTGAGTTGGTTTTAAGTAGACAAATCTATTTAAGAGTGAATTTAACATGTTTTAACCACGTAGTTTGCTATTTATTGACCCAATTAAAGAACTCCATAATGAATTCAAGAAATTTGTAAATTTCTAAAGCCACGTCAGCTAGCATAAAAATTTAGAATATTTTAATTTTTCTTTTACCTTTGAAACCCAATCTAGATGATATTTCCAAATTGCTATTACATACCCTTAAAAGAAAAAACAATCTGTGCTATTAGGTATAGAAGAGTCCCTTCTGCTTTGTTTAATGTTTCTTTAGGAGTGGTCAGTATAGACATACTCCAGTTTCACTGGTGGTCTATAAACTAATAATCAACTATTACTCTTAAATATTCACATACTTCTACAAACTATGTTGGATACTTCTCTTACGTGGCATTAGATTATGAATAAAAATACATTCTATAAGCTCAAAGCAATTTATTGTAAATTATCTAACCTGTTATTTTTCAGAAATCATAGAATTATGTAAGCAACTAAAACTAAATACTTGTTATTGAGATTAAGTAGTATGGCAATGTGACAAAATATTTAATATTAAAATTTTCTATAGGGTTTAGAGTTTACACTTAGATGTGAATTCATTAGGATAGTACTTTGTAGGTAGTCAATTTAAGGGTTAGCATTATGAAAGATTCTTTAGCATATGAAAAAGAAACTCTTAAGAAACATCCCCAAATCTGCCTTTGTAAGAAATTGAGTCATGGCAAAAACCACAAGTTACCATAGCAGTTGACTTGCTACAATAATACACACATTCTTTCTGAATTATATGGACAACAAAAAAACTCCAGCTCTCTAAGCCAATAAACAAGTATTTATATTAAATTTTCATTATTTGGTCTCATAGCAGAATCTAAGCAAGTTTTTATTTTGTAAGGACTAATCAATATAATGAAAATAAGTTAATCAATCTAGATGGAAAAAGACAAATAACTCTGCAATAATTTAGAATCACAAAAGTACTATCAGGGCACAATCTAATATAATGTGGACAGAAGTTAACATTAAGATTACAAGAGACATAATCTTACAATGTCAATTCTCCATAACATGTCTTATTTAGGCTTCTATTTTTTACTTATAGGCAAAAGCAAAAGAAAATCTGCAATATCAACTTTCTGAAGAATAATTTTTACCTTTATACCAAGATACTTAAAAACATTCATACTTTTTTGATCCAATAATTCCACTTAAACGAATAATGAGAAACATACAGAATTACATATATACAAAGATTATCATTCTCTTGTTACTTATAATAACCACATTTTCTAAAGGACCTAATGTCTGGCAATAGATTAGATATCACCTCCTTTAAGAAGCTGATGAACCCTAAGGAAGAAATATACAGTTGACCCCTTAACAACGCGTAGGTCAATCTGTGTATAATTTATAGTCAACCCTCCGTACCCTTGGTTCTTCCACATCGGAGGAATCAATCAAGCACAGATCATGTAGTACTGTAGTATTTACTAATGAAAAAAATCCAGGTATAAGTGGACTGGCACAGTTTAAACACTATGGTTTAAGGGTCAACTGTATACATTTGCTTTGCTTCTATAACACACACATGCATGCAGGCACACAGACACACACACACGCACACACACACACTGAACACGATATAAAAACTACACTGTCATCTAACTTTGAAACTATTAAAGGAGTCAATAACAATTTCATAATGTATAGGAATAACTTTTAGGATGATGGAAGAAAGAGAATGCAAAGTTTTCAGAGAAGTGAAAAAGTGCAGTACACTTACTACTGAAATTAAAATGAATGGTCTAAAGAATTTAGAGAGAGAAAAAATAAAATTCAAAAATTGAAGGCTAAAAAAAATTTTACTCATTTCTATTATTCATATTCAAAGACAACACTACAATATCAGTTTCTATATATGATTCAGTAGCTGCTAAGATCAATGAGTGAAGCTCCAAGAAAGGTGATCTTTGATTTGAGTTGTATTAACTGTGATTGACAAAACCTGAAGCAATTTGTATTTCTCTTGTTCCACAGAAGTACAAAGTACAATGTTCATTTACTCAGGCAGTTCAATTCCATAAACATATTTACTATGTGCCAAATTTAGGTGCCAGTTATACAAAGAGGAATAAAATACAGAGCTCACCATTTTTAAGGAGAATTATCATAAAAATTTATTTCTAACAGCTAGAATGTAACCTGCATAAGGACAGGAATTTTTGCCTGTTTTGCTCAGTGATATATCCTAAGCACCTAGAAAAATTCCACGATTAATAAAAGAGAGAGGCAAAATTTGAACCAAGGTTTGTCTGACTCCAAAATCTATATTCTTAGCCAACATGTTATTCAGCTCGCCAGTACTGACTCTTTGCCAAGCTTCTGAATAAAAGTTGGCGTCTTCTAAAATGTGTAAGTTATACATTTGAAACACAACAGCAGGAACACTACATAATAATTACACAGAAATGTCAGAAAAATAGCAAGAATAGATACAATAACCACTATTATTCAGGATTGTTCTTTATAGTTTTCTATATATGTACATAACCCTAAATAACATTGTTTCCTTTTCCTTTTAACATTTTATAAATATAATTATACTGAATGTGTTTTCTGTGACTTGCTATTTTGACTCAACTTTATACTTCTGAAACTACTATGTGGGTGAGTTGATATGTATAATGTATTCATTTAAACTTTTTAAAGTATCCTGTTGTACGGCTATACCAGTTTTTAAATTCTTCTCTGGGTGGGTATGTCATTTTTTTTCAATTTGTTTTGCCATTACAAACAGCGAATATTTATGTGCGTAATCTCCTGGTTTAGGTGCACAAGAGTTTCTCTTGGGTGTATACCCAGGAGTGGAATTGCTCAGTCATGTGGCAAACACACATTCAACTTTATAAAACAACACTGAGTTATTTTTCATTCTTATATTTATAAACTGGGGTTATAAATATGTCCTGAAAGTGAATGAAAGTTCTATTGCTCTCATTCTCATCTCATATGTTATTATATGTTTTAAAATATTTTAAAGTTTGCGAATCTAAAAAAGAAAGACAGCAAGGAAGCAAATGGTTTCCTTCATGACTTTCCTCCAGAGGGATAATAATATTGGCATGAGAGGTCTGCTTTATTAATAGTATATTTTTCACTGTGAAAGTTTCATTGTAAAGTCTCATAGCAATATTAAGATACAAATCTACTCACATCCCTCCTTGCTTAAAGCATAAAAGACATCACAGGGGATGTATGTTCAAGCCAATACTCCTTGCACGGCTCGGAAGTTCTCCTAGCTCTGCTGCTAGTTTCTGCCTGCTTCTCCAGCCTCTTCTGTCACCACCCTTTCTCCCTCTCCCTCTCATGAATGCTGGTGCCAAGCTGAACCTCTTCCAGTTCCTCCAGTGAAATTTCCAAGCTTAACAATCCGTAAGCCTCTGCCTCTCACACCCCTGCTCCCACACCCAGGACAAGCAGAACATCCCACTATGTGCTCCCATCAACTGGCTGAACTATAGGTTTTAAGAAGTTGGGGATCACATCTACCTCATTCACCACTGTACTCCTTTGCCAAGCTCACTGTCTGGTTCAGGTTAGGTCCTCAATAAATATTTAAATGGATGATTATATATTCCTAGTTAAAATAAATCTGCTCCTTAGGAGAGGTAACCATTCTTGATGTGAAAAAAAAATCTGAATCCATAAGTTTAAGGATCAGACCCTAGACCATGGTGAATTTATAAAGATCAAGGGTTACCTACAGAGCCCCTTGGGTCAAGGAGTCGTCCCTGGGTATGTATGTCCATAACAGGAAGTACCACAAATGTCCTCTATAATATTTGCAGAAATACAACATTATTCCTTCCCCCAAACCTGTTCTTCTTCTAGTGTTCTCTCTGCCAGTGAGTAGCAGTACACATAGTCCTTTGGGTCTGCATGCCAAAAATGTACCTCTCATTCTAATCTATCACAGGGTCCCTCTGATTTAAGTTCTCTCTCAATTCTAGCTGCACCTCACCGTTTCCATGACCACTATGCCAAGCTGATAATATATTTTCTCTGGTACTAGAATAGTCTCTCAAGTGGGCTCCCCACTTCCATTTTCGCTCCCAGCTCTTCTCCACATTTAGTCGGGATTATCCTTTCAAAACACAAATCTGACCATATAACCCCAGCCTGATTAAAATCTAGCAATGGACTATCAGTGCTGTTAGAATAAAACAAAATTGATTGACATGGTCTATCCTACCTGTGGTAAGCAGAATAATGGTCTCCCAAAGATGCTCACATCTTAATCCCAGGAACCTAGGACTATGTGTGGTTACATGGCAAGACGGAATTAAGGTTGCAGATGGAATCAATATTGTTAATTAGCTGATGTTAAAATAAGAACATTAGCCTGGGTGACTCACAACCCAACATTATCAGAAGGTCCTTAAAAGTAGAAGAGGGAAGCAGAAGAGTGAGAGAAGGAGGTAAGAGGACAACAGCAAGGTTGTCAGAGTGATGTGATATGATGAAGATTCAATCCACCCTTAGGGCCACAAGCCAAGGAATGTGGGCAGACTCTAGAAACTGAAAAAGCATGAAAACAGATTCTCCCCTAGAGCCTCCAGAAAAGAATGCAGCCCTTGTTTCTTGAGGTGAGATTGAATGGCTATAAACTTCCCTCTTAGAATTGCTTTTGCTGTGTCCCGTAGGTTTTGGGTCATTGTGTTTTTGTTGTCATTTGTTTCTACGTATTTTTAAAATTTCTTCTTTGATTTCTTCAGTGATCTCTTAGTTATTTAGTAGCACACTGTTTAGCCTCCATGTATTTGTGGTTTTTACAGTTTTTTTCCTGAATTGATTTCCAATCTCATAGCATTGTGGTCAGAAAAGATGCTTGATAACGATTTCAATTTTCTTAAATTTTCCGAGGCTTGATTTTGTGACCCAAGATGTGATCTATCCTGGAGAATATTCCGTGTGCACTGTTGGTGGGAATGTAAATTGACACAACCACTATGGAGAACAGTATGGAGGTTCCTTAAAAAACTAAAAATAGAACTACCGTACGACACAGCAATCCCACTACTGGGCATATACCCTGAGAAAACCATAATTCAAAAAGAGTCATGTACCACAATGTTCATTGCAGTTCTATTTACAATAGCCAGGACATGGAAGCAACCTAAGTGTCCATCGACAGATGAATGGATAAAGAAGATGTGGCACATATATACAATGGAATATTACTCAGCCATAAAAAGAAACGAAACTGAGTTATTTGTAGTGAGGTGGATGGACCTAGAGTCTGTCATACAGAGTGAAGTGAGTCAGAAAGAGAAAAACAAGTACCGTATGCTAACACATATATATGGAATCTGACAAAAATGGTACTGATGAACCTAGTGGAAGGGCAGGAATAAAGATGCCGACGTAAAGAATGGACTTGAGGACATGGTGGGGTGGGGAGGGGAAGCTGGGGCAACGTGAGAGTGGCATGGACATATATACACTACCAAATGTAAAATACATAGCTAGTGGGAAGCAGCCGCATAGCACAGAGAGATCAGCTCGGTGCTTTGCTATGACCTAGACGTGTGGGATAGGGAGGGTGGGAGCGAGGCTCAAGAGGGAGGGGATATGGGGATATATGTATACATATGGCCGATTCACTTTGTTGTACAACAGAAACTAACACAGCATTGTGAAGCAATTATATACCAATAAAGATGTATAAAAAAAATAAACAAACAAATAAATAAAGAATGCAACCCTGTCGACACCTTGATCTTAGCTCACTTTGGGCTTCTAACCTCCAGAACTGAAATTTACAGAAAGAAATTTGTATTGTTTAAGCAACTAAGTTTGTGGTAATTGCAGATAGCATTAATAGGAAACTAACATGCCACCTAACACTTCTGGTCTAGGCCCTCTCCTTCCTCAGAGGCGCCATGCTCTCCGCTGCCACAGGGCCTGCGAGGATTTGTTGCACCTGTCTGTGTAATCCTTGGATTAATAATACCACACCTCTAACTGATGGTAAACTCAGTTTACCATAGTAGAGATAGTATCTCCATTTTGTTCACCATCCTGTCCCAAGCTTTCACCCCAAAGCTTGACAGAAAGTAGGTTAAATAAATATTTGTTGAATGAATGCATCCAGCATATATGTACCACTGGACCCTCGATTACAGCCCTCTCGTGGACTTTTGCTCCAGTATTTCTCTTCTCTGATACATCTGCTATACCAACCCTGCACAGAGTCTCCTAATCTACCAAGCACATAATTCCTCAGTTTAGGAGTTCACCATGTCTCAGTACCTGTTCATGGATCAAGGTCATGTAGAGAGATGGACATAAGTGAAGCACACTGCAGTTCCTCCTTTTGCTACTTCTTTGCTGAGGTAAGTGGATTTAGACGACTTAGTTAGCCCCTCTGGGCTTCAGGTTCTTCACTCTTAGATCATAATAATCTCGTGGAGGTTGGGGATCTGGACAAGGAATACATGACTCGACAGTATCCAGTCCTTACATTATAGGCTCTCTGTTTTCTATCCCTACCTTCCCCTCACCTTCACCTCATTTATAAATTCTATAAGGTCAAGGGCTGTGTTTGCTTTTGTGCCTCCCACTGTGTCCTACACAGTGTCCACTGCAGACATTCAGAAAATATTTTCTAAATGCATGAAGACAATCAATAAATATATGCTAAACAACTGAAGAAAATATTCTGAGTAGACACTCACATTTTTATCAGATCAGTCTCTGTACTGTGTAATATTCTATTTTCCTTATTGTGGGCTGAATGGTGGCCAGCCGCCAAAAGATATCAAGACCTATTCCCTGGAACTTGTGAATGTTACCTTATATGGGAACATTTTTTGCAGATGTGATTAAGTCAAGGATTTTGCAATGAGGAGAGTATACTGGATTACCCAGACGTAATTGAGTGAAAGATCTTGAGGTGAGGAAATTAACCTGGATTATCCAGGTGGGCCCTAAATATCATCACCAATGCCCTTATAAAAGAAAGGAGATGAGACGCACAGAAGAAGAGGAGACAATGTAACAATATAGATAGAAATTAGAGGGATGCAGCCACAAATCAAAAAATGCCAGTAGCCATCAGAAGCTGGAAGAAGTAAGGAACAGATTCTCTATCAGAGCTCCCAGAGGGAATGAGGCCCTGTTGACATCTTGATTTTGAATCAGTAAAACTGATTTCAGATTTCTGGCCTCCAAAACTAAGAAAGAATAAATTTCTGTTACTTTAAGCCAACAGCTTTATGGTAATTTGTTACAGCATCCACAGGGACTAATATACTCTCCTTTGGACGTCTGATCACATCCTTTCTGAAATGCCTTTCTTCCTTCTCATGTGTCAACAATATTCAGTAAATAAACAACAATGAAGAGCCAAATCATACATTCCTTCAAGTGTTCTTTCTTCCATAAAGTATTCTCTGAATACTTCCAGCCATGTAAATCTCCCTCATCTGTGTATAGAGACAATAATTTCTATAGAATTTTATAATCTGGGGCTTATGTATACCCATTGGTATATTTTTCTAATTATCCCATAGAAGCAATTCAGTGTTTAATTTTTTCTGGTGTCCCTCAGATTGTACACAAAGCTCTATTTAGGGGCACAAAGGGCCTGGAGTGCTTTCTTCCCAGGTGCCCACAGGGCTTCATGCCTCTCTTCTCTCAGATGTTTGCTCCACTGGCATCTTCTTATCAGAGAGGTCAGACTGAGGGAGGAGATGGATGGGCCCCAGGCTGAGCAGCTGGAATCTGTCCCCTGTGGACAGACACTCCACGATAAAGATGATGGCAGGAGCAAGGAGGAGCTGAGTCCTGCTTGGATAGAAGATAAGGAGACCACATATTTCTCGTTCTTGAGGTCAAGGAGACCTCCCCGACTACACATGCACAGAAAGCCTCCTTGTCAAAAAAGGAGGAGGCACCACCCCAAAATAGGTGATGTCAACCTTCCCATAGGCCTCTGCGCTGGAATCCATTTTGTCCAAAGACACGTACGTGTGTTGGAGAGAGTCCTAGAACAGGTCAGGTGTGGGAAAAGAAATGAAATAATTGGCCAAAGGTAAAGGAAGACCCGGAAGAACTGCCCTGTATAAGTGATCTGAATCACCTCTCTGGTGCGCTCCTCCTCATTAGGGAGGACGCCCACACCCTTTCTCTCCAGGTGTGTATCTCTGCCTTGTTTCTGTCTTAACAAACTGTTTCTCTGTGTGCTCTCCCATTTGTTGTGCTGTTTTTCTAATAATCAACTTTGTACCTGTTTTTACAATTTTAGCCTCCTTGAGAAATTCATTTTTCAGTGGGAGCAAGAGCCAGGGGAACTTTGCTTCTAGCCTCTAGGCCCTGGTGGATTAGCAGCTAGGATTCCTGGCTTTCACCCAGGCTACGCAGGTTCAATTCCTGGGCAGGGAACTAAGACCTCACTTCAAGCCACTGCTCACTGCTGTCTCCTCAAGATCAAGCCCTGACCATCCAATCTAAAAATAATCTCTCTTCCATATCTTTCTACCTCCTTACCCTACTTTATTTTTCTCTATAACACTTTTCATATCACCTGATATAATTCTTGTTTATGATGTCTCTTCCCCTTCCACAATAGGACAGCAGGCCCCGAAAGGGTAGGGACAGTGATTAACACATAGTAGGACCTCAATCAATATTTACTGAATGAATGACCGCATGTAAGGAAATGCCAAATATTAGTATTTTTATTAGCTTTATGAGGCTAAGTAGTCTGAACATAGGTGACTGAAATGGTAGCTCCTAGTATTTGAAAATGTATCTCTGAATTCAACCAAGGCCCAGTATTTCAACTCTAGGAGTCCCTTTATTCAGTTTCTTCGAAAGTCAATAACCCATTACAAAACCACCTAGAGATTATAAAAAATACAGTCCTTTTCTCTTCTTTTCATTCCATTATAGGAAGCTCTGAAAGGTGACATGAGAAGAAAAACACATGGAATGCAGGCCCCCTACTCTGTATAGCATGGATGGTTGGTTATAATCTATGTACAATGTCCAGCAATGACAAATTGACCATTTGTCAATGGAGTGCACTATGTTAAAAGATGGTATTGAACCAAAGAACTAACCTATATTAAAATCATACTTGTTTATCTACTTCTGCAAATGAGATTTAAACTTATCTTACCTTCAAATAACCAAAAAGTTTCTGATTATGAAGTTAAGTGTACAAAATTAAGTCACATAGTACTCATTCTGGCAGACAGATACAAGATATGGTTCAGAAGCTGAGTTCAGACAAAACAATTTCATGCAAAGGCTACCAAACATATGGGATAAGTTACCAAGAGAACTGCTGAAGCAAAAAACACCAGTGTGTTCACTGAGAGCAAGAAGGGTAGTTACTTACATATGATTCAAATGAAGACTGTGGGAGAAGAGTAAAATACAAATTTCCTGGAGAACTGGAACTCTCCCCAGCAAATGTGTGCCTGAGGTAAACTCACTGTCTCCGTTATAACTGAAAGACAATGACGGACTCTGTGCCCTTCTTAAATATATTTATGGTTGACATTTGTTAGATCGCTTATAACGAAAATCTGTGGACCACCCAAATCTTTTTATTCTAATACAATTGGTCTAAAATTAACATATTACTGGAAATAATGCTCTTTGTATGTCTTAGAAACAGCTGATTACCATCTTTCAATAATAACTGGTCTTTACCTTGTGGGGTGAAAAAGAGGAGTTAAGAAGGTAATGCAAACTTCCCCTCTCCTTTGAGTAGAATCATAACCTTACTTGGAGCCATGGCTTGTTTTGATGGAGAGTTGTGTTGTTAGACTGGAGCTGGTAAGAAGAGCTGACAGTAATTATCACACGCTGCCAGAACCAAGGAATAAACAACAAAGTTTAACTCAATCTCTCTGACTACAAAGGCAAATAACACATAATCAAATTCTTTCTTATAGAAATTGACTTTTCCATGGACCGAGACCAACAAAAGCATTCACTGCATGAAATTTATAAAAACCTCAGTAACAAAAGCATTGCTTCTAACCACTGTCCTTTGGAATATGGAAACATCTTTGTTGTTCTACTCCGAAAGGGTATTTACAGTAACACATTTCCATTTCAAAAGTGATAGGTCTGTGATTAGTCAGTTCAGCTGGTGAGATCATAGTGCAAATAAGTCTAATTCAGGTGTATAGGAGGTATCCTCATCTTTCTTTTCTAGATTACAAAGTACGTCATTCATGATAGGTGGGATCAAACTAGAGATGGAGGATAAACTTTTTTTTTAATCCACCATGATTATTGCTAAAAAAACAAATTTCAGGACCTATTAGTAAAGGGTAAAGACTACTACAATGACATATGGAAGGACAGTATATTCATATTATTTTTTACTATCTCATCTACTAATTCCTCATGTTACTATAAAGGGGCTCTCACCTCTTTTTAAAGCCACTACCAATTCTCTGCCAACGTTGAGTCCAATGGACATTTTAGATGACTTACCTAACTTGACCTATATGTTGCACTGAACACTATGGACAATTTCCTCAATTTTTTTTTTTCCACAACATTCTCTCCTTTTATCTCCTGAATCCTCAATTCTCTGTATGCTTTCCTGGATCTCCTGCTTCTTTTACCATCCCTTTAAATGTTGATGCCCTCCAGGGTTCCATCTAGAGCCTTCCTCTTTTCTCACTCATGATTTGGCCTCTGGACAATCACAAATATGAAATGTGGCTTTGACAAGTGCCCATTCGTAAACAACTCCCAAACTGGTCCTCTCAAAAGACCTATCCTTTTTTCTGAGCTTAAGTTCCAAATTCCAATAGTCTATTAGCCGACTTGATATTTAAGGGCGCCTCAAACACAGCATCTAAGTCTGAACTTGTTACCCACCACTGTCCTCCTAAACTCTAAGAGCATGAGTGAAATACCAGGAGAAAACACCCAGTTTTGTCACTGCCTACTTAAACTTATTTATACTAACTTATTTACATTTTTTGAGAATTGATTCCTAGCTACTGTGAAGGGCTGTTATTATGAGAATTAAATTAAATTGGTAAACACAAATTTCCAAGTTTCATTCCATTTCCCTGTAGTCTCTATCTCAGTTAAAGGTACCTTGCCCACCTAGACAGCAAGGCAGAAACCTGGACTCATTCTGGACATCTCTCTCTCTCTCCCAGCATCCATAACCAATTAGCAATAGACTCTGAACTGTCTACCATCTGTGTATCTCCAGCATTTGCCCCCTTCTCTATAACTACACTCATTTTAGATTAAATCCTCATCATTCTCTATTGCAACTGTACACTCACATCCATGCTTCTAATTGAACCTTTATACTATTGCTCTAAACATAAAAAATACCATGGCTCCTTGTTTTACAAAAGCTAATGTTTTTTTTCTTAGCATGGGGTCCAAGTGCCTTTTCCACTTGGCCTCCATATACCTTTACAGTTCCATCAAGTGTCGATTTTCCTAGTACCTTAAGCTTCAGTCACAAACTATTGATGTGCTGTCATTACTTCACTGTTTCTCTAGCTTTGGGTTATGAGTCCATCCTTCCACCTTTTTCCTAGAGTCTGATACACTACCTGGTATAAAGTGTGCACAGAATAAATATCAATACTTGTTGAATTAAAATAGATTAAAATCAAGTTTTAAAATATTGATAGCTGCTGAAGAGTGCTTTCTGGTTCTAATGTGAATGACTGTTAAAAGGTTCAAAAAGGATATTTTTTCCCCACTCATGAGTATTTATCTCAACAGTGAAAGAAAGCTCTCTTGTAAATAATTAAAATAGCCATGTCAGAACAACTTAGCAATATAATTCAATTTAGTACTACATGTGTGGGATGGGGAAGATACAAAGAAATAGGGAGATGGCCCTACCTTGAACTTAACCTGCAAACTGCTGGGATTCACATCAGCCCAGAGATATTTGAGCAGTAAGTAGAGAAGGGCCTGCCAGGAACCACTTCACATGAAAGATGGAAGAGTCTCCTGGAAAGACCTCATCCTAAGAAAAGAGGGAGTCAAACTTTGTACAGTAATAAAGCTTTAGCATTAATGGAAACAATCATTCTTAATACAACATGGCGTGTGTAATTAGGATTTATTGCTTCCGAACCTACGTTAACTGTGTAAGAATGCTGTTAGGTTCCACAGGTTTCCCATGCATCAGCAGTGGTGCCACTGGCCAGCACACGGCAGTCAGGCCCATCAGTAATGGAGGTCGGCAGGCACCATGGCAACCAGCAGGGATAGTCGGGCGGCCTCACCAGGGTGGCGCACACCCGAGCTTAGGCAATGAGGCTCACCAGTGATGGTGACATATGAAATGCACAGCGACGTGCAGCCAAAGGGGCGCTGGCATCCGACAGAGGCAGCAAAGCCGGGTAGGAGCAGTAGCATATGACAGAAATAAACACAATCCCAGCCAAGCGGGTGGAGTGCTTGGCTCATACCAAGTGTAGTAAGTTGAATGGTGATCTGCCCAAATGCACGTCCACTTGAAACCCCAGAATGTGGCCTTATTTGGACATCAGGTTAATTAAGGATCCTCAAGAAGAAATCATCCTGGGTCCTAAATCCAGTGACTGGTGTCTTTATAAGAGAAAGGAGAAGGAGATTTGGATGCAGAAACACAGACACACAGGGAAGAAGGCTATGAGATGACGGAGGTGGAAATTGATGACTGCTGCTATAAGCTATAAGCCAAGTAATGCCAAAGATTTCCAGTCGCCACCAGAAGCTGGAAGAGGCAAGAAAGGATTATTCCCTAGAGCCTTCAGAGGGAGCATGGCCCAGGCAATACCTTGATTTCTGACTTCTAGCCTCCAGGACTATGAGAGAATAGATTTCTGTCATTTTGAGCTACCCAGTTTGTGGTACTTTGTTATGGTAACTCTGGGAAATCAATAGAGCATGTGTTACCAATTAGACAAACACTCCTCAAAATACTTGCAGCAACAGGAGAAAAGACTTTACTGTGAGGGTAAGACCTGCAAAAGCAAGTAAGGACAAGAGCTAGTAAACCAGGGGTGTTACACTGTCAAGATAAATACAGTTCACTTTGTTTTACCTGCAGTATTTTTTTTAACCACCGCTGTTTCGGTTGTTTCAAAAAGAAGATATTGTCCTTCTCAGCAATCTCACTGACACACAAAAAAATGAGAAATCAAAGCTCAAATATCAAAGGAGCAATTAGTAATGACCATTACTAATATTAGCCTCTTTTGTTAATATTCAACTCAAGGAAACAACACAAAATAGTATTAATATAAAACCCTTCTTTCAAGGTAATCATTTAACCACTCTTTATTTCTGAAAAATTAAGTTCACTAGAAAATGAAAGGATGTGAATCATGACAACTGGACTTTAATGTCTCATGAATTAATTAATTAGATAATAAAGATACATAAAGAGTCACAGTAACATATATAGTTCACACTGTTATTTTAATGAAATAGAACAGTTTCAATAATACATTCTTAAATTACCAATTTGCATTTTCTAGAAAAATAATCCATTTTCATGGAACAAAACATATCCTATTTCATTCAGTAAAAATGAGAGAGCAATAGTACAGTTCTGAGGAAAGACTACAAAGGGTGATAAATGAGACATATAATTCTACCTGTGCGACATGGGCTAAATTTTCAAAACACTCTGCATCCTAGATTCCTCATCAGTTAAGTTAAAAAGCTAATAAGGTTACTTTTCACTCTAACAAGCCATCACTCTATGAACTATATATAAACAAAAAAAGCGGGTGGAGTGCTTGGCTCTCCATTTTACCCACTTCTCAACAAAAATGAAGCAGTTGAGATATACTATAGGTATATTTCTAAATGGTTTTCCTTTTTAAAATGATTTTCATATATGAAAATATAACCCCAATTCTTTTATTCAATAAACGTTTGTTTATATTTTATAGAAATGCATTAAAGTATTGTACCTTGCATAAAAAATGGCTGCTGTCATCAAAGAGTTAATATTCTAATAGGAAAAATTAGGCAAGAAATTAGCAGCACACAGTAAGTCTAAATAAGTGGTAAAATCCAGCAATTGTGCTCTTTAGTATTAACCCAAATAAACTGCAAACCTATGTCCACATAAAAAGCTGCACAGGGACGTTAATAGCAGCTTTATTCATAATTGCCAAATTTTGAAAGTAACCAAGATGCCTGTCAGTAGGTGGATGGATAAATAAACTGTGCTACACCCAGATAATGGAATATTATTCAGTGCTAAAAAGAAATGATCAAGCCATGAAAAGACATGGAGAAACATTAAATGCCTATTACAAAGTGAAAGAAGCCAATCTCAAAAGACTGCATACTGTATGATTCCAACTCTATGACATTCTGGAAAAGGCAAGACTATGACGACAGTAAGAAGATCAGTGATTGCCAAGGGTTCAGGAGAGAGAGGATGAACTGGGAGAGTACAGAGAATTTTTAGGGCAGTGAAAATACTCTTTATGACACTATAATGGTAGATACATTTCATTGTAAAATTTTCAAAACCCATAGAATGTATAGCACCAAGAGTGACCCCCAATGTAAACTATGGATCTTGGGTGACTATGATGTGTCAATGCAGGTTCATCAAATATAACAAGTGCACCACTCTGGTGGGGATGCTGATAATGGGGGAGGCTGTGGGTGTGTGGAAGCAGGGGGTATACGGGAACTCTACGTACTTTTCACTCACTTCTACTATGAACCTAAAACTGCTCTAAAAAATAAAGTCTACTTTTTAAAAAGCAAAAATTAGTGGAAGGACTTGGAGGACAATACATTCCAAGCAAACATAAAAATATAAACAAAGGCATGGAGTGAGAAAAGCACAGTGGCTATTAAGGGTTCAGGTGACATTCAGATTGGTCAAAACACACAGTTCACCTACATCAGTAATAGAATTGATCTTTAATGAATTCTTTAACGATTTGATCTTTAGTGAATAATTGATCTTTAAGGAATACATCTTAAATGTAAAACACACATACACTTAGGAAACATACATCTCTACATATATATAATATATATCATATATATGATATATGCGTGTATATACACACATCATTCAAAACAGATGTGTAGTATTCCACTAAATATATTCATGAATGTAATCAACAAATATTACTGAGTTCCTACTGTGTTCAGGCACATTTTAGATATCAGAATGTATTCAGCAGTCTCTACTTTGGCCAATTATGTTGATTTCATTTGTTTATTATCATAACACTGAGATGAACATACATGTATATAAATCTTTCACAGTTTTTTTCACTTTTCCAGGAGCAATTTCTTAGAAGTAGGTCAAAGAGTACTTTCATTTACAAGGCTTAATATATATATATATATGAATGAAAATTTCACTCTGGAAAGATCGTATGAAATGTTTAAGAACACTTACATCACTACCTCTTACCAACACTATGTATCATCAGTTTAAAACAAAATCTGCCAATAATTTCCACACAAGGAGGTTTTACCTATCTCCTTCTATCTTTTCACTACATTTTGCTGCTTTGTTTTCTCTACACGACTTATCCCATGAACCCCCTTCATTTGGAGGGCTTGCATTCTGTTGAGTACATCGAATAATCTAAGAATTATTTTTTTCCTGGAACTTGAAGTACATCATTTTCAAAGTTGTGCTTTTTCTCTGAGTCTTTGGGTAATATTTTCCTTCCGTTGAACTACAGTATTTTAAAAATAGACTCTATATTGATTTCTTCTCCTTTACTGATCCTTAAATAGGTCAATAGCTGTCAAGACTCAATCACGCTCCCTTTGAGACCTACCGTTGCAGTGGTCCTCAACTGGGGGCAATTTTGCTCCCAAGGGACACTGGGCAATGTCTGAAACACTTTTTTTTAATTGTTGAGACTGGGGAGAGTGGGTGTGCTACTGGCAGCTAGAGTAAAGGTCAGGAATGTGGCTAAGCAGCCTGTAATGCAGAGCACAGGCTCCCAAAACAAAGCATTATACAGTCCAAAATATCTATGGTGCTGAGGTTGAGCACCTTTCTGTTAAAAAACCAGTTTATATTCACTGCTTTGGATCTAATTCACAATATTTTGCAGGCATTCATTAACATCATGTAGTTTTGCCAAGGTGGATATTGCTCTTAATCTCACTGCTTGGTTCTCAGACCCTCTAAACCAGCAGGGTATATGGAAAATTATATTTCCCTATTTGCCAAATTTAATTAACTCCAGTATGTTTCCAGGCATTACTATAGAGAATATAGGTCAAAATATGCATGTACCCGTCCACCCCTTATGTCCTGATGAATTTCTGGAAGTTATTGCTTCTCAACGGACACAGAAATACGGCTACCTAAAAAATCAGTGAGAGTGAGAGTTAGCTGGTTCATGGTTACTGCAGAATCCGGGTCTCTGAGTCATGAGAAAAGGTGGCGGATAAGCAAAAGCATCTCCCCACCTCTTTCAGAGGGTCTTTAATTAAGGAAGTAAAGCCTGATTCAATTTTCCTCAATTCAGTTTTACCTGCCATGTGTCTATGGAGTTTAATTCTAGATTTCAGTATTAGGTTATCTGTTAGTCTTGGTTTTTAGTATTACTGATATTTTTTTGTCTTGGTAAACAGCTTGATAGATGTTTTGGTGGGGTGTTGGAATAGTCTTCATTAGAGGCGGCAGCTAATACGCAATTATGAATTAAAGCCTAAACTACGAATTTCAGTTATCAACAATATATGTACCAAACTAAACTTATATTACTAATCTTTCCTTGCTATTCTTTACTTATGTTATTAAACTAACATCTATTTCAAACTTTTCCTAAAAGAGATCATAAGATGGGTACCTAAAAATAAAAGTATGCTAAGGAAAATACCAATTAATAAAGGACGTCAGTAAAAGAGTATCTACGTATCTGTAAACTTAAAAAAAATAAAATAAACCAGAGCTGTAGACGTTCATCTGTTTACTCATTCTTTCATTCAGGTATTAAATATTAGTTTAAATATGAAATTGTATTAAACATTAATGGATCAAAGGAAAATGAACAGCATACTACTCGCCTCTGGGACCTTATGATTTTTGCAAGGAGAAAGGTTAAGATCTAATTTCAGCAAATAGGAAACAATGATAAAGTAAAATATAAGCTGGTTCACAGTAAAGTACAGATAGTATCAAGTGGGTTTCCAACATGGCTAAGAATTTCTATGAAAGGGTTTGAAAGTGTGTTTGGATCAATGGAGCCTAGATGAATCTAGACGATTTAAGAAAGTGTAAAATACTGACATGAAGCACATTAGCAGCAACAAATGAGAAGTAGGAAAACTTAACCATAACGTTCATATGAACTTGTGGAAGAAGAGGCCTGGCAAGCAGGTAAGATCCTGCATTTGTTTCCTGAAAATGTACAGAAGTAGGGAGAAGTGGGGTGGGTGAGGGAGGTGGGTGGGCTCCAAAGGCAAATACGAAGGACTGTGGTTCAAACTGCACTCTCCAATTTCCCCTCCTCCCCATGCCCACCCCTGCAACTAACAGGTAGTACACGAAGACGGGGCAGGTGCTACATCTGTCTTCCGAGGCCACCCATAATCTTACTTGTCCTACTTGATACTAATCTGCTGGTGGAGGTAAAAAGAAAGAAAAAAAGCCTAAAGAGCATGTCTCTAGTTTCTGGTTTATGACAAAGGATGTGACATCTAGAGAGCATGAAAGAATTAAGTACCTAAAAAATAAAACTCAGAAGAAATAAAGATGCTGCTGCAGTGGAGAAAATGCAAGCCTGGTGGAAAGCATGGAGGGCAGACGAATGAAACAAAAAGATGAAGGGGAAGAAGCAGGACCTCTGAGCCTCTGCAACCTCAGGAAAAAATGATGCAAAGCTTCCCGAGATCTGGTCTCCAGGCCACTTGGATGGGGTGTACATCGGTTAAACAGCTGATTTTAGGGCCTCATCTTGCAATTCCAAAATCAGAATCTTTGAGGAATGGGGCTCAAAAATCTATATTTTTACAAAGTCCCTCCAAATATTTGTGCATATTAACTTTTGGGAACCACTGGAATGGAGAAAGAATCTAGTTCTTTCAATTTAAAAGCAATCTTCCAAATCTCATCTGACATTTTTTAAATTGTGAGATGTAACCCCTAAGTGGATCATTATATCAATTTACTGTGTTTGGTAAGTTTCTTTGTAATGACACAGAAGCATGGAAGAGTATTAAAAAAAAAAAAAATTACATCCTGGCATAAGGAAAGTATTGCTTCACAGAACTTTTGTTTCAGTCATAAACACGTGTGCAATGTATCTGTGTGTGTCCACTACACACGTGTACCAGGTAGTGACAAAAAGTGCATTTCTTATGGAAGGTCATGGTCAAAAAAATTGGAAAAGACATTATTTTACAGAGCAATAAGAGACATTCTTAGGCAATAGCAGGTCATTTCTTATACAAGGTCATGGTCAAAAAAATTGGAAAAGACATTATTTTACAGAGCAATAAGGGACATTCATAGGCAATAGCAGGTTTGAGGAATTCAGCACTTGACCTCAGGAAGAAGAGTTGGGTATTTGTGATTGGTGATTTTCTTCTATATAGGCCTGACATGACAAATTAGAAAGTATACTGTTTTCCTGTAGCCAATATGAGATATGTGACCTGACAAGGCTTATCAAATCCACTGGCTGGTATTTATTATTTCTGATTCACTTGGCCATGAATAAAATAGTAAGGGAAAAAATGGAATATATGTATAGTGACTCCAAAGCCCAAGATAGGAAGCTGAAGGCCTTGGCAGATAGAGTTTTCATTTCTTCTTTTAGTTGAAGGTCAGGACATTTAAATAGAAAGGGAGATATGGGAAGTGAAAAAATAGCTAGATAGATGATATAGGACAAAATGAAGTTAGTTTTCTAAACTAAGGACATGAAGCCAAAATGGGCTTCTGGTAGGGAAAGAAATTTATCTCATCACTACTAGGAAGAAAAATTTGGTGGGATTTTTATCAGAATGCCAAAGAGGATTTTGACCTGAAATGTGGATAAGTGGAAAAAAAGTTTCAAATCAGATACCATGTGAATCACTGTTCAGGGTGAGCGAAATATTTTATAGGAGAAAGTAACCCACGGAAAGGTAAAGGACT
Organism: Balaenoptera ricei; assembly: GCF_028023285.1. NCBI lineage: Eukaryota > Metazoa > Chordata > Mammalia > Artiodactyla > Balaenopteridae > Balaenoptera > Balaenoptera ricei. The sequence goes on from NC_082640.1 coordinate 165,835,845, forward strand.
ACATAAATAGCCATGGACATCTACATATCATTATGGAGAGCAATGGTGATGGTCACTGTGAACTTCAGAGGTGAACAGATGGAGATAAAAACTATGTCATAAGTTTTATCAATGAGACTCACTTATTCAACAGATATTCAGTCTCTTCTCTTATTCAGAGAAGAAAGAAATGGCTTTACCCCCAACAAAGTTCTACTTTAGGAAAAGAGGCACCAAATATATAAAATTATATTAATGGAACATGATTGGTATCCAAAAAGATGCAGATAAATTACAGTGGGAGTTTAGAGAAAGAAGAAAAGACTGGGGAGGGAAATTAGGGAAAGCTTTCCGCAAGACATAGCTTATTTTGAAATAAGTCTTTTAAGAGAAGTTAGACTCAAAAATCACATCTGGAGTGGGATAATGGAATAGTAAAAATTATTTTAGAAACCGAATCTAATGAAGGGGTCAGGGAGTAGCAATATGTTCCATTATACTTATATACTTATTCGTATATATATATATTGCCATAAATATGAGTACAAACACATGAATAAAGGAAAGGAAGTATAGGGAACACCTGTTTTTTGTGAATAAAGGAAAGAGAAATAAATTGATATTTCTGGGGAGGATACTATATCCTTCCTTGTTAAACAGATAACATGGAAGATGCCATATCAGAACTTATTGTAAAGCCAGACCACAGAGCAAGATCCAGTAGTGAAGGAAGAACAAAAATACTAATACAATGTCTCATCTTATCAGCAACTGTGTCTTACTTATCTTTGAATAAGTCTTGAAAGAATGAAAAAATAAATGGATGAAAGTTTCTAAAAAGAGAGAGCACTCGATATATTCTCAACTAGTTGCACTGGCGAGCACAGGACATAATCAGGAAACGGCATGAATTTTAACTTGGCCGGAATACTGGGAGCATGTAGAAGACCATAATGTCCACCCAGGGAACTGGTGAGAAATTAACATTTCAAAGTCAGATTGGCTCTGGTTAGATGACTTGAATCCAGGCTTTACCACTTGGCTTTGTACATTTATTCATAGGAAGCCACTGAGGATACCTGAGAAAGAGGTGATGTGACCTAAAAGAATTCTAAGAAAATTAATTTGGTGATAGGTAATAGGTTGGATTTGGAGAGACTCTGGGCTAGACTGAAGGATGTGAAAATTGTCATGGTTGAAATCATGGGAGTAGATAAGGTCCCTTGAAAGAAGTCCAATGACAGAGCTTTAGAGATTTCTTCTCACCAGAAAACTTCCTGAAAGAATAGACAGTACGTGACATTTCTACTTTCTTAACACCTATTTAACTCATGTACTTTGGCTTGAAATGGTCTCTCAAATATCAGTGGTGACCTAATTGCTAAATGTAATGTTCTTTCCTTTTCCTCAATCTTCATCTTTAACTTTAGTGAGGTATTTTTATACAATGACCCTTTCTTTCTTAAAACACTTTCTTTGGATTTTTTTACTCGAGGTTTACCTGCTTCTCAGATCAATATTTTCATGTCTTTTTGGTCTCTTCTTCCTATTTCTCCCCACTGCTACATGTTGGTATTTTTCAAGGTCTTATTCTTGACCTTTTTTTCTCTTTGTAAGTCATTTTTTTTCTTTCATCCATTCTGTGTGAACTGAATCTCCATACGCATGATCTAAATCACCCTCTATAAACTGCCACTGCTCTTCTAAACCACAGTTTTGCCATTTCAGCTTATGTTCTAATTGTCTTGAGGATGCAATTTGTATAAGTAATCATCTACCTGACACCAAAATTATTTTTTTCTCTCAATGTCACCACAATTTTCATAGTCGCGGTCTAAATAAATGTCACTTTCCTCTTTCTCCCTCTTAAATGAGTTAGTAATTCCTGTTGATTCTTTGTTCATATACACTCGCATCCAATCCCTTAACCTATTTGTATTGTTTCTACCTCTGTTTATGCTCTTATTATTTCATATTTCATATCTAGGCCTGATTGCCAAATAAAGGTAGGGGGTTTGGAGGTACATAAGATTATATTTTGGAACTGAGGAACAAAATACTATAACTTCCATATCACTACCCCTATATTTATAACCCTATCCCTATCTATCTATCTATCTATCTATCTATCTACCGACCTACCTATCCTCTTCATATTTCCAGAGTGATCTTACTAAAATATAAATCTAGTAATGTCATATCCCTGTACACCCTTCAATTAGAGATTTACAGTGATGTGCAAAATCCTTAGCTAACATGAAAGATTGGTCAAAATGTGGCTACTGTATCTTCTAGTCTAGTCACTCATCACATGCCGTTCACTATAATCATACATGTCCTTCATAATTCTACTCTGTCCCTTCCTGCTCCTCCTCTTTGTCTGCCTGGCATCTTGCCAAGGGGCTCAGGGGTAAGTACATGACCCAGACCTGGCCATTCATAAAACAACATCCTCTTGGCCACAGTGACTGGCTCCCAGAACTACAGCTGACTGAGTTAAGGAGGAGTCTCCAGGGAACTTCTGTTATGACTTTTAGGAGAGCGGCATCTTACCATTGGGATTGTACAGCTGGTAGAAAGACAGATGGGGGATATTGGTGGTTATCATTGTCACCACTTGGGAGGAATGTGCCTGAGAAACACAATCGAAAATGGAAAAGAGACAAAAGCAGATTCCTGACAACAGACCTTTGCTGGTCTTTTGGGTTACGTGAGTCAATGGAAATCCTTTTTCTTTTGTTTAAGCCAGATTGAGTCTATCTTCCTTTCGCTGCAACTGAGAGTATCCTACTGATAAGACTTACTCCAGCAAGCCTTCACTGACCTTCTAATCTGTTTTACTCATCCTTCGTCTGTGCTGCACATTGTTCTTTCACCGCTCCAAATACCATGAATTTAGTCACAGTCAGATGAAAACCAGAGCCTTTCAAAAACCTAAGGAGAAATTTTACATCTTTGGCAAAATCCAAAGTTAATTTTCTATAATAAAATTCTCCATTGAGATTTAATGAATAAGGGAGTCGGGGGCGGGGGGAGGGGGGCTGAGGTCAATATAAATGTGAAGGATTCTCAAGAATTTCTTGAAAAATCCAAGTTTATAAAAGAAAACACAGTCAGGACAACAGCTCCCCTGCTTTCAACTGTCTTCTTCCTATAGTTTGAGTTACAGGTTGCATTTGCTCAACCTTGTTGAAAGCAAGGGCATGAAGCCAAGGGTGGCATCCTAGAGCACTACATGAAAACAAATAGGACTGGAAAGATGGGACTCCTTTTTCTTTTTTCCAGCTAGAAAGTTCTTAGCCTTCTTAATCATGAAAGTAGTCAGACACTAAATGTGACAAGTTCTAAGATGCCTCTGGAGAAGATTAAATTAAGTTCTATTCCACCTAAATCTAATGAGAAAATTGTGAATAAGCATACTTAAAACAAAATCAAAAGAACCCCAAATCCAAATTTAACTTTTGGTCATGAAGAAAGAGACCAGAATTAATATTTACAGCATGTTACTAAACTCCCCTCCTCTGGTCATCCCCTAATATCCATGTTCCCATTTTTTACTGGCCCTGAATCCACCTGAACTCACTCATACAGACCTTTCCTGTTTCGAGCTGTCCTGGCCTAACCCTAATGTGGTGTAAATAGCACTAAACCACCCAGCCAGAGGTTTGACTAGTGGGAAATCCATTCATTTTCTAAGAATAAATTGAACTTTTTTTTTTTAATGGTGGCATCTCATTTTTCTCAAAAGGCAGAAGTCTATTTTGGTCTTATATTTGGTGGCCATTAAATGGAGATTAAGATTCTTTCAGGGAAATGACACAAAGAAGTAGTTGCACTTAAGGTGTAATTTATACATGTAATTCCCATTAATACTAGAGAACAAACATGTAAAAAGCTTGATGGAAGAAAGGGAGGGGAAAAGGGAAGTTTGAAAGAAACTCTTTTTAGTAAGATAGCCAGAGGTCAGTTTTGAGCAAGAACAAGAAATCTTTTGTAACCAAAAAAACAAAAAAAAACCAACAGGTGACATGTACTGATGTTAAGCAAGACAATAAAATGTATCTGTAAAAATCCTTTTTGGAGCCAAGAACTCTTGAATAAATCACGTTTCAGCTGAAAGTGCCACTGAACATCCTGTCTCCTGTTACTGTGTATACTTGAAGTTTTTAAAAGCTATCACCAAAGTAGGGTGCTTCAGATTGATAACTTAGATCTTCCAAGAACATGGAGAAAAAAATTAAAAGTTAATTGGCTTTTAATTTACCTAGCACAAGTTTAAAAAGGTAATTTTTCATTTTTGATCTGACATTGCTTATGGGCATGGCAACTATAGAAGAATTATGGTAAGCGATATAGAAAGAGATAGAGAGAGGAAATTGGTTTTGAGTCTTCTTAGGTTTTGCGTAACGTTCTTTTGTCATTGTTGTTTGAAAGCTTTATTGCCATATTCATATTTATGCTTATCAGTAAATTTCCTTTGGCTACATTCAAAAGGCAGCTGTTCATCCACAGTCCCCAATGAATAAAGAATTTATCAAAGCCAATTCTTGGCCCACTAGAAGAGCTGCCAGCTTCCTTGTTTTAAGAGAGGAGCGTGCCACAGTGTGTCACTGGACCCAGCAACTTGCATATTTACTTATTTTTAAATTATCTATTACTATATTCCAACGACAATACTTCGAAAGTAGGATAATCATGTAGAGATTTGCAGGCTCAGAGCAACTAGTAATGCAATTTTTTAAACATCTCTATAGATACAGAATGTCTATAACATCTTAAAATAAGAATGATGACGATTCCTCCCTAAAAGCTGAGAACAGGTGTAACAGATGTGGTACCCTTGTGAGTAGAATAGGTATGGTTGATCAAGCAACTGACAAAAGCTGGCTCATGCAGTATATCAAGAGCTATTTTTATATTGGAACACCATGGGCAAAATGATATTAACTATAAAGATTTTCTGCCACCATAGATGAAGATTCAGTTCCCAAAGTAACGCTTAAAGCTACATAATGAGATTGCTGACAGAGGTCAGGGAGCAACCAGACTGTACAACAAAGCTTGTTTCCGTGTTAACTGACCCACCTGAACATAAAGTGTAAACATGGCCTGTGAATACTTGAGGAAATGAATTTAGAGCCATTTTTAGAAAGACAGAGTACTGTGACAAGTGTTAAAATGACTTCACAGGACAAAACTATTGAAGACCTTTGTTCCCTTCAAGGAAATGGCAGATCTTTTAAATGAAAATAAGCTTTGCTAATTAAGACAAAAGTCATAAAGTACAAATAGGTCACAGTTTCATTGGAAAAGATGTTCTAGAGAGAAAAGTGGCAAGATTTGGTAATAATTTTGTCCCACCACAGGAAAGGAGTCAAGAAAAAAATGTAGGTTCCAAAATGCTCCTCTCTGCATCAAAATAATTTATCTTAACATTACTTTGCAATTCATTATTATTACCTGCTTAAGGGCCTGTCTTTTCCACTGGACTGTATGCTTCCTGAGGGCATGGGGCTTGACACATAACAAGTGCACCATAAATATTTGTTAAATGAAGGAGGATATGCATGCACTGGTATGCAAGTAGAAAATCCCAGCCGTACTGCCATCATTTATGGCTTTCCTTCATGTAACAAGCCTGAGTGATGTCTATAATTCCCCAGTTTACTCAGTTGAGAGCTCTGCCACCTTAAACATTTGAAATTCTACTAAACATCATGAAAAGCACTTGCTGATCTAAATAATTATGGTACTACCACTGAAACATGATGATAATATTTATATTTTAACTAATAGAACAGGCCAATACCAGTCTGTTACAATGGAAACTACTGAATCAGGTATGTATTTCATTAGCAGCATCTGTTTTTTAAAAATTCATGTAAAACTATTCTAAATAATAATGACACCCATTTTCCAAGTCAGATGTGCAATTACATGATATATCAGCAGTACTTATGACTCTTTAATTATGATGATGGATTTTGACTACCCATGTCCCTTATCAGGTGGTTTGAGAGGCCTTTTACTGAAGTACAAACCTAAACGTTCCCGGAATCCAGGCCCTTTTGACTGCAATGTTCCCAGAGCCAGACAGTGTATGCTAAAGGCTGTGTTTATCAGAGATCACAAATTTGAGGTATATGACAAATACTTACAAACGGATGGGTAGGTCTTTTATGTACACTAAAGATACCATGAATTATCAAAACTGTAACATCTTCAATGTCTCAGTACTTTATTTTCCCCTCTTCTTTACCCATATACTCTAAATCCCTCAAAGACAGAATAGAATATGGCTTTGAGATATGAAGAAAGGGGTTAAAATAACAGGATGGGGCTCACAGCATTTCAAATACTTTGTCTATATTTTGTCATTGTAAAATTAAAAATCTTCAATGTGTACATATCACCTGAATTAACATGTCGACTTATCATATGTTAAAACATCATTTGCTTATTGTATCATACCAATTAGTTCAGAGATACAAATGCGGTAACTGACACTCATAACTGTTAGTCTTGAGTAAGTTATGTACCATTTTCTACATTAGACATACTTGCCAATTATACAGAACATAAAACTACTTCTTCTATCAGATTTTGTGATTGCAGAGATAAATCTAGAAGAGTCCATAACAAACATAAATTTAGCCTACATCAGATTTAGGTACAGACACATGCTAAACAGCAATTTAAAAGCATTAACAGATCACTGTCATGTTGACTAGAATACTTCAACAACAACATTTACTAAATGTTTGTTATTTTTAGGTACTATGCTAAATACAGTTAATCTTCACAACAATCTTACGAGGTATATAGTATTATTTTTACTCATGATTTATGCATGAGAGGAAACCAAGGGTCAGAAATGTTATATAACACTGCCAAAGTCACATGAGAACTAGTAAAGGAGAGCCTGACTTTTTAGCCATTTGGCTATTCTGTGTCTCTAGCACATTTTCCTTAAACGTATACCCTGAAACATATGGAGATGTTTTATTTAAACTAACCATTTTACCTGAAAAAAAGTTCTACCCAAAATCTTTAGTATTTCTTTGGTTGGAAAAAATAAAATCCATTTTCTTATCCAGTGACTTCCTCATCTCTTTCTACAGAAAGCACATGCACCAAGATTCATATAAACACACCCCCCAAACCTATAGTGATAAGAGTAGCAGGACTTTTCTAAGCCACTTGCTTTCCCAGTAGTCTCTGGAATCCCTTTGTGTTAGGGTCTTAATTTGAGGGGGTTCATTTCTTTGGGCAGCCCACTAGGAAGTGTGAGCCCAGGGATGTCTCTCAGGATAGTGTCATACTGCCACATGGCACCTGGCTGATACAACATGGTTGTTACTGTCGATGATCATTCTTTATCTTGCCACGATCTGTCTCATCACCTCTTGGACACTTCTTGTACAAAAATTTTTCAAAAGCACCGTTAAACATGGAGCAGATGAGGAAAGACTGATGCTACTGGTTTGCCTGGTAGGGGAGCACTTTTTATTTAATACTCTTTTTATAATACTGGTTCCATTTTGGGAATATGGAAAACTTAGTGCCATCGTTATTCAGTTTCTTCAGAAACTGAAGAAAAAAATGGACTCAGGTAAAAATGAATTACCTGGGTCAAGCTGATGACAAATTCAGTATTGGGTAGTGGAGAAATTGTGTACCAAGTTATGAATTTTGCACAATAGATCTTAGAATGATGGTATTCATTTGAAATATGAAGTTATGGAGGGAGATTCACATCTCTAAAATATTTTGATGTGAAGATGACCAGGACTCCTATAAAAACCAGGATAGTGCTAACCACCAAGGTTCAATGGAGGCTTAATTGCTGAGTGAAACTTCATTTGCCTGAACTCAGACTTGGTCACCCAATGAAACAGAAATACGGTGTTAAATAAATAGAACTAGTAAGTATTATAAGAAGAGTATTAAATAAAAAGTGTTCCCCCACCAGACAAAGCAATAGCATCCAGTCTTTCCTCCTCTTCTGCTCCACTGCCAATAGTGCTATGGCTTTATTTCCTTCCATCTGGTTAAAACTAGAGTATACTGGTTTGTTGTGCTAATGTTTGTCATTGCTAGGATCACCCCTACATCTTACCACCACCATCAATATACTTCAAAGGTGCAAGAGGCCCTGGACAACCACAGAGGAAGTCGGAAATTGTTCTTTCTGCCTAATGGTCCAAGGTCATGAATCTATTTTAATTGGAGATATGTCTCTGCTTATGATAGGAGTTAAACTGAAGTCTCTCTCTTAAGAATAACAAGAAAAATAGTGCAAATTGTTTTCAAAGGGAATATTTATACAACTGAAAGACCAAACTGTCTGCAAGAATTTCAGATGCGCTTGTTAAGTAGATACATGTAAACAGACTGTAAATATAGGCCAACATTATCCCTTAAAAAGATACTGTGAAACTATAATTCTTCTCTTCATTAAAGAAGGTATTTCCTGGGCAGTTTGACTTCAAATAACTATATGTATTAAGCAATATAAGTACATTTTTCCAGAATGTTTTATGTTTTATAATTCAAATTTTTCACTAATGTTGCATCTCAACTCCAACTAATGAGATTTAAAAAGTGATAAGAATAACCAACAAAATATGAATTAAAAGTAGTGTTGGGGAGGGTGGCTGAAATTGCTTAATGGACTAAAGGACATCAATTGCTTAATTATACAGAATACATTGGGCTGAAACAACAACACTCAGTTTCTATCAAATCTTCCATCAACAGAGAGAGAAGCTTTCTGGCTGCTTAGACAAATCTTTTTCCAGATTTGGTAATACTACAAGATTTTTAGATATGATTAACTTGATCTGAGCTGAACACATGAGAAACAGCAGTAACAACATTTCAAACGACCCCAGAAGCAGAGGATAACATTTGCTGAAACATTCAATAATAAATTAATGGAAATATACATCATTTGTGGGCACTAAAATATTTAGGAAAGGTAGTCTAAATAGTTTATGTCATGAAAGGTGGCTGACTTACATGATTTACAGTGGTAATTATTTCTGTTTAGAATATAAAATATTAAGCATACTTTCAAACATTAGATTTTACAGTCTAAAATTAAATTTATACCTAAAACATAAATAATATTGCAGTCTCTAGAGATGGTTATTTTACTACATTTTCTAATTAATGACTGATGATAAATTTTTTTTAAAAACCACGTATCTTTAACGAAATATTATTCACTGTGACCTCAGTCATTGTAAGAATCAAAATGGATTATCACAAATCGGAAAAGAAGAAGTAATGCTGTCACTGTTTACAGATAACATGATACTATACATAGAGAATTCTAAAGATGCTACCAGAAAACTACTAGAGCTAATCAATAAATTTGGTAAAATAGAAGGATACAAAATTAATGCACAGAAATCTCTTGCATTCCTATACACTAATGATGAAAAATCTGAAAGAGAAAATAAGGAAACACTCCCATTTAGGACTGCAACAAAAAGAATAAAATACCTAGGATTAAACCTACCTAAGCAGACAAAAGACCTGTATGCAGAAAACTATAAGACACTGATAAAAGAAATTAAAGATGATATAAACAGATGGAGACATATACCATGTTCTTGGATTGGAAGAATCAACATTGTGAAAATGACTATACTACCCAAAGCAATCTACAGATTCAATGCAATCTCTATCAAACTACCAATGGCATTTTTCACAGAACTAGAACAAAAAATTTCACAATTTGTATGGAAACACAAAAGACCCTGAATAGCCAAAGTAATCTTGAGAAAGAAAACAGAGCTGGAGGAATCAGGCTCCCTGACCTCAGACAATACTACAAAGCTACAGTAATCAACACAGTATGGTACTGGCACAAAAACAGAAATATAGATCAATGGAACAGGATAGAAAGCCCAGAGATAAACCCAGGCACATATGGTCACCTTATCTTTGATAAAGGAGGCAAGAATATACAATGGAGAAAAGACAGCCTCTTCACTAAGTGGTGCTGGGAAAAGTGGACAGCTACATGTAAAATAATGAAATTAGAACACTCCCTAACACCATACACAAAAATAAACTCAAAATGGATTAAAGACCTAAATGTAAGACTGGACACTATACAACTCTTAGAGGAAAACATAGGAATAACACTCTGACATAAACCACAGCAAGATCTTTTTGGACCCACCTCCTAGAGTAATGAAAATCAAAACAAAAATAAAGAAATGGGACCTAATGAAACTTAGAAGCTTTTGCACAGCAAAAGAAACCATAAACAAGACGAAAAGACAACCCTCAGAATAGGAGAAAATATTTGCAAATGAAGCAACTGACAAAGGATTAATCTCCAAAATTTACAAGCAGCTCATGCAGCTCAATATCAAAAAAACAAACAACCCAATCCAAAAATGGGCAGAAGACCTAAATAGACATTTCTCCAAAGAAGATATACAGATTGACAACAAACACATGAAAGGATGCTCAACATCACTAATCATTAGAGAAATGTAAATCAAAACTACAATGAGGTATCACCTCACACTGGTCAGAATGGCCATTGTCAAAAAATCTACAAACAATAAATGCTGGAGAGGGTGTGGAGAAAAGGGAACCCTCTTGCACTGTGTGTGGGAATGTAAATTGATACAGCCACTATGGAGAACAGTATGGAGCTTCCTTAAAAAACTGAAAATAGAACTACCATACGACCCAGCAATCCCAGTACTGGGCATATACCCTGAGAAAACCATAATTCAAAAAGAGTCATGTACCACAATGTTCACTGCGGCTCTATTTACAATAGCCAGGACATGGAAGCAACCTAAGTGTCCATTGATAGATGAATGGATAAAGAAGTTGTGGCACATACGTACAATGGAATATTGCTCAGCCATAAAAAGAAACGAAATTGAGTTATCTGTAGTGAGGTGGATGGACCTAGAGTCTGTCATACAGAGTGAACTAAGTCAGAAAGAGAAAAACAAATACCGTATGCTAACACATATATATGGAATCTAAAAAAAAAAAAAAAAAAAAATGGTCATGAAGAACCTAGGGGCAGGATGGGAATATAGACACAGACCTTCTAGAGAATGGACTTGAGAACACAGGTAGGGGGAAGGATAAGCTGGGACAAAGTGAGAGAGTGGCATGTACATACATACACTACCAAATGTAAAACCGATAGCTAGTGGGAAGCAGCCGGATAGCACAGGGAAATCAGCTCGGTGCTTTGTGACCACCTAGAGGAGTGGGATAGGGAAGGTGGGAGGGAGGGAGACGCAAGAGGGAAGAGATATGGGGATATATGTATATGTATAGCTGATTCAGTTTGTTATAAAGCAGAAACTAACACACAATTGTAAAGCAATTATACTCCAATAAAGATGTTAAAAAAAAATGAAAATGGAGATAATTCACAGGATAAGCATGAAGAAAACATGACAGGATATAAGCAATTCTGATCTTCCAAATGACCAGAATCACTGTTTAAATGATTACTCTTTGTTCTCTAAACTCTCCTCCTCCTCAAAGAAAAAAAAAACACTTAACAGATACAGATGCCTTATATTAGATAGATACAAAAAGATACTTTTCTTAAAGAAAAGGAAAAAAAAGTGGGAGAATTGAATCAAGATGGCTGAGAAAATGGACCACTCTCTGCTCCAGATCCCAGATTATAAAATGACAGTTATGAAATGAAGTAAAGAAAAAAGAAATAAGACCAAATATTATCTAAAAGAGGACAGAAGAAAATCACCTTTGAGGTATGAGCAATTCCATGGCTTGCCCAACATTAGAGTAAAACAATTATTTAAAAAATCGGGAGAGGATGACCACCAGGGTGGATAACTTTACAATGCCATTAAACTAATTCAATCAAGTCTGTTTATAATGAACAGCAGAGGGGAGTGATATGTGTCCCCAGGATAAACCCCTAAGTAATCTTTTTTATAAATTACTATCAATCTCAAGAAAGAAAAACAAAAAAGCTGGAAGCATTTTTTTTTGAAGTTTATTTTATATTTTTATACAGCAGGTTCTTATTAGTTATTATAATTAGCAAGCTTTTACTTTCATGTCTCAAGATCATATATCAGCTCTTCTCCCACTAAGTTCGCCATAAAATGGTGTGCCTTTTTTTTTTTAAGTTTTGAATTTTATTTATTTTTTTATACAGCAGGTTCTTATTAGTCATCAATTTTATACACATCAGTGTATACATGTCAATCCCAATCTCCCAATTCATCACACCACCACCACCACCCCCCGCTGCTTTCCCCCCTTGGTGTCCATACGTTTGTTCTCTACATCTGTGTCTCAATTTCTGCCCCGCAAACTGGTTCATCTGTACCATTTTTCTAGGTTCCACATATATGCGTTAATATACGATATTTGTTCTTCTCTTTCTGAATTACTTCACTCTGTATGACAGTCTCTAGATCCATCCACGTCTCAACAAATGACCCAATTTCGTTCCTTTTTATGGCTGAGTAATATTCCATTGTATATCCATTCGTCTGTCGATGGGCATTTAGGTTGCTTCCATGACCTGGCTATTGTAAATAGTGCTGCAATGAACATTGCAGTGCATGTGTCTTTTTGAGTTATGGTTTTCTCTGGGTATATGCCCAGTAGTGGGATTGCTGGGTCATATGGTAATTCTATTTTTAGTTTTTTAAGGAACCTCCATACTGTTCTCCATAGTGGCTGTATCAATTTACATTCCCACCAACAGTGCAAGAGGGTTCCCTTTTCTCCACACCCTCTCCAGCATTTATTATTTTTTGATGATGGCCATTCTGACAGGTGTGAGGTGATACCTCATTGTAGTTTTGATTTGCATTTCTCTAATGATTAGTGATGTTGAGCATTCTTTCATGTGTTTATTGGCTATCTGTATATCTTCTTTGGGGAAATGTCTATTTTGGTCTTCTGCCCATTTTTGGATTGGGTTGTTTGTTTTTTTGATATTGAGCTGCATGGGCTGCTTGTGAATTTTGGAGATTAATCCTTTGTCAGTTGCTTCATTTGCAAATATTTTCTCCCACTCTGAGGGTTGTCTTTTCATCTTGTTTATGAAATTATGCTCCCTAATTTCAAACTGTATTACAAAACTACAGTAATTAAAACAGCAGGCATTGGCATAAAAATAGACACAAAGATCAATGGAACAGAATAGAGACCCCAGAAATAAAACCACACATATGGTCAAATAATTTATGACAAAGGAGTCAAAAATATAGAGTGGGGGAAGGACAGTCTCTTCAATAAATGGTTTGGGGAAAACTGGACCACCACATGCAAAACAAAACAAAACAAACAACCAAAAAACACTTGTCCATTATCTTACATAATACACTGAAAGTAACTCAAAATGGATTAAGACTTAAATATAAGACCTGAAGCCATAAAACTCCTACAAGAAAACACAGACAGAAAGCTCCTTGACATAGGTCTTAGTGATGATTTTTTTGAATATGACACTAAAAGCAAAAGCAACAATAAGCAAGTGGAATGATATCAAACTAAAAAGCTTCTGCACAGTAAAGGAAATCATCAACAAAATGAAAAGGCAACCTACTGAATGGGAGAAAATACTTGCAAATCATATATCTCATATGGGGCTAATATCCAAAATATATAAAGAACTCATACAACTGACTATCAGAAAAACAATCTAATTTAAAAGTGAGCAGAAAATCTAAACAGACATTTTTCCAAAGAAGACAAACAGTGTGTACATGTCAATCCTAAACTCCCAATCTATCCCTCCCCCCCACTCTTCCCCCCGGTAACCATAAGTTCATTCTCTAAGTCAATGAGTCTGTTTCTGTTTTGTAAATAAGTTCATTTGTATCATTTTTTTTAGACTCCGCATATAAGCAATATCACATGATATTTGTCTTTCTCTGTCTGTCTTACTTCACTTAGTATGATAATCTCCAGGTTCATCCATATTGCTACAAATGGCATTATTTCATTCTTTTTAATGGCTGAGTAATATTCCATTGCATATATGTACCACACCTTCTTTATCCATTCATCTGTACACACTGTTATATTTAAAATAGATAACCAACATGGACCTACTGTATAGCACAGGGAACTCAGCTCAATATTCTGTAATAACCTAAATGGGAAAAGAAATTGAATAAGAATAGATCCATGTATATATATAACTGAATCACTTTGCTGTACACCTGCAACTAATACAACACTGTTAATCAACTATACCCCAATATAAGATAAAAATTAAAAAAAAAAAAGACATACAGATAGCGAATAGGTACATGAAAAGATGCTAAACATCAGTAATCATCAGGGAAGTGCAGATCAAAACCACAATGAGATATCAACTCATACCTGTTAGACTGGCTATTATCAAAAAGACTAGAAACAACAGTGTTGGCAAGGATGTGGGGAAAACGGAACACTTGTGCATTGTTGGTGGGAATGCAAATTGGTGCAGCCACTATGGAAAACAGGAAAATTGTTACTGTTATAAGCTTTTGCATGCCTATCCAAGATTTTATTTGAGATTTTAACATACTCTATCATAAATGAATTGATTAAGAAAAATACAGAAAAGATTCTAACAACAAAACTAATAAGCTAAATCATTAGATATATACAAAGTTCTTACACTACAAACAGAAATGATATACGCATATATATTTTTTAAATACACATGAAATATAAAAGTATTACAGGCATTGGGATATAAAGGAAGTTTCAATAAATTTCAAGGGACAAATATTAAAAACACCAGTTATCTGATAATACTGCAATTAAATTTAAAATTGTCATTGGAAAGGTAGTGAAACAAAAACAAAAGCAAAAATTTGAGAGATTGAAAAATCAAGTTGTACTCCTATATAACTCATAATGGAAATTATGAAATATTTATAAATGAACAGCAATGAAAGCACCACATATCAAAACTTAGGGAATACAACTAAACATAAATAAATGTATTACTTTAATGCATTAATTTAAAATATTGGAAATAGTTTAAATATTCTCCTTAAGAAACTAGAAAAAGAAAAAACAGACTAAATATTGAGAGAGTAAAAGGAGTGAAATAATAATATAAGGGCAGAAATTAATGATACAGATAATGAAAAAAGATTAGAGGGACAAGGATACCAAAATTTCTCTCAGAAAGGGAAAAATGCTAATAAACTGATCAGAAATTGATAATGGTAAAAAAGAAAAATTAAAAAAATCATTACAAAAAAAGTACATGCCAGTTAGAAATGCAGTTGAGTTTCTTAAACTAAGAGAGTACTATAACCAACTTTATGATAATTGGCTTAAAAAAGAAATAGAAAGCCTCAATAAATGCATAATCATTGAAGGAAGGAAGTGAGAAATCAAAGGTTACTGAAGTAACTCTAAAAATGAATGATGGCATAACTGCAGTTAAAATGAATTAAAACTACAGTATAGGACTTCCCTGGTGGCACAGTGGTTAAGAATCCACCTGCCAGTGCAGGGGACATGGGTTCGAGCCCTGGTCCGGGAAGATCCCACATGCTGCGGAGCAACTAAGCCCGTGCGCCACAACTACTGAGCCTGCACTCTCGAGCCCGCGAGCCATAACTACTGAGCCCGCCTGCCACAACTACTGACGCCTGCACACCTAGAGCCCGTGCTCCACAACAAGAGAAGCTACCACAATGAGAAGCCCGCTTACCGCAATGAAGAGTAGCCCCCGCTTGCCGCAACTAGAGAAAGCCCGCACACAGCAACGGAGACCCAACACAGCCAAAAATAAATAAATTAATTAATTAAAAAAAAAAAAACCTACAGTATATGGTCAACAGAGTAAAAATTAAAAATTTGATTATTATGTGGAAAAAGTAAGCTGTATAAAGCTTAAAAATCTACAATCAATAGTATATATATTTTGTTGATAGACAATATGTAGTAATAAAAGGACATAATATGTTTAGGAATGATAAACACCAAGTCCAAATAGTGGTTACCTCTAGGTTCTCTCTCTTCTCAGAAAGAACAGCGGATTTGGGAAGGCGTAGTAATTAGTTATAGAGGTATCAACTAACTTCTTTAAATGTCGCAGTAGAGTAAATCAGTAAAACCCAAAGCTGTTTTTTTTTTTTTTAAGACTAAAAAATGAAAAATTATTTGTCAAGTCTGATTAAGGAAAAAAAATAAAGCAGACAAATATAACAACATTGAAAGATAGGAGACCTAAGTATCTGTGAAAGTCCCATACCTTCTGGTATGAGCTGAATTGTGTTCCCCCCCAAATTCATTATGATGAAGTTAACCCCCAGTACCTCAGAACGTAAGTGAATTTGGAGATAGGTCCTTTAAAGAGGTGGTTAAGGTAGGTAATTCCCTGGCGGTCAAGGGCTTAGTGCTGCCAAGGGCCCAGGTTGACCCCTGGTCGAGGAACTAAAATCCCACAAGCCCCGTGGCTTGACCAAAATAAATAAATAAAAAGAGGTGGTTAAGGTAAAAAGAGGTCACTAGGGTGGGTCCTAATCCAATATGACTGGTGTCCGTAAAAGAAGAGATTAGTATACACAGAGAGGGAAAAGAAGAGACTAGTATACACAGGGAAAAGAAGAGATTAGTATACACAGAGAAGGAAAAGAAGAGATTAGTATACACAGAGAGGGAAAAGAAGAGATTAGTATACACAGAGAGGGAAAAGCATGAAGACAGAAGGAGAGAGAAGAGGGAGCATATGGCCTCCACAAGTAGGGGAAACGTCTCAGAATGTACCCAACCAACCCTGTCGGCACCTTAATCTTGGACTTCTTGTCTCCAGAACTGTGATAAAATAAATTGCTATTGTTTAAGTCACCCAGTCTGCAGTACTTTGATATGGTAGCCCTTGCAAACTAATACACATGGGCAAAGGAAGTTCCTTATTAATTGAGACAGTGTGTGTTAAGCTTTTCTGTCACTGTAACACTTGTGAGTTCTCTAATACGTTGTCATTTTATTTTGGCAGACCTTTAAAAAATGTCCTGAAAGGGCAAGACATTTGATTTACTGCAAACACACTTTAAATTATTTGCAAAATTTATAGTACTTGAGTAAAGTACGAGAAAAATGTTCTGAGAGGTTCAAGTATCATTTATATACGAAGAAAATACAGGATGTGACTATAACTTTATTTTAAACCTCTCCGGGACTTCCCTGGTGGCACAGTGGTTAAGAATCCACCTGCCAGTGCAGGGGACATGGGTTCGAGCCCTGGTCCGGGAAGATACCACATGCCACCGAGTAACTAAGCCCGTGAGCCACAACTACTGAGCCTGCGTTCTAGAGCCCGCGAGCCACAACTACTGAGCCCACATGCCACAACTACTGAAGCCCGAGCACCTAGAGCCTGTGCTCTGCAACTAGAGAAGCCACTGCAATGAGAAGCTCGCGCGCCGCAACTATAGAAAGCCTACGTGCAGCAACGAAGACCCAACGCAGCCAAAAATAAATAATAAATTTATTGAAAAAAAAACCTCTCCTTCCCTAAAGAACTGCAACCCTGACTTGACCAACATCTTTGGTGGAATAACATTTGTTGATTATTTAAAGGCTGGTGCTTATTTAGGATGTTTTTTGTGAAGACTGAGATGATCAATTGAATTCAATTACTGATTTTGTTCTAACTTTACTATAATAAAAATCTAAAAAATTAAAGCTTTACTAGCTCCAACACACACAAAAAACCAAATCCAGAAAAAAAATCTGGCTGCTCATTGTATCTTAAATATAATGAAAAGAAATTATAACAACAAATTACTAATATTTCTAAGTACCCTGAGTTGCAAACAGTTTTAAGGGAAAACAACATTATCTTCAAAGTGGCAATTGGAAGCTTAAGACTAGATGAACATACACTTTCTAGATATCCGTTAGAAGTCTGAGGAGATCAGGAAATTTTTAAAGGCAAGAATTTGGAAATAATCAACTGAAAATAAACGTATATCTAATTAATGTGGCCAATGCTATTATATTTATAGATCTCACTCCAGAAAAATTGGAAACTGTATTCTGCTATTCTGTGCTACAATACTCGTATTGTATTGCTGGAGGCTTAGTTTTTTGAGGAAAAAGAAATCACCTTGATGCTGCTTTTAAATATAGGAACATAACTCTGGTTTACCCTCTCTCCCAAGGTTCCTCCTGCTTTGACTGCTTCCTGGCACTTGGATTTCTACTAATGAAAAGTATGTTAAAAAAGAGTTAGAAAAAGAAAAAAAAAAAAGAGTTAGAAAATTTGGAAGAACACGGCTATCGCAACATGATTATCCAATTTCACTAAGAGGTTAATAAAAGGGCACAGGACTAAATGTTTCAGCGTTTCTAACCTGCAAATGTGAGACAGAACTAAAATTCCAGATATTCAGTGATATTATAACAGATCAATATTTTTAAAACCTAAAGCCGTCACACTTCATTTATCAGCTGCTGGTACCTAACTCACCTCCAACTTTCAGTTCATTTTTATAAAGATCCACCACCATTTAAAAAAATAATATAAATCTTAAAATTATTATTTACAAAGATTTTTATGTGAGAAAGATTCTATACTTGCCTTTTCATATAAATTTGATTCAATGATTGTTATCTCGAGGCATAAGTTATCTTGAGCCATATCACATTCAGTTGCTTTTACCTTCTTACTTTTAAATTCTACTAAATCAAAGAATCCTTACTTAAACCAAGAGGTTGTCAGGGAAACGACTATAAGCATTTGGTGGCTCCTTAGGATGTTGTAGATAATCAGATCAAACAGAGATCCAGAAGGAGAAGAGGAGTTTGTCATAGACGATGACACCCAGCATGTTATCAGATGGTAAGTTATTAAATATAACACACTGAAAAGTTAGAATGCTAAATATTTCCACTAGGGAGATAAAGGTAAACAGATTTATAAGCTGATTATTTTTGAATTAAAATAACACATGAGAACTACAAACCACTGCTCTGTAATTAAACAGCCTTGGATTACAGGTAAAGTACTGTGGGTATCAGACAGTCACAAATGCCACATTCTTTGACAGACTTCTCCATCAGTTAGTTACATATGGTTCATCATTAATAAAAATATCATAAGGCAGACTTCTGGAGAAGAGTATCCAAACTAAACCAAAGATCAATTCAGTCATTCTCAAACCTTGCGTCATGCTAAGCCACAACACAACACAATCACTGCCTCTACAGTGAAAACAGAAAGCATAGTCCTTTTCTACACCTTAATAAATAAGATAAAATCCCCTTTCTGTAACAAAGACAAGTTATGGGGAATAAAGAGAACTAAACAGGGAATTGACTGATAACAAACCAAAAAGAGTTTAGACATGTGAGTAGTTAGAATTGAAATTCACCACTCTTTTTGCAAGCTGGGCAAATTGGATGCTTTACTTTAATGAACCACGGAGAAGGACTGATTGATTATAGGGGATGTTGCTTTATGGTTTACTGTTCACAAATCACTGATCTCTTTATTGTATTGTCTATATATAGTAATCAGTTTTCTCCTTCTTGCATTTTGGGGAAAGAGCAGAGGGGACAGGTTAGGGAGAATTTTACATCTTCAAAATTATCCTCACATATCAAAACTGACAGGTTCTTGATGTTTAAAAGCACCTTTCACAATTCCAATTTAGTAAAAGCAAAAACAGAGATTTACACCAAAGAGATGACACATATAAACTGACCTTGAGGCCCAGTGGCCTGCCAATTATAAATTACAGATTTCTAGGCCTATTTTTCTGGCAATATCAATAGAATATATATATAAGCTAGTTACTGGCTGTAAAATGAACAAATCTATACAATTTATTATAAAAAATAAATTTACACTAGGAAAAACTATTGTTTAAAATATCTTCACAAGAAGCATAGTAGTCGTCTCTTCTCTGAAATTAACTTGACAGTATTAAATTTTGAGATACTTATTAAGCAACAAAAGTGTACTAAACATGAACAGAAAAATCTTTTTAAAACAGATAATGTCATAGAATTGCTAATACTAGAATCAGTATATTAAAATACTTCTTGAAATTAGTTTCTATAAAAAGGAAGTACAGGGTCTTCCCTGGTGGCGCAGTGGTTGAGAGTCTGCGTGCCAATGCAGGGGACACGGGTTCGAGCCCTGGTCTGGGAAGATCCCACATGCCCCGGAGCAGCTGGGCCCGTGAGCCACAACTACTGAGCCTGCGCGTCTGGAGCCTGTGCTCCGCAACGGGAGAGACCGCGATAGTGAGAGGCCCGCGCACCGCGATGAAGAGTGGTTCCCGCTTGCCACAACTGGAGAAAGCCCTCGCACAGCCATAAAGAAGACCCAACACAGCCATAAATAAATAAATAAACAAATACTTAAAAAAAAAGTAAAAGTCTATTAATTAAAAAAAAAAAAAAAGGAACTACAAAGATAACCAGCAATCAAACAAACAAATCCAATATAGCTAAGTTTTTTAAGGTAAGGTATTTAGCTACAAAGCGTAGGGGGTTGGGGATGTATGGAGCCATAATTTTGAACCAAGCTCCAATGTTTTTAATACTTTCCTTGGCCTCTTGTTTTTCATTGTCATTTATAGATATGTATTTGTGCCCATCAAATGCCCACCTGCAATATAGTTTATTTTCCCATTTTTTTCTAAAATTTCTTTGACCTCGAAATCAATTAGTTTCATTTCACAAGAACAGCTTATGCTTTCTAATTCAATAATGTTATTTTCTAATTCAGAAATACTATAGCATTGGGAAGAATATTATATCACATGAAAACTAAGCAAAATCAAAAGATAACACTTTTCTGCATAATTATTCCACTGAAGTTGGTAAAAGTAAGTTAAGTGAAAGCTATCAGTGGCAATTTAATTCCTGTCTTTATCCTCTCAAAATAATTTGTTCTCAAGCTCAAGGTTCTAAACTTTTGTCTCTAAGATATTCAAGGTTTAAAGAAAAACAGT
This sequence comes from Balaenoptera ricei, assembly GCF_028023285.1. Taxonomy (NCBI): domain Eukaryota; kingdom Metazoa; phylum Chordata; class Mammalia; order Artiodactyla; family Balaenopteridae; genus Balaenoptera; species Balaenoptera ricei. The sequence continues at coordinate 165,856,790 of NC_082640.1, forward strand.
GTAATTGTTAGAAACCTTAGAAAAGACAGGCAAACGTTTATGTATAGTATGATCTATATAATAGCACATCTCATATTCAGGGTATTTTTTTCCCCTGAAATCTATGTTAGGCCCAAAATTAACGATAAAAAGGAAATTTATAGTCTTAGCAAAATTTTAAAATTATCATTCTAGTAAAAGATTTACATAATTATAAATCATTTTAAAACACCTCCATTCTGAAATCATAAAGGAACCCTTTGTGGTAGTTGTCTGCACAAAGAAAGCCAGGATATTCATTAAAAGAAATATATCAGCATTTTTTGTCTCACTACAACTACTGTTTCATTAATGAACTGATAAGCATTTTTTAAATGCATTAAAGCAAAGGAATAATACACACAGAAATGTAAAACTGCTTACAACATATAATCCTGGCCTACCTTGGTTTTCCTGAAGAAGATATGTATGCCTTTGTTTTCCTTTTTTTTTTTTTTTTTTAAGCATCAGAACTCTAGAAAAGATAAGCTTCCATAAACTCCCCAAAATTAATTAATAAATCCAAGAAAATGCTATCTTCACAGCAAAAATAATAAAGGATTTTGAATCACTTGTCCTTTATAGGAAATAGACAATGCTTCTGACTGGCAAATTTTGAAGCAACTCAGCAGAGAAAATAAAACAAATAATTATATAAATAGGATTACGAAAAAGAAGTCCTTTTACCTTTCTTTTCCTAGACAAAAGATTTTTTAGAAAGTTTCTTGAATATTCATTCCATTTTTTATTCCACTTTTTAAAATGTATGTGTTTCTGGTATAGAGAACTGATAAAGGGCTAAAAGATTTTAATCAGAAAACCTGGATTCCAGCCCTAGCTTTGACCCATATCAATTGTGTGATATCTGAACTTAAAAAGATAACAATATCTAAATCAAAGGACCTTTTTTTTTTTTTTTTTGGCCATGCCACATGGCTTGTGGGATCTTAGTTCCCGGACACAGGGATGGAACCCATCCCTCCTACAGTGTACAGTGGAAGCACAGAGTCTTAACCACTGGACCACCAGGGAAGTCCCTAAATCAAAGGACATTTAAAAGGATTACTAAAAGCAATTAATACTATGCTTACTGCATAGCCAGCAGTCATGAATAATGTTATTATAGTAATAATTATTCCTGTAATTATTCACCATCATCATTATCATCATTATTACAGATATTTTAGATATTATATCTTTATAAATATTTTCTACTTCTGCTCACCAAGAAGTGATCCTACAGCACTCAAAGTCTGTGACATATAGCATTATTTCTATAAAATGGATCAGGAGGTTCTGAAAATATTCAGTCAAATGCAAAATGCATTTTGGAACAGGGAAAAGAAAATGTTCAAGAGCTTAATTTTCTTCTCTTTATAAGAAAATTTCTTTATTGAGTCTTGGAAAATTCTACAGTTTCAAATGAAGAAAAAAATATGTCTCAAAAATGTATGTGTGATATACTGAATATATATGTATAACAGTACATGTGTGAATGAGATAGAAAAAAAGGGGTACAGTTCATACTAACTTGCTTTATTTTATTTCAACCATATATTCTGCCACTGAGCTTCCTTTATTACAGAGAAGACAGTAAGGTAAAACAGTCACATTGGCTTAACCACTAGAGAACCTTATTTCATATTTTCCCCTATAAAGAGGCCCAGACACCTTGTTCTATTGCATGAAAATAATATACAAATTCTCAATTAATCCATAAAGATACTACTATGTGTAGCATAATACTTACATCTTGTTTAAAGTACAGAGCTGTTGTAAGGTTCAAATGGAAATCGCATTCTAGCTTAATGAAACCATTAATTACAGCCATTCTGCTATAATCTCACAATCACTCCCACTCCTTTTTACTCTTTCCTGCTCCCTTACAGGATCTTAAACATACTCTTAAGACATACCACTTGTTATACATATGTAAGAGGTTCTCTTGGGTAAATACTCTGGAGTAATATTACTAGAACACACAGTACGTGACTGTTCAACGTTATAAGAGAATACAAATTTTTATTGAGAGGTTATACTAACGTACACTACACCAACAATTCATAAGATACTGGTGACCCATATCCTTTCCAACCTTTGATATTGCTAGATTTAAATGTATGTTAAATGAGAGAAAATGGGATTTTATTGAATTAGTAACCTGAAATTACCTCATTATTTCTTCCTGTTTATTGAACCTATGTCTTTCTTCTATTAAATATTTATTCATGTTTTTTGCCCATTTTGATTGAGTTGTCTTTTTCTTATTGATTTTTAGTTCATTTATTCTTGATATTAATCCTTAGTAGGTTAAATTTTAGAACTAATATCTTTTAATCTGTAGTTTATTTCTATTTTTTTTAAGTATCCTTTGATGAAAAGAAGTATTTAAGACTGCCAAAACTGTCAATGAATAAGGGATACTTTAAAAATTTTTACTATATGCATCAACCATTTTTCCCCTGTCACATTTACTGAATACTCCTTCATCTCCCCCTAAAGTTTCATGTAAACTGTCATATTTCAAAGTTTCATATATATATATATTTTTTTCTTTTCCTCTGTTGCTGAGATTGCTGCTGAATTGTCTATCCTTGAACTGATACCACACAAGTCTTGATTACTATAGCTTCACATTAAGCTTTGGCATGTATTAGGATAAGACCCCATACTTGTTTGCTTCAGAATTTCTCTAAGCTATATTTGTTCACTTACATATCCTTAAACGTTTCAGTATCAACTTATCAAGTTATATAAAAAGCACTTTGGTATTTTAATTAGAATTAATATCACCAAATCTATAGGTCAATTTGGAAAGGATTGAAGATATTTATGATATAAAGTTTTCCTGTTCATAAACATGATATATTTCATCATTTATCATTCAAAGTATTTCAGTAGTTTTATAATATGCATGTGAACATCTTACACATCTTTTCATAGATACATTCCAAAGTACATTATCATTGTGCAGCTTTTGTAAACAGAATCTTTAAAACTATGTTTTCTAATTGCTCACTGTTAGTAAATAGAAATGTAATTGATTCTACATATTGAATTTTATATTGACACTTGTTAGTTTCTTCTATCATTAGTAATAATTTTTCTGTAGATTCTTTTTCTTTTAACAGTCAGATTATCTACAAATCATGACAGCTTTATTTCCTACTTTCCTATCCTTACTGCGTAATTTCTTTATCTTACTTTATTGCACTGGCTAGCAGCTCATACTAATAAAAGGTTGAATGGAAGTGGTGATAATGAGTATTGTTCCTTACACCTGTTTTTTAAGTATCTTCCTATTTTAAATGTTGTTTTTAAGGAATATTTTGGTAGATATTTTATATCAGGTTTAAAAAGTCCTCTAATTTACTAAGAAAATTTTTTAATATGAATCTGCGTCAAACTTAATCAAATCCTTTTTTTCCTACAACTACTGATAATGATCATGTGGTTTTTCTCACTTAATCCTTTAATGTGGTAAGTGGCATTTATAGATTTTCTAATATTAAACTGTCTTTGGAGTCTGGGACAAAGCTACCTTGACCATTACATATTATCTTTTTCAAACAATATTAGGTATTACATTTATTTTTGTGAGTGAAATGAGTCTAAAATACTCCTTTCTTATACTCCTTCTCTGTCTTTTGTATCAAAATGATAGTGGCCTCATATTTGAGACCTTTGGGAGCCAAACTGGAAAAGCACTATATCTAAGATAAGACTTTTATATATGAAGTAGTTTTAACATTAAATCACCTATAAGGAGTGTACTTCAAACTTTCTTCAAACTTGGAGCACGTGTGTGTTCGTGTGTATTTTTCTGCTTCTTCTCTGTTGATAATCTGTTCCTTATTTATAGACATATTAACCTTAAAAAGAGCTAGAAAGCAATTCTCCCACCCAGGTGGTTTTAATCAAAAGAAAATAAGTTTAACCAAAAGTAGACAACAAAGAGTGAAAGAAAGTAATGTTATTTAGCTCAAAAAAACTAAAATAACAATTTAAGGAAGTCGCTTCAGTTACACAAGAAATAGAACCCTTTGCATATTTAAAGGAAAAAGTATTCTCCCTCAGGTAACAATCTACACTACAGGAAATGCATAACTTGCTTAAGTGTGGCTGAGCCTAATGGAAAGATAAAGAGAAAGATATAGCTATATATCAAAAGAAAAACAGAGCAGTATTATTTATCTCACAATATATTAAAACCACAAAACCTTCACTGTACTTGGGGTATAGACTGGCCTTAATACAACAAATAATTTAGGAGCTTTAGCAAGGAAAATGTTTGGTTGCTCAAATGTTTTTAAGAGACATCTTTCATACATTCTGGAATTATATAGTAGAGTCCCTAATACAGAAAGCTAGGATGAGCTAACCTATATTTTTCTGATTTTCTTGGCTTAAGGCTGTTTGTCAACTGCTACGCACCCTCTATTTTCAACATGGACAGTTACTCTTTAAGAGATATATATGCTTAAGGGAAAATTACACAGCAGCTGCAGTCATGAAGAACTAACTGCCCATCAGTTAGCATGGATTCCCACAGGTGACCTGAGAGCCCCATTTCAATTAAAACGAAAATAGAACAGCATGTATACAGTAGACTCAGACTCTCCACCACTTCTTTCTTGGATACAATCATTGGGGATAATATGTAATCCTGCTGTGAAAGGAAATAACTCAAATGCTACTTTCATGTAAAAGATCGTGTATCAAAAATATCAAAAACACTTTTACAATGCTTAAGCCAAAATGTTCTAACTACAGTCCAAAAAAAAAAAGAAAGACTCTAAATTAGTATGAGGTTAACCAGTTAGAAGCTAAAAAGTAAGAGTGAACTCTCCCCAGAAATGAAACTCTAACTCATGCTTGAAAATCAACATCTCACCATGGAATGCCTGATGACACACCACATTCTTTAAAAAAACTAAATACATAATAGATATTTTTTCAGGTGACAGATATAATATATATAGACTTGGAATTAATAAGATTTTTTTTTAAATCGTTGTATGAAAGACCTTAAACCAATTATTTGCCTCCTTTCTTTCTTTCTAATAGTTGCTTTACTTTATTCTGGCTTGACTTTTAATAGATCAAGTCTCTGTCTGATTATCTATGTCTAGTTGTCTGTCAGAGCTTTCATAAAATACAGACTTGCCAGTATTTCAATTTAACCTCATCCTTAAATATTTACCCTCTACCAAAATGCATGCTTCTCCAAACTCTACAATGATTAGAACAAGTATTAAATATTATATTAACTTTATTTAAAACAAAAAAGTTTCTAGATGATCAGTAACTTCTTGAGGTCTCTAACTTTTTCTAATCCTTATGCTTAATGATTTCACCTGGATTGGTCCAGACTCCATACTGACCTTAATTCTCTGCTCTCTGCTACGTTGTTCTCATTTTAAAAATAGCCTTGCCAACAAGTACAAAGAATGCATAAATTCAGTTACTCACTAGCCTATTTATTCCATATCCACTAACAAAAATAAATGAAATCAACACTCGCTACTACGACTTAACAAATAGCATCAACTTTAGCAAGAAGCTCTTTGTAATAATAGTTCTCAAACCCAGAAAACTAATGTTTCTGTACTGAACAAACTTTCATGCTTGTTTCATTTTGTTTCCCTGATTGTTAGATCAGATTAAGGCATCACACAGGAAGCTCACGGGAACCCATCCCCAATCTCCCATTCAACTTCCTATTAGTTGATGACAGCAAAATAGAAGAGTATTAAAATGTTGGAAATATTTCCTAACGGTGGTTTAGAAACAATAATGGAATTATCATTCTATCTCTATTTCTGTAGGAAAACAAGTGAGAATATCCTTGCTTCATAACGTTTTGGAATAACTATATCAGATAATTCTAATATACTTTATTATAATTACTTTATTATAACTTAATCTATACAGTTTCTTACCATCAAGTCTGAATTATATCAAATCCTTTAGAGGGCAGACTTTAGATGGGTGCAAAAAAAAAAAAAAAAACACCAAGAGTTAAAGATGAAGGAATCATAAGGTAGAATTTTTATCAGCAAACATAATTATCCCAAAATATTCATCAAGAAACTGTAATGCTCTGTATTTCTGCCTTGCAAACAGGTTCATCTGTACCATTTTTCTAGATTCCACATACATGTGTTAATATACGATATTTTTCTGACTTACTTCACTCTGTATGACAGTCTCTAGGTCCATCCACGCCTCTACAAATGACCCCATTTCATTCCTTTTTGTGGCTGAGTAATATTCCATTGTATATATATATCACATCTTCTGTATCCATTCGTCTGTCGATGGGCATTTAGGTTGCTTCCATGACCTGGCTATTGTAAATAGTGCCACAATGAACACTGGGGTTCATGTGTCTTTTTGGATAATGGTTTTCTCTGGGTATATGCCCAGTAGTGGGATTGCTGGGTCATATGGTAGTTCTATTTTTAGTTTTTTAAGGAACCTCCATACCGTTCTCTATAGTGGCTGTATCAATTTACATTCCCACCAACAGTGCAAGAGGGTTCTCTTTTCTCCACACCCTCTCTAGCATTTATTGTTTGCAGATTTTTTTGATGATGGCCATTCTGACTGGTGTGAGGTGATACTTCATTGTAGTTTTGATTTGCATCCCTCTAATAATTAGTGATGTTGAGCATCTTTTCATGTGCCTTTTGGCCATCTGTATGTCTTCTTTGGAGAAACGTGTATTTAGGTCTTCTGCCCATGTTTTGATTAGGTTGTTTGTTTTTCTGATATTGAGCTGCATGAGTTGTTTGTATATTTTGGAGATTAATCCTTTGTCCATTGATTCGTTTGCAAATATTTTATCCCATTCTGAGGGTTGTCTTTTCATCTTGTTTATGGTTTCACCCAGATGTAGAGAACAAATGTATAGACACCAAGACGGGAAGGGGGAATGGGATGAACTGGGAGATTGGGATTGAACATATATACACTAATATGTATAAAATAGATAACTAATGAGAAAAAAGAAAACAATAAGTAACCAACACTATGTAATTCTCAGTAACCAACTGAATCATCTAATCAAGCTTTATAAGGCACTAAATAAATAAATATCAGTAAAAATGAAATATATTGTTAAAAAAAAAAAAAAAGAAACTGTTATGGTACCTCACAATACACCAAGCACTAGAAGTACAAAGAAGATACAAAACACTTCTTATCCAAGTTGCTCACAATCTAAGTAGGAGGAGATCAAGCTATATCAATCTACGATTTGGAGGCAACACTGAAATGAAACGAGCAAATGAATTTAGAGGGACCATCAGTAAGAGAGAACAGACTTGGACTTAAAGAGGGCAAGAACAGTGGCAAGAATTCTATGCTACTCAAACTGCTACATATTTAAGTATTATTCCCAAATTTATACAGGAGATACAACTGTATGTAAATTAAAAATTGCTCAAAAATTTACTGAATATATGTTAGACTCTTAGAATACAAGCATTAAAAAGCATAAAATATATGTTAGACTCTTAGAATACAAAGAACTAGGCTTTGAGAAACTTATACATTTATGTACATATACACATATATATAATTTGTGCATAATATAACAGGCTTATTATACCTAGAGGCCAAGGAAGCTCTTTTCTAAAATGGATAATATATAAAAATATTTTAAAGTAAAAGCATTCCTAACTTATGCATCCATCAGTTAATTTATATATAATCACAGAGTCAAATTTTAGTGACTTCTTGAACTATATACTCTTTTTTAAAAAATCATATAACAACTTGTGGAAAAGGACAAGAAGAGGGAGAAATGTACCAAAGCAGGAGAGTAGGTCTATGATACTGAATACAAGGCATGGCAATCTTGAAAATGTCAACCATCCATCCTATTCTAACCCCTTCCACTTGAATTAGTAAAGTGGTCTTTTTGGTAAGTTGTTCCAAGCTTTTGAAGTAAAGGGCTTAATGTTTAAATTAGGTTCATTATTTTATACTGCTTTATGTTTATGATGGACAGAAAACATAGTTTGGCAGACTTATATTCTCAGTTATATTACTCAGGAAGAGAGTTTGATGATAAGTAGCTTCAGTCTTCTGGAAATTAAATTTCTCATATTGGTTGGCCCAGGTGTAGATAAAATCACTGCAAACACACTCTGTCTAAGACATTTTAAGACAAGTGTTAAAAAAAAACGAAACCCTACATCATGACATACACCTGAGTGACAAGAAAATATATTTCTTTTCATGTGTGTGCAATCTCAAACCAGTCACTTTAATGTAAGAATTTATTAACAACAAATTCAACTATCAATATCCTATTTAATACTTTACTTAAATAACTACTGCTTTATGGTTTTTCCACATCCCTTTACTGAACTTATGTCTCTTTATAATAAATCTACTTTGGAACTCAAAATAATTTCATTATATAGTATACTGAAATACTGATTATCTTCTTGCATTTTTTTCATTCATTAAAAATAAGTAACCAATGTTAGAAATATAAATTTAATTTAAATAGTTGCCACAGAATTTTAAAACACAACATACTCTTAATAACAGCTGTGAAAAAAGGACAATATTGTAATGTTTTTCCTATTCTGCATCACAACACAAATCTACTCTAACAGTACAGTATTAAATAATTGCACGAACTTTTGTATGTTCAATTAAAACATGTATTGTGACCTATAAGTACATATAGTATCATCTCATTTTAAAACATTAACACAGAAATTTTGTACTAAAATCCACATACCAATAAATATAGATACAAACTTTTAGATTCCTGTCCTCCCCAATACGTGTCTTTATTTTTCTTCTTCTTTTTTTTTTTTAAGGATCTTTTTGTTACAATATTGCTTCCATTTTATGTTTTGGTTTTTTGACCAAGAGGCATGTGGGATCTTAGCTCCCTGACCAGGGATCAAACCCACACCCCCTGCAATGGAAGGCGAAGTCTTAACCACTGGACCGGCAGGGAAGTCCCTATCTTTCTTCTTCTTTAAATGGGGTGAAATTTACTTTAAAACTTACTACAAGCTGAAATAGACAAATGATATTAATCAGAGGAGTCAATTCTCTGTTTAAAGAAATAATAGCGGTCATGCGGATACCTGGGGAGAAGAGAATATCATAGGTAATCCCAAATCACAGTTAAACCACAATCTTCTCCCCATTATCTGGGGTCAGACTCTCAGGGGAGGATTAACCACAGCCAAGTGACAGAGAGACCTAGGACATGGTCACCTTACCCACAGGCCTCAGCAACTAATCGACAGTTGATTGGTGCTGACTGCCTGGCAGGGAGGAAGAAGAGCAAACTAGTCTCTTCTCTCCCAAACAAGGCAGACCTTCCCAGACTTACAAAATTCCAACTGAAACAATACTACCCAAAGGAGAAAAAAGTGAACTACTCATTAAATCTTCATAAATAGAGGGCTAATGAACTAACTGCACACCTCTAAAGCTGAACCAAGTGAAAGTGCAGTTCTGGAGGTGTAAACGATTCAATCTAAATTCCAGGAAGTTTAAAAATTAGGATATGGTAATTAAACCTAAATGAGGTTCTTAATATCTTGAATTTATTGTTAAGATATAATAATTTAAAAATATCCCACACCCAGAAGTATGTAATAAAAATTTTAAACTATTGAATTAGGTAAAGTCAGAAATTTGACAGGATGAAAGGCAAATAAAATATGCAATGCATACAAAGTAAATAGGACCATCCCATCTTGGCCATGGTCAGGGTGGATGCAAAAGGCCCCCAAAAGACAAATTGTATAACTAATCGCCTACTTAGAAGGGTTTTGAACAGAGGGTGGAAATTGGATTTGGGGATTTGACAGTTTGTTGAAACAGAGAAATTAAGGCTAGTGGTCAGGAAAGGCCAGGACACAAGATTCGGCCACAAGGAGGTATCAGCATATTATGAAATGGAAAGGAATAACACAATACCTGTAAGAGTTGGTGACGTGAGTAAAGTGGTACATGAAGAAATTTGGTTGGCTAAGAAATTTTGGAAGAGTAAAAAGGTCATGGTTCTGAATCACATCCAGAAATCAACTTCCATTAGTCATCTCTAAATTGGCAAATCTCAGATAAACTCTGCATGAAAAATAAAATCAACCTACTAAGTTCAATTAGTCATGTGGCTATCATGATGATACCAAAGAAAGCATATGTACTCTGAATGTTAAAAGTATAAACAGGTGCAATTCACATGAAAACTGGCTATCATAACAGACTTAGGAGAATGTCCACATGACCTGGTGACACTGAATCCTCGAGACTGGAGAAAACTTCACAGGTAAAATTAAAAAGCCCAAGCATGGAATGTCCTTCTATACATCTAGTTAGTCATTAAGTGGTATTAATTATTCTAGACTATATGAAGCAGACTATGATCTCAGGCAACAATAAATTTTATTCAATAAATATTTTATTTTGGGGGGGCTTAGACTTCTAGTTATGAAAAGATAGAGTTGAGTTAGATTATCTTTGCGGATCCTTCCAGATTTAAAACAACATGATTCTGCGTGGACCACCTCCCTCCACACATCAACTCGCCTCTACCCCGGTTTTCCTCAGATAAGGAGTTTGCTCATGTGCTGTGGAATTGCCCAGAACCGTTTTTACAAGGGGGCTTCCTATCTTTCTCTAATTTGGGAACATAGATAATATCCCCACTGGTCTAAGGCGGTGCTTCTCATACTTCAACGTGCATTTGAATCACTTAAGAGATCTCGTCAAAATGCAGACTCTAATTCAGGAGATCTAGGGTAGAGCATGAGATTCTATATTTCTAATAATCTCTCAGGTAATGCAAATGCTGCTGGTTCATGGACCATACTTTGAATTGCAAAGGTCTGAGATACTCTGGAGGTCTCAGTGGCTTTGAAAAAAGCAGCAGCAGCGTACACTGGATTTCCTAAAGTCTATAGAGCAATAGTTCAATGAAATATTCATATTTTAGATGAAATCTAAGGCCTATTTACAAGTTCAATTTGTTTTCAAGTTCCCTATAACAAAGATACAAATTTCCATTCCACTGCTAACGTTTCACTTTAGGACCCCAATTTAATCGAGTCAGTTGGAAAGAAAACCACACCTATGTGTCATTTATGCAGTAGTTCTCAGAAAATACAGGCTGTAAATAGCTATGTTCTATTTCAGAAGCAATAGTATTGACAGTTGGAGTTTATTTTCAAAAAAACGGACTTTATCCTTTAATGAGACATAAAGTACTCTTCCAAAGCTCAACTGAAATCCAATTTTTTTCTATATGGAATTAATTTTTGGTCATTAAAAATAAACTGGTATCATTATTTCTGTTAGAGGAAAAAAACCCAAAATCATCAAATATTTTAAAGGTGCTCTACAAAACAAGAATGAGAGGCCATACCTTATTTAAAATAAAAAACCAGAGAGAACAAGAAAGCGCCCAATATTAAGTTATGAAATCTAAAATTCAAAAATGTTACAAAAAGGCAGCTCCAGACTTACTAATATGTTTAACTGTATCTATAAGTCAGTTCTGTGAAACTTAGACCGTAATTTCCCACTTTAAAATTCTGTTGTCCCTAGGATAGATCATAATGCCTACCCAACTAATAATTTGGTTGAAATATTGTTGTTTGCATTGCCAAAATAAATATACATCTGAAAAACAACAATAATTTAAAAGAAAAATACTGCAATTAAATAAGAAATCATTTTTAATTTACATTAGATGCTAATGTTTCAAAAGGGACATCTGAGGATGAAGAGGGATATAGCAGGATGTCTGTGTTTTCTTCCACAAGTGCTTTAGACTCTTCAAAGTTTTATTTTTTTTCCTCAAGGCAGGAGATTTCACTTGCATAATTTCTGTACATTAACCATAACTACGGATTACTTGTTGCTTAAACTATTAAGCTAATCATATTATTAACAGTTTATGAATAGGAAAGTTAAAAAAAAAAAAAGGAAAGGGAGTAGAGATGTCGCTGAGAGCAAAACTTGGAGTAGAAAGAGAAGACATTTGTTGCAGGGGTTGCATCTGGGCCAATGAGAAAGAGGTTGCTTAACTGTGGAAAACATGAAACGCAAGACAGGAGAAAAGCATCGGAAAGCATACAAATACATTACCTCATAAAGGAGAAAATAGGGTTTGGGAAACATGGGGTCAGAAATTTCTTCACTGGTCCTGACAGAAGCTGGGCAAAGGCCAGGCACTGTTGCAGAAACTGGGTGACATATATGTTGAGCTTTGAGAAATAATTAGTTCACCAGTAGTTGAAGATGGAATTTGAAACAGAGAAAAAGCATTTCCAAAGGGTCATGATATGAAATGGCAGGATGTGTTCAAATAAAGTTGGTGTTGCTGGAAGGCAGTGTCTGGGAGAGTAAGAGTATTAAGAGACTTTGAGGTAGCCAGAGCTGGAGATGCCTGGGTTCTGGGGTCACAGCTCTGCGGGAGCACAGAACACTGGACCAGGAAGGAAAAGACCCCCCCCGGTGCCACTGTCAGGCTTACAGACACTGTCCCAGCTCTCTGCTGTGACCACCACTAGGCAGTGGCTGGCTGCCTGCCACTCGCCAGGACCACTCCCACCCCCCCAAAAAAAGAGACTTTCAAAGGGTCCATATGATGTGTCCCTTATACAACAGAATACTATGGAAAGGTTTTAAGCAGGGGTAAACATCTTCAGGATTCTTTGTGGATCAAGCAGACTGGTATTACAAAATAACAGATTGGATGGTGGAAAGACTTAGATACAGGGAATGTGCCACATGTAGTGTGTGGAAAGTCTGAACAACAGTTCAGTAGTAACGGGGTGGAGCGGGGAGGACAAAGCAGCGGTGGAGGGGTTGAGGAGTACGAATTTTCAAGCTATGAAGAAGGTAACTGAGGACCACTTAATGATAGCTTGGTTACTGGGATAGGGCTAGGGCATGAGTGGGGGGGTGGGGGGAGGGGAAGGGGAGAATGGATTAAGAGGAAACTGGAAAGACCTGGAGGTTTCTAGACTGGCTGAGTGGGTAAGTAAGGAATAAAGGAAGAAAAGTAGTATGTGAAAGAATATAGTAAGCTAATACTCAGACACAATGCACTTGAGCTACTTGTAGGACATTCAAGCAAACATATATTTGAGAGACAGTAAGAGACCCAAATCTGATATATTTGAGAGACAGTAAGAGACCCGAATCTGAATCCTGAGGAAGAGGTTGTGGCTAGAGGTCATGAGCATTTGGATATTTAAACCATGCAAGTGGATTCAATCTCCCAAGGAGCACATAAGGTATGAAAATGTAAGAGGATCTATAATCAATATTTAGGAAACACCAAAATTTAAGGAATGGGTAGAGTAAAAGGAGCTGATGGAGGAGCTTGGAAAATGTTTAGGAATGCACTTAGTAAGCAGAGAAAAGTGGTGTCAAGAGAGTTTGCTGAGGGACTTCCCTGTGGGCACAGTGGTTAAGAATCCACCTGCCAATGCAGGGGACAATGCAGGGTTCAAGCCCTGGTCCGGGAAAGTCTCACATGCCGCGGAGCAACCAAGCCCGTGAATCACAACTACTGAGCCTGCGCTCTAGAGCCCGTGTGCCACAACTACTGAGTCCTCACGCCACAACTACTGAGGCCCATGCGCCTAGAGCCCGTGCTCCACAACAAGAGAAGCCACCGCAATGAGCTCGCTCACCGCAACTAAGAGTAGTCCCCGCTCACCACAACTAGAGAAAGCCCGCGTGCACAGCAACGAAGACCCAACACAGCCAAAAATAAATAAATAACTTTATTTTTTTTATAAAAAAGAGAGAGAGTTTGCTGAGAAGAGAACAGCTATCAATGTCAAGGGCTAGAGAGAGACGAAATAACAAGTGCACTGAAAAGTGGCCTGAGGATTTTACAATTAGGATACCACCTCTGATCTTAGTGAGAGTGGTTTCACAAAAGCAGTAAGATGAGAAATCAGATTTCAGTAGGCTGAAGAAAAAAGGGGGGGGGGGGAGCTGAGAAAAAAAAAAGGAACAATGCACAAGATGGTTCTTCAGAGGTCTTTGAATAGGAATAAAATAAAACTGTACCTAGAGCTGTATGAGATTCAGAGAGGGTTGGTTGTTTGTTTGAACAGGACAGACTTGAGCACATTAATATACTGCAGGAAAGGAAGCAGTAAGGACATGCGTATAAAGATATAGAAGACAGCGAGGATAACTGAGGTAGGAGATCATGATCCAGAGCAAAGACGGAAGGTGGTTTTCAAGTGGAACCCCATCACCAGACTGTGCACATCATCTGGATGAAACCTGAGACATGACTCCTTGATATCAGCAGTTCCTTTGAATTTGGGTCATAGCAAATTACCAAATGCCAACAACTGAAATTTAAGAAATAGAAAAGTTTTCTAAACATTGAAAGTAAGGAACTCTGGAAATCAATGCGACCTTTCAGAGATACAAGGTTTCCCTCTCTTATTTTAGCTTTACCCTAAAACATATCTTATCGATGAACTAGGAGTATAATGCTTGTTCTTCTTACACAATAAAAAGAATTTAGGGGTACTAGGAATAGTTAATGGATTTTCTATTTTCATGCCATAATTATATCTCCCAAAATGCATCTAACAGTCATTCAAATGAGTATCTTCAAACACATCTTGAAATATCTGAGATTAGGGATTTCTAATGAAATAGTATCTAAATGATCTATTTTTCCCTCTCTAAACTTATTACTATTAAAATCAAATTTGAAAAACCTTATTTAATGGATTTTATTCTTAAAATAAGAAGGCACAGCCATTTTCTTTTTTGTCTGCGCTTGCATTTTGTTTTTAATAATGCAGGCTCACTTGGAAAATGCTGAATAGAAAATAGGCTAACATTTTAAGATAGAAATATAGAGGAACGCTGGAACATCTGCTCTATTTGCTTACCTCAAAATGTGAAAATATGTTAAAACAGATTTTGAATGTGCTTTGTTTTATTTTATTAAACAAGAGTTTAGGGATTATTACAAGAAGATTCTTTGAACAAAGAGTTGTCAAGGCAAAAGGTGAAAACCAGACATACTTCAACATTTTCAGACATAATCGTTATGGCGTCAAATATGACCAAAGAAAGCTATTCACAGGACTGTGTACTTGTATTTGTTTAAAAAAGAAAAAAAAAAAGATATGTCAGAGACCATATATATTGTAGCTGTAGATTTTCAAATAATTATTTTTTCCTTTTGTCTTTCTGAAAATGTGGGCTTTGCCCTCCCTAGTCATTCCAAAGCATCTATCTGACTGAGTAAAGGTTACAACTAGTAATTTGGGATTTTGTTTTGAATTAGGATTACTTTAGGATTTTGTGACCTAAGGAATTCAAAGAGAAAGAACAATGTAATATTCAGCTTCTTTCACACAAAATAGGATTTATAGAGCCAGACAGGCCTTGTTCAGGACTCTGAAAAGTAACTGCCCCACAGACTGCCCCAGATGGCAAAGCCACACCACCTTGGAGGGAGAGCATTGTCAGTGAGGAGAAGGAGCCAAGGTGTCACGAGCCTTTGGTTCCCGTGAGGTCTGAAAGGGCAGCAGAAGCAGCTGAGAGCCTGGCTGGAGCACCCACCTGAGAGGCTGCACAGCAGACAGGTCTGTGGAATCAAACCGGACACACATCCAGGTCTGAGGGGCACTCAAGGCAGCAGCAGGAGGAGAGGCGAAATCAAGTCAGCCAGCGCTACAGGGGACGCTGCCCGAGACGAAATGCAGCAGACGACAAGGGACACCAGCTACGGACTCCAGAAGTGAAAAAAGCACCACCAGATGGATGCAACGACCAGACGGATGAAGAACTTCACTCAATGACAGGGGAGGCAGGGGGGCCAAGTTTCTTCTGCCTCAAAGATGCATAAGCTGACCTCTGCCCGGATGCAGAGGAGGTTGTCTGAGAGGCTAAGCTTTCTTGGCCCAAGACAGACTAAAAGGGACTATTTTAAATTTTAAACCCGATCTGAATTTAGTTCTCTCTTTCCCACTGGTTTTCTTTGCTGCTCCACCACCGGCCTCCCCACCTCAGACACGGAGAGTCCATCGTTTCAGCTGTTTAAGCTAAAATCTGTCATCATCTTTGACTCCTTTTTCTCAAACTCCACAACCATGCTTCCCTGTGCTCACTCTGCTCCAGCCACACTGGCTTCTTGGCCATTCCTCAAATATGCAGGACACAGAGCTGCCTCAGGGCCTTTGCACTAGTGCTTCTCTCTACTTGCGATGCTCTTCTCCCAGATACGCATGTGAATTTTTCTCTTGTATTCCTTGTTCCAATAGCACTTTCTCAATGAAGCCAACTCTGATGATCTTATTTAAAATTACACTTTGCCTTTACTGGCATTCCTCGTGCCTTCTTTGTTTTTTCCCCATGGCAATTATTGTCTTCTAAAATACTCTATAATTTACTTGTTTTTGTTTATTGTCTGTCTCCTGCCAAGAGAATATAACCAACACAGCTGCAGGAATTTCTGTGTATTTCATTCACTGCTGTATCTCTATTTCCAAGAATAGAGCCCAGCATTACAGTAGGCACTTGACAACTATCTGTTGAATGGATGATTAACCAAAGGTTCAAGATTCAAGAGGAAAATCAGATTAGTTATATACTGAATTAAGGAAATCACATTTCTCTATATATCCATTTGCCCTTGACATTACAGGTGCTCAAAGATGATTTATTGATTCCTTGTGTATCTACTCCTGACCATATTTTTATTACCACTCTTGCCCATTCCCTAGTACAGCCTTCGGACCAAGCAATGTCTAATGAGAGTAAAACCAAAACAAAGAGTCATGTATAAAAATAGCAATTAACATTTACTGAATACGTTCCAATCAATTTACCTATATCAGTGCATTTGATACAACCACCATTCCAGGTAAACAATATTATTAACTCCACCTAACAAATGAGACAACTAAGGGATAGAGAGGTTGGGAAAGTTTCTCAAGGTCAAAAATGCGGTAGAATCAGGAATCAAACCTAGGCAGTGGGAGTTCAGAGCCCTTGCACTTCCAAAGGTCCCTTGGATACCTTGTGGCAACGACCTGCTTATTTTGTGAACTACACTATAATAAGAGCTATTTCTTTAAAATCAAGCAAAAGAAATTTCTGAGAGGTACAGTAATACAAATACATAAAGCAAAACACTACACAAAAGATCCATAGGGCTGCCCTGGTGGCGCAGTGGTTGAGAATCTGCCTGCCAATGCAGGGGACACGGGTTCGAGCCCTGGTCTGGGAGGATCCCACATGCCGCGGAGCAACTGGGCCCGTGAGCCACAACTACTGAGCCTGCGCGTCTGGAGCCTGTGCTCCGCAACAAGAGAGGCCACGATAGTGAGAGGCCCGCACACCGCGATGAAGAGTGGCCCCCGCTCGCCACAACTGGAGAGAGTCCTCGCACAGAAACGAGGACCCAACAAAGCTAAAAATAAATAAATAAATTTATTAAAAAAAAAAAAAAGAAAAAAAAAGATCCATATATAGCAGGAGTTTTTAACCACATAAATGTCACCACCCAAAAATGTACACTATAAAAAGATTATTTGTTTTTACTATTCTTATGGTAACTCTGGACAGAAGAGAACTAAAGGAAAAGTTCTTAAAATAGAGAGTGAAAATATACAGATTGACAGATGATGCAGGAAAAAGAAGGCCAGAGATAAAAGGTAGGCAAAATCAATCACTGCTTTGTTAAAACAGTAAATCCTTAGAAACATCACTTAATCTTTCTGAGTCCATTCCTCCATTTGTAGTAGAGACAGTTATAAACACGTAAGGTATAAAGGGACCCTTCCAGTTCTCAGAACTATGATTATCTCCTAGTCCACATTAAGTTGGGCACATAAGTTCTTCAGCATCTAACATTGAGACTTCATTCTCTATAGCATCCCAGTGTGTTAACATGCCTTCAGTCATTGACTTTCACATTTGTCATGGCACATTTAAAGATCCTTTTACTGAACAGCATTAGTTTTTAAGAACTTATTAAGGTCCCATTCTAATTTAAAATTTTAAAAATTCAAAAGCTAAAAAATAAGAAATTGGAAATGTGTTCCCTCTTTTAACTAGGTTTGATATCTGATTTTCTTATATCAATCATTTCCAATTCAAAATATTAGAATCAATGTAATCTATTTTTCATCTTTTTATTGTGAGATAATAAGAGACTCACGTGCAGCTATAAAAAATAATAGAGATGACTTATAACCTTCGCCCCTTTTCCTCCGACGGTACCAGTTTGCATAGCTGCCATTCAGTACCACAACCCGGAAGTTGACATGGATACAACCCACAGACTTTACCTGGATTTCATCAGTTTTCACCTGCACTCGTGTGTGTGTGTTTAATCCTATGCAATTTTATCACTTCATCACATGTGCAGGTTCATGTGAACACCAACACAGTCATGATACAGAAAGTTCCTGCACAAAGATCCCTCATCCTACGCTTCTACAGACACAGATACTACCCTCCTTCCCTATTTTCTTTCACAATAAAAGAAAACCAGAGAAAATTGCCTGGGCAATAACATCTTAATTTAGATTCAACCCACGAAATAATTATTGATAAAACTTTAAACTACCAGAATTAAGAAACTATTTTAGATTAGCAAGACAGATGCTTATGTAATGGGGAAAAACACACTAAAAATAACACCTTTATTTGTTCCTTGCCACAGAATCAAATATAGAATGACAGTATCTCTGGGATATAATTTCAATATGTAGCTGTAAATCATTAGATTTTACTAAGATTAAACTGGGATTTAAGCAGCCGGTATTCATTTGGAGAATGAAGAAAACCATCAAGCAAACATTCCAGCCAATAAGTTAACATTTTAGCCAAAAGAATGTTCAAATTAAATTTTCTAAGAGGAAAAAAAGAGGTACCATATACTAAATAAAATTTAGGATTTCGTTACTTGAAAATAATTATTTATGGTGTCAAACAAATGAGATGTCACATAGATAGATGCATATATGTTTTCATATTTTATATACAGATACATTATTGTGTGATGATTATATATACATTAGAATTCTGAGGCTCTAGTGCAAGTACATATATTTTCCCACCACATCTGTACTTCAAAAAATGCAAACAACTTATTATTATAGAGATTTTCAGGACTATTCCTCATAAGCTAAAAAACTACAGAAGAATCTTAGGCCCGCATTTTTATGCTTGAAAAAGGGAAAGGTATGTTGACTATAATTTTCTATAAAATTAAGACAGCAACAATATTGAATTATGCCAAAATTTCAGCTACATTAATTCCATCTTTCCTTTTCTCAATCTTTCCAACCCTTTCTTTCTTTCCTTCCTTGCCTCATTTCTTCCTTCCTTTTCAAACCTTTTTATTATGGAAACTTTCAAACCTATTCAAAAGAAAAGAGCTAGATCAGTATAATGAACTGACATACACATTACCCAGTTACAACTTTTATCAATACCTGAACAATCTTTTTCACATACACCAAAGCCATCTGCAACACCCCATTCCAATTATTCTGCAGCAAACACCAGACTATATCACATCATCAGTAAATATTTATTTTGAACATTCTTTTGGCTAAAATAAAATGATTCTTATTGTTTAAAACATAACTACAACACCTCAGTCACACCTAAAAAAAAAAAATTCTTTAACAGCATATCACGAATGCTATTATGCAGTGTTCTTATTTCCCTGTCCTTTTTTTTTCATGTTTTTTGGGATCATGCAGTGCGATTTCATGCACTGTGTTGACTGATAGGCCTCTGAAATCTCTTTTAACCTACAGATTCTCCTTCCAGCTCTTTTTATTCTCCTCATAATTTTTTGTGTTGAGAAAACAGATCTTCTGTCTTGTAAAGTTTTCCACAGTCTGACTTCTGCTGACTGAAATGATTCCTATATATTTACCATACATTGGTAATAAGATCTAGAACCTTGATCAGACTCAGATTCAACTTTGTGCACATGTGTGTGAGCGAGGGAGCAAGACTACTTCACAAAGAATGAAGAGCATATGGTGGTTTTGAAAACACCTGAAAATCTTCAACACTTGCCCCACTGAGAGGTGAGACATGGGAGGCGGGAGGAGGGCTATGTCTCCCTCCTTGGATATGAACAGGCTTGAGTAGTTTGTAACCTACAGGGTGCGGGAAAGCGATGCTGTGTGACTTCTGGGCTAGGTTAGAAGAGGCAATGCAGCTGCTGCACTATTCCCCGGGACACTGGTGCTAGGAGTCCTGAGGCTGCCACGCTGTGAAGAAATGGAGCCACGCAAAGATTCTCTTGTAGGCAACCCTAGCCTCTGAATTCTCCCGGCCCAGATACCAGACACTGAAGAGGCATTTCTCTTCATTGCTGCACATTACTACACATTCTTTTTTCAACCAGTCGCATACTGATAGACACTGGGTTATTTCCTCTTTCGCTATTAAAAAAGTGATGCAAAAAACAGCATTATGCCCTGGGCGTTTGTATCGCTGCCACTGTATCTGTGACACAGATTCCTAGAAGTAGGATCGAGGAGTCAAAAGTAAGTGCTTATGAAAATTAATTAGATTCAAAGGCACCTTCAAAAGGGTACCATTTTTCATTCCCACAAGCAATGTATAAAAGAGCCTGTTTCCTCACAGTTCCCAGCCTCATTGTTAATAGGGATATAAACTCCTGTATATGGTAAGACTTGCAAATATTTTTCCCAATCTGTAATTTGTCTCTTTATTTTGCTTATAGTGGAGGCTTTTCAGCCATAAAGAACAAAAAACAAAAACAAAAAAAACCTTCTATGCAATCAAATATATCAATGTTTTATCCCTGTTGCCCTTGAATTGTAGCTAGTACGTAACTTTTGCCTACTGCCAGGCTATAGAGGCACTGCCCATGCTTTTTCTAGTACTTGTATAATTTCATTTTTTACACTGAAATCTGATCCATTTAAAAAATATTCAGTGGATGGCATCAGGAATGGATCTAATTTTATATTTTTCCATATAGATATCCAGTTATCCCAGTGCACTTATTAAAAAGTCTATACATCTGCACTGATTTAAAATTCCAACCTTACTGTAGACTAAATTTCTTCTAGCATTTGGGTTTACTTCTGGATTTTCTATTCTGTTCCATTGGTCTGTCAATTATTTTTTTTAGATAGGTTTAGAACTACCTTTTTCCCTTGCTCTTCTTTTTCAGATTTTGCTGGATATTCATGCTTTTTCCTTCTTCCAAATGGATTTTATAATTAGCTTTCCAAGCTCAAGTTTAAAAAAAGAAAAAAAATGAGATTATATGCATATGGGTTTGCATTAAAGTCATAAATTAATTTAGGAATAAATGATATCATTATGATATTTGAGTCTTCCTATCCGAGAAAATGGTATGGCTCTTACTTCTTCCAGTATACTTCCATGTCTTTCAGGTGTGTTTTACAGTTTTCCTCATATGGGTTTTCACATGTCTTGTTAAGGTTAGTTACACCTAGGTATTTTATTTTCTTTTTTTGATAAATGAATAGAGTCTTCACTTCCATTCTATCAACTGGATTTTTTTCTGAATGCTTCAATTTCTTATTACCAACAATTTTGATAGTTTGCAAGTGAAATATCAAATGAAACATCTGCCCTGCTTAAGGATAATATCTGATCAATGTAGGATCCTCTAATTGTACACAGGACACTAAGAAGTAAAGCACAATGTGGAGCTGTAAGAAAGCTGTAATGGGATCAATATGTATTTCACATTTGTCTCTATAAACAATTCACAAATGCCACAATTAGACTGTCATCTTTCTATTTCAGACTAAAGAGCAATGTGGCATATCTAAAAACTAGGAGAGTAACTAAGAATAAGAGAATGGCTAAAACAAGAATTCTCTTGTTAAAATAAAAAATAGCCAGTGCAACAATTAATTCTGGACTAATAATTATTTTTGAACATTGACCTTTGGGGAGGCAGAAACAGATATTCTATACCTATAGCTATTTGCAAAACACAGCTATTTGTTAAGTGTAGATATGTACAATCTCAGAATGATGAAATCATGTCGTAAATTGGTGCAAACGTAATCTCCATTACCAAAGGGTTTTAAACACACACTGAAACAGTCTTTGTGTTCTTCTCATCTGCCTTCTTTGATAATCTGTTACTAGGCAACAGATCTTATTGACTTTGTTTTCTCATGGGAGATCCCACAATTATAGTATGAAATCAATATAACATATTCAGTATAGAAGAAAAGTTAAGAAATCCTGATTAAACACTAAGAAACAAGATATATCTATTCCCATCTATTTCAGTGTTTACTGGATTCATATATATGTGTGGGTGTGGGTGTGGGTGTATATATATATATATATATATATATATATATATATATATATATAGTCTGTACCACCTATTGAAATAATAATTGTGAAAAATATATTGTTGTAAAAAAGTAACAATAACTTGTCCATATCATAAAACCTAATTTCCCAGACTTTTATTCAAGTTATTCTAGGACATTATAAATATTAAAGGAATAGATATTTCTATTGACATACTCTCATTAAGGAGTATACAACTGAATACAAAATAAAGCAAGCCACTTATAATTTAAAGTTATCTGAAAAAAAAATCATCTAATTAACCCCTTGTTGTTGGATCTACATATCACCCAGCTCAAACACCCCATAACTTGTCAGATATTTTACTGCATGCACATTCCATTGACTTTAATTGGATATTTTCTTGAGCAGAATTTTTTAAAAATCAAAAGTGATTTAGAATAACTAGAACTGACAATGTGCAAACTCCAACAAAACATTTACATAAAACAATTGCAAGACCATAATATGATTGTGAAATAAACCATCAGATATTCAAATTGTCCAATAGTTTTCTTTAAAGTGATAAAAAAAAATCACAGGCTAAAATCATTAACTTGCATACTCCAGAGCATTAAAGTAAATCTTGATAACTCACCAAATATAATAAACATCCATCCCCTTTAGAAAACAAAGTATAGCACCCAAAAACAAAAGAGCTCTTTTGGCTTACAGGAGAAGTTATCTAATTTTGTTTGTTTGTTTTTCTGATTTCCAAAAATGATTTTCATTGTTTATATAGACTGAGGTAAATGTTGAACTGAGGCAATATAAAACCAATGAATCCACTTAGGACACCTTCCCTGTCACTACTCTAAATCAGTCCTTTATTACTTGTACTTCTTCTTTCTAATGAAGGAAAAAGAACATTCCCTTTAAAATGTGGTCTGAAAATTGAGATATGAGACTACATACAGTGTATATATATAAACTATGTGTGTATACATATTTTTACCACACTAATATGATACTAATATAGCATCAGATAAGACATAAAACAATTTCCCTTCAAACATAAGCAAGAAGCTATAGCATAAAATATACATGAAATTGCAGTAGTAGTGTATTTGTTTTTTAAAATGGAGTGAAAATAATTCTACAGGCCTAATGGTATTTCCTTATTTAACTCTTTGCATGCCAATTCATTTTTTATTATCTTATTCTTCTACAAATGCAAGTACATGAAAGTAATTTGTTCCTTCTAGGCTAATTCCAGTGACTACACATGGCCATCTTAAGGAATTAGTGTAAAATAGTATAATTCAATAATCCTCTTTAGAAAGAAACTTTTTAATTTGAAACTTTGGGGGGAAAATTGAATACAAGAGGGTAGAAAAGTTTGAAAATACAAACAAACTAGACTTAAAATCTGCCTCCAACACAATAAGGGGTTTGAGACAGATAACTCCAATGAAAAGTAGTGTACACATTCTCTAAAGAGCTCAAAATGACAAGCCTCTTGATCATTTCAGCTTCTGCACTTCCAACTGACCCTATCAGATCCAGGCAGGCTTTTCTTAACATTTTCATGGATGTAAAAGGAGGCTCTAGAGCCTGGGCCCTTCCCGTCCCACTCCAGATTCCATTTAGCACCCTAAGGGGCCTCAGGCATATGAGTGCAGAAACCACTGCACACATCTGACCTCTGCTGCCCCCTCAGACACTCTTAAGCCGCCTCTTGAGCCTAGAGGTATTCACACTCTCCTTGCAAAGACAGATCTAGGGAAAGGGCCTGAACTTTTCCTCCAAGCAGACTCTGGCAGTTTGATCAGAGAATTCTGGGGTCTAGTACACAGAGTATGGTCTAGAAAAAGGAGAAACTGGCTTTTATGAGTGGGTAGCCATGTATCCATGGCCCCATATACTTCTCATCCCATAGAAGGCGTTCTGAAGTAGAAAACCCAAGGCAAGCATTCAGATGTATCCTCAAAAGGCAGCTCGAGATCACAAGATCTCAAGGACTACCACAGCTGTTCAACTAGAAGCCTTCTTAAAGTTCTGCCAATCAACCTATCTCAATCAGAAACACATCAGCTATTCCATCATGAATATCCTGAAATGACAAATAACCAAATCAGTAGCAAGGGTGTACTTTCCCTGAGCCTTGTATTTCCCTATTAGATCCAGCTCAGGCTGGACCAGCAGTCTACTTCCAAATGCCATATAACCTACAAACTCTAAACTGTAAAATTCAAGGTTAAACGAACTCCATCTTTTGCCAGATAATGCCCTATCTGGAAAGAATACAAAATTTAATCATATCACAGGGCAATCAAGGTAGACACAGGTATACTAAAATTGAACAATACTGTAGCTTCTTATTGGTAGTAGTAATACTGTAGTAGTAGCTGCAGTATTATTACTACTACTAATAGAATAGCTATCAAGAAAAGCGCTTTATACAGAAGGCATTATAGAGGAAGAGCATTTTTTCTATTGCTCCTAGCATCATTCTACAAATAAGTAAGAGGAATCATCACACTCATTCCCAGAAAACATCTGGTAGTTAATATAAAACACTCTTGATAATCTGATACCAAACCACATTTCCAAGCTCATTTTATTTCTTTCTTCCTCTCCCATTTCTTCTCTGCTGAAATTTACTCCTGCTCCTCATCTAAGGAAACCATTTTCTATTCTTGGCTTCCTGAATTTCTTCCTATTTCCTGGGCAAGCATGGCCTTTTCAGAAGTCTATGACTCTTGTATAGTTTGTTTCAGTTGCCTACTTCTTCAGCTGGCAAACTCCTATTTAACCTCCAGAGTCCCATTGAAATAGCTTTCCGTTCCCCCAACTCATCCAGGCAGAGATAGTGTTTTCATTATGTGTGTATACAGCACCTTCTTAATATCTACAGCAATATATCCAAAGGCGAATTGAAGTGAATATCTAGACTATGGGGCTATAACCTCCTCTAGGGGAGGGTCAGGGTCGTATTATTCTTGGAATCTCCCCAGCTGTGCACACAGTAGGTTTATTTTTGTGTATGTATTTAAAGCATAAAAAGTTTTTAAATAAGAATAACTTCTGTTTAGCATCACTTACAGGTACTGGAAAAAAAAGAAGCTTGCAAATAATAACAGCGATTCTGTTTCTAATTTTATGTCGACTGTATTCATCATCCTACAACCAGCCTATTTGCACAAAGAATCAAGAGTCAGCTGCATGGAAAATCTTGGTTATTAGAAACTATGTAAAAGCAACTGGAGCCTAGCCATTCAATGCTGCAGTTTCCTATTTTATTTTTTAGCACCTAGTGTTATCTCTCTCGCTCTGCTGAGTAGTGAAAAGTTAGCAAATTCAATTCTATGAATATTATTTATGCACATGGGATCCAATTTTAATATTCTGAAAAAATAAAGCTACTTGTAAGAATATACTGAATATTGTATTCTTTTTCAATATAGCAGAGGCCAGCAAAATATCAAAATGTAAACCTCAGACATCTAACTGTACAATATAATTCTCCTCAAGAAGCCCATGTTTTCTTTAGGATATGTGTACACAATTGGAATCTTTAAATTTCCACATGAGTGTCCATGGTTGCATCACTCATTCAAGGAGTAATACATGCACACACACGTGCACACACACACACAAGGCTATTTCTCTCATTAGAAATATAAACAAGGTGTGTTTCTGTGCGTATGCATTAGCACACATGAGCACATAAGTGTGTGTGGGCCCAACTAAATAAAAGGCATGATACAGTAGGGTTTCTCAATGCTAACTTAGAATCAACTAATATCAGACAGGAAGCGACCTAGAAAATTACCTAAGCTCTCTCATATTTTCTCCATGCTGACTGTAGCTACATCACTTCAAAGCCCCCATAAAACCAAGAGCTGAGAAGTGTTTTCCCCACTCCTTCACACTTTCTACTCACACCTCCACCTGAGAAAATCAGACCATATCCTAGATGCAGCACATTAATACCTTTAAAAAAATGGAACATCTTAAAAATAGCAGTATTGTCCAATCACTCAAATACTGTATTATCAAAAGGCCAGCTCCCAACTTAAACCAATTGAAGGTCGAAATGACATTTGGAAAGGTATCAATTACATAGGATTATTTTATTTTTAAAAAGTAATCATAATAATAGCTGAAAAATATTATTTCGAGTCATTAGGGCACAAAATAGTCTTCCCACATGCACTTCATCCTTTGAAAACTTGCCTCAGCCATATTTTGAAAAACAAAATCCTAACCTCCCACAAGTCAATAAACAAATAATTTTTGAACTCTTATTGTTTGTCAGGCATTATTCTACTAGGCAGGGGCAAAGCTTATATGACTAAAAATTAAAAATAAGGTAATTTCAAACACTGATAGAAGCAATGAATAAAATATATGAAAATGTGAAAGCAAGTTGGAATTATTGAAGATAGCTTTCCCGTGGAGGTGATAGGCAAAAGGAAAAGTCTGGGGTAAGAGCTTTAAAAAAAAAGAGAGAGAAAGGAACAAGTACAAATGGCCCAAGAAAAGAATGAGACTCTCAGACTAGAAATTAGTAAAATAAAGAGGGGCAAAAAAACTGAGTGAATGTTAAGCCAAGGAATGCCTTCATCTACTTTATGTAACAGCCATTTACTTGCTGTATGGCCTCGGGCAAATTGCTTAACCTCTGTACCTGAGTTTCCTCATCTATAAAATGGGAACCAGTAACAGCAACTACAGCATAGAGTTGTGGTAAGGATTAAATGAGTGAATATTTTCATACTTAGAATATTACGTAGCACAGTAATTGTGAAATGACTTCACTGCTATTTCATTAGCATTAATATTACCCATATCATCATCAATTTAAAAATATTCACTCTGCCTGGCCTGCAAATATTTGTAGATGAAACAAATAATTCCATGAATGCAAGAGTGTGGACAGGTATAAACCACCTAGGAGGTCACTGCAATGATACCCAGGCAAAAAAAAGTTGATTTTGAACCAAGACTATACAACGAGGCAGATTTGGAATATAGTTTATAGGTAGAGCTGATAATACTGTTTAAAGAATTAGATATGCAGAGTGAAGGAAAGAATAGAAATTAAATAACACTCCTAGTTTTTAACAGATTAATTGAGATATAATTCATACACTATATGAATCACCATTTAACACGCACAATTCAATGGCCTTAAGTGTGCTCACAAAATTGTACCACCATCACCACAATTTTAGAACATTTTCATTATCCCAAAAAGAAGCCCTGTACACCTTAGTTGACACATCCCAATTCGCCCATTCCCTCCACCACCCTGGCCCTAGGCAACCACTAATCTGTTTTCTGTTTCTATAGATTTGCCTACTGGGGACATTTTTTTTAATTTATTTTTTTTTAATTGAGGTATACTTGATTTACAATGTTGTGTTGCCTATCGAGGACATATGATATAAATGGGATCATACAATATGTAGTTCTTTGTGATTGACTCCTTTCACTTAGCTTAATGTTTTCAAGGTTCATCCATGTTGTAAAATTTATTAGTAATGCATTTCTTCTTATTGTTAAATAATATTCCATTGTATAGCTACACCACATTTTATTTACCCAATCACCAGTTGATGGACATTTGGGCTGCTTCTACTTTTTGGCTATTATGAACATTTGGCTGCTATGAATATTCATGTACAAGTTTTTACGTGGACATATGTTTTCATTTCTTTTGGGTATATACCTTGGAAAAGAAAAGCTGAGTATTATGGTAATTCTATGTTTAATGTTTTAGATAATTGCCAGACTTTTCAAATTGGCTGCACCATTTTACATTCTCATCAGCAGTGTATGAGGGTTCCAATATCTCTACATCTTTTCCAACAGTCATTATCTGTCTTTTTGATTACAGCTATCCTGGTGGGTGAGAAATGGTATCACGTCGTGGTTTTTATTTGCATGTCCCTGATGGTTAATGATGTTGAGCATCTTTTCATGTGTTCATTAGTCGTTTTATATCTTCTTTGGAGAACTGCCTATTCAGACCTTTGCCCATTTTTTAATTGAGTTATTTGTCATTTCACCATTGAGTTGTAGGAGCAAAGCAAAATACCTTAAGCAAAGGTTATTTGAGATAGAAATAATGGCCAAATCCAGCATGTCATGATAGTTCAAAAAATTTGTAACCTCTTATGGGCAAGAACTCTGTTCTCATTCACTTTGAATGATATTTGTCCCTTGCAGAGTGACTAGCAGAATTGGAAGTCAAATATTTTAAAAAGCAAATGAAAATAGAATGCTTGAAGCAAGAAGGAAGAACCATTATCTTCAGTTTAGACAGAAAGCTATAACATTTAGAACTTATTTCCTACACATATTAACAACTAAATTTCACTACATGGGTCAATTCAAATTAGTTGGCAATGGCTACCTAGAGCAATGTTTTAGGAGGGATACTGAAGTTGTGCCTGACCCAGAGGAAACTAACTTTAGTAATGTCTGCCATGAGCATCACAAGATGAGAATGGTAGCATGGGCGGTAGGGCACCATCCCTAGGAAGGTTTATGTATCTTGAAAATATAAAAGCAACTGAGAAAGATTTTTTTAAGCCATACAGGTTAATTTTTTTTTTAAAATTAGAGATATTTAGAGTATGCTCTTCAATTTCAAAATGACCAAATGAAACATAAGGACTGTGCTTCCAATAAAACATCTACATGGGGCTATTATCAGAATCAGAATATTGAGTCAAATGGATCATTGATCTAATTTAGTATGCCATTTCACATGCATCTTTGCAGACGCTGTATCTCCTAATCCTCATTTCCACGTAACGCAACAAAGCCAAAATGGTGAGTCTATTTTCCCACGTAATTGAACACGTGAATTAAACTAGAATGATATGAAAAAGTCACACAATTCAATAGCAATGACTTGACTAGTATAAATAAAAGTCTGTACAAATTATCAATGCCAATTCATTAATTCTAGTATAGGGATAATTTCACATTAATAGGTATTTATATCACTTTCATCTTTTCAACAAAGTTTCATAGTATTTACTTCTAAATTTTAGTAAAAATAAGGCTGACTCAAAAAAAAATTAAACAACTAGTTTCAATGGACCCAAAATTTATAAGGCACAAAACACAATAATTTTAGCAATAAAATGATACAGTCTACAACTATATAACCATTTTGTATTTTATATATATCGCACATAGATATCTTACCTTTCTAGGTTTTCAGAAATTGAAGGAATACTAGAAAAAATTCTGAACAGAAAATACACAGCAGCAAAGTGGAATCATCATATCCAAACTAAATAAAATTAGTTTAACATGATCTTGTAGTGATGTGGAGAAATATTTTTTAATTTAACACAAGAAAACAAAATGGATTTTGATAATCCCTTGCTGTGTGTATTTAGGGATGAGATTGGGAATGTTGATCTGTCAAGACTCTGCTTGTAAGGGAGGGAGAGCCACGGTTCACTATTTTAAGCCAAAAGGGAAGAAATGAAATGCAGCATCTTATCAAGAAAGGCACAGGCGCAAATGAGGACAAATGGGTACAAGGGCTTGACACCAGCAAGCCTATCCCTTGTCCCAAGTCTTTAGTTTTTTTCTGAGTGCTGACTTATTTCTCTATCACAGTTTTCTCCTCTTGACATGGAATATGATCTCTGACAGAGAGCTTTGTAACCTTTCGATACCATGTCCAAAGCATAAAAAGAGGTTCTCCTATTTTGAGCTTGAAATTTTCAATCAAGGAAGGATTCAAAATGGACTCGACTGGATCTCTTGAAACAATCCCTGTGGTGAGGGGGAGCGAGCTACCAGGCCACCTCAGGCCTGGCTACACAGCTGTCTATGTGAGTCAGGAAATCAGATACTTTAGAACCAAGAGAGGGATATGGAGCTAGAAAGTCAAACCAATTGGTATTTATTACAATTTGGCAACATTAGTAGATGAAACAGAAAAGTAAGAAAATGAAGTTGGGAAAAACAGTTTAGGATGCAATTATGGCAATGCAGGTACCAAAAGGCAAAACAATAAAATAAAATAAAGCCAGTATAAAATGTGTCTAGAATTTAATGCTCATGTTGAGAGAGGAAATGGATGAAGCTGGAGAGTAGATAGAAGCCAAATTGGGAGGGATATTGCAAATCATGGTAAAGAACTTGGCTTTTTTTCCCCTAAGTACATGAGTTATTGAAGGGTTGAGGTAGGGTAATAAGATGGTATAATTTATGTTACAAAATAACTACTCCAGGCTGCTGAGTGGTGAATGACAGGTATGGGTCACAGCTGAATGTGACAGAATAAAGAGGCAGAAATTCCTGCACTCCCAGTCAAGCCACATTTTACAAAGGAATCTCTTTTACATTATCCACTGATCCAAAGGCCTGTCACTTAACCTCCATGAGTTTCAATTTCCTTGGTAATAAATCAGGAATAAAAATACCTATCTCAAATGAAAGATTATCTCTGAGAAATTATGTAATGTGTCTAACACAGAACTTGGCATGTGGTAGATACTCAGAAAACATTAGGTCCCTTTTCATTTACTTCCTGTGTAACTAATAAAAACCCTTCCAAATTCATTAGAAGGTGCTAACTTTTGAAAAATAAAAAGCTGGAGCCAAACAACTTGGTCTAGGCAGTTGAAACAGAGCCTAAGCAATTTAGACTCTGTAGTCTGAATGGAAAATAACCTTGACCTGAGCAAAATATTTACTAAGCTCTACACTCTAAACCAAAGACAATATGACCTGCATGCTCCAAAGAATGAACTCTCTATTTAATAACTACCCAAATTCTTTACTGAAATCTATTCAACACACAGAAAAATCTCGGTAAAGAAGGCAAATAAGCCTCCTTGAAATGTCCTTCCTTCTGATCTGCTAAAGTTATCTTTGTCTACTGCCCAGCTACATAAATAATTGTGTTATTCTCTACCATCTGTTTTGAAACAGATGTATAGGAAATTAGAAAACTCAAGTAAGCTAACCTATGTAAATTATTTCTATACATCTTTAATTTTCCTTCACATATTTCGGTATTCTGGTATAGTCTTACTGTAAGAT
Organism: Balaenoptera ricei; assembly: GCF_028023285.1. Taxonomy (NCBI): domain Eukaryota; kingdom Metazoa; phylum Chordata; class Mammalia; order Artiodactyla; family Balaenopteridae; genus Balaenoptera; species Balaenoptera ricei. The sequence continues at coordinate 165,888,221 of NC_082640.1, forward strand.
GCCTTACATCATTTTTCACATATAAAAATTTTTCATAAATAGAATTAATATAAGAATATATGAGCTTCTGTTTACATTCTTCACCTTGGACTTCCTAAAGAGTTCTCAACAATCCTAGGAATCCTACTACTACAGACGAATCTCTCATCAAAGGAATGATGAGATGAAACAACAGTCAATACAGAAGGTCTTCCAAGGCTGTGCTGTCACATACATGGCCATGAAACACATGCGGCTGCTGAGCATCTGAAATGTGGCTGGCTGGGGCTGAGGTGTGCTGTATGGGTAAAATATACGGCAGGTTTCGAAAGCTCCATAAAAAAAGAATGTAAGCTAACTCGATAATTTTTTATGTTGACTACGTGTTGAAACGATCATATTTAGACTATAACGGGCTATATAAAATATACTATGAAAGTTAACTTCACGTTGTCTTTTTACCTTTCTTACTGTGACTTTTAAGTAACATAGGTAGCTTATATTTGTGTCTCATTTCTTTGGGGCAGCATTACTCTGTAATGTTGCATATTTTTATTTAAATCAACTCGGTGTACATCTGTTTTATAAGCCAGGATATAAAGACATGAAGATGAATAAATAAGTGGATGAATAAATAAGTTTATGAGGGACTTCCCTGCTGGCGCAGTGGTTGGGAGTCCACCTGCCAATGCAGGGGACGCAGGTTCAAGCCCTAGTCCGGGGGGATCCTGCATGCCGCGGAGCGACTGGGCCCGTGCATCACTGTTCGTCAGTCTGCGTTCTGGAGCCCGCGAGCCACAACTGCTGAGCCTGTGTGCCGCGATTGCTGAGGTTTACGTGCCTGGAGCCTGTGCTCTGCGGCAGGAGAGGCCACTATGGTGAGGGGCCCAAGCACCGCGGCGGGGGGTGGCCCCCTGCTCACCGCAACTAGAGAGAGCCCACGTGCAGCAGCGCAGACCCAACTCAGCCAAAAGTAAATAAATAAAATAAATAATTTTCTTTTAAAGTTTATGATATCTCTGGATAAATTATTTCACAATATTGCTTAATAATTGTTTGAGGAAACTGCTATTCAAATAATTAGTTAAAGGTCAAAGTTAGTATTACATTTCATCTGATGAATAAACATGTATTAAATTAAATGCTTATGGGTCACACACTGTGATAAGTCATGGAATATCAATATATTTAAGACAAGGTCTGTGCTCTAGTGTGACTCATAGTTTTCTGAAAGGATACAAACAAGACAACAAGTAAGTGCAAAACAATTTCCAGTGCTGTGTGAAAGTTATCTAGAGCTCTAAAAGAAATGTGTAGAGGCCTTTTTCTTGTTTCAGAGAATGGATAGTGCTGCTGGTATTTAGTGTTTGGAGACTGGGATAACCAAATGTCCTTCAGTGGGTGGGAGCACCCTGTACCACAAAGAACTGTCCAATTCAAAATATTCATAGTGCCCCTGAACTACACTGGCTCCTGAACATTGGGGTGATTCCAGAGCAATATACTCAGAGACTCCTTTCTAAGAGTGCAGTCATAAGATTACACAAAAGCATCTCTATTCTTTGGTGTATAAATATACATACACACACATAAATGTATCACCTACACTTGTTTTTTTTTAACATCTTTATTGGAGTATAACTGCTTTACGTTGTGTTAGTTTCTGCTTTATAACAAAGTGAATCAGCTATACATATACATATATCCCCATATCTCTTCCCTCTTGCATCTCCCTCCCTCCCACCCTCCCTAACCCACCCCTCTTGGGGGTCACAAAGCACCGAGCTGGTCTCCCTCTGCTATGCAGCTGCTTCTCACTAGCTATCAGTTTTACATTTAGTAGTGTATATATGTCCATGCCACTCTCTCACTTTGTCCCAGCTTACCCTTCCCCCTCCCCGTGTCCTCATGTCCATTCTCTAGTAGGTCTGTGTCTTTATTCCCGTCCTGCCCCTAGGTTCTTCATGACCCTTTCTTTTTTTTTAGATTCCATATATATGTGTTAGCATACGGTATTTGTTTTTCTCTTTCTGACTTACTTCACTCTGTATGACAGACTCTAGGTCTATCCACCTCACTACAAATAACTCAATTTCGTTTCTTTTTATGGCTGAGTAATATTCCATTGTATATATGTGCCACATCTTCTTTATCCATTCATCTGTCGATGGACACTTAGGTTGCTTCCATGTCCTGGCTATTGTAAATAGAGCTGCAATGAACATTGTGGTACATGACTCTTTTTGAATTATGGTTTTCTCAGGCACATACACTTATATATATGGTGTGTCAATAGTAACACATTTTGCCATTCTCAGTCTAAGAAAAAAATAGGTTACTTGAAGCATTTAGTAGCTATAAAACAGAATTTCTATATATAAGCAAATAACTTCTTTAAAAAACTTTTTCCAACTTACAAATAATATTTTTGTCACTGAGCAGGAATACCATCCTTGCCATTCTGACCTGACTCCCAATTGAGAAATAAGCAGAGAGAGGGGGAGGGAAGAACCTTCTCTGTCATTTGCCAGAGAGGTCACTCTTTATTCCTTTTAACCACTAGAAAGGATATTGCTAATCTAGAATAGTATGGTGAGCAAAAGATAGGTACTACTCAATACAAAATGTTGGAATCATTAAAAGAGAAACAAGTCAAACTACCATAGATAGAAATTAAGGCATTCATTATTTAATAACAATAACTTATAAGTATGTATGAAATCCATAAAAATGTCATGCCTCGATGTCAAACCCGCTCATCTCTCCCATCCAAATCAAAGAAAGATCCTTTGAAGAACTGACATTCTAGAATCTTATTCAGGCTTGAGGCAACAGGAATATTTCAATCCATGCTTACATCTAGGGTAGCAAAGCTATTTGCCTCAAAAATAAGGGTGTAGTACCCTTTCCAAAATGCATTACTACATAATTTAATTATCTCTATAAGAAGCGAAAAACTTTGAAACATAAATTATGGAGGGAAATCTAGCATAATGGTGGAATAGTGTCCAAAAACTGATACCCCTTTTGCATTAAAATATTCAGGGCTAATTGTGATTTTAGCACTTGTTTTTATCCTTGCTTTGTTCATTGGCCAAACTTAAACACTTCTCATCTCCTTCAATGAAAAGTGGCACTATTATGTTCCTGGAAGCATGAGCAGGGTTCCTCAAAGCCCAATTTTAAGGTCTTAATTGGCTGAGGCAATGGGAGACCATACAAAGCCCACTTCACAGAGAAGGGCAAGATTGCCAGGTCACTTGAGAAGAGATGAAGAGCTAACTGGAAGCTATTGCTGAAATCTTAGTGTTCTGGGAAGTTTTACCAAATAGTAACTTAGCAGAGAATGGAACACAATCATCCATCATAACACAGAACCCAAAGGTGCTGAAGTCAGCTTGTAAAAACAGAACAATTAAAACAGAAACAGTTACCGTCAGTTAATAATTGAATAACATAACAAGCCAAGCAAGCTTTATGGAAACTGGGTACTTGATTGGTTCTGTGTTGTTGATATCAAATATTCAATTATATCATCTCATAAACTCTAAGTCCCAGGAACCATGTGCTCACAAATCAAGTAAGTTGTTACTTACTAACACTTTTGTTTTATTTGGTATTACTGGACCTGTAGTCTACTTTTACCTTTGTGAAGTTGAATAATCACTATCCATCCAGCCATCCATTTACCCTTCCAACATTTGTTCTGTGTTATGTGACAAAGGACACTTAAGACATTGAATAAAATTATCTTGGCCCTCAAACAGTTCATTATTATTTAACTAATAATAATTAATAATTCATAAACATACAACCATTATAAAAACATCCAATTTGGAATAATTTTAAGTAAATTAATACTTTCATCAACTCTAACCACTGATGACAGGTTCCCAAAACAAACCAACAAAACCAAAGAAGACCAATTTATATTCGTGAAATTCAAGACTCTACGAAAAAGAAAAGTTAAAGGTCCAGAATTAACCTAAAAAAACTTTTAAATCATTTTATGCTCACAAAAGCAATAAAGACACATAATTTAAAAAAAAGATATCAAATGATATTTTAACGCTTTGGGGGGCTGATAACAGTGAAGACTTACTACTGGTATCCATATACTATCAGATACTAAAATGCTCATAAATTTGTTTTACTTTGCTGTTACAAAAAATATAATAAGAGGCTTAATTTTTTTTCAGGATAGTTCCCCATGCAATTAATACTTTCTGATTATTTACTCTGGACTACTACCCTACTTGTCTGCTCCTTTATCCATTCACTCATTACTTTCCTCAACAACTATTTGTTGTGTAGCTAGTATATGCTCCTATAAACAACAAGAAAAACCAAGGTGCCTGTGGTCAAGTTCTACCTCCACCTGCCCCCATTATATGACCAAGGTTCTTTGTTTATTTGTTTGATTTTTTTCTCTATCAACCACTGGAATTCAATTCTTAAGTTCAGGTATATTCTATCCCATTCTTATTTTCCCAGGGCCTTTTACTACCAAAAATTTACTACAATATTTCTATTATCTATACTAGAACACAAGTTCCTTCTTTTTTGAATCATCGCCCATAGGTATTACCCACAATTGATGAAAACTGAATATACGAGCAATAAAAGTTCTAAAATTCCAAGAATTAAAATATGCTAGAATTTCGCACAAGAGAAAGTTCACATCGATCAGGGGATACTGTAATTCACAATCAAAATTAAAGTCTAAAAGAAAAACCTCTTAGAGAAAATATGTAGCATTAAAAAAAAAAACAAGAAACCTGGTGATCTTATTAAGGGATCAAACCAAGAAGAAGATATAACAATTATAAATATATATGCACCAAACAAAAGGAGCACCTCAATACATAAGACAACTGCTAACAGCTATAAAAGAGGAAATTGACAGTAATACAATAATAGTTGGGGACATTAACACCTCACTTACACCGATGGACAGATCATCCAAACAGAAGATTAATAAGGAAACACAGCTTTAAATGACACAATAGACCAGATAGATTTAACTGATATTTATAGGACATTCCATCCAAAAACAGCAGATTATACTTTCTTCTCAAGTGCACACAGAACATTCTCCAGGATAGATCATGTCTTGGGTCACATATCAAGCCTCAGTAAATTTAAGAAAATTGAAATCATATCAAGCATCTTTTCCAACCACAATGCTATGAGATTAGAAATCAATTACAGGGAAAAAAACATAAAAACACAAACACATGGAGGCTAAACAATATGTTACTAAATAACCAAGAGATCACTGAAGAAATCAGAGAGGAAATCAAAATATACCTAGAGAAAAATGATAATGAAAACACGACGATCCAAAACCTATGGGATGCAGCAAACGCAGTTCTAAGAGGGAAGTTTATAGTAATACAAGCCTAACTCAAGAAACAAGCAACATCTCAAATAAACAATCTAACGTTATACCTAAAGGAAGTAGACAAAGAAGAACAAACAAAACCCAAAGTTAGTAGAAGGAAAGAAATCATAAAGATCAGAGCAGAAATAAATGAAATAGAAACAAAGAAAACAGTAGCAAAGATCAATAACACTAAAAGCTGGTTCTTTGAAAAGATAAACAAAATTGATAAACCATTAGCCAGATGCATCAAGAAAAAAAGAGGGAGAGCACTAAAATAAAATTAGAAATGAAAAAGGAGAAGTTACAATGGACACAACAGAGATACAAAGCATCATAAGAGACTACTCCAAGCAACTCTATGCCAATAAAATAGACAACCTGGAAAAAATGGACAAATTCTTAGAAAGGTATAACCTTCCCAGACTGAACCAGGAAGAAACAGAAAATATAAACAGACCAATCACAAGCAATGAAATTGAAACTGTGATTAAAAATCTTCCAACAAACAAAAGTCCAGGACCAGATGACTTCACAGGTGAATTCTATCAAATATTTAGAGAAGAGCTAACACCCATCCTACTCAAACTCTTCCAAAAAATTGCAGAGGAAGGAACACTCGCAAACACATTCTATGAGGGCACCGTCACCCTGATACCAAAACCAGACAAAGTTATTACAAAAAAAGAAAATTATAGACCAATATCACTGATGAATATAGATGCAAAAATCCTCAACAAAATACTAGCAAACAGAATCCAACAACACATTAGAAGGATCATACGCCATGATCAAGTGGGATTTATCCCAGGGATGCAAGGATTCTTCAATATATGCAAAGCAATCAATGTGATACACCATATTAACAAATTGAAGGAAAAAAGCCATATCATCTCAATAGATGCAGAAAAAGCTTTTGACAAAATTCAACACCCATTTATGATAAAAACCCTCCAGAAAATAGGCACAGAGCGAACTTACCTTAACATAATAAAGGTCATATATGACAAACCCACAGTCAACACCGTTCTCAATGGTGAAACACTGAAACCATTTCCACTAAGATCAGGAACAAGACAAGGTTGTCCACTCTCACCACTATTATTCAACATAGTTTTGGAAGTCTTAGGCACAGCAATCAGAGAAGAAAAAGAAATAAAAGGAATACAAATTGGAAAAGAAGAAGTAAAGCTGTCACTGTTTGCAGATGACATGATACTATACACAGAGAATCTTAAAGACACTACCAGAAAACTACTAGAGTTAATCAATGAATTTGGTAAAGTAGCAGGATACAAAATTAAGGCACAGAAATCTCTTACATTCCTATATACTAAAGATGAAAAATCTGAAAGAGAAATTAAGGAAACATTCCCATTTACCACTGAAACAAAAAGAATAAAATACCTAGGAATAAACCTACCTAAGTAGACAAAAGACCTGTATGTAGCAAACTATAAGACACTGAAGAAAGAAATTAAAGATGATACAAACAGATAGAGAGATATACCATGTTCTAGGATTGGAAGAATCAATCTTGTGAAAATGACTATACTACTCAAAGCGATCTACAGATTCAATACAATCCCTATCAAATTGCCAATGCCACTGTTACAGAACTAGAGCAAAAAATCTTAAAATTTGTATGGCCAAAGCAGTCTTGAGGGAAAAAAAATGGAGTTGGAGGAATCAGACTCCCTGATTTCAGACTATACTACAAAGCTACAGTAATCAAGACAATATGGTACTGGCACAAAAACAGAAATACAGATCAATGGAACAGGAGAGAAAGCCCATATATTAAACCCACACACCTGTGGTCAACTAATCTATAACAAAGGAGGCAAAGATATACAATGGAGAAAAGACAGTCTCTTCAATAAGTGGTGCTGGGAAAACTGGACAGCTACACATAAAATAATGAAATTAGAACACTCCCTAACACCATACACAAAAATAAACTCAAAATGGATTAGAAACCTAAATGTAAGACTGGACACCATAAAACTCTTGGAGGAAAACATAGGAAGAACACTCTTTCACATAAATCATAGCAAGATCTTTTTTGATCCACCTCCTAGAGTAATGGAAATGAAAACAAAAATAAACAATGGGACCTAATGAAACTTAAAAGCTTTTGCACAGCAAAGGAAACTACAAAAAAGACAGAAAGACAACCCTCAAAATGGGAGAAAATACCTGCAAACGAATCAACGGACAAAGGATTAATCTCCAAAATATATAATCAGCTCGTGCAGCTCCATATTAAAAAAACAAACAACGCAGTCCCAAAATGGGCAGAAGACCTAAATAGACATTTCTCCAAAGAAGACTTACAGATGGCCAAGAAGTACATGAAAAGCTGCTCAACATCACTAATTATTAGAGAAATGCAAATCAAAACTACAATGAGGTATCACCTCACACCAGTCAGAATGGCCATCATCAGAAACTCTACAAACAACAAATGCTGGAGAGGGTGTGGAGAAAAGGGAACCCTCTTGCACTGTTGGTGGGAATGTAAATTGATACAGCCACTATGGAGAACAGTATGGAGGTTCCTTAAAAAACTAAAAATAGAACTACCATATGACCCAGCAATGCCACTACTGGGCATATACCCAGAGAAAACCATAATTCAAAAAGACACATGCACCCCAATGTTCATTGCAGCACTATTTACAATAGCCAGGTCATGGAAGCAACCTAAATGCCCATCGACAGACGAATGGATAAAGAAGAGGTGGTACATATATATAATGGAATATTACTCAGCCATAAAAAGGAATGAAATTGGGTCATTTTTAGAGACGTGGATGGATCTAGAGACTGTCATACAGAGTGAAGTAAGTCAGAAAGAGAAAAACAAAAATCATATATTAACGCATATATGTGGAACCTAGAAAAATGGCACAGATGAACCAGTTAGCAGGGCAGAAATAGAGAAACAGATGTAGAGAACAAACATATGGACACCAAGCGGGGAAAGTGGTGGTGGGGGGGAGCGTGTGCTGAATTGGGAGATTGGCATTGACATGTATACATTAATATGTATAAAATGGATAACTAATAAGAACCTGCTGTATAAAAAAAATAAATTTAATTTAATTTAAAAATTCAAAAAAAAGAAAAAAAACCCTGGAGATCCTAAATGGTGTTAATTCCAATTAATTAACTTACATGGAATAATAAGACATTGGTATTTTTCATCTATATTTGCAAATCTTTAGAAATTACAAATCAGGCGCATGAGATCTTAAAAAAAATAACTACTGTCCCCCCTAAATAACTCTTCCCCAATAAATGCTCTAACCATTCAATTATTCTGTTCCTTCACCTAGAATAAGAAAAAAGAAGCAATATAAGGTACCATGCAGAAAAATAAATAAAAACCCCTATAAGATCTTTTTTGTAGTACATCAGCATGTCTCCCCTTTTCTTTCCCAATCTCCAAATACCCCAAAACGTAGGCACTTCCTTCATTTCCTTGTATCTTAGAAACCAACCGATATCTCCTATCTCTTATTACCATGCTAGCTATGACGTAACTGATTTAACCAAAGCAACAAGTGCTAATAACATCTGACTAATAGGGAAACTTCCTAATAACAAAATGACAAAGAAAAACTTCTCTTTATGAGTTTTACCATGATCTATACAATTTATATTGCCTCAGTGCAATTTACAGCAATTCATATTTATAGAAGACAGAAGAAACGATCCCCTCAGTGGCTCCTTCTGAAGCACCAAACCTATGTGAAAAGAAGAATTCTAGAATCAACCAGAGCCACTCCATCAATAACTTTTCCCTTTTGTGAAGCGTACATCCACAACTATATAATCCTTTTCATAGTCTTATGTGTAAACTCTTCTGTAAATCCTTAACTGAACTAGAATTTTAAATTTAAAAGACACTGTCTGTTTCACATATGGAACCCAATGAAACAACACACCCTCCAAAGACATGGATAGGTAGTCACTGAAAATAAGTCAATTTTGGTTTTCCTATGGCTTGCCTAAGGAAGGAAAGTAGTTTCATTAGCACAAATTGAACTGAAGGAGATACAAAGTAAACTATACAGCCAAATATGTGCAGCAATGAATCTTATTTAACACTTCTGTCCAGGTGGTAATAAGAATAAATGGAGGGGAGGACCTTCAAGATGGAGGAGGAGTGGAATGCCTGAACAGACAACGAATCATCCCAAAATTGAGGCGGTGGACTTTGGGAGTAACTGTAGACTTGGGGTTTGCAGTACGTGACTAACTAGTTTCTGATTTTTATGCCTATCTTAGTTTAGTTTTTAGCATTTGTTATCATTGGTGGATTTATTTATTGGTTTGGTTACTCTCTTCTTTTTTTTTATCACTTCTTAATTTTTTATTGTAATAATTTCTTTTATTTTCTATTTTAATGACTTTTTTATTTTATTTTATTTTTTTCTTTCTTCCCCTCCCTCTTCTTCTGAGCCGTGTGACTGACAGGGTGTTGGTACTCCAGCTAGGTGTCAGACCTGAGCCTCTGAGGTGGGAGAGCCAAGATCAGGACATTGGCCACCAAAGACCACCAGGACCCAGGTAATATCAATCAGTGAGAGCCCTCACAGATATATCCATCTCAACACTAAGACCCAGCTCCACTCAAAGACCAGCAAGCTCCACTGCTGGACACTCCATGCCAAACAACTAGCAAGACAGGAACACAACCCCACCCATTAGCAGAGAGGCTGACTAAAATCAATATAATTTCACAGACACCCCTTAACACACCACCAGACGTGGTCCTGCCCACCAGGAAGACAAGATCCAGCCTCATCCACCAGAACACAGGCACTAGTCCCCTCCACCAGGAAGCCTACACAAGCCCCTGAACCAACCTTACTCACTGGGGGGCAGACACCAAAAACAAAGGGAACTACAAAACTACACCCTGCGAAAAGGAGACCCCAAACACAGTAAGTTAAGCAAAATAAGAAGACAAGGAAACACACAGCAGATGAAGGAGCAAGGTAAAACCCCACCAGACCAAACAAATGAAGAGGAAATAGGCAGTCTACCTCAAAAAGAATTCAGAGTAATGATAGTAAAGATGATCCAAAATCTTGGAGATAGAATGGAGAAAATACAAGAAACGTTTAACAAGGACCTAGAAGAACTAAAGAGCAAACAAACAATGATGAACAACACAATAAATGAAATTAAAAATTTTCTAGAAGGAATCAATAGCAGAATAACTGAGGTAAAGAATGGATAAGTGACCAGGAAGATAAAATAGTGGAAATAACTACCGCAGAGCAGAATAAAGAAAAAAGAATGAAAAGAATTGAGGACAGTCTCAGAGACCTCTGGGAAAACATTAAATGCACCAACATTCGAATTATAGGGGTTCCAGAAGAAGAAGAGAAAAAGAAAGGGACTGAGAAAATATTTGAAGAGATTATAGTTGAAAACTTCCGTAATATGGGAAAGGAAATAGTCAATCAAGTCCATGAAGTGCAGAGAGTCCATACAGGGTAAATCCAAGGAGAAACACACCAAGACATATATTAATCAAACTATCAAAAAATAAATAAAAAGAAAAAATATTAAAAGCAGCCAGGGAAAAGTAACAAATAACATACAAGGGAATCCCCATAACGTTAACAGCTGATTTCTCAGCAGAAACTCTGCAAGCCAGAAGGGAGTGGCAGGACATATTTAAAGTCATGAAGGGGAAAAACCTACAACCAGGATTACTCTACCCAGTAAGGATCTCATTCAGACTTGATGGAGAAATCAAAAGTTTTACAGACAAGCAAAAGCTAAGAGAATTCAGTACCACCAAACCAGCTTTACAACAAATGCTAAAGGAACTTCTCTAAGCGGGAAACACAAGGGAAGAAAAAGACCCACAAAAACAATCCCAAATCAACTGAGAAAATGGTAATAGGAACATACATATCAATAATCACCTTGAATGTAAATGCATTAAATGCTCCAAGAAAAAGACATACAGTGGCTGAATGGATACGAAAACAAGACCCATATATATGCTGTCTACAAGACACCTACTTCAGACCTAGAGACACATACAGACAGAAAGTGAGGGGATGGAAAAAGATATTCCATGCAAATGGAAATCGCAAGAATGCTGGAGTAGCAATACTCGTATCAGATAAAATAGACTTTAAAATAAAGACTGTTACAAGAGACAAGGAAGGACACTAAATAACGATCAAGGGATCAATCCAAGAAGAAAACAACAATTATAAGTATTTATGCACCCAACATAGGAGCACCTCAATACATAAGGCAAATACTAACAGCCATAAAACGAGAAATCGACAGTAACACAATAATAGTGGGGGCTTTAACACCCCACTTACACGAACAGAAAGATCATCCAGACAGAAAATAAATAAGGAAACACAAACCTTAAATGACACAATAGATTAGATGGACTTTACTGATATTTTTAGGACATTTCACCCAAAAGCGGAAGGATACACTTTCTTCTCAAGTGCACATTGTTCTCCAAAATAGATCACATCTTGGGTCACAAATCAAGTCTCGGGGAAATTTAAGAAAACTGAAATCGTATCAAGTATCTTCTCCGACCACAATGCTGTGAGACTAGATATCAATAACAGGAAAAAAACTGTATAAAATACAAAGACATGGAGGCTAAACAATACACTACTAAATAACCAAGAGATCACTGAAGAAATCAAAGAGGAAATCAAAAAATACCTAGAAACAAATGACAATGAAAACATGACGACCCAAACCTACGGGGTGCAGCAAAAGCAGTTCTAAGAGGGAAGTTTATAGCAATACAATCCTACCTCAAGAAACATCTCAAATAAACAACCTAACCTTACACCTAAAGCAATTAGAGAAAGAAGAACAAAAAAACCCAAAGTTAGCAGAAGGAAAGAAATCATAAAGATCAGATCACAAATAAATGAAAAAGAAATGAAGGAAACGATGGCAAAGATCAATAAAACTAAAAGCTGGTTCTTTGAGAAGATAAACAAAATTGATACACCAGTAACCAGACTCATCAAGAAGAAAAGGAAGAAGACTCAAATCAACAGAATTAGAAATGAAAAAGAAGAAGTAACAGCTGACACTGCAGAAATACAAAGGATCATGAGAGATTACTACAAGCAACTATATGCCAATAAAATGGACAACTTCGAAGAAATGGACGAGTTCTTAGAAAAGTACAACCTTCCGAGACAGAACCAGGAAGAAACAGAAAATATAAACAGACCAATCACAAGCACTGAAATTGAGACTGTGATTAAAAATCTTCCAACAAAAAAAGCCCAGGACCAGATGGCTTCACAGGCAAATTCTGTCAGACATTTAGAGAACAGCTAACACCTATCCTTCTCAAACTCCTCCAAAATATAGCAGAGGGAGGAACACTCCCAAACCCATTCTATGAGGGCACCATCACCCTGATAGCAAAACCAGAGAAAGATGTCACAAAAAAAGAAAACTACAGTCCAATATCATTGATGAACACAGATGCAAAAATCCTCAACAAAATACTACCAAACAGAAACCAAAAGCAAATTAAAAGGATCATACACCATGATCAAGTGGGGTTTATCCCAGGAATGCAAGGATTCTTCAATATATGCAAATCAACCAATGTGATACACCATATTAACAAACTGAAGGAGAAAAAGCATATGATCATCTCAACAGATGCAGAAAAAGCTATTGACAAAATTCAACACCGATTAATGATAAAAACCCTCCAGAAAGTAGACAGAGAGGGAATTTACCTCAACATAATAAAGGTCATATATGACAAACCCACAGCCAACATCATTCTCAATGGTGAAAGACTGAAACCATTTCCACTAAGATCCGGAACAAGACAAGTTTGCCCGCTCTCACCACTATTATTCAACATAGTTTTGGAAGTTTTAGCCACAGCAATCAGAGAAGAAAAAGAAATAAAAGGAATCCAAATTGGAAAAGAAGAAGTGAAACTATCACTGTTTGCAGATGACATGATACTATACATAGAGAATCCTAAGGCTGCTACCAGAAAACTTCTAAAGCTAATCAATGAATTTGGTAAAATAGCAGGATACAAAATTAAGGCACAGAAATCTCTTGCATTCCTATACACTAATGATAAAAATCTGAAAACGAAATTAAGGAAACACTCCCATTTACGACTGCAACAAAAAGAATACAATACCGAGGAATAAACTTACCTAAGCAGACCAAAGACCTGTATGCAGAAAACTATGAGACACTGATGAAAGAAACTAAAGATGATACAAACAGATGGAGACATATACCATGTTCTTGCATTGGGAGAATCAACATTGTGAAAATGACTATACTACCCAAAGCAATCTACAGATTCCATGCAATCCCTATCAAACTACCAATGGCATTTTTCACAGAACGACAACAAAAAATTTCACAATTCGTATGGAAACACAAAAGCCCCTGAATAACCAAAGCAATCTTGAGAAAGAAAAATGGAGCTGGAGGAATCAGGTTCCCTGACTTCAGACTATACTACAAAGCTACAGTAATCAAGATAGTATGGTACTGGCACAAAAACAGAAACATAGATCAATGGAACAGGATAGAAAGCCCAGAGATAAACCCACGCACATATGGTCACCTTATCTTTGATAAAGGAGGCAAGCATATACAATGGAGAAAAGACAACCTCTTCAATAAGTGGTGCTGGGAAAACAGGACAGCTGCATGTAAAAGAATGAAATTAGAACACTCCCTAACACCATACACAAAAATAAACTCAGAATGGATTAAAGACCTAAATGTAAGGCTAGACACTATAAAACTCTTAGAGGAAAACACAGGCAGAACACTCTGATATAAATCACAGCAAGATCCTTTTTGACCCACCTCCTAGAGCAATGGAAATAAAAACAAAAATAAAGAAATGGGACCTAATGAAACTTAAAATCTTCTGCAGAGCAAAGGAAACCATAAACAAGACGAAAAGATAACCCTCAGAATGGGAGAAAATATTTGTAAACGAAGCAAATGACAAAGGATTATTCTCCAAAATATACAAGCAGCTCATGCAGCTCAACATCCAAAAACAAACAACCCAATCCAAAAATGGGCAGAAGACCTAAATAGACATTTCTCCAAAGAAGATATACAGATTTCCAAGAAACATATGAAACGGTGCTCAACATCACTAATCATTAGAGAAATGCAAATGAAAACCACAATGAGGTATCACCTCACACCAGTCAGAATGGCCATCATCAAAAATCTACAAACAATAAATGCTGGAGAGGGTGTGGAGAAAAGGGAACCCTCTTGCACTGTTGGTGGGAATGTAAATTGATACAGCCACTAAGGAGAACAGTATGGAGGTTCCTTAAAAAACTGAAAATAGAACTACCACACGACCCAGCAATCCCTTTACTGGGCATATACCCTGAGAAAACCATAATTCAAGAAGAGTCACGTACAACAATGTTCATTGCAGCACTATTTACAATACCCAGGACATGGAAACAACCTAAGTGTCCACTGACAGATGAATGAATAAAGAAGATGTGGCACCCATACACAATGGAATATTACTCAGCCATAAAAAGAAACGAAATTGAGTTATTTGTAGTGAGGTGGATGGACCTAGAGTCTGTCATACAGAGTGAAGTAAGTCAGAAAGAGAAAAACAAATACCATATGCTAACACACATACATGGAATCTAAAAAAAGAAGAATTGTTCTGAAGAACCTAAGGGCAGGACAGGAATAAAGACGCAGACGTAGAGATGGACTTGAGGACACGGGGAGGGGGAACGGTAAGCTAGGACGAAGTGAGCGGTTGGAACTGACATATATACACTACCAAATATAAAATAGATAGCTAGTGGGAAGCCGCCGCATAGCACAGGGAGATCAGCTCGGTGCTTTGCGACCACTTAAAGGGCTGGGATAGGGAGGGTGGGAGGGAGACGCAAGAGGGAGGGGATATGGGGATATATGTATATGTATAGCTGATTCATGTTGTTACACAGCAGAAACTAACACAACACTGTAAAGCAATTATACTCCAATAAAGATGTTAAAAAAAAGAATAAATGGATATTTCTTTCAAAAAAATTTTTTTAATAAACAACTAAATTAAAAAAAAGGAATAGATGGATATTTCAAGGAGAAGGGGTGGAACGTGAACATAGTTAATTCCTACAAACCAATTTCTTACAAAATGGACTTTACGACTGAGATGCTGAAAGGTGAATAAAATATTTGAGAACCAGAAATGTAAAAGGAGGGAGACATTTCAAGGTGCTCATGGAGAAAAACTGAACTAAAGAAAGACTGCAAAAAAAATTGCAAATGAAAAATAAACTAGAAATGTAGATGGAGCTAGAGCTGTGGAAAAGTAATGAGATGCTTAGTCACCTGGACATGGTTATGGAAGCGTGGAAATTGAAAGACCAATACAAAATCATTGTAAAAAAGTTCAGATTGGTTTACATGGAGACGTACATTGGAGGCCAAACAACACTTATGTCTTGTCTAACGCCAGCCTTACCCCAAGACTTACACAAAAACAAGGTTACAATTTGACCTGGGGAGGGAGGATTGTAAAGAAGTTAAACAGTAAGGTACATTAGTTTAACATGGAATGAAGATCAATTTACAGTAAACTTTAAAAAATAATCAATCAATAAAAAAGGTTTGCAAGCAGAAGCCTCAGGAGGAAGTACAGACATTCATCCCAGCTCATTCCAGATGTCAGAGAAAGCAAACCCTAAAGCAGCTCTCTGCCAGAAAGTATATTTTAAATATTTGCTCCACAGATTTCAAAAGGAAGAGGAAAAGGTGTACAGGTACACATTTCTATGGCAACTGTATAGAATGTGTTAGTATTGAATTCAAATCCAAAGGGGAGAAAGATATTTCAAATTCTTTTTTTTTAAATTTTATTTCTTTTGGCACACCACACAGCATGCAGGATCTTAGTTCCCCGACCAGGGATCGAACCTGTGCCCCCTGCAGTGGAAGTGCGTTCAGAGTCCTAACCACTGGACCTCCAGGGAATTCCCTCAAACTCTTAATTCGTATTCCTAACGTATTTAAATCAAAGCTTTTTTATTATCTCTTAATAATTGACAGATTATTTCTCTGCCTGGATTGAGAGAAGAGCAAAACAAAGTGATAATTTTTAGATTTAAGTAGAAAATTAGTATAAACATATATGCAGATATCAATATTGTGGAACAGTATGAATACAGCAGGCCTGTGTTTTTACACTGATTTCCAACTGGAATGTAAACACACATTAATTAGCTATATTTTTCCTCTTTTAACAGTTTATTTTTTGAGAACAACTTTTACATGAAGAATGTTTGCTTGAAAACTTGTTATTTCATTGAAATTGCATTTGCCTTTCCTCTCCTCCCTTAATGAACACCATTATGATAAGCATATTTAGTGAAATATTATGAGAATTTGTGTGTTTACAGTGTATCTCTGAAGATGTATTACACACAGCCACCATTTTCTCTTGCCTGTGCTGCCCTAAAAAACATTTTAACCTCACCATGAACAAAGATACAAATATTAAAGTAAACCCATTGGAGGCCTCCCTGATATGGAAGAACAAGAGATCATGTTACCTAGAAATATACCTCTGTGAAATGTTCACATTAAACAGCCATCGCCACAAAGTGCCTGGAAAGCAAGGTCAGTTCCTTGTTTAAATGAGAGTTCACAATTTCAGTTATAGAAAGAATAAGAAAACTAACTCCTCTACTTGTTCATAATCATTAGCATTTCACTGCTGCTAAATCATACTACATAGATGTCTCCCCTTCTGAAGATCTTTGAAGAAAAAACTCCTTCCAACTGCCATAGATTTTAGTTTCTAGTAACCTCAGAGTTTCAAAATATCTTTACATCTTAGCTAAATCCTTCAGCTGTAGTTTACATCCTTTTTCTCAAGATGAAAGTGCTCTGTGTTAAGGTGTGTTGAGTCACTACAGTCAGATCCGAAGAAGGTAGAGGGACGTTAACCTGAGGGCAACTGTTGATGACACTGCCAGACTCAGCTGAGGTTCTAGGGGGGAGATATGACCATGTTAAGGGAAGAAAGAAGGAAGAAACTGTGAATCATAAATTGGATACACACCTGTCCTGACCCCAGTGAACCCTGAGACCTTTGAAGAGAGCCAAACTTCTCATGACCAAAAAAGTATATGGTTTGAACTTAGTTCCCTATTTATGGCAGAGAAAGGATCTATCCCATATTAGAATTAACTTCATTAAACGGGCCTGAGGCTTGCTATTCCTAGCCAAGAAATTATAGACTATCACATGCTAAAATGACATGAAAGAAAATTCTGGGAATATTAGAGCTATCACAACTAGGGAGTTAACGTCCAAAAAGCAAAACTGACCATTCTTTTCTAGAAAAGCATTTTTAGTGGTTTAGTTGTTATGGTAGCCAAAAAAGATATTTCGACAGAGCAATTTTCTTTCTAACATTCTTAATAAAAACTTGATCTCTTTACAACTTCAGGGACTAGATCCCCAAAAAGTGAGGAAGAACAGGTTGTTTCCAATTTGCAAGGCCCACTGAAGTTGACTGTGGAGTGCTGATTCATATTGACATGGGATATGATAGTAGGAACACAAGCTTGAGTTTCACAAAGTCCTCTCCCATCTGTAATTCACTGTCCCATCTTGTGAGAAACAACCTACCCCCACTGCTTCCCAGACTCAACTGCCCGACTGTAAAATGCGATTAATAACCTCTCATGGTTGTTTTAAATATGAAATAAGATACATATAAAATCCTGAATATTAGCAAGCCCTCAAGAAATGTTAGCTTCCTTCATTCGTCTAAGGCTATCTCAAAGACAATGAGGCTGAACAGTTGAACATAAAGATCAAACATCACCTGTAGGGGACTGTGGTGAGGAATCTTTTCAAAGTGAGACATGATTAAGAAATGAATTTTAAACACTAGAGAACAAAGTCAATAGTTTCAATAGGAAATAAAGCAAGTCTGTAATCTCTCATGGTTGATGTGATGAACCATTCATCTAAACTAGGAAAGAGAATGTGTGTATCAAAGTCTTTCCAAATACTATTACGGAGAACTTGAAGGACTTGACTCTGGAAAGATAAATAGCAGAAAGCTTCTCTTATTGCCAATTATTCTAGTTTCAAAAGATATACTGAAAACAGCTTAGTTAATACAGGACATCATCAGAGTAGTTTGGTGGGATAATTCCAAGTTGTCTATTACTTCATGTTTGTTCCCGTATCTTGAAGAAGCAGAAATAAGAATAAATCAACACTGATGTTTGTTTTCCTTTTGATTGGTAGAACAGACCTAAGTGTCTAGAGTAGATATGATAAGGGGATATAGCTTCTGATGAAGACACCATAATAAATGGGATAAAGAAGCAGGATGCTAAATCTGTGCTATCCATTTATCTATCCACCTATCCATCCATCCATCCACCTGCCCACCTACCCAAACATTCAGTAAGTATGTTTATTTCCTGTTTCAATATAAAACATGGTGCCAAATGCAATGGGAAAACAAGGGTCTATAAAACAAGAGATTAAAACTTAATATAAAGAGATATATATGCAGATAATCAGAGGAAAAGGCAGTAAATGGCAAATGTCATGCAATAGCCAAAAGTTTTAACAGTAATAGGGTAGTAAAAGGAAAAATGTTCCTAGCAAGGGTGATAACAAGGTAAGAGAGGGAAAAAATGATGGGGCACCTGTAAGAGTTTGAACATTAATTATTCAGCAGTGAGAAAGCCACAGAAGGTATCTGAGCTGAGTAGTCATGGGCTCTAAGCTGTGTTTAATGAAGATGCATCTGGCAGAACTGATTAGAACAGCAGTGGTGTGTGTGCACATGGTGTGTTTTCTCCAATGAAGCACTACTGGGTGGAGGTCAATTGCAGGGTGTGTTGCAAGTAATTCATTATAAAAAATACAAAATCACAGTTTTAAAATGATTTCCTGTTTTTGTAGTAATCTAAGCATATTCAAGGTTATTCCTAAAAGATGTCAGTTTACCAAATGCTTTATTAAATAGCAGAGAACTAGATGGAGGATATCTGGGGCCCGGGGAATGGTGTGAACCTGAACACACCCATAGGAGTGTGCCTGCTTGGGAAAGTCATCTGTCCTGGGGGCTCTGGCAGGCTCAGAGGTAAAGACCAATCAAGTAGAAGACAGCAACTAGAAGTTAGGAAGACCTTGCAAATAAGAAGCTTCAGCAACCTTAGAAGATACGAAGGAATAAGGAGCTAAATAAGACAGTAGTCTAAATGCAGAGGGAGGAGTAGATAGGTGAGAAACCACCAAAAAAATCTTGGTAAAGTCACTAGTTGCAGGAGATGAGGAAGTAGAAGAAAGCAATCTTTCTTTCAAATCATAAGTGTAAGGGTAGGTTTTAAATGCTCTCAGGAAAGCTTTCAAATTAATAAATTAAGAAAATTTTCCTTGGAGTTTCAAATTAAACTTTCATAGCTATAAGGCAATATAAGCTTTATATACAATATGTTGCCATCCACTATTTTAAAATATTTCCATTTTAAATTTCACGGCACGCATGTTTATTCTCAGCCACCACATCTGTTATCTAAAGCATTATGGATCCCAACTCCATCAACAATAAAGAATAATCAAATTTCAAATACTTAGTCAAGAATGCAACCACAAATTGAAGCTTAATATCTACCAAAGGTGTACCAGTCATCTGAAAATTGAGTTCACTGTAGGGACAAATAATTTTTTTAAATCCAGTAGGTGTATAACATTAGGTCAACCACAATCTTTGTGTCTGCACTTTGATTTCCTTATCTCATTATGTTCCAGCCAAGCTCTTTCCCACTCCAGCCCTTCACACATGTGGTTCCCTCTGCTAGGACAACTCTGCCATCATCCCTTGCCTAGCTCATGCCTACTCAGTCTCAGGCTCCCCATATGTAACTTCCTAAGGAAACCCATTATCAGTGTCTCCCTCACCACCTACTGCACAGCTAGAGCCCCCAGAGGACCTCAGAGCATAGCCTATACTCTTACACCCAGCCTCTACTTTTCCACTAAGCACAGTAGGCACAGTGTCTACAGCCAATGAAAATGTTTTCATCTTAACTGATTATAAAGCCAGAAGAAAAACAAATATAATAATGAATATATAATAATAAATCTAGCCTGGATTATATTCATCTTCATACCCATGTAGTCAAAAATCTAATTTTCTTTGGAGGAAGGGACCCATGAAGGCAAAAATGCCTAAGGGACCATGAAAGTCATAATGTGTATCTAGTTACTTTGTAGTATATCTTCCAAGAAAAATAACCCTGATTGTTTTATTTTTTTTGAAAGCTGGATGATGGTACCTATTTGGGAATAACTGAAATAATAAATTGCTTAAAGCACTTAAACAGTATCCGGCACACAGCAATAAATGTTATACGGGTGAGTATAATGAAATTATATTCATTTTGAAAATACCACATTTCACACATTTTGAGAACTGTCTCAGTGCATTTCAAAGTTAGTTTTAGTAGACTGAAAGTAATATACATATATTCTTAACTTCTGACAAATGTCCAAAGATGGGCACATGTACCCGAAGAGGTTCAAGCAGGCTGGAGAATTACTTGACATAAACAGAACTGAGAACCAAGAGACAGAGAAACTATTACAAATCTCTAACTTCATGATTTTATTGGTGTATTAGTTTGCATGTATGCTGTAACAAATTACCACAGATTTTCTGCCTTAGAACAATGCAAATTTATGATGTTACAATTCTGTACATTAGAAGTCCTGTACGGGTCTCACTGGGCTAAAATCGTGGTGTCAGCAAGGTTGCATTCCTTTCTAGAGGTTCCAGAGAAGAATCAATTTCCTTAACTTTTCTAGCTTCTTAGAGACCAGCCACATTCCGTGGCTTTGGTCATCTTCCTCCATCTTCAAGGCCATCAATGAATGGTACATTGAGTCTTTCTCACATCGAACCATCTGACTCCCTTTTCTGCTTCCTCTTTCACTTCTAAGAATGCTTATGATTACAGTGGGCCTAAATAGATAATCCAGGACAATTTCGTCTCCTCTAAACCCTTATTTGAACATAGCTACAAAATCTCTTTTGGCATATAATGTAACATATTAAAAGGTTCTGGGGATTAGGATGTAGACATCTTTGGGGGAGGTGAGCTGGCATTATTCTGCCTACTACAATTGATAACGAATATATACAAAACAAAATAGAAAAGAAGCATTAGCTTAAAAGAACTCAAACACAGCAAAGATACGCTTTGAATTTAATAAAAGCTAATTACTAACCTAAAAACTCACATCAAATCTTTTTTAGCACATGCAACTTTATCTTATTTTTCTCCCTGAATATGCTCATGATTCAAATTTAAGTAGACCAGTTTGCTGTTGTATGAAACAGCAGAAAATAATACAAATAATCTATAAAAGGATCAAAGAAGAAAATCTAAGAACTCATTTGTATAGTATATTTAACATTTCTGGATTTTCCAGAATATATTCCAGAATACAGAAATACATCCAATAATTTAGGAGAGGAAAAATGTAAACTTTAAATATCTGAACTCTCCATTCAATCAATACTTCACTGTTGCTAACAGACTATATTACTTAAAATATTGAAAATGTTTGTCTCCAAAATTAAGTTTAGCCAATAGAAGTAGTACAAGCATCAGGCTCATTACCCACATGGGCAGGTGGGTGGAGATATTTATACCTAACTAAAGAATAATTAGCCATAACTTTCTATTGTCAATTTACTCACTAACAATGTGAATGTTGATTATATAATTCAAAGTTGATACCTGCACAGACCTGGTTATCAGGAGCTCCAGGCATATCATTAATTTATTCAATGCTGGTCCTAAGAACATTTAGCCAATTGAGTTTAATTTCAATCCCTGTTGACCTGTTGGCCTGGCTAGATTTTAAATCATAACACTAAACACTTGAGAAGTAAAATTATTGTAATGAAACATATATAAGCAAAAACACAGATTAAGATTAAAATGAAATTCTGATTTGACTCAAATAGTTGACATAATTTTTTAAAAACCCACTGTTTTCCAATTGGCTTTTGAAAATAATTATGAAGAAAGCCTGAAAATACATGAGGGAAGACATAATTTCACATTAAACAAAATAACAGTTTAATGAGTTCAAATAATTTCCTCAATCAATTAAAATAATCTTTCATTATCTCTAATGACCAAGATCACGAGACTTCCGAACAAACTGGTGAAATGTAAAATAAAGTGCTAAAATAACCAGAATCCAAATAAATTACATGACACTTAGAGATTATCCCTTAATTTAGAATGTTTAATTATACTCCAATAGGCAATAGAAAAAATTGGTTTTCCTTGTTATTAGACTAGACAATGACTAACATTTATATAAGTTGCATGACTGTCAAATATTGTTTCATAACAATGAAGAATTTCTAAGTCAAAGATAACTAATGAGAACCCGCTGTATAGCACAGGGAACTCCACTTCGCTGTACAGTAGAAACTAACACAACATTGTAAAACAACTATACCCCAATAAAAAAAAAAAAAAAAAAGAAATTCTAAGACAATAACTACTAAACTTCTAAGAGGTCCATGACATTAACTTCTCAATAGGTTTCCTCTCCTTCTGGAACACTCCAGCTCCAACCTACAGGCCTAAAATAGCCCAGGAAACATAAAACAACTCAGATCTACAAATCTGGCAGCACTCACTGATAGAAACTCCTTGTACATGGGCCTAGGTTAACCTGGCACATGTCAGTTAATATGACACTAAATCAAACTAAGAATATTAGTGCAGAGAATGGTTATTCCAATGAATAGATAGTTTCTCTGTCATGTTTCACTTATAAATAGGTTAACATTGTTCTACCTAACAGACAAGTTCATAAGATAGTGAAGGGAATCAAATATAAATTTCTACAACAATTAACTTTGATACTTCAGAAATATCTAAATTTAATCATCAGTTTGGCTGTCCTCCACCTCTTCTATATATACCACTGTAAACAAATGCTGAAATATGCAGAAGAGATCACTATGCAGGTAACCCCTGGAGAGAAGTTTTCCTCCACCTATTTATTATAGAAATCCTGCTGCATTTTTCAACATGTAAATCAAAAGACATGTCCTACAAAAAACCTCCCCATATGGGCCTTAACAGAAGTAATCAGTACTTCCCTTTTCACCAGGAACATGGTGCTTATATTTCTAATAACGTATTTATTTCATCCTACTTCCTAATAGATATATTTGTAAGTATGCAACTACAACAGCCTTTGCTTGGTCTTCATTACCCATGTTAAGTCCTCATTATTTCTGAATCACCAGGTAGCACCTAAAACATCTTAAATCTAATACATCTTATACCCATAAGGCAAGAAATTACCATATCATCTCTCTGTCACAAAAGTTTGGGTCTTCCTGAGACTTTTTTTATGATTTTAAGGAATAGATAAAAACAGGATCCCTCTTGTTCTCCCACCAAATCAGCTCCTCCTTCCCAACTTTGCTATTTCTCCCAATGGCAAACCGTTAAGACCTTAGAGTATCCTGTGAGTCTTCTCTCTCATTCACCTACACTGGTCAATCCTGCACTAATTCCTCCACAAAATCTTTTGCATTTGTTGCCACTACTAATGTCCTCTGTCAGTCCCTCTTTTGCTTTTACTGAGACTGTTACAATAGGCTCCTAACTAGATGCATTTCCACAATCAATACTAAGATGGGATCTAATAACTGAGTTTCAAAATATTTGGAGGAAAAAAAAAATCACACACACAAAGTAATAGCTGGATATTTTAAATATCCTCTATCAGTTATTGATAGAAATAAACAATTTCAAAAAAAGAAATTAACAATATCAGTAGGGATATAGGAATCACCAAGGACATAGAACAGTGTGAAACAATTTAGCATAAGTGACTTTTACAGAACATTTCACAATAAATGCAGAACATAACTTATTCTCAAGTGCACATGGAAAATTTACTAAGATAGACCACATTTGGGGCAATAAAACAATTCTCAGAAAAGGATCAAAATCATTGAATCAAGAGTATGCTTTATGACTGCAAGGGTACTAAATTTAGAAACTGATGATAAAATATCTAGAAAACTACATAACTGGAAATTAAGTAGTACACTTCAATAAAACCCTATAGGTCAGAGGAGAAATCACAAGAAAAATATTTTCTAATTCAAACTAAGTGATAATAAAAAGACCAGATACCAGAATTTGTGGAATGCATTTGAAGTATTGCTAAGATGGAAATTTATAACTTTAAATGACTATATTAGGAAAGAGAAGTATTGAAATAAAGTTTTCAACTTGGGAATCCAGGAGAATAACAAATGATACAAAAAGGAAGTAAAAGAAAGGAAATAAAAATAACAATAGAGATCAATAAAACATTAAAAAGACAAACAACAGAAAAAAATTTAAATTCAAAGGCTGTTTCCTTAAAAATAGTAATAAAACCCTCAGCAAGACTTATAAAGAAAAAAAGACAGAAAACAAATTACCAATATCAGGAAAATAATAAGAGACATCAGCACAGACCTTACAGAAACTAAAAGAATTAAAAAGGGGATATTACAGAAAGCTTTAAGCCAATAAATTTGACAACTGCAATAAAATGGAAAAATATCTTAAAAGGCACACATTAACAAAACTGACTCAAGAAGAAGTAGAAATTCTGAAAAACCATACATCTATTAAAGAATTCAAGTTTAAAATTAAAAACCTTCCCAAAACAAAAACTACAGGTGCAGAAGATTTCATTGATGAATTCTATCCTACATTTACAAAGAAATAATACAAACTTTACACAAATGTTTCCCAAAAATAAAAGGGAAACACAACTCATGTTAAGAGTCACTGTTATACTAACATTCAAATCTGATAAAGACATTACAAGAAAAGAAGTTATAAACCAATATTCTTCACCCACATAGACACAAAAATTCTTAACAAACTATCACTAAATCAAATCCAGCCATATGTAAAAGGAGAAATACATTTTGACAAATTGGAGTTTATCCCAGGAAAACAAGGTTAGTTTAATATGTACTGAAGGTTCCAACCAGTTGATAAAGACAAGGGAAAAAGAAAAGAAAGAAGAAAGCAAAACTGTCCTTATTTGCAGAGGACATGATCATGTACAAGGAAAACTCTAAGTGCAAGGAATAAACAACAACAACTACTAAAAGCTACTACAACAAATAAATGAGCTTAAGGTTACAAAATACAAGTTTAATATACAAAAAAATCAATTGTATTTATACCTATTAGAAAAGAATGTTGGAAATTCAAATTTTAAAGAGTTATTTTATATAACATCATAAATTTTAAAAAGTTAGGAATAAATCTAAAAAGGATGTGCAAGACCTGTTTGCTGAAAATTACAAAACATCATGAGAAAAGTTAAGGACAACCTAAATTAATAGATAGATACACCATGTTCATAGATTGGAAGATATCATCAATATTAAGATGTCCATTCTCAAATTAACCTATACATTTAACATAATCCTATCAAAACACCACTAGATTCTTTTCTAAAATTGACGAGCTGATTCTAAGATGTAAAAAGGAATTCAAGTGCTCTATAGATAACAAGATGAGCAATAAATTTTTATTAAATTAAAAAAGTAGAAATAAAGGCAATCACTCTGAGAGATTACAATCTTTATACCTCACCTTCTGAAGCTTTTATGAAAAAGCTGGGCACTTGATATAATTATCTAAATGCACAGATATTTGGTTCTTTTGCATTTCTCCCCAATGACAGTTTTATGATTTTATAATAGACTATTGCATATTCCTTATGCAAAGAAATGACTTACAGGGTGCCAATACTGATAAATATTTACTAAAAGAAAAATGGGGTTGTAATCTAGTGTTAATTAGTGGATAGGCTATAACATATAACATGTATAGAGATCATATAATGTTTTATTTATAAGTTCCATAACAGATTCTATTGTACTGTCATTAAAAAAAAATTAAAGGGCATCCCTAACTTTTATTATTGGCACAATTTACATCTTTCAATTGCACTAGACCAGCAATTCTCAAAGGGTGTTTGGGCACCATCCAAGACCCCTTAATTATAATACTAAAATGTTACTTGTCTTTTCCACATTCAATTTCTCATGAATGTAAAATGCAGTTTCTTCAGGGGTTACATGACAGGTAATATAACAACAGATTAGATGAAGAAGCAAAAGTGAAAATGCAGCCATCTTCTTTTAAGACAGCAATTAAAGAGATTTCCAAACGTTCAAAAAACAAAGTCACTCTTTAATTTTTTTGTATTGAAAAACAGTTAAATTTCATTGATTTTTATGTTAGTATGAATGGATTTATAATTATTATTTTAAAGGTATAAATATTTTCAAATACCCAGTTTTAATTTTTAATATGATAGATATTGATATACACAACGTACATTAATAAAAGATCTTTGAGTTCTCAAAATTTTTAAGAATGTAAAATGATTCTGATACTAAAATTTGAGAATCACTGCAGGACAGTAATAAACAATTTTTAAGTGGTATGTGTAGAGAGAATAATCCTGATCACTAAAATAAAAAACAAAAAATTTATTTTAAAAAGAATTATCATATGTTAATGTTTAGTTTTCCTTAGTGGGAAGCTATATGACTCCTCTTTCTGGTTCTTAATAAAGTTCAGTAAGAGAAAAAGCCTTGGACTTCCCTGGTGGCGCAGTGGTTAAGAATCCACCTGCTAACACAGGGGACACGAGTTCAACCCCTGGTCTGGGAAGATCCCACATGCTGCAGAGCAACAAAGTCTGTGAGCCACAACTACTGAGCCTGTGCTCTAGAGCCCACAAGCCACAACTACTGAGCCCGCATGCTGCAACTACTGAAGCCTGCACACCATAAAGCCCATGGCTGCAACAAGAGAAGCCACTGCAATGAGAAGCCCATGCACCACAACAATGACTAGCCCTTGCTCACCACAACTAGAGAAAGCCCGCATGCAGCAATGAAGACCCAACACAGCCAAAATAAATACATAAATAAATAAATTTATTAAAAAAAAAAGCCTAAGGCCAACACAACATAAGATACACGTAGGATTCCTATACCTGATGCTATTTTTCTTCTTCCCATTATATCCATCCCTAGTAGAACCAAACAGAAAGGTAATTTTCCATGACTCTTGTCTAACTTTTAAAGTTAAGTATTGCCTACATATTAAACCCTGTGCCGTGCTCTCCCAAACTCGCTTTCCCTTACTCTACTGCTTTCAACAATGTGCTTATAACCTCATATATTACATAGTTTACTTATTTATCACATTTATTTTGTCACCCCTCTCAATATAATGTAAGGTAAACAAGAGTAGGATTTTGGGGACTTCCCTGGTGGTGCAGTGGTTAAGAATCTACCTGCCAATGCAGGGGACACAGGTTCAACCCCTGGTCCAGGAAGATCCCACATGCCACAGAGCAACTAAGCCCATGAGCCACAACTACTGAGCCTGTGCTCTACAGCCTTCAAGCCACAGCTACTGAGCCCACATGCCACAACTACTGAAGTCCGTGCACCACAACTACTGAAGCCCACGTGCTCTAGGGCCCACGTGCTGCAACTGAAGCCCGCACGCCTAAAGCCCGTGCTCCGCAACAAGAGAAGCCACCGCAATGAGAAGCCCCCGCACCACAACGAAGAGTAGCCCCCACTCGCCGCAACTGGAGAAAGCCCGCATGCAGCAACGAAGACCACCCAATGCAGCCAAAAAAAAAAAGAGTAGGATTTTTTTTCTCATTTACTGATAATATCCTTAGCACCTATAATAGTACCGAAGACAAAATAGACACAAAGTAAATATCTGTTGAATGAATTAATGGGTATTTTACTGCAGTAAAATATAAATTTTGGCATTTTACCAGGGAAGAACAAGCATGTCTTAGCAAATCAGCACTTGCAAATGGACAAAAGACACAAATGCTATCTATGTACACAGGAGGGATACAGTAGCTGAAGGAGAAATTCTCAAGGAGAAACAGTTTTCTCTTCTAGACCCAGAAATGAAGGTAAGGAGACAAGAGACAAGGAAAGGAGACGAATTTGGAAATTCTGTAGTTCAAACCAGAGCCAAGAGAAACAGAATTTTTTTTCCCAAACATAAGATTCCACAAATATAAACAAAGAAAAATAAAGAGTAAGAGCAGTTAACACACCTCTCTTCTCCCGATGTATTTCTTCCAGAAGCTGCTCCTGTCTTTCTATCTGTTCAAAGAGACACTGAAGCTCAGCTTCTTTGTTTTCAGTCATGTTCCCGAGTTGTTGTCTGCACAACATCAGCTGGTGCCGTAGACTTTTCTCTCTGTTTTCTCTCTCTCTCAGCTCCTCACAGAGCCACTGAAGTTTAGTCTAAAAATATGACATTTATATCTAATTTTTAAAAAAATCTAGAAAACAGTAGCATTCCAAAACATGAGAAAGTCATGATAATCTGAATTTAGACAATAACTAACAAATTTAAGCAAAATTTTAAAATACCCATAATGTTTTAATTTGCATAATGGTTTATATCAGTTAAAAGTTGGTGCAGAAATGATTTCCTTGGATTTTTATAAAATATTTGGTATACTCTATCATCTTTGGAAAGGCAGTACTACAGAAAAGTTTGGCCTCCTAAACGTCCAGGTGTAATACAATTAACCCCCTAATTTGATATATAAAGCAGTCTGGTACAAAAGACCCCACAATAGACCTAGTAACTGGTTATGAAGGGAATTTTAGAGATTAAAAAATAAGATAAAATTCCTAGTTTTGTTTCTAAAAATGCATATCCCCAAGGGTCCAGCTAATCAGGTAGAGAGAGAGATTCTATATGGCATGAGGCAGATAAAGTCTGCATTTGCCCACATTTAAAACCAGGAAATTTAACCAAAGCAACTCTCTTTTCCATGGACTCTAACCTCACCAACTCTAATATTTAGATATTTAAAACAGGGATGAGAAAAGAAATCTTTCTTCCACCTTCAATAGAACAGAATTTCAGTCGGGTCTTAGGACCTTCCCAAGTGAGGCTACCATCCAAATTCTAGTCGATTTTAAATAATCTAAACAGTCTTCACCTCAAAGAAGCAAAATAGGGGAAGTCATGAACTAGAAGGGAAAATGAGATTAAGCAAAAGGACAATTTCCCTGAATAGCATGAATCCATAAGTAAGAATGTTCTAGGCCTCTAGAAGTCTAGAAGGTTCTTAGGATATGCCCCAGTATATTAAAAGTAGCTGTGATAGAATTAGCCTATGATGAAGCAGAACTGGGATATGGCCCTTAGACCGGGATCCCCCCACGTACCTCAGCTTTCAAACATCCCCAGAAATGAAAAAAAAGGCAGTTCCTTTGGACAGAAGGTCTAACAGATGGTGACAAAGAACAAAATACTGTCATTAGTCGAATTATGGATAAATTATACACTTATATTGTAAGGTAACAAATGTATAATATGTTGGGTGAAGAAAAATGGAAATCACACTTGTAAAGGCATGATTTATTAATAACAAAGCACTTTTGATCAAACCAGAGCTTATGTTAATGAGGTGGCTTAGGGTGGGGCCCCCAGATAGCCTCCGTAAGGGGCTGATCATTAGAGAGTTGAAACTTACGATCCTACTCATCAACCTCTAAGAAGGGGGATGGGGGACAGGCAGGGGAGGACTGAAGATTAAACTCTATAAATACTCCTGAACAATGAGATACGATGAGCTTCCAGGTTGGTGAATACATCCACATGCCAAAAGGGTGATGCACCCAAAATTCCATAGAGACAGAAGTTCCAGTACTAAGGACCCTTTGGGACCTTGCCCTATATACCTCTTCATATGGCTGTTCATATGCATCCTTTATAATAAAGTAATAATAGTAAGTCAAGTATTTCCCTGAAATCTGTGAGCCATTATAGCAAATTAATGAACTATGGGAACCCCAGTTTGAAGCCAGCTCAGATAGAAGTGTAGGCAACCTAGGGACTCAATACCTGTGACTGGCAGCTGAAGGTGGGGGAGGGGGAGTCTTGTGGGACTGAGCCCTTAAACTGAAGGATCTGCACTAACTCTGGGTAGTTAGTGTCAGAGCTTTAATTAAGTTGTAGGGCACCCAGTTGATGAATGCAAAAAATAGAAAAATTACTTGATGTGGAAAACTCAAACTTTTGGAGTCAAAAATACTGTGAGCAGAAACAGATCATAATAGTAGGTATTTCACAGGAAGGGCAGACCACGAGGATTTTTCATCTTCACAGCTCTGATTTGCACAAGCTAAATTCTTGGTAACTGCAGTAGAAATAATGGGAACTCCCTCCTCCACCAACTATCCACTAATAGGGTGGTCAATCTACTGCAGACAAAGCAAGCTAAGAACACTGAAGTCTCAACTGTAATTTCCCCAGATTGTTTATAAGGCTTCAGTTATGAATATAACTTATGAATAGATATTTTTAAAAATCTTCAACAAAATACTAGCAACCAGAATCCAGAAACATATAAACAGGTTTTTACAGCATAATCAAGTGGGATTTATCCCAAGAATGCAAGGCTGCATTAATATCTGAAAATTAATTAATGTAATATGCCATATTAGTAAGAATTAGGGACATAAAGCCACATGAAAATATCAAAAGGTGCAGAGAAATCATATGATGAAATTCAACACCCATTCACGATGGAGACACTCAACAAACTAGGAATAGAAGGGAACTTTCTCAACCTGATAAAAGACATCTATAAAAAACCCACAACTACTATCATACTCAATGGTAAAAGACAATGCTTTCTCCCTAAGATCAGAAACACGAAAAGAATATCTGCTCTCACCACTTCTATTCAACACTGTATTAGGAGGTCATGGCAGGGCAATTTTGCAAGAAAATGTAACAAAATATGTCCACATTGAAAAAAAAGAAGTAAACATATTTGCATCTATTTGCAGATAACATGTCCCTGTATAAGAAAATCCTAATGATTTCACTAAAAACATATTAGAACTAATAAAATAGTTCAGCAATGTTGTAGTACATAAGGTCAATATACATAAATCCACTGTATTTCTATATACTTGAATGATCAATCCAAAAATAAAGTTAAAAGTCAACTGTATGTACAATAGCATCAAAAGGATAATATACTTAATAATACACCTTTAAAAAGAACTGCAAAACACACTCTGAAAATATCTGAAAGAAAAATAACTCTACAAAACACTGTTGAAAAAAACTTTAAATACCTAAATAAATGGGACCATATCCCATGTACAAAGATCAGAAGACTTAATATAGTTTAGACAAAAATACTCCCCAAACATCCTACAGATTCAATGCAATTCCAATCAAAATCCCAGCTGGTTTTTTTGAGAAATTGACAAGTTGATCCTAAATTTCATATGGACATTCAAGGGACCCAGAATAGCCAAATAAAGTGTTGAAAAATAAGAACAAAGTTGGAGGACTCACTCTTACCCATTTCAAAGCTTACTACAAAGCTACTGTAATCAAAACAGTGTGGTACCGGCATAGGATAGACATATAGATCAATGAAATAGAATTGAGAGTCCAAAAATAAAACTATACATATATGGTCAACTGACTTTCAACAAGGGTGCCAAAACAATCTGATGAGGAAAGAATAGTCTATTCAACCAGTGGTGCTGGGACAACTGAATAGTCACATGTAAAAGAATAGAGTTGAACCCATACCTCATACCACATAAAAAAATTAACTCAAAATGGATCAAAGACCTAAATGTAATTGTTAAAAATATGGCTACAAAAAAAAATAAATTAAATAAAATAAATAACTAAATAAAAAATTTAAAAATAAATAAATAAAAATATAAGACTCCTAGAAGAAAACAGGCAGAAGTCTTTGTGACTTTGGTTTGGCAATCATTTCTTAGACATTACACCAAAAGCACAAGCAACCAAAGAAAAAAGCTGATAAGCTGGACTTAATCAAAATGTAAAATATTATGCTTCAATGGTCACAATTAACAAAGTGAAAAGACAACTCACTAAAAAGGAGAGAATACTTGTAGATCACATATCTGAGAAAGGACTTGTATCTAGGATATGTAAAGAACTCAAATAATAAATTAAAAGATAACAAATTGATCAAAAGATCAAAATAGACATTTCTCCAAAGAAGATATATGAATGGCCAATAACCACATGAAAAGATGCTCAACATCACTAGCCATCAGGGAAATGCAAATCAAAACCACAATAGAATTCCATTTCACACCCAGCAGGATAGCTATAATCAAAAACAAACCAGATGATAACAACTGTTAGTGTGTATACAGAGAAACTGAAATTCTCATATACTGACAACAGGAATGTACGGAATGTACAACAGTGTAGTCACCTTGGAAAAACAATCTGGACTTCCTTCAAAAGCTTAAACATAATTACCGTATAACCCAGCAATTCTCTCCTAGGTATGTACCTATGAGAAATGAAAACATATGTTCACGCAAAAAACTTGTACTCAAATGTTCATAGCAGCACTATTCATGATAGCCAAGAAATTAAAATAATCCAAATGAACATCAACTGGTAAATGAATGTGGTATATCCATACAATGGACAGTTATTTAGCAAGAAGAAGTAAAGTAATGATACATACTACAACATAGATGAACCTTGATAATATTCTGCTAAATGAAAGAAGTCAATCATAAAGGATAGCATATTCTATGATTCCATTCATAGGAAATGTCCAGAACAGACAAATCTATAGAGATAAAAGCAGATTACTTGTTGACTAGTGCTACAGGGAGGGTGGATGGGCAGATAAGGATGTGATGGCTAATAGTCCAGATTGTCTTTTTGGGGTGATAAAAATGTCCTAAAATTCATGTAGTGATGGTTGCACATCTCTGTGAATATATTAAAAACTACTGAATGGTAACTCTAAATAGGTCAAATGTATGGTACATGAATTATATCTCAACTTAGCTGTTATTTAACAAAAGAAAGAGAGAGAGAGAGAGGGAGGGAGGGAGGGAGGAAGGAAGGAAGGAAGGAAGGGGAAAGTAAAAGGGGATAGATCAACAAAGCTAAAATTAAACCTCCCTGCAGAGATGAGACCTGGCTGACCTGGCTTTAGTACTTGCTATACAATTTGTAGGCCTCTGTCTTGTCTATATGTCACTAGATAAATACAGGAAGTCCTCAACTTAAATTAGGATGTGAACTTCCAATTGTGACTACAGAAATTTAATTAAGTCTGCTTCATTTCCCAATATCCACCTTGAGATACTACTGCAAATAGAAAAAGAGAAAAAAACTTCCATAGCACAGAAAACATGGTCAATTCTGCCAGATTAAAGGAGCACTTTCTACTATAACATTCCACTAATGCATTTAGGAAGAAAACAGGGTGAGTGTGAGGGATATACCATCATCCCCATCTAACCACAATATGAGAGACAAGGATGTGAATTGGACTGTTCTTTAGAAAGCATACTCTCTATATAGAGTGGAGCAAATATCGGAGGCTGGAAGTCAGGAGGCTGTTACAATATTCCAAACAAGTGAAAATGGTAAGGGTTGAGCCAAAATGTATGTATTTGGACTTAAATGTGAGGGGGGTAAGGAAGAGAAAGGAATCAGTATTGATGGCCAATTTTTAGCTTAAACTGAAACAGGAAACCTAGAAGAAGCAACGATTTAGGGGTTAAGAAGTTAACATTAGGATGAAACATATAGAAGTTGTTAGGAACAAAAGATACAGAAGCATAGATGACTAATTGGATATCCAATTATATATACAGCTCTAAAGCTCAAAAGATATGGTCAAGAGATACAAAACTAAAGAATCAACAGCCTAAAGGAAGTTAACGGCATAGGAATAGATAAAATAGCTCATAAAGAATATCTACAAAGAAAACAGAAGAGGGTTTAGAAGAGATAAACACAAGAGAATTTCAAAATAAAATGGAGATGTAGATAGAGAGTCGGGAGGAAAATACAAGAGTCTGGGGCAATAGAACCCCAAAGGAAGAAAATACTACAACAAGGTGGATATCCTCAATGTCAAAGACTCAAAAGGAAGGGACAGGTATATCTAAAAATATATATTTTTGTCAAAAATAACTGCAGCTCAGCCCATTAGACCAAAATAGGACTGAAGCATGAACACCAAACTGTTTACGGTGATTATGCCTTTATACCTACAAAAGATGAGTGTAAATATTGAAATTTTATTCTCAATACTGTTATATTTGTTACTGTTTATTTCTCCACTTAGCTATGTTAGTTTTTCCTTTAAATATTTAGGTGCTCCAACATTGGGCACATATCTACAATTGTTCTCTCTTCTTGTATTGATTCCATTATAATGACCTTCTTTGTCTCTTTTTATCATTTTTTGTTTACAGTCTATTTTGTCTGACATAACTAGAGCTACCCTTGCTTTTTTTGTTTTCTTTTTTTTGGCGGGGGGAGGGTTGGGTTACCATTTGCCTGAAATGTGTTTTTCCATCCCTTCACTTTCAATCTATGTGTACCTTTAAGGCTAAAGTAAGTCTTTAATAGGCAGCATATTGTTGGATCTTGTTTTTTCCTATCCATTTGTCTATTCTATGTCTTTTAATTAGAGAATTTAATCCATTTACATTTAAAGTAATTATTGATAGGTAAGGGCTTACTATTGCCATTTTGCTAATTGTCTCCTGGATGTTTTGTAGGTTCCTTGTTCTTTGATTCTTATCCTGCTGTCTTTTTTGTGTATGTTTTGTTGTCTTCTGGTATCAATATGCTTTAACTTCTTTATCATGTTGTTTTATGTAATTATTATAGGATTTCCCCCTTGTGGTTACCATGAGGCTTACATAAAATATCTTAAATGTGTATCACCCTATTTTAAACTGATAACAACTTAACTTCAATAGAATTCATAAACTTCACACTTTTACTTCTCTTCCCCCTCACATTTTAGGTTATTGCTGTTACAATTTACATTTTTAAAAAAAATTCTTTAACTAAGATTGTATGGCTATATGTGTGTGTGTACAGTTAGTTACAATCGCCAAAATGAGAATGTATTCAATGCACTAAATAATAGAAATTATTCTAGACAATTATTCAGTAATTTTGATACAGGTCAGTTGGAAAATGATTCTATAACATTACTACTTGAGTCATTAATTTATTAATTGATATTAACTAGGCAAAATAAGGAAAAGCCTATGCTATCACTGCTTCTATATTAAAACTACAATCTGAATCTGTAGACCACACCTTCTATTAACCTCATCAATCTTTGCCAGTTCCTCAAGAAAAATAAATAAAATGAAAAGT
Organism: Balaenoptera ricei; assembly: GCF_028023285.1. Lineage (NCBI taxonomy): Eukaryota > Metazoa > Chordata > Mammalia > Artiodactyla > Balaenopteridae > Balaenoptera > Balaenoptera ricei. Next base: position 165,923,996 of record NC_082640.1, read on the forward strand.
CCCGGTGACTATCATATTATTATTGGTATGATGCAAGGAAACAAGGGAAAGGTTAGATGTATAGTTTCTGGAAAAGATATATTTTCAACAAAGTCTTTTTGCTATTTATTTGGCACCTCAAACACATACACATCTTTATTCTTGTATGTTAAAGAATTTAATATAATAAACCCTCAACACATTTTTCAAGAATTTTATGATATTCTTCAATTAAAATCTCCTAGGGAGTTTCCAAAACAACCAACATACGCGCATGCGCACACACACCCACATGCACATTACAGCTAGTTTTGCACATGGTGAGGCCCTGACACACGTAATTAAATGAACAATTAGATGCTGTTAATTTTTTTGGAAAGACGTAGCACCTTGCATCTAAGTAATAAAATAGAAAAAGAGAATGGTATCTTGAAAACAGAAAAAATCCAGTTCTTTTAGTTTTAATATATTAAGAAAGCTTAATGAATATTCAAAAGTAACACATTTAGGACCTGAACACTATCAATTTTAATTATACAAAATATAATCACAAAGAAGAAGGGCTGAAAGGAGGTACATACAAAAGCCCTGATAACTCTGTGCCATGTAGGCATGGTCCTAAACAGCAGCTTTCAGATGCCAATCCCCCCAGGATTAGTCTAAGATCAGATAATTATTTAATATTATCACAAATGGCTAGGTATTAGAATATAAATTGATGTATTAGTATGTTGGGGACAATTAAATGAAATAACCTTGACATACAGAAGAAATACATACATGCAAGATGAAATTTGAAACAGATTGACGAGAAGGAATGAACTTAAAAAAAAAAATCAAATATGGATTGATAAATGGTATGAAGTTCACAGCTGACCATAAAAATCCTTGTGAGGAAAGAGTAAAAGGAGTCAGATTATTCAACCTCTTATTTACAGGAAGACCAACATGTTCTAGGACCAAGTCGCTATTAGATAATATTATAGGAATTAATTTCATTGGTTTACATCAGAGACATCAAATGTACATGCTAAAGGTGCCAGATAGGAAACATCTGTAAAAGTACATAGAAAATATGTTCTCTTTTGTTTTTCTTGAAAAGTTCAATTCAGGCTACAATGTTACTATTTACCATTTTGAACCACGCATGGATACAAGAGATAAATCCAATTCTCTTCAATCGACTTCAAAAAAAATAATGTGCAAGCCTAAAGATAAAATCAAGTAATACTTTTCTTCCATATTGGGAGTCAACAGAAAATGATGGTGATTATGTCAAATGATAGCTAACTATATTAAGAAAGCTTAATGAACAGTCAAAAGTAACACATTTAGGACCTGAACATTATCAATTTGGATTAAAAAAATGCAACCACAAAAAAGAAGGGCAAGAAGGGCACCACATCTAATGTGGTGTCATGTCCATGGTTCTTCTTCTTAACTCTGTTTTCTACCACAACCAAACAAAACCCTAGTGTTATCAGATCCTCTGATATCTCAAAAGGAAAACAATTTCATCTTGTAATAATGCACTTAATTGATTTTTTTAAAATGTTCATTACCAAATCGATTTTTTTTTAACTCATGTGGTCCAAACAAAATGAGTCCCTGTGGATCACCACCTTCAATCATCCGGTTTAATCTGTTCTTTCCCAATGATTTAATGGCAAATTTAGAAAATACCTTCACACTTCTTTTTCTTAATGTTTTCCTACTTATTCCATCCCAGTCTTTGGCCCGTGTTCACTACCGCTGCTAAGAGATGATAATAAAAAAACAATTCTGTTTTGTCATAACAATAATCCTGGTTCTGATAAAAACAAAACAATAACAAAAAATTATTTGCAACAAAGCATTAATCAGGTTTGATCTGTGTTATGGACTGAATTACATCCCTCTCAAAATCATATGTTAAAGCCCTAACTCTCAGTGTGACTGAATTTGGACACAGGGCCTTTAGGGAAGTAATTAAGGTTAAATGAGGCCATAAGGGTAGGGCCCTAATCCTACAGGGCTAGTGTCCTTATAAGAAGAAGAGACACTCTCTGACTCCTAACCTTCAACTCCTCCAACCATACCGCCAGTCCCCACATGAGAGGTGGCCGTCTACAAGGCAAGGAGAAGTCTCACCAGAAACCAAACCTGGCAACGTGATCTTTGACTTCTAGGCTCCAGAGCTGTGAGAAAATAAATACCTGCTGTTTAAGCTACCCAGTTTTGTTGTGGCAGCCCTAGCAAACTAATACAGTATGACCTATGGCTCCAGTTAATTCCTATTGAGCCTTTATTCCATTGCCATACAAAATTAAAAATAGGTTATAGCTAGATGCTTGATATGAATTGAATAAGTATGCGGAATATATTATTAATCCTACAAAACAAATTAACTTATGGAAATTTAATCAACCAATAATCAATTAAGAGAATCAAGAGTCTGTTAGAGAAACAGCCGTTATCTATCATTCATTAAGTATCTTGGAGAAACAGCTTGGAACACAGCATAGGAATAACTTTACCAATTCCAAACAATAATTAGCTGACAAGGCTATTAATCACAGTGCAAACACCATTCTATTAACCACTCACAAGAGCATCTTACAGATTACATAATAGGCTCATTTATTTAACTACATCAACAAGTATTGCTAAGTAAACCAAAATAGGGAAAGAATTTCTAAATAAGGTAGTTTTTTACCTTCTTAGTTGACAGCTTGCAACTAGGTGGGAATATTTTGAAGTATCTAGTAAAACAATCAAAATGATCTTTTTAATCTGTAAGAATCCTCTAATGAGATTCACTGGAATAATATACCGAAAGTCACTAAGGAATGACTCAAAGCTAAAAACCAAGGAAAACAGAAAATTCAAATAAAAGATTATAGTTGATAGAGTTAGCAATAATATCAGGAACCATAATTTTGCTGCTTTTAACTACTATGCTTCCTTCACCAAAACTCTAAAAACAATTTTGAGAGAAAATGTTTACATAAGAACCAGAGATAAAGAGGATGGCAATTTTTTAAAATGTGCTAGATCACCAAAACAAGAATTAAACCAGACCTGCAAAATTCAAATCTAAATCAAAATATAATTAACCTCAATATTATATTATATTATTAATATAATATAACCTCAAAAATATAATTCTTTCAATAATACTTTCTCTACTTTTCTGCTTGGTTTGAAAATAATCTGGAAGAAATATACCCATAATCATAGTACATATTAAAAAATACAAAATGCTTCCTCCAGTTAAGCTGAGAGTGTTCCCTGTATACTACCTAAGGATATTTCCACCACGTGAACGAAGATACCTGAGTATTTGTATCACATTTTGATGTCTACACTGGAACGATAAAATACTAGATGGTCATTTGCATCCTTCAACAAGAATTAAATACAGTAGGTCTAATACTTCTCACACAATAACTGTTTTTAAAAAATCCACATCACTAAAAAGACAATATTCATAAATGTAAGGTTTATATTCAAGTGTAATCACACAATCAGTAGAAAACAACAATGGCACAGAGTTCAGAGATCCAGGTTCCCAAACCCTTCTCAGAAACTAGTTTTATGTCCTTAGATAAAACTCAAAACTCCCAGGACCTGTTTCTCATCTACAAAATGAGAAAGTCAAACTTCACAATCTCTAACGCTGCTTCAGTTATAATATTTCAAAAACAGTAGGGAAAAGTAAATGCTTGTCAACGCGTGAAACACGTTATATTGATACTGTAAAAAGCGTGACTCTTTGGGATGATACCAAATAGGATAATATAGGAAAATCCCCAAATAACTTGGAAGTATATTTCTTATTTATATAATCTTAAAATTTACAGTACTGATCAAAGAAAACCAATATTTGAGAGCTGACATATTTACTGAAATCTAATCTGCTTGTTATTTATTCATTGGTGATATTTAAGCTGAGGAAGTAAGCTGAGTAGGAAAATGCAGCAAGCCTAATTACTCTCTAAAAAAAAATATTTATTGAGCATTTAGCCAAGCCTGTGGTAAGCACTGAAGATGCAATAGGAACAGGACAGACACAGGTCTTTCCTCATAACGCTTACAGATTAAAGAAAGAGGAGAAGAGTAAATGGGAGTTTCAATACAGTGGGATAAAGGCCAAGAAGGAAAAGATCTTCAGAGCCAAAGAAGAATATAAATTCTCCTAAGATACACCTTTGTGCATCTTAAGAGAATAATTAATACCAGACTCCCAGAATTAAATGTGCTCTCTAAACAAGAGTACTGAGCCTCCTGCATTGTGCTGAAGAGCAGTTGACACCAGCTTTTTTATTCACTATCATAAAATGATAAGTTAAGATCTGGGATCAAGAGTGATGCTTGCTAGTATTGTGGTTCCATCCTGAAAGTGAGTGCCTGATGGCTCTAGATTTGATGATTTGTGCCTATTTTCTCACTACAAGTGTCTTTGCTACTTCTCATTTCTCTCCATGATTTGAACCTAAACTCTGCTCTATGCCTTTGTCCCTGCTTCTCTTTAGGCATTCCTGTCCAGATGGAACTTTCTGGATATCAATCCCTGTGGTGGAAACTCTTCCAATACTTCTGCTAGCTTGCCTATCTAGGACCCTGCATGTCTGTCTATTCCAATACTAACCTTTGACTGTAGTCTTCTAGTTTAAATGGAAAATCCTGGACATCTCCTTCTCCATCAGCCTCTGACATAACATTAAACATCACTTGCATATTGTCACCAAAATGTTTCTTCAGTCTGTCCCTTCCTCTGAATCTCTACAATTTCCTAAATTCAAACTTTCACCCTACCTCAACCAGAGTCCTGGGTCTCACCCGAAGACCTCTTAGCTGGTGTTCCTGCCTTTGGGCTTCCCACCTCTAACCTACCTTTCACATCACTATCAGAGTGATGCTTCTAAACTATGAATACGAACATTTCACTCTCCTGTTCAAAACTCCTTCATGATTCCCCACTAAATGCAGAGCTGACCCAACCTTTGAAAATGGCATACAATGCTCTTCTTGGTGGATCTAATCTCTGCCTCCTTCTGGAGCCTCATCCCTGACATTCCCTGACTCACATTTTCATATTGTATGTAGTATTGCCAAATCACTTGGGGTTTCTTTTGCATTTATCATGCTGTATCTCTTCCAGGCCATTCCTACAATTGTTTACTCTGTATGCATGTTCCTTCCTCTTAACCTGGCTGGCTTCAAGATTTATCTGCGACATCAGCCTCCAAGGCAGCTTTCACATACCTCTGTTACAGCTCTTACATATAATGTTGAAATTATCTACATAAGTGTCGACTTTTCTAGAGAAAACGTGTTCCTCAGGAGGAAGCATCATTTCTTAATTCATTCGTTATGTCCACAGCATGTAATATAACATTGGGGCATAGTAGCTACTTAGAAAATTCTCTGCTAAACTGAATAAAATTTGGCCTCTACATGCCTTGTCAGGATTTATGACAAAAACAAATCCTTTATCTATGGGAATTCCTTGCATAACTTAACGACCACCTCAACCCTCTTCCTCCCTGCAATGTATTATTTTTACCCTTCATTGGTTATTTTATCTATGAACCTGGTCCAACTCTTAGTTGGGCTTCATGTTTATGTTATGTCACCAATGCCAACAAAGCAACAGTGACACAATTCCCACCCAGTCCCTTAGTTCTTCTAGAATTAACACTAAAAGAAGAAATTCACTTGGCAGATTTATGAAAACAATTACCAAATGCCATCAGAGGTCCTTCTAATACAGCAAGATGTCAGCATGGACTAGCTGAATAGCAATTCTACTTTCCATATCGTTTTTGTCCTTTGATTTCAGACCTTATCTTCATTACTTATAGAGCTGTCCTGTCATAGTTCACGGGCATTACAGTATTGTAGCCCATCAATAACTTAAGCCATCTTTCTAGTAAATAGAGTCAATTCCTCCTGAGTCAGTTGGTCAGCGTAGTATTGCTTATCGTGACCCTTTTACACTGTAGAGGAACAGTTGCCTCATGGAATGTTAAAACTTGTCTGATCGGAAGTTCAATCCCATTAAATGATAAGGGAAAACGGCTCACTCGCTCCCAAATTAAAGAGCTATGATTAAGAGTCATCTCTGGCTCTCATAATTTAACTGAACAACAGCAGTGAAAGCTTTCTGTTCAGAAATCATAAAGATTTTAACTTGAAAGAAAATTCCAAGTACATTGCTCTTGTTGTCAGAATTGTGGAGTTGGGAAAAAAAGAGAAATGCTTTATTAATGCACAACAAGTTTCTAGCTAAAAAATTCTGAGACAGCAAAACATGTCTATTCTAAATTTACTATACAGGTAGCATAAATACAAGTTTGCATTTGGTTCTACCAAAAATGGTTAGGTATGCACGGGATCACTGTATTTAAAGTAGAAGAGAAAATTTTATAAGGCTGAGTAAATTTCAATGTTCAATCATAATACTGTTAGTTTCTTATTAAGAATTTTTTTTTAAAGAGGCTTCTCTAATGAATATCTGGTTTTCAAAAGTGAACTCTGTCTTTGCACCACCTCCCACCTGTACCTTACTCACGAATCTCAGGGCCTTATCTGTGTTGACTAAAATATTCATCTTCTTAGCCAATTAGAGTACTTCTACATATTTTTTGTATGACTAAGTTTAAACATTGTATTTTTGCAGAAGCCTTCTGTGACATGCTGGCAGTGTCATACCCTCCCATCCTCCCAACATGAACACCATAGTTCTTCCTTCTTCTGTGTTCCTTTGTCAATGTTTACATATTTCTATAACAATATAAAACACTTTAAGGATTTCTAAAATTTGTTTACATCTACATTTTCCCTATTAACTTTCACAGCTTGCTAACACTTACTTAATATCCCCAATGTCTGTATACAAAAAAGTACTCAATCAACAAATCTTGGCTGAATAAACAAAGACTTTAAATGGTAATACACATAATAATAAGAATGTTAATTGTGAATCTGACATGGCATGTAATACATTTTCCCACTCTTTATATGGCACTGAGAAAGTCACGTACCTTCTCAGAAACCTCACTTTGCTCATATTTTTAAATAAGGATATTGTACAAACTTAAAGGTTCTTTCTTGCAATAAAATCCTAAGTTGGACCACAATTGGTGAGGTTTATAGTACAGTTGGTTTTCTTATAGAATTTAAATGGGATGGAAGATTTTAGTAACTTAAAGCTGAAAAAAACTATTCTAAAATGGAATGCAAGTGCTTAAGTATTGATAATTGAATAAACAGGTATCAACATTTTATATGGTCATAACTCTCTATATATTTAAATTAGTGAATTTCCAAGTTGATTTGATCTATGAAGATAGCTGATAACTATCCCACAGTGTAGAAGAATCTTTTTTGCTAAAATGAGCAAATTGTTCAATTTATTTATTTTTGGTTACCTTCCACTAAATTTAAATAATGCCAAAGAATCATGAAGAAGTAAAGTTATCTTCAGAACACAAAGTTTACCCCTCCCATTTTGTAAATGAGAAAACGAGACACCCAGAGAGATGAATGATTTGCTTGAGCCACAAAGAGATTTTGCAGGCTTTGAGCTAACCCTCCAGAATCAGAATATAAGTATATATGTGTAAATGAAGGTTGGTTACAGCTGCCCTGACCTTTGTGCACCTCCAGAGACAAGGCCTATCCCAAGGAAAAGGCAGAGGAATTTGTCTCTCTGACAGTCTAATTTTGATACTTCAACAGTTTTACTTACCGTCATTTATTCTCTCATTCCATGCCTATATATTTAAGCTAATTTTTAAATGTTAAACTAAAAGAACATGCAAGTTTCTGGAATGCATTACAATGATATCTTTCCCAGCAATGAAGTATTATGCTTTCATATGCTCAGTTATATGTCAAAATATATGACTAGCCCAAATAGGATGACTTGAAGGTCATAAACATTATGAAAACTTTAGGATTCAAAGATTAATTACCTTGCTTTCTGCTAACCAGCGATGTGGGTCATAATTAATATCAGGACCAGATGAAAAAACCTACAAGAAAGAGGATATCGTCTATTAGAAGTAGATATTTCTCTGAAGTGAACTTATATAAATGAAAATTCTTCACCATTACATCCAAAAGTTTAGTCTCTAAACTTAAGGGTTTAAAAAGAAGAAAGTTCATACCAAGTACGAAACCAATTCCAAACCATTATTTATTTAACATGCCTATTTATGTAAGCATGTATATATGTATGCATATATGTATGTATGTATTGACAGTAAATATTTAGCTCACATATAGAGACAGGAATCACCTTTCAAGTGCTGTTACTGCTTGAATCACTGAGTCTGATTCCATGGAGTTCTGCATGGCAAGCAGCCTCATTTAAACCAATTTACTTCATTTGTGTTTGTTTCTTTCCCTCAGTTTTGTTCCAGGTAATGTATTTCACAGTGAGTTAGATGTAATTACACAGAAACCTAATTCTTTGTCTCATTTTTCCTTCTTTAATTTTATACTATGTGGGCCATTTTGTCTCATTAATGGTTGTGCAGACTGACAGAACCTAATCAATATGACTTCATACCAACATCGCTTTGTAATTCATGATGGTAACAAAATTCTACAATAAATAGGTTGTCTACACCAGCTGCTCTGATTTCCTTCACACCAACTCATTTGTAAAATCCCTTGTCCTCTGGTTCTGCCTTATTACTGATAAAACTATACTCAAAGGTTGTCAATGACTTCCTAATTTTAAACACAAGTTTTTCTCAATGCCTACCTTCTTTGAACTCTGTGCTATGATATTTTTGCATCACTTTTTCCTAGAAATTTTCTGCTTAAAAATATCCTGTCCCTTTGCAAGAGATGTCTATTCCTATTCTCAAATACTTCTATACTTCTTAATGCGTGTGCACATCACTCCTCTAAGGAATATCATTAGGTAATTCATTTAGACATATGATGAATGCATAATGAGTGCTGACCACGTGCCATATACAAGAGTGTTATATTCTTATATCCAACCTTTCCCTCATCCATGTTTCTCATTATCTAAATCTCACTCAACTCTTGTGCCTTGCCTGCCTTTTCAGTGAGATTTCCCTTAATCACTCTAGACCATAGTGTTTTCTTCCTCTTCTACCTCTGTACCGTGTTGAATATTTGTAAATGTCAATTTGTCATTGATTATGATGTTTTTATTATTCTTTTTCACTGATCTATGTCATAGTCTCAAGTCTTCAGTGACCTAAGGTATAGTGCTCAAGATTAAAGACCAAAATAATTTGAGATACGTACAATGTTCATATTTTGTGACTTGCTTTACAAATTTATATATAGTTTAGTGTTTAAGAACAGTCACTTGATCACTTATAAGTGGTGTGACTTAATTCCTCTAAGCTGTAGGTTACCATCTGTAAAGTGAGTAAACTACCTCCTCAGGCCAAGGTATAAATTAAATAAAATGGGTGTTAGCACAGTGTGAGGCATACAGAACACCATTATCACTACTAACTGCATATCAAGATGTAATCATCAATAAATACACTTCAAAGTCTATTACGACAAGAGCACAGTAACAGGCATTTGTCATAAAAAGATTAAAGAAACAGAAGCCATATACATGGTAATATGAGTATACTACAAAAAAAGCTCTACATAATAATGATAGCTATCATTAGTTGAGTATCTACTAAGTGCAAGATACTTCACACTATGATGTGCACCTTCTATATCTATTTTTACTTTATCTTCATAATAACCCAACTTATAAATGGGAAATGAATTCTTAGAGAGAATAGAGATTATATAACTCAACCAAGGTCATATATTAGCAATCTGAACCCACATCTGTCTTGGTCCAATGCCTATCCTCTTCATGCTCCACAAATAAATGCTAAAACCAAGTGTTAGGGGAAAAGCTCTGGAATTATCAAAGATTGGTAGTGAAAATACTGTATCTTTAATTCAGACACTTTTCTAATTTCTTCATAATAGTGGTGGTTTATTAAGTGTCTAACCATAGGTTTTCAATTACTGCATGCACTTACTAATGTGGAATAAGTAATAAATATGGTACTGAAAAAAGAAAATATAATTAGAAATAATGCCAATATTCCCAAAGACTTTTCTCAGACTCATTTGTTACATATCTATTATGCAATCCATTCCATAGACAGTCACTTTCTACATAAAATGGCTGAAAATTTCATGAGCAATATTTCAAAAATGAACAAATGACCAGGAATAATTGGAATTATTCCATTTTTGAAAACATTTTACAAGGACCACTGATCTCCCCTATATTTCTGAACTATAAAGCAAAGAATCAATTTTATTTTAACAAACACCTTGATGGTTTCTGTGAGGTGAGAGCAAGTGTTATGTTCTTGAGTATTCCTTTTTTTTTTTTTTTCAATTTTATAGTAATGAAACAACAGAAGTTATTAATGGAAAGAGACCCACAATGAAAAAAAAAGAATTCTTAAAAAAAAATCTTAATAGAATTTCCATTCTTTTAGATTTACTTTCCACCCATCACTAAGATTGAATTAGTCTTTCTCTAGGGGAAGAGGTGTAAAGACCTATTACCACAGTCACCGCATTCTTGAAAGCCTATTAAAGAATAGGGTACTTCTCAGAATATTGGAAGGATAATTTGAATCTCATAAAGAAATAAAATATTTAAGCCATCTGCTATCTGCACACTATGTTTTAGCCTGTAATTGGCCATAACAAGGTTTACATATCTTATAACACAATCCAAATGTTTCCATTTTTACATCACTACTTGACTGAAAACAAGCCATCCTGACACAAATTCTTAAATACAGAATAAATACTGCATTGTTAATCTGTACATCTTTGAGATAAAATTAGGATTTCAAGGCTTTAAATATATGTAAACAAGACAAGTCCTAAATAAAGCATCATTCGATAGGGAAAAGAATAAACCAGCATTATAACAGGACTGAAAGTTGGTTTTCCCCTAAAGCCAATTACTTCTCATACTTGGCTCCCAGTCCTCTCAAATTGACATCTGAGCTTTTTAAAAAATGTATATAAAAATATATATTGTAGAAATTCCATCAACTCCACCAAATTCTACCAGTTGAAATACTTCCTTTAAAGTTGAATCCTAAGGCACAAGTGTAGAATTATCATTTTATTTTCTTTAAAACATTACTTAAGAAAAAAAAAAAAAAGATGGGCAGGAAGAGAGGAAGAGCAGGAAGAAAGAGGGGAAAGTAGTTTAGGGAAGAATATATTTTTTTAATTAATTAATTTATGTATTTAATTTTGGCTGCATTAGATCTTCGTTGCTGCGCACGGGCTTTATCTAGTTGCGGCGAGCCAGGGCTACTCTTCGTTGTGGTGCGTGGGCTTCTCACTGCGGTGGCTTCTCTTACTGCAGAGCATGTGCTCTAGGCGCGCAGGCTTCAGTAGTTGTGTCTCGCGGGCTCTAGAGCACAGACTCAGTAGTTGTGGCACACGGGCTTAGTTGCTCCGCGGCATGTGGGATCTTCCCGGACCAGGGCTCAAACTCGCATCCCCTGCACTGGCAGGAGGATTCTTAACCACTGCGCCACCAAGAAAGTCCAAGGGAAGAATATTTTATATGAGAAAAAAGATGAATGACAAAATAATAAGAAGAAACATCTGAAGAGGTTTAAAAAAACCTTTATGCATAATACTATAATTCGAGTGCTGTCATATCATCAACTGAAATAAATACGGTGGGCTAAATTATAATGTATTATGGTTATACCATATTAAAGCACTGCAATGCTCTTTGTATGTAACATAGCAGTACTAGAACCTAGAGTCAAAAGAGGTGCTTACCTTCAAGGAATTAAGAACATCCATGATTAACATGTTTTTATTTATCATTTCACTAGGACTACATATTGAGTAGCAATAATCCATTTTAAAGATAGGAAAACTAAAGTAAACGTAATTTTTTTAAATAGGGAAGGCAAATAGCGTAGTGGTTACTTGTTTAAGCTCCACAGTTGGACACCCAATGTTTGAAGTCCTAGTTCTAGCTTTTGACTAGATACGTGGCCAGGGGCAAGTTACTTAACCCTCCCAAGCCTTGCTTTCTCTTGTCTAAAATGGATTTAATCTGAGTACCTAAAGGATAGGGTGGTTTCAGCAATTAAGGGAGAGAATGCATACACGGTACTTACACGGTATCTGTAATATAACTAGTACTCAAACGATGTTAGCCAGTAATATACTAACAACAACAAAAATGACCAGTGATAATAAAAAATTCAAAATCCAGGCTTCTTCACTCGAAGAATTTTGTTTTAGTCAGAACTGCTGCTTCCCTTGTAAGACATTTTCTTTTACAGAGTGAGATACAGGCAATTCAGTGGAATAACAGCATACTATCTCTTACCATGAATGTGCAATAGATAAAATAGCTCATTTTAAAAAATGCAAGATATTATTTTGTTTCATAAAAATCTCTGGAATAAAAATGTGGTTACCATGTAACCATGCATTAAAATCTTCTTATAATTATATATTAGGAAACTAACTGAAAGGCACAATGAGGACTCATAATTACTTTCAATTTCTCCATTGAGTCCCTGGAGAAGGTTTTACAAGCTGCATCAATTTCCTTTCCTATCACACCAAGAATGGATTCCTGTTCAGTCTCCAGACAAAGAAGTTGATCCTTGAGCTGCAATCTGGCCTCTTCCATCCTCCTTGAGTGCTCTTCTTCATTGTTTATATGTTTTTCCTAAGGCATTGATAAGAAATAAAAACAGAAGTTAATTATTAAGTGGAGACAAGAAACACATGTAGTATCTGTACAACCAACTCAAAGAAGCGTATTAGAAAACAGCTTTCAATAAATATTAGTAAAACACTAGAAAAGGCAAAATGTCAAATAAGATAGTGCTTCTTCATTTCAGGAGAAAAAAAAAGTGTTACTACTACCTTTATCTCATTAAAACAGTTTTTAAAATGTTTAAGTTTTCAAATGCAGTCACACTGCATAAATGCTTTGAGTCATGAAAATATGATAGAAGATGGAGGTACTTTTCAAGTAAGCAAATATACTTAATGAAAAGGGGTTTCTAAAGAACCCTTTAAGACAGGGGTCCCCAACCCCCAGGCCGGTACCGATCCGCGGCCTGTTAGAAACCAGGCCACACAGCAGGAGGTGAGCGGCGGGCGAGTGAACGAAGCTCCCCATCGCTCACGTTACTGCCTGAACCATTCCCCCTGCCCCACATCTTGCACGAAACCGGTCCCTGATGCCAAAAAGGTTGAGGACCGCTGCTTTAAGAGATTACAAGGACTTGGGGGCCCCCCTAGACAAAACAATTCTCAATCATTATGATTACACAATTTCATTCAAAATTTATTAGAGAAATTCAAGTGGTATTACACAAGGCTTGGAGGAAAACAACAGAATCACTAGAATTCTAAGTATAAACAGTGGACCAAAAAGTCATGATGGCTGGCTAGTTATGCCTTCGGTCATTACATAGTAGCCTAATCATCTTTACCTACCCCAGTAAATACAACACAAGCAGGAAGATGATATGGCCAACAAACCAGCTTGAATTTAAAATAACAAAGAATTTTTCAATGAAAAGTGGAACGGCATTCGAGCAGAATAATCATACATGATATTTCCTTGCAATTCAACTTACTTTAAAAAATGAATGAAACACCCTCTGCGCAAAAGAACAGAGTCCTTTTACAACCTGTCTTCAGCCCTTCTCTCCAGCCTCATCTTCCTCCTTTCCACTCTCTCATACTTTAACTACTTTCAGCTCTCAAGTAGGTCTACATATGTCTCCTCCGCCCACATCTCCTCTGAACAACTCACTCTGAAATTGCACTATTTCAAAATGGAACTGGCAGTCATGAGACAGCATTTACCTTCAGGAGTACATCATCCTGATCTGGAGCTCAGCTTTGTAAACCTAGGAGCTGGATTTTCTTTTCTTTTTGGTACTCTGATTTGAGTCATGTTTCAGCAGTAGAGTACGCTAAGCTCACAAGAGACAAATGTACACACTAGAATACCACTCAATTAACTACATTAGTTTACAATCAGAACCAAAACTGCCACATGGATCAGAATGTGGGCATTGTTGTTACGCACCTACCCACCTATACGTCTTACCCTTCAAGATCCAGTCTCCTTTCTTTCCTGATCTCCCAATGCAGAATGTTTCCACTGCATATTATATATCATGTAGTTTTTTAAAAAATGTACTAAGCTATAAGATAATTATTTGGTCTTGCACCTGTCTGCCTTAATAAACTGATAATTTCAGGAGACCACAAAACATGTTTATAGTCATCTTTAAACTCCTCCACCTTGCTAAATAAGTGATTTAAACATTTTTTGCAGACAAATTCAATACTGTAAAGATCATTTCATCAACTACCATGCAGATCTATATACTCAAAGGCCACTGAGGTGTGCTAGGTTTCCTCTATACAAACAAACACAGGCCTGCAGTGTTCTCGCTGACGTAATATTAATAAAGAAAATACTCTATCAGGGGTTACTGACATACTTAGGGGACAACTGTTCATATTCGAAATCCACGCAATTCACGAGGTTGTTCTAATTGATCTTTCTTTTCTCTCTTCCCTCACAGCCAGCTTTCTTTTTCCACTGTCACTTTTCTGTGCTCTCTGTTACTTCCCTCATTAAAAAGAAGACAAAACTATTTCTACATTTTGATATTCTTAAGAATGCTGAAATCACTTTAACAAAGACTGAAAATTTCATTATCCACTTCACTATCCTCTGTGAGACAGCATACCATGTCCAATCTCCCTTTGAAGTGAAACTCACAGAGCTATAAACTCACAAGAACCTTAGAGAGCAGTGGGTTCAACTACCTGTTCTTTCAGGATCCCCTTCTTTGACATTTCTGACAGATGGTCATCCAACCACTACCTACACGACCAACTCAAGTTTCAAGAAAAAGAGTAATTGACAAAGCCGCAAAATCCTTCCATTAGTCTAAGTGCTATACTCAAAAATTAAAGTAAATAAATGAATCCTCCACCCCTACTAAATCTTCTGATGTTCCAGGCAAAGGTCCAGGTTCTTTTATTTAACTCGGTTTCAAACACTGCATCATACTGGTTCTCCATCCTTTCTGCATGTCCTTCAGGACCCTAAATCTAAGAGTTAAATAAGCTCTTCCATTCTGTACCTAAGCAACTGTAATTTGATTTCTTCACTCATTCTACAAATTTTTATGGAAGGCCTACTATGGCAATACACTCTTCTGGATGCTAGGGATAGAGTAAATGAGATAGATAAGGCTCTTGCTCTCACAGAGCCAACAAATTTCTCCTTGAAATTTCAACACTTTTGTCCCATTCTTCTGGCTTGAGAATATCAATTTAAACACTAATTGTGGCACCCAGAGAATTAGCTGTTTCTCGCACTTTCATGTTTCAGAAATAGCTCTACCAATGGAGCAAGCACAGCTAACTCTATGGGAGGAAGTTAAATTGGCTGACATTAATTCAATCAACCATCTCACTGGGGGCATACAGATTAATAAAGGCAGATGATAATATTTAGGCACTATTATGGCTATTCCCTGGTCTTCTAGTAAAATCAGAGGGAGCAGTAATTCTACAACAACATTAACAAAAAGCTACCATATTTCAAGAGAACCAGAAGTAAGACATGGTATTTCAGAGACTATTTAGAAATATGGAAGACAGAGATAGTCCAACTTCAATGTTTCAGCGTAAATGGACACAGATGCCTGGGTCTTGGGAATATAATGAGTTTCTTTGCAGCGGGTAGGGGGGTGGGGATAGATGAAGCTGACTATGACAGTCTATATGATCCAAGAAGAGGGATATCAGTCCTAGACCATGACTGAGTTTGAGAAAGAACCTTCGAAAACAAACCCAACCCTTAATTTTATGAAATGAGGAAACCAAAGTTCAGACAAAGCAACTTGACTGAAGTCAAAGAGCCAATAACCCATAAACTGAGTCCCAACTCCCTCACTAGTGCTCTCTACTGAAATGCTATAAAGGTTGAGTTCTCAAAACTGAAGTTTAGAAAGCCAACGTGAAAAACTCAAAAAAGTTGTCAGTAGGTGTTAGGGAAGGTAACAGTCTTGTTCAGGCTTCAGAGGCAATAATAGGCCTTTGACCAAACAAAGACCCTGAAGGGAGCTACGTGCCAAACTGCTGGACTATGTCGGTCAGCAGAAATGGTGCTAGCAAGCCTGAAAACCAACAGATAAGGAAAGGAGTAAGTCACGAAGCTTCCTGGGCCTTGGGAATCTGCCCAGTTCAGTGGACATTCCGAGACTTACGAACAGAGAGCAAAGCATTTCTGATAATAGCCAGAGCTGCATATTTGCGCGTAAGCTGGTGATTATCAGCTTGCGGCTTGGCGTTACAAGCAGGACTCCTTTGAGCAGTACTCTGAAGTCTCAGCCGTGGGGTGGACGCACTGCTCGGGACCTTCCAACTGGGACTCCAGATCACTGTTCCAGGGATTTCCCAGCGCTGCTTGGATCTGGAGGTAGGTGCTTCCCCAATTTGGTGATGTATATACATTTATTTCTTGCTATGTTGCTTGTCCTTATGCTGTAACACCGGGACTCCAGATTGCTGTTGCTTGGATCTGGAGGTAGGTGCTCACCCAATTAGGTGATGTATGTACATGTATCTCTCTATATACATATATTGCTTGTCCTCATACTGTAACTTACTACTAATATAATAAATTTCCTTATTTCTTGCTTATTAAATTGTGGAGTGGTTATTTTACCGGTGAATCCTCTGAACCTGAAGCTGAAAGTAAGTCTTTGGGCAAAACAGTAGGTTATATGGGGGCTAACGTAGTCATAAAGTAGAAAGAATAACTCAAAAACTATTTCTGAATAAGCCTTATCACCCTATCACTACAAATGAAAATATATGACATACTGGCAAATTCAGAATAGACCACAAAAAAGGGGGAAAAAACCCATCAAGCATGCACAATATCCTAAACGTTTAGGGGCTACTGCTCTCCTCTATACTGGAGATGTACCTGCGTACACATAAAATCTGCTCTAGATTTTAGTTAAAAAGTATACCTAATACCACACTAAACAAGGTACGGTTCCACTGTCAAGACAGCAAAGGTTTCATGAAGCTTCCACTTCAAGACAGGAAAGGCTTACATTGTTGACGTTTGTGTCTAAAGGAAACAAAAATCATACTACTTACAATGTCATCGTACACACACACACGCGTACGCAGACACACACACACACAGCTTAATCAATGAACCTGTAATTCAAAGGATAAGAAGTGTTCCTCTAATTAGAACATTCACTTTCCCAAAGGCTATAAAGATTACAAGGAGACACAATCTTAATGAAAATAGAACAACTTCAATAAAACTAGAGCATGTCCAAAATGTTATCTCCTTGGCAAAAGCTTATGAGATTCCTTCAATGTCTTAAGTATTCCAGAAAAGCCACTTTATTTCCAATACGGTTATTACATAAAATGAAAACAGTTCTTCACACACCTTAAGAGAAACATTATAGCAAATAATGCACACTCACACCACTAAATAAGTCATTAATTTACAAAGCTAATGTTTTTCCTTTACTGAAAACTAACTTGAATAAGTGTGCAATATTTCAGCCCCAAGGCCATCTATAATACATGAGCAGGGGGTGGGAGAGAGAGAGAGTAAGCAGTAAAAGAGAAATCAAAGTTAAGGGCTGAAGTTAAAACTAATGCAATGTAATTCAAAGTTACTGGAAGCATGGCTTATTGAAACTATAGTCCTGCACACATCACCTAAAAAGTTTTGAGGAAGAATATTTCTGTAACTCAAGATAACTATCATGCCTAAGCCTTAAATCCAGGATACTAGCATTACAAGGCAAATTATGAAACTAACCTGAACAAAAATTGGATCTGTCTGGAAGCCATTTATCTGACTCTCTAAAGAAGGCTCACATTACTTCTGCCAACAGAGCTGACTCAGCTGCAAGGAAGCTAAGACACAATATGAAATGCCAACCAAGGCAGAAACTGCAGCATGACTAAAAGAGAAGGATCTACTATGGATATTATAGGAAATCTGAAAAGAGTTTAATCTGGAAAATTACTATACTGCAGTTCAAACTGTCTGGCAAAACAGCCAACAAACAAATAAATAATGCATTAATTGCTGTCACATGTAACTACTTTTTTCAAACATTTCTTAAAAACAGAAGATTGTACATGAGTATGGATTTCTTAAAATTATGGCTATATATAAAACACTTAGATGGGTATCAAAAAATTAAAACCACAATAAAGCAAGAACAATTCTAAAATCAATAGTTAAGATCAGTTTGAAAGAGTCCCCATGAATTCAGCCTCCGTATATCCTTTGCCCTCTGTGAACCCAACACTACTCTGGAATAAAGAGGACAAGGGAAGGTCATAAACTGAATTTTTTACTTGTTATGAAAGTCCAATAACATGCACCTACTTCATCACTCACGTGATTATTATAGCAAAGGCAGGTAACCTCGGTTCTTAGGAATACTAGGTGCTCCTTCTCTATGTTCCTGCGGCACTTTGTATGAGCTTCTGCTGTAGCACTTACTACTCTGTGTGTCTTTTATGTCTGTCACCTCAACAGACTGTGAGTTCCTCTAGGGCAAAGATCTTATTTCTCTTCATTTAAATATTTCAGCACCCCTCATACAATGATGGTGGAAATGTAAACTGGTGCAGCCTCTATGGAAAACAGTATAGAGGTTCTTCAAAAAATTAAGAATAGAACTGCCATATGATCCAACTATCCCACTTCTAGGTATTCATCCGAAGAAAACAAAAACACTAATTAGAAAAGATACATGCACCCCTATGTTCGTTGTACCATTATGTACAATAGCCATGATATGGAAACAACCTACATGCCCATAAACAGATAAATGGATAAAGAAGATGTGGTGTGTGTGTGTGTGCACACAGACACAAAATGAAATACTTCTCATACATAAAAAAACATGAAATCTTGCCATTTGCAAAAACATAGATGGAACTTGAAGGTATTATGCTAAGTGAAACAAATCAGAAAAAGACAAATATCGTATGATTTCACTCATATGTGGAATATAAAAAACAAACAAACAAAATAAGTGAACAAGCAAAAACAAACATATAGATACAGGAAACAGAGTAATAGTTACCAGAGGGAGAAGACTGGTAGGGAGGGCAAAATGGGTAAAGGGTAATCAACTGTATGGCAATAGACGGAAACTAACTTTTTGGTGGTGAGCACGCTGCAGTGTATATAAAAGTAGAGAGCTGTACACATGAAATTTATATAATGTTATAAACCAATGTTAGCTCAATAAAAAGTAAATTTAAAAAAAGAGAAAAAAATCCCAGCATCTAATAGAGTGGCTCACATAGCAGTCAATCGATAAATCTTTCTGAAACATAAATATCCTTTTATGTTCCATTCATTCCATTAGTGTTTTTTTTTTTTTAGTGTATTCTCTATGTGCCAAGCATAGTAGTCCCTAACTACACAACAACGAAGAAAAAAAAAACAGAATCTCTAAACTCAATAACTTCTTGTGTCTCAGTAAGTTTGTTTTGGTAATATATTAATTAGTCAAATCATTGAGGGCAAGCATCTTGTAAGTAGCAGGTTATTTTAACCATCAAAGCAAGCTGATGTCACAAAAGTGAAGGCTCTGTCAGTGGTAAGAAGTAAATCAGAATAAATTTTGAGGATAGAGCTAATAAGATTTGCTGATGAGTTACGTATAGGTCTATGTGTGAGAGAATAAGAGAGTTCTTTACATGCATTTAGAAAGCAAAAGAACACTGTAATTCCTACTAGAAGATTAAAATCAAAATGCTACTATTTTTTGAGTTAGATATACACTTCCTTCTCCTCTGTAAGTATATACTTTATACTATTTCCTTCAAAGAAGGGAGGAAATTATGATTAATAGTATATAAGAGTAAGAACTAAGAGCATTAGTAAAACAGTAGAGTTAATTGAAAAGAGTAATGGCATAATTAGAAAACTGGATAGATGATTTGATGCATGTTAAAACTTGAGTGTGGAAGACTTTCCAATCTATAACCTGGTCTTAGGCAGGCTTAGGAAAGTTATCCATAAAACAGAAGTCAAAAAATGGAAATTCAAATTTAAACTTCTAACCCCATTTAAGGAAATTATTTTTGCCTCAGGCTTTTTAGTATCTTTTTCTAGGAGAATATTGAGCAATACAAAGATCATTGGCAGCACAATCAAAAAGGTGTTAGGATATGTATTGGATACATTCCTAGAAATTAATATTCACAGTTGGAAACAAAAATGCCTCTAAAGGGTATTTTATGCATTCATTAACTTTTAGGACCATTTTGTAATTATGATGTATTTCTCTTAAGTCAATGCCTGGAAACAGAAATAACATTAGTTATTTAAAATCAGCCACTTTTGATGCATTTCTATTTCTGAAACAAAATACGGACAAGGAAACAAACAACTAGAGCTTCAAATTATGCATTTGGAACGAACATTGTTTAATTTTCAAAAGAAAAAAAGTGCATCATTCATTTCCAGAGAAATGTTTATAAGCTTACGGTGTCTTTGGAAACCATCAAAATTTCTTCCTCTCCTCTATTTTTTTCCTTAAAGGATGCTTAAGCATGCATTTATTCTTATGAAAGAATATGGGAAAAAGTTTAAAAACAAATCTCCAAATAGTATAACTCGTGTATACAATAAGCACCTTCTAGTTATTGGTTTTTCATTAATTGAAAGAACATTGCTTGTTCAAGATTAAATGATAAAATGGATTGAGTCAATTGGTGCTTTCAATGGTGATAAAAGAAACATAATGTAAACAAACCAGGACATTCATTTTATGTTCCCTTTTAGGGTCCACCAACGCAAGCTAGGTCTGCTCAACATCCAGCACAGCACTGACACAGATGCAACAGAGATCTTTCATGTGGCCTCTTCCCCTTGGCTTTACACACCACAAGCAACTGTAGGTACTATTATTTAGCCTAACTCCTACACCCACAGGATGGGTATCACTCACAGTTTCACAAGGAAATGAAATCAAACTAGTAATACAGGATTTTAAAGGCAAGTCCCCAAAAGGACTTCTTTCTTCTCAAGCCCTTATAGTTATCAACCACTCAGCTAAAGATTAAATGCCTCAAAATCAAGTCCAAATCAGGGGTCATAAAGACACAAACTTGGACTTCACTCCTTAAATTCACTTAAAATCAACCTCTTTGATTGTAAATGGTTGGTAAAGAGGTCACTGCCAATGGAGGAGAGTTTGGAAATGGCTTCTCCACACCTGTGCTCCAGTCTGGAAACTAGACCAAATGTCCTTCTATACATCTTTACGTCTTGCCCCTCCCTCTGCCGCAGCTGTATGTATAACTGGGCTCCCCCGGCACTGCACAATCACTCCATCTTTGCATTCTAAACTTGTTTCTTAACATCTGGCAGAGTGATTCATACATGGTAAACACTGGTGTTTCTGTCAATTCTCTGTGAAAGTAAGGACTACTCTGGGCTTAATGACTATCAGGGATTCAATTAAAAGCACTTTATAAATGACAAATGCAAAATTTATAATGTTACCTTCAATTTGACCATTTTATTATTATTTTCATTGTTGTTGTTTTTAAATGAGAGAAATCTGACAGGAACTTACTCATAGTATCTTAGTTAGTGTTTATTTAACGTATCTGGTTTAAGTTTGCTGTAGCTTTACTCTACTCACACTATTTAAAATAGACGAAGCACCAAAGAAAGAGCACAGTCTGCCTAAAAATGGCGTAAAGTGTAACCATTAAATAAATGCTAGAAGTCAACAGCTCATTTGCTTCTACTTCTTTCTCGTACTTGGAAAAAAAAAAAGGAAATCAGAGAATTCTGCCTGCTACTATCTTAGTAAAATATGTGAAACTGTGGTTTTTGCAAAGTAGTGAATACTTTATAGAAGAGACATCTGACAATCATATATATTTTTCCACATCATGAGAAACAGCAATCCTAAACAGATGGTCAAATTAGAAACAAAACACAAATTTCAACAACACTGATTCATTTTTTCCAGTCACAGATATCTTTTATGTGGAAATATCAGGTTTTAATTAGACTTTTCTAACAAAATCATTGATGACTTCTATTCCAAAATTTGTGTCAGGCTAAAAAACATAAGAGAGGATATGGTAATGTGTTGAATATAATAACCCTAAATTTAAATTCAACACTAAAATTTCATTGAAAAGACACAAATGTGAGTCATTTTACTGGCAGTAAATAAAGGGAAAAATACAAGGAATTTATGCTCATATCCTGTTTTCCACCACAGCTATGCAATGTTCGGCAAGTCACTATACTACACGCTCGCCCTCAGTTTCCACCATCTGTAAAAAATGGGCATCATAATTACACTTGCAAATGTGAATTATAATTATCATTTTTTAAAGATCCACATTTTGTAAAAGAATATTATTTCCTAAGTGTTTTCAGCCAACATAGCCATAGCTTTAAATATGTTGCTAGGTGTCACTTCACAAATGATTTCAATAAAGGATTTCATGAGAAGGAACAAAAGTACATTTCTACAAATCCTAATCGATTCAACACTTAGGTTCCTGTGAATTGCAATTGCCTTAGATGTCTCACAATTTGTCTCCTAATTGTTTCACTGCAGCTATTCACATCTCCCAAAAGAACTAATAATAGAAAATAAAGTCAAAAAAAAGAGAAAGAAAGTCTTCTAAAAAAACTTAAGTATAACTATGGAAAAAAGCAAGTATTCACTGAGTTAGCTAAGCATCTCAGAGAGCCTACATAATCTATATACTGACCAGAAATGGTTCTTACAGAAACCCTTTTGATTAGAAACTCCTTTAATCCATTAGGCCCCATTTATCAAGTTCACTCTATTGCTTAAACAGTAGGAATCTTTGGGATATAGGTCATGGGCTTCTTTTCATTGAAAACATATTTTTGTCCTGTTTTCTTGTTTTTATTTCCCCCAATCTGGTCAACACATACACACTCATAGAGGGAAGGGGAATGGGGGAGAGAGAAACAGAGAGAGAGAGAGGGAGAGGGAGGGGGAGGGAGGGGGAGAGAGAGAGAGAGAGGGAGAGGGAGGAGGGGGGAGAGGGAGAAAGAGGGAGAATGAATGTACATACATATCCATAGGTTATTGATATTTTTTATCTACATGTAAACATATGTGTACGTACATGTGTGTACACACATATCTCTTCAACCACAATTTACTTACAAATTACCTACCATGTGTCAGGCTCTCGGCCTGGTCTTGGAGATAAAAAAAAACAACCAAGACTTGGTTCCTGTCTTCAAATAGCAAACATAATTACAAACCTGCCCACCTGTTTGGTTTGCTTAACAAACATGCCTGCAATATCACTTGCTGATAGAACTGCCAGCTCTTCTCACATCGGTGCCTCTTTGTGGACCATCATCTAAAGTGTTTCAACACAGTCGGGCTCTAAACTTCCAATCAGCATAGTTCCACAGTAAGTCTTACTCTCAGTTCCCTGGCCCTTAATACCTGACACATTATTGGGTAATCAATGCTTGCTGATTGGTTTATTGCTGGGCTGAACCATTAATTGGCATCTGTTTCGTAACGTAACAATAACAAAATAATGGCAGCTGCTAATCGATACCTTATCAGGTATCAGAAATTCAGCCAAGCACTTTATATACATTTTCACATTTAATTCCATAATAGAGTTTATTAATACACCTGTTTTAAGGATGATATAACTGAGGCTTTGAGTTTTGGGGTTTTTTTTAAATTAAATTTTATTTTTTTATACAGCAGATTCTTATTAGTCATCCATTTTATACACATCAGTGTATACATGTCAATCCCAATCTCCCAATTCATCCCACCACCCCCACCTCCCGCCGCTTTACCCCCTTGGTGTCCGTAAGTTTGTTCTCTACATCCGTGTCTCTATTTCTGCCCTGCAAACTGGTTCATCTGTACCATTTTTCTAGGGTCTCTAGATTCATCCACATATCTACATATGACCCAATTTCATTCCTTTTTATGGCTGAGTAATATTCCATTGCATATATGTACCACATCTTCTTTATCCATTTGTCTATCGATGGGCATTCAGGTTGCTTCCATGACCTGGCGATTGTAAATACTGCTGCAATGAACATTGAGGTACATGTGTCTTTTTGAATTACGGTTTTCGCAGGATATATGCTAAGTAGTGGGATTCCTGGGTCATATGGTAATTCTATTTTTAGTTTTTTAAAGAACCTCCATACTGTTCTCCATAGTGGTTGTATCAATTTACATTCCCACCAACAGTGCAAGAGGGTTCCCTTTTCTCCACACCCTATCCAGCATTTGTTTCTAGACTTGCTGATGATGCCCATTCTAACTGGAGTGAGGTGATACCTCATTGTAGTTTTGATTTGCATTTCTCTAATAATTAGTGATATTGAGCAGTTTTTCATGTGCTTCTTGGACATCTGTATGTCTTCTTTGGAGAAATGTCTATTTAGGTCTTCTGCCCATTTTTTGATTGGGTTGTTTGTTTTTTTACTATTAAGCTGCATGAGTTGTTTATATATTTTGGAGATTAATCCTTTGTCCATTGATTCGTGTGCAAATATTTTTTCCCATTCTGAGGGCTGTCGTTTCATCTTGCTTGTAGTTTCCTTTGCTTTGCAAAACCTTTTAAGTTTCATTAGGTCCCTTTTATTTTTGCTTTTATTTCCATTACTCTAGGAGGTGGATCAAAAAAGATCTTGCTGTGATTTATGTCAAAGAGTGTTCTTCCTCTGTTTTCCTCTAAGAGTTTTATAGTGTCCGGTCTTACATTTAGGTCTCAAATCCATTTTAAGTTTATTTTTGTGTATGGTGTTAGGGAGTGTCCTAATTTCATTCTTTTACATGTAGCTGTCCAGTTTTCCCAGCACCACTTATTGAAGAGGCTGTTTTTTCTCCATTGTATATCCTTGCCTCCTTTGTCATAGATTAGTTGACCATAGGTGCATGGGTTTATCTCTGGGCTTTCTATCCTGTTCCACTGAGCTATATTTCTGGTTTTGTGCCAGTACTATATTGTCTTGATTACTGTAGCTTTGTAGTATAGTCTGAAGTCAGGGAGTCTGATTCCTCCAGCTCCGTATTTTTCCCTCAAGACTGCTTTGGCTATTCAGGGTCTTCTGTGTCTCCATACAGATTTTAAGATTTTTTTGTTCTAGTTCTGTAAAAAATGCCATTGGAGGCTTCCCTGGTGGCGCAGTGGTTGAGAATCTGCCTGCCAATGCAGGGGACACGGGTTCGAGCCCTGGTCTGGGAAGATCCCACATGCCGCGGAGCAACTAGGCCCGTGAGCCACAATTACTGAGCCTGCGCGTCTGGAGCCTGTGCTCCGCAACAAGAGAGGCCACGATGGTGAGAGGCCTGCGCACCGCGATGAAGAGTGGCCCCCGCTTGCCGCAACTAGAGAAAGCCCTCGCACAGAAACGAAGACCCAACACAGCCATAAATAAATAAATTTAAAATAAATGTGATTAAAAAAAAAATGCCATTGGTAATTTGATACAGATTGCATTGAATCTGTCGATTGCTTTGGGTAGTATAGTCATTTTCACAAAATTGATTCTTCCAATCCAAGAACATGGAATATCTCTCCATCTGTTGGTATCACCTTTAATTTCTTTCAGCAGTGTCTTATAGTTTTCTGCATACAGGTCTTTTGTCTCCCTAGGTAGGTTTATTCCTAGGTATTTTACTCTTTTTGTTGCAATGGTAAATGGGAGTGTTTCCTTAATTTCTCTTCCAGATTTTTCATCATTAGTGTATAGGAATGCAAGAGATTTCTGTGCACTGATTTTGTATCCTGCAACTTTACCAAATTCATTGATTAGCTCTAGTAGTTTTCTGGTGGCATCTCTAGGATTCTCTATGTATAGTACCATGTCATCTGCAAACAGTGACAGTTTTACTTCTTCTTTTCCAATTTGTATTCCTTTTATTTCTTTTTCCTCTCTGATTGCTGTGGTCAGGACTTCCAAAACTATGTTGAATAATAGTGGTGAGAGTGTATAACCTTGGCTTATTCCTGATCTTAGAGGAAATGCTTTCAGTTTTTCACCATTGAGCATGATGTTTGCTGTGGGTTTGTCGTATATGGCCTTTATTATGTTGAGGTAGGTTCCCTCTATGCCTACTTTCTGGAGAGTTTTGATCATAAATGGGTGTTGAATTTTGTCAAAAGTTTTTCTGCATCTATTGAGATGATCATATAGTTTTTATTCTTCAATTTGTTAATGTGGTGTATCACATTGATTGATTTGTGTATATTGAAGAATCCTTGCATCCCCGGGATATATTCCACTTGATCATGGTGTATGATCCTTTTAATGTAATGTGTTGCTGGATTCTGTTTGCTAGTATTTTGTTGAGGATTTTTGCATCCATATTCATCAGTGATATTGGTCTGTAATTTTCTTTTTTTGTAGTATCTTTGTCTGGTTTTGGTATCAGGGTGATGGTGGCCTCATAGAATGAGTTTGGGAGTGTTCCTTCCTCTGCAATTTTTTGGAAGAATTTGAGAAGGATGGGTGTTAGCTCTTCTCTAAATGTTTGATAGAATTCACCTGTGAAGCCATCTGGGCCTGGACTTGTTTGTTGGAAGATTTTTCATCACAGTTTCAATTTCATTACTTGTGATTGGTCTGTTCATATTTTCCATTTCTTCCTGGTTCAGTCTGGGAAGGATATACCTTTGTAAGAATTTGTCCATTTCTTCCAGGTTGTCCATTTTATTGTCATAGAGTTGCTGGTAGTAGTCTCTTAGGATGCTTTGTATTTCTGAGCTGTCTGTTGTAACTTCTCCTCTTTCATTTCTAATTTTATTGATTTGAGTCCTCTCCCTATTTTCCTTGATGAGCCTTGCTAATGATTTATCAATTTTCTTTATCTTCTCAAAGAACCAGCTTTTAGTGTTATTGATCTTTGCTACTGTTTTGTTTCTCTTTCATTTATTTCTGCTCTGATCGTTATGATTTCTTTCCTTCTGCTAACTTTGGTTTTGTTTGTTCTTCTTTCTCTAGTTCCTTTAGGTGTAACATTAGATTGTTTACTTGAGATTTTTCTTGTTTCTCGAGGTAGGCTTGTATAGCTATAAACTTCCCTCTTAGAACTGCTTTTGCTGCATCCCGTAGGTTTTGGATCGTCGTGTTTTCATTGTCATTTGTCTCTAGGTATTTTTTGATTTCCTCTTTGATTTCTTCAGTGATCTCTTGGTTATTTAGTAACGTATTGTTTAGCCTCCATGTGTTTGTGCTTTTTACGTTTTTTTCCCTGTAATTGATTTCAAATCTCATAGCACTGTGGTCAGAAAAGATGCTTGATATGATTTCAATTTTCTTAAATTTATTGAGGCTTGATTTGTGACCCAAGATGTGATCTATCCTGGAGAATGTTCTGTGCGCACTTGAGAAGAAAGTGTAATCTGCTGTTTTGGGATGGAATGTCCTATAAATATCAATTAAATCTATCTGGTCTATTGTGTCATTTAAAGTTTGTGTTTCCTTATTAACTTTCTGTTTGGATGATTTGTCCATTGGTGTAAGTGACGTGTTAAAGTCCCCCACTATTATTGTGCTGTCGACTTCCTCTTTTAGAGTTGTTAGCAGTTGCCTTATATATTGAGGTGCTCCTATGTTGGGTGCATATATATTTATAATTGTTATATCTTCTTCTTGGGTTGATCCCTTGATCATTATGCAGTGTCCTTCCTTGTCTCTTGTAACATTCTTTATTTTAAAGTCTATTTTATCTGATATGAGTATTGCTGCTCCAGCTTTCTTTTGATTTCCATTTGCATGGAATATCTTTCTCCATCCCCTCACTTTCAGTCTGAATGTGTCCCTAGGTCTGAAGTGGGTTTGTTGTAGACAGCATATATATGGATCTTGCTTTTGTATCCATTCAGCAAGACTGTGTCTTTTGGTTGGAGCATTTAATCCATTCACGTTTAAGGTAATTATCGATATGTATGTTCCTATTACCATTTTCTTAATTGTTTTGGGCTTGTTTTTGTAGGTCCTTTTCTTCTCTTCTGTTTCCCACTTAGAGAAGTTCCTTTAGCATTTGTTGTAGAGCTGGTTTGGTGGTGCTGAATTCTCTTAGCTTTTGCTTGTCTGTAAAGCTTTTGATTTCTCCATCGAATCTGAATGAGATTCTTGCCAGGTAGAGTAATCTTGGTTGTAGGTTCTTCCCTTTCATCACTTTAAGTATATCATGCCACTCCCTTCTGGCTTGTAGAGTTTCTGGTGAGAAATCAGCTGTTAACCTTATGGGAGTTCCCTTGTTCGTTATTTGCTGTTTTTCCCTTGCTGCTTTCAGTAATTTTTCTTTGTCTTTAATTTTTGCCACTTTGATTACTATGTCTCAGCATGTTTCTCCTTGGGTTTATCCTGTATGGGACTCTCTGCGCTTCCTGGATTTGGGTGGCTATTTCCTTTCCCATGTTACGGAAGTTTTCGACTGTAATCTCTTCAAATATTTTCTCAGGTCATTTCTCTCTCTCTTCTCCTTCTGGGACCCCTATAATGCAAATATTGTTGCATTTAATGTTGTCCCAGAGGTCTCTTCGGCTGTCTGCATTTCTTTTCATTCTTTTTTCTTTACTCTGTTCTGCAGCAGTGAATTCCACCATTCTGTCTTCCAGGTCACTTATCTGTTCTTCTGCCTCAGTTATTGGGCTATTGGTTCCTTCTAGTGTAGTTTTCATTTCAGTTATTGTATTGTTCATCTCTGTTTGTTTGTTCTTTAATTTTTCTAGGTCTTTGTTAAATATTTCTTGCATCTTCTCGATCTTTGCCTCCATTCTTTTTCTGAGGTCCTGGATCATCTTCACTATCATTATTCTGAATTCTTTTTCTGGAAGGTTGCCTATCTCCACTTCATTTAGTTGTTTTTCTGGCATTTTATCTTGTTCCTTCATCTGGTACATAGCTCTCTGCCTTTTCATCTTGCCTATCTTTCTGTGAATGTTGTTTATGTTCCACAGGCTGCAGGACTGTAGTTCTTCTTGCTTCTGCTGTCTTCCCTCTCGAGGCTTTGAGTTTTAAGCAACTTGCCTAATGCCACACAGCTAGAAAATGATTTATACTCAAAGTTGTCCATAGCCACTAATGCTATACTACTTCCCGAAGAGAAAGGCCCTATCTGTAGATGACTGGACCCAGTGAAACTTTGATTCATAGCTAACTATACTAAAAAAACAGGCCAACACAAACAGCTAAGTCAATCAAAACTACATAGCAATCATGTACACAAAAAATATTAAAGAAAAGCAAGCATATAAGCTGTGTATATTTATATATGTGTGTGTGTCTATGTATCCTTAAGATTATTTACCATTTTAGACGTCAGAGACATCTTTTCTCTGCATTAGAACCCATTATCAGGACTTGACTATATAGTTTTAACAACTGAAAGGGATTTTGCTTTTAATGATCCCACTAGAAGCTTTCAATTGCAGATCTGTGTCTTATCTATTGATACATCCCATCCCCAGCATCCAGCACAATGCCTCCCATATACTAGAAGCTCAGTACATAGCAAAGGAATACAGTAGTCCCCCATTATCTGTGAGGGATATCTTCCAAGACCCGCAGGGGATGCCTAAAACTGAAGATAGTACCAAACCCTATACATATTATACATACATACCTATGATAGTTTAGCTTAGAAATCAGGCACAGTAAGAGATTACCAACAATAACTAATAATGAAATAGAACAATTGTAACAATATACTGTAATAAAAGTTATGTGAATGTGGTCTCTCTCTCTCAAAATATCTCACTGCACTGTATTCACCCCTCTTGTGATGATAAGAGATGATACAATGCCTACATAAAATGTGATGAGATGAAGTGAATGAGGTAGGCATTGTGACATAGCATTAAACTACTGCTGACCTTCTGATAATACCTCAGAAGGAGGATCACCTGCTTTGGGTGATCCTGAATCATCAAGCCATGATGATGTCGATAGTTGGATGTTAGGAGCAGAAGACTGAGATAGGTGGGGATCACGAGTGTTAGAAAGTGGGACAGCTCAAGATTTCATTATGCTACTCAGAACAATGTGCAGTTTAAAACTTATGAATTATTTCTAGAATTTTCCATTTAATCTTTCTGAACTGCAATTGGCCCAAAATTGGTAATTTCAGTTACCGTGGCAGGTATCTGAAACAACGGAAAGGGAAACCACTAATGAGGGAGGACTACTGTACAATCATTAAATTTTAAAACTCTGTTCTAAGGTGAATGTTCCATTTATATGAATGTATGACAATGCATACATACCTGGAACATCACAGATAGTGGAGAAGCATTTATTTTAAGCAGAACAAGGTAAACTTTACACTTTCAACATAAAATTTCCCCCACTCTTTCTTAAATGCAAATAATTAAACACGAAACATGTTAATACAATCTTCTGGCTAACTTTTAATTATGGAAAAGTTGGAAAATTTAGTATTATCTTCAAAGCAACTACACCCTGGCAACAGATACATTAATTATGTGTGAACATTAGACTTAGTCAAAACAAAGCGTGACATAAGAACTAAATTACAATTGTCAAGATTGTAGGCCTAAATTTAGCAACTTAAGCACATTTAATCATAAACTCCAAACTAACTTAAATTTTATTTCCTTGATTTTAACAATTACTAGGAAGGTAAAAAATATATATACAAAATACAGTGAAACAACAAAAAGAGGAAAAGATGAGCAAAGCATGAAGAAAGTTTCTTCTAGAGGTTGATGACACCCCACCTAGTGATATTTCCTTCAACACAGATGTTAGTTAGTAACCCTTATCAAGAACAGGAGTCATCTGGCCCAGTCTATCCTGCCTTATCCTATTATCCATATGTTAATAGTCTTTTTTCTATTTGGCTTCTATCACACTCCAATGCAAATCCTTTTAGGAAGTTGGTAAAGACACAGAACGCAAATTTAACTAATCTGTCTTCTATTCTTAGTTGACTTTTGGCCACAAAAGTAGTGACTCTAGAAGTCCATAGTATTCTACCCAATGCCTGGTATATAGCAGACACCACCCAAATTTTACACGTCTACTGATAGGAAAGCAGTGAGCCTGCTGGGAATATTCCAAGGTTGCCAACCTTCTTAAGCTTCAGTCTCTGTAACTGCAAAAATGAGCATAATAGTATCGATTTCATAAAATGACTATCAGCATTAAAAGTGCCTAGTGCACAGTGACCACTTCATCTATTATATATTTTATTTTGAACCTCAGTTTCCTCATAGGTTAACAGGGATCAATAAAATCTAACCCAAAGAGCTGTGAGAATTCAATGAGTACACATATGTAAATCAATTGGCATAAATACTTGCCATAAAGTAGGTCTTCAATAAACCGTAATTCCTTTCTTTGCTACCTTGTCTCTAAATGCCTATTTTAAGATCCAGAAGAAATTTAAAATCCAAAGTATTAGAAGGTTACTAGTTGGTTGAAAGAATAAAAATCACAGCATTCTAATAAACTTCTATGACGTTTTCTGGCACCAATACAAATTGCTATGAAAGCCTAAAAATTAGCATTTAGTAGTACATAAACTATGTTCTAGAAGAAACACTAGAAGAAATTCAAATAAGTCTTTTAAATTAAAATTCATTCACATTTTTACCTTTTCTTCTAGTTGGTCCTTCAAACACTGGTATTTTAGCTTCAGTTTTTTGTTCTCATTTTCATTCTGAGTTAATTCCTCTGTCAGCCTGTCATACTGTGATTTCAGCTTCTCTAGCTGAGAACGCTGGACTTTAGCCATAGTCTTATCTTCTAAGCTTTCTGCCTGAGAGAAAAAGGAGAAAAGAGAAAGTCCACTGGCCACAGCCAAACTGTACACAAAACAAATTCCACATTACATCAGTGGGCAAACACTTCGAGATTTTGCTACCTCTAAGCATTCACACATAAACATACATGCAAAGGAAACTTTCTTTGCATGTGTTCAATCTCTCCTTAGCATTCACTGAGCAACCAATTAAGTGACAGGTACTCTACTAGGTGCTGAAGATAACAGGCATGAACCGTAAAAGAGACAGATACAACGGTCAATTCTGACAACGATGAACAAGAAGTGCTTAATAAAGGTGCAGGCAGAGGTACGTGCAACCCAAAGAAGGGACACTAAGTGCTGAGAGGGGAAGGGTTATTAGAGAAATGTCCCCATAAGGATATACTATGGGATATTACTGCCTGATCAGTCTCCTCATCTATAAACGGAGCTTAACAATATTCCTACTCAAGCTACACTCTCGCTTTTGTGAAAGACTTGTGTATTTTTTGTACAATGTAATTATTAATACCACTCTTGTGCGGCTAAAAAGGTTATGGATCAGAGTAGCCAAAAAATATAAATAACTTAATATGAAAGAGTTTACCAGTGATTCTTTCAGTACCAATAGTGCAATAAAGTACCTCGTTTTCGTTTATTATTTGGAATATAACCAGAATCAGCTTTAAAAAAAAAAACAATAGGAATAATCGGTGGATGGGATTCAATAAGGATTTGCCAGGCATGTGAAGTTAAAGACTTAAAATAACAACAATGTAAATACTGACTATATGTCAGGCACTGCTCTAAGACCTTTTCGTATAGTTGTCCCTTATTCCATCCTCACCACAACCTGACTAGGGAGACACTGTTATTGTCTCCTGTTTTGAAACTGAAGCAGAACAACACTAATCATTTGCCCAAGGGTATGTAGTGAGTAAAGCAGAGCCAGGATTTGAACGCAGGATTCTCTCTACTGTCCATGTTTTCAGCTACTCTGCCTCACTGTCTTTAAAAGGTACCTATATCATATGGTTTTAAAAACCAGCTGGGTGCAACTTGCAATGTTAACTAGTTACACCTACCAGTTACTGACAGCCTGTAAGCACCCACATAGAATCTGTTTAAAATACGTGTTTCAATGCCTAAAATATATTTGTTTCTTTCCTTTGTATAAGTTTATTATATGTATATAATCAGGTACATAGGAACATAATCGCTGGAAGCAATTTCCCAAAAGGAAGAAGTTTTGTGAGTTTCAGACAAGAATCTATATCTTATTCACCCCACAAAATTCAGCTAAGACTTGATGCCACTTTGAGTTAACAAAAGAATTGATGTTTTTAATGAGGAATCCTGTATTCACTACCCAAAAATAAACTTACAAAATAAAGTCTCTCATCAGGAAAATTGTTCGATTATTATTTTAGGTTTCAGTAGAATACTTAGCTTTTTTTTGTGTCTTATAAAAAGTGTAGGTATAGACAGTTTTCCCCCAAGGCCAGTGGTGTCTGGGCCAGCTCACAGAGACATTCAGGAACCAACTGTGCTCATCTCTTCCCAACTCTATCTCCAGTGATGCTGTTTGATAGCTTGAAACCAGCCAAATGGGGGGTTTTATACCACTGAACTTGGCAAATGCTACAAATCTGGGTTCCCCTCTTTGCCCCCGGAGAACCTATTTTTAAAACAGTTACCAGCACACTAATGCCTAAGTTTGACTAAGAACTTACTTCTTGTTGTAGTTTTATTATTACATTTACATTTCATTTTAGGGTTTACAAAGTGATATAACACTCACAAAAACCCTGTGATAGAGAAAAACATTACTGTTTCCATCCTACTGATGAAGTACAAAAACGTTAAGTAACTTGACCAAGATCATATGGCCAGCAAATGGCAAAAATATAGAACTCCACTCTTGGTCTTCTGATTCCAATAAAGGCTCTTACAAAATTATTTTTGTTGAAATAATAATGAGGTGATAACCCAATATCCTTCAAATATTAATAGCAGCTAGAATATTTCATAAAAATATTTTACATTTAAATTTAAAAACAGGCATGAGAAGGGTAGATCTAGATGGGGAAAAATATAACTTCTGCAGAGAAAAAAATATGGGTAATGTATCACACTTATTAGACTCAGAAAAAGTAACAGATTAAGGTGAAGCCGAAAGACAAAGAAATGTAACATTTACAGAGCTATTTATCTAAAGCCCTCTTGTACATAACTCAGTGTATTAAATCTTCGATGACGACCATTGCTATCAACTCCTGTTAATTAATATAAACGAGTCAAAAGTACGGAATTATATTCATAAAATAGCATGAGGTGGGGCTGTTCCTATGGGTAACTTATTCGGTTTAAGAGAAGAGTACTGGGCTCTCACGATCTCTGGTTCTCCTGTTAAGCTCGTATGCTTCTTTTGTACCACATTATAGAGTAACTACAACATTCCTCCGCATCTCAGTCTTCCGAATTAAAAAAAAAATCTAAAGTTTTCGGAGAATCTACAGAATAGTTCTAAACGGCGTCTTCTTTATATACAGGTAATGTCTTAAAGCTTTATTGTCACCTCACTATACACAAATACAAAGCACTTCTTTTGGATGAGGAAAGCAATTTTACCACATTACAGGGAAAGAGCCAAACCAGACAGATCATAAAGCAAGTCAGCAGCAAATCCTTTGATTTCTGGCTTTTCAAACATTTTAACCCAACATCCACGGAACATGTTCTATATGTCTCAAACATCATGCTAGACACCATAAGAGGATACAAAAATGGCTAAGACCTGCTACCTGCCCCTCTGGAGATGTACGAAAACAAAACAGACACACCATAATATAAGGCAGCCTAAATGTGCTGTACTAGCAGTTCCAAAAGAGAGCTATGGAAACACAGAGAATCGAAAGATTTATCCCAACCTCAGTTGAGATATATGCCATCTTCAGTGAATCCATAAAAGAAGTGAAAAATTAATTGGGCCTTGAAAGATTAGGCAGCCTTTTTCCTCCTGCAGATTGAGGGAAAAGACAATCCAGACGAAGAGCAAGCAGTGAAAAGTATGTATAGGAAAGCTGTACATTCGTATGAGGCCAGTTGGGGAGCATAAAAGGCTCCAAATGTGAACAGCTCAGGCGGGACCATACTGAGGAGGACTGGACTAGATTTGAGACTTTGCTCCAGAGACAATAATGGTTTTTGAAGGTTTCTGAGCAAGAAGTGATGCACTTAGATCAGTGTTTTGAAAAAGGCAACAGGTGGTATCTGAAGGTTGAAAGGGAGGAGTTGGGGGGTAGAAAGAGGAACTAAGGGGGAAGTAGGGAGGCTACTCGGAGCTGTGTCTCGTGTCTCCATAGTCCAAATTAGTTGCCCACATCCTGTTTGCTACTATGACACATGATATATTGCTCATATGCCTAGGCGGCCAGGAGCAAATGCAATTTCTGTCAAACAGGCTGTACCTCCTGACTTCACCTCCCTCTCAAGAAAGCATGTTACAATGTGAGAATGATGCTCTTATATAGATGACCTTGAATCTGTAGTAACTGATTAAATCACTACCAGCTCCTGCTGAAATGTGTGTTTATCACACAACCTAAATAGTGGTGATGAAAGCCAGAAATATGTCAGTAACAGCAAGAAGAAAAGGAGGGTGTAGTTTCAACTACATTCCCAAGAAAACTGCAATTTCTTTGAAAGAACCGTTTCTCAAGCCATGGCCTAACAAATCATGACACACTCATCTTCATGCAAAAGCCCTGCCTTCCTGAGATTCACGCCATTCCCCATCAACTCCACCTTCCTTGATGGCAGCAGTTGACCGACCAGTCGTCCTCTTCGATGAAGTTTTGGCCATGTGATCAATTAATGCCTTCACAACAGCATCATAAATACCCAAATATCTACCCAACAAACTAACTTCAAAGTTATTTGACCTGCTCTGTTCCAACCACCTTCACCTGTATTCCACAACAGCAACCCACTGCATTACCACCCCCTGCACCTTAACTCTGAACTCTTAAGAATTCCTACCAAATAAGCAGCCTGTGGTCCTAGATTCCTCTCCATCCACTCTCTCATCCCTTTGCCCATGATACTTCTTCAACGGTAGCCACATGACAGCACATTGCATGCTCCCAGACTAGCCTCATGCAGCTTGCACCGGCCTTCACAGCACTACGTCTTCACCACCATAAACTCCTTACTGCACTGCTACTCTACTCTCCTTCAGAGGGAAGAAAGAGACCATCAGTCAAGAGTCATATCAACAACCCTAGTCCATTCCTATCAACTTACCCAAGCTTACTTCTTTCTTTCAAAACCTTCAGAGGAAGATATGCCCCGTCTCCTGCTGAATCCTATCCACTCTGTTTTTGATCCAACCCCTCACATCTCCTCAGGGAACTTCTCCACCCATCTGCGACAAGTGAACACTTTTTTGGTTCTTCTTTTAGCCTGTCTGCCACGTTGACACTCCTGACTATACCTTTCTAAAATGTCCTGCTTGGGTCTCCAAGATACCATTCTCTTCTGGTTCTCATCCTGTTTCCCATATGGTTCTTCATTCTTATTTGCTAGAAACTCTTTCTCAATTCTTCCTTTAAACACTGGTGTTCTAGAATTTCATCCTCTTCTTTCTCTTTGCATAATGTCATTCAAATCCTATGATTTCAACTGCCAACAATGGATTACTGGCTCCCAAATATCTAACTTTAATCTCAACTTCCTCCTCAACTTCTAACCCATTATGTACTAAACTGTTCTACCCAGACTTTCATGGTTAGGTTTAAGGTCCCTTCCACCTAACTCAACATGCTAAAAAGCTGGATTTGGCATTATTCTCTCCAAATCTGCTGTTCTGTCTATATTATCCATCTTGACAAACAGCCTCATTATCCAACTAGTCACCCAAATCTAAACCCAGTCAATCTAGATTCTAAACCTTTTCCAGTACAGCAATGTAGTTAAGAATTCAAGCATTTGACTACCTGAGTTCAAATCCTGTCTCTACTCCTCTCCAGCTGTAAGACCTTGGGCAAGTTAACTTAACTTCCCACGTCTCAATTTCCTCATCAGAGAGAAATTAACACCACACAATCTGCAGGGATGATGTGAGTATTAAATGGGCAACACATGTAAGATTCTTATAGTAATAAAACCGGCACAAACTAAGTGCTGAAAAAATGTCTGCTAGTATTATTATTATTGCCACAGCCAATCAATCAATATATATTTATTTTATTTTTTTTACGATCAGCTCTTCTCCATATCTGATTCTACTCTTGTTTATGTCCATATCAACTCTGAAAGACTATTATGCCATATTTCACCAATATCAAAACACGTTTTTTTTTTTTTTCACATTTTACCTTCTCTGTCTTGGGATGGGCAGTATTTTTTTTTTCTTAGCACACAACAATGATCCATCTTACAAATGATGGTGTCTTAGGTTACATGAAATAGAATAAAGGCCTCTTACATATTCTTTCAGTCTCCATTCTGCTCTGCCCACCCCACGTAAATGAATCCAAATCCACTACTGCCAGCAGTCTATACAGGGCTGGAGAAGAATTAATAAAATAGCCAAAAGCATTCTACAAATGGCAGTTTAATTATAATTAATAATTAATAATTTCATATTTATCATAAGCATTTTTATGGTAGTGGCATATCAAGGAATTTTGAGAAAAAATATATTAATCTTTGAAGATTTATCCATGTATTCACCCATTCAACAGATATGTATAATGTTCCAGGAACTGGGCACTGGGGATATAGCTGTAAACAAAACAGAATCAAATCCCAGTCCTCATGGTGTTTTCATACTAATAAAAGGAGATTAAAAAATTAAAAATATGGAATCTATATCATATGATGATGAGTGCTATGGAGAAAAACTAAAGCAGGAAGGAGGGATAGATTTATCACACTCCTGACAATCATGTTATGAAATGATTCCCCTGCATGGTGATAAATGCTAATACCATTAGATCTTACAATATTTCCCCAAATGTAAGATCTCAATTATGCATTTACTCAGGCAACTTTGATTTGGAAAAGAAGGGATAAATCTCAAAAGCCTTGGGTTTACAAAACCCATAAGCTGATCCACTTTAGTTACCATACCAATAAGGACCATGGTTATAGCTTCTACGACCTTGACAAGTCTTTGCCTTTTATATTTTAGGAGATCATAAATGTTGAATGAGGGCACGTTTCAGGTCCACGACTTACTGCCACCTCTGCCTTTCCTGAACTCCCAAAATAGCTAAACGTTCTTTTTAAAGGGCTTCAGTGCTCTGAAATAGGTGCTCCCAGGTGGCTACTATAACTCATTTCAACCTGGCCGAACAGGCATGAATAAGCCTCTTTATTGTTAGTTCTATCTTCCCTTCAGTGCTTGGGAATACAGAATGATCTCTAAAAATTTACGCTTTATTAACTTCATGAGCCACTAGAAAATTTCCTCCAGTATCATCAGGATAATTCAGTGTGGGTACCTTCAGTGTCTTAATATGATTCTCGGCCTCACTCTTTTCTTTCTTGAAGTGCTTCATCAGCTCCTGGATATTCTGTTCATGTTTAGTTTTCACACTCTGCAATGAGGATGTGAGATCTTCCAGCTCCCTCTGGTGAACATCTCTTTCTAGCTTTAACTGTGTAATGATCGTAGCTGTTTCTTCATCTTTGGATTTTGCCTGTGTCTTGAGGTCAGAAAGGTTCTTGAGTACCTCTTTCCTTGCTCTCTGTTCCTCCGCCAATTTATTGGCAAGGTCTGCCCGGATGGCACTCAAGTCCTTGATGGCCTCTTGCATCTCAAGAAGCTGAGCTTGGTCCTTGGCCTGGTTCTCCTTCAGCTCCGCAATTTCTTCCTCCAGATGCGTTTTCTCAGCTTTCATCTGGCTTTGAATCGTACTCTGCTCTTTCAATTCACTTTCTAGCCTCTGGATGGTATCCAGGGAATCCTTGACTTCTAGTTCAAGGTCAGCCTGATGAGACTTAACATCACTTAGTTTTTGCTCCTTACAGTGAAGCTCCTCCTCTTGAAGGGCACGCTTGGTTAGCACATCATTCAATTCCTTTCGAAGATTCTCTATTTGTTGTAACGCTGCATAAAGCTGGCTTTTCAATTCATCCTTTTCTTTTAGGATCTATTGGGTTAGGAACAGAAAGCAAAAATTACTGTAAAATGCACCATATACACTGCCAGAAAACAAAAATAAGGTTTAAGCCACAAGGAGAAGAAAAATTCATAAAATAATATTTTGTATTTCTTTCTGGTTTTTTAATGAAAAATACTTTTTAGGATAGAAAAAGGAAGAAAAATACAATTGCTCTGAAGAAGTACCACACTGAGATATATGTTTCAGATTTTCATCACCAAAACATATCAATCCATGATCATAAATAATTATTTAAATGTAAGATAAAATTGATCAAAAGAATGGGGGAAATAAAGGCTTCAATTATAATTTACCAGAGGTTGAAATAATACAGTGTTACTTAAAGTAACATGATTTGCATTTCAATGGCACACTTTTTAAAAGGAGAAACCTCAAAACAGATACAAAACAGATTCGGAAGATAATATAGGGAAGCATGCACATATAATCTACGAAAGGTTTTGGTACAATCAGTCATTATTAATCAAATAATGTCCACAGTGACAAGAAACACACCAGTATGTTAACAGGGAGTCTTCAAGTCCCATGAAGGTAGAAATGAGTTTAAGATTAGGAGAGGTTGGGAAAGGACTCACAAGAAGAGTCAAAGGACCAGAAGGCTATCGCCCTCTGCCAGCCTTTTTAGGGGGTTAGGGCTAACATTGAGGGACAGCAGCCAAGAACTAACCTGCTAATCCTCACCATCCATCAATGCAAACAAAAAAGCCAGCAGCTAAGGAGACTGAAACTGCCCCACCCCCACCCCAACACTGGCACCAAGACCATTTCTGTACCTGGTTATTGATGCCTACCATGGCTTAACCCTTAAAAAAAAAAAAAAAAATTAAGATTCATTTTAGAATTAGAAATAATGAGTTAAGATGCAAACAGTTTCAAGGCATTTTTGTACTTGACATTTTACACTGCAGTGTGAAACAATTCATGATAAAATGTAATGAGTCAATCACTCCAAAAAAAATAGTTTCCTCAAATCCCTCTCATTTTAACAGGGAGAATCAGCATGAAGCTAACATGAGAAATAATAAAAGGAGGGGATTAAGCAGTTGAGCTCTGACCAGGAGAACTGAATTTGATTCTCAGTCCAGTCATAAGCAGTTCTATGGCCTTAAAGAAATTATTTATCTTCATAAAGATAGTAATAGAAGCTACATCACAGCGTTGTGATGACGA
The DNA here is from genome assembly GCF_028023285.1 of Balaenoptera ricei. Taxonomy (NCBI): domain Eukaryota; kingdom Metazoa; phylum Chordata; class Mammalia; order Artiodactyla; family Balaenopteridae; genus Balaenoptera; species Balaenoptera ricei. The sequence continues at coordinate 165,964,230 of NC_082640.1, forward strand.
CTAGTGGCAAGGGAGAAACAAACAGTGGGGGTGGGATTTAAGTTCAAGGAGAAACCAGGATCTCAGGGAGGTACTTATGCAAGATAGTGATCAAAGCTGTGAAGAGAGGGGATAACTGATAAAGCAATGTCCCTGGATTGAAAAGAGTCTGCAACACAGATGAAAGAGTTCACTCTAGAAGAAAGATTTTAACGCAGGAAGAATGGCTAGAAATATAGATAAGCCTAGGTGGATGTATTATTTTTCTATTGCAGTGTAACAAATTCCAACAAATTTCGTGGCTTAAAACAACACCCATTTATTATCTCATTGTTTTCCATAGGTCGTAAATCCTGGCAAGGTATTCTGCCTCAGGTCTCCTAATGCTAAAAGCAAGGTGTCAGCTAACCTGGGCTTTTATCTGGAGGCTTTGGGGGGAGAATGCACTTGCAAGTTCATTCATGGTGTTGGACAAATTTAGTTCTGTGGACCTAGGACGTGTTTCCTTGCTAGCTTTGGGCCAGGGGTTTTTCTGAGCTTCTGAAGACCACCCACACTCCTTGGCTGACGGACTCCTCTGTCTCTGCAGCCAGTAACACCACACTGAACCCTTCTCATGTTTTGAATCCCTCTGACTTCCCTTTCTCCCAACAGCCAGAATAATTTATCTGCTTTGAAGGACTCCTGTGATTAGATGAGGCCCATCCAGATAATCTTATCTTAAAATCTACTTGCCAAGTAACATATCATAATCATGGGAGTGATAATTCATCTTATTCACAGGTTCCAGGAGTTAGGTTGACACATCTTTGGGAGGTCACTCTATATACCACACAAGAGAAGACAAAAACTGACAGAATCCAGTCTTGGCTGTAAGGGTAATGTGGGAGGGACCTGAGAATGAGGGGAGGGTGCGTAAATATAGTGGCTAATGTTTGGAACAGACAACATAGGCCCCTGGCCCTGAGTTAAGAGACTTCCATGTAGCCCTGAAGATAAAAATCGTATTTCCAAGATGGTCCTAGCACATAAAATGTCTTTGATTTCAAAGTTGGTTTAAACAGCAAGGATATTTATTTTTCTCACATGATGGGAAGACCAGAGATGGGGTAGCTCAAGAAGAGTCCTTCAAAGCTCAGGCTTTGCTACTCTACAACTCTCCATGTTTCGCCCTCAGCTTCAGTGTTCCAAATTACATTGATTCATGACAAAAGTGACAGTCTTTGGGTGGACAGTCTCAGACTATGTTGGTCAAGTTTAGAATTTCTTTGGCAATATACATACTAAAAGCTAAGTAAGTTTTGTCTATTTTCTTTTGGTTAATGCTTGGCTAGTAGCCATAGCCCAACATTTTGTCTAGACATTGACTCTGAGTCTGAAAATGTCAGTGTCTTAACCGCCACCTCAATATCCTGGACATTCCCAGGGGCCCTCAGTTGAAGAGCCTTTATCTTGAGGGAATTCAAAACAATGGACTTGGGTCTCCTTTGTCTGGCCAGAAGTACTTAAATAGGAGAACTTGAAAGGGGCCTGAAAAATCAGGCTGTTTTTTACCTCATTTAAATTTCTGCTAAGTTTCCTACCTCCCTCTCTTGCTTGGACTAACTTCAGCATGGATAAACAATTTGGCTTTCCAACCCTAAAAGACTCCAAATTATCAGACTCCGTAAATGTGGATTACAGATTGCAGATTTTCAGTCTCCCAATGCCCCCAAATCTTGCTCTCTGCTTTTAGACAGATCAGTTTCAACCTATACTTGTCTTTCCCTTCCAGGACTTTTCTGAAGGCTGCAATAAGTACACAACAGACTCCAACATCCTGAAGTTCTTCTACTGGTCACTTAATACCATCCCCTGAAGCACAGCATCAAGGTCCCAAGGTATGACTTCCGATGGTTCAGTCAATGGCATGGCAAGGTTTTCCAATTATTCCTTCAGAAAAGTACGATTCTCCCTGTCCTCACCCCACTTCTCCACTTAATCAATCCTACATTTTAGGTTCTTTAACTTATAGCTCCTTACTCCTAGAATGCTGCTTCACATAAGCTTGAATTTCTTCTGCTGAGAGTAAGAGAAAACTCCAGTTCAAGCTGGCTTAAACTGCAAGGTAATTTATTATCATTCCAGGCAGAAGTGCTCCACAGTATGTCGAAGCTCTAGACCCAGCTCTCTGCACTGCTCTCAGCAGTGCCCTCCCTTGGAGCAAGGCTTCATTCTCAGGACCACAGCAAGATAGCTTCAGCCATTTCTGGCATCACAGCCAAATATAACAATATTCAGAGAAGAGGAACATCTCCCTCCTAGTGTTATGTTTTTTAGGAATGAGTAAATGTTTACCAGAAGCTCCCCAACAGACTTCATAGTTCACTCTTCAGAAGAAGAATAGTTCTTGATCAGAAGAGGGCTATATGCCTAGTAACTGGCCTACACATTAATTTTTTAATGGAATGCAATGAATTGCGGTGCAGTCAGGGAGGTAACCAAGACCACTGTAGGAGCCAACTGATATCCTACGTAAGTTTTGCTAGTACCACTCAAGAGCAGGAAGAGAAAAAGTAGAGAGTTGGGTTGACTCCAGATTGAAGATCAGTAAAATGTGTGAGGTGGAAGCAAGACGTTGAAGATGCTGGTGAGCATGTCGGCGGAGTAGCTTTTCATGAAGTCCAGTCTGACAGGAAAAAACCGATTCCAGGAAACGGCTGGTCAACCAAAGGAATGTGGAAAGATCAAAATCAGATGCTAATAGCTAAAAGAGGAAAAGGGAATAAAAGAAATGTGGACAATCAGAGACTGAAATTTTAGAACTAAAGATCTGAACACAGAGAAATTACAGATGACGACAAATCTTAGCCATTGAAATCAGCTGCTGAGTGATTTGAAGGTCACTATAAAATAGGAAATTAATGAAGTATAAGGATACAGAGTTCAATGGGTTGCTGACTTGAACTTGGAAATCACCGAAGATACTGGCAAGAATTACGTGTAATGAAACAGGCTGAGGGGAAGCCAGGTGTGAAAATCCTTGGGAAATGTGGAGGCGAAATGGAGAAATAAGTAGCAGTCAGGAACAATGGGAAGGGAACGTTCTAACCAAACACTGCTTCCATAGAAGAAGAGCTGTAAGGGAAGATTATGAGAGGAGGATTGAAAATGGCTGGTGTGAACCCAAAAGAATGATACGGCCTAAAACCATGGTGATTATAGGAACAGGAACCAATTCCTCAAAGGCCTGACTGCCCAGTATATATAGTTTTTTGAATTAACTAAAAGGTAGACAAGACAAATTTTTAAAGAAAAAAAAGCTATTTTTCTGCATGTGAGGGAACATGCAGAAAGACTACTGGACTATACTAACATATCAGTGCTCTAACCTTTCTTAAGTTGCTTATAAAAATTATACATTAAAAAAGTATGCACTTTAGCACTGATCCTTCTTACTTTTCAACCATTAAGAAATTCAAATTTTAAAAGACAGTATATATTACATATAGCTCTTTTATTTCCCTCAGCATGAAGGCAATACACAGAAGGAAAAGATGGCAATTTAAGATTCTTGAAGTCAAATACTATCAAGCAAAAAGCTCAATACATGGGCAAGCCAATTATTCTGCCAATTCAACAAGAAAAACAAGACAAAGCCAAATCAAACCTAGGGATCATTCCCATTATCCATGTTAGAAAAAAAGAACATGAATTTGGAAACATTCAGAAAAGTATACATTATGATCAAAATCCAAGTTCAGATTTTTTCCTTTATCATTTTCAAAGCACATATAAAAACCAATGACTTCAAAAAGCACTTTGAAAGAAAAAGGCAAAAGTATCACAATTTATGATTAGATTATTTATATCCATAGAATTTTAGACCTTCCAATATGCGTTCATCTACATATCTCTAAAGAATATCATGATTCCCTAATATAAACATCCATGTCATTGTCTTTTTTTTTCCCCCCAACATCTTTATTGGAGTATAATTGCTTTACAATGGTGTTAGTTTTGGCTTTATAACAAAGTGAGTCAGCTATACATATACATATATCCCCATATCTCCCCCCTCTTGCGTCTCCCTCCCACCCTCCCTATCTCACCCCTCTAGGTGGTCACAAAGCACCGAGCTGATCTCCCTGCGCTATGCAGCTGCTTCCCACCAGGCATCCATTCTACATTTGGTAGTGTACATATGTCCATGCCACTCTCTCACCTCGTCCCAGTTCACCCCTCCCCCTCTCCGTGTCCTCAAGTCCACTCTCCACATCTGCGTCTTTATTCCTGTTCTGTCCCTAGGTTCTTCAGAACCCTTTTTTTTTTTTTAGATTCCACATATATGTGTTAGCATACGATAATTGGTTTTCTCTTAAGGAAAGTATACAACCTTACCTTTCTGGGTTTTTTCTGCAATGATATGCTATTTGTTTGATATTCCATATTCTTCAGTAATGAAGCAGTTTTGTGATATGATATATATCTTATAATCTTACCAAGATTCCAAAATGTAAAAAATAAATAAGAGCAATTTTTAAGAGAATAAAAGCCTTTGGCCTTCTAATGAATTTTTAAGTGGCACATCTTAAAGCAGAAAATAAATTAAGCTGGAAAAAGAAAAACTGAAGTAGGCACAGAACTATTTTGAAAATGCAAAAATTGCATCTTCTGAGCATATAAAATGGCTCAACAAGGCTACTTATTAAACAATTAACTCATTCTTTAAACTATAATGTGTTTTATTTGTAAACCAGTATCATTTTTATTTTAACATACACTTCCAAATATACCCTGGAGTCATTTTTGGAAAATAATTAGTCCTAAAAAACAAAAAAGGAGTAGGCTGTATTACTACCGCCCTAAGGTGGCTCTGTGATTTTATTAAAAATTAAATACTCTTTAGAGGCATTATTCAGTAAGATACTAAAAATATACTTTTTCCAAAGTTATTTACAATGTATTTCCACATCACAGACTTACTGGACATTTGAATTTACAGTGAAATATCTGTTACCCTTTCTTCCTTGATTAACCATTGCTCTAACTGCGACATGCTGCATTAATTTTTAAGGCTTTTAAAGTGGAAATTACAATGCCTGCTGTGATAACTGTAATACTACCCTAACTGTGGCAATCACTTTAAAACTACTTCTTTGCTTATTATTAGCAATGCTAAGTGATAAAAATAATTATATCAAGAGTATTCTGGGAAATGAGTATTTAACAATTTTTAATATTCTGAAAAGCTCAATCTAGATAACTCTCAGTACCATGGATTAGGATACTGTCTGATGGCATGGACCCTTCTAAATTTCCTCTAATTAAGTAAAATCCCCAGATGGTTCTCAATCAATCAATCCCCCCAACCACTCTTCTCTCTAGCTACCTCCCTTATATCCAGGCTCATTGAACCAGTTGCCAAACCAGGCTGACAACAGAATAATCAAGGGAGAGCAATTTCCTGGGATCAAATCAATTCAGATTCAAGCCTGAAAGGCTTAGAGCTGCTTTATCTTGGGGCAACTAGTCATCCAGTAAGTGTCAGATGGGTTAAAGTGAAAAGCACTCCACAATGAGTGCAAAGTGATCACTTCCTCCATCTTTTACATGTCCAAGAAATTCATACGTAAAAACGAAAGCATCTTTTCCATGACAGCTCATCTGTCATGAAATAAGCATCTGTCACTCTTAAGTGCTGACAATTGATTTCATAAATATAATTGCCCTACATTTTGCTTTCTTTTGAAAGAAAGTCGACTTATCCAAATGACTATTCTTCTGGAACATTCAGAGTTCTTGACAAGTGACAAATGACAAAGCAGAAGTGATAAACCAAGACTAAACATGGATAAAAATCAATCATGACTTTCCTGCTTATTACCTTAGAAACATCTGGGTTTAATTCAATGCAAAGATACAGTTGAGAATCAACATAGGAGCATAAAATCCATTTAAAGTAATTGATTATACAAGAGAAAAGATGATGTGAAATGCATACACAGATCAATGAAATGCTTTTTGTTGCCATCAAAGAGGCACAAAAGCCTTAAAGAGGTTTGAGATCTGATAATACTGCTCAGTGAGATTATCAATGTCACTCACTTAACTTACAGAAGCTGCCAGAAAGTGGTCCAGTAGTAACGGCTGCATTTTAAATGCTTCTTTCTAACCAATACTTAAGTCGAAATATACAAATAAATGAGATTTTAAAATACATGCATTGGGGGAAAAGGCATGTGATATTAAGGAAGATTTTGTGATTCTCTTCCATTTGGATATTAAAGGATAATTTCAAATTAGGGAACTAAAAGCTATACTAGAGGAGGAGAGTGGATCTATTTTAAGTGTAAACTCTGAAAAGCCACAGAATGTTAAAAGATTACAAAGCCTTTAAAAAGGTTTTAAAAACTAAGTTACCTTTTACCTTGAAAGAGTCTAGACATAAAGACTCTTCTATCAAGAACACCTTGATAGGTTATATGCACAGCATAGCATTCAAGTGTTTGTTCAAAGGACAAATGAATGAATGGTTGGTCACAGCAAAAATCAGTCCTCAGGAATTTGGCTTTTGTACCTGATTATTCTTGTCTGTCAGTTGATCAAGGGTTTCAGATTGTTTCTCCAGTGCTCGCTCTAACTTCTTATGCTTGAGCTTCCACTGCCTAATGGACTCCTGAGCTTTCAGCTTCAGCTCTTCTCTCCTCTCCTCTGCCTCCTGCCTCAGGGCCTCTGACTGCTGGAACTCAAGGAGGTACTGCTCGGCCTGCTTGGTTGCATCTTCAGCATGTTGAGTCAGCTTTGAGATCTGGAGGTCAGCGCGCTTATGTCTGGCGTCACATGTCTCAAAGTGATTCTGGATCTCCTTCAGTTCATCCAACATCTCTAGTTGCTGTTTCTCCCTGTTCTCCAATTCACATGTTAAATTCTAGGAAGAAAGCATGTGAGATATCAGGAACACGTTCTTGTCAAAATTAGATGCATAACATATCATCAAACAAGAATCACTAATGTCACTAAATTAGCAATCAATCTAGAAAATACGATCTTTTTCCATGTATTTTATGATCACATTAGTTGAGAATAATTTTTTATAAAAATATTTTCTTTTTTAGACTACTTCATTATCCAAAAAGGAAAAATATGTTTTTTTCCAATGGACTGTCACTAGAATAGAAGGTCTTGCTGATGAGAAAAACAATGTGCATTACTTTAGTAAGAACCTAGTGTTTTGTACAACTGAAGAAACGTCAATGTTTTAAAATTTGTCAGATATCAGAGCAATTATATGCAATCATACGCAATGCTTCACTTTTTGGCAGCACCTAAAATTTTGTTATAATAAAATAAAAATCTGTAAAAAAAAATGAGCATTGATGATAGAAACATCAGTAATAGATAACACTGTATGTGAAAGTCCATTTAAAAGACTCTCAATAAAGTATTTATAGATAGGTTATTTCCAGCTAAATCAACATAATGTTGTAAGTTGATGAACTTACCTCGAGCTTACATAAATCACTGCAGGACAGATTTTTAAATAAACTTAAATTTATGTGGAATATGTACCTAATCAAGAAAAGAACCTAAACTCTTAAAAGCTAGCTTCCCCAAACCAAAAGTGGTCAATAATACATTTGGAACTTACACTTAATCATCATGATTCATACATATTTTTAATCTGAGAAAAATGGGCAAAGATGGATTGTTAACTTCAAAAGTGAGAGGACATTATATAACATTCCATACAAATAAAAGAATGATATAATCATTAACATTAAGCCACTCTTGTAAAACTCTGGAAGGGAGAGACAAGTTCAAATACAAGTGCTTCCAATGTATCCCATAAGCTGTCCCTCCTGAGCCTTAGTTTCCAAATACCTGTGGTTACAACGGTAACATGAAAATGTCATGTGTCCAAGTAAGATTGGGTTCAGAAGGCTAAGATGACGCTGCAAGCTGGACAAACAATAAATATCATCTACACTGTCCTGAAGCACCTACAAACAGAGACTGGAAACATTTAAAAACCTCCTATGACTCTAACAGCAGAATGTTCAGTTCCAGATTCATCATCCCTGAACTGTGGCTCAAATAAAGTTAAATTTCTCTCATGATTAAAGTCATGGTGTGACATTATGGCAATAACATAAAAATAATGCCTCGAAAACAAGAGGTTTGCATTTGCTCAGTTTGCTAAATTCAATGCAGCCTGGAAGAGATGAGTCACTCCTTTATCCACCCAAACAAAATAGTAAATTGAGAACTGTGCACTTGTTTGTGTGGAAAATTCTAAAATGAGATCAGAATACCCTAGTGATGGTGGTTTACCCCTTTGCCCTTAGCCAAAAATTTTACCACTATGCCAGAAATCAGCTTTATTAACAAGCAGTATTCAAGTGGTTTCCAGATCAACAGAGAGACACTATTTTCTTCCCCACAACAAAGATTTGGGAGAGTGGTTACACTTCCTATGTGTTAGGCAGATAATTTACAGAAAGGTTAATAAGATCTGGCTTCAACACCAAAGTAGATAATAATCTAACTGCAGAGATATTCAGACTATCAGCTAAATTACAAGAGTGGATAGTACAAGGTGATGACGGACAGCTACTTGAACGGGTCTATATTCTACAGTGTGGCTGGGGAGGGTCTCTCTTAGGAGGTGACATATGAGCTGAGATCTAAATGAGAAGGAGTTGGCAATAATAACAACAACAACTACTACTACTACTAAAGTTTATTAAGCAGTTAAGTTGTGCAAGGGATAGTGCAAATGCTTTATATGAATTACCTCATTCAATGCCACCACAAAACTAAAGTAAGGCACTCTTATTATCTTGGTTTTACTGAAAGGTAACCAACACTTGGAACTTGCCCAAGTTCACATACCTAACAAGTGAGGGCACAGGATTCAGACCCAGATAGTCTGACTCCAGAGCGCATGTTTTCAACCCTTTACTAAGCTTTCAGATTCCCATAGGACCCTAACTCCATGCCTCTTTGGTCACCCACTCCTATAGTCCTATCCTAGGGTTTTTTTCAGAACTGTCACCTTTGAAGCAAAAGGTATGTCCAACCCCACCCCTCCCCATTATCTCCCCCTCAGGCCTCTGGCTTTATCTACCAATCTTCCCAGTTCCCTTTTCTTCTTCTTTTCTTCTGATACATCTGTTCCTCATTGTCAGGAGGATGACCATTCCCTTGATATTCCTTTTGCTGCTTTTAAATTCCAGGCTCTTTAACCTAATTTTCTTAATTTCACTTTAGCCACTCTCTGGCTCACATCTCAAACTCCTTTTAAAAACTGTTCATCTACTGAACTTGAACAGCAAAACCACCAACTCTGGAGGAACTACAAAAATCTTCTATTTCCTGTATCAGGTTACTCAGTCCTCCAAGGAAAATCACACATGAGTATCAGGTGATGTGATGGGACATTGAAAGCCATCCTCGGTGCCCAGAAATTCTTCTGCAGGCCCCCACCCAGTCCACTGTACTATCTCTGAACCTACCAGCTTTTTACTCACTGTAGGATATAACATAGCTCCCCTGTGAGAAATAAAATTGAGGCTATTAGGCAGGACACCCCCCAAGTTTCCTACATGTACCATCCTGAACCTTACCAATGGTTAGTCTCTCCTCCTCTCTAGGCTCTGAGGAAAAGGGATCTTTTAGAGAAACTAGCCTACCTTTGCTATTTCCTTCCACATCCATCAAGGGATTCACTATACCAATTATGTCCTCTCCTTCATGTACTGAACCTCTCTTTCCCTACTGGATCATTCTTCTCTACTTCTCCCACCTTAAAAAACACAGTAATTTTTTTTTTTTTTTTTTTAACGAAACAAACAAAAAAAAAACCTTTATCAATCTGACATGATCTTCTAACCAGCACCCTGTACTCTTCCCTTCCTGTTAAACTCCTGCAAAGAGCAATCCACACTTGATGCCCCACAATCTTATTTCCAATTCACCTCTCGATTCACTGGTACTGGTTTCCATCCTGATACACAATTAAAATAACTCTCATCAATATCCCCAAAGATAACCTACAGCCAAATACAATGGACTCTATAAATCTTTCCTAATATCTTTGTTGAATGTGGCACTGCCAATTACTTCTTCTCATTCCTGATCTCTCTTCTTCCCTGACTTTCATAATATACTCTTCACTAGTTCTCCTTTTTCTTCCTGTTTTTTCATAGTCTCCTTCCCTGGGTCTCTTCAAATATTTGGCTTTTTGTCAAATAGAGATAACCGTATAGGGTTTTAAATAGAGATAACTGTATAGGGTTCTAGTATTAAGCATCATTCCATCTAGACAATGCCTTTGGTGGTAAGTATATAGGTAAACAGAGATACAAGTGATTCCTAATTCAGAGCCAGGCTGATCTTCTCAACTCCCAACCTTTAAATATCTAATTACATAATGACTTTCTACACTTGGTAATCCCACAGGCATCTTAATTTTAGCACGTCAAAAAAGTGAATTTATTGGATGCCCAACTCCTAACAAAAAAATAGTCCTTTAAAAATAGCAGTAAAGGCTCTCTGCTGAGGAAGGATAAAAATGGAGGTGGACTTGTGTATTTAAATACAGTGAGAAAGTTGGAAATAACTGCTGTAGAAAAAGAGAAAATCAACAAGAGATAAATGTTTAAAAGCTGACAAACATAAATGAGGTTACAGTCTCAAATTTCTAATGGACCCAAGAGTATACAAAATTCTTCGAATTTCTCCAGCATTTCTTTTAAATCCAGAAGTAAAATAAGTTCAGCATTATTTATCCTTCTGTAATCACAGAGCATAAGAATAGGCACAGGATTAATATATGCAAGCCCAGAGCTTAACAACATAATAGGAAGATCCTATTCAGTCACTGTTTTGACATTCTCTTTAATCCATCTTCCTCAAAAAACCAATCAGAATAATCTCATTGTAATAAACATTTCTCCCCCATCAATCAAAAGATTATGCTATAGAACCCTCATAACAATTCCTCCACTAAACACACATACTCATACATACATACATACGCATCACACACATATACACAGAGAGAGCACATGAAGCATACAAACACATCATTAATGCATGGATAAATGCTTTCAAGGTAGGCACGTATAGTAAATATTAGTATCCTCCTCTGTACTACATGAAATGTTAAATGGAAGGCAATTTTCTTATTTATTCCATTATGATGATTTTCAATGCCAACATTACTGTCATACATTCCTGGAAGCATCTTCTACCCTGAAGAACTTTTTATATTTAAATTGTGTGAAATTATCTCAGCTACTAAAGCTGGTTAAATTTCATATCACTTAATTAAGCCCATTATTTATTTCTCACTATGTAAGTAACCATCAAAGATAAGAACAATCCAAAAACACAGAAACACACTTTTTACCAAGAATTCCTTCCAGTTGGAGGGGAGGAAAAAACTTTAGAATCCTAAAGGGAACCTTTTTAGTTTCTGTGGCTGGGCCTGAGAATTAAACTAACATAAGATAGATTAACAGGAGAAAAGAACATGAATTTTATTTAATACTTTTATGTATACATAGGTGCCTTCACAGGAAAAAAGAAGAGGCAAAGAAGTGGTTGGGACTGAGAGCTTATATACCTTTTTAACAAAGAATTTATGGAGAGATGACAAGACAAAGGAAAAGGGATTTAATAGTGGGAAAGTGACTAGGAAATATATGGGGGAATGAAAGATAAGGGTTATTTTAGGTTTGTTTGTACAGATCCATTTTGGCATCAACTCCCAGTCTTCAATGATGACAATGTTCTCTTCCTGGTACAGGGAGGGCACCTTCCTCATGGGAAATACTGACCTACTTTTAGGCAGAAACAGGAGGTCAGAGAGCCCTTCCTGCATCTACTGGTTCTCAAGGGCCCTTGGCTGAAAATACTCAATATGCCAAAGTGGCATATTTTCAGGTGGCATGTTCTGATTCCCTTCACAGTACATTACCAAAAGATTTATAAAAGCTCCAACTTACTAAAACTTCATACATTTGAACAGATTTCTTTTCTCTTTCCTTCTTCAGGTGGGAAAATATATTAATGGGTAGTTGTATTGAGGGTCTCAGGTTTGGTGATAGCTAGGATTCACAGAACTAGAAGCATATTGAAGCATATAGTTGTACGCATGGTAAGATTTATTAGAGTGAAAAGATACAAGGCAATATCAGCAAAGGGTAAAGGACATGCAGTGAAGACCAGTGGAAACCAGGTGCAAGCTTCCAAGAGTCTTCTCCCTCCCAGTGGAAACACACAAGATATGCTCAATTCTTCCAGCAGTGAATTCTGACAACAGGTGTGAAGTGTTGTCTACCAGGGAAGCTCATCAGAGACTCAGTGCCCATAGTTTTAATTAGGGGCTAGTCACTTAGGCACTGTCTGCCTAGTATGTACCAAAATTCCAGACTCCCAGAAGGAAAGCAGGTCTTCAGCATAAACCACATTTTGTTTGTACAAAAGGTCCAGTCACAGTGAGCTACCCTTATCATTTAGGGAAGGTTTCATATCAGTGTAGAGAAATGATTATCACTCAAGTTCCTAGATGCCAGACAAGGGCCTACCTTGCAAGCAGGCCCTCCTGAGGAAAGCTGTCTCAGGCCTATTAAGTTAACTCTTCTCTTCCCAGTAGTAAAATGGACAAAGAACAGACAGAAATGAAAAATGATAATAACGGCCTAAATAAGTTCTTAATTAAAAAACATTAACTATAAATAATACCTGTAAAACAATGCATTTAGAATTTGATAGAAAAGAACTCTCTCCCTTTAAAATTGGTTGGCTTTGGCTGCCATTGGCTCCCTTTTTAATAGCTGCAGTGGTTGTATTCAAATTCTAAGAAAATTACAGATGGCCTACTCATATGAATAAGGCATTAAAACACAAATAGGAAAAAAAAAAGAGAGAGAGAGATATTCTATTAAAAAAATAATGTGGATAGGACCCACCATAAATTCTAGCGTTAAAGGATCACACATCTAAGGTCATAATTTTACATATTTTGATTACAAGGGATATTTATCAAGTTGAAATTACAAAAGTGGAAAAATTGGATAAGGTAGGAGAATAATGGAGCAAGTTTACAGAATAAAGAAATCAGCTCTGTCTAGCATACAAAAATCTTTCCACCCACCTTCTTCCCATTTCTCATATTCATGAAGAATTGCTAAGCCTACATTTAAAACATTTTCCATGAGGAATTAATTAAGGGACAAAAAGTAGACTATGGTGTAAGTGGCAACAATGATTATCTGTTCAACAATGTAACTAAAATACAACAAAATACAATTTCTCCTCTACTCTTAATTGACAGTCAACACACACAAAAGATTAGGCACCTTAGTGAACATTTAAAAGTGAAAACCTGAAAGAAGGTGTGGCACATATATACAATGGAATATTACTCAGCCATAAAAAGAAACGAAATTGAGTTATCTGTAGTGAGGTGGATGGACCTAGAGTCTGTCATACAGGGTGAGGTCAGAAAGAGAAAAACAAATACCATATGCTAACACATATATATGGAATCTAAGGGGAAAAAAAATGGTCATGAAGAACCTAGGGGCAGGATGGGAATAAAGACGCAGATCTACTAGAGAATGGACTTGAGGACACGGGGAGGGGGAAGGGTAAGCTGGGACAAAGTGAGAGAGTGGCATGGACATACATACACTACCAAATGTAAAATAGATAGCTAGTGGGAAGCAGCCGCATAGCAGAGGGAGATCAGCTTGGTGCTTTGTGACCACCTAGAGGGGTGGGATAGGGAGGGTGGGAGGGAGGGAGACGCAAGAGGGAAGAGATATAGGGATATATGTATATGTATAGCTGATTCACTTTGTTATAAAGCAGAAACTAACACACCATTGTAAGGCAATTATACTCCAATAAAGATATTAAAAAAATAAAATAAAATAAAAGTGAAAACCTGGCCCCAAATAAGCCAGGGTACAGTGAATGGCATTTATTTTAAATAAACATTTCCGTATACAGTATTATGTACTTCATGTGGAAACTTGTAATGGTAATGAGAAAACAGCTAGACTTAAAAGACTCAAAAGTAACACCTATAGGGAGACGGTGGCACACCATGGAAAGAGCATGGCTTGAGTTCAAATCCCAGCTCTGCCAGTCTATGACCTTAGAAGAACTGCTTACTGTCTGTGAACCACAGTAACAAGTGAATTTATAAAATGGACTCAGTAACATTTACACCACAGAAGAATGATGACCTACATGAGGTCACTTAGATAAAACAGCTGGAAGAGTGACTGGCACATTTCAGGAACTCAACAATGATAGCTTGTTATAACTAACTGGAAACAATGTTAGAATTAAAGAAGCAATCCAATGCCTACATTTTAGAGATAAGGAAACTGAAGGCAGCAGAAGATAAAGTGATCAATCCAAGACAAGGGAGATAGTTTTCAGCCACAGGTCCCTAATATTCAAACCAATATTGATCCCACATCACTATATTACTGACTTGGATACTAGCCAACCTTTTTAATAATTAAATAAGTTGCCATGTTCCTTCCTGAGACAGAAGGAAATCCTGAATAGGAATTATACAATCTCTGATGCACAGAAGTTTCTAGAACTTTTTCTGAAACAGACAGAAAAACCACAGGATAAGGTTGACTTGGGTTAAAACAAAACCAGAAAAGTACTGTATGAGAAATACTGATTGGGGCAAATATGACCAAGCAGGAGGGAAGCAATATCAATGGTAACTACTAGAAACAGGATTTAAGTTTGTAAATTTAAGAGAAACTATTCTGATCAGCAAGACCTCATAAAGGAGGAGACAAAATAAGGACACATTGGGCAAACTAAAGTGTAAAGAAGAGAAAAGACTGGATCACTGATGGAAAGGAGATGAGCATCCATGACCAATGATAGCATGGGCAAGAGCCGCAGAGTGGGCAGGCCATCTGAGGCTGCTCATGAAGAGTAATAGCTCAAGAGGGCTAAAAAAGACTGGAAGATAAGTTGAGAAATCAGGTTGCGGGGACGCCAAAATCCAGTTTAAGCTTTCAACAGTTTTTGAGCAAGGGTGTAACAGGATCAGACATGTGCTTGAGAAAGATTAATCACCAAAGGACATTATCCTAACACTAGGATAGTAAAATATTATAGCAACGTTAAAAATCATTGAAGATCCTCCTTTTAAAGCAGGAAAGGACTTTGAGGACCAATTCTTCTCTCATCTAAGTTCAATTTCAGCAATCAAATTCGATGGAGCTGGTTTATAACAGACAAGAAGGAACAGTGGCATTTAAGAGACAAGAAAAAAAAAAACCACTATTGACACTTGTCAGTCTTCCTAAAGAAAATACAGATATGTTTCCATTCAGTCCAATAAACACTTATCGCATTCAGCAACAACCAACCTGCCAAGACACAAAGCTGAATAAGACAGTATGGTTCTATGTTCTACTCCTCTGGAGAGAACCATACAGCCTAGTTGGGGAAACAGACATGTAAGTTATTTTGAATAAATGTGATAAATATGAGCAATTCTTTCTTCTCTATTTCAAATTTTGCCTCTTCCCCATTTATGCTACCAAATCTATACTTACGTTTTATTCTTCAGTGTCTTTATCTGATTATGTAATGTTTTCTAACAATAATTATTTGTCCAAAGAAAAGAGCCCCGAACAACATTAGGGAGTGACAAAGGGAACAAAAAGAAGATAATTCAACGGTTGCTGCTGAAAGTAATAAACAGAGAGTGAGAAAGAGAGGGAAGGATGGGGGAGAGACAGAAACAGAGATAGAGACAATGAATGCTCGTGCCAGCCAATCCCAGAACTCAAACAACCAACATCACTAAGGCAAGAGCATGCCTAGCACTCCTGCCCTGTTTCCCTCTGATGCCTTCTTTCAAGATGGACATGCCCTTAACATTGGTGTTGGTAGGGGAAACAGGATTGAAAGTAGTATGGGGAAGAGGAAAAAGATTAACAAGAAAATCTGATCAATAAGACACCTTTCCCAAATATTCACAAATAATGCCTTCTGTAAGAATTCAAATAATTTGATTCTGTAATGTTTGGAAAAAATACCAAAATAGGGGCAAGCCAAATGGAAATACAATCATTTGTAAAGACTCTATTTACTAATGAAAAATACAATAATTGTACCTATACATACACACTTTTTAGTGTACTAAACACACGCACTGTAAAATTATGTGGTGTTTGTATTATACTCACTTTACCAAAAATAAAGAATATTTTAAAATTTTAATTATTATAGAGATTAAGAATTTTTACATCTTGGCATCAATGACAACTTCATTTTTTTTTCCCAATTATTTATTTATTTATTTAATTCTTTTTTTTTGGCTGTGTTGGGTCCTCGCCTCTGTGAGAGGGCTTCCTCCAGCTGCGGCAAGCGGGGGCCACTCCTCATCGCGGTGCGCGGGCCTCTCACCATCGCGGCCTCTCCTGCTGCGGAGCACAGGCTCCAGACGCGCAGGCTCAGTAGTTGTGGCTCACGGGCCCAGTTGCTCCGCGGCATGTGGGATCCTCCCAGACCAGGGCTCGAACCCGTGTCCCCTGCACTAGCAGGCAGACTCTCAACCACTGCGCCACCAGGGAAGCCTGACAACTTCACTTTAAGCATAAAATATTTTGGTTTAAAAACCCTTGGTTGGAAACACAACTCTTAATTACAATATTTACCATTTAAAAACACACAAACCACAATAGAATAATCTGTTTTACTATACAGTTTCTAGAAACCCAACAGAGTAAAAGTAGTAACTGTTTGAATGTATCAAAATGATACACCGAAACAAAAATGATGTTTAAAGCATAAAGCTCAGTTCATTACAAGAAAAAAAAGACAGTGACATTAAAGCTAATAAATAGCAAGCCTCAAGTAGAATACCATTTGAAATAGAATTCAGTTAATCATCTTTAACACTATGTGAACAATGTATTTGTTCACTAATTCCAGCCCAAAATATGACTTCCTTAAAGCAGGGACAAGATGAAAATGCGGACTGAAGAAAACAGTAACGTTATATCCAAAATGAGATGCGAAGAGCCCAGTGAGGAAGATGATTAACTCAAGTAACAGGAAAAAATATTAAAATTTTATATTTTTTGTTACTATTGAAATTAAACTCTTTTCCAGCATGTTGGAACATTTTCGTTTTCATGTGACCAGTTAATTGCATTCATAGATGATTTAGTTTCAACTAAAATGGACAGGAAGCTTTAAAAAAAAAAAAAAAAACTGTAAAGAAACTACAGGTTGAATATAACATTACTAATGCATGGATATGTGTTTGTAAATGTGATATTAGGTCTCACATGAATTCAACCAGCGTTTGCTGAGTACCCCAAGGTTAGGCTCAAAAGCTATGAAAAAGACAAGGCAAGGTCATGTTTCTCAACAGAAAGAAAAACCTGATTACTGCACTGTTGTGTATGACCCGATAGTAGTCAGCCTCTAGCCCCACTTCCTAATATACTCTCCTATTCCACGGAGGCTACAAAACCAAATGCTCAGCACTCCCTAGAGCTAGGTTCCAGGGGCAAATTAGATGTAATGCAGAGAGATTTAGAATGTGGAAGAGAGGCAGGGACCATATACTTGCGAATTTGTCTTTTTACTTCTTGCCAGCAAGGTCATAAAAGATAAATTTTATTCTGTTCTGTAGTGAATCTCCCCCTTTGTGCTATCCATCCTTTCTTGGAAGCCTAGGCAGGGCCACATCTGCCATCATTATAAACAACTATTGTATAAAATACCTAAAGCAGTTCTATTTCCCACACTAAACCCTAACTGATATTATAAAGTTTTGCCTTTACTGAGTAAATAAAAGAACTAACAGATTTAATAGGATTTCACCAGAAATTCTCAGATTCTCAATTAAGCCATGCCCCAATCACCTCTACTGGGAAATTAACTTGACATATTCTTACATGTCTTGATGAACTCATTCATTTCAGCATAATTCAGGTGTTTTATGAACAGATACCGAGAGGACAACTAATCAATTTTCCACAGTAGGAAGAACTAAGGCAAGTCTCTTTTAATAAAAGAACTCAAATCAATCAAAACAAGTGTGGTAGCACCGAAATATATTTACATGCAGCTAAAATAGGCCACCACTCATTGGGATCATACTATTTAAAACTTTTTTTTAAAGTCATGATTGGTTGAAAGTAGAATATAATTAAAATCTATGAGTCAATTATTTTTAACTCAAGCAAAACACGTATTAATAATCTTTAAAAACTGATTCAAACCCTTAATGAGTGAGGGATCAGCCACATAAAACATCAGGGGCCATTATGGTAACCATGTCACAAATATTCTTCCTTTAAAAACGTAACCTTCTGTCTTTTCTATCATACTAATTTTGACCACATATACTATTATCATTTTCTTTTCACCCAATGAAGCAGAGACACACAAAGGACATTACTTCCAAATAATAGGTTCCTCAGTCTTTCTCAGTGATTAAAAATAATTATTTCTCCACAAATCCTATGAGAACATGTTTCATACAACTACAGTTTCCTTGTACTTTTTAATGAACCATGATACTAAGCTTAATCAAAGTACACAAAATAATGTTCAATTAATTAAATACATTCATCTCTTTGTGAAGAAATAAAATATTAACTTCTTCATTAGCAGTGATGTTCACTACACGGAACATTTTAAATACACATTTCTTCAGAGCGTTTAACTTAAAACACAGGGGGACATATAATTATCATCTAAGGCCCCAGCAACACACTAGGGGAATTCTGACCCTGGCACACATATCTCAAAGTACATTTGCGTTTTCTTAATTTTTCTCACACTCTATAGACTGATAATTTTAACTCTGCAACTCTGATGTTTAACTAAAGTAGGCACTTTGGGAAAAGAAAATTTGAATACAGATAGGATAAAACTGTTCTGCTTTAAGCAGATTGGTATTTGGGACAACCCTTGTTGGAGGTGGAACAACCTGTGGTTACACACTTGCTATGAAATGCAACAGCCCAAAGCAGGTATCGGAGAAAGATGTTCACCTGTGACTTTCCAGTGTTGATGTGGCAGCTGAGAGGATGAAGATAAATTACGTAGTTCAACTAAAGAAATATTATTCCTAATTACATGATATATCATGAAGAGGAGAAACTAAGTGTAACATAACACAATATTATTGCTCTACATCATTATAGAGCATTACGATTTATTTGAAACAGATCAGACACGTTATCTTATATGATACAATAACCTTGTGCAATTGGAAGAAATCAATTTTTCTATTTTAGACAGGAGGAGAAAAGAGAAGCTAAGGAAAGCTAAATGAGATAAAAGAGGTCTATTTTCTTTTTTTAAAGTAAATAGTGTTTTGAACAAAACTAATGATCCCTTGAGATACCACCTCACACCCATTCAGGTGGCTACTACTTTAAAAAAAAAAAAAAAACCAGAAAACAGAAAACAAGTGGTGGAGAAATTGGACACCTGTGCACTGTTGATGGGAATATAAAATGGTACAGCTGCTCTAGTAAACAGTATGGTGGTTCCTCAAAAGATTAAACACAGAATTACCATGTGATACAGCAATTCCTCTTCTGGGTATGTACCCCAAAGAACTGGAAGCAGGTCTTGAAGAGATGTTTGGATACCCATGTTCAAAGCAGTGTTATTTACAATAACTAAAATGTGGAAGCAACCCAACTATTCATCAACTGATGCATGGATAAGCTATATATATATATATACACACACACACACACACACACATATATATATACATACAATGAATATTATTCAACCTTAAAAAGGGAGGAAATTCTGCAATATGCTACAACATGGATGAACCTTGAGGATATGAGGATATTATGCTTAGTGAAATAGCCAATCGCAAAAAGACGAATACCATATATGACTCTGCTTACATGAGGTATTGATACTTAGAGTAGTCAAAATCATAGACAGAAAGTATAGTGGTCATTGCCAGATGCTGCGGGGAGGGGAGAATGGGGGGTTACTGTTTTAATATGTGTAGAGTTTCAGTGGGGACGGGGATGGATGATGTGACAGCTGCACAACAATCTGAAAGTATTTAGTACCACTGAGCGGTTCACTGAAAAATGGTTAAGAAGTTAAGTTTTATGTTATGTGTACTTTACCACAAAAAAGGAAAAATAAAAATAATCCCTTTTTTAACTATGGTAGACATAGAAGGGGATGGCTTTGAGAAATGCTTCTATAATCAGCCCCTCAATAAAGTCAAAGAATATGATCCTCACCCCACACAGCCAGACCACATTCAGACCATCAAAGTAAAATCAGTGTGCTTTCCATACCAATGAGAATTCAAGATATGGCTCCTAAGCCAATTTCATACCATCTAATCACATTGCCACCTGTTAATTACACTGATATTTAAAGTTCAGTAAAATTAAAAATTCAGTCACACCGACCTCATTTCAAGTGCTCAATAGGTACATCTGGCTAACTTGTGTGGACAGTGCAGATACAAAACATCTCTATCACTGTTGGAGGGCTACTGGACCCTGCTAACCTAGAGCAACCACTTGATGTTTTTTCTAATTTTTCTTATCCTTTATATCTACAGATAGAGCCCTTGTTTCTAATGTTGATCATGTACATTCTCTTTTCTAAGTTTAAAACAAATTGCATAAATTTTACTTAAGAGTGCAAAAAAATTTTTTGTTCTCAATAAAAATAAATACTTAGGACAATGTGTTTTGTGGGAGCAATGTGACTGAAAATGATTCACTGGGTTCTTTTGTTTGTTTTTGGTTTAGCTTTAAAGCTCTGGTCAAAGTTCATTTTATTTTGACATTTGATTTTGTGTCTTAACTGAAATATATCACTTCTTAATGTTAGTAATTTACCTATATAGCCTGTTGGATTTTTAAAATATCAATTGGAAATAAAGACAGCATAATTAATTCCTTTCCAAAGAGATACCTTTCTTTTTCCTTTCATTATTGCCTGGGCCAGGAGTCCCAGTATGTTGTTGAATAAGAGGGAAGTGCTTGCCTCATTTACAACCAATAATTCACTGTTAAGCATGGTGTTTGCTATAGGTTTTCAGTAGGTACTCTTCAGTATCAAGAAGTTTCCCTCTCTTCCTTTTAACTAAGAGTTTCCCTAATTAATGGATGTTGAATTTTCATAAATACTTTATCTGTTGAGGTAATAATGGTTTTTTTCTCTTATGCTGGTTACTCTACAAATGTTATTTAAATCAACCAGGCACTACTGGAATAAACCAAATATACACAAATGATATATAAAGATGACACAAGTCCTAAGTTGGATATATGTACTGTAAATATTTCCTCCCAATGTGGCTTCTTTTTTTCATTTTCCTAATGGTACCAAGCATAAAGCAGAAATTTTTAACTCTGTCAAAACCAAATTTATATATTTTTTCATTTATGATTCATGCTTTTGGTGTCCTAGTAAGAAATCTTTGTTTATCTGACACTGTGAATGCTTTCATTTTCTTCCCCTGTATTAGTTATTTACCCATTACTCTTCTTTTAGTGGTTACCCTAGAGATTTCTATATGCATCCTTGACTTATTAACATTTAGGTTAGTAATTTTACAACTTTCTTCATCTTAGAACCAAGGACTTTAAAAACACTTCAACTTAATGTACAATTCCCAAATTAAGCAGTATTATTGATGTAATTTTAATTTTCTAAATAATTTTAAAAAGATATTATTATGACTGGTTTTAAGTCAATATTCATTTAGACTTTTCCCAAATTTTTACCCCATATATTGGTCTTCATTCCCTGCTACATTTTTCTTCTTTCCTCTTCAAAAAATTACCTTTACCGTATCAGTTCTGCTAAAATTGAATTCATCAGTTTTTGCTGTCTAGAAATATCTTTACTTCACCTTCACTTCTGAAGAATATTTTCACTGGGTATGGATCTAGATTGGCAATTATTTTACTTCCGTACTTTGAAGACATCTTCCTATTCTTCTGGTTTCCATTTTGATCATTTATGGTAATACATCTTCTTTCCCCTCTAGCTGCATTTGAGGTTTTCTCTTTCTCTTTGGTTTTACTAATTTTACTATGACATGTCTAGTTGTGATTTTCATTGTATCTGTCCTGCTTGGGATTCTTAGGACTTCTTAATTATGGGAACTGATGTCTTTTCTCTTCAAATATTGTTTCTGCCTCTCTCTTCTGCTTTTAAGATTCCTATTATATATACATTAGAACTTCAGAACTTTTCATTATGTCCCACATATCTGTTATAAATGTTTCCATATTTTCCATCATTTGTCTCTCTGTGACTCAGAGTGGATATTTTTTTCCTAATTGGTACACTATTTCTCCCAAGGAGGAAGACCTCCCAAATGTCAATGTAAGGAGGTTAGCAGACCCTATTCCCAGCAAAACAACCAGTTAACTGGTAAAAATTATTTTAAAAAATAAAAACCATTTAAAACATCTGGAAATTGTCCTAAGAGCATAGAGCAAATAAAGAAACATTTATTTAAGAAAATCTATTAAATCTTGGTAATAATGAGAGGCTGTGGCATCTCAGCCACAATCTATTCCAATGTATGCTTCCCTAGCTCAGTGTGAATGAAGCAACACTCCAGGCAAGTATAGCCCAAGAAGACAGGACTTCCCCTATGCCCAGCTCCCAGTCTAGGGCTACAAATTCACCCATAGAGGGGCAGGCCCCCAGATCAGAATTGCAGAAGCTCTATCCCAAGAAGGCACAGCCAAAGGACAAGTCTCCTTTCCCCCAACCAACCCCCACTTGTAGGGCAAAAGGCATAGTACATCTAGATTGCCCCTGCCCAAGTTCACTCAATACAGTGAAGGGTCCATAACAAAAGAGGCAAACTGCGAAGATCAGAGACTACCATCCCTACCCAACACCACACTTGAAGAGCTGGAGTATCACTCCAGAGGGAAACAAATTATAGTCCCTGAATTCAGCTCCAATGCAGTGATGCAGAGGTCATGCTGAGAAGGAGAGAGGTCATATGAACAGAAAGCTCAACAGCTCTGCTGTTATTTGTAACAGAGCATAAGAAAATTCATTTCTAAGGATGATGTCAAAAACAATGGCGATCTTGGGTGTGAGCATTTAAGAGGCTGGTGGTTTCCATATCACTAGTAGGAACAAATGAAACAACAGATCAGATAGAAGTTTAATAGAGAGAATCAAGTAAAGGATAGCTAAGGAGAGCTCTCTTGGGATCAGAGAATGCCCCAAAGACTGGCAACACCCTACCCTTGCAGAGAGGCCCAACTTTAACTGAATCAGATTGTGGAGCAATTTATACCAAAGGGCACTGTCAAAAAAAAAAAAAAAAAAAAATCAGCTAGCAGTTAGTGGAGAGGCTAAAAGCTAAGTGAGATAACAACAAAGTCAGCCTAGCCAGAGCTGAATGGGAGGAGCAGGGAAATAGACAATCAAAGAGAGTCCAGCTAAAACAATAATCATCCCTGGTGGTCATGGAGGCTGTGCACATACCCAAGGCTACAAATATAAATGAAGAATGTGACATAATAATGAAATCATTAAACCTGTAAAACTATGAAACCATTGTTTCAGATGTTCAATCACCAAATACCAATTTCTATTTGAAGATATTTCTGCTGTTTTGTCTTCTGATGACTCTTTGCCTTTATATATATATATAATATATATAATATATAATAATAATATATAAACAATATAATATATATATTGTTCTGTCCTTGGAGGGTAGGAGCCATCTTGGTTCAGTAGGGATGGAGGAGCCCCATGCCCACTTCCAAAGGTTCAAGGCCCCAAGCCCATACCCCTGGTTCTCCATTTTAAGCCTCACAGTGATTCTGCCCACCCACACTGAAGAGGCCTGGTTTTTCTAGCGAATTGACACTTAAGTGCTAAATTCAAGTTCAGTGATTGTGCCTTTATTGAGGGCAATGTTGATTTCATTTGTGTACACCCAGATCCTAGCACCAGACCCAACACCTAACAGCCCCTTAATCAAAATGTATTGAGTGAAACGACTGCATAAGTTGTTTTTCTCATTGCCAATTAGAAAACAGAAAAAACAGAACACAAAACCAGAAACCAAATCACATACTACATTATACATCCTAAGCATATATATGGATGGAGGCCTCATAAAATTCTTTAGAGAATTAAAAAAAAAAAAAATGTGTCTAATCTTCCGTTAAACTCTACCTACCTATCCAGCTCTTAATTTAGTTATTATATATTTCAATTCTCAGATTTCTAGTGATTCTTTTCATAATGTCCTATTCTCTGCTAGGATTAAATATCTTATAACCTAATTTCTTAACATATTAATAATCATCGTTTAAAGTTGACTTCTGTTAACACCTATATCTGCATAGTCTATCTGCTGGTTTCTATTTCTTGCTTTTTTTTCTCTTGCTAAAAAGTAGTGTGGTTTTGTTTCCTGATCTGCCTGCTAAGTTTTGATTAAAGGCTAGACATTGTATGACAAATTATAGAAATAGTATCAGGGCTCAGGATGATCATACCTTCTTCCCCAAAAGATTTACAGTTGACCCTTGAACAACACAGGGGTTTAATTCAAGTATAATTTATAGTTGGCCCTCCGTATCCATGGTTCCTCCACGTCCATGGATTCAACCAACCACAGATCATGTAGTACTGAAATATTTACTGTTTAAAAATATCTGCATATAAGTGGACCCATGCAATTCAAACTCATGTTGTTCAAGAGTCAACTGTACTTTTGTGTAAATGGGCAGTAAGGATAAGGACAGATAAAATCAAAGCAGATTCAAAGCTATGTTACAGTCTTTGTGACTGTTAGTGTATTTTCAGTTCACCCAGACTCCAGAAGTTTAGCCCTTTGGGTATCCCCAACTGAAACTGCAAGATGTTCACCGGGCTCTTCCTCTTCAATGGGCCTAAGCTCTGCTGTAAACTCTGCTCAATTTGTGATTCAGAACCCATTACAAGGGAAAATGATGCTAAGTGTCAGGCCCATCAATTTGCATTCCACTCCTTAACAGAATACTTGATCTCTCCTGTCCTTGTCCCCAGATAACTCTCTGATAACTTCAAACAGGTTTTTTAAAATATATGTCTTCCCCAGCTTTTCTAGTTTTTCTTAGTAGGAGGTACTGTTCTTTAATCAGAATTGCCAAAAGTTTGCCTAATTTATAATCTTCTTTAAGGAAGAGCAAACAGTCTAACATTTTATCATTACAGGTTCCCCCAAAATAAAAGACTGCATAATATAAACACATACTTCACCCAGTGAAGTACTAGAGACTAAATGCATTTAATAGATTTGAAAAAACTTGCTAACATTAACCTTTATGTTAGCCATGGATACTTATTAAAGACTAAAAGAATGTTTTCTCAGTGCATATGAATAATTTAGTTTAATTTTCTTACAAAGATAATTCATACTATTTGAACATTTCCAAGAGTATAATGAACGTGTTGACTTTTTTGTGGTTTAAGGCTCAGTACAATCTCATTTCCACTTGTAGAAAGTTGCCTGAAAACAAACACCTAAAAAACAATTTAGTTTTCCACTTAAAATGATATGCTATCAAATTAAAATCACTCTAATGATAAGGTAATGTTTAGGACTACAGGTATAATGCACGAACAGTTTAAATTGGATTATTATAAAGTCTACTTATCCCCTTTTTAATGGCATTTGTGGTAGTCAAGAAATGAATAACCATCAATTACTGAGGCAAGAACATTACCTCAGGGCTTCCCTGGTGGTGCAGTGGTTGAGAATCTGCCTGCCAGTGCAGGGGACACGGGTTCGAGCCCTGGTTTGGGAAGATCCCACATGCCGCGGAGCAACTGGGCCCGTGAGCCACAACTACTGAGCCTGCGCGTCTGGAGCCTGTGCTCCGCAACAAGAGAGGCCGCGACAGTGAGAGGCCCGCACACTGCGAGGAAGAGTGGCCCTCGCTTGCCGCAACTAGAGAAAGCCCTCGCACACAAATGAAGACCCAACACAGCCAAAAATAAATAAATAAATAAATAACTATATTAAAAAAAAAAAAAAAGAACATTACCTCATTTGTTTCATATCACCCATTTTTCTAAAGCAAGTCCTTCAATCATTATTCCCAAGGCTATATTTTATCTTTATAATTGCTTTAAATATTAAATCTATAGCTAATATATGTTTTCGATACATCATTATTTTGTGAGGAATGTAAGTTTCTCCCTCTCTCAGCACCACCTCAAGCATGCATGCACACACACGAACAAGCACACACACATCATATACACACAAAGAATCACAAAGGCCTACATATTCAATTTATATGTAAAAAATGATGCAGAAATCATCATGATTTCAGAAAAGAAAGAACTTGAAAATGGACATTTTTATTCCTAAATTATTTCTTTATTCACCACATTCAAACGATAAATTATAATAAATATTAGTGATAGTTTAAAAGCAAAATTAAAATGCTCAGTCCACTTCTACTTTCTGGCTTTATGGAAATATTCGTTGCAACTCAGTTACAGAAAATAGAAAAACGGCCTTTCTTCACAACTCCTAAAATTCCTATTTTTTCCACATAGATGAAAGACCTTGGAATTAAGCTAAATCTTTCAGGAAGTATAAAGGTTTGTTTAGTTTTAGAGTTTTTACTTGTAAAGCATCCCTGCCAATAATCATCTTTTTTAAGAACTTGGAGTACAGTGCATCTACGGTCTTAGCAATTGTCCTAATGTGAGAGTTAATTTGGTTAATAATAGTGGCAGACTTGATCTCTACTAGGTTCCACAATTTTAGCCTTTCTCTATAAAGTTTTGCTACCAATATTTTTCTTTATAATCTAACCTGTATATTAAATATTACTTATTGCTCAGGTAATACCTTATTTTACAACATGCCCTTGGATAAGGAAGAAATTATTAAGATTTTAAAAAAAGAAGTACAATAGGAAATTACAGACAAGGTTATTAAGATGTCTAAGACCATAGGTCTCTAAGAAGGGTTTAAAAGTAGTATTGAAGTGGGCATTACTGCATAGGAAAGTGGCCAGCTTTATATAAAAAATGCAAAAATCAAAACAGTTTATCCTAAAAGCATGCATGAAAGGAACAATCTTCCTTCTGTTTCTACTGTACTAATCATAAAAAAGTTATTATTGATTATCATTTATTTTCCACAATCTTCTCTCTTCTTAAAAGGAAGTGCTGGCATTACAGTCCCAAGTTTCTGCTAATGAATAATCATGTCAGTTGTCACTCAATTATCACTTTCAAAACTTAATCTATATTATGTACAGCACCTTGCTTTTTTTTCTTCGAAGTTCTTCATTGAATTTAAAAGTCAAATTTTTTTTTTTTTCCAAGAAGAGTAAGTTGATGGAACATGAAGGCTGAGATTAAATCAGGAGGAATCATTGATCAAGGATGCTTGGAATTCTTATGAATACAAATAGCCTATCAAGGTTAATGAGGTTCAACTCAAGTTTAGAAGAAGAGAAAAACCACACTTAGTATTTTTTATGCACATACAGATTTAAGGTCTTAGACAGAATTGGAAAAGTAAATTATGCAAACTCAAATGTAGCTTTCATTTGGGTTTTTCACAAGCTATTTTCATTGTTTTTTCCCCAGTGTAGAACAACTGCTTAAAATATATATTCTGGATCAACAAAAACTAATGCAATTAGTGAGAAAGAGCAAAGATCCCCTTGAATACTGACAACTCTTCCAGAAATTAATGTGCTTTTAAGGAATGACTGGACAACAAATGTTAGCTTTGAAAATTAACTGTGAAGTTTTTCTACAATATATTATTTCAGTCAACAAATATTAACTGAGTGCCTAAAATGGGTGAGACGTTGTTTGCAGGGGGTGCATAAAAGGATATTGAGATAAGACCTGGTTCTTACCCCATACTCATTTATGATTTGAAAAGGGTCTAAGTCTTTAATTCATAAGTGGCTCCCAGAATGCCACAAGTTTGAATTATAACATCAATGCATACTGGTAAATGGCCCAGAGCAAAATCTGTGCACAGCAACATATCAAAAGAAAATGTAAACAGAAGGTTAAGCATCAGAATGGAAGCAGAGGAGATTGTTAGAAAGACAGAAGAAATCAGTTCAACACACTCCAGGAATAAAGACAGAATCCGCTAAAGTAAACAGGATCTCTGGGTACAAGAATGCTGTTAAAGAGAGGTAAGGGTGGGGGAGCCTTACCATAGCCACAAACAAACAGTCCTTTAGACGTCATTACTCCCTGATTCTGTGTTCACCAACAACTTTTTGGTTACTAATTCAGCTTTCTAAAATGTAGGTACAGAAAACTGGGAGACTGGTGCCCTGCACAAGAGAAGAGTGTATAAATATCCACGTAGGATTCCCACAGGGTACATCAATGAACTGGCACTCTTTTATATACTGTTCTCTTGCAAGTGTCACTATTAATATGAACCAGCATCCTGGGTCACATTAATTCTAGGACACAGAAAACTCAAGTTTCCAGATGTCTTGTCCAGAGGACAAGACACTGAAAAATGGTATCTTTACCAAGGTAGGGACATCAAGGTCAGATTTGTCTTGGTGACAGGACCGCTTTCTTCTGCAGCCCCATTTCTCCTTTATTTCAACCTGCTTTGAAATTTTAAAGAAACATATCCAGATTACTTTAAGACAGTGTGAGATGGGTGCCATAAGATCCTCAGTGACATAGGCAAAAGGATGGTTCAGAAAGAAGGATTATCACTTGCAATGGATACAATCCAAGAAGGCTTCAGGGAGGAAAAGCTTTAGAATTTCCACAAAAAGAGGACACTATGGAAACAATGAACAACTAGAACAAAGGCAAAAGATGGAAATGAGGACGGAAGATAAAGAAAAAATGAGTCTACAAGACTGTATAAGGTTCTGCAGGAGAGGTGTTAGGTCAAGGTTAAAGAGAAAGACATTAATGATCAAACAAACCACAAGAAATGTTACCATTCAAATGTTCTTGGGCCTGATCAATAATCTCATTTTATGCATCTTTTCTTACTTACATTCGATTTCTAAAAAAGCAACTAAAGGAGATTAATTTCCATTTTTTATAGAATGTATAAGGCAATACTCCATGCCACCAAAAGTAAAGCAGAGGCTAAATGTTTTTCAATTAAATTTCAATAAATTTTCCACTGTTAGAGATTAAATTGAGTGATCCATGACCTATATATATCTCTCTCACAAAGTCTATACTAGATGTCACTTTGAGAATAGCTTAGGAATAAAGATATTCAAAGGGCCTCCACAAGTATAAAAAATAAACAAGCCATAATCAGAAGTGTCACTAAATCTAAAACAACTGATATAAATTTAATTAATTATTTTACTGTTAAAAATAAGAAAAATCAGGGAAAACTGATAAATGGTAATTTCTTCGAGTATGAACAATGTCTTTTTGTGATATCCTTTTCAATGGAAATTAGGAAAAAAATCTTTCATCCCCCAAAAGGAATTTCAATTATACTTGCAACAAACTCAAAGAACATTCTATGTCAATTTTAGAATATCATCTTCATAGAACAGGGAAATCTGAGGGGTTTTTGTTCATTGCTATGTCACCAGTAACTAGAACAGTGCCTGGCATGTAATAGATGGTCATTAACTATTTCATATGTGAGTAAATGTTCAATCTTTCTCTCCAATTGTGTTTCATATCCAAATCTATACAACCTACCCCAACTAACCCAAGAGAATTCCAACTCTTCTGGTAACACATGTGAAAATGTAAAAGAACTATTAATTTAGGACAAAGGGAAAGCTAGCCTCTTTCAATGAGAGCATTATTACAGTATAAATAATTTTTAAATGTCTACATACTTGAGGTTTTTTCAATTTATTCCATAAATGGTAAATAAAAAGAAACAATGGGAAGGAAGGGAGAAGAGGAAGGAGGGAGGGAGGACAGACCAACATGTGGTTTTAAACAACTCAGCAAAGAGATTTTTCTGCCTCTGGCATCATTAGCATAGTTTTTTTTTTTTTTTTTTTAATATTTAACTTTGACAAAATAATCATATATTTTACCACATTTGTCAGCAGAATAAAAGGCTAAATAATTCTCATAAAAATACTTTAAAAGTCCTACAATTACAACTGCTCTGAGAATATTTCTAGTAAGAATTTATTAAACATGTAGAGAGGAAGGCAAGATCAAGATGGCAGAGTAGGAAGACCTTCAGCTCACCTCCTCCCAAGGACACACGAAAACTTCAACTACTTATAGAACAACTATCTCTGAGAATGACCTGAAGACTAGCAGAATAGCTCTTCCACAATTAAGGATATAAAGAAAGAAAACCACACCAAGATGAGTACAAGGGGAAGAGAAGTAATTTAGTCACAACCCAGCAGGTTAACCCCCAGCAGGTGACCCAAAAGAGAAAGGAGATGTCACAAACTCAGAGGTCCTCCCTAAGGAACAAGGGGTTCAGTCCCAACTTTGGGTACCCCAGCCCTGCAGACTGGCACCTGGAAGACAAGCCCCCTTAACTGGTTTTGAAAACCAGCAGGGCTTACAGCCAGGAGAGCTGGAGGGCTGTAGAAAACTGAGACTTTGCTCTTAAAGACTGGCAACACAAACTTACTCCAAGTCCCAGAACAGAGGCAGCAGAGTGACAAGTGCCTAACACCCTAGCTGTCCTGCCAAGACTGCCTCATCAGACCCCCCCAGCCCACGCAAGGCTCCCTCTCTAGTCCCCCACCAAGGCGGCAATCCCTGGCACACCCCTGGAGAAGCCTTGGTTCATGCTGGGCTCCAACTCTAGCCCCTCTGGCTCCAGCCCCCTTGCCAAGGTGGTGGCCCTCTATGGGCCTTGGGCAAAGTCCCAGCCCATACGGCTCCAGCTCCAGCACCCCTACCACCAGGGAGCAGCCCCCAATACACCCCAGGAGAAGCCCAGGATCACTTCGGCTCCAGCCCTTCCATAAAAGCCACTGAACATACATAGTCTGTATAAAGACACTCCTACACAAGGACACATCTTCAAGATGTGGAGAGGTAACTGTTTCTCTGAATTCATGGAGACAAACACAAAAAGTGAAGCAAAATGAGAAGACTGAGGACTCTATTCCAAACAAAAGAACAAAATAAAACCCCAGGAAAAAAACACAAAACTTTAATGAAATGTACGTAAGTAATTTACCTGATACAGAGTTTAAAGCAATGCTCGTAAAAATGCTCACTGAACTTGGGAGAAAGGAAGAACACAATTAGAACTTCGAAAAATAATTAGAAGATATAAGAAAGAAGGAATCAGAGGTGAAGAATACAATAACTGAAATGAAAAATACACTAGAGGCAATCAACTGCAGATGAGGTGATGCAGAAGAATACATAAGCAACCTGGAAGACAGAATAGCTGAAATCACTAAATCAGAACAGCAAAAAGAAAAAAGAATTTTTAAAAATGAGGAGAGTTTAAGAGACCTCTAAGATAACATCAAGCATAGTAACATTCACATTATAGAGGTCCCAGAAGGAGAGGAGAAAGAAAGGGGTAGAAAATGTATTTGATGAAATAACGGCTGAAACTTTAACCTGCTGGAAGAAACAGATATCCAGGTCCAGGAAGCAAAGAAAATCCCAAACAAGATGAACCCAAAGAGATCCACACCAAGACATACCATAATTAAAACAGTAAAAGCTAAAGAGAGAATTTTAAAGGCAGCAAAAAAAATCAAGTCACATACAAGGGAAGCCCCATAAAGCTATCACCTGATTTCTCAGCAGAAACTTTACAGGCCAGAAGGGAGTGGCATGATATATTTTATTTAAAGTGATGAGAGGAAAAACACCTACAACCAAGGATACTCATGTGGCAAAGTTATTCAGAATTGAAGGAGAGATAAAGAGTCTCCCAGACAAGAAAAAACTAAGAAGAGGTTAACACCACTAAACCAGCCTTCCAAGAAATGTTAAAGGAACTTCTTTAGGTGAAAAAGGAAAGGCCCTATAAAGGTAGGAAAATATATGATAGGAAAAAACCTTACTGGTAAAGGAAAATATATAGTAAAGGCAGTGAATCAACCACTTAAAAAGTTAGTGGAAGGTTAAAAGACAAGTCAGAAAATCAACTGTAACTACAATAAACAGTTAAGGATACACAAAAAGATGTAAAATTTGATGTCAAAAACAGAAAACATGGTGGGGGGGAATAAAAAATGTAGAGATTTTAGACTGTGTTTAAACTTAACTATCAGCTTAAAGTTAATTAATTAATTAATTAAGATACATTTTCTGTTGATGCACAGACAAGATGAAAGAGAAACTCAGACTACAGTAACATTAAATATTTCCTTTGGATTATATAAAGTTATATGCTTTTAACACCAATTTTCTACCTTTCATTATTATTTAGGAAATTCTTCAAATCTGGCAACTTATTACAATTAGAACACAACTTCACTAATAAGAACAGAGTAAGACTGATACATATCTATTTCCAAATGTGTCCTCCATGTTTGATCTAATTTGCATAATTAGGAATTAAGCCATTTTCTTTTTATGAAGTTCTTTCATTTGATTTTTTTTCTTTTTTAGCTAGTGGATCCCTTTTTTTTTTTCTTTTTTTAAAAATTTATTTATTTAGTTATTTTATTTTTGGCTGTTTTGGGTCTTCGTTTCTGTGCAAGGGCTTTCTCTAGTTGTGGCGAGCGGGGGCCACTCTTCATCACGGTGCGCGGGCCTCTCTTGTTGCGGAGCACAGGCTCCAGACGCGCAGGCTCAGTAGTTGTGGCGCATGGGCCCAGTTGCTCCGTGGCATGTGGGATCTTCCCAAACCAGGGCTCGAACCTGTGTCCCCTGCATTGTCAGGCAGATTCTCAACCACTGCGCCACCAGGGAAGCCCCTTTCCTTTGATTTTTAATATTTTCTGATACTTACGCCATCTGTGCTGGATAAAAGGCAACCTGGAAACAGTAGCTGCCTAGTTACACTTCACTCATGGTTGCCACATCATTCATGACTACTACACAACTCTAAATTGATGGAGGCATCAACTCTACCTCATGGCAAACAGCTGGAGATTTGAAACCCTTTATGTTCCCAAAGAAAAAATATCAGTAATAACTTTTTGCTGTGCCTTCTGCCAGTTTCACCCCCCAAACAAATAACTGTTCCTTCAAAGAAAAAAGGCCCCTCTGTGTGAGGGACGGGCTCAATTGCTACTGGAACAAGAATATTTTCAAGTTTGATAGGTATCCTGGCTTTGAGGTCCCAATGAAGAGAAATGACTTCATAGAAATTTTTATATGTAATTAAAGTGGTCATCTATATAACTTTACCTTATCTATATCCAAACTAGAGTTCATAAAACATCACAATCTTTATATTAAAATTTCATTAAGCAATTCTATGAAACAGAACTGAAGTCCTTTGAATACAGCTTAAAAACAGCAAAGTCACCTCTACTTGTGCCGCCAAATGTACTCTCTCCTTGTCTTTTCGCTCCAAGCACCGCTTCACTTCCTCTAACTCAGATGCCATTGCACTGAAGTTCAGCTGCACTCTCCAATCTGACATCTGCTTCTCCAGATCCTCTTTTTCCCGCTCAACCCCTTAAAAGAGAAAATGTAAAGTTTGATGGTTGTTCGTTACTCACAGGATAATGTACTTTCGAATGGTATGTTTTAATATTCTACCTAATACAATCCACTTATTAACTGTCACTGTCACCCAACAGACTTTTCAGAATTTGTCATTCTATTGTTTCAAGTCTCACACAGTTTTCTAGAATATACACATTGCTGTGTCATCCAATATTACCACATTTTGATACTAAACTTAAAGTGTTATCTGATTTCTAGTACAATTTATTTCAAGAAAATTCTATGCATTTTTTTCTTTAATTTGCCTTACATTCCTATATTACCCCCAAACTCTAAAACAAAAATACTGAAAGAATTTTCAACTAAGCTTCTACACCTAACTGAAGTTAGTGAAGTTCACACAACAAAACACTTTTCTTGCAACATAAACAAATGATGCTGCTAAATCTTGATTGTGTTATGACCTCTAATCTATTAATTCTGAAGACTACTACGTACAATTGTATCACTGAACAATACAAATTGACTTAGTATTTATTTTTAGTTCAACATGAAATACTTGGTATATGATGAACAGGGCACTGTTAACACCGTCTTTTTCAAAGATAAATAACACTAAATAAAATCCTTTTCTCAATGAGCTTGTATTCCAAGAATAGAAAGAAAACATATAAATAAAGTACTTCCATGAATTTAAGATGTCAAAAATTGGAACATATGTTATCAATTTAAAACTACTCTTTTTCTAGTAGCTTCCTTTCCAGAATAGGAAAGAAGGAAGGACACACTAGCAAATCCAATTTATAGATCATTCGTAAGACACATCCTAACTTTAAAAATATTAAAATGTCAAAATTGTACATTTTGGATGAAAGATACATAGGTATTTTAATAGCGTGATAAGAGCACTTACAGATACTAGACAAATATTTCTCTATATCTGTAGAATTTCTGTATAATAAATGGTTATTATACAAAAATAGTCCAAAGGATAGAATGATTAACTCTATCTTAATGAGAAACTGAGGTAGGAAGAACTGGTTACTATGGTAGTTCTAAAAAATAGATACAAAATTTCACCAAGCAAAGGAGATGAAGTTGGGGTGATATTTCAGGGAAAGGAAACAGCATAAAGCATAGAGGAACAATATTGGATTTCATATTCAGGTAACTGCACACACAGGAGTTCTACATAGCTAATACATATGAGGGCGGGAAACAGGAGAGTCAGCAGGGAGTTATGCACTGCCAGGGAGCTTAGAAATTAGCCTACAGACCAGGAGTTAACAAACATTTTCTGTAAAGGGTAAGACAGTAAATATTTCAGCTATATGGTCTCTGTCACAACTACTTATTTCTGCTATTACATTGCAAAAGTGACCTGGACAATGCATAAATGAATGGGAGTAGCTTTAGTCCAATGAAGTTTCTTTACAAAAACAGGAGGCGGTCTGGATTTGGCCCATGGGCCATACTCTGCCCACCCCTGCTAGGTCTTCAATGTGAAAATATGCATATTTTTATGTGTAAATGTATATATTCATTTGACAAATATACATATTCATTCATCTTATAAATACATTTTTTATTTTATAAATTTATATATGCATATGTGTGTGCATATATCTCTCTATAGTACCTATCTACATATAGACATAGACATGTTTCATGATATATATAACATTAGTGTATACATACACATATACAAATTAACATTAGTATGAATATATTATACAAATTATGGAGATAATACATATGAATATGTGTATAAACACATATACGTATATGTATATTTATAAAACACATGTATTTGGTGTGATGACATAATACTTTGATATGTTTCATAATATAGATGTAAAATATGAGTGTGGATATATATAAATATATGGATATACACACACACACACATATATATATATATAATGAAACGTTTATCAAAAATAAAATACTTTAAACATAAAGTATAAAATATAGTGTTACAAACACTCTCCTCCCACACCCAGCGGGTTATATGTTCCATTTTAAAGAACTCTTGCTACAAACAATGATGGGTCAGTACAGGATAGTAGTTAAGAGTTCAAGTTTGGGTAGAAAAAAGATTTGGTCTGCTACTTCCAACAAATGTAACTTTAATAAGCAAGGCACTCAATTTCTTTGTTCTTTAGTCTTTTTTTTTTAAGTCATTAAAATGGAAGTAAGAATATTCCCCCCTCATAGAATAGTTGTAAGAACTAAAGGAGACAGTGTAAAATGAGTAGCATAATGCCCTGTAAGAACTCAATAAATTATAATGGGAGGTTTTAATCAAGAGAATAACATGAAAGGTTTGTGTCTTAGAAGGGTCCCTTTAGTAGCAGTACAGAAGACAGATTACAGACAAGCTATTCAACAGAGTAAGACAAGTTAAGAGGGTAACAGAGATGAGATGAAGCATGCCTAAACTGGGCTAGGGGGAACAAGAAAGAAGCAACTTCAAGAGATATCAGGATCTACAAATAGACAGATGTAGAGACTAATTAGATGGAGTGGAGAAGGAATAAGTTTGGATGTTCTTTGTATTTTAGGCTTATCTGGATAAAGAATGATACGATCAATTAAGATAGGACATAAAAACAGGTTTTGAGGAAAGGATGAATTCAGTTGTAAATCGGCTGACTGAGCATTCTGGAAAGACATATATTGATGCCCAATGAACAACTCCATCTGGAGGGTTGAAGGTTAGGAGAGTGAGATGAGCTAGATTTAGGGATCATCGTTTGTAGGTGATAGCTAAGGCATAAGATTAAATAACAACCCCTAGGGAGAGGTACTAAGTGAGAAAAATCATAAATAGGATTCTAGACAACAGCGGCATTTAAAAGGCAAACTGTAAACAAAAGGAAAAGATTCAAATACAAAGACTGAAAACAATTAAGACAGAAGAACCAGGAAAGAGTAGGAACAATGAAGTCAGTGGAAGAGTTCTAAGAGGAAACAAACAGGAGTCAAGTAAGGCAAGTAATGGAAAGATTCCTTTGAATTTGACAGAGAAGACCACTAGTAAACTAAGCAAAGTCAATTTTAGAAGCAGAAGTGGAAGTCATTTTGCAGCGGATAGAGGAACAAACAGCAGGCAGAGCATGATGAGTGTAATTTCTTAGGTAGAATTTTTAAAAATAATACAAGTATTCTATAAAGATGAAAACTCTAGAACTGTTAAAAGAAGGTGAAGAAGTCCACTGTCACAATGACAAGAGAACTTTAAGGGTTTTTTTTTTTTTTTTTTTTAACCTGGGAAGTAGTTAAAAAAAAGAGAGATTCATGGGCTTCCTTGGTGGCGCAGTGGTTGAGAATCTGCCTGCTAATGCAGGGGACATGGATTCGAGCCCTGGTCTGGGAAGATCCCACATGCCGCAGAGCAACTAGGTCCGTGAGCCACAACTACTGAGCCTGCGCGTCTGGAGTCTGTGCTCCGCAACAAGAGAGGCCACGATAGTGAGAGGCCCGCGCACCGCGATGAAGAGTGGCCCCCGCTTGCCAAAACTAGAGAAAGCCCTCGCACAGAAACGAAGACACAACATAGCCAAAAAATAAATAATTAAAAAAAAAAAAAAGAGAGATTCTTCTAGTCCTCAAAGACACCAAAAATAACTAGATTTTATGAGACAACAAAACATATAACAAATGTACCACAGAATCTTTTTCCAAACAAAATGAGAGTTCCTATGTGCATCTTTATGAAAATTTGATGAATAATCTAATACCTTATATTTTACTTTCAAAAATAAATTTTAAAGTATTTGATGTTAAAATATGATTAAATTACAACATCACATGAAACTCAAGCGAACTTAATGGCATGCAAATATATTAGGATAGGTATGTCAAAATTTGCCATCCAGTGAAGATTTTCTGGCAATGTGGAAATTCTAACTTAGGCAACATATTGAGTTATGTGTAGGGAATCTGGGGAATTTGTAACATCAAATGCTTACAAGAGTTTCTACAGTAATTTAGGCATCTGAGTAAGAAGCATTAATATTTAAGTAGTCTGAAATAGTCTACTAGAAACCATTATAAAATTTCAGTATCAACATTTCTGTTAAACACAAACTTTCAAAAAGAAATACATCCAGAGTAATTAAATTCCACAACCTAAATCAACACCTCCACTGAAAAATCATTCTAACAATTTTCAAACACAACGTCTTCCTAATCAACATAAGAAAAAACCAGTCATATTGCTGATAACCACTTCTACAATGTGATTAAATTTTGTCACCAATCTCCAAGTAACAAAAAGATAGAATCTTAATTGTATGCATATATTGGAAAAAAAAATGTGTGTGTGTGTGTGTGTGTATATGAATCTGAAAAAAATTCCACTACTGGCTTGCTGTCTCTTTCTAAAAGAAAGACTCATGAGATAAGCAGGTCTGACAACAGAAATGGGTTTAAAAATCAAGAAGAGAAGACATTAAAATTGGATGCTAATATCAGCAAAAAACAAGTGAAATTTGAAATTAAAGACACAATACCATTTACATTAGCATCCAAAAAAATTAAATACTTAGGTATAAACCTAACAAAATCTATATGATGAAAACTACCAAACTCTGATGAAAGAAATCAAAGATTAACAAAATAAATGGAGAGATATTCCATGTTCATAGACAGGAAGATTCAATATTGTCAAAATATCAGTTCTTCCCAACTTCATCAATAGATTCAATGCAAGCACAATCAAAATCCCAGCAAGTTATTTTGTTGTATATTGACAACCTGATTCTAAAGTTACATGGAATGTCAAAGAATGTCAAAGATTCTAAAGTTACATGGAATGTCAAAGAATAGCCAGTGCAGTATTGAAGGAGAAGAAAAGAATTAGAGGACCGACACTATCCAACAAAACAGTGTGGTACTGGCAAAAAAAAAATGGTCAGGTAGATACATGGGACAGAATAGAGAGTCCAGAAGTAGGCCCACATAAAAATAGTGAACTGATCTTTGCCAAAGGAGCAAAGGCAATACAATGGAGAAAAGATAGTTTTTCAACAAACGGTGCTAGAACTGAAGCCCTACATGCAAAAAAATGAATCTAGACACAGATCTTACACCTTTCACAAAAATTAATTCAAAATGGATCA
This sequence comes from Balaenoptera ricei, assembly GCF_028023285.1. Classification (NCBI taxonomy): domain Eukaryota; kingdom Metazoa; phylum Chordata; class Mammalia; order Artiodactyla; family Balaenopteridae; genus Balaenoptera; species Balaenoptera ricei. The sequence goes on from NC_082640.1 coordinate 166,002,941, forward strand.
CAGATTTAAATGTAAAATGCAAAATTATAAAACTCTTAGAAGATAAGAGAATGATTTGGGGTTTGGTGATGGCTTTTTAGATGCAACACCAAAGTCACAGTCCATGAAGGAAAGAAATGACAAGCTGGACTTCATTAAAAATTTCGGCTCTGTGAAAGACATTGTCAAGAGAATGAAAAGACAAGCCACAGACTGTGAGAAATTATTTGCAAAGACATATCTGATAAAGAACTGCCATCCAAAATATACAAAGTACTCTTAAAACTAACAATAAGAAAACAAACAACCATACTAAGAAATGGGCCAAAGACTTTAATGAATATCTCACCAAAAAAGATACACATACGGCAAATAAGCATATGAATAGATGCTCCACACCACATGTTATCAGGGAAATGCAAATTAAAACAACAATGATATGCCACTACAAACCTATCTGAATGGCCAAAATCCAGAACATTGACAACTTCAAATGTTGACAAGGGTACAGAACAACAGGAAATCTCATTCACTGCTGGTAGAGGGAAAAATGATACAGCCATTCTGGAAGACAGTTTGGAAGATTCTTACAAAACTAAACGTACTCTTGCCATATAATCCAGCAATCACACTCTTTGGTATTTACCCAAAAGAGATGAAAACTTACGTCCACACAAAAATCTGCATGCAGACATTTAGTTTACAGCAGTTGTATTCATAATCGCCAAAACTTGGAAGCAACCAAGATGGGCTTCTGTATGTGAACAGATAAATAAACTGTGGTACATCCAAACAATGAAATATTATGCAGTGCTTTAAGAAAAAACTTTTTAAAAGAGCTACCAAGCCATGAAAAGACATGGAGGAAACTTAGAGGCATATTACTAAGTAAAAGGAGCCAATCTGAAAAGGCTACACACTGTATGATTCCAACCATATTAGGTTCTAGAAAAGGCAAAACTATGGAAACAATAAAAATATCAGTACTTGACAGAAGTTAGGGGAGAGTGGGATGAATAGTGAAACACAGAGGATTTTTAAGACAGTGAAACTACTCTATGATACTATAATGGTGGATACATGTCATTATGTTTGTCCAATCCTGTAGAACACACAACAAGAGTGAACCCTAATGTAAAATACAGACTTTGGATGACAATGATGTGTCAATGTAGGGTTCATCAGTTATAACAACTGTACCACTGTGGAGAGCGTTGCTGATAGTGGGGGAAGCTGTGACATGTGGGAGCAGGGGTACATGGGAAATCTCTGTACCTTCTGCTCAATAGTGCTATAAACATAAAATTTAAAAATTAAGTCTGTTTTTAAAAAACTGGATGCTAAATTATGATTAACTTGGAAAACCTTGTAGTAGATCAAGAAATAGGATGAAAAGAATATAACATAAGGAAAGCGATTCTGAAAATGGGAAATATTTAAGAAAGATCAATAAAGCCCCAGACATTTACAAGTCAGAATTATACCTCTTCTAAACCTCCAGTCATCTTCTTGTTCGTCCTGATGGTTTGACTGTTGCTTGGAAATCTGAGATACTTGATGTACTAAGCCTTTTTGATCACCTTCTGCTTTCATAAGTTGTGTACGGAGTTCTTCTACCTAAATACACACAGTCAAAAATGAAACTTTTATCAGTTTTAAAAGCAGGAAAAGAATAACTGAACTTACAAATTATTTTTCTAGGGAAAAAAAATTTACTTCCAATGGGCTATTGTAAGCACAAGTTGAAGCCAAGTTAATCTCCTTGTTATGCCAAGCACAATGGAACAGTCTCTTGCTCCATTTCTTTATTCCTCCCATTCCGTCCACAAACAATGAATGTTCTTTCCCCTTCTCTGTGTCTACTGTGACAAAGAATTTGATCACACTTTTTTTAAATCCCTATTTTCACCTCAGTCCACTCTACTGTTATTAACCCAAACTACCTCCAATTAAGTACTATACATTTTTATATTTTTCATTTATTTTCTTTCATGTGAACATAGTCTATTGGTTGGTAAAGTCAAATGAAATGATCACAATTTAGCACACTGTGATATCAAAGTATTGCTCAAAATAAATAAGCAATAAAAGCTGTTAAATAAACTATAAAATCCTTGAGGTAAGGTACCATTTTATTCATCTGCGTATATCTGGAGACTAGCAAGCATGTCCACAATGACCTTTAAACAAGTCAGCAGTGGCAGAAAGACTCAGGTAAAGTCACAATGACAACCTTAACACATAAATCTCTTATTTCAAAAGATAAGATTAGAAATTACAAGGCAGAGTTCAAAAAAAAAAAAAAAAGAATCAGAAGGAAATGAATACAAATATAAACTTCCAAAAAAGAAAGTCTAAACTCTGCCAACATTAATTCCATTGGACCACTGGCTGCAAAACAAAGCCATTACACATTTTTAAACATTTTGTAAAACAGGAGCTACGGTGTTTCAGATGCTTCAGGATTAAATGTCAAAACGTAATACTCCTTCTGAACGTCTAAGATGTCTGACAACTTTGCCTACCTAGCATAGTATGTAGTGAGTTATGTAACCCACACCTCAAAACAGAGGAAGTTACAATTGCAATTTATATTAAACACAGGCAGAAAGGTAGTTAGAAACCCACATGCCCTTATCCAATGTGTATAAAATGGCTATTTCAAGTTACTGAACTTTAAATATCAGAAGCACCAAACTCCTATTATGGGCTAATGGGCTGCAAAATGTTATGCTTTAAAATTAAGCCTTATCTCTGGTTAAAAGGAAGCAGGTAGCATCTTGAGAATGTGAATATAAGACAGTGATGCATTCAAAGTAACTTGAACATGCAAGGTCTGTTTTATGTATTTTAACTTCCTCCTTCACTCTCTAACGTCTCCTTGAATAAAATTAAGCTCCTGGGAAAATTTTATCTTACACATCCAGTCTCACTTTTACACTGGTTATGCTAAGAGAGATAATTCCTAAACTGGAAAAGCAATCAGCAAGATACACTGTCACAGTGGGAACCTGGGCTGGTGTTTTGTATTGGCTTTCTCTGAATCTTCCTGAAAGGATTTCATCTTTTGCTTATGTGTGTTAATATACATTCCTTAAGGAAAAAAACTTCTAGATCTAAGGTTTTTTTTCCCTTTCACAAAGACATTTAATAGGGAAAGAGACTCAATCCTGATTTAATTTAAAAGCAGATTAGCATAGCTTGCATAGACTTACCTGATGCAAAAGTGTTTCTCTGCTGCCTTCTGACTGATTCAATAACCTTCGAGATAGCTCCAATTCCTGTTCAAGCTAGAGTTTCAACAAAGAATAAGGAAAAATGTCCAATGGGGCAGAAGATAACTAAACTATTACAGGCTCAGTTTAAGAGGAGAAAAGTGAAAAAGTTTTCAGATTTTTACAGCTAACATAAAAGGAAAAATATTTTGCTATAAACATATATCAATGCTCCCATTAAAATAATGGTAATTAAATAACAAAAAGTGAACCAGACCAGACTGCACGAGGTCTGGGCTCTAGTCAATTCAATCTCAATTATGACCCCCATTTAAATCTCTTTTCCTTAGGCCTCCTTTCTGTCACCTCTAAAATAAGGATTTTATATTAGATAATCTGAGATCCCTTCAGTTCTAAATCATTTTCATGTAAATTCTAAAGCAGTTTTTTCTTTAAATTACTACATGTAGTATCATATGAACTAAATTAGAATAAAAATTTCAGGGACCCAATGACTCAAAGTATATTTCATCCAACTGGTTATTTTTTATATTCTTAATATTCTTATATTCCTAATACTTCCAATATTACTAACATTTCTAAAAATTTTAATCAGAATAAGATATCTTAAATTTCCCTAATAATATTGCCATTAGATAAGTATGCACAGAAAATGTGCCAGTTAGGTGACTAAATACCCTACAAAGGCAATGTGCCTAGCTTACCTCAAGCTGAAAAATATAACAGGATGTGAAGGGGAGAAGAATATGCCACTCCAAAATATGCCTCTTTGGCACAAGTATTATTCTGAGTTGATGGCAATCAAAACCCAGCAGACTCAGGAGAAGCTTTTCACCTTCCCCTAAATTGCATTTAAAAATTTAAAAAGGAGGTCTGTAACAGAAAGAGAGCTGTTACCAAAGATAACTTTCTATATCTGAAAGACTTCTCTACACGGCAGGGCAAACATTTGTTTACCATACATATACTCTTCTCATCTTCCTGTGAACTGTGTTCCTCCCCTTTGAAGCCCCAAGCCCCTATTCCTTGCCTTAGTTCAGGATGGTAGATAAGCCTCAACTGCCTGGCCGTCTTTGAGTCTCATATTTTTATGGGGCTCCCATACATACAAAATTAAACTTGTTTTTCTCCTGTTAATCTGTTTTATGACAATTTAATTATTATACCAGCCAAAGAACCTAGAAGGGTAAAGGGAAAATTATTTTTCCTCCCCTACAGATGGGATACTTCTGTTAAAAATCCAGAGCTTACATATGCTGGACATGTTTGCACTTTGTAAGGGTAAGGTTGTTTTGTGAAATCACAAATTTATATTAAGATGTTATTAAGTGCTTTGATTTGTAATAGTTATCCTAAATTATCATTTCATTTGAACAAACTACTGTCTATACATTAGTCTTTCAGAAATTGTACATGTGGAAGGTGTGACTATTAAGGAGTAGCATGAGGGAACACTGGTGATGGAACAGTTCCGTATTTTGACTATCGCAGCAATAAGACTGAGATTCATGAGATAAAACTGCACAGAAGTACACACACACAAACACTCAACACACAAATGAGTACACACATAAAGCTGGTGAAATCTGCATAAGCTCTATGCATTGCAACAGTGTCAATTTCCCAGTTTTGATGTTGGATGGCAATTATAGAAAATGTTATCACTGAGAATAACTGGCCCATAGTATATTTGATTTTGCAACACCTTATGAATCTATTATTATTTCAAAATAATTTTTTCATCCAGTTATATAAGTTTTTTAAAAGTGTGCATGCAGCTCAGAAAATAACTATCACATATTTTTAAAAGTAAAGTTGACCCTTGAGCAATATGGGTTTGAACTGCACAAGTCCACTTATACAAGGATTTTTTTCACTCGTAAATACTACAGTACTATAGGATTGAATTCACATATGTGGAACCATGGCTAGAGAGAAACTGCAAATACGGAGAGCTGACTACATGTTATACTCGGATTTTTGACTGCACAGAGGGTCAGGGCACCTAAGCCCCCATTGTTCAAGGGCCAACTGTAAATCAACTATAAAGGACATGTGGAAGCAGAGAATCCACACAAAATATTATCTGACCTGTTCTCTTGTTTCTATAAACAAATAAAAAGGGAAGAGGGGGGACGAGGCAAGATGGCGGAAGAGTAAGACGCGGAGATCACCTTCCTTCCCACAGATACAGTAGAAATACATCTACACGTGGAACTGCTCCTACAGAACACCCACTGAACGCTGGCAGAAGACCTCAGACCTCCCAAAAGGCAAGAAAATCCCCACGTACTTGGGTAGGGCAAAAGAAAAAAGAAATAACAGAGACAAAAGAATAGGGACGGGACCTGCACCAGTGGGAGGGAGCTGTGAAGGAGGAAAGGTTTCCACACACTAGGAAGCCCCTTCGCGGGCGGAGATGGGGGGTGGCGGAGGGGGAAGCTTCGGAGCCACGGAGGAGAGCACAGCCACAGGAGCGCGGAGGGCAAAGCGGAGAGATTCCCGCACGGAGGATCGGTGCTGAGTAGCACTCACCAGCCCGAGAGGCTTGTCTGCTCACCCGCCAGGGCGGGCGGGGGCTGGGAGCTGAGGCTCGGGCTTCGGTGCTAGCTGGGAGGGAGTCCGGGAAAAAGTCTGCAGCTGCCGAAGAGGCAAGAGACTTTTTCTTGCCTCTTTGTTTCGCGGCGCGCAAGGAGAGGGGATTCAGAGCGCCGCCTAAACGAACTCCAGAGGCGGGCGCAAGCCGTGGCTATCAGCGCAGATCCCAGAGACGGACAGGAGACGCTAGGGCTGCTGCTGCTGCCACCAAGAAGCCTGTGTGCGAGCACAGGTCACTCTCCACACCGCCCCTCCCAGGAGCCAGTGCAGCCCGCCACTGCCAGGCTCCCGTGATCCGAGGACTACTTCCCCGGGAGAACGCACGGCGCGTCTCAGGCTGCTGCAACGTCATGCCGGCCTCTGCCGCCGCAGGCTCGCCCTGCCTCCTCAGTACCCCTCCCTCCCCCCGGCCTGAGTGAGCCAGAGCCCCCGAAGCAGCTGCTCCTTTAGCCCCGTTCTGTCTGGGTGGGGAACAGACGCCCTCAGGCGACCTACATGCAGAGGCGGGTCCAAATCCAAAGCTGAACCCCGGGAGCTGTACGAACAAAGAAGAGAAAGGGAAATCTCTCCCAGCAGCCTCAAAAGCAGAGGATTAAAGCTCCACAAACAACTTGATGTGCCTGCATCTGTTGAATACCTGAATAGACAACGAATCATCCCAAATTCAGGAGGTGGACTTTGGGAGCAGGATATATTAATTTTTCCCCTTTTCCTTTTTTTTTGAGTGTATATGTGTATGCTTCTGGGTGAGATTTTTTCTGTATAGCTTTGCTTTCACCATTAGTCCTAAGGTTAGGTCCGTCCATTTTTTTTTTGTTTTTTTTTTTTTTTACTTAAAAAAAATTTTTTTTCCTAATAAATGTTTTCTTAATAATTTTTTCCTTATTTCCTTTTTTTAGAAATTAAAAAAAATTTTTTAGTAAGTTTTTTCATATTTTTTATTTTAAAAAATTAAAAATTTTTTCTTAATAAATTTTTTCTTAATTTTTTCTTATTTTTTTATTACAAAAAATTCATAAATCTATTTTTAAAAATAAAAAAAATTTTTCTTAATAAATTTATTCTTAATTTTTTTCTTATTTTTTATTATAATAGTTTTATTTTATTTTATTTTATCCTCTTTCTTTCTTTCTTTCTTTCTATTTCTTTCTCCCTTTTATTCTGAGCCGTGTGGAAGAAAGGCTCTTCGTGCTCCAGCCAGGCATCAGGGCTGTGCCTCTGAGGTGGGAGAGCCAATTTCAGAACACTGGTCCACAAGAGACCTTCCAGCTCCACGTAATACCAAATGGCGAAAATCTCTCAGAGATCTCCATCTCAACATCAAGACCCAGCTTCATTCAACGACCAGCAAGCTACAGTGCTGGACACCCTATGCCAAACAACTAGCAAGACAGGAACACAGCCCCATCCATTAGCAGAGAGGCTGCCTAAAATCATAATAAGGCCACAAACACCCCAAAACACACCACCAGACGTGGACGTGCCCACCAGAAAGACAAGATCCAACCTCATCCACCAGAACACAGGCACTAGTCCCCTCCACCAGGAAGCCTACACAACCCACTAAACCAACCTTAGCCACTGGGGACAGATACCAAAAACAATGGGAACTACGAACCTGCAGCCTGTGAAAAGGAGACCCCAAACACAGTAAGATAAGCAAAATGAGAAGACAAAAAACCACACAGCAGGTGAAGGAGCAGGGTCAAAACACACCAGACCTAACAAATGAAGAGGAAATAGGCAGTCTACCTGAAAAAGAATTCAGAATAATGATAGTAAAGATGATCCAAAATCTTGGAAACAGAATAGACAAAATGCAAGAAACATTTAACAAGGATGTAGAAGAACTAAAAAGGAACCAAGCAACGACAAAAAACACAATAAATAAAATTAAAAATACTCTAGACGGGATCAATAGCAGAATAACTGAGGCAGAAGAACAGATAAGTGACCTGGAAGATAAAATAGTGGAAGTAACTACTGCAGAGCAGAATAAAGAAAAAAGAATGAAAAGAACTGAGGACAGTCTCAGAGACCTCTGGGACAACATTAAACGCACCAACATTCGAATTATAGGGGTCCCAGAAGAAGAAGAGAAAAGGAAAGGGACTGAGAAAATATTTGAAGACATTATAGTTGAAAACTTCCCTAATATGGGAAAGGAAACAGTTAATCAAGTCCTGGAAGCACAGAGAGTCCCATACAGGATAAACCCAAGGAGAAACACGCCAAGACACATATTAATCAAACTGTCAAAAATTAAATATAAGGAAAACATATTAAAAGCAGCAAGGGAAAAACAACAAATAACACACAAGGGAATCCCCATAAGGTTAACAGCTGATCTTTGAGCAGAAACTCTGCAAGCCAGAAGGGAGTGGCAGGATATACTTAAAGTGATGAAGGAGAAAAACCTACAACCAAGATTACTCTACCCAGCAAGGATCTCATTCAGATGTGATGGAGAAATTAAAACCTTTACAGACAAGCAAAAGCTGAGAGAGTTCAGCACCACCAAACCAGCTTTACAACAAATGCTAAAGGAACTTCTCTAGGCAAGAAACACAAGAGAAGGAAAACACCTACAATAACAAACACAAAATATTTAAGAAAATGGGAATAGGAACATACATATAGATAATTACCTTAAATGTAAATGGATTAAATGCTCCCACCAAAAGACACAGACTGGCTGAATGGATACAAAAGCAAGACCCATATATATGCTGTCTACAAGAGATCCACTTTGGACCTAGAGACACATACAGACTGAAAGTGAGGGGATGGAAAAAGATATTCCATGCAAATGGAAATCAAAAGAAAGCTGGAGTAGCAATTCTCATATCAGACAAAATAGACTTTAAAATAAAGACTATTACAAGAGACAAAGAAGGACACTATATAATGATCAAGGGATCGATCCAAGAGGAAGGTATAACAATTGTAAATATTTATCCACCCAACATAGGAGCACCTCAATACATAAGGCAAATACTAACAGCCATAAAAGGGTAAATCGACAGCAACACAATCATAGTAGGGGACTTTAACACCCCACTTTCACCAATGGACAGATCATCCAAAATGAAAATAAATAAGGAAACACAAGCTTTAAATGATACATTAAACAAGATGGACTTAATTGATATTTATAGGACATTCCACCCAAAAACAACAGAATACACATTTTTCTCAAGTGCTCATGGAACATTCTCCAGGATAGATCATATCCTGGGTCATAAATCAAGCCTTGGTAAAATTAAGAAAATTGAAATAGTATCAAGTATCTTTTCCGACCACAACGCTATGAGACTAGATATCAATTACAGGAAAAGATCTGTAAAAAATACAAACACATGGAGGCTACACAATACACTACTTAATAACGAAGTGATCACTGAAGAAATCAAAGGGGAAATCAAAAAATACCTAGAAACAAATGACAATGGAGACACGACGACCCAAAACCTATGGGATGCAGCAAAAGCAGTTCTAAGAGGGAAGTTTATAGCAATACAAGCCTACATCAAGAAACAGGAAACATCTCGAATAAACAACCTAACCTTGCACCTAAAGCAATTAGAGAAAGAAGAGCAAAAAAACCCCGAAGCTAGCAGAAGGAAAGAAATCATAAAGATCAGATCAGAAATAGATGAAAAAGAAATGAAGGAAACAATAGCAAAAATCAATGAAACTAAAAGCTGGTTCTTTGAGAAGATAAACAAAATTGATAAACCATTAGCCAGACTCATCAAGAGAAAAAGGGAGAAGACTCAAGTCAATAGAATTAGAAATGAAAAAGGAGAGTAACCACTGACACTGCAGAAATACAAACGATCATGAGAGATTACTACAAGCAACTCTATGCCAATAAAATGGACAACCTGGAAGAAATGGACAGATTCTTAGAAATGCACAACCTGCCGAGACTGAACCAGGAAGAAATAGAAAATATGAACAGACCAATCACAAGCACTGAAATTGAAACTGTGATTAAAAAACTTCCAACAAACAAAAGCCCAGGACCAGATGGCTTCACAGGTAAATTCTATCAAACATTTAGAGCAGAGCTAACACCTATCCTTCTCAAACTCTTCCAAAATATTGCAGAGGGAGGAACACTCCCCAACTTATTCTACAAGGCCACCATCACCCTGATACCAAAACCAGACAAAGATGTCACAAAGAAAGAAAACTACAGGCCAATATCACTAATGAACATAGATGCAAAAATCCTCAACAAAATACTAGCAAACAGAATCCAACAGCACATTAAAAGGATCATACACCATGATCAAGTGCAGTTTATCCCAAGAATGCAAGGATTCTTCAATATACGCAAATCAATCAACGTGATACATCATATTAACAAATTGAAGGAGAAAAACCATATGATCATCTCAATAGATGCAGAGAAAGCTTTTGACAAAATTCAACACCCATTTATGATAAAAGCCCTGCAGAAAGTAGGCATAGAGGGAACTTTCCTCAACATAATAAAGGCCATATATGACAAACCCACAGCCAACATTGTCCTCAATGGTGAAAAACTGAAACCAATTCCACTAAGATCAGGAACAAGACAAGGTTGCCCACTCTCACCACTATTATTCAACATAGTTTTGGAAGTGTCAGCCACAGGAATCAGAGAAGAAAAACAAATAAAGGGAATCCAAATCGGAAAAGAAGAAGTAAAGCTGTCACTGTTTGCAGATGACATGATACTATACATAGAGAATCCTAAAGATGCTACCAGAAAACCACTAGAGCTAATCAATGAATTTGGTAAAGTAGCAGGATACAAAATTAATGCACAGAAATCTCTTGCATTCCTATACACTAATGACGAAAAATCTGAAAATGAAATTAAGAAAACACTCCCGTTTACCATTGCAACAAAAAGAATAAAATATCTAGGAATAAACCTACCTAAGGAGACAAAAGACCTGTATGCAGAAAATTATAGGACACTGATGAAAGAAATTAAAGATGATACAAATAGATGGAGAGATATACCATGTTCTTGGATTGGAAGAATCAACATTGTGAAAATGACTCTACTACCCAAAGCAATCTACAGATTCAATGCAATCCCTATCAAACTACCACTGGCATTTTTCACAGAACTAGAACAAAAAATTTCACAATTTGTATGGAGACACAAAAGACCCCAAATAGCCAAAGCAATCTTGAGAACGAAAAATGGAGCTGGAGGAATCAGGCTCCCTGACTTCAGACTATATTACAAAGCTACAGTAATCAAGACAGTTTGGTACTGGCACGAAAACAGAAATATAGATAATTGGAACAGGATAGAAAGCCCAGAGATAAACCCACGCACATATGGTCACCTTATCTTTGATAAAGGAGGCAAGCATATACAGTGGAGAAAAGACAGCCTCTTCAATAAGTGGTGCTGGGAAAATTGGACAGGTACATGTAAAAGTATGAAATTAGAACACTCCCTGACACCATGCACAAAAATAAACTCAAAATGGATTAAAGACCTAAGTGTAAGGCCAGACACTATCAAACTCTTAGAGGAAGACATAGGCAGAACACTCTATGACATAAATCACAGCAAGATCCTTTTTGACCCACCTCCTAGAGAAATGGAAATAAAAACACAAATAAACAAATGGGACCTAATGAAACTTAAAAGCTTTTGCTCAGCAAAGGAAACCATAAACAAGACCAAAAGACAACCCTCAGAATGGGAGAAAATATTTGCAAATGAAGCAACTGACAAAGGATTAATCTCCAAGATTTACAAGCAGCTCATGCAGCTCAATAACAAAAAAAGAACAACCCAATCCAAAAATGGGCAGAAGACCTAAATAGACATTTCTCCAAAGAAGATATACAGATGGCCAACAGACACATGAAAGAATGCTCAACATCCTTAATCATTAGAGAAATGCAAATCAAAACTACAATGAGATATCATCTCACACCGGTCAGAATGGCCATCATCAAAAAATCTAGAAACAATAAATGCTGGAGAGGGTGTGGAGGAAAGGGGACACTCTTGCACTGTTGGTGGGAATATAAATTGATACAGCCACTATAGAGAACAGTATGGAGGTTCCTTAAAAAACTACAAATAGAACTACCATACGACCCAGCAATCCCACTCCTGGGCATATACCCTGAGAAAACCATAGTTCAAAAAGAGTCATGTACCAAAATGTTCATTGCAGCTCTATTTACAATAGCCAGGACATGGAAGCAACCTAAATGTCCATCGACAGATGAATGGATAAAGAAGATGTGGCACATATATACAATGGAATATTACTCAGCCATAAAAAGAAATGAAATGGAGGTATTTGTAATGAGGTGGATGGAGTTAGAGTCTGTCATACAGAGTGAAGTAAGTCAGAAAGAGAAAAACAAATACAGTATGCTAACACATATATACGGAATCTAAGGAAAAAAAAAAAAAGGCCATGAAGAACCTAGTGGCAAGACGGGAATAAAGACACAGACCTACTAGAGAATGGACTTATGGACTTGAGGATATGGGGAGGGGGTGGGGTGAGATGTGACAGGGTAAGAGAGTGTCATGGACATATATACACTACCAAATGTAAAATAGATAGCTAGTGGGAAGCAGCCACATAGCACAGGGAGATCAGCTCGGTGCTTTGTGACCACCTAGAGGGGTGGGATGGGGAGGGTGGGAGGGAGGGCGATGCAAGAGGGAAGAGATATGGGAACACATTGTATGTGTATAACTGATTCACTTTGTTATAAAGCAGAAACTAACACAGCATTGTAAGGCAATTATACTCCAATAAAGATGTTTAAAAAAAAAAATCCTAGTTTGAAAATGGGTAGTTCACAAAAGAAATTAAACTGTCTATAAATATATGGAAAATGTTTGCACTATTAATGAAAAACTATTAGTAAAAGTGACCTATCATTTTTACTTAAAAAAAAAAAAAGGGAAGAAATCACACTGAAGTCATCATCGTTTCAAAATCTACCAGGGCCCATACTGGTCATGTTTCCTGGGTAATATCAGCATTTACAACTCCCAAAGAGCAAACTTGATGACCTGATGAACCTTGTTTACCACCGTAAAGGCAGCATGGACGCATCATGCAACTTTACATAGGTTGGTGAAATAAAATAAAGGAGGTAAGGGTAGATAGGAAAGGCAACACGGAGTAAAGAAAATTATATCACAAGCAAATTTTCACTTTATCATTCATTACCTTGGGCTTGGCCTTTAATCTACTCATTTGCAAATTGAAAAGAGTTGTTTGGCCTCTGAGTTACTTTCTAGCTCTAAAATGCTACGCTCTATAGCCTCACAGACATGAATTCATATCAAAGATACTTAATATTTAATGAGAATAGAGGATTTTTCGGAACTAGGCTGGTAACTGTTCCTATCTTCTATAACAAAAATGAGTAGATGCAAATTACTCAACCTTTAAACAACAGGTCTTTCCCAACCCTACAGTAAAGTCAACCTCTTTAAATGTTCTCCAGCAAGGAATGGTCAAGTTTAATTTGCCTCTAGAAAAGGAGAGCGGCCAGGAGACAAGGTAGCGAACTACCTGTGTATGTTTCCAAGAGCAAGCAGCAGAGAGTGGCAGAGCCCTCAAGCCAAGTGACTCCACATCAAAACATAAAGGCTTCACTGCACTCTAACAAATGACCTCAGGGACACTTTCCAAGGTACTCAATGAATATCACTGGCCCCAAACAGCATGACTCTTTAAAAGTTAATTTTCAAAGGGGAGACAGCAGAAGCAAGAATAACTACAATTCTGCACCCTGTGGAAGGAAAACCACATTCACAGAAAGATAGACAAGATGAAAAGGCAGAGGACTTTGTACCAGATGAAGGAACAAGATAAAACGCCAGAAAAACAACTAAATGAAGTGGAGATAAGCAACCTTCCAGAACAAGAATTCAGAATAATGATAGTGAAGATGATCCAGGACCTCAGAAAAAGAATGGAGGCAAAGATCGAGAAGATGCAAGAAATGTTTAACAAAGACCTAGAAGAATTAAAGAACAATCAATCAGAGATGAACAACACAATAACTGAAATGAAAACTATAATAGAGGGAATCAATAGCAGAATAACTGAGGCAGAAGAACGGATAAGTGACATGGAAGACAGAATGGTAGAATTCACTGTCGCGGAACAGAATAAAGAAAAAAGAATGAAAAGAAATGCAGACAGCCTAAGAGACCTCTGGGACAACATTAAACGCAACAACATTCGCATTATAGGGGTCCCAGAAGGAGAAGAGAGAGAGAGAAAGGACCCGAGAAAATATTTGAAGTGATTATAGTTGAAAACTTCCCTAACATGGGAAAGGAAATAGCCACCCAAATCCAGGAAGCGCAGAGAGTCCCAGGTAGGATAAATCCAAGGAGAAACATGCTGAGACACACAGTAATCAACTTGACAAAAATTAAAGACAAAGAAAAATTAATGAAAGCAACAAGGATAAAACGACAAATAACATACAAGGGAACTCCCATAATGTTAACAGCTGATTTCTCAGCAGAAACTCTACAAGCCAGAAGGGAGTGGCATGATATATTTACAGTGAAGAAAGGGAAGAACCTACAACCAAGATTACTCTACCTGGCAAGGATCTCATTCAGATTCGAGGGAGAAATCAAAAGCTTTACAGACAAGCAAAAGCTAAGAGAATTCAGCACCACCAAACCAGCTCTACAACCAATGCTAAAGGAACTTCTCTAACTGGGAAACACAGGAGAAGAAAAGGACCTACAAAAACAAACCAATAACAATTAAGAAAATGGTAATAGGAACATACATATCGATAATTACCTTAACCGTGAATGGATTAAATGCTCCAACCAAAAGACACAGGCTCACTGAAAGGATACAAAAACAAGACCCATCTATATGCTGTCTACAGGAGACCCACTTCAGACCTAGGGACACATACAGATTGAAAGTGAGGGAATGGAAAAAGATATTCCATGCACATGGAAATCAAAAGAAAGCTGGAGTAGCAATAATCGTATCAGATAAAATAGACTTTAAAATAAAGAATGTAGCAAGAGACAAGGAAGGACACTACATCATGATCAAGGGATCAATCCAAGAAGAAGATATAACAATTATAAATATATATGCACCCAACATAGGAGCGCCTCAATACATAAGGCAACTGCTAACAGCTCTGAAAGAGGAAATTGACAGTAACACAATAACAGTGGGGGACTTTAACACCTCACTCACACCAATGGACAGGTCATCCAGGCAGAAAATTAATAACGACACACAAGCTTTAAATGACACAATAGACCTGATAAATTTAATTGATATTTATAGGACATTCCATCCAAAAACAGCAGATTACACTTTCTTCTCAAGTGCGCACAGAACATTCTCCAGGATAGATCACATCTTGGGTCACAAATCAAGCCTTGGTAAATTTAAGAAAACTGAAATCATATCAAACATCTTTTCCAACCACAACACTATGAGATTAGAAATCAATTACAGGGGAAAAAACCGTAAAAAACACAAACACATGGAGGCTAAACAATACGTTACTAAATAACCAAGAGACCACTGAAGAAATCAAAGAGGAAATAGAAAAATACCTAGAGACAAATTACAATGAAAACATGACGATCCAAAACCTATGGGATGCAGCAAAAGCAGTTCTAAGAGGTAAGTGTATAGCTATACAAGCCTACCTCAAGACACAAGAAACATCTCAAATAAACAATCTAACCTTACACCTAAAGGAACTAGAGAAAGACGAACAAACAAAACCCAAAGTTAGTAGAAGGAAAGAACTCATAAAGATCACAGCAGAAATAAATGAAATAGAAACAAAGAAAACAATAGCAAAGATCAATAAAACTAAAAGCTGGTTTTTTGAGAAGATAAACAAAATTGATAAACCTTTAGCCAGACTCATCAAGAAAAAGAGGGAGAGGACTCAAATCAATAAAATTAGCAATGAAAAAAGGAAAAGTTACAACAGACACCGCAGAAATACAAAGCATCCTAGGAGGCTACTACAAGCAACTCTATGCCAATAAAATGGACAACCTGGAAGAAATGGACAAATTCTTAGAAAGGTATAACCTTTCAAGACTGACCCAGGAAGAAACAGAAAATATGAACAGACCAATCACAAGTAATGAAATTGAAACTGTGACTAAAAATCTTCCACCAAACAAAAGTTCAGGACCTCATGGCTTCACAGGTGAATTCTATCAAACATTTGGAGAAGAGCTAACACCCATCCTTCTCAAACTCTTCCAAAAAATTTCAGAGGGAGGAACACTCCCAAACTCATTCTACGAGGCCACCACCACCCTGATACCAAAACCAGACAAAGATACTACAAAAAAAGAAAATTACAGACCAATATCACTGATGAATATAGATGCAAAAATCCTCAACAAAATACTAACAAACACATTGAAAGATCATACACCATGATCAAGTGGAATATATCCCAGGGATGCAACGATTCTTCAATATACACAAATCAATCAATGTGATACACCACATTAACAAATTGAAGAATAAAAACCATACAATCATCTCAATAGATTCAGGAAAAGCTTTTGACAAAATTCAACACCCATTTATGATAAAAACTCTCCAGAAAGTGGGCAGAGAGGGAACTTACCTCAACATAATAAAGGCCAAACACGACAAACCCATAGCAAACATCATTCTCAATGGTGAAAACTGAAAGCACTCCCTCTAAGATCAGCAAAAAGACAACGATGTCCACTCTCACCACTATTATTTAACATAGTTTTGGAAGTCCTAGCCACGGCAATCAGAGAAGAAAAAGGAATACAAATCAGAAAAGAAGAAGTAAAACTGTCACGGTTTGCAGATGATATGATACTATACATAGAGAGTCCTAAAGATGCCACCAGAAAACTACTAGAGCTAACCAATGAATTTGGTAAAGTTGCAGGATACAAAATTAATGCACAAAAATCTCTTGCATTCCTATACACTAACAATGAAAGATCAGAAAGAGAAATTAAGGAAACACTCCCATTCACCATTGCAACAAAAAGAATAAAATACCTAGGAATAAACCTACCTAAGGAGGTAAAAGACCTGTACTCAGAAAACTATAAGACACTGATAAAAGAAATCGAAGATGACACAAACAGATGGAGAGAGATACCATGTTCTTGGATTGGAAGAATCAATTTTGTGAAAATGACTATACTACCCAAAGCAATCTACAGTTTCAATGCAATCTCTATCAAAATTACCAGTGGCATTTTTTACAGAACTAGAACAAAAAATCTTAAAATTTGTTTGGAGACACAAAGGACCCCGAATAGCCAAAGCAGTCTTGAGGGAAAAAAACGGAGCTGGAGGAGTCATACTCCCTGACTTCACTATACTACCAAGCTACAGTAATCAAGACAATATGGTACTGGCACAAAAACAGAAACATAGCTCAGTGGAACAGGACAGAAAGCCCAGAGATAAACCCACGCACCTATGGTCAACTAATCTATAACAAAGGAGGCAAGGATATACAATGGAGAAGACAGTCTCTTCAATAAGTGGGGCTGGGAAAACTGGACAGCTGCATGTAAAAGAATGAAATTAGAACATTCCCTAACACCATACACAAAAATAAACTCAAAATGGATTAAAGACCTAAATGTAAGACCAGACACTATAAAACTCTTAGAGGAAAACATAGGAAGAACACTCTCTGACATAAATCACAGCAAGATCTTTTTTGATCCACTTCCTAGAGTAATGGAAATAGAAACAAAAATAAACAAACGGGACCTAATGAAACTTAAAAGCTTTTGCAAAGCAAAGGAAACTACAAACAGGACAAAAAGACAACCCTCAGAATGGGAGAAAATATTTGCAAACAAATCAACGGACAAAGGATTAATCTCCAAAATATATAAACAGCTCATGCAGCTCAATATTAAAAAAACAAACAACCCAATCAAAAAATGGGCAGAAGACGTAAACAGACATTTCTCCAAAGAAGAAATACAGATGGCCAAGAAGCACATGAAAAGCTGCTCAACATCACTAATTATTAGAGAAATGCAAATCAAAACTACAATGAGGTATCACCTCACACCAGTTAGAATGGGCATCATAGAAAATCTACAAACAACAAATGCTGGAGAGGGTGTGGAGAAAAGGGGACCCTCTTGCACTGTTGGTGGGAATGTAAACTGATACAGCCACTATGGAGAACAGTATGGCGGTTTCTTAAAATTAACTAAAAATTGAATTACCGTATGACCCAGTAATCCCACTACTGGGCATATACCCAGAGAAAACCATAATTCAAAAAGACACATGCACCACAGTGTTCGTTGCGGCACTATTTACGATAGCCAGGTCATGGAAGCAACCTAAATGTCCATCTACAGACGAATGGATAAAGAAGATGTGGTACATATATACAATGGAATATTATTCAGCCATAAAAAGGAATGAAATTGGGTCATTTGTAGGGACGTGGTTGGATCTAGAGACTGTCATACAGAGTGAAGTAAGTCAGAAAGAGAAAAACAAATATCGTATATTAATGCATATATGTGGAACCTAGAAAAATGGTACAGATGAACCAGTTTGCAGGGCAGAAATTGGGACACAGATGTAGAGAACAAACGTATGGACACCAAGGGGGGGAAAGTGGCAGGGGCGGTGGTGGTGGTGGGATGAATTGGGAGATTGAGATTGACATATATACGCCAATATGTATTGAATAGATAAGTAATAAGAACCTGCTGTATAAAAAAATAAATTAAAGTTCAAAAATTCAAAAAAAATGTTAATTTTCAAAATCTTACTTTACTCTTTTCAGTTTCACTTTGTCTTAGCTTATTTTTCATTACTCCCTCATTCTCCTCTGCTTTAGCTTCTTGTTTCTTCAATGCCTAGAAAGAAAGACATGGGAAAATCAGTATTATTCCTAAATACACATAAAACTGAAAGACATTACTAGGATCTATTAAGAAAAGGCTGAGGAAGATGATTATGAATTGTACAAAATATACACAGCAATTACAACCTGCTCATTCACTGAAGTCATCAGATCACTTCATTGGGGGTCAAATATAAACTTCCCGATCTACCTAATCAAGTTCCACTTAGTTTCACTTTTCCCCATCTTTAGGAATTTTGTAACACATTTAGAGAGCTTAGACAGCTAACAGTTTTCTTGGAAACAAACAAATTTTACTGCCTGCCGAAATAATAGTATTTAAAAGTTATATTATCAGCTCAACAATTCTGACATAATACCTAAAACCAGCTCACTAGTTTTTCAAACTCTGAAAAAATATCAAGGTACAAACATGCTTGTTGCATCATTATTACATACATGACATTTTATCACAACATATAACTGGCTCTTCAACCATACTTTCATATAGAGCAAAGAAAAGCATTCTTTTCTACATTTTTCTCTCTTTAATAAATTGGAAAAAAAGGAACTTTAAGAAAATACAAATTTCAAAAGTTAACCACATAAGTGTTTGTTTTGGTTTGTTTCTATGTTAAAACAAAATTAAACTTAAGGAAAAACATTTATATTAAGAGCAATTTTTCATAACATCTAAAAGACATTCCATTTGTTTAAAAAAAAAAATTCGACACTTAGCATTTAGATTTAAAAAGGTGTATGTGTAGAGGCCATCCAAATTGAGAAAAGCCAAATTTCCACAAGTCTTTTCCAACAAGTTCTATGATGCTCAACAGAAAAACTATTTTTAGGCAAACAGCAAAACATGTTAAAACTGTTTTGATGCAAGTATAATCAATCATATTCCAATTTCATTAACTCACATAGCCAACATGTATCTCCAAAGTGCATATATATGCATATATAATATAACAATGTCCCCCCTACCCATGAGATTACAGCCCCCTCTGCATGGCTCCTGCTCTCACTAATAAAAAACAATTGAGTAAAAAAGCAGAGAGACACCATCAAAATAAAAAATAATTTTGGTTTGAGTATAAATAATACATCAACACTTTTATAGTGTTTACTATGTCCGGGCATTCTTCTTCTTCTTACATATATTAAATAAACACATTACATATATTGAATATATACATTTAATCTTTATGATGGTTCCATGAGTTATTATTAAGTCCATTTTATTAAGAGGGAAGTTGGGGCTACAAGGAGTTGAATAACTTGCCCAAGGTCATTCACCAAGCTCGTGACAGAGACAGGACATAGACTCAGGCTGTGTGCCTCTTAACCATTGAATGGCACTGCCTCCCCACGTTGAAACAATAATATCAAGTTTACAGGGTGGATATGAAGACTAAATAATTTGATACTTGTAAAGCAATAAAATATACAATAAAAGACAACTATTACGATTACTAAATTGTTAACAATTGATAAAGTATTACAAATCATAATGCTTTTCAGGTAGCTATCAAATGATTTTGATGTTTATTATTTGTTCTTTACTGTAGCCTAAGTGGAATTTGTAATAATATTTACTCAGGTATGTATAATCTATTCAGTTTTGGCTGGTGGGATGTGTTTATAAATTTTTCCTGAACAAAATTATCCTAGAAACTTGAAAATTATTGTTGGCATCTTCATTTTTTCCACGCTTCCTTGGTCTAACTCCACCTAACATGTGTGTGTATGTGTTTCCGTGAGAGAGAAAGAGAGAGAGGGAGAGGAAGAGGGAGAGGGAAGGAGGGAGAAATTATTTTTAAAAAGATATGAATTGTTGCTATATTTTTCATCAATTCATTTTACAATATTTGAACTATCTTATTCCTCAACATCATCATTCAACCTAGCCCCGTCACCTGTTTTTCTTTAATGAGTTAAACTTAACTGGCTATCTTTTCAATATTTTTTTTCCAGTTATGTCACACACCTTTTACTGCCAAGTATATTTTTCATATCAAATATATATTTGCAGGTTCTCTAAAACTTAATCTAGTGCTAGTCTAGTGGTAAGTTACTATAGAAAGCATGCTGCTGTTTTTTTAACAAACAAAATACTATTTTTTTCAAGGTTCATGGCTTCAGTCAATATTTTTTCATTGAACTAAAAACCAGCCTGGGTTTTTCCACAGAGAGGAGATTATGAGGAAGACTTCGTCAGGCAGTTGATAAGTTTCATCGAACTGTAAATAGTCAGCCTCCCATTCTGGATTCACACTCCTGAGCAGAAGCCACTCCCAGTGAGTATGCAGTGAAGGCTCACCCAAACCCGGTGACATCACCTGAGGCCATAAGCAACTTCAAACAAGATGGGCTTGTCCCAAATACAAGAGCCATTCACTTCCAAGGCCAAATTCAAAATCTACCTTGGAAGACTCTGCAACCTTCAAACAGTAGCTGCTAAGATCCTCCCAGTGTGATTCTGTACATCTCTTCATGTTCCAAGTTGTTTCCACCTGTGTCCTCTGCTTACTGAGGTACGAGAAACAGAAGGAGTCACCTGCTAAGCTTTTAAAACTTGACTTAACTGCATGCTGCAACTCTAGGAGTTTAACTTACTAAGAATTTAAACCCCAAAAATTCTCCAGTGAAGAAATTTTTCCATTTTACTAACTGGAATTAATCCATTTCTGTCCCTTCCTCATGAGTTCCAAAACTACATTTTAAAAATCCCATTACATCTTACGTCAAAAAAAAAAAGAAAGACATATTAACATTTCCCAAGTGTTTACATACTTTATTTTGATTAAGTCTATTAAAATGTGCTTAATTCATTTATATGCTTATTTTTACTTAGATAGACATTCAAATAATCGTTGTTTATCTAGAGGTTTACATTTCCAAAGAGTAATATAAAAGATTTGGTGTCACTAAGGTGTAAGCTTCAGAAGGCCAGGGACCTCATCTGTCATGATCATATTTTAACTCTAACACAATACTTGGCACATTTTAGGTGGTAAACATATGTTATCGAATGGATGAATAAATAGCCCTTTATAATTCCTGAATAACAACTTCACTTTGCAATTGGCCAATTCTGTTCATCACATACATGAAAGTTTTCCAGATTTCTCCCATCTTTCTTAACCACCATATTTTCTCAAGCACCAAGCTGTCTTTCTTTCTGTAAAAACAATTATTATGGTGTAGTGATGTTGGAAAATAAATATTTACTTGGGGGTTTAAGTCAAAGAGTTAAAAACCGTTTCCTGTTTTCACACGTCATCATTTTAGTCTTTTCCTTAGAAAAAAATCCTCTGAATAGGTTTAAGTTTTTTTTACTTTTTAAATAATTCAGATTTACAGAACAGTTGTAAAGACAGCTCAGAGTTCCCATATACTTTTCACCCAGCTTCCCCTAAAAGTAACATCTTCCATAACCATGGTAAGTTTAATGAAACTAAGATGCTAACACTGTTACAAAACCAAAAGCTACAGACTTTACTTAACTATCAAATGTTCTTTTTTGTTCCAAGATACTTCAGGGCAGCTTGTCTCTTTAGTCTCCTCCAATCTGGGAAAGTTTCTCAATCTTTCCTTGCTTTTATGATTTCAACATTTTCGAAAATACTTCAGGTAACTTCAAGTCAGGTATTTTGTAGACTGTCCCTCAATTTGGGTTTTTCTGATGTCTTCTCATGATTAGACAAAGCTCATAAATTTGGGAACAGAATACCACAGAGGTAAGTACCGTTCTCAGTGCATCACACTGGAGGGTACGTGATATCAACATGACTCAGGACTAGTGATGTTAACCTTGATGGCTTGATTACGGTAGGGTGGTGTCTGCCAAATCTCCCTACCATAAAGTTAGTACTCTTTCCTTTCCAGACTCTGTTAGAAGCAAGTCATTAAGTCCAGCCCACACTCAAAGGGAGAAGAATTAAGTTCTACCTCCCAGAGGGAGAATATCAAAGAATATGTGGAACTATGTTAAAATCACTAAAGTAATGAACAAATATTTTGGTAGATAATTCGAGGCTATGCAAGTATCCTTAAAGTTTTACCCACCAATTTTAGCTCAAAATCAGACCAACTATAACATTATCAGTACTTTTTTGGCCTACAAACTTTCCCCCCATCAAACCTTATGCCTAATGCAACCCATATTCCCAGTAAGTTAACTCATAGGCCAGTGCTCACCACTAAGTAGAACGCTGAACCCCTTCGCATTCACCTCCCGATAACCTACTTACACCAAAAACATTAATGAGTGATGCAGAATTTACATTAAGACCGTATCGGTGGATGGAGTACACTCATCAAGTCTCTATATAATCCTAACTCTCCTGGGCTACTCCACTAAGCAGGAATTCTCCTTCTCCCCTGTTCCCCTACATCTTCTTCAGCTTCATTGTTTAGTTTCTTTGCAGCTTCTGGACCTTCCCAACAGGCTTCTAAATCTCCCTCCCCGAGTTACGCCGAGCAGTGTGTCTCTATTCCAGTTCTCAATTTTGAACGCCGACACTGATTACCATGCCCAATACCCCACTTTCCTCACCACACAAAGAAAAGACCTGTTACCAGGATCCATTCCCTTTAAAGGGCAGTTGAGAAATAATTATTTTCATTCTCACACTAATAGATATTTAATCTTCATTTCTTATAATTAGTATAAATATTGGTAATTTTACTTGATGTGAAAGGAATAAAAATCGACAAGCTGAACTTTAATCAAACTGTGTTTTCTAGTACATGGAATTATGCCCTATAAAAACATAGTTCTTCTGAAAGTCAACAATTTTTTTTTTTAATTTGAATTTCCATGTATGGAGCTGTTGAATAAAAGAACCTCTAATTCTCTTGGATATCTAAGATTTTGCGATAAAATTTCCTTTCCTCTGAACTTTCCACCTTGTACATCTGACCAGTTATTTATAATATCACTTTTCCAAAATAATATATGCTTCTACTGTAGCTAATACTCTAAGGATATGTAAGTCTTGGAAAAGTGAGGCAATGAGAACTTAAATTCTATTGTTTTCAGCAGAGGAACAAAAGTGGGGTACTGAGGAGCAACCCAAAGCAAATTACTATATTTCCACCTTATCATTTAGAAAAGTCATAAACTTTAAACAACCTATAACACACCTATTAACTTTAAACCTACCTATACAACATAAGCCAGTAAACAAATAACACACAAGCAGTATTCTAGCCCAGAACACTGAACCTATTTTCTATATTATCTAGTTTAACATGAAAAACAAAGAAAGAAAATCTAACTCTTAAGACCTAGTAAATATAATGCACTTTAAATTTCAGAAACACAGAGAACAGCCAATGAGAAATAGTTTTAAAATTAACTAAATCAAAATTACAAGTCATTTCTTCAAACCTTAATAACAAACTTTAACTCATTTACTACCTTTTTTAAGTGTGTAAGGCTGCACTGGATTTCTTTTCCATTTGACTTAGATCAAGCAATTTAGAATTATATTAAAACTGACCCAGTAAAAGCAGCTATAAAAAGAGGAAAAAAAATCACATGCCAATGAATTTCTATTACTATGTTATTTTGCCCTTTAAAGCTTGTTTTTTTCTTAAAAGCAGTTTAGCTATAAAGCTATCATGTGCCCTGCTCCTGGATTCAGATTGTCTTTTACACATTTAAGATCACAGCAACAACACTGAGCCTTAATAGAGGGTCCCTGGAGCACATGTAAATTTCTAATAACAACAATTTTTCTTCTTTTCCTTAAGTGTGCCTATTTCCATTAAAAAGACTAACATATTGAATATTGTACTACTGCAGTTCTTTAGAGGTAGATGATTCGGAATTCTCACAAACATAATCAAGAAAAATACAGCCTTTCCTTTTAAAGAGTAGGGGAGAGGAGAAAAAGAAAATGTTTGTAGACCTCTCATCTGACCATAAAAACTCCCACAACTTTGACAATAGGCATGTTTATCAAGAGGCTCTAAAAAATAACACACTCAAAAATGTAGAACAAATAGGGAATTAAAGGCCCTTTGTCTACTTTAAATGGACCAGCAAGCTTGGGTAAGAATGATGGAGCTGGAATGAAATAAAGGTCACATGTTAACACCCACACAGGCCACTGAAATTTCCAAAACAAAAAAAAAAATTATGAACATAAGCTATCCTGTCTTATCCTAATCACTCAGCAGCACTACAATTGCATGCCTTTGGTCACAAGGGCAAGAATATGTAGATGATTCACTGGTAAACCAACAGGACTATAGAAAAACAAGTCTGTGCTCATATTGAACAATAGGTCTGTAATATTATATTAAAGGTACAAACTTTTAAGTCATATCTTTTTCCCAGTAACAATAAAGAATGAAAAAGTCATGTTACTGAGAATTATAAAAATAGTTGCTCTTAATATATATATATGTATATACATATATATATTTTTTTTTAAAGACTATTTTTTTAGAGCAGTTTTAAGTTCACAGAAAAATTGAGAGGAAGGTACAGACAGTTCCCATATACACTCAGCCCACACACATGCATAACCTCCCCCATTATCAACATCCTCCAACAAAACCTCCACCTTTGTTACAAGTGATGAACCTAAATTGATGCATCATAATCACCCAAAGTCCATGGTTTACACAGGGTTCACTCTTGCTGTTGAACATTCTATGGGTTTGGACAAATGTGTAATGACATGTATCCATCATTATAGTATCATACAGAGTATTTTCACTGTCCTAAAAATCCTCTGCGCTCCACCTATTCACCTCTCCCCTTCCTACCCCATCTCCTGGTAACCAATGATGTTTTTACTATCTCCGTATTTTTTTTTCAAGAATGTCATGCAGTCGAAATCCTACAGTATGTGATCGTCTCAAATTAGCTTCTTTCACTTAGTAATATGCTTTTAAGCTTCCTCTATGTCTTTTCATGACTTCACAGTCATCTATTTTATAATCATTCTTCATGTAGGTACAAAATAAAAATCAGCAAATATTTTAAGCTTCACAATATAGTGATATTCTGATCCAAATTAGACCACATAAGCTATAAATTGAAGTTATAACTTGTCTATGTTTATGTATTTTAAAAAATTAAACAGACTTAAGGACATGTTATATTTCAAATCAAGGAAAAACATTACTAAGTACTCAGTATGTATAAAACACTGTAATTGGAACCTGACAACTGGAATTTTTTTTAAGTATAAAAATCTGGTGTCCATTTCCAAAATTCTCTTCTGTAAACCTAAATCACAGCTCCAAAACCAAACATCAATAGAAAAATACGTATTTTGAAAAGGAATATATACGTATAATACAGCAGGATTTTATTGCTCATAACTAGTACTACTCATTTAAATTAACATAGATTTTATTTCTGTCAAGTTCTGTGAATTTCTAAATTTTGTTTTTTCCTAAATCAAGTTAGAGATTCCTCCCACATGAAAACTAGCTAAAGTCATGGAAAATTTTAGCCTTTAAGTTCATCCAGTTGGGGATTATCTGTGCCAACAAAAACCAAAACAAAACAAAACAAAAAATTAAGTTTCTTTTCAAGGCAGAAAACAATACATTCATATTCTAAATCCTTGAACCAATATCTCAAAAATAGCTAGGTGATTGTTATTTAAATTATTCAAAGAAATTTATTTTTCAGGCATAACCAAGGAACAAAAATTCCATACCAACATCTACGATTTTAAAACACTTTAATAAGTGAAAGTAGAACTGCGTGACAGAAGTCCAAAGAGAATCCAATATTGATCATCATCATTATGACCCCATACAGATTTTGGGGATATCAAAGGGAGAGATTCTAAAGACTTGCTGCCAGCTGAACTATGTGTATTTTCCAGATGGAAGTGGTAAGCACATAGTGAGTAGAGTCACAAGTTGCAACCATCCTTATTTTGCAAAGGGTAGAGTAATATCAGGTATCATGTGCTTAAGTAAGATTTATCAGTAGTTAAGTACATTGGTATTACTTCTGATGGTAAGTGTAATCCTAAATAATGTTCTTTAAAGATACCTGAGGTTTTGAAACATAAAACTCAAAGCTTCTCTTTGAGAATGGCCTAGATGTCTTTTTCTTTCTTTTTTTTTTTTTCTCCTTCTTCTTATAAGGTGATTATTATTTCAGGAATCCAAAAAGCTTTATAGGAATTATTGTGGTAGAACAGATGAGCACATACTACTGACCTATTTTCCCTGATAAATAAATAAACTTATTGGTTCCACTACGTCCATATTTATGGAGTCTGTGACTGGTTAGGGCACCCTGTGCCAATGAAGCCAACCAAGGCCATGGGTTCAATCACCATGAGAACCAATTCCCTTTGCTCTCTTCCATGGCCATAGCCTTTACCCTAAACCTTAGCCAAAGGTCACATGGAAGACTAAGCAGGCCAGAGACCATGGATGAATCAGCGAAAATCCATTACCATGACTATAAAAATAACTCAAAAGTAAAACCCTTATTGACTAGTGTCAGGATTTCGTTCTTCAAACGTTATTAAATTTGCCAATCTGCAAAACAAAACCTTAATTATTGCCTACAAAGTTGGTATGCTGAAAAGACATATAAGTCCTTTGACTTCTTCAATTCAAAAGCAACAATGGTAATGAGTATTATTCTCCTAAATGCCACTGCTTTTACTGGAATGGATTGTATTTTTATGCAATCTTTTACTTAATAAAAATCTTGCAAGTAAAGTTAAATGTGAGCCCAACAAGTACACTTTCCAGGATTTCCTTCAAAACCAAAAAGCAACCACTCTTAGTGGAGGGTCTGTTTTTATCTGAGTAGTTTCCTCTCAAAAAAGAGACTCATAGTTTTATTAGAAATCCCAGAGCAATATGATACTTCATTTGACTTTCTAAATGCAGGACCACGGAGTTAGAATTGTTGACAAACAGAAGATCATAGATAATTATGGAAATTTAATTTAGAATCTCTCAAGTTTTATATGTATTTGAGCAGAATATCCTGTAAATATACAACATCTTTCATTGTTCAGAGTTAGAGGGTATTATTTTACGCCTTTGGATTTTGGGGGAGAGGGGGTTGTTTCTTTTGCTTTTTTCTAATCAAAATAAAACAGTACCAAATCTATGAATAAGCCTATTTGTAGCAAAGTCATCTTTGTTTGCACAATATTACTATGCACTCAGTAGTTACCCAATAAATATTAATTGATAATGATGGAAGTAGGGCTTTATAAACAGATGGTCTAGGATAAATTTGCTGAAAACATAGACAGAAACATTCCACTCTTCAAGAAAAGCATAAAGTAGAAATTAAACAAGTCCTGCACTCAGAAAATCTCAGTCTATTGTCAGACAGCTGTTCAGTCAACAAGAGCACAAACATTTTTCATCATCATCATAGCATTAACAGAATTAAATGTCTATTTGCATACAGTCCCTACACAAAGGGACTCACACAGACTCATGCTAGCCTTATTTGTTATAATTTACAATGACAATATTGGCAAGAAAAAATATGCACACATAGGAAAAGAAATGTGATTAAACAATACTTTGAGATCTAATCATATGTAGTATGAACATAAAATATGTGTCAGATTTAAATGCAACTCACAGAAGCAATGTATTTATCTATAATGTAAATCTCAACTATTTCCAATGAGAATTAGAGATGCTTTATAAGAACTCCTATGCATGTGCTTAAAGAACAGGTGAAACAAAAAATGAGTCAAGAGACCATAATGGCCCTAATAGAATAAGTAGTAACTCTTCGAGAACCGAGAGAGCTAATAATCAGGAAAAAAAAAAAAAAAAGAGACAAAAAATTGTATAAGGACTAACTTCAATGAGGGTAGGACCAAGGAAACTACAAGCAAAGTGATCAACCCAGAAGGACACCCTGAAAAACGCACACTATTCGAAAACACTTGAATAATAAGAAAATGTAAGTTAGTATACATGGGAGAATTTTGAAGAAAGCTGAAATGGGGAGGTGAAAGAGGATAGAAAGTACATTACAAGCATGTAATAATTAAAAGCCTTAGGTAATTTTTTTTAATAAAGTAAAAAACCTAACAAGACATGACATGAGTGTTAATTATATAGAAATGAGATTATAAGAATTTCAGGACAACTTACATACACACATCATCTCACAGAACTGCACCCTTCAAAGGAATCCAAAGGCCTGAACCAGCAGGCTAACAGTTGACATGTTACCTCTTCTCTGATGTGGAATACATTTCTAAATGTTCAGCTTTTGTTTTATCAATATTAAACAGTAGGCCCCTGAAAAACAGTATCAAAATGGAACATTCTTTAATCCAGCTAGCTATTACTCTCAATATTTCCCAATACGAAAAAGATAACATGGCTCGTGGAGACTTGTCCTTAATATCCACAAACCACGCAGGAAGTTTGCTCTGCGAATGGAAATTCAAGTGCTGGATGAGTACAAGGTTGAAAGAGACAACATCTAAGATCTCTTCCAACTTCTTTAAGAAGTTCAGGGAAAAAATACTTTCCACACAAAGAATAGTGTTTTGGTGTCATCTAAATGATCAAAGCCTAATAAAATAGACTTTATGTTAAATAAGTGGGTGGGCATGTGAGGCAAGGGGGGGAATCAAGGAAAAGACTAAGGAAGAAGACTAAAGAACACGATATGTCTGAGACTTGTGCATTTCCAGCTGTGATAAATAGTGTTCAACCAGCTGTGAAAGACAAATCCCCTAATATCCAGTCATTTTTTTCCATCTACTTCCTTTCTTTCAGCAATGTTGACATTAATAGATTTTTCACAACCTTACAGAAAAAAAGTATTTACTCTAACCTTGCAAAGAAAAAAATAATCCACAGGTAACAAACATAAAAGAGAGAAGAAAATAATTAGCATGGCATAAAATAAGACATAGAGCTATGTTGTGAATCAAAAGTATAGTGGGTCAGAATTTAAATTAGTATCTCAGCCACAGATTGGTAAAGTGCTTATCAAGTAGCAATAAGCCACGGGGTAGAATCACATTCATAAAAGAACTGCCTAAAATGATTTGAAAATGCACAATCTCTTTCACCCAAATTTTCCAAAGGGCAGAGAAGGGGTAACTATTTCCTGTACGGGCTAGTCTAGAGTCTATGCAAAGCTGAAATAACACACTTATTGAATTACAATGACTGTTAACATTTCTATTTTCCCAACTAAACTGGGAGCCCTAAAGAGCAATACATCATTTTAAGTATTTTTAAATCCCTAGTCCCCAGCACAGCACCTGGCACATGGTAGGTCCATGAGGGTATTGGCCAAATGAATATTTCACTATGAATAGTTCTGACAACATAGCATATAACATTCATTCCTTCAAGAAACACTTACTAGACCTATGCCAGGCACTGTTCTAGGTGCTGGAGATACAGCAATGAGCAAAACAGACTAAGTGCCTACCTTCATAAAGCCTGCATTCTGCTCAGGGGGACAGACAGCAGACAGATGACAAGTAAGGAGAAGTGTTATAAAGAAAAAAAATACAGCAGTGTAAGGAGCTCAGGAGTGAAGGGGTATATTATGTAGGATAATTAATAAGGCCTTTCTGAAGTAGAGCTCTGAGTGATTGGAGGGCATAAGCAATGCAACTGTTTTCAGAGTTGAAAATCCCTGGCTCTGGGAATGGAAAGTACAAATGTCCGGAAGCAGGAGGATGGTCTGACATGTCCATGGAAAAGCAAGGCGAGTGTAGTTGGCCTAGAGTAGGCAAGTGGAAGAACGATAGAATTACAGTAAGATGGCAGGCAGGGACCACCTCAGAGGGGCCTTGTAGGCTGAAGATTTTAGATTTCATCCTGAATGTGATAAAGAAAGCATTGAAGGGTTTTGAAGAAAGAAGTGGCATTATCTGATTCTATGGGGAAAAGACTGCAGGGAGGTAAGAATGGAAGCAAGGAGGTTACTCCACCAGCCCAGGCAGGAGACAAGAGTCACAGGATGATAAATGAGAGTAGAAGTGATAAAAGGAGTGAGTTGTTATCAATTAAGAAAATATTTTCAAGATAGAGCTGACAGAATTTAATGATGAACTGGATGTGAAGAATGGGAGAAACAGAGACGGTGAGGACATAAAAGAAACACAAAAAATTTTTAATATAAAACTAAAATTATTTTACTATCAAGATAAGTAGCCATCTTTTTAAAAAGAAATAAATCATATGAGCTACTTATTAAGATGAACCACACAAAGAGGTAAGGTTTAGCAACTGCTATACAAGTTCACAAGTCAGGGGGGGAAGGATCAGGAAATGGAGCTCCAGAGACCAAGTCTGCCCAGGCTTTGTGGCTTTGAATCACAGCATCATTCTGACTTGATCCCCAACCAAGACTGATACTGGTGAGCAGCACTTCAGGTTCTCAACCTCAGAAAATAAACATGAAAAGGCGTAACTTCTTCTCACTGCCATAGGAGGCCCACCAAACAACTACATAATAAGGTTACAGCTGCAAATACTGGTCTGACCTGGTCATAATATGGGCAAGGATATGTTAGAAAAACCTAAGCAGTTTCTCATTTCTTGAGCAATAAATAAAACTACAGCTGCAGTATAAAAAAAGGAAGAGAAAAAGGAAGGAAGGAAGGAAGGGAGAAAGGAAGGAAGGAAGAGAGGAAGGAAGGAAGGGAGAGAGGAAGGGAGGAAGGAAGGAAGAAAAGAAAGAAAGAAAGGGAGGGAGGGAGGAAGGAAGGAAGGAAGAAAAAGAAAGAGAAAGAAAGGATCCAGGGTACTGAATAAAAATGTAAATTCACTAGAAATGCAATGAGTCATGATAGAGCTAAAACAAAATGCTTTTCTAATAAGCAAAGAAAAACAAACAAGATTAGCCAGACGAAGAACAAACAGCATTAGAACATCAGTGGAAAATGAATATAACTGGGGTGAGTAGACAACAGGGTGCAAAGGCAATGATTATTAAGGAGAAGAAAATGATAATTAGGGAAAAGTGTTTTAGATCTATATAATATAAAAATTTAGAGAACGTATCTTTGGGATACTTCTGTATAGCTTAGAAATATGAAATGTAGAAAATGGCACAAGACTATATGATTCCAGTGAAATAAACTCTCATATCAAATTGTAGTCTTTGTTTTACTACACATAAAAAGATTTTTCCTCAGCAGGAGGGAGAGAGAGAAGAAGAAAGGAATTATAACCCTGAATAGAAAGCCTGGAAGAAACTCTGACAAAAAGGCATAGAAATGACAGTTTTAGTGTTAAATATAACAGATGTCTTAATATGTACTACTCCATATGTCATATTTTATTTTTCAACAATGGAAAGCAACACCATCTCAAATTTAAGTTTTCAAATAGCAATAGTTAAATAATTAGATTTTTCAAGTTGCAATATCTGTGCCAAGTGTATTTTCAGGGAGCCCTAGGAGATGAGGTATTTGTATACATTATAATCATTTTTCAACAAAGTTTAGCAACTTTAATAAACAATGCCTGCAGGGTCACAATTGATGGTTCAATACTGACGACTAGTGGTCAAAAACATGTACTAATTCATTCATATTAAGTATTTATCCTATGATTTTTATCATCAAAATTTGAAACATGTAATGCAAATTATGTGAAAAACCTTAAAAGAACTTTCCTTACACACGTCTTGAAAATTACAAAAGAAAAAATTGTACCTGCAAAGTCTCTTAAAGAGTCTTTTCTGTCCATTATTTGCAATGTCCCCAAACCCCAGTAAATCAGCACCTGCTGTTGACCCATAATGGGAAAATTCCATAAAATGTCATTTATCTACATCCACACAGGTGAATTAACATGGTTTCAGAAATCCATAGTTATTTCAAGAGGTCTTACTTTTAGATTTCATGTATCTGTGCAGTTCTAATTCTTTTTCTAACTTTGTCTGCTAGAAACAAAGAGAGCAGAAATCCAGCTGTCCTAAATTTTTGACATAATTTGAAAAACAGTAACCTACTATATCAAAATGTTTTTATAAAGTTGAAATATTTAAAACTTAATTGTGATTGTCTGAATTCTTGAAGAATGTTTGTGGGATTTGGTTTAAATCATTTAAACTGTTACATATTAAACTTCAAAGAAGCTAAAATTTGTTGATTTACACTTTCTGCTCTGCAAGAATAAGAGCCACAGAATAATACAAAAATGTATACAAACCTTTGAAAGAAAACTTTTTTTTTTTTTTTTTTACCAAGAACGTTATATGCAGCTAAATGGTTATTTACATTTGAAAGCAGCCTTCATTTTCCAACGACTATTCACAGAATGTCTGTGGTGTGATAAACAGCATACCACAGCCCCAGAAACAGGCATGATGCATGAACTTCCTGCCAGTGGAGGAAGAACTATTCAATACAGTAACCTAAGTAGTTATGTTTTATGAGAAGACACCCAATAACATAAGTAAACAAATCACAACTACAGGTGATGTAAAGTACTATTAAAAAATAAAGTAACATGACAATGACAAGGAACAACAGGGCAGAAAGGGGCTATTTTAGAAAAGGGGGCAGGAAAGTTTTCTCTGAAGAGGTGGCAATTAAACCTGAAGGATGAAAAAGGATAAGTTACACTGAGAATCAGAAGAAAAATGGTCGAATAAGACAATGAGAGGAAATCACTGTGCCTGGAATATGTATTTCTTAGAAAAATTTGTAGCGTCACACATAAACATTAAAAAAAAAACAGAAAATGTTTAATTTGTTTACTCATAAAATACCAAATAACCAACAATGGTACTAAGCCAAATGGGAAGTTTCAACAAATTTCAAAGGAATTTAAAGATAAACAGTAAAAAGTTAAAAATTAAGCATACATACATATTTGAAAATTCCAAAAGGCACTCCTAGGTCTTGAATTATAGAAGAAACCATAATAGAAACTATGAAATTTAGAAATAAACTATCATAAAATAATAGCATCTCAAAACACAGGGTAATTTGTTCATAAATTTACAGCATTTATTTTAAAAAACAGACAAGTCAACTATTTAACTTGCAAGTCTGAAAAATAAAACAGCAATCCTAAAAATGAAAAATCAGAAAAAAAGTAATAGCGTTAAAGGCGGAAGTTGATGAAGTAATAAACAAAGCTAGTCAAAACAAAAACTAATAAAATAATCATGTCTAGTAAGACTAATAAAGAAAAAGAGAAAAAAATAACTAAATAATATTAAAGAGAAAGGATACAGCTTCAGTACAAGATTGAAAAAATAATATAGCAGGGCTATGACTGCTTCTTTAAATATCAAAACACAACAAAATGGATAACTTATAAAATCAGGAATAATTACCAAACTGACTTAAAAAATAAAAAGGTTATATTGATATAAACCAAAAAACATTGAAGAAGTTGAAAATCTCAGCCACCAAAAAGACAACAGGTACCAATGATTACATGTGTGAATTTTAACAAACATTCAAGAAATAGACAATCCTTCTCTTAAACAGCCAGGGAAGAGAAAAAGAAGGAATCTATCTAATTCATTTTATGAGATTAATGTAACCTTGCTTTCAAAACCAAAAAAGGTAATGCAAAGAACATATAACTGATCTCAATCATAAACATAAATATAAACATACTAAAGAAAAGACAAGGAAATTAATTCAGCAACGTACAAAAAAATAATATATTATGGCCAAATAAAGTTCTCAGGAATGCAAGGAGAGCTCAGCATCTACTGATAGAGTCAAATGCATTTAAATATTAAAAGAGAAAGACAGCAGCAAGAATATTTGATAAATTTCACAACCCATTCATGGTTTTTTAAAAAATCAACCTCTCTTGGCAACCTACAAATAGAAGGCAATATTCTTTATCTGATAAAGGATAGCACTCAAAACCAGGAGCAAACACCAAACCATAAGGTTAACACTTTAGAAGCATTTCTATAAATAAAGGATTCTTGCTATCTTTGCTTATATTCAACACTGCATTTGAGTTTCTAGCCAGTGCAATAAAACCACAACAAAAGAAGAATTATAAGGAAAGAAATTAAATTGCCTTTAATTTCAAATGATATGATTAGCTACACAGTAGACAATATGTCAGTAAAGCTACTAACAAATTATAAGAGCTAATAAGATAATTAAGCAAAAACGCTGGATAAAAGAGCCACATATAAAACCAACTGCACTCTTGTATACTACAAATAACCAATCAGAGTTGCAATAAAAGAAAATATCCCCCCCACAATTAAAAAGAAAAACCATAAGGTACCAAGGAATAAGTCTAAGATGTATGAGATTGTTATACAGACAATTATAAAACATTATTGAAGAACATTAGAAAACACCTTCTCTTCAAATTAATCTACATATCTAATACAATTACAATCAAAATGCCTGCAGAATTTTTCATGAAACATGACAAGAGACTTTCATTATCATTTACCAAATTATAATGAAAGCTCTAATAATGGAGACAACATGTTATCAGTTCAGGGACAGACAAACAGATCAAAGCACATAGAACTCAGACAGATATCATGCAACACTGTAAAGCAGAAGTGGCACTTAAACCAGAGGGAAAAGAAGAAATTATTCAGAAAGGATGCTGAGGCAACTCATCAGTCACATAAGAAATAACTTAAGACTCCTTCCTCCTGCCATTAAAAAAGTTAAATTCCTGGAAGAAAACTCAAATAATCCAGTATTTTTAAATGAGCAAAATTTATAAACAGGCTATCTGTATAGGCACAAATGAAAACTGCCAGCAAATCTGTGAAAAGATGTTCAAATTCACGAATAGGAAATGCAAATAAACATAAAAATGAGTTAACACTTAATCCTCATCAGCTTGGCAAAAATTAAAAAGAATTATAACCACTATTAATGGTAGGAATGTGGGGGAAAGGGCCACTCTCAGCTATTTTGCTGACAGAAACATGCAGAGTTAGAACCATTTGGAAAAATAATCTGGTAACATCTATTATACTAAAAGATCTGTCCATGGTAATAAAAGATTAAGTTGGAACAACATCAGCTAGTTGGAGGAATTTCCAGAGAGTATTGATGAGAGAAGAAAGCAAGATGCAGAAATGTATATACAATGTGATCAGTTTTTATTAAAATAAAAACATACCAACAAAAGCCCCTATATATATATATACAAAGTGTATATATTAATAGTTTGTACGTATCTGTCCAGGATAATTAAGAGCACAAAGAAAAATATAAAGGGATATCCCAGGCTGTTTACACTAGTTCTTTTTATTTTAGGGAGTAGGGGTAGTGATTGATGGTGAAAAGAACAGAGGGGAAGAAACAAGGAAAAAATGAGCCAAGCAAATAAATAAATAAAGCTGCATTAAAAAAAGAGAGAAAAAAAAAAGAGGCTGTTTGTACAAGCATTTATGATATGAACACATTTAGTTATGCATTAATTTAAATTAAATATAAAAAATACTTTTTATACGAAATGCAAACGTTGAAAACAACCATATGAGAAACAAAACTAGTTAAACATTGGATCAAAACAATGCATTAGGGTCTTCCCTGGTGGCGCAGTGGTTAACAATCTGCCTGCCAGTGCAGGGGACACAGGTTTGAGCCCTGGTCCAGGAAGATCCCACATGCTGCGGAGCAACTAAGCCCGTGTGCCACAACTACTGAGCCTGCGCTCTAGAGCCCGTGAGCCACAACTACTGAGCCCGCAAGCCACAACTACTGAAGCCCACGCACCTAGAGCCCGTGCTCTGCAGCAAGAGAAGCCACCACAATGAGAAGACCGTGCACCGCGACGAAGAGTAGCCCCTGCTCGCTGCAACTACAGAAAGCCCGTGTGCAGCAACGAAGACCCAACGCAGCCAAAAATAAAATTAAATAAATAAATAAATTTATTTTAAAAACCAATGCATCAGTACGGTCACTACTTAAAGAATTCAACAAATATTTATTAAGAGCCTACTATGTTAAATGCTAGAAATAAAAAATTCTCAAAACAAGTACAATTAAAAGAGACAATACATCAAGAAATGGTAATTAACAGTAATAATCTGAGACTAAAAACCTCACCTCACATAGGATATATTACCAGAAACTGAACAGTGAAAAGAAAAAAAGCCATCTTTGCAGAAGAAGGAGAAAAATAGTCAATGGGATTAAGGTCCATTAAAAGAATAAAAATCGTGACTCAAAATAAGGCCCAAATTTCTTCTACACACACAGTTTCACCCCCTAAAGAATGAACACTAGAGCATAAGTTTTTGAATTTTCCCTTGCTACACACATTCTCCTACAGAGTAGTACATATGTGGTTGTTCTAGTGTGATACTCAGTGCTTTCAGCCCCTTGTTAGTCTGGGGCCCTGTGTGTCACCCTGCCTGGGTCACTCTCTGCCTATTATACTCCACCTGGTCACCTGAGCCCGACAAAGGACTGAATTCTACAGCTCACATCCCAACAATTGCAAAACTGAGGTGCCTCCTCCGAGCTTTCCTTGTGCTTTCCACAGAACTTGTGTTTTATTTTTAAACTCTCCTTTACTTGTAAATTCCACTGTTTTTTCTCAATGTCCAGGGAGGCTATTGGTATGGTCAATGTGAGGGTGATTTAATGTGCACTTATAAAAAAAGTATCTAATAATATCAATGGGGAAAGGGAAGCTTATGCTATGAAGTAAATATGTGAAAATGTGGGGCATACCTACAAAAGTTTTGCAATTCATCCTTGGAAAAGTAAGTGAAGGGAGTCTAAAATCTAGCAGACTCAGAAAGGCCTCTATAATTCCAAATCAAGTAGGGAAGTCTCTAAAGGAAGAGCGGGAGAAAGGGTTAAGGAGGCCATGTTAAAACATTTAGCGGACTAGGATCTCCTCTTAACTGGCTCAGAAGTCTCAAGGGAGATGGTAAAGCTATTAAGAGGACATTAGGAAAACATTCTTGGCTTCAATGGAAGCTTCTCCCTTGATGAGTCCAAACTAAATACATTAATAAACAGTACCCAAGGCTTTTCTTAGTTGAAGTAGCCATATCAGTCAGTATCTCTGGAGCCACAATGACATTTCTGGAAGGAACGAATAGCTATTTGTTCATTAGGTTTTTCACAATTGATATAGATGCCAAAAGATGAAGGAAAATACTGGGGGAAAAAAATCTATCAATTAATTTTTCTGTATATGGCCTTATTTTATTGACGAGACTCACATAATCTGGTTTTCTATCAGAGCACAGACTGAAAACCACTGACCCTAGCTCCAACATTACACTGAATTCCTCACTTAGTCTTCACTATCTTCTATAAGATTCCATGCCCTGCCTGCCCCATGTGTTTCTCCATGAAACAGTTTTAAACCTTAAGGAACCTGATTCACTTTAGGTTATATGCAAGCATGGAATATTCTTGGTGGGGGAAGATCAGGGAACTAGCACTTTAATACGCTACAAAATGTTCTGAAAAACATATACAAATATACACCCAGCATTTATCTCATGTTTTTCATTTTATGGAATTCAATTGAAAAAGAACAAATAACATTCAATTTATAAGAAAGAGCTAATAAGAAAAACAAGTCGGGAATTCCCAAGATGCCATAGTCAAGAGTTAGAAATGTTATCTAAGATTTATGTAAATTGTGTACCTGCAAAAGAGTTCTGATTTGGACTTACCATCTAATAAATACCTCTTTCATGTCCGTTCGTACCTCATGCCACTAAATTTAACTAATCAAAGTTACCTTACTATCAAGTGTCTGATCAAAAGGAATTTGTAATATGACAAATGTACCCTAATGTTAAACAAACACTTTATTGTTTTCACAGTGGTTCAACAAGGCAAGACTGATGGTTACAGGCTTAATATTTGAATGCAATTAGTAAAAGTTCAGAGAACAACCATTCAAAATTTAAAAGAGCTATATGAGTGGTGCTGGGAAAATTGGACAGCTACCTGTAAAAGAATGAAATTAGAACATTCTCTAACACCATACACAAAAATAAACTCAAAATGGATTAAAGACCTAAATGTATTGGGTTGACCAAAAAGTGCATTTGTTTTTTTCCGTAAGATGGCTCCAGTAGCACTTAGTTGTCTTTAACTTCATTCGAAACAATTTTGTTAGATTGTATTGTGACAGCTGTCATATCAGTGTGCGTTTTAAAACAAACTTACAAAACTGGTGAATTTTTGTGTAGCCATTTTAATATTGAAGATGGAAGAAAAAAGCAACGTTTTCGGCCTATTATGATTTATTATTTCAAGAAAGGTAAAAATGCAACGTTTCAGTTGGAAGATTTGTACAGTGTATGGACAAGGCGCTGTGACTAAGCGAACATGTCAAAAGTGGTTTGCGAAGTTTCGTGCTGGAGATTTCTCACTGGACAATGCTCCAGGGTCGGGTAGACCAGTTGAAGTTGATAGCGATCAAATAGAGACATTTATAGAGAACAATCAACGTTACACCACGTGGTAGATAGCTCACATACTCAAAATATCCAAATCAAGCATTGAAAATCATTTGCACCAGCTTGGTTATGTTCATTGCTTTGATGTTTGGGTTCCACATAAGCTAAGCAAAAAAAACCTTCTTGACCGTATTTCCACATGCGATTCTCTACTTGAGACATAACGAACATGTTCCATTTTTTAAAAAATTGTGATGGGCAATGAAAAGTGGATACTGTACAACAATGTGGAATGGAAAAGATGGTGGGGCAAGCGAAATGAACCACCACCAGCCACACCAAAGGCCGGTCTTCATCCAAAGAAGGTGATGTTGTGTATATGGTGGGATTGGAAGGGAGTCCTCTATTATGAACTTTTTCTGGAAAACCAAACGATTAATTCCAACAAGTACTGCTCCCAATTAGACCAACTGAAAGTAGCACTCGACGAAAAGCGTCTGGAATTAGTCAACAGGAAACGCATAATCTTCCATCAAGATACCGCAAGACAACATGTTTCTTTGACGACCAGGCAAAAACTGTTACAGCTTGGCTGGGAAGTTCTGATTCATCTGCCGTATTCACCAGACATTGCACATTCAGATTGCCATTTATTTCGGTCTTTACAGAATTCTCTTAATGGAAAAAATGCCAATTTCCTGGAAGACTGTAAAAGGCACCTGGAACAGTTCTTTGGTCAAAAAGATAAAACGTTTTAGGAAGATGGAATTATGACACTGCCTGAAAAAATGGCAGAGGGTAGTGGAACAAAATGGTGAATCCGTTGTTCAATAAAGTTCTTGGTGAAAATGAAAAATGTGTCTTTCATTTTTATTTTAAAAACCAAAGGAACCGTTTGGTCAACCCAATAGGAACAGATACTCTAAAATTCCTAGAGGAAAACTTAGGCAGTACACTCTTTGACATAAATCACAGCAATATTTTTTTGGATCTGCCTCCTAGAGTAATGGAAATAAAAGCAAAAATAAACAAATGGGACCTAATTAAACTTAAAAGCTTTTGCACAACAAAGGAAACCATAAACAAAACAAAAAGATAACCTATGGAATGGGAGAAAATATTTGCAAAGGATGTGACCGACAGGGGATTATTTTCCAAAATTTACAAGCAGCTCATGCAGCTCAATA
This sequence comes from Balaenoptera ricei, assembly GCF_028023285.1. NCBI lineage: Eukaryota > Metazoa > Chordata > Mammalia > Artiodactyla > Balaenopteridae > Balaenoptera > Balaenoptera ricei. The sequence continues at coordinate 166,043,206 of NC_082640.1, forward strand.
TCAAAAAAACAAACAACCCAATCGAAAAATGGGCAGAAGACCTAAAGAGACATTTCTCCAAGGAAGACAAACAGATTACCTACAGACACATGAAAAGATGCTCAACAACACTAATTATTAGAGAAATGCAAATCAAAACTACAACGAGGTATCACCACATCCCGGTCAGAATGGCCATCATCAAAAAGTCTACAACTAATAAATGCTGGATAGAATGTGGAGAAAAGGGAACCCTCCTACATTGTTGGTGGGAATGTAAATTGGTACAGCCACTATGAAGAACAGTACGGAGGTTCCTTTAAAAACTAAAAGTAGCATTACCATACGGTCCAGCAATGCCACTCTTTCCATATATCTGGAAAAGACAAAAACTCTAATTCGAAAAGATACATGCACCCCAATGTTCAAAGCAGCATTATTTACAATAGCCAAGACATGGAAGCAACCTAAATGTCCATCAATAGAGGAATGGATAAAGAAGATGTGGTACATATATACAATGGAATATTACTCAACCATAAGGAAGAATGAAATAATGCCATTTGCAGCAACATGGATGGAACTAAAGATTATCGTACTAAGTGAAGTAAGTCAGAGAAAGACAAATATCACCTGATATCACTTATATGTGGAATCTAAAAAAGAAAAATGATACAAACGAACTTATTTACAAAACAGAAATAGACTCACAAACATAGAAAGCAAACTTATGGTTACCAAAGGGGAAAGGGGGTAGAGGAGGGATAAATTAGGAGTTTCGGATTAACAGATAAACAGTACTATATATAAAACAGATAAACAACAAAGTCCTGCTGTATAGCACAGGGAACTATATTCAATATCTTGTAATAACCTATAATGGAAAATAATCTGAAAAAAAATACATATATATATATATATAACTGAATCACTTTGCTGTACACCAGAAACTAACACAACATTGTAAATCAACTATACCTTAGTTAAAAATATATAGAGAGAGAGATTTTTTAAAAGCTACGTGAAAAGAATATTATTGCACAACTAATAAAACATTCATCTCTCTAAAGAGACCTCTACTGAGAAATGAAAACAATGTTGTTTAAAATGTGATATATGAGTTTGGAAGGCCAGGGAAGGCCCTCACCAAGTTAAGAAAATCTGACATTCATGTGCCAGCAGTAGCACATAAGTAGTTGAGCTTCACCAAAGGAAGTGGATTCCAGAGCGTGTGCTTAGCCCTTTTGCTTAGACCAGGAAGAAAGAAAAGAAGGAGAAGAAAAAAACAAACAGAAAAGAGTGAACAATTCTTTAAAAACTCTAAACAAGAAAAGGAGAGTGGCTTTCCCTCAACCAATTTCCAATGACTAATACTGTGATTTTCATTAAATGGGAACAGATAAAGCTCCGAGGACCTAAGAACCTCATTAGATCACTAAAAAGAAGCAAGTTTTATTAGCCAAAACCACAGATTGCCTCCCTATAATACATTATACCTAGAAATCGCCAACATTCTGGAATTTTCAATGATTACTCCTAATTAAGAGATTATGACTTTTGAATGTCATAATTTTCACTAACATTGAATTATACATTTTAGGGAGACAGGAGAACATAGTGGCTAAAAGTCCAGGCCTACTTACTCACCTACAGATTCAATTTTTCACCATAGCCAGAAACAAAACATATAAATTACTATTATCATACAGTATAGATATAGCCATAAGTTGTTTTTTTTTTTAATATATTTATTTATTTATTTATTTATTTTTGGGTGTGTTGGGTCTTCGTTTCTGTGCGAGGGCTTTCTCTAGTTGCAGCGAGCAGGGACCACTCTTCATCGCGGTGCGCGGGCCTCTCACTGTTGCGGCCTCTCCTGTTGCTGAGCACAGGCTCCAGATGCGCAGGCTCAGTAGTTGTGGCTCATGGGCCCAGATGCTCCGCGGCATGTGGGATCTTCCCAGACCAGGGCTCAAACCCGTGTCCCCTGCATTGGCAGGCAGATTCTCAACCACTGCGCCACCAGGGAAGCCCCCATAAGTATTTTTTAACATCAAAAAGAAAGCAAAGTATTTTCTCTCCTTAAACGTGACCCTTCCAGAACAGTCTAAGCCACTTAACTTGTGAGTAGGAAAACGCATCAGGCTAAATTAATCCTTTCCAGTTTCCATTGCACTGTTTAATCCAAAACCACCTATTAAAAGCATATAGGTCACCACTTATATTAATGTGATAAAATATGAAATTAAACATTTCTTATCAATAGTGATCCTCTATTGTACTGTCAGAGATGGAATTCCAAATCATTGCTCAAGCTTTTAGTCAAATTGACAATTACAATGCAAATATTCAGGCTCTGGTTTCTCAAGAATAGGGGTGGGAAGCAATCTTCCTCTCCCTTTCTTTGTAATTTTGTACATTCTGCAAAGACAGTAGAATATAAGCATGGAAAATTTCTCTAATTTTCTCTTGCAAAAAAGAACAATTGTCATTTCAGTACTATTCTTATGCTCACCAGATGCAATGTGCTTTGAGAACAAATGTATAAAAATCAAGGTTTAAAAAAAAGGCTACCCACATGCTGTATCTAATTATTCAACAAAGTATCCTCTTCAAAGTAATTACCAACTAACAAGGGTATGCTTCCTTTTGTGAAATGGAGGAAAAATGGAATTTTAGAAAGATCTGCTTTTGTTTTCTGTCAGCTTACATTATAATTTCAGGTTTGCAATTTTTTTTCCTAATTTTCAACTGGCATGTCTTCTAATACTTAAAAAAATTTTTAATCTGTCAAGTTAAAAGGGTTAATGATCTTCAAGCACACATAAGTGCATCTGTAGAACATCACTTTTAGAGAAAACCACTTTGTAAAAGAAAAAAACGTTCCTTTTGTTTTTAAATCTTTTGGTTTTCTTGTTGTTTCTAATTTTTTACACTTTATAAATCTAAGAAACATTTAAAAGGAATCACAAGTTTTCTATGACAGTTATAAAACACAAACAATATAATGAGAATTCACAAACCTATACCAATAATAATGAATGAATGAATGAATGAATGAGTGGAGAAAAAGACAAGCCCTTCCTGACAGTAGGAATCCAACTAATAAATGTGAAAGGAATGACAGAATATTTTTTAAATCACTGTTTAGTATCACCTATAGTAGTAACTGTTTCACAAAAGAATCATCAATAGCTGCTAAAATTTGTAGGTGAAAATTTGATGAGAAATAAGCAATTTTCAAGTTTTAAAGAGCCTCCCCATAAGACAAATAATTTAAAAGGCATAATATAGTACCTTCACAGTAGAGAAACCTGGCAAGCAACACCTTAACCAATGATCAGTTTTTACCAGTATTGGGACAAATCAACACTACATGCCTCCTGATATGATACCCTGGGAAAAACACAACAACAGTTCTCCGGGTTTCCTGCCAAAAGCCTATAACCTAATCTAGTCATGAGGAAAAAAATCAACAAACCTAAAACAAAAGACATTCTACAAAATAACTGGCTAGTACTCTGCAAAATTGTCAAGGTCATGAATGACAAAGAAAAACTGAAAATCTGTTCCAGATTAAAGGAGACTAAAGAGACATGATGGTCAAATGCTATATGTAATCCTGTATTGTATCTTGGACCAGAAAAGAACTTTAAGTGGCAAAATTAGAATGAAACCTATAGGTTGGGGGGTGCTTCAAGATGGTGGAGGAGTAAGACGTGGAGATCACCTTCCTCCCCACAAATACATCAAAAATACATCTACATGTGGAACAACTCCTACAGAACACCTACTGAACACTGGCAGAAGACCTCAGACTTCCCAAAAGGCAAGAAACTCCCCACGTACCTGGGTAGGGCAAAAGAAAAAAGAAAAAACAGAGACAGAAGAATAGGGACGGGACCTGCACCAGTGGGAGGGAGCTGTGGAGCAAAAGTTTCCACACACTAGGAAGCCCCTTCACTGGCAGAGACAGGGGGAGGGCGGTGGGGGGGAAGCTTCGGAGCCACAGAGGAGAGTGCAGCAACATGGGTGCAGAGGGCAAAGCGGAGAGATTCCCACACAGAGGATAGGTGCCGACCAGCACTCACCAGCCCGAGAGGCTTGTCTGTTCACCCGCCGGGGCGGGCGGGGGCTGGGAGCTGAGGCTCGGGCTTCAGAGGTCAGACCGCAAGAAGAGGACTGGGGTTGGCTGCGTAAACACAGCCTGAAGGGGGCTAGTGCACCACAGCTAGCCGGGAGGGAGTCCAGGAAAAAGTCTGGAACTGTCTAAGAGTCAAGAGACCATTGTTTCAGGGTGCGCAAGGAAAGGGGATTCAAGCACCGCCTAAACGAGCTTCAGAGACAGGCGCGAGCCACGGCTATCAGTGCAGACACCAGAGATGGGCATGAAACGCTAACGCTGCTGCTGCAGCCACCACAAGTCCTGTGTGCAAGCACAGGTCACTATCCACACCTCCCCTCCTGGGAGCCTGTGCAGCCTGCCACTGCCAGGGTCCCGTGATCCAGGGACAACTTCCCTGGGAGAACACACAGCGTGCCCCAGGCTGTTGCAACGTCATGCCAGCCTCGGCCGCCACAGGCTCACCCTGCATTCCATACCCCTCCCTCCTCCAGGCCTAAGTGAGCCAGAGGCCCCTAATCAGCTGCTACTTTAACCCCCTCCTGTGTGGGCAGGGAACAGACACGCTTAGGCAACCTACACACAGAGGTGAGGCCAAAACCAAAGCTGAACCCCAGGAGCTGTGCAAACAAAGAAGAGAAAGGGAAATTTCTCCATGAAGCCTCAGGAGCAGTGGATTAAATCCCCAGAGTCAACTTGATGTACCCTGCATCTGTGGAATACCTGAATAGACAACGAGTCATCCCAAAAGTGAGGCAGTGGACTTCGGGAGCAACTGTAGACTTGGGGTTTGCTGTCTGTGACTGCCTTGTTTCTGATTTTTATGTTTGTCTCAGTATAGTTTTTAGCGCTTGATATCATTGGTGGATTTGTTTATTGGTTTGGTTGCTCTCTTCTTTCTTTACTTCTTTTTAATTTTTTTATGTTAATAATTATTTTACTTTAATTATTTTATTTTTTTAAATTTTTTTAAATTTTTTCTTTCTGTTTTTCTCCCTCTTCTTCTGAGCCGTGTCGTTGACAGGGTCTTGGTGCTCCAGCCTGCTGTCAGGCCTGAGCCTCTGAGGTGGGAGAGCCAAGTTAAGGACACTGGACCACGAGAGACCTCCAGACCCCATGTAATATCAATCGGCAAGAGCTCTCCCAGAGACCTCCATCTCAATGCTAAGACCCAGCTCTACTCAACAGCCAGCAAGCTCCAGTGCTGGACACCCCATGCCAAACAACTAGCAAGATAGGAGCACAACTCCACCCATTAGCAGAGAGGCTGCCTAAAATCATACCAAGTTCACAGACACCCCAAAACACACCACCGGATGTGGCCCTGCCCACCAGAAAGACAAGATCGAGCCCCACCCAACAGAACACAGGCACCAGTCCCCTCCACCAGGAAGCCTACACAAGCCCCTGAACCAACCTTACCCACTGGGGGCAGACACCAAAAAACAACGGGAACTACGAACCTGTAGACTGAGAAAAGGAGACACAAAACACACTAAGTTCAGCAAAATGAGAAGACAAAGAAACGCATAGCAGAAGAAGGAGCAAGGTAAAAACCCACCAAACAAGAAACAAGAAAAATCTCAAATAAACAACCTAAACTTACACCTAAAGCAATTAGAAAGAGAACAAAAAAACCCCAAAATTAGCAGAAGGAAAGAAATCATAAAGATCAGATCAGAAATAAATGAAAAAGAAATGAAGGAAACAATAGCAAAGATCAATAAAACTAAAAGCTGGTTTTTTGAGAAGATAAACAAAATTGATAAACCATTAGCCAGACTCATCAAGAAAAAAAGGAAGAAGACTCAAATCAACAGAATTAGAAATGAAAAAGGAGAAGTAACAACTGACACTGCAGAAATACAAAGGATCATGAGAGATTACTACAAGCAACTATATGCCAATAAAATGGACAACCTGGAAGAAATGGACCAGTTCTTAGAAAAGCACAAGCTTCCGAGACTGAACCAGGAAGAAACAGAAAATATAAACAGACCAATCAAGCACTGAAATTGAAACTGTGATTAAAACTCTTCCAACAAACAAAAGCCCAGGACCAGATGGCTTCACAGGTGAATTCTATCAAACATTTAGAGAAGAGCTAACACCCATCCTTCTCAAACTCTTCCAAAATATTGCAGAGGGAGGAATACCCCCAAACTCATTCTACGAGGCCACCATCACCCTGATACCAAAATCAGACAAAGATCTCACAAAAAAAGAAAACTACAGACCAATATCACTAATGAACATAGATGCAAAAATCCTCAACAAAATACTAGCTAATAGAATACAACAGCACATTAAAAGGATCATACACCATGATCAAGTGGGGTTTATCCCAGGAATGCAAGGATTCTTCAATATACGCAAATCAATCAATGTGATAAACCATATTAACAAACCGAAGGAGAAAAACCATATGATCATCTCAATAGATGCAGAAAAAGCTTTTGACAAAATTCAACACCCATTTATGATAAAAACTCTCCAGAAAGTAGGCATAGAGGGAACTTACCTCAACATAATAAAGGTCATATATGACAAACCCACAGCCAACATCGTTCTCAATGGTGAAAAACTGAAACCATTTCCTTTAAGATCAAGAACAAGACATGGTTGCCCACTCTTACCACTATTATTCAGCATAGTTTTAGAGGTATTAGCCACAGCAGTCAGAGAAGAAAAAAGAAATAAAAGGAATCCAAATGGGAAAAGAAGAAGTAAAACTGTCCCTGCTTGCAGATGACATGATACTATACACAGAGAATCCTAAAGATGCCACCAGAAAACTACTAGAGCTAATCAGTGCATTTGGTAAAGTAGCAGGATACAAAATTAATACACAGAAATCTCTTGCATTCCTATACACTAATGATGAAAAATCTGAAAGAGAAATTAAGGAAACACTTCCATTTACCACTGCAACAAAAAGAATAAAATACCTAGGAATAAACCTACCTAAGGAAACAAAAGACCTGTTTGCAGAAAACTTTAAGACACTGATGAAAGAAATTAAAGATGATACAAACAGATGGAGAGATATACCATGTTCTTGGATAGGAAGAATCAACATTGTGAAAATGACCATACTACCCAAAGCAATCTACAGATTCAATGCAATCCCTATCAAACTACCAATGGCAGTTTTCACAGAACTACAACAAAAAATTTCACAACTTGTATGGAAACACAAAAGACCCCGAATAGCCAAAGCAATCTTGAGAAAGAAAAATGGAGCTGGAGGAATCAGGCTCCCAGGCTTCAGACTATACCACAAAGCTACAGTAATCAAGACAATATGGTACTGGCACAAAAACAGAAACATAGATCAGTGGAACAGGATAGAAAGCCCAGAGATAAACCAACACACATATGGTCACCTTATCTTTGAAAGGAGGCAAGAATATACAATGGAGAAAAGACAGCCTCTTCAATAAGTGGTGCTGGGAAAACTGGGCAGCTATATGTAAAAGAATGAAATTAGAACACATCCTAATACCACACACAAAAATAAGCTCAAAATGGATTAAAGACCTAAATATAAGGCCAGACATTATAAAACTCATACAGGAAAACATAGGCAGAACACTCTATGACATAAATCACAGCAAGATCCTTTTTGATCCACCTCTTAGGCAAATGGAAAAAAATAAATAAATAAACAAATGGGACCTAGTGAAACTTACAACCTTCTGCACAGCAAAGGAAACCATAAACAAGACGAAAAGACAACCCTCAGAATGGGAGAAAATATTTGCAAACAAAGCAACTGACAAAGGATTATTCTCCAAAATTTACAAGCAGCTCATGCAGCTCAAGATCAAAAAAACAAACCCAATCCAAAAATGGGCAGAAGACCTAAACTGACATTTCTCCAAAGAAGATATACAGATGGCCAACAGACACATGAAAGAATGCTCAACATCATTAATCATTAGAGAAATGCAAATCAAAACTACAATGAGATATCATCTCACACCGGTCAGAATGGCCATCATCAAAAAATCTAGAAACAATAAATGCTGGAGAGGGTGTGGAGGAAAGGGAACACTCTTGCACTGTTGGTGGGAATGTAAATTGATACAGCCACTATGGAGAACAGTATGGAGGTTCCTTAAAAAACTACAAATAGAACTACCATACGACCCAGCAATCCCACTACTGGGCATATACCCTGAGAAAACCATAGGTCAAAAAGTGTCATGTACCACAATGTTCATTGCAGCTCTATTTACAATAGCCAGGACCTGGAAGCAACCTAAATGTCCATCGACAGACGAATGGATAAAGAAGATGTGGCACATATATACAATGGAATATTACTCAGCCATAAAAAGAAATGAAATGGAGGTATTTGTAATGAGGTGGATGGAGTTAGAGTCTGTCATACAGAGTGAAGTAAGTCAGAAAGAGAAAAACAAATACAGTATGCTAACACATATATACGGAATCTAAGGAAAAAAAAAAAAAAAAAGGCCATGAAGAACCTAGTGGCAAGACGGGAATAAAGACACAGACCTACTAGAGAATGGACTTGAGGATATGGGGAGGGGGTGGGGTGAGATGTGACAGGGTAAGAGAGTGTCATGGACATATATACACTACCAAATGTAAAATAGATAGCTAGTGGGAAGCAGCCGCATAGCACAGGGAGATCAGCTCGGTGCTTTGTGACCACCTAGAGGGGTGGGATGGGGAGGGTGGGAGGGAGGGAGATGCAAGAGGGAAGAGAAATGGGAACATATTGTATATGTATAACTGATTCACTTTGTTATAAAGCAGAAGCTAACACACTATTGTAAGGCAATTATACTTCAATAAAGATGTTTAAAAATAAAAAAAAATAAAAAAAAAAAGAAGATATACAGATTGCCAACAAACACATGAAAGGATGCTCAACATCACTAATCATTAGAGAAATGCACATCAAAACCATAATGAGGTATCACCTCACAACAGTAAGAAGAGCCATCATCAAAAAATCTACAAACAGTAAATCCCGGAGAGGGTGTGGAGGAAAGCAAACCCTCTTGCACTGTTGGTGGGAATGTAAATTGATACAGCCACTATGGAGAGTAGTATGGAGGTTCCTTAAAAAACTTAAAATAGAACTATCATGTGACCCAGCAATCCCACTACTGGGCATATACCCTGAAAAAACCATAATTCAAAAAGAGACACGTACCACAATGTTTACTGCAGCACTATTTACAATAGCCAAGACATGAAAGCAACCTAAGTGTCTATCGACAGATGAATGGATAAAGATGTGGCACATATATACAATGGAATATTACTGATCCATAAAAAGAAACAAAACTGAGTTATTTGTAGTGAGGTGGATGGACCTAGAGTCTCTCATACAGAGTGAAGTAAGTCAGAAAGAGAAAAACAAATACCGTATGCTAACACATATATGTGGAATCTAAAAAAAAGGAAAAAAAAAAAAGGTTCTGATGAACCTAGGGGCAGGACAGGAATAAGGACGCAGACGTACAGAATGGACTTGAGGACACGGGGAGGGGGAAGGGTAAGATGGGATGAAGTGAGAGAGTGGCATGGACATATATACACTACCAAATGTAAAATAGATAGCTAACGGGAAGCAGCCACATAGCACAGGGAGAGCAGCTCAGTGCTTTGTGACCACCTAGAGGGGTGGGATAGGGAGGGTGGGAGGGAGACTCAAGAGGGAGGGGATATGGAGATATATGTATACATATTGCTGATTCACCCTGTTATACAGCAGAAACTAATGCAACATTGTAAAGCAATTATACTCCAATAAAGATATAAAATAAATTAAAAAATTAAAAATTAAAAAAAAAACTATAGGTTAAATCATAGTATTGATCCAATGTTAATTTTCTGTGACTACAGAAGAGAATGTACACACCATATTATTTAGATTTAGAAGTATTTACATCATGTCAGCAACTAGCTCAAAAAAATTTTTAGATATACATATATATGGAGATACATATATAAAACAATAAAGCAAGTCTGGTAAAACATGAATACTGGGGGAATCGACGTAAAGGATATACAGAAATCCTTTGTTCTTATTATTCAACTTCTTCGTAAGTCTAAAATTTCGAAATAAAAATGTTACCTAAAGTGTAAGTAACCTCCGTTTTGAATTGGTTTGATGATAGTCTAGGCCAGGGATCCACAAACTTTTTCTATAAAGGGCCAGTCAATACTAATTTTAAGCTTTGTGGGCCATATGGTCTTTTTCACAACATCTCAACTCTGCCGTTGTGTCCCAAAAGCGCCCACAGACAAACTGAAAATGAATGGGAGTGGCTGCGTTTCAATAAAACTTTAATTTACAAAAATCGGCAATGGGACAGATTCAGCCCATAGGCCAGTTTGTTTACCCCTGGTCTAGTTCACACCAAAGAAAATTAATCCAAATAATTATACTTCCAGTTAACATGTATTCAGCACATGCTAGACACTACGTTAAGTGCTTTACCCACATTAACTTATTTACCCCTGCACCAGTGTGATCAAGTAAATACTATTATTATTTCCATTTTCCACAGAGGAAATGGGCCTAGAGAAGTGAAGGAACTTGCCCAAGGTCACACAGCCAGTAAGGCGTAGACTCGGGGTTTGAACCAGGTAGGCTTGTCTTCACACAATGAACGTATAACCAATATGCTATACTTCTACAGACTGAACTATACTTTCACGTGCAACAACTAAGGAACTATAACCATTTTAACAATAGCTAAATAACCACCAAAACTCAAGATTTACATTCCGAGAAGGTATTTTTCACAAACCTCCTGTAGCTGCAAAGAAATAAGTCCCAGTTGATCCTGCCGTCTTTCCACCAGCTCTCTTTCTGTACGCATCTCTCTTTCTATTTCCTGAAGCCGTCGCTCTACCCGATCTGAAACCTTAACATGAATAAAGAGAAAAGTGAGATTACAGAACTGTTAGGCAAAAAAAGACTAAAACTGAAGAGATATTTTACGCCAGGTACACTATCGCCTAAAGCATTTAAGATTGGTTTATTTGTAGAATCCTTTTTAATGACACTATTATAAAACAGGTCACAAAAAAACTGACTAAAAGTTGCAGTAGTAAACAGTCATTAGTCTCCAATTAATCCAAACCTGGATTCCAATAAAGGACTTAAATTTTCCAAAGTAGAATATAATATGTCAAAAGATCAGAGTGAAAAGTAATAAACTAGAAAAGAGTGCCCTCTGGTGAGTTAGAAGAAAAATACCTATTTTGCCTACAACTGCATTTATTACTCTATTAATGATAAACTGTTCTATCTACTTAGTTCTTTTTCATTTTAATTATCTATAAGCGTGACCTGCCTAGGAAGGTTTTGATGTTTATATGCATCAAATAATTGAAAGGGCTTGTCAATCTTGGCTACTATGATCTGCTAAAAATAAACCAGCTGTAAAAGATCAAAAACTAAAGTCAAACTGCAAAGTGTTTAATTGGGACTCTCTAAAATAAACATGAAAGAATTTTCTCTCTGATGCGAGATCTTCCTTGCTAAAAGTTGTGCAAATTCAAACACGCTTCATGAGCATCACTATACAGTCCCCTAAATAAAATATACACTATTTGACTGTGTATATTTCAGGGAGGAGGTACAGTAGATAGAAGAGAAGCAATAAAAACAGCCCTGTTATAAGAAATCTTTTGCCATAAATTCTATAGAGTCAAGAAAGGTCCTGGTCACAAGGGATCTTACTGGGGCAACAGAAATGTTCTAAACTGGATTATGGTGATAGCTGCACAGCCCAGTATTTCACTAAAAATCACTGAATTTTACACTTAAAGCAGATTAATTTTATGGTAAATTACACCTCAAGTCAGGTTGTTTTTTAAAAAGACATTGGTAAACATAAGTTTAATTAGTTAATAAAGGCTGAGCAAAAATATTCCATCAAAAAATAAGCAGTTAACATTTACTAAGACTGGTAAGTCTTGGGTTTCCAACTTCGAGTGCTGAAAAACAATTAAGATGTTTACTATGATATTCACAGTGCTTTACTAAAACATCAAAATACCCTTCAGCATCAAGCTTCTAATTTATCCTAACAATCAACCCTAATATCCCAACAATTTACTACTGCGTCTGAAATAAAGGCAGTACCTGCTGTTATAGAAAACAATATTATAAATAAATACTAAAAAATTAAAAGTTGTTAATTCATTCCATTTTTACAAAATGGAAATATTTTTATCGTTCACTCAATATAAAAAGTAATTAGGGGCTTCCCTGGTGGTGCGGTGGTTGAGAGTGTGCCTGCCAATGCAGGGGACGCGGGTTCGAGCCCTGGTCTGGGAGGATCCCACATGCCGCGGAGCAGCTGGGCCCGTGAGCCACACTGCTGAGCCTGCGCGTCTGGAGCCTGTGCTCCGCAACAAGAGAGGCCGCGATAGTGAGGGGCCCGCGCACCGCGATGAAGAGTGGCCCCCGCTTGCCACAACTGGAGAAAGCCCTCGCACAGAAATGAAGACCCAACACAGCCATAAATAAATAAATAAATAGATAGATAGATAAAAATTTTTTTTAAAATTTAAAAAAAAAAAGTAATTAATAGCAACACTTATCAAAAATAACAGGGAACCACCACCACATTAGATGGCTATTAACAAAAAACAGAAAACAAGTGCTGGGGAGGCTGCAGGGGAACTGAAACCCTGGCGCACTGGCGGTGGTTTGTAAAAGTGGGCGGCCGCTATGGAGAAGAGTGCGGTAGTTCCTTAAAAAATAAAAACAAAGGTACCATATGATCCAGCAATTCCACTTTTAGGCATATGCCTAAAAGAACTGAAATCAGGGTCTCAAAGAGATATATGCGCACACCCGTGTTCAAAGCAGCAGCATCCACAATAGCCAAAATGCGGAAGCAACTCAAGTGTCCACTGGCAGATAAATGGATAAACCAAATGTGGTTTATACATAACAATGGAATATTATCCAGCCTTAAAAAGGAAGACATCCTTACACGTGCTACAACATGAATGAATCTTGAAGGCCTTATGCTAAGTGAGATAAGCCAATCACAAAAAGACAAATACTGTATCATTCCACTTATATCAGGTATGTAGAATAGTCATATCCATAGAAACAGAAAATAGAATGGTAGTTGCCAGGGGCTGTGGGAAGGGGGAATAGGTAGTTGTTTAATGGGTGTAGTTTCAGTTTTGTAAGATGAAAAGAGTTCTGTATTTGGTTGCACAACCACGTGAAGGTACATAACACTACTAAACTGAACGCTTAAAAATGGATAAGATGGTAAATTTTAGGTTATATGTATTTCACAACAATTAAAAATAAACAAACAAATATTATAGAATAAAAAATTTTTTTAATCTGCTAATACCACCTAGCACGAAAAAAATAATGCTAAGTACTTTGTTGTATACTTCCAGAAATTTTTCTATGCATATGTGTATGACTAGTCAAACACATATCCATTTCATTTAAATTTTTAAACAAAAATTGGGTGTTATACATAGTATTTTATAGACTTTTTCAGTTTATATATATATATTTTCCCCCCACAGATCACAGACAGCTTTCCATGACAACAAATCTACGTCCTCATTTTTAGCAAAGGCATAGTTCTCTGTAATTGATTAAAATAATTCCCTGTTGATAATGGGATAACAATTAATATTTATTTTTAAATATTAACATCTCAGTGATGAGAGGTTACTTCCATGATTAGGTTATAAAAATTCTAACTTTCAATCCTGCTAGCATGTTCTCTCTTGCCTTCTCACTTGCTTGCTCTAATGAAGCAAGCTGCCATGTTGTGAGATGCTCTGTGGAGAAACCACGTGTCAAAGAAACAAAAGAGGCCTCTGACCAACAGGTCATGATGCTTGATGCTTCAGTCCATTAACCTACAAGGAACTGAATGAGCGAGGAAGCAGATCCATTCTAGTCAAGGCTTGAGATGACTGCAGCCTGTGAGAGACCCAGAGCCACACAACCCAGCTAAGCCATGCCTGCATTCCTAACCCACAGAAACTGTGAAATAATAAAAGTTTTAAGCCACTGGGTTTGGGGAGATTTGTTATGCAGCCATAGATGACTAATGCAATTTTAAATTGGTTTTCAAATAAATCCTCACCCAAGAAATAAAGAGTCTGATGAAGAAAAATATATATATATTCTCCATCCACTCCATCCATAAAATTTCTATCCATTTCATAGGATTTTGTTCTCCATTTCAAACTATTACAACCCCCCATTTCTTCCATGGTAAAGGAATTTTAACTAGACAGGTGCCTGCAAAATATAATCAATACAAAAAAATATATATATATATATATAATCAATACATTTTCTGGCCTCTTCAGCTGCTAGCTGGCCATGTGACTTAAATTTTGGTAAATGGGATACATGCATAAGTGTTGTGACAACTTCAAGAAATTATCCATAAAGGATAGCGCATAGGCGCCTTTTGCTCTCATACCCATTCCTTCCTCTGTCTTGCTACCTAGCACACAGATGCTGCCATCCTCGACCATAAATCTGAGACCATAACAGCAGGAAAAACAAGAAGAGCATGAGAGGAAGAGCCAGAATCTATTACATACTGTAGATCAGTACACACCACGTGGAACCCTGAACTCCCTACTTAAGACTTTGCCACAAGAGAGAAGTAACGTAGTCTTTTCTTCCCAATCACTATTATTTGGGGTTTTCAGTTATTTATGGCTGAAACTGATCTTAACTGACAAAGAGAAGCACTTAGTGGAAGGCAAAATGCTAAGCAAATACAACTACTGCCTCACACAACCATCGGAACATGGGAAAATAGTCACATCCTGCTCTGTTTTAGTCAAGCCTGAAGAAAACTATAAGTAATAAAATGAATAGGCACTATAGCTAGTCCGTATTGCGAAAAAATAAAACAGATACACAAACTAGCATGATTGAAAATGAATAAACACAAAGTATTTTATGAATTTCAACAGTGGTAGAATTATAATCTGGTGGCCTATAAGGCCACCAAAGTATCTTTAACGACCCAATCATCCAGACAGATCAATATGCTCAAAATACTTTCCTTTTTCTACTGCTAATACACTGATTCACCCAACTCCAACTAAGTCAGCAACAGCCAAGGACCTAAAACACTCATTTCTATAACTCCAGTTTTCTCTCTATCTACTCTTTCTCATCTATGTCTACATTACATTCTGTATCAGTTAGGGTACAGTCCAGGCTCTCTCAAAAAGATCAAACATACATCAGCTCAAATAAGATTGGTATTACATGTGTGCTCTCTCATCTTACAGCCCAGAAGAAAGCAGGACAAGCTGGCAGGCCACTCTGCTCCCTAAGGTCGTTCAGAGGTCCGGGTTCCTTCCATCTCTTGTTCCACCACCCCTAGGGAGTTATCCTCACCTGCCTGGTTTAAGCTGGGTTGGTGCTACATCCCCATTTCAACCCACATTAAGAGAAAGAAAGTCCCAGACAAGTGGCTTTGTTTTCAAGGAGACACCCCGGAAGTTGCATGTACCACTTTTACTCACACTTAGTCACATGGTCACGACTTAGCCACACAGGAAAACTGAGACATGTCATCTCTACCTGAGCAATCACATGCCTAGACAAAACTGCCAGGGGTGTGGAGAGGGCTGATAAGGGGAGGAAGATGCAGATCTGATATTAAAGGGAAGAAGAAACTCAATACAATGGGCCGATGAGAACTAACATAACTTCAACACACACATTGTAATTTTAAGGTAAGCCACCTTTCATCCTTTTTTGGAAAAGAGTAAGATAAATGCTAATTCTCAGATGAAAGTATTAAAAGAAGACATTTAAAACACTAATTATAAAATTGAGCAGTATGTAACAAATTACAAATGCACATAGACTTTAATTTTGTAAATCCACTTCTAGAAATTTATTCTACCAATTTACTTTCCCATGTGAAAAATGGTACATGTACAAAATCAATAATTGCAGTACTGTGTATAAAAGAAAAGATTTAAACCACAGAAATGTCCATCAATATAAGACTGGTTAAATAAATTTTGGGACATTCATTCAATAGAATGCTTTAAATATTAAAAGAAAGGAATTAGGAAGCTCATGAGAGGCTAATATGGAACAATCTCAAATCTCAAAAATATATTAAGTGAAAAAGGCAATATACAGAACAGTGTGTTTATTAGGCTAACTGCTAACAATTAAATAACAAAAAAGGGAGAGCAGGAGAGGCCTCTCTCAGGGTAGTGACATTCAACAGGAGCCTTGAATGACAAAAGGGAGCTAGCCATGCAAAAAATTGGGGGAATAAAAGTGAAGCCAGTGCAAAGACCATAAGGTAGGAATGAGTTTGGCAAATTCAAGGAACATAGAAAAAGCCAGATAATGCAGGCAGTATAAGCTATGCTAAGGAATTTGAAAAAGAAAAAGCTCAGATAGGATTTTAAAAAGCATGGGAGTAATTCACTATGATGACAATTTTTAAAAATCACATGGGGGAATTCCCTGGCAGTCCAGTGGTTAGGACTCTGCACTCTCACTGCTGAGGGCCCAGGTTCAATCCCTGGTCAGGGAACTAAAATCCCACAGGCTGTGTGCCGTGGCCAAAACATAAAAAATAAAATGAAAAATAATAAAATAAAATAAAAAATAAAAATCACTTGGTAACTGTCAGCACAGATATGGGCAATTGTAGGAGGTAAGAGACCAAGTTCAATGCAGTCTACTGCAGTGAACTCAATAAAAGTGACTGAACAGAAGTATTAGACAGATACAGATGGAACTGAGCAAGATTTCAGAAATAAAAAGGACAAGATTTGATAATGGATTGGAAGCGTGGTATGTAGAAAAAGATGTGGAGTGAATCCTAGGTGACCACTGGATGGATTGTGATGCCCTTTCCTGAGACAGGGAAGACCAAAGCAAGAGCAAGTAAAAACAGTTCTAAACAGAATGGCATGGACTTTGTACCTAAGGACACAGCATATACTTGTAACTTTTGAATGATAAGATAATTCCCAATAATAAAAATTATTTTAAGGACTGCATTTATTATTGCCTCCTCACATTTACTTTCTATTTGTAAGACGTAAGGGAAAAATATTAACAACATCACCCAATATTAAAAAATGCATTTTTATCAGAGTACATACCAATCAATCAAATTTACTACTAAGATATCAAAAAGTCCTGAATCTCTAAATTTAGTTATAAAAATAGCAAGATAGGGACTTCCCTGGGGGCGCAGTGGTTGAGAATCCGTCTCCCAATGCAGGGGACACGGGTTCGAGCCCTGGCCCGGAAAGATACCACATGCTGCAGAGCAACTAAGCCCATGCGCTACAGCTCCGGGGCCTGAGCTCTGCAGCCCACAAGCCACAACTACTGAGCCCACATGCGGCAACTACTGAAGCCGCATGCCTAGAGCCCGTGTTCCGCAACGAGAGAGGCCACCGCAATGAGAGGCCCGCACACCGCGGTGAAGAGTGGCCCCTGCCCGCCGCAACCGGAGAGAGCCCGCATGCAGCAACGGAGACCCAACACAGCCAAAAATAAATAAATAAATTTATTAAATAAATAAATTAAATAAATAAATTAAAATAGCAAAATAACAGAATAAAAATTAGAATACCTTTAAAGTTAGCATTTAATGAAAGGAGGTGAAACAAAAGCAAAAGCATTCTGTTTATAGGATTGTATTCTGGCTTTTCAATATGTTGATTCCTCAGATCTTTAGTAATATCTGCTGGTTTAAAATCCATTCCAGTAAGTATTTGTTACATATCCTGCTGTTGTAATCTATGCAATAGCTATCTGACTAAACACAGTGTTGAGAAAGTTTTTAGAGTCGATTAATGATCAACTCTTCCAGAAGTAGCTGGATCCACGTTTACATTTTTAATTTAAATAGTGACCCTCCTACAGAAATCAAAATAAAATTGTCTTTTTCTTCCATAAATAATCAAACTTAATATGCACTCATATCACACTCAAGCGGGTAAAGCCTAGACAACTAATAGACTAAAACTTCCCCTGTGGTATGAGGCGCACAAAATATTGTTTATTATCACGATTAAGTGTTAACAGAAAATATTTTCCATAGCATCATGCTATAAATAATATCTCCCTTCCAATGGGCAGTTTGAAAAAAAAACAAACAAAATTATGATTCCCAAAGGATTAACAAATTAAATCTTGGCGTGTTTGATAGGAATACTTTTTGTCCCTCAAAGAAAAATGTGTTCTATAAACTTTCAAGATGTATTTTAGTTACTGAGAAAATGCATGATAAACAATTGCAATCTCAGAATAATGCACAATAAATATGATTAACAGGAGTTACCAAAAGAAAGTGAAATTGGTGGGAGATAGGAGCAGTCATTCATTTTTCTTTATATATTTGTACAATATTTAAAAGTTTTCCACAGTGAACGTGCATCACTTTGGTAATTTTATTTTAAACTTAAACCTGGAGGGGGGGAACACAGCTGCAGCCTCTGAGAAGTTTAATGCTCAAACAACAAAACTGCATCTTCCCTGACAACATGCTATCATGAATTCACAAATACAACACAATATGTCAAACAGTTATAAAATGTAAATGTTGACTTCAGTTGGAATAAGTGAGTCACCAAATCTATATTAACCCTTGAACAGATTGATAGTAAACTTCATGTGGCCTTCAGAAGACCTTCTAAAATTCCACAATATTATTTTTAAGTTTTGCATTAGGCAATTGTTTCTTAATCAGAACTACATACACCCATGTGAGGTTTGAGATGCTCTCTGTACAGTTATGAGACAAGCCTACTTAGAAAGCAAATTACAGAAAGCACAAAACAAGGTGTAACATCACAGCTTGATGTGAGGAACTAGCAGATGAACAATTCAACCAAGTGCACAGTTAGGTGTGTATGATCTTCCAGGTTTTGACAATATAAAAAGATGTGCCCTGATGAGCTGGGCCCACTGGACAGTTGAGTAAACAAGCAAGTTGTATAAACCAATTACACCAAAGAACTGAGCACTAGTGAGGTGTGACATCTATGGAATAGCTGTGCAATCATAGCTTTTATCTGATGTGGGATAATTCTTGATGCACAGCAATGATGAGAGAACTCAGGCTTTCTTTGAATTCAGCTGCTAAGATTGAACTCAGTGGTTATATTTTAGACCCACATTAACACTCTAGACTATATAGACAGTACTTGCTAATTTTACTTACTATATGAAAGAAATATAAATGAAGTAGCTCAGGTTCTCTTGTAAAAATGGCAAAAGGTGGGGCTTCCCTGGTGGCGCAGTGGTTGAGAATCTGCCTGCCAATGCAGGGGACACGGGTTCGAGCCCTGGTCTGGGAAGATCCCACATGCCGCGGAGCGGCTGGGCCCGTGAGCCACAATTACTGAGCCTGCGCGTCTGGAGCCTGTGCTCTGCAAGAAGAGAGGCCGCGGTAGTGAGAGGCCTGCGCACCGCAATGAAGAGTGGCCCCCGCTTGCCACAACTAGAGAAAGCCCTCGCACAGAAACGAAGACCCAACACAGCCATAAATAAATAAAAATTAAAAAAAAAAAAAGGCAAAAGGTGAAACTTAAAAAATGTAATGTGCATTATGCAAATTAGCATTTCAAACTCCCCAAACTCAAACTATCCCACCTATCTAACAATGTCAAAAACCAGCATGACCACTGGATATGTCCACAGCTTAGTCAGATCTATAAGGATCTCAGCAGAACACTGAAGATATCTGAGTTTGGATCAAAGCCCTTGATACAAACATGCTCACGAGTTGTATACCTATGTAGCAAGTAATAGAAGCCTCATACAAGTGCATTAAGAATCACAAACATAGTAATGGAATCTGATAGATATAAAAAGATTCAGGGAGTTTCACTTCTAAAAATGACAGACTAGATAATTCAGACCAATCCTTCCACTGAAAATAACTTAAATAGCAAGAAATAATACTTTAAATATCTGTTTTAAGGCATTGGAAAGCTAAAGAGATAAAGACATATGAGACCAAGATGCAAGAGAATAAAGAAATCCAAAGAGGTCAGTCTATCCTTTCTCTCTCAAATATCAGCCCATTTCAGAAAAGGCAGCAGAGACACTGAGAAGCTGAATAGTTTTTCAACAGATGCGTAGGGTTAAAGAGGAAAAACAAGTTGAGAGCCCTTCCCAGGAAGGGGTTCCCTGGTTAAACTTCTCCATCCCCACATCCCAGACTGTGGGCTGGAATCCTGAAGGACTATACACTAGCAGTAAGGATGAATTAGAAATAGTTGAAACCTGGCCCTAAAGTTTAACACTGAAATATCTCAACAATAAATGATAAGGTAATTCATGAGTGCTATGGCCCCTAATCTAATCTGTAACCAAAAGGAAACATGTCCTTTCATACATAATAATTATCAAATTATCTATGCAAGTTTACTTTGAAGAGAATGAAATAGTTTCTGTCATCAAAAATAACTAGACAATCAAAAGTAAACAGAAGGCAAAAACAATGTGATCAAAATCCCAGGAAAATAAGAGATAATAGAAACAGACCTACAGAAGATCCAGATGATGGAGTTATGAGACACAGATACACAGATTGAGGATTAGAACTACAAAGTAAAAAGAAAAGAAATAAAAATTCTAGAAACGAAATATGTAATAACTGAAAATAAAAATCAGTGGGTGGTTTTAATAGATTTGATTCAGCTGAAGAAAGGAACTAAATGAAAGTTCAGAAGAAAACATTCCAAGTGAAGAATGGAGAAACAAATTTTAAAAATTATAAAAATGAACATAGAGAGGATCTGTCACCAAAAGACCCACTCTAAATAAAATTCTAAATGGAATTCTATCAGGTATATGCAGATTCAATCTAAAGGAAATTTTACAGTATGTTCCTAAGGCATACGTGGAATCTCAGAGATGTACAAAGAATAAAGAACATACAAAGAAATGTAAAACAAAGAAGAATAAATATAAGCGTAAATCTAAATGAACAATTACTATATAAAATAATAATAGTGATGTCTTGTGTGGCTCGATTAAACATAGAATTAAAATACATGATAGTAACAGAAAAGTGGAGAATGAGGTTAATGGAGTTAGTTTCTTAGATCCTTGCACTTGCTAGGAAGAGCTTAAAGTGCTACTTTATACTAGATTTAATAAATCAAGGATGCATGTTCTAACCCCTACATTAGCCATAAAAAGAATAACAAAATAAGGTATAATTAGCAAGATAATAAATATGAAAAATGAAAACTAATAAATCCAAAGGACAGAAGAAAAAATTTTAAAAACAACAGAGGTGGAACCAATATAAAGCAAATAGTTAAGATGGTAGATTTATACAAACTAAATCAATATTTACATTAAATGTAATAGGGTAGATCCTCCAAATGAAAAACAAGGATAATTATATTTTTTAAATGTTAAATGATACTCTATAATACAGCATAAAAATATCAACTCCAAGGCATAAATCTTATAAACAATGTATTAAATATAAGACCTCTGGATAAAAAACTATAAAAAATTATTGGAGGGATTTCCTATGTTCATAATTGGAAAACTCAATATGTAAATATTTGTATTCTCTCCAAGTTGACCTACAGAAACAATGTAATCCAATCAAGATCCCAGCAGGTTTTTAAACAATTTCATATTGATTCTAAAATGTATACAGAAATGCAAAGAGTAAAAAACAAACAAAACAAGCTTGAAAAACAAAGTAAAAGGACTTACTCTACCATATTACAACTTATCAGAAAGCAACAGTAATCAAGACAGTGTGATATGAGCACTGGGATAGATGTATTAACTAGATGACTGAACGAAGAGTCCAGTAACAGATGCCCGCACATATGAACATCTGATTTATGACCAAGACAGGACTGTAAAGCAGTGGAGAAAGAGTGGTAAATGAAACTGAATCAACTGGATATCCATATAAAATGTATGACCTCTACTTCACACCAGAAACAAATATCAATTCCAAGTACATACTAGATCTTAATGTGAAAGGTAAAACACTATCCTTCTAGAAGATTATATAAGGGAATATTTTGATGATCATAAGATAGGGAACAATTTCTCAAATAGGTCAAAAAAGCACTAACCACAAAAGAAAAGATGGAAAATGAACTAAATTAAATTTTAACAAAAGGTTCCATTAAGAGAGTTTTAAAAATAAGAAGCAGCAGCTGTAGAACAGGAGACAATATTTGCAATACAGATAACTGACAAAGTGCTTGTATACTAAATATATAAAAACCTCCCACAAATCAATAACAAAAAGACAATCAAGCCAGTAAAAAAGTGGGCAAAAGAAGCAAACTGGCATTTAAAAAAGAAAATAGCCAATAGCCGACAAACATATGAAAAGATGCTCATCATCATTAGTAATCATGGAAATGCCAATAAAACCATGCTGAGATACTGTAAGCACCTAACATAATGGCTACTAATGAAAGACTAATAATACCAAGTCTTTGAAAAGCAACACAATTTCTCATATGCTGCTAGTAAGAGTGTAAATTAGTGAAGCCACTTTGGACACCTGTTTATCAGTATCTACTAAATTGGAAGGCACCTAACAATTGCACTCCATGTTACATACCAACAGAAATGCAAACACGTGCACTAAAACAATAAGATTGGTAACAGTAGATTATGCATAATAGCCCACAATTTGAAATAATTCAAATACCTATCATAAAACGTTAAAATATATTACAGTATATCCATACGATGCAATACTAAGGAGCAATAAAAAATGAACAAACTGCAAGTACATGACACATCACCCAGAAATATCACAATCATGATCAGCAAAAGAAGTCAGACACAAAAAAAATGCCCTACATGGTTCCATTTATATAAAAAGTTCAAAACAGGCAAAATTAATCTATAGGTTTAAAAGTCAAAATAGTGGTCAGAAAAGGAGAAATTAGTGATTGGGAGGGGGAATAAGGAGGCTTCTTGTGCACTGGCAATGTTCTATTTCTAGATCCGGGTGGTGGTTTCATGGGTGTTCTCACCTTGTAATAATTCATCAAGCTATATAATAATACATGTACTTTTCTATAAATACATTGTACCTCCAAACTTTTTAAATTAAAAATAAGAGAAAATAAGTTGATCTCATTGAAAATAGAGCATATCCATCTCTCAGCATATGCAGCCAATAAATTCAAACTCCAAAATAAATTCAGCACATCTATGTAAGAAACTGTAAACACAGTAACACCTGGAGAAAAATTACAACTGGAGAAAAATTACAACTGGAGAAAAATTATCTGCTTTTATTAGGAAACTCTCAATTTTAATAAAACAAGTTAAGAAAATTCTGCTACTATCCCTTGTCTTACAAAAACAACGTTTTTGTGGTAAATGAATGAATACACATTGCTCCTGAAGTGGTTAAGTTTGCAAGTTTAGTGACAATTTCTAATGATATTTTTCTCCTAAAAAAAGAAAAAAAAAACCTGATGATGCAAAGAAATGGACAATGTATGTACTTCATTTTTTATTTTAATTCCATCAAGAATAGTGATTTGATAAAAAGAAATCACTTAATAATGAGTGTCAACAATCTGAGTTTGAGATAATAAAACTCGAGAATTAGGGGTTTTTTTCAATCAACACCATGTCAAACAAAAAACAGAGAGCAAGGAGCTCTTTGCAGCAATGCTGATTACACGCTTCTGTGAGATGACCTGAAAATACTTAATGGGGAGTGCTACAGAGTCACTACCAAAAAATTCTGTATTTCTCAAATATCATTTAATAAAAACCACAATATCACTGAGTCAATAAAATTTAAAATCTCTTTCAAATATTCATAACTCTAAAAATTAATTCTATCTCTAATATACTACCACTATAAATATTTCAAACTTAAATACCTAAAATTCATGAATATCTTATAAGAGGTGCAAGAACATATTTTTAGACAAAATGGCATATACTACCCAAAAAGTTAAAATCTAGTAAACTTCACTGTGATTATGACCAGCTCAATCACTCTACCACCTGTGTATGAAATAAAACTTTCTATAAATAAAGAGTTCTCACCACTTCTTGTTTTTGGGTTTCATTAAGTTTTTCAGTCAGTTCTTCCAAAGCCCTTTTTGTTTCAGCATCGGACCTAGGCACATAACAAAAAAAGAGTATTTTTAAGTTGGCTATTTGAGAAAATATACATAATTCGTGAAATTTACAACATCATAATATGTTATTACATAATACTCTGCTGCAGTGGTTCTTAGACGTTAGCAAACCTATGAAACACCTGGAGGACTTGTTACAAACACAGTATCTATCAGTAGATATGCTATGGAGCCCAAGAACGTACATCCCTACAAATTCCTAGGTGAGGGGGCTTCCCTGGTGGCGCAGTGGTTGAGAATCCGCCTGCCAATGCAGGGGACACGGGTTCGGGCCCTGGTCTGGGAAGATCCCGCATGCCACGGAGCAACTGGGCCCTTGAGCCACAATTACTGAGCCTGCGCGTCTGGAGCCTGTGCTCCGCAACAAGAGAGGCTGTGATAGTGAGAGGCCCGCGCACCGTGATGAAGAGTGGCCCCCGCTTGCTGCAACTAGAGAAAACCCTCGCACAGAAACGAAGACCCGACACAGCCAAAAATAAATTAATTAATTAATTAATTAAAAAAAAAAATTCCTAGGTGATGCTGATAATGCCAATCTGGGGACTACACTTTGAGAAACAATGCTATACTAGATCACTTTCAATAAACAAACTCGCTGCAATATCTCCCATTTTAAATTAAGAAGAATGAAAGAGGTAAGGAGGACAAAACTCTTGATCTCACATCCTCTCCAGGAATTCGTAATCAAATTACATCTGAGTGTGCTGTACAAACTCTGTCCTCACTCATTTATCTCCCATTACCTTTTTCCCAGCAAATTAATAACACACATGATAAATAATCAAATCGTACAGGAAAATGTATAAAGAAAAGCAAAGCTCTTTCTCTCTCACACTTATCTGGTTCCAACCCCCGCTGGCAACCATGCTCAACTAATACGTTCTCAATTCTTTTGCTGGCTACCTCCATCATTTTCAACTCTAGATATTTTCAACTCTGTTTTGAAATACTTAACTCACATTCCTCTCCAATTTCAGATAAATTTATTACTATTTTCAGTTCTTCTATTGGTTACCTGTGTAACTTAATACATTTATACCCATTATGAATTACTCCATCATAGAGAATTAATGCTTTTTGCTTACATTCTATCATGCTCACATTTTAGTCAGCTTCTTAGTTGGATCACTAACTTTCCTGTGCTTTTTTTTTTCTAGAGTTTTCCGTTACCTTTTGGCCTTACACGGGCTTTATTATCACATCATTGATATTTTTCTCCCACTTATTACTGAATCATCTACTAAGAGTCTACTCCATTCTTCTTGACTACATTCTTCTCAAAGGACACGTACTTCCTGCTCGAATTCAGTGATTACTTTCTGGGCCTGCTATATGGCTATCATGCTGGAAATTACTTTCACTGAAGTCTCGGGTTAGTTTTACTATTTCTTATAATCTATATCTTCCTTTTTCTTGGTTGCCATTTTATTTTACTCATATGTCCTTAGTAATTTCCTCAGAAAGAAGTTATCCTAAACGGTAGACTTTCTAAGTCTTTAGACCTCTGAGAAAGTCTTTACTTGTACTTCTTTCTTGGCTTTTGCAGTTCCATGTGCTGCTGGATTTCCCATACCTCACTAGCTCTTTCTTCTCAAGCCAGCTCCTCTTTTTATATGACTTCTAAATATTGGAACTCCTGGGCACTCAGCCCTGTCCTTGATGTTCTCCCTACAGTTTCTCTTTAGATATCATCCATTTCCATAGTTCCAAATACCACTTCTACATGCTTACCACACTTAAATTTATCTCTCTAATGGAGACTTCTCCTTTGAGTTTCAGAGTAAATATCTGGCTGCATATTTTACATTCCCACTTGGATGTCTCACTGGCATCTGAAACCTAACATATCCAAGGCCAAACTCTTAATTTCTATGCCTCACCTATCCCCACCAGTCTTCCATATTTCAGGAAGTGGATTTACCATCTATTCAGTTACTCAAGTCAGAAATCTGAGAGTCATCCTTGGTTTATTCTCTCTTACCCCTCATATCCAATCCATTGCCAAATCCTAGCTCTGTGATCTCAAAAAAAACTTGAAACATCCCTGTTCATCTCTCCCTTGCCATAATCCTGGTCAAGCCATCATCTCTCATGCTAATGCAACAGTCTTCTAGTTCGCCCTCCTCTAATCAATTTTTCATATGGCATCCAAAGTAGGTGAGTTCTCAGTTAACTTTATATAATCCTTTCTAAAAGTTTGCTTTCTAAAAGTTTACTCATAATAATAAGTACACTTATTATAAATAATAAGTGTACTCTTATTTATTGTACCTTTTGCAATAAATGTCAAGAAAAAAATTAAAAATTAGTAAGTAAATGAGAATATCAACCTTTCTGAATCATGTAGGAAGTTAAACCTAACAACTTCCTACCCAGAATTTTTATAAACATGAATTAAGAATTGTGGTCTAAGTAAATCAGAATTGGATCCTAAATCTTCCTCATCCACAAAGTTAAGCCACCAGGATTCAAAAGAAAACTGACTCTTATTTTGGCTTTAATAAAATTTCTCTGCCTTACACATGCCCCTAGGTCACACAAACTATGACCAGATGGTACCAGCCCATGGATCAGAAGATTCCCAGTCCACCGCTGCATGTCCAAATGACCATTTAAACTAGTCAACTAAACCATCCCTGCAACTTCCCCTGTATCTTCCTACAGGACAACTACTTCCTGAAACTCATGTTCCTAATGCTTAATTTATACCCTTCCTTCAAATGTGGAAAAGCTACATAATAAAGCCATTCCAAGAACACACTGTATTAGAATATTAATGCCATTCTGTTGAGTTTATCAACTTGTCAGAAATAAATACCTAAGTATTAAATTAACTAACCCTTGCCAGTTTAAAAGATTAATAACACAGCTCAATAATATAGTTTAAAATTCAGGAATTTAAATGCTTTATTCATATCAGCTATATGTGAAAATGATCTTGAACCACAGTGTACTATAAGTGGTACAGATCAGACACTCTGGGGCTTTACTGCCTAGATTTGAATTCTGACTCCACCACATCCCTCCTTTGATCTCCAACAAGCTGAATTACTCCATCTCTCTGTGCCCCTGTTTCCACAACCAAAAAAATGGGGAAAATAATAATTACCACTTCATTAGAACTGTTGTAAGAATTAAACCTAATTCTACCTGACATGAAATAAGTGTTCAATAATATTTACTAGTGGTAGTAGTAATAAAGGTAACAGTAAGGTCTTTTATTCTTATTACTAAATTTCCTGCCTTCCTCCTACAGAAGCAGATAAGTTATGCAGACTGTAGTTGATATTCAGATTTAACATTTATAGCTTTGACTCTTTTTGCTATAGCAACACAAAACTGGCATGTAGAATGATTTCATTAGCTCGAGTACGAGTTAGCAAGTGAACCTAGTAAACGAATTTCAATTCACCTTTTTTGTTCTCTAATCATTGCTGTATATAGATTATGACTTTTGAGATGGGATAAATGTTTGTTCCTTGAAAAATATGGCCTCTAAATGAAAGTCACCTGTCACCACTGATGATGAAAATGAAGACAGTGAAGAAATCTTAAATAAAGTGATACCTCTTAGGGACTACCCAGAATTGACAAAATTGCAAAAACTGGGCGGACATAAACAACTAGCTTTTGAAGATTTCAACTGAAAGATAAAATGTCAGATTCTACAATGACTCATGTCCACTGACGAATTCCACATTATGCTTTTATTTGCTCCAATGTCGATCAATGGGTCTCTGTCTCTCTCTCCAATGTATTTGCAAATCTACCTCTTTACTAAGGTCTTGCAACATATCTCTCCATAATGTCAGCATGAAATAAAATGTTCTTAAAAATATGAAATTAATTTGTCTAACACTGAGTCATGATACACTGTAAATTCAAAGGGTTTTGAACTGTTCTTTGAATATACTTTAAAATATAGCATAAAAACATAGTACTTTTTTTTGGAAATTCATGTAAACATGTCAATTATAGAACCTATTTTATTCTTCTAATAATTCATCCCTCAACAAAAATCATATTCAGCTTTTACCGGCTTCTTCTGGCAAGTTCCCGGCTGAAATCATCTCCAAGGCGAACTTGTTCACTGCTGAGGTCTCGGAGGGACTGATGAAAAGCATGAAACTAATAAAAGCAAAACAAAGTTATCCATTTAGGATTCTGTTGAATTCTTCCATGAAGATTCACTGACGGTAAGAATAAGAACTTGCTCTTTGCAATAATACCCATATTTATAATGTTATCAAGACCTAATAAAATTTTTCCTCTCAAAGAAAAGTTTTTAAAACTATATGTAACATTAACCATTACAACCTCTATAGTGCAGTATTTCACTCTTTATAGATACTCTCAAAAAGAGGTCTGGAGGGCTTCCCTGGTGGCGCAGTGGTTGAGAATCTGCCTGCCAATGCAGGGGACACGGGTTCGAGCCCTGGTCTGGGAAGATCCCACATGCCACGGAGCAACTGGGCCCGTGAGCCACAATTACTGAGCCTGCGCGTCTGGAGCCTGTGCTCGGCAACAAGAGAGGCCGCGATGGTGAGAGGCCCGCGCACCGCGATGAAGAGTGGTCCCCACTTGCCGCAACTAGAGAAAGCCCTCGCACAGAAACGAAGACTCAACACAGTCACAAATAAATAAATAAAAAAATAAAAGAACGTGAATTTCTTAAAAAAAAAAAAAAAAAAAAAAAAAAAAAAAAAAAAAAGGTCTGGAAACTTTTTCTGTAAACAGTACAACAGCATATATTTCAGGCTTTCAGGTTCTATGGCCTGTGCCATAATTACTCAACTCTGCCATTAAAGCTCTATGGCCTGTGTCATAATTACTCAACTCTGCCATTATAGCACAAAAGTAGCCATAATCAAATGAGCATGGCCGTGTTACGGAACTTTATTCAACTAGACCACATGCCTCAGCATGCCAACCCATGCTGCCAAGAGACCCTTGCCCACATGCATGAGGAACCATGAACGAGAATGTGTGGAGCAGCACTGTTCATGCTGAGAACACTAAAAACAAACCAAAGTCCACTAAGAAAGAAATGGAGATAAATTGCAATATATTCCTCCAGCGGAGTATCACACAGCAGTGAAAATGAAATGATCAAACCTACCTACACTCCGAAAACAAAACATTAAATGGAAAAGGAAAGTTACAAAATACACACTGCATTATTCCATCTATATAAAGTTTAACACAGGCAATACTAAGCAAGATATAAGTAGTAAAGATATTTTTAAAAATCAAGAGAATGATTAACATAGAAGTCAAAATAGTTGATAGCCCTTGGGGAAAGGAGGAGTGTAAAAGAGGTTTGGGGTGTATTATAAACCTCTATTTCTTGGTCTGGGTGGTAGTTACATGGATTTTTCACATTGTTGTACTTTTAATGGTAAATATGTATGCTATACATGTATGTGTAGGCTATAATTTATAATAAAAAACTAAGTTATACAGACTTGCAGAAATAACAAATTGATTCATTTCAACAAATTCACATTGTGCAACTAACCAGTGCCAGCAACTGTGCTGGGAAACAAGTGTCATGGGAGACAGATATGTAAACAGAACCACAAATGCTGCACTGGGGCATTAAGAAAGTACACAGTCATATGGAGCTAAAGGTCATCATAAGAAATGGACTAAAACAAGGAAGAACAATTAAAAAGAAAGGAGCAGAGGTAATACAGCAGATGAACAACAGACCATTCACTTAGGTTTTGCCATGATGATTTTCCCGTTTTGCAAAGCAGAATACTAGGACTCATCTTTGACACCTCCTTTTCACTCATTCCCACCCTCCCGAAATGGTCATCTGATCTTCAAGACCTTTCATTTTATCCACCAGATAGTTTTTAAATCTACCACTTTCTCTCCAACTCCATTTATCCTAATCCAAGTAGCCATCAGCTCACACCCAGAACACAGCAATATCCTTCTAATTGGTTTACCCACACTGACTCCATTTTCTACACTAGAGCCAGAGTGATCTTTTCAAAGTAATTGTCACCCTCTTACATGGCTGTGCATGGTCTCAGGGTTTCACACTTCTTTAGCAACATGGCCTTCTTTAAATTACTCATAGGTGTTATCTTCCTTCCTGCCAAGGTATTTGTTCTACCTCAAATGACTCTTACTCAACTTTCGGATCTCAGTTCAATCGGCCTTTCTTTGGGAAGCCTTCCCTAACTGGGGCAGGTCCCTCTATAAACACTCCTATAGCCCTATGCTTCCTTCTGTTAGAGCATGCATCTCGGCTCATAATTATGGGTGTATTTACATACTTTTTGATTAGTATCTAGCTCCCCCTCTAAATTGTAAGCTCCGTGAAAAGGCAAGGTTTTTGCTCATCACTGTTTCCAAGCACAAGCACTTTGTCCCAGGACAAAGGCACTAAATAAATCAAATGAAAGAGTAAGTAATATTAGGATATTGTTCTCTGCTCTAGGTTTTAACACATAATCCACACTAGCAAGTTGCACCTACCAAAAAATAACACTGTCAAGGAAAAGTTTCTACAAGGTGTCTTCTAATGCACTTGGTTCTGTTATCTCTTTATCTTATGTTATAATAAAGGAAAGCTACAGATGAGTATCCTAACAAACTCTGAGTCCTCAATCTTAAAACTACCAAAACAAAGATGTCAAAGTCAGCAACATCTCCTAGTCCTTATCTAATTAATTTAGCTACCCAAAGCAATAACAAAAAAATTTTTTTCAGCTCTTGCATAGAAGTTTAAAGAAGCAGAAAAAGAAATATAGCTATAGAACTAATACCTTCAAAATCTTTAGTGAATACATAGAAAAAGTCTAGAATTCCTGCTTAATACAAAGTGGCTCCATCAATGATTCAACAATCAGAAAAACACTAGTGGAAAAATCAATAGGTTAACCACACAAAGACTAACTTGTTCATACTAAACTAAACTTAGCAAAATAGAAACTAGCTGACTTAGCAGAGCTTGGAAAAGAGCGAGCCATCTGAGCAAGGAAACAAAACATGTCCAGCTAAACTCACTTTTAAATGTTCTACAAAATATAATCCTCCATAACAAAATTCAAAATAAATGTATGATGATGATCAACACATTGAAAATAAAATACTTTACTTGGTTTAAAAAAATAATAATCATTACAAAGTTAGTGATGATCAAATTCTTAGTTAAAATACAGCCATAAAATTCAAGTGTTAGTGATTTAAATAGAAATACAAGGAACCAGACTACAGAATGGGTACAAAATACCTGGCCCATGTCATCAGTCTCCCGAACAAATCGGACACCAGTTCTGGACCTATTTCGTTTAATACCCTGTTGATCCCCATAGTCTTTCAGAGGTGAGGTAGGTGGAAAACGGTGGCTCTCTTTACAGAAGAAAGAAAAGGGAAAGGATTAAAAACACCACATGAGAAGAAACGATCTAAAATTTTACTCAGGAAATACACAGCAGACATGGATATATACATGTGCCCTCAACCTGGATTATTTCCCACAGACAATGACAAACAAATATCTCGCTGTGGCCATAAAATTCCACAAAATTGGCACTTATCTTGCTCTTAAAGCAGATAAAATGAACAACTGAAGTAACCTGGAACTAGAACACATCAAAAATTCTAATTGGCTGTACTTTTCAAAGAAGCAATATAGTATTTTCTCTTACATAAAAATAGTAAGTTGCTAAAAAAAAAAAAAAACTTTTATGACTCCCTAAAATAATACTAATAAAACAGCATTTTTCAAATAACAAATTATCTAAAATCTGAATGGTGTTTAAAAATCAGTATAAACTAAACTACATAAAGAAATATAGCTGATTGTGATTTTTAATCATTATTATCATGACCAATAACAATATTAACAACACAAGCTACTAATGTTCACTCTGTCTAAATTGCCTCTCTTCACTGCAGACTTTTCTAAGTCTCTTCTATTCAAACATGAACCTCAGTGCTGTAGGAAAGTATAATTATATGCAAACTAAGTGCTATCACCTTTTATGTAGCCATTGAAATCGAGCTGCACACCAAGGATAAAATTCCCGTTATTAACAAGTGTCACAGGATATTTCATAATGAGACTTTTGAAAAACTATGAACCTAGGACAAGACTTCTAATTCAGAAAGTACACCACACAGTAAATCCTATCTGTGTGTGTGTTTTGACTGGAGGCAGACAATTAAATAAGGTTCTGTCAGGTGAAGCTCTACATGGTCCACAGAGCCTGAGAAGAACAAAAGTAACAGACTCAGAATATTAAAGTTCCATTGAACATACTTCAAAATATTCACTCTAAAACCCTGACTGCATCTTCTAACACCTTACTTGTATGATTTTATGTATGGGTTATATTTGTCTAAATACTACATGTATTCAATATGTACTTCAGGAATATTTTTAAGACAAAGAAAAGGTTTTCAGAACATCTGAAGAGTTACCTGTCACAGTGCCACCATCGAGGTCACTTGTACTCAGACTTGTAACAGAAATACTTCTCCCTCCGGAGTTTCTCAATAACCGTTGACTCCGCAGTTGGCCTATTGATTGTTCCAAGCTTTCTTTTAACTAAATTAAAGGATACAATGAAGGGAGATTTATTCTCTTTAAAAAACTTCCAGATACAAATAGCCTAGAGATTTTAAAGCTATTTATGAACTATCTGGGTTCCCAAAGAGAATTTATATCAGAGAAAATTTTGAACTAAGTTATGTTAATAGAAATATAAAAATAGTAAATATAAATATTTTAAGACCCAATTCTAACATCTGGTTTTAAATAGCATCTGTCACTACCTATTCCATCTTTCTATTACCATCAGATTGATGTGCCACCCATGCTTAGAAACATAACAAGGCCAACATATCTGAAAAAGAGAAAGCCTTCCTCCCTTCTAAACATTCCTTCAGAAACCTCAGATCTATAATAAACAGGAAAATGAACAGCTGTCACAGTGACTTCTGCTTTGAAAAAAAAGTGTACCGCCCAATTCTGTATCAGAGTATCTTTCATTCATTCAAAGATTTCAAATCCCAGAAAACCATGTGGTCAGATGTTGGACTGTTAGTACAAACTAGGATCACAGTTGTCCAAATGCTCTCTTCAGGTTATTAGGGAGTTGGCCAGCAGGGAATATAAGACAACATCTTTTAAGACCTAAAGAGCTACAATAAATAAAATCACGCTTAATACTGAGAATATCATCCAGAGCTGTACAGAACTATCGACCTGAAAAGAGGATTCAACTAAAACCCAAAGGAACAAAGAGTAAAACTTAGGAAAATCCACATACCCTGAATTGCTGAGAAACTTCTGGTCTAGACATTTTAGCCAAGGATGAATAAAAAATAATGTATGGATCCAGAAAACAAGTCATCTATAACTCTTTAAAGAGAATGTCAAAACAAAACAATTGATTGAAAAGAGAGGACTTCCTAAATTCAGCCAGAATTAAAAGGTAGAACACCACTTATGGAGGGAATAAGTTGGTTTCCTTGGGGAACTGTGCAGAAAGAAAGTAGCTTCAACTGAAGGAAGAGCACAGCTGAAACAGAATATGAGTCACAAATGAGCAAATCCTTTTTCACTTTGGTTGTTTGGACTTAGCTGTTCTGGAGAACCAAGGTTAAAATAGTCTGGATTAAAAGAAGTAGAGTTAGAATTTCAACAATTTATCTCCATTGCCACTCTCATTTCTGAAAAAAAAAAAAAAAGAAAGAAAGAAAAAGCTAATATTTCCATACCCTCTGTTCCCTGCTTCTCTAAATTGGCATATGTACAATAATACCATCCTGCCTGAGTGTTCACCAGCTGTAGGACCTAGACTATCAATCCAGGAAACATACAGATGAGGCCTGGGAGAACTAAGGTCTACCTGGAGAGTAATTTATACACAAGTAAAATAAAAAACTATGTTTAACATGTAAGTAGTCAAGAGGTCTTATTACACAGTGAACACAAAATAGCATATCAGTAATCTATGACAAAGAGTCAGAATAAAATTGTACAATGTTAAAATTAAAAACCTCAAATCCAAACTGTAACATGAAAAAAGGACTAGAAAGGTAAAACGACTTTAGATCACACAAGTTAGTAACAGAACCAGCTCTACTAACTTTTCCTGTGTTTATTATTTGCATCTTTCAAACTAAGCCTGATGTCAGTATCCCTTTTTTTCATAGTTTTTTTTTTTTAATTGAAGTAAAGTTGATTATCCTTTTGGAAGTAAAGTCAGCTGACATTTCTAATTATTGCTTCTTTTTGAAGGTAATTTGCCCCTTACAGCTCTGGCTCTGTTTAAGATTTTCTCTTTGACTTTGAGTGTCAATGGTTTTACAATGATATGACTACGTACAGCTTTACTTGTAGTTATCCCATTTCTGACCCATAGAGATCATGGAATCTGTAGCTTAATCTCTTTCATGTGTTGTAAATTTTCAGCCACATCTCTTCATTCTTTCTGCCTCATTCTTTCTTTCCTCTCCTGGAAATCCAGTTGGATTTAAGTTTTATCTTTTTTACCAAATCCCATGGGTCATTTATGATCTTTTCTGTATTGTTCATCCTTTCATTCCTCCATTCTTCTTCCTGGATATATTATGCTGATCTATCTCTCAATTTATTAATTCTCTCTTCAACAGTATACAAGCTGTTACTTAATCCATCTGTTGATGGTTTTTTCTAATTTATTTGTTTGTTTATCTTAGTTATATTTTTCAGTTTCTGTAATTTTCATTTTTTATTTTTTTTGTTTGGTTTTTTTTAGAGTTTTCAATTCTTTGTCAAAATTCTCAATCTTTTCATTTCTTGAACAGGTTAATCATAGTTATTTTATAATCTCCTACATGTTTCTGTTGTCTGTTTTTTCCCTTGGTTTTCAGTCAACTCTTGTATTTTCTTATGCCTGAGTATTTTTTTTATCATGTGATAGACATTGTATATGAAAACTGTAGAGTTATTTAAAGCTCTGGATGATGACATCTTCCTTCAGAAGGGATTTGGGTTTGCTTTTATCAGGAAGTCAGGCTAGGGTCACTAGGAAACCCAATGTACCTTAATTCATTAGAACTGAGATGATTCAAAGCTGGGCTTCTGTCCCCATCAGCACTGGTCAATTTTCAATTTATCACTGCTCTTATTTTCAATTCACCATTTTTCCTAGGCTATCACCCTTTGGGGTCTCAATCAAAAGCTGGAGGGTTCCTGAACTCCAATTTTGGTCCCTCTAGCCTCTTTGAGTCTACAGATAGCTCTAATCTTATCTGCTTCTAAGCCACCTCTTTTGAAATCAGCTACTGCCTTGACAGAGAAAGAGTCCCAAATGTAGGACTCTTCCTTCTGGACTTCTATTTTTGCCAGATCTTGACTATAAAATTCCTCACTGCCTTGGTAGTTCTCTGATGGTTTCATAATATTATTTTTTACATTTTTTTTCACCTTTCCAGTTGATCTGAATGGGAGAGTTGATCCAAAATAATCTTATCTACCAATGCCAGAAGCAGAACTTACCAGCATCCTTTTTATGTGGGCTTATTTGCTAACAAATCCTGAGCTGTAACTAAAAGCTGATTAAGAAGATGAATTTTCACACACACATGCACACACACGATATCACCGCTAACAACAAAAAACTCACCATGGAACATATGGGAAAATATTGCAGAACAACAGAAATGATACACTACCTCCAAAATCTAGGAGGAATAACAGATGTTGGAAAATTGGTCATTTCAGAAATAAGATAAAAAGTTAGACAAACTATTTGCCAACCTCATTTTAAAACTCTCAAAAGATATATCATAAGCCACTGAACAGATGAACAGGCTAATACATAAAGACCAAAAAAATGAACTGTAAAAGGTAAATGAGTGAGATGAAGATTTCTTTGAATCACTCCTATAAACATCATGGCAAAAACAGATCCTCCACCTAAGATACAAAACTAAACATGTAATAAAATTAGAACCTACACTTAAAGTAGCAATAATACAACAGACACGGCACAATATCTAGTCATGATGTACAAAACCAATTTGATAACTCCTAAAATACAAAAACCAAAAGATAAAAAGATATAAAATCTGTTTTAAACTCTTTAGGATTATAACTTCTAATTAGGTGCAAAAGCAAACCAAACTCGAAATTACATAAAAACAACACTAATAAAATTCAATTTAATATTAATTTATAATACTATGATGGATAATGCTATTTTGCTGAAACTAAATCAGTGTTCCACACAGACTGTGGTACTGACTGCAATGGTGCAGATTCTAAAAGTTTATCATGAATACCTCACCACATACCAAGCGTTGATTCCATTTCCCCCACTTTCCCCTATATAAACTACCGCAAAACCAGCATCATAGAACATGTTATGACATATTTTCACCTCAACTTGATATAAATGTACCATTTACATATTAGGTCTATTCTTTTATCTCTGTTCATTTGACATTAGACTAAAACAAATGAAGCATTACTATAATGTACCAGTAAGAATAAAAATAAAACTTGGGCACTGAAATTGAATGGCAATACTTGTTTGCAATGTAGTTTATCCAAATTGTTAAGACATGCTTTTAAACATAGAAGTCAAGTGGGAAATCTCTCTATAGCCAAAGACGAAATAATTTGGGCATCAATAAAAATATTAACTACAATGGAATAAAGCAGCTCAAATATGAATAAATTTGTGAGTTAATGATACTCAAGGAGAAAAAAATAGTCACTGGTTATCAGCAGAGAATGCTAGGGAAATAACTCATTATTTTGGAAACTAGTAAATAAATTAAAAATTTTTTAAACTGTATAAGCTTTCAGATTAACATTAACATAGCAAATTTTAAAATCCTCATAGAGACCTCTGAAAGCCCTGTGACATCTCTATTTGAAAGTCTGATTTGAGACAAAATATAAGTCAAGCTTAGAGAATCGAAAAATACATACAACTCAGAAAGACTGACTATACTGCACACCAAATCTATGAAAAGAGATCATCCAGGCAGCAATGGGTACTCCATATAAGAGGTGTGATCATTAAAAACCGTGATTCACAAGGACCAGAGGAAAGCCTAGCAGTCCTTTCCTCAGTTCTACTCCTTTTGTTTCTGTTCCTGTTGACATATTTCACACCCTAATATTTTATTTTGAGGATGAAATAAGATAATGTATGTAAAATAATTAGAGCAATGCCTAGGGAAGATTAGTTTGTTGAGTAAATGGTAGTTTTTACTGTGATGATTACAGACAATGAATATAAGAGCAAAAGTAAATGAAGAAATGGGATGTTTTAATCTGGAGAAGCTCTTTAGAAGAATGTCATTCCCTAAAAATGACTTCACTGAATTCTTCTAGTTGTATGTCTACAGGCTCTTAAACAGCAAAAATATCAATATTCTCACTATCAGCTATTTCTTTTTAACCCCACATCTAACTCCTCCATAATATAATTCAAATTTCATTCCAGCATTATCACTTTTCATTTCTTTGCCACACTTTCACCTTTTTGACCAATTCCTTTATTATTATTATTATTATTTATTTTTGTAAAATAGCATGCAGGTTTATCATTGGGAGGCAAGGAGGTATCACAACTATAATTTTCACTGTCTGCGACCCATCAGCAACAGACTTCAAAAGCAGCAATTTGTTATTTATACAATAATGTGTGGACTGAAGAGCCAGCAGCAAAGTTTGTCCTTTTTGCAGTTACTCATCATTAATATACTGTTGTGTTAGCTGAAATGTGAATTGTGTTGTTTGGGGACTGGTGTTATTTGACCAAATAGGGGTAATGAAATTCATGCACATCGAAACCATGCAACAAGGACCAACTGTCTTTACTTTTCAGAGTCCTGAAATAGCTTCTCCATGCATTCAGAGAGGTTTTATAGCTGTATTCAGTGGAAGAGTATGCTAAACTCCACCTCGCCTGGGACCAGAACTCTGGTTTGTTTGTTTAAGTAAAAAAATATTGACTTTCCAAAATTCATTAATAGCAAGCTTCTTGACCAGTTTCTGGGAAGGTAAGGCTTCCAAGCAACTGTAAACAACTAAGGAACTAGGCACCAACTTCACACACACTATCAAAAATGCCTAAGAAATAAATCATATTCAGTAAAATTTGACTTCAATAAGATGAGATGAAAAAAGGCAAAGAACCACATGGGTAAACTTCCTTGGTCAACTTACAGTTACTGATACTAATAACCAGTGTATCTCACGTATTCACATTCTCAACAAAACTAATCACATCCTTGACTAAGCTCACTGTGAGAAAGAGAAAAAAATATCACACTAAAACTAGTCACTAGGAAATTCTTAAAAGATATCTACTATTACTTCCACAAAGAGACCATAATAAAAACAAAGTAGGAACAGTGATTATTCACACATAAATATAGTAGCTACCAAATATTCAAATAATTACCTTATATACAAATGAAAAACACAACTTTAAAAAAAAAAAGCCAACAAAAACCTTGATAAAAATTCTAAATGCTGCAATTCAAAGTCAGCTTAAATTCTGGAAACCATTAAAGATCCTATTTAGTTTCTCCAGATACTTTCTTACTCCAAAGTATCCCTTATTTTCATACTAAGAAAATATATCCCCTAACATAACACAGATTATACAGAAATGCATGCATTCACTTAGCTGCATAGTTGAGCAGAAATTGGAGACATCTGAATATTTCATCTAACCATTTAGTTTTGTTTTCACCTGATAGTAAAGAGTCAGTATTTGGCAAACATTCACAATGTATATAGCACTGGTGACTATGGAGATAGTTTGTGTAGTAAGTTTAGATATACCTATAATGTTGACATTAGAAACGAAAAAAAAAATTAAAGTACTTTGATTTACAAATGTTAGGGGTCAACTTGGCAAAATCCAGGACAAAAGTAGAGGCAGAAAAGAGGTCATTTTAAAAAGTTTGTCCTGGGTAATAATGTCAACCGTAGGCACATTGATTAAGTGCTTTCTGCTTGACTTTCCTTCACTGCCTGTTTCTCCACAGAATGCCAAGGTTGATCTGGCAATACACTGCAAAATAGATTGGTTGTAGAGTTAATTTTATCAGCTCTATTTTGGTTCCTTACAATCTATTAAAACTAGAACAAAGAGAAGGAGGAGGACAAAAAAGGAGGTGGAAGAGGTGGAGGAGGAGGGGAGTTTTATAAAATTAGAGTGCAAATTTATGGTTTGCATACTTTTCTGGTCCCACCATCTGTTGCTGAAATGTATTTTTTAAATGGTTGCTGCTATCTTATTTTTTATTTACCAGAAAGACCATTAGCTCTGACTGCTATCCCTAACCTCTCTCCATAGGCTGATTTATGGAAATATAAGTCTGTACTAATACTTCTGAAATTTAGAAATTCCCTTTCAAATGATACATCATATTTATTTATGTGACTATTTTATTTTTAAATGAGATCTCATATATTCAAAGCCCATATAGCATACATATTCTATCAATTTTTATAATTTTTTAAAGTATTTCCATATAATATTCTGAGTGTTATTAAATGAGCATACATGAGGGTTTCCCTGGTAGTCCAGTGGCTAAGACTCTGAGCTCCCAATGCAGGGGGTCTGGGTTCGATCCCTAGTCAGGGAACTAGATCCCACATGCTGCAATTAAGAGTTCCCATGCCATAACTAAAGATCCTGCATGCCTCAACTAAGACCCGGTGCAGCCAAATAAATAAATAATTTTTTTTTTAAATGAGCATGCATGGAAAATGGAATGTGCTCTTAATAGTACATTATTGTATTTTGGGTGGACAGACAATATAATCATGAACATAAGGGGGAAAAAGCAGCATTATGTATGCTGTCTAATTTAGCATATACTCTGAAGTCAAAACAATCAGATACACCTATCACTGTGAACGTTACAACACATTATGTTGTTTATAGTCACAATAATACACAAAAGAAACTGAAGTTAGGCCCAATGAATTCAAGGAAAGGAAAGGAAGAGTACTGAGTGCCTATAATGTACCAAGTACTTAGTGCCTATAATGTACCAAGTACTTAATCTATATTAAGAACATAGCAAATACTTGAAGATAGGGATTACTGGATGAATTAAAGAAGTAACAAGAAAATAAATGTTTAGCAAGTGTCTAAAACAGCGTGACTACTTCAATAAATGTTAGTTATAATAAGGCATATATAATTATGTTCATTTTTCAGATGATTAAACTCAAGTTCAGAAAAGTTTAATAACTTGCCCAAAGTCATTGAAATGGTTTCTAGTGGAAAAAAATCAGGATTCAATTTTAAGTCTGACTCCAAAGTCTACATTTTTCCACTAGCCTCAAAGCAAAATTTTGTAAAAATTATTCTCCTGTCTAGTAGTTTCATGAGAAACTTGGCAATAAAATTTTAAACATAAGACTCTACGAACCTAATTCCTAAGATCTGAAATATATTTACAAAAAAAGGTCATAACAGAATTCAGTTGTTCCATTACAATTTCTTACCCATAGATTCTCACTACTTAGCACTGAAGTTGTTAAAAGATGGAACAGTTCTCACCTTTAGGACAATTAGTAGAACTCAGCCAGAGGGAAAGGGATGAGTACCTTCAGCTCTGGGATATTACAAGTGGCTTGTGCCTGGCTCCAAACCATTAACATTAAGCTTCTGGGCTGTCACTATGTATATTTGACAACTGAAATCCATTGAAAAGAAGAAAAAACCTGGACTTTATTATTTAACATTCAAATTCTTCCAAAGTTCATATATGCCAGATGGTAATGTCCTATTACTCCCAAAGGGAAATTTTAATCAGAGTACTTAATTAGAAGAAAAATTACCTATTAATGCAAGCCTCTAAGCTCTAATTTGATTTTACTATATTTTAACCACTCTTTTCCTTAAAAATGTACTTAATGAATCTGCTGATTTGAATCAAAAGAACTGTATCTTTCTTTTATACCGAATATTAACTACTTTAGCCTCATCAGCTGCAGTCCAAACTTGCACTGCAGAAGGTATTAACTTTTTATGTTGAATATTCCTTCTTGAGGGCATTCCATTTTTATGGCATTAACATAAAAACAAACCTGTTCTCTCATGAATAGGAACACACAGCTCTAGAAATGTTCTAAACATTAAGCTAATCAATTGTACTATTTAACACAGGAGTATATGTTCCAAATATTCCCAGTAAACTTTCATATAAAACCAACCCCACAGGTCCTCTTTGGACCAAATGTTCTCAGACCTCCCAAGAAATTTACAGCATGAGAAATAATGCAGGATGACACTTACTTAAGGTCATGAAGTTCATTAAGACCAAAGATCCTAAGTCATACCATCCAACTTAATATGGCTCATTGGTTGGGCTGGCTACAAGAAAGGCTTGTAAAAAAAAAAAATCATTGGTTGTTACTTAGGAAGAAGGGGGAAACCAATGCTGGTGTAGGCAACCTGCAGAATCCACCACACTGCCTTAAGTGGCAGCTAGAACAGCCAACTTTGGCAAGCCTTCAATG
Organism: Balaenoptera ricei; assembly: GCF_028023285.1. NCBI lineage: Eukaryota > Metazoa > Chordata > Mammalia > Artiodactyla > Balaenopteridae > Balaenoptera > Balaenoptera ricei. The sequence continues at coordinate 166,085,001 of NC_082640.1, forward strand.
CCAATCCTAGCTCAGCATCAGACTTCTTCCCATTCTGTTTCTGTATTTGTTCCATCTAACTCTCATTCTGGACATTGCACCATCTGTAACATTAATGACTTGTGTGACAATGGGCTTTGGTTTTTCAATCAGTTAAGATAATTTCCAGAATCTAGTTTATAAATGTAAATAATATAACCCTTCAAACTTTGAATCCAAAATCCCAATTTTCAGAAAAAATAAATACATATCATCATTAAAATGTGGGCAAGCACAACTCAATGATGTGAATGAATCCTGATGCTGGGTTTTGGGATAATATCCTATCCTTGGCTCTGTCACTGACTAACTGTGAGACTGTGGGCAAGCTAGTACCCATTCTGTGCCTTAGTTTTTTTATCTTGTAAATGAGGATAATAATAGTATCTACGTAATAGGACTGTTGAGAGAATTAAATGAGTTACCACAAAAAAAAAAAAAGGTACCTGTAAACTAAGCTTATGCAGATATTCCCAAAGAGAATATGAAAAGGTAGATGCTACTTCTCTATGAAACACCACACACCCCATTGCTGATCCTCTAAAACTGCTCAACTCCTAACAGAGAGAGGCCTTCACATATTATAAGCAAATAAATAAATTTAGAGTTGGAATAAAGATTCAAGAAAACAACAGTGATATTATGTACATTTCAAGAAAAGGTAGTCAAAAAAGTGACTAATCATGACTCCTGACCCTTACAAAACCAACAGGAATAATTCTCACAATTCTATTGTTAGGGCAGATCATCTCAGGAGGAAAGCATTGCACTGAATATTTACATAGCCCCTCACTCACTGGCGAATTATGTTCACAAAACTGAACCTCCATAAAATAAATACGTAAGTTCATACACAGTTGACCCTTGAACAACATGGGTTTGAACTGCACTGGTCACATGCGGATTTTTTTCAGTAGTAAATACCACAGTACTACATGATCCAAGGTTCGTTGAATCCATGAACACAGAACCACAGATACAGAGGAACTGCAGAGAGGGAGGAACCTCAGATACCAAGGGCCAACTATAAGTTATACACAAATTTTCAACTGGGTGGAAGTCCAGAGCTCCAAACCCCATGTTGTTCAAAGGTAAACTGTGTATCACTTGTATCCATTTCCTGAGGTTTAGCATTAGTATCATTTATAAAATTTAAGTTAAAAATAAAAGTTCTTGAGATAGCCTCATCCACCAGACGGCAGACAGCAGAAGCAAGAAGAACTACAATCCTGCAGCCTGTGGAACAAAAACCACATTCACAGAAAGATAGACAAGATGAAAAGACAGAGCGCTATGTACCAGATGAAGGAACAAGATAAAACCCCAGAAAAACAACTAAATGAAGTGGAGATAGGCAACCTTCCAGAAAAAGAATTCAGAATAATGATAGTGAAGATGATCCAGGACCTCAGAAAAAGAATGGAGGCAAAGGTCGAGAAGATGCAAGAAATGTTTAACAAAGACCTAGAAAAATTAAAGAACAAACAAACAGAGATGAACAATACAATAACTGAAATGAAAACTACACTAGAAGGAATCAATAGCACAATAACTGAGGCAGAAGAACAGATAAATGACCTGGAAGACAGAATGGTGGAATTCACTGCTGCAGAACAGAATAAAGAAAAAAGAATGAAAAGAAATGAAGACAGCCTAAGAGACTTCTGGGACAACATTAAACACGACAATATTCGCATTATAAGGGTCCCAGAAGGAGAAGAGAGAGAGAAAGGACCAGAGGAAATATTTGCAGAGATTATAGTCGAAAACTTCCGTAACATGGGAAAGGAAATAGCTACCCAAATCCAGGAAGCGCAGAGAGTCCCATACAGGATAAACCCAAGGAGAAACACGCTGACACATAGTAATCAAATTGGCAAAAATTAAACACAAAGAAAAATTATTGAAAGCAGCAAGGGAAAAACAACAAATAACATACAAGGGAACTCCCATAATGTTAACAGCTGATTTCTCAGCAGAAACTCTACAAGCCAGAAGGGAGTGGCATGATATACTTAAAGAGATGAAAGGGAAGAACCTACAACCAAGATTACTCTACCCGGCAAGGATCTCATTCAGATTTGATGGAGAAATCAAAAGCTTTACAGACAAGCAAAAGCTAAGAGAATTCAGCACCACCAAACCAGCTCTACAACAAATGCTAAAGGAACTTCTCTAAGTGGGTAACACAAGAGAAGAAAAGGACCTACAAGAACAAGCCCAAAACAATTAAGAAACTGGTCACAGAACTTACATATGGATAATTACCTTAAACATGAATGGAGTAAATGCTCCAACCAAAAGACACAGGCTTGCTGAATGGATACAAAAACAAGACCCATATATATGCTGTCTACAAGAGACCCACTTCAGACGTAGGGACACATACAGGGGATGGAAAAACATATTCCATGCAAATGGAAATCAAAAGAAAGCTGGAGTAGCAATACTCATATCCGATAAAATAGACTCTAAAATAAAGAATGTTATAAGAGACAAGGAAGGACACTACATAATGATCAAGGGATCAATCCAAGAAGAAGATATAACAATTATAAATATATATGCACCCAACATAGGAGCACCTCAATACATAAGGCAACTGCTAACAGCTGTAAAAGAGGAAATCGACAGTAACACAATAATAGTGGGAGACTTTAACACCTCACTTACACCAATGGGCAGATCATCCAAAAGGAAAATAAATAAAGAAACAGAAGCTTTAAATGACACAACAGACCAGATAGATTTAATTGATATTTATACGACATTCCATCCCAAAACAGCAGATTACACTTTCTTCTCAAGTGCGCACGGAACATTCTCCAGGATAGATCACATCTTGGGTCACAAATCAAGCCTCAGTAAATTTAAGATAATTGAAATCATATCAAGCATCTTTTCTGACCACAATGCTATGAGAGTAGAAACCAATTACAGGGGAAAAAACGTAAAAAACACAAACACCTGGAGGCTAAACACTACATTACTAAATAACCAAGAGATCACTGAAGAAATCAGAGAGGAAATCAAAAAATACCTAGAGACAAATGACAATGAAAACACGACGATCCAAAACCTATGGGATGCAGCAAAAGCAGTTCTAAGAGGGAAGTTTACAGCTATACAAGCCTACCTCAAGAAACAAGAAAAATCTCAAGTAAACAATCTAACCTTACACCTAAAGGAACTAGAGAAAGGAGAACAAACAAAACCCAAAGTTAGCAGAAGGAAAGAAATCATAAAGATCAGAGCAGAAATAAATGAAATAGAAACAAAGAAAACAATAGCAAAGATCAATAAAACTAAAAGCTGGTTCTTTCAGAAGATAAACAAAATTGATAAACCATTAGCCAGACTCATCGAGAAAAAAAGGGAGAAGACTCAAATGAACAGAATTAGAAATGAAAAAGGAGAAGAAACAACTGACACTGCAGAAATACAAAGGATCATGAGAGATTACTACAAGCAACTCTATGCCAATAAAATGGACAACCTGGAAGAAATGGACAAATTCTTAGAAAAGTACAACCTTCTGAGACTGAACCACAAAGAAAGAGAAAATATAAACAGACCAATCACAAGCACTGAAATTAAGACTGTGAATAAAATCTTCCAACAAACAAAAGCCCAGGACCAGATGGCTTTCACAGGCGAATTCTATCAAACATTTAAAGAGCTAACACCTATCCTTCTCAAACTCTTCCAAAATATAGCAGAGGGAGGAAAACTCCCCAACTCATTCTACAAGGCCACCATCACCCTGATACCAAAACCAGACAAAGATACTACAAAAAAAGAAAATTACACACCAATATCACTGATGAATATAGATGCAAAAATCCTCAACAAAATACTAGCAAACAGAATCCAACAACACATTAAAAGGAGCATACACCATCATCAAGTGGGATTTATCTCAGGGATGCAAGGATTCTTCAATATATGCAAATCAATCAATGTGATACACCATATTAACAAATTGAAGAATAAAAACCATATGATCATCTCAATAGATGCAGAAAAAGCTTTTGACAAAATTCAACAACGATTTATGATAAAAACTCTCCAGAAAGTGGGCATAGACGGAACCTACTTCAACATAATAAAGGCCATATACAACAAACCCACAGCAAACATCATTCTCAACGGTGAAATACTGAAAGCGTTTCCTCTAAGATCAGGAACAAGACAAGGATGTCCACTCTCACCGCTATTATTCAACGTAGTTTTGGAAGTCCTAGTCACAGCAATCAGAGAAGAAAAAGAAATAAAAGGAATACAAATTGGAAAAGAATAAGTAAAACTGTCACTGCTTGCAGATGACATGATACTATACATAGAGAATCCTAAAGATGTCACCAGAAAACTACTAGAGCTAATCAATGAATTTGGTAAAGTTGCAGGATACAAAATTAATGCACAGAAATCTCTTGCATTCCTATACACTAATGATGAAAAATCTGAAAGAGAAATTAAGGAAACACTCCCATTTACCACTGCAACAAAAAGAATAAAATACCCAGGAATAAACCTACCTAAGGAGACAAAAGACCTGTTTGCAGAAAACTTTAAGACACTGATGAAAGAAATTAAAGATGATACCAACAGATGGAGAAATATACCATGTTCTTGGATTGGAAGAATCAATATTGTGAAAATGAGTATACTACCCAAAGCAATCTACAGATTCAATGCAATCCCTATCAAATTACCAATGGCATTTTTTATGGAACTAGAAAACAAAAATTCTTAAAATTTGTATGGAGACACAAAAGACCCCAAATAGCCAAAGCAGTCTTGAGGGAAAAAAACGGAGCTGGAGGAATCAGACTCCCTGACTTCAGACTATACTACAAAGCTACAGTAATCAAGACAATATGGTACTGGCACAAAAACAGAAACATAGATCAATGGAACAAGATAAAAAGCCCAGAGGTAAACCCACGCACCTATGGTCAACTAATCTATGACAAAGGAGGCAAGGAAATACAATGGAGAAGAGACAGTCTCTTCAACAAGTGGTGCTGGGAAAACTGGACAGCTACATGTAAAAGACTGAAATTAGAACACTCCCTAACACCATACACAAAAATAAACTCAAAATGGATTAGAGACCTAAATGTAAGACCAAACACTATAAAACTCTTAGAGGAAAACCTAGGAAGAACACTCTCTGACATAAATCACGCAAGATCTTTTTTGATCCACCTCCTAGAGAAATGGAAATAAAAACAAAAATAAACAAATGGGACCTAATGAAACTTGAAAGCTTTTGCACAGCAAAGGAAACCATAAACAAGACGAAAAGACAACCCTCAGAATGGGAGAAAGTATTTGCAAACGAATCAACAGGCAAAAGATTAATCTCCAAAATATCTAAACAGCTCATGCAGCTCAATATTAAAAAAACAAACAACCCAATCCAAAAATGGGCAGAAGACCTAAATAGACATTTCTCCAAAGAAGACATACAGATGGCCAAGAAGCACATGAAAAGCTGCTCAACATCACTAATTATTAGAGAAATGCAAATCAAAATGACAATTAGGTATAACCTCACACCAGTTAGAATAGGCTTCATCAGAAAATCTACAAACAACAAATGCTGGAGAGGGTGTGGAGAAAAGGGAACCCTCTTGCACTGTTGGTGGGAATGTAAATTGATACAGCCACTATGGAGAACAGTATGGAGGTTCTTTAAAAACCTAAAATAGAATTATCATATGATCCAGCAATCCCACTACTGGGCATATATATACCCAGAGAAAACCACTATTCAAAAAGACACATGCACCCCAATGTTCACTGCAGCACTATTTACAATAGCCAGGTCATGGAAGCAACCTAAATGCCCATCGACAGACGAATGGATAAAGAAAATGTGGTACATATATACAATGGAATATTACTCAGCCATAAAAAGGAATGAAATTGGGTCATTTGTTGAGACGTGGATGGATCTAGAGACTGTCATACAGAGTGAAGTAAGTCAGAAAGAGAAAAACAAATATTGTATATTAATACATATATGTGGAACCTAGAAAAATGGTACAGATGAACTGGTTTGCAGGGCAGAAATTGAGACACAGATGTAGAGAACAAAGGTATGGACACCAAGGGGGGGGAAAGCCGCAGGGGATCGGGGTGGTGGTGTGATGAATTGGGCGATTGGGATTGACATGTATACACTGATGTGTATAAAACTGATGACTAATAAGAACCTGCTGTATAAAAAAATAAAATAAAACTCAAAAATTTTTAAAATAAATAAATAAATAAATAAAAATAATAAAAGTTCTTGTCTTCCCTAGAGCAGAATGGCTGATCCCACTTCCTAGGAAATGTCTTATATTTTAAAAGAGAAATGCTAATTTCAACTAGGCAATGGATATTTAGCATGGAGAAATTTTTTTAACAGTTGAACACTGATTAAAATGGATTAACCAAAGTTCAATATCCATTCATGATAAAAACTCTTACCAAAGTGGGTATAGGGGGAACATATCTCATAATAATGAAAGCTATTTATGACAAACCCACAGCCAACATAATACTCAACGGTGAAAAGCTGAAAGCCTTCCCACTAAAATCTGGAACAAGACAAGGATGCCCTCTCACCACTCCTATTCAACATAGTATTGGAAGTCCTAGCCACAGCAGCCAGACAAGAAAAAGAAATAAAAGGTATCCAAATTGGAAGGGAAGAGGTAAAATTGTCATTATATGCAGATGACATGATACTATATACAGAAAACCCTAAAGACACAACACAAAAACTACTAGAACTGATAAATGAATTCAGCAAGGTAGCAGGATACAAGGTTAGCATACAGAAATCTGTTGCATTTCTTTGCACTAAGAATGAAATATCAGAAAAGGCATGTAAACAAACAATCCCTAACGATCCCTTTTAAAATTGCATCCAAAAGCAAAAAAAAGTACTTAGGAATAAACCTGACCAAAGAGGTTTTGAAAGACTTATATGCTGAGAACTATAAAAAACATTGATAAAAGAAATTGAAGATGACTCAAAGAAATGGAAAGATATCCCATGCTCTTAGATTGGAAGAATTAACATAGTTAAAATGGTAATACAGCCCAAAGCAATCTACAGATTTAATGCAAACCCCATCAAAATAGCCATGACATTTTTCACAGAACTACAACAAATAATCCTAAAATTTATATGGAACCCTAAAAGACGCAGAATTGCCAAAGCTATCCTGAGGAAAAAGAACAAAGCTGGAGGCGTAACCCTCCCAAACTTCAGACAATACTACAAAAAGCTACAGTAATCCAAACAGCATGGTATTGGCACAAAAACAGACATATAGATCAATGGAACAGGATAGAGAGCTCAGAAATAAACCCACATACCGACGGTCAATTAATCTACAACAAAGGAGGCAAGAATACATGATGGAGAAAAGACAGTCTCTTCAGGGAGTGGTGTTGGGAAAGCTGGAAAGTCACATGTAAATCAATGAAGTTAGAACACTCCCTCACACCATACACAAAAATAAACTCAAAATGGCTTAAAGACTTAAATATAAGACATGACACCATAGAACTCCTAGAAGAGAACATAGGCAAAACATTCTCCAACATAAATTGTAGCAATGTTTTCTTAGGTCAGTCTCCCAAGGCAATAGAAATAAAAGCAAAAAGAAACAAATGGGACCTAATAAAATTTATAAGCTTTTGCACAGCAAAGGAAACCATAAACAAAATGAAAAGACAACCTACGGAAAGGCAGAAAATATTTGCAAACAATGCGACAAAGGATTAATTTCCAAAATAAACAAACAGCTCATACAACTCAATAACAACAACAACAAAAAAAAAATCCAATCAAATAATGGGCAGAAGACCTAAATAGACATTTCTCCAAAGAAGACATACCAACGGCCAATACGCATATGAAAAGTTGCTCAACATCACTAATTATTAGAGAGATGAAAATCAAAGCTGCAGTGCGGTATCACCTCACACCAGTCAGAATGGCCATCATTAAAAAGTCTGCAAATAATAAATGCTAATGAGGGTGTGAAGAAAAAGGAACACTCCTACACTGTTGGTGGGAAAGTAAACTGGTGCAGCACTATGGAAAAAGGTATGGATGTTCCTTAAAAAACTAAAAATAGAATTGCCATAAGATCCAGCAATCCCACTCGTGGGCATATATCCAGAAAAACCTCTAATTCAAAAAGATGCATGCACCCCAATGTTCATAGCAGCAGTATTTACAATAGCCAAGACATGGAAGCAACCTAAATGTCCATTAACAGATGAATGGATAAAGAAGATGTGGTATATACATATATACAGTTGAATACTACTCAGCCATAAAAAATGAAATAACGCCATTTGCAGCAACATTGGATGAACCTAGAGATTATAATACTAAGTAAAGTAAGTCAGAAAGAGGAAGACAAATATCATATGATATCACTTATATGTGGAAACTAAAATATGATACAAATGAACTTATTTACAAAACAGACTCACAGACATAGAAAACTATGGTTACCAAAGGGGAAAGGGGGTGGGTGAGGGATAAATTAGGAATTTGAGATTAGCAGATATAAACTATTATATATAAAGTAGATAAACAAGGTCCTACTCTATAGCACAGGGAACTATATTCAATATCCTATAATAAACCATAATGGAAAAGAATATTAAAATATATATGCATGTGTGTATAACTGAATCACTTTGCTGTACACCAGAAACTAACACATTAAATCAACTATATAGTAAATCAACTATACCTCAATAAAATAATAATTATAATAATAATAATTTGAAAATGGATTAGCCTGTTACAGGCTGTTGAAAAAAAAATAGCAGGTTCTACATCAAGAGAACTTGCATGAACTGGAGCACAGTCTCAAAAAGAAAGAAACAAACAAACAAATCACTCTCCAGGGTCCCTCCCTAAACAGAACACACAATAATTAAAATTTTTTAAATAGAGGATAATACTATCATGTACTTAGAGGACTTAAAGAATACAAATAGAAAGAGTCAGATAAATCACATGATAGTTGGCACATTACATACACTCATTTTTAGGTATGCCCATTTTACTGCTATATTTTGTAACAGTAAGTATTTTAATGCTAAGAAAGCAATTTTCACTGAGCAGCCCATCAGATTCACTTCTTGTGAGAAATACTCTTTCTGAGTTGCACATCTTCCCCTAGATTACAGCAGATGCCCCCCCAGGTTACTTAAGCTGGTAGGGTGGAAATCATTGCTCTATCGAGGGAGTGTAATATAAGGCAATGAGTGACATCCCCCTCTGGCATGCTGGGAGCAGAAATCATTGAGAGACAGAACAAGAATTTGAGGAAACTAAGGGGAAGACTCTAGACCAGACAAGGAACAGCCTAAAGTAAAAGGAAAGAATCTTATTCTCCTGTGTCCTATTTTAAATATGAGTGGCTTTGCAGTCTAGGTACTTACAACTCAGATGGGAAAGAAATACCTGTTGAGCTTATCTACTTCCCATGTATAAAACTACTCCCCCAGGGCTTCCCTGGTGGCACAGTGGTTAAGAATCCGCCTGCCAATGCAGGGGACATGGGTTCGAGCCCTGGTCCAGGAAGATCCCACATGCCGCGGAGCAACTAAGCCCGTGCGCCACAACTACTGAGCCTGAGCTCTAGAGCCCGTGAGCCACAACTACTGAGGCCTTGTGCCACAGCTACTGAAGACCACATGCCTAGAGCCTGTGCTCCGCAACAAGAGAAGTCACCGCAATGAGAAGCCCACGCACTGCAACAAAGAGTAGCCCCCGCTCACCACAACTAGAGAAAGCCCGCATGCAACAACGAAGACCCAACGCAGCCAAAAAAATAAATAAATTTATAAAAAATAAAAATAAAAAAAAAACTACTCCCCCAGAGCTCAGCATTATTCAATTCTAGGCCTACCAATTCTGGGAGAACACATTCTGTGTTTTAAAAGCTTACCTGTACAGATGTTTCACTTAATACATAGTTTTATTTCCCAATTGCTCAATTCAAGGGAAATTCATCTAATATTCAACCTGACAAAGTAGGTTTTTCTCTGCTACTAGTTAATAATGTTTTTAATTTTTTACTAATAAATTAAAGAGCAAAGAATTAACTCCCATTATTAATAAGGTAGTTAAATCTAAAACATTTCATGAGCTACCCAAATATATAAAATCTATGGCCCCATTTGCAAATATACCATAAATCATAAAAATTTGGTAGATGCAAGGAAGCCCAAGTTTATTTTCTAAATGAAAGTAGTAAAAAAAACCTTATGAGAGAAAATATGTTCCCTGTGCTCAAGCAATTAGCTTCCGATTACAAGCAAATGATGACTATACTTCTGCTTTGTAAAAAGAAAATAACAAATAATCAATTAAACTTGGGACTTATGTGACAACTCAGTACAGCACAGATATATATAAAACTATCATTATAGCACACATGTAATACTAACCTTATTAGAGTGTATACTCATAATTAGAAACATGAAGGAATAAATTTCATTGGTTTTCTAAGAGTTTACAGAATATGAGTTAGCAAATTCCAAAAGAAGGAAATAAGAGACAGAATTAGCAAAATATTAATAAAAAAATATTCATTTTAGGGAATTCCCTGGTGGTCCAGTGGTTAGGACTCCATGCTCTCACTGCCGAGGGCCCAGGGTTCAATCCCTAGTCAGGGAACTAAAATCGCACAAGCCATGTGGCGCAGCCAAAAAAAAAAAAATGTAAAGCTTTCAAATTCAATAGAATCTAATCTATATAAACTAGCTGGCAAGCCATCTGACAAGCTAAATTTAAACTATAAAATAATAAAGCAGTTGAAAAGCTAAAGCTATTCACAGTGGTTACGTCCTTTATCTCACATCCATACTCCTCAACAACTAAATTTCCAAAAAGGTAGGTAAGAGAAAATGCAAACATATGTAAACATTCTTACGTGTTCTATAGCCCCCGCCTGTCCATTACTATATTCTCGATACTGTCCAAGCATCTGGTCGACTTGCCGCAGGTTCCGACTGGTGTCCTAAAGAAAGAAAGTGGACTTTATTGCTCCAAACAATGTTTTCCCCAATCAATCTTAGCGGCATATCAAACAGCTAGGTCACCCGTTTGCAAAAGGTACAATTTATATAATAATTAAGTTGGGTATCAATATACTTCATAAATATCAAATAAATCTTATTAACAGCACTGACAGAGAAACTCAAATCCATCTGCAATTTACTTGTGTGAAATCTGAAGCACAAAATTTCAATCCTTATCCAAGGTTCCATAATAAGTTGGCAACAAAACCATAAATTGGAAAAGAATCCTCATCGTCAATTTGTGCACCTCAACTAATTCAGACCCTCTTTATAGAAGAGAAATCCTGAGAAAAATCTAGTCGATTGTGTTCATGACAAGCAAATCATTAGGATCAATGTTATTTCAATTATTACTTTACCTCAAGAACTCCATTAAGAGAAAAGAAAACAAAGTATCCTTTAACTTTTAGCTATAAAATTTGTTTGTAATTACAATAAAAATGGTTTCCACCTAAATATGCTAGGTTTCACCTGAGAGGTAAATGGAGGCATTTCTTTCAAAAATATATACTTACTAATATGTTTCAGTAGTGGGAAAGTACAAGAATTTGTACTGCAAAAATCCAATATTACGTTAATTTAAATAAGTTTAGAAAGAAAAAGTCTCCTGAGTTTTAAATCAAATTATGGTTTCTCCACCAGAAATTAGCCTCTTCTTATCTAAGCATACTAACCCAAAGCAATTGAAAGCCAAAATCCATGTTTATCCAGGCAAAACGGAAGTTAAGAGATTAAAGGGTAGGAAAAAAAGTCTGAATTTTCTTTTCGCCCTTCCTCTACCTCTTTTCCAAAGCCCTTTCCTATGGAGGGAATGTAAACTGCTGCCACTCAAACTTCCAAACACTGTCAAAAATTAGCCTCTAAATAAAAATGCCATCTCAGTATCATTCATCCATGAATAATTTACCTACCCAAAATATGAACAACTTCTCTAAAGGCAAATGTCCACAAGAAGCTAAACTATGGTAATAATTCCTATTGGTTTCACTCCCACAGTATTTTATTTGAAAATACTGCCTTATCCCAAAACATTTCCACAACCTATCATATATTTCAAATATCTTTACTGACTGTGTTAGGCAGAATAATGCCCCCAAAGATGTCCAAGTCCTAATCCCTCGAACCTATGTATATGTTTCCTTATATGGCAAAAGGGATTTTGCAGCTATGATTAAGTTAAGGACATTGAGATGAGGAGATTATCCTGGATTATTGGGTGGACTCAATCACAAACATCCTTAAAAGTGGAAGAGGGAAGCAGAAGAGTAGTCAGAGTGATATGATGTAAGTACTCAACCCACCCTTCCTGGCTTTGAAGGGGAAGGAAGGGGCTGCAAAACAAGGAATGTGGGCAGCCTCTAGAAGCTGGAAAAGGAACAGATATTTCCCTAGGGCCTCCAAAAAGGAATACAGCCCTACGGACATCCTGCTTTTAGTCCAATGAAACCAGGGTCAGATTCTGACCTACAGAACTGTAAGAAAATAAATTTCTGGGTTTTTTAGACATCAGTTTTGTGCAAATTTGTTACCGTGGCATAAAAAACTAATACACTGACCGAAACCATTTCTTAGCTCAACCTAGTTAAAATCTATTACATGCAACCATTGCTAAACTAACCTGTAAAGTACTTGTTATAGTGTTGACCTTCTCAGTGACATCCACAGTAGGACGATTTCGAGTTTCCCTGTGTATTGAACTGGCAGCCCATCGACCCAATCGGTCACGAGAGCGCAAGTGGTCTGAATCGTTGGAGGATCCTGCCATTGAGGTGCAAAAATCCTTAAAAATAAATCCAGGTCAAGGTCAATCAAATGGTAAAGAGCACAGAAATAAGAGACTAATTTAACTATTTACTTTTTGATCTTTTTAAGTATTTATTACATTAGCCCTTTGCCATATCATAATTTCTAACACATAGCTTGAAAACACAAGTCACGTCCACATGTAATTCTCCCTCCTTTGTTTTTTCTGGTTTATGAGCAATTCCTCAGACATTTACAACTCCAAATAATAATAATCACTTAGTTTTGTGCAATGCTCCTAAATTTTATAAGCTCTTTCACATACAGTATCTCACATAACTCTACCAACAACACTGTAAGGTATATGACACACATAGACTGGTATCTCTACAATGAAGAAAAAAAAAACAAAACAAACCACAGATATTCTCTAAGGCTAGAACCTGCAGGTCTCAATATTAGTCTGATGTCCATTCTTTTTTCTTTAATTTATTTATTTTATATTTTTGGCTGCATTGGGTCTTTGTTGCTGTGCACAAGCTTTCTCTAGTTGCAGCGAGCAGGACCTACTCTTTGTTGCGGTGTGCAGGCTTCTCATTGTGGTGGCTTCTCTTGTTGCAGAGCATGGGCTCTAGGTGCACAGGCTTCAGCAGCTGTGGCGCACAGGCTCAGTGGTTGTGGCTCGCGGGCTCTAGAGCACAGGCTCAGTAGTTGTGGAGCACGGGCTTAGCTGCTCCGCGGCACGTGGGATCTTCCCAGACCAGGGCTCGAACCCATGTCCCCTTCATAGGCAGGTGGATTCTTAACCACTGCACCGCCAGGGAAGCCCTAGTCTGATGTCCATTCGACTAAGCTATGAGAACATGTGTATCTTTAAACAAAAATACAACACACACAGAATGACCTAAAATAAAAGAATTCCATTCACTGTACAGTGAACACTCTCATACACCTTAATTTAAAATATAGTAGAATTAAACAAATGCAGTAACAGAGGTACAAACTTGACAATAACAAGTGTGTGAGAAGATGGAATCTTCAACATCTCCACCAAAATAGAAAGCCAAACATCCTGAATATAATCTCATCAGTAGAAAAGACTCTAAATATGCTTTCCTCCCATCCTTACCTCGATTTTCAATCGAATGCAAAAGAAAATTATTTCTCGCAAGACGATCTCAAAAGTTTCAGAATACCTTTTATAGAAATTGAAGAAATGAAATATATTTATAACAAAGAAGCATCAGAGAAAATTTAATTATCAAAAGTGAAAGTTTGAGTATTCCAATAATTTCATTTTCTGCTTAATAGAAGGTTAACATAATCTTTATTTTAACATTAATTGTTATAATCTTCCTAAAATCTATATGGCCAGTTTTCTGGCCTTTTAAATATAGTATGATGAAACCTCTCTTTAATAATCAAGAATATTCTGAAATTTTTGGATCTTTATTCTGAATGCATCTGGGAAGTACATGACCATACATCTAAAGCCAAGATAAAGGGAATTTGCTAAATATGTATAGATTCTCAAGCATTTAATGAAAGTAGTCATGCTTTTAAAATATTAAATAAAATAAAACTAAATAAAAAGCAAGGAAGCTTGCTGTGAGTTTAGGTTTTTCAAAGTGAAATACAGTCTGTCCTTGTAGCACCAGGAAAAGAATCAACGAAACATCCAACTTCTTCGAACTGGCTGAGACAGGGCTAGCAAACACCTGTCACACTCGAGCCTCTCCTCTGCCCAGGCCTCTCAACTTCCTTCCTCACCTCTCTTCTCTGGTTCTCGCCCCCTTCCCCTGTCTAGAAGTACAAAGGTACAGTGCCCACGATGTAGCTCTCTAACGTCAGAAAACATGAACAAGAAACAGGCCTGAAGCAATTGTTTGGCTACGATTTTGCAGGATCACAACTGTTTAAATCCAAAAGAATAAACTTAAAAAGAAATCTTATATGTAAAGTTCACCTTTATACTTAGGAAATCACGTGTGTGTGTGTGTGTGTCTTTGCACGCCTGTGCGCACTCATGTGAGCACACCCATAAATCTATGTATGCCACATGACCTAAAATCATTTGCTCTATGTAAATGTACTTGCCAACATTTTCCATTAGTGAAAACAGGAAAAATCAACATCTTCTGAGAGCCTGCTACAATGTTAAGTACTATACAGATGCTCACACAGATAATCCAACTTAAGTCTCATAATAACGTATTAAAATGGGCAGTTAACCCCTAATCTATCAAGGATGCTGAGGGGGAGCTGTTACGTAACAAGTCCAACATCATATAATGATTTTAAGTAGCAGACCAAGGATGCAGACCCGGGATTCAGCCAGGCTTCTCCACCTTCAGTATTCTCTTCATTCTACTTTGCTCTGCTGTCCCCTAAACACTACTTAAGAACAATCTTAACAGTTAGTAAAAATCATTAAAGGCAGCAGCAGGCCATGGCTCACATGTGTCTACAGCCTCTTCAACTCCCTCTCATTTCATTTAAGCATAAAAATATCAAAATGAGGGAGATTGGGAATCAAGTAGCAATATGAAATCTGTATTAGGCACCAGGAAAAAAACTAAGTGACATATCTATGCTGCATATAATAAAGAGCCTTGAAAACAAATCAAACCATTGGCCTCAGAGTAAAGGAGTTTTTATTTCCTGTTCCTTCCACTTCTTGTATAATGGGAAATAATAATTATGCCTGGATCTGTCAAAATTTTGTATCTAAAAGTATAATGAGTTTCATTTTAATAAGTCAAAATTCTGGAAACTAAATTGGAGTTAGGATACCACCACGCAGAATAAAAAGGTAACACTGAAAAACAGATGTTAACTATAATGGCTACTGGTGAGAGCAGGAAACAAGATAACCATCTATGAGACAACCTGATTTTTTTGAGTACCAAACTTTTAATAATAATCAGTTATCTACACACAACTTCAATGGATATAAATGGTGTATCAGACCCATCGAATGAGCAGACAGTCTGAGTTTCAATTTGACTACAAACAGGGATAACTGAAAATTTTATGGTTATTTTTAAAAATTTGGGAAAATATTTAAAATATAAAATAGTACAGAGACTAATATAACAAGCATGCATGTATCTACTACCTAGAATGTTATTATTATTCTTTTCTATTTCTGTCTTCTTTATTCTATTTCTATCACCTTATTTCCCTATTATTTTAAATAATATATTCTTATTATTATTTCCTATTCTGACACGTGTGCTTCTAATATTTTTAATAAAATATTTAGAATACTATAAATAAAGTCTTAGTACCCTTACACACTACCCTCCACCCAGTACTACTCCTGCCCCACCTCCCCTGGGATAACTACCAGAATGATTTTGTGTTAACTTTCCACACCACACTTTTATACTTTTACCACAGGTATATGTACCTTGCAGTCTTTCGTAATGGAAAACACATTATAATCAGTTGATAAATATTAACAAGTAAAGACACGGGATATGTGAATTTAAAACAGAAAATCTTAGCAGCATTACACAAAATTAACAACAGCATTAACTAAATTATTTGTAATTGTCACATTAAAGAAAAAAAAACCTCTCACCCCTATTAAGGATTACATACTTTTAATAAGAAAAAAATCACACTTTCCAGCATGAATTTCACTAATTCACACACAAAGTCTTCAACTTTTAATTTCAATTACTTTGAGCAATAAAAGATGTTCAAACTCCTGCATCTGATGGAACTCCTGTAGAAATATCAAGATTTTAAGGTGAGATATATCTGAGAATTTTGCATGGTTTTTTTTAATAGCTTATGAAACATTCACTTTTACAGCATATGAAAGGACTTCAATTATGTGTCATAAGGGTTGAAGGACTTTAAAGACATTAAAGAATCTGATTATAATAAAAAATAGAAATTAGATTAGTATTTCATTGTTGGTAAAAACTTAGCACTTTCTAAAACTATTACTGACAATTCAAAAGGTCAAACACGCCTCTCATAGGTAACAGAGAGAGCACCTGACCCTAAATGTCACAAAGCAGAAGGCAGATATGGTGGCAGAGGTCCAATCTTAACAAAAGATGCCAGTCAGCCAACACCTCCACTCCCCAGACATGGAGTTGATGGAGGAAAAGAGAAACAAATGAGGAAGAAGTGGCCACTAGAGTTGGCCCATGAAGATAGTTCCCAAGAACCCCTTAAGATAACTAAGAAGAGAAGCACAAAACAGTAAGCGCCAATTATACACTCTTCACTGACCATTAAGAATGTACTATTTTATACTACAAGTAAAAAATGAGTTTTAAAAAAGTACTGTTTATCCTAATATCAGTGGCATTAATGAAAATAAGATTTTCAGGCCTCTGAAAATCTTCCCCCCAGTGAAATCGTACCCAAAGTATTAGATTCACTCCATGTTGATAAAAGCATACTGAGCAGTCACATAAAAAAACAAATATGCATGGCCATGCAAAACTGTTCTATCTAATAACTTAAGAAATATAAATTATCAGTGAGATGCTTTTCTAGCCCATTAACTTGTTTTCCTTTAAATAATTATGTCTATGTTAGCCAGGTGGTAGGGGAAGGAACACTCCTATCCTCTCCTACTGGATATGTGTAAGTTGATATAAATTGTCTGTTATGTCAGCAGTTTGTACATTTAACCTACCAACTACACTTCCAAAATTTCCCCTAACAAAATCATCTGAAATACATACAGAAATTTATATATAAGGATATTTACTGAGAAGTGATAATACAGGGAAAAGAAAAACAACTTATATTTCAAATTATAAGAGAATGGTTAAAACACAGTACATACAGGTAATAGAACAGTACACAGACATTAAAACCCTGTTTCCAGGGCTTCCCTGGTGGCGCAGTGGTTGAGAATCTGCCTGCCAATGCAGGGGACATGGGTTCGAGCCCTGGTCTGGGAAGATCCCACATGCCTCGGAGCGACTAGGCCCGTGAGCCACAGTTGCTGAGCCTGCGCGTCTGGAGCCTGTGCTCTGCAATAAGAGAGGCCGTGACAGTGAGAGGTCCGCGCACCGCGATGAAGAGTGGCCCCCACTTCCCGCAACTAGAGAAAGCCCTCGCACAGAAACGAAGACCCAACACAGCCATAAATAAATAAATAAATAATTTAAAAAAAAAAAAAAAAAAACCCTGTTTCTGGAGACATTAAACAGCAATGCAAGGGATAAAAGTATGAATCCCAATTTTGTAATAAACATTATATGATGTCTGTATGTGAATACAAATTACCCATATACCAATTTAGAGGAGCAGGAAAGGACGATGACAAAAGGGGAAGAAAATAAAAGTATATATATTTACCATGTAGAGTTTACAGCCGATTTCTATTTTTTAAACATTCCTATCCTTCCTGAATTTTCTACAATGATTGAATAATCAGAAAGAAAAATATAATATATAGTTAAAAGAAAGAAAAACAAATATAAAGATCCCCTTCAGAGATAGCAGATTAATAACAAGTTGACAACCTGGAAAATGTGTTTAAATAAAAGCTACACATTCAGAACCCCCTTTTTCCTAGCAGCTGTTTCCTTTTCCTTCCTGGCAACTTACCTGACCATTCTTCCTAGTCCCCTAACATCTATCTAGGTAGGGTCGTGTCACCAGTTCTCACCAAGTGATGAGCTAAAGAATTAGGATTTCAATGCCAATTTCTAACGTTTCATACTGAAGAGTACTGGCTGGCCAAAGAAACCATTTATCATGAGTTTGTGAGCTAAAAGAATGATTTTTTTAAAATTATGTATGATTCTTTCTTTGCAATTTTGTTGAACGACAGTCATTAGATTCAAAAAATGATTCTCTTAAACATCCTAAATACTGGAATGAACTTAAAAATTGAAGGACTATGTGAAAATATATTAATGTGTACTGGCATGGCTTATGCAATCAAATTCTGCTTTGGAAAACAAATTTAAAGTGGTTCATGAATGATATTTACTCACTACTACAATTTGAATTCCAAAGAAGAATTATTAAGACTAGTAGAAAAACACCTAGTATGCTCAAGAAAAATCTTCATCATTATTTTTAAAGAGTTAAAAGAAAAAAGTTCAGTTGGATTAGAAATTCATTCTTATTACCATAAGAAATTTCAGCATGATGTTTGTTGACAAAAGAAAAGAAAGAATTGCTAAATTTGAAGAATGATTAAAGAACTCTTAAAGAACAATTTAAAGAAACAATCACCTAAATCCTGGTTAAATGTGAGAAAGGCATTTCCTTTAACTGGAGAAAAAGCAGTAAATACTCTCTGCAGCCTACTACCACCTACTGGTACAACAAAATTTACCATTGATGGGAAAGCAGTACTATTTACGCTGTCTGCTTTTCAGATGCTGAGCTTCTTCCAAGACTCTGGAGAGGACTAAGATGGGTGACCTTGGGTGAAAGTCTCCAGAGACTTAGAGAAAGCTCTGGGTCTGAAAACAGATGGTACAATTCTTAGAATAGTTTATTTAGCTGCTCCCAACACATCAGTATTTAAAGGCATAAATATTGTTGTTTCTGCCTTAATGAACCTTATAACGAAGACATATGGCCACCAGAGCAAGTAATGAACCCTTCATCAGTTCTCTCCCACTGAGGATCTATCCATCAAAAACAAATGCCCATATGCAAACCTGAACACTGCAAGAGAGGAAAACTGCATTCAGCCCTGTAATTTCAACCCTTTAATAAGAGGACTTGCAGTGAGTCTTTACAAACTCAAGTCCACCTCTTTTATTATTTCCTAAAGAGCCATCAGATTGTCTTCATTATAATGATGCACATTTGTATGTATGAGAGCTGTAATTTATTGATTCTCAAGCCTCTTTTCCTCAGAGCCAGTTTAAAACAATTAGGATTTGCAAGTTGTTCCATAAAAGATAAGCAACCAGCATCAGGGGTGATGTTTCACAAAGGCTGACTAGTGCATGTTAAGTAGGTGATTGCCTCTGTGGCCTCCAAGTGCCTCAAACGTCCCTGTCCAAGGCAGCTGTCCTCAAAGAACATATTCAAGGTAATGATGCTGATATTTAAAGGAGGTCAGGGGAGCTAGGGAGTGTATTTTAAAGCCTAATCACTAACCAAGTTCAAAATTTTTAATACATTTCTCACTGTTTCAATAGCTGTAGGACGTGTGACTGCCTCATCCTTCAAGAGAAAAAGTTAACAAACCAGCAGAGGTTACCATGTACAAACAATTATCACCTGTATCTGTCTTCTTTATGTCAGTCCTCCTCTGTAACTTAATCTCCTCAAACCCTTTTGGTAAATTCATATAAGATCAAAGTTAGATTGGAAGAATCAATATTGTCAAAATGACTATACTACCCAAGGCAATCTACAGATTCAATACAATCCCTATCAAATTACCAATGGCATTTTTCACAGAACTAGAACAAAACATTTTTTAATTTATATGGAGACACAAAAGACCCCGAATAACCCAAGCTATCCTGAGAAAGAAAAATGGAGCTGGAGAAATCCGACTCCCTGGCTTCAGACAATACTATAAAGCTACAGTAATCAAAACAGTATGGTACCGGCACAAAAAAAGAAATACAAATCAATGGAACAGGACAGAAAGTCCAGAAATAAACTCACGCACCAATGGTCAATTAATCTACAACAAAGGAGGCAAGAATATACAATGGAGGAAAGACAGTCTCTTCAATAAGTGGTGCTGGGAAAACTAGACAGCTACACATAAAAGAATGAAATTAGAACATTCTCTAACACCATACAAAAAAATAAACTCAAATTGGATCAAAGACCTAAATATAAGGCTGGACACTATAAAACTCTTAGAGGAAAACATAGGCAGAACACTCTTGGACATAAATCGCAGCAATATCTTTTTTGATCCACATCCTAGAGCAGGGGTCCCCAACCCCCGGACAGTCCATGGCCTGTTAGGAACCAGGCCACACAGCAGGAGGTGAGCATCGGGCGAGTGAGCGAAGCTTCGTCTGTATTTATGGCCACTCCCCATTGCTCACATTACCACCTGAGCTCCGCCTCCTGTCAGATCAGCGGCAGCATTAGATTCTCATAGGAGTGTGAACCCTACTGTGAACTGCACATGTGAGGGATCTAGACTGCACGCTCCTTATGAAAATCTAATGCCTGATGATCTGAGGTGGAGCTGAGGCAGTGATGCTAGCACTGGGGAATGGCTGCAAATACAGATTATCGTTAGCAGAGAGGTTTGACTGCATGGAGACCATAACAAATCAATTGCTTGCAGACTCATATCAAAAACCTATCAGTGAGTGGCAAGTGAAAACAAGCTCAGGGCTCCCACTGATTCTGCATTATGGTGAGTTGTATAATTATTTCATTATATATTACAATGTAATAATAATAGAAATAAAGTGCAGATTAATGTAATGCGCTTGAATCATCCCGAAACTATCCCCCCCGCCCTGGTCCATAGAAAAATTGTCTTCCATGAAACCGGTCCCTGGTGCCAAAAAGGTTGGGACCACTGTCCTAGTGTAATGAAAATAAAAACAAAAATGAACAAATGGGGCCTAATTAAACTTAAAAGCATCTACACAGCAAAAGAAAGCATAAGCAAAATGAAAAGACAACCCACAGAATAGGAGAAAATATTTGCAAACAAAGAGATCAACAAGAGATTAATCTCCAAAATATACAAACGTCTCATGCAGCTCTATGTCAAAAAAACAAACAACCCAATTAAAAAATGGGCAGAAGATCTAAATAGACATTTCTCCAAAGAATACATACAGAGGGCCAAAAAGCACACAAAAAGATGCTCAACATCACTAATTACCAGAGAAATGCAAATCAAAATGACAATTAGGTATCACCTCACACGGGTCAGGATGGCTATCATCAAAAAGTCTACAAACAATAAATGCTGGAGACAGTGTGGAGAAAAAGGGACCCTCTTGCACTGTTGGTAGGAATGTAAATTGGCACAACTGCTATGGAGAACAGTATGGAGGTTCCTTAAAAAACTAAAAATAGAACTACCTATGATCAAGCAATCCCATTCCTGGGCATATCCAGAGAATCCGAAAGGATACATGCATCCCAATGTTCACTGGAGCACTATTTACAAAAGCCAAGACATGGAAGCAACCGAAATGTCCATCACCAGAGGAATGGATAAAGAAGATGTGGTACATATATACAATGGAATATTACTCGGCCATAAAAAAGAATGAAATAATGTCATTTTCAGCAATGTGGATGGACCTAGAGATTATCATACTAGGTGAAGTAAATCAGACAGAGAAAGACAAATATATGATATCACTCATATGTGGCATCAAATTTTTTTTAAAAAGATACTAATGACCTTATTTACAAAACAGAAACAGACTTACAGATATCAAAAACAAACTTATGGTTACCAAAGGGGAAACGTGGCAGGGAGGGATAAGTCAGGAGCTTGGGATGAACACACACACACACACACACACACACACACACACAACTATATATAAGACAGATAACCAACAAGGACCTACTGTAGAGCACAGGGAACTTGACTCAATATTCTGTGACAACCTATATGAGAATCTAAAAAAGAATGAATATATGTATATGTATCACTGGCTCACTTTGCTGTACACCAGAAACTAACACAACATTGTAAATCAACTATACTCCAGTAAAACTAAAATTGAAAAAAAGAATATTTAAGAGTAACTGGGTTTGGGAGAGCTTTTTTAGAGAAAAGTAGTCAGGACAGGGGTCTCTTAATCAGAGAACTTAATGATGAGAAGGAGCCAGTCACACGGACATCTGGGGGGAACTGAATTCTAGACAGGCGGAAGAGCAAATGCAGAGCACGTGAAGCAGGAAGGAGTTTGGCAGGTTTGAGAAACAGCAAAAGGCAGGAGCACAGAGAGCAAGGAGTAAGGTGGCAGGGGATGAAGTCTGAGAAGCAGGCTAGGGACAGCGCATGGAGAGCTTCAAGGCTGAGAGAAGTGTGGATTTTGTTCCAGTCCTCATGTAAGTTCCATGAAGGGAGGCATCAACTCTACGTATTCACTGTTGACACCACAAGGCCCAGAACTCTAACACAGCTGGCACTTGGAGGAGATCCACTGGACTGACAGTGAATCAAGAACACCAAACCTCAAGTCATCACCTGCCCACAACCCAAGGCCAGCTCCATGTGGCGGGGACATTTTCCAAAGTGACAGAGTGGTTGAGACCTCACGCCAAATCTTTAGCTTAAGACTGCCTGGGCTACTCAACGGCATCTATTACCACCTATATGAGGACGCATAAGAGGGAGCTAATTATAATGTGTCTTGCCCTGCTCCTGAATAATTAAATGTTTTATTGTGATGTTACAATTTGAACTTATTACCTTTTGTTGGGGAATAAAATTAAATATAATGAGGACTGTTAGTCTCCTCACAAAAAAAGACCCAAGTCAACTGTCCAGTTCAGTAGCTAGTTCTCAGTTAAGTCAGGAGATAATATAAGCCACAGGAACAGAATCAAAGAGGTACAACAGATTCGTGCATTCATCATTTACTGAATCGTCACTACATCAGAAATGAAAGATGAAAGTAAGTAAGTCACAGTCCGTGATGGGAGAGAAAGACTTGTAAAAGTTCTATATACGGTGAACTAAGTCATATGACAAAATGCCCGGGGAGCCAGGTTAGGATCTCTCCACCCATCTGGAAGGATGAGAAGAAGTTTGACAGATGGATGAGACAAAGAAACGAGATTCAGTTAAAAAACATCTGTCTCAGAGGAACTAGAGAAGAGACAAATAAGCAGAGCTCTCCCATCCTTCCACCAGGGCATGGATTTAAAACTGTCTCCGGATATTCCTAAATATCCCCTGGGGCAGGGATGGGGTGGGTGAGTAAAATCATTCCCAGTTAAGACCTTCTGATCTACAGAATTAAATATATAGGCATACTAACATACATATACTAATATTCCAAATACACTAGATGTGATTTTTTATTGTATGTTCCACTTATTCCTGTTGTTGCCATCCATTTCCTCTCTTCCTCTCTCCTCCTTCCTCCCTCCCTCCCTTCCTCTCTCTCTCTCACACACACACACCTCTATTCCATGGATGGTGCCAGGAGGACTCAGCCCCCAGGCTCCATTATGCTCCCCTTGCTGGAGTTAAGAGGGCAGAGTCGCATGGACCAGGACCCATCAAGCAGGGGGCAGGGGCATTTCCGGAAAAGGCTATGTGGCATACAAAATGACTGTTTACTCAGACGTGGAGATAAAACTAGTAGCTGCTTGAGTATATATCTGCCAGGTGTTAAAAATTAGTGCAGTTTTAAAAGAAAATAAAGTTACTTAACAACTCTTTCCCTGTCTCACAGATATTCTAGACCCTTACACCTACACATACTTCTAAAAGAAATGCGGCAGTTTAAAAAATTAAATTAAAACATGTCAAGATAAAAAACAATAAACAAAAACCCAAGAGAAGAAAAAAAAAAGAAAACAGAGAGAAATGGACGCTAGCAAACAGAATGGATTTCTTACTTGTAGTTCAGCCCTAGAATTGTACTCTCTCTATTTGCTGACAGATAAAAAATAAATACAAACTGCACTATTCCCAAAACAGCAGACAATAATGCAGCCCTCTAGGGGTGCAGGCAACCCCTGATAATTGTCCAAACTGTTCCAGATTGGGCAAGACATCAGCCTGGGCAAAGACAGAGCTAGGATCCCCGAGTTTCTAACACCATTCTGTTTAAATCAGAGGATGAAAAGTGGAGAACTATAGACCAAATCCAGCCAACCAATAGGTATTTTAAAATAACACTCATTGTGTTACCTTAAAACCTTAATTTGAAAACAAAGAGACTTCACATAAAAAATCTAATTTCCAGTTTCTCTTGAAAAATCCAAAGATCTGGCAACACTGGGGATGGATTTTCCCATGGCAACACAGACGTAAATAGTGGCTGCCCTGGAGTTAGTCATGTACCTTCCTCTTGCCCTTTGCCCTTTGCAGTCCCCACTGGGCCTGCTTCAGCAACGTGTTACCCAATTAGCAGTTGAGTTTGCAACCCTACTTTGGATAAAGAACCAAGACAAAGGAAGTTTATCAGCCTCATTCTCCAGTTAAAAATGAGCAATTCAACTGTGAAGAATTAATCAAGGTTAAATGCTCGAAAGATAATGCTTTCCTCTACAGACCAGAAGGGAAATTGAGTAATACAGCTTCGATATTAGCCATGCCTATACACTGTAAAACCAGAACGAGATACAAGCATTGAGCATAAGGACTTGATTTTCAGCAAACTACTTAGAATGTTTTCGCACTATTGTATATAGAAGAAATGAAATGCAGAACACAGTGTTGTACCTTGCATAATTTGGCTCCAATTCTTCACCCCTCCCAAGATGCACTGCCCTCCTACCATAGGTAGAGTTACCCCCCGTCTCTGAGCTCAGCTATTTGACCTACTTTGGCCAATTGGATTTTCGCTGACATGGCACAAGCAGATGCTTGAAATGGGATTACGCACTGGAACCTACTCCCCCACAACTCTTCCATCACCATGAGGACACGCCCACGCTATCCCACCGGAAGGTGTGGGATACATGGTTGCCCCAGTGGCTTCCAGCTTGGATCAGCCGGAAGACCGGACAGCTGAGCTCAAACAAACGAGTCTAGCCAAGATAAGCAATTAAAGTGTACTGTTGTATACAGGCAAGGTTTTATTTATTATGCAGTAAAGGTCAACTGATATATATAGGTTACTAGTAAGTCATTTGATTTGGTTCAGAAGATGGTTAATTTCCTGACGTTTCCTCTCGAGCCTGCTCTCCTTGAGAAAACATGTTGGTTTCAGACTCTTCTAACCGTAGAAGCAAAAAAGGACAGGTTCATATTAGGATGCACAAAATGAGCATTAACAATTGACATAACAAGTGACAGGCCACCAATTTTTGAGAAAGTAATCATAAATATCAGTTGGGGCTATTTATTTATTCCCTGTAACATTAAGGTTTTCAAAAGAAACATACTATTTCTTAAGTGTATTATAAAGCTTATTTGTTTTCTTCCTATTAGTTTTTCAAGTAGAAACAGAAACTCCTCTCGACTTTCCTAGTGAACAAAACAACATTAAAAATTTTAAGAAAGGGAAATATTTCTTATTGCTATTTATACCTTAAATTTGCATATTGCTTTATAGCTTACAAAGAATTTTCATTAGCATTTTCCCTTTTGATCTCCACTTGAATCCTATAAAGTTGGTATAATTACAACCCTTTACTTTTGTCGCTAAAGGAAAACAAAGTTTTGAGTAAAATACTTATCCATGATTGCTTTGATAAAAAGTTACAATAACAGAACTGGAACCTAGATCTTGTGTCTCTAAGCCAGTGCCTTTTCCACAGCATTCTTAGATGCAAAAGAACTGTGTAAATTCCAAATACATTGCCCAATCACTGAAATGTCTAGGGGTTTTTTTGTCTTTCCCTACTATATTTCTTAAGATCCATTCCCCCCACCATACACACACAACCAGTGCATTTAAGGCCAAACTATTCCATATGTACCCATTTATTCAGAACTAAAGGTTTATATAATGAATACAGTATACAATAATAAAGTATTAACTATGTAAATCTGCTATACATCCAATTTTCTACAGCTATTTTAAGATGAGTTTTAAATAATCCTGTCTCGTATTAGGAATATTTACAACCTCTTTCAAGCCGAAAAGCATTCCCTTTTTTTTTTTTCCAGAAATCATATCCTAAAGCCTTAAACTTAAAAAAAAAAGTATCATTAATATTTTTCCTCCACTCTTTCTCAATCCCCATATTTCTTTCTTCCCCCACTCTTCTTTTACTTCATATCTTTAGTTCTCCCTTTAACTCTTCTATAATAATGAACTGGAATAATTTTTAATGTACTTAGAAATATGCTTACTCAAGAGTTTGGTATTTTTTATTCTTAATTTTTAAAGTGGGTAAAAAGAATGATGTGTATATTCTTTCTAAGATATAATAAAAACTTATAATTTGTTTTTAAAAGGTGATTGTAATTCTTTGTACCATGAACTGTTTCCTTTAATATTTTTAAATGTATACATAAAAATTTTAAAGATATAGAATTAGAAAGGAATCCAACTATAATAAAATACAGCTCAATATCATATAAAACCAGCTACATTGAAACACTGAATTACTGCAAGTACATGGACGTAAACTCCAGTTAAGAACCTCAATTTCAAAAACTTTCAAAAAACAGAAGTTGAAATAATAATGCTGAATAGCTAATGCTCTAACATCACAGCTTGCTATATGAAAATAACCCTACAAAGTAAGTACCATTGTCATCATTATATGTAGATAAGAGGCTTAAAGAAGCTAGGTAAGGGACCCAAGGTTACACAGCTTCCAACAGCAGAGCCGAGTCGTGAGCCTTTCTTCAAGGCCCAGATTCCTAACTATGTATGTATCCCTTCTCATTACCACCGGCACCATTCATAATTCAGGACTTTTCTTAACTCATTACTAGCCACTATAATGGTTTCTCTGAGTCTTTTTCTATCCATTCCAACCTTCACTGACACTCCACTGCCCATGTGATTGAGTCTAGGTTCTTGAATCAGGAATTCAAGACCCTAATCAAGCCACCCTTCTCTTAACGAAAGAACCATAGAAAATATAAGGCCTACATTTAGCTATTACACCAGCTATTCTCCTACCACTTCCATCCCTCACTAATGTCATTAGGTCTGACTGAAATGTCGTCTGCTGTCGGCCACTGCCACCTATTTAAATTCCACCCATCTTTCCAGGTAAAGGTCAAATAATACAATCTCAGCGAAGCCTTCCATCTCCAGCCAGAAGTGACCTTCTCTCTGTCTGCATACTTATAGTTCCATACTTAAAGCAAGACAATAATTAAACATGTCCATAATATGTAATTATTCCTGCCACAGAATTTTTTTCAATTTCTCAAATATGTTATGCTCATCTCACCATCATACCTATGCTGGATTCACCACCCAGAACATTCTTTTCACTCCTTTTCCTTTGGCTAACTCTTACTTGTCCTTCAAATCTCAGTTCAGAGGAAACTTCCCCTAGAAAGCCTTCCTTCACTGCCCCCACCTTAACCCTGGGCCAAGAGCCCACCTTGGACACCAACTCCTCACAGCCCAGACATAGCTAACTGGCTGTTTACTTGTCTGTCTCCCTTCTAGTCTCTAAATCTCATCATAGACTCCATTTACTTTGTTCATGGCTGTATTTCAACACCGAGCATAGCACCTGGTGTGTAGCTGGAATATTTTTTAATGAATTTACAATTAAATTCTCCTTATTACACTGTCTGATTAATCCAGAGACAAATTTCAAAGTACAGAACTTTGCAATTGGTGATTCTAATTAAATAATTGTTGGATGAAATAATTTTTGCAGTAAATAGCCTAGATTAATTATCTTAAGTCCTCAGACAATATGGATTGAACTGCAAAATAGTATAAATATGAATACTTGATATGTCTTTAGAGTAAACAAGGATAATCATTTCAAATTCATTTGAATGCATTAAAACTTATAACTGAATCAAACCTAGGTTTGCTTGAATTATTGCAAATCACTTTCTCATTGCTATTTGCAGCTACCTACATTCCTCAATTATTATTTATCGGTACTATAAAGCTCTACACACTCCAAATTACCTAGGCTCTTTACTATCTGTGTCCATTCTCAGTACTGTTTTAATGTACCAATTGCCACTCATAAGCTAACCCATTTTTGCCATTTTAAAGCCTTCACTCTCCCACCATCGAGCTTCTTCCTTCTTCCTACAATCTATAAAATTATCTCTTCTTTTTTTATTTTTTTAACTTTTTTTTTTTAATAAATTTATTTATTTATTTTTGGCTGCGTTGGGTCTTCGTTGCTGCACGCGGGCTTTCTCTAGTTGCGGCGAGTGGGGGCTACTCTTCCTTGCGGTGCGCGGCCTTCTCATTGCGGTGGTGGAGCACAGGCTCTAGGCGCGTGGGCTTCAGTATTTGCAGCACACGGGCTCAGTCGTTTTGGCTCGTGGGCTCTAGAGCACAGGCTCAGCAGTTGTGACTCGTGGGCTCTAGAGTGCAGGCTCAGTAGTTGTGGCACACAGGCTTAGTTGCTCTGCGGCATGCGGGATCTTCCCGGACCAGGGCTCGAACCCGTGTCCTGCACTGGCAGGCAGATTCTTAACCACTGAGCCACCAGGGAAGTCCCTCTTTTTTTAAAATAATAATCAGAGTTCACTTCTTCCAAGAAGTCTGTCTTCACTAAAAGCCTAGTTCAGGCTTAGCCTTAATTCACCTATTCATTCATCTATGAGCTCATTCAGTCATGAGTACCTGTTTCATGGCAAACACTGTGCATAAAGTAGATTTTAAATGTTCATCAGCTAAATGGATTCATGTAACCACAAATACTCCCATCTCCCACACAATCCAAGTACCAGTATTGTACAGATATACATCAAGGATTATATGAATTTCAGGAAGGTGCTAATATCTGATAAAGACCTGATAAGCCTCTTAGGATCATTCATAATTATTAATAAGACACCAGAAACAAGGTTAAAGAACTAAAGTAAAAACTCAGAAAAATATTTGGATTCTATGAAAACCAAAGAATTCATCATCTCTTTAAAAAAATAGAAAAAAGAACATTCCAGTAGTAAAAGGTGCACAGGATAAACAGGCAATTCACAGAATACGTGTAATATATTCTATTTCGCTAATTAGAGAATTGCAAATTAAAATAATGATATTCTTTTTTATCTGTTTTGTACCTGTGAAAAAAAAGTTCTCACCACCAAGGGCACACCTTGTTGTAAGAATATTAACTAGGATAGCTTTTCTAGAGAACAATCTGGCAAGTAAAAATAAGTAATATGCACATGTTTTGACCCAGAGATTCTACTTCTATAACTATTTCCCTAAGAAAACAAAAGCAGATGTATGTATAAGATGTATGTATACTCTTAGATGTAGATGTAGGTAAAAGAGCTTCATTGCAGAATTATTTATAGTAGTAAAAAAAAAAAAAAACCACAAATCCACTGATAAGGGATATATTAAATGTATCTAGTCATTTGGGATACTATGTAGCAGTTAAAAGAGACAAGGTAAAATTTTATATGTACATTATTACAAGAAAGAAACACACTATAGAATAGTATGAATATATTGAAACATTTCATATTAGAATCAACCCAGTGACATTATTACATGGATTACAGTGAATCTACTCCAGGTTATTTTTATATTACTTCCAAATGTGTCAAGACTGCAGTTGAAAATTTCTGGACTAAATTATCCTAACAGGCCCCTCCAGCTCTAATATTCTTTAATTCTAAGAACCTTTTACACATTTATCTTAGACAAAGTGTTATTACAAGACCCCAATCGGTCTTCCCTACATGTTTAAGTGCCCTTTATCTAAATGCAATGTGAAAATGCTAAAGTGTCCAGAATTTTAAATCTATGATGCAAAACCTGAGTTAACACTATCCTCTTGATTATCAATGACAATTTATGTTGCATACATACACTTATAGAAATCACAGATACAGTTACCTCTTACCTCAATAATAACATAAAGACCATTATATTGATATCTTGGAAAAAAAACTAAGAAAGATAATAGAACCCTTTGAACATTTAAAGAGATGAATAACAAGAAACGTGGCTTACATGGTACACAATATAAAAATACTAACCGCAAATCAAACCCTATTAGAGGGCAATCAGAGACCACAGTGCGGCCTCTGTGTAGTGGGCAGGACTGGGATTTAGAGTCAGAAGACCTGGCGATGAAGACCACTCTTCTGGCTCCAGAATCCAAGCAAATCAAATAACCTATCTGAGCCTCAACTGCTTCATTTCTAAAATGAACAGAAGGATAATAAATGTATTATATACAACATGTAAAAGGTGCCTAATACAGGGCCTGAGACAAAATCGGTTCTCAAATACTTGCCTAATAGAAGCAGGTGCATTATTATTGCTTTTATTAAGGTATCTAGCTTGTTCCCCTGAATTTTTGTAATACTGCATGTACAACCATCCTATTTAATTTTGATACTGCATGTTAGAAAGGGGTTTCTTGCTCCTTAAAAGTCTATTTGTTGCCATATTCTTTTCCACTATAAATATGCAAAAATATGTTATCTCAGAAACTCAGGGAGGAAGCATACTTACAAAGCACACCCCCAAAGCTCTGTGTTGCTGTCCTCTGAGCTCAGTGCTCTTCTTAGGCACATATGTCTGCCTCCTATCATTTCTTCATGAGGTTCAGGGCAAAAGGCCTAGTCAAATGGATGATCTTGGTTGCCCCTACACTTTCCCCAAACCACCTACAGATAAATGAAACAAGGAGTAAAACACACCTACAACCTTAATTTTTTTTAAACAATTAAAGACAAAAATAAGCTCACCCTATGTACAGTTTGTGTACATAGCAGAGAATATATCACATCAAGTCAGAGAACAGAGAAAATGTTCCTTGGATCATGCAAAAGCCCCACTGAAGCCACAGGAATTCTTCACACCCAAGTGCCCAGCCAGCATACTCCTCACTGGTGACTTCCGCCCATACCTGGTCATGCCTTGGGCAGGCTAGAGCATGTCGCAGCGTGAACTGTAGCCCAAGTCTAGCCAAAGGTACTATCCCTAAGCATGTCTCTCAGTGGGTAAACTAACTAAGGCAGGTAATGAAATTAACATGTTACTTCTGAATTTAATGGCCCGACTGTATTTCCAAGCCAGTAAATGAACTACATGCTAGCACTCCTAAAGGAAATATTTTATAAACTGCCCAGCTCTTCCTACATTTAGTATTGCAATTAAATAAGTAAAAGTAAAATGCCTTTGGTTTTAAGAGCTGTGGACAGAAATATTCTCAGTTCTTTGTGACGCCTTTCAAAGCAGTCTGTAAGAATCCACTAAAAATTATCCACAGAACTGCTGGTTGTCCACAGAAAAAGTCGATCTGGGAATACATCTGTCAACCACTCCAAGAAAAAAGGTATTCTCTTAATCAAAATATACAGTCAAGAGACAGTTCAAGTTGACCCAGAGGTCACGCAATGGCAGAGAGGACACAGGTATGATACATGCTTAACTCTTTTAACAAAGCAGCTACTACCTTCATTCTATGAGTCATAGACACCCCCAAATTTCTCTGTGCCAACATGAAACTACCAAAATTTTAATCTTCTATCTGTGCTGTCCAATACGTCACTAGCCATATGTGGCTTATGTGCTATAAATGTAAACTAGATGCAATACTTAGTAACATTTTTTAAAGTTTTTTAGGATGTAAAATATCTCAAGTTTCATACTGACTACAGGTGGAAATGAAAACATTTTGGATCTACTGTGCCAAACCAATTACTTAAAGAAATTTCACCAGCTCCTTTTTACTTGTTTAGTGTGAGTACTCGAAAATTTCACCTTGCATTGTGGCTCACACTATGTTTCTATTAGCACAGCTCTGTATAGTTAATAAAAATAACTAACAAATACTGAGCACTCCCAATGGCCCAGGCCCTGTGTTAGATACTCTACGTAACACTTGGCACAAGGCTACAAAGCGGTTTTACAAGATGTCCGCGGAAGTGACTGAGCTCCATCAAACCGACAAAGGATGCAGCTTAAATTCAATGTCAGGTGTTCCTACGAAATAACTCAAATAAGGGGCTGTTAAACAGCTGACACTGGGGCAACTCCCATGTTGGCATAGGAAAGACAAATCATTGATACAGCGTTCCCAAGGGTAGCAAATTTTTGTGACTCTAAAACATGTACAAAACGTCCAATTATATCCCAGGCCAGGCAAGTACACGCCAGAATGAGGCCAAACTCCTTGACAGCTCAAGCTTCACAGCTGCTAGTGGCAGGACAAGCTGCTCTCAAAAAGAGAACAATGAAGTTCAAACTCCCTGCATAACTTGACCAGGACCTGACTGTGGACACCCACGCCGAGGGAGGGGGGCGTCGGGGTGCCAGGCACGCCGTCTCCCCCAACTTTAGCACATACACCACCCATCCACGGCCCTACCCCAGATCTCCGGGCGGCTTTGGCGTCCCCACCCCTGGGACGAGGGGAAGCGGGACCTAAAACGTCTACGATAGGATAGGGAAGTGGTAAAGAGCAAGGGGACGGTTGGGCGCAGGTACCTGAGACAGAAGAGGACCCCAGGTCCTTAATGCCGGATCATTGCCGAGGCCCCACCCGGCTCCCGCGGCCACCAGTGACCCAGAAGCTGTAACTGACTGGACGCAGCGACGAAGCCGACTCTGCTCTCCCCAGACTCGGAGCTATGGCAACTTGAACTAGCCGCCCAGCCGCAGCAAGTGTACAGTGCCCCGCTGCTACCACTTGGCCCTCTGGGGGTTGTAGTCCGTCTCATGCTCAAAAGCAAGGAGTTACCAGGGGAGATCGGCCCCAAAAGAAACTGCATTTCCCAGGATGCCATACGACTGGCCTTGGGGTGACTTTTCCGGAAGAAGCCGAATTAGCTGGCACCTGAGTCCCTCGGCCGCGCCCTCTTGCCCTGTTCTTTTTTTTTTTAAAGGGCCAGTAATTCCTATAAGCGACAAACACCAGATAATGAGTTAAGAGAGCTGCTTTAGCCCTGACTCTAGCATAAGCAGACGTGTCTAAAATATTTACTTTGTAAAAAAATAACAAAAAAATCAAAGTAGCTGCAATACTAACACAAACTATGTTTCTTTTACTCCTTGGGGAACAGGGAAGCATAATTTTCAGCACTGAAATGTAAAAATCCCGTTAATACCAGGGCCCAATGTCTTTTCATTTCTTTTTCTTTTTTAATTTAATTTAATTTATTTATTTTTATACAGCTGGTTCTTATCAGTTATCTATTCTATACATATTAGTGTATATATGTCAATCCCAATGTCTTTTTCTAAAGGCTCACAAATTCTTAGAACTGGAAGGGAACAGGGAAGATTATCTAATTAAACCTTTTAGGCCTGGAAAGAGTAAGTGACTCGCCTAAAACCACACAGTTCATTAATGGCAAACCCAAGGTATATGAGGCTGTAACTTCATTGCTGCTGCTACCTCAGTCGTTCTAGAACATGAGAGAGACATATTCCACTCAGAGAAGTCGGTTTCAGTCATGAAAAGGTGATGATAAAAACCTCGACAAAAAATTGAACTCTGGAAAAGCTACGAAGACGGGAAAGTCAAATTAGTCACCTGGAGCTTTGTTCCTTTCTGCTCTGCCAGAAAGACCATTGATTCTTTCCTCCTCAAGGCTAAGGTCAAATTTTACTTTATCTGTGAAAGCTTTCCTGGCTACCTCAAGAAGAGCCAGATCACATTTTTTAACTATGCAGTTTCCTTATTCTAATAATTCTGTACCATAATTATCCATTTCCCAGTTGGTCTCTTCCACTAAATTCTAAGTCCCTCCTGTGTTTACAGGATCTTAACCTATTAAAATTGTTATTTCTCTTCTCAGCCTTTCCTCACTTCACACTCTTCCTTCATATTTCTCTCTCTCTCTCTCTCTCTCTTTCTCTTTGTCTCTCTCTCTCCCCCACTCCTGCCCAGGCATGTATGCACACAAAATCATAAATAATATATATTAGAATTATTCAAATATTTTCTCTGGACAACACTGAGGTAAAGTTTATTTTATATTCAGCTTCAAAATAAAATAATTCTTCTAAAGATCTACCTATGTACTTGCATCTGTCTTCAAGCTATTTGCTCAAAGTTGTGTTCAAGAATGTGCTCCACCTGATACTGAAATTAAGGTGATTCAGAACAGCCTTAAACTTGCTCCATATGCATGTGGAAGCATAATAATTACTCCGTTTATATGTATATATGTTTATATATTCACATATATTTGATTTTTCAAAACAAATATATCATTCATTTAATTCAGCAAATGTATGCTGAATCTTTCTATGATCCAGACATTGTATTAGACACTGAAGATGCAGTAAAAATGAGGAGGTAAACAACATAGTCTCTGCCCTCATGTTACTCAGAGTCAAGTGAGGGGAAATAGATTATTAAACAAATTATTACAAACCCAGGTGAGAGTACCACATAGGTTTCTATAGATAGACATAAAAAAACTTCCTGAGGAATTGATATCTGATTAACTGCAGGAAGAATGACTACCAAAAAAAGCTAATGTAATCTTGGGATGCATTAATAAAAGCTGATTTTTCCACAACCTCTCTTCCCTGGTTCAACCACATTTAGAAAATTGGATTAAATTCTGGGGACCCCATTTTTAAAGTGATATTAACAAAAAAATAGCAAAATCAGAGGATACAACTGGGACTGATGGATAGAGAATCAGATTTGAGTTCAATATGATGAAGAAATTTTAAAATACATTGTTAAATTTATAGCACCTTTTGTCATATGGTGTGCTCTCAATACACAGATATGATATCCAGAAAAAATACAGTGAAGTCAGATCATAGACTCTTTCTCCTTCTTAACAAAAGAGATAAAATAATAAAGCCAATTAAAAAAAGAAAGATTTTACACAAAATGTGCCTGTAACTACCAAATGACCTTAATTGCTTTTAACTGATATGGTGGGCACACATTATCCAACCCCAAAACCATAGTCAAGATGAATCACCTGAATTTAGAGGTGGAAAAACCCACAAGGATTACCACCTTCAGTGCATAGTCTTTTTTCACAAACAATGTTAATAGAGTCACAGAGAGGTTACATGATGTATTTGGTTTGCTAGGACTGTCATAATAAAATACCACTGAATGGGTGGCTTAAACAACAGAAATCGATTTCTCACAATTCTGGAACCTGCAAGTGCAAGATCAAGACGTCAGCAGGTTCAGGTCCTCCTGAGGCCTCTTTCCTTGGCCTGAGATGGTTTTTCTCTCTGTGTGTCCTCATGTGGCCATCTCCCTGTGTGGGCAGTTGCCTGGAGTCTCTCTTCTTATAAAGACACCAGTCACGTTGGATTAGGGCCCCACCCTCATGACCTCATTAAACCTTAATTACCTCCTTAAAGGCCCTATCTTCAAATATTGTAACACTGAGGGTTAGAGCTTCAACATATGGGATGGGGGAGCACAGTTCAGTGCATAACACATGATTTCCCCAAAATAGTACCTATTCAGGATTAGTGTCATCAGTGATCCTCCCACCACACAATACCTTGATAAAATCAGATGTGGTGGATATTTTTTACATACCTCACCCACATTTCCCCTTTACTGGGAATGCTCCTACCCATAGCATTGGGCTCCTGAAGCTTTGTTTATATTATGCAAAGCCCCTATCTCTCTGACCATGGGTGGTTGGACAGGGGACAGATACTTGAAATAATTTGGCCCAATTATGCTCTTTATCCTTTAAAACTGGGACTCAAGCATTTAATTCGTTATGTGAATAGTCTTGATGTACAGGTACAAGCTGAAGTTGTCATAGGGAGGTGACCATTTTCAACTGTGTTCAAGGAGAAACAGAAATCTAATCCACAGAGAAAGAGAGAGAGAAACAAATGGGTAAAGCAGCAGGAGTAAACTGTGCAGCCCCAGAGGAAATAAGCCTAAGAGAAGAGGGCCTTGCTTCCTGACAACTTCCAAGTTCCTGGCTCCAATCCCACTTGTATTATTAAAAGTGTTATTCCCACTTGTATATCCTGTACTTGTGACCCAGGATACACTAGAGGCAGCTGGAGGTGGTTAAATGCACAGATTTCGGAGCCAGACCACTCGGGTTCAAATCTTAGCTATAATACCTGTCAACTGTGTGACCTCAAGCACATACTTAATCACTCTGTGCTTTCAATTCTTCCTCTGCAAAATGTGGATGCTAAGAATTGTACATAATATGTAGGGTTGTTTTGAGGATAAAATTAATTAATGTGTGTGAAGGACTTAGCCTAGTGCCTAGCCCATAGTAAGCAGTCAATACAGTTTAACTGATATACACTATGATATCCTAAAATGTTAGTTCCATGAACATTGGGACCTTGTTTATTGCTTTGTTTTAGGTACTTAGAAAGAATAATAGACCATGTTGCCTTGTGATGATTTCCCTTTTGAAGCTTAAGATAAGTTCTACCGACTAAAATTCAAAGAGCCTTGACTAAGATGACACTGGTGAAGCCTAACTGTCCAGCCTGTGAGAGCTGAGGTATTAATGTCACATCTAGTTTTTGTTTGAGCAATTTCATCAAAAACCCTTTTGAACCACACCAAATATTAAACATCTAGATGGGCTAATCAATAAAGAGGTTGTGGGATGAGCCTAGCCTGAAAGCATTGAC
Source organism: Balaenoptera ricei (assembly GCF_028023285.1). NCBI lineage: Eukaryota > Metazoa > Chordata > Mammalia > Artiodactyla > Balaenopteridae > Balaenoptera > Balaenoptera ricei. Next base: position 166,122,203 of record NC_082640.1, read on the forward strand.
ATGAACCTCACAGCCCAACTCTGCTGTTGTGTGGCAGACAGAGGCAGTGGTATTTCAAGTAGAAAGGGCAGAAGTTTGTTCTACCCATATCTTGCAAACTCATACTACTGTGAAATAACAGCAGAAAACTGATTATTTCTATGTGACAAGAAAATATATTTGAAATACTAACCAAATTTTCCCCAAGTATTTTCTTGTCCCCTTGGCTCCCTCATCCACTCACCTCCATTTCAGGCAGCTAAGCTGTGCTGTGCTTATGGCTCAGAGAAGGGATGTGACCACAGGAAGCAGAAAGGGAGAGGAGGCGAAAGAGAATAAAAAGAAGAAAAAAAGTAGCCTCTTCCTGACTCTTGAGCATTAAGCCTAGAGATCCTCAGATAAGACTGGCTATATAATTTGTGAGGCCCAGTGCAAAATGAGAACACGAGGCCCTGTTCAAAACTGATTAAGGATGTCAAAATGGCAACAGCAGAGCATTAAACTAAGATCAAGGTCTTTCTGAGTGCAGGGCCCTGTGCAGTTACACAGATTACAAACCCATGAAGCCAGCCCTGCTTTCAGAAAGGAGTTGTGGAAGCAAAGAATTTGGAAGCAAATATGAACAAGAGAAGTCCCCACAAAAGAAAAGCTATTCCTGACTGGAATTGTCATAAGAAACAGAGAAGAGAGCCCTAGGATGGGAGGTTGGGGGTTGAGGGGCAGACCTGATGGTGTTGGAGGAAAGCCCATGTCCACAGAGCACTCAGCCTCCACTCAAGCAAGTACCATTCATAGCCTGAACCTAGCTGTCCTGCCCATTGGCATTAGGGGAGGATGTCTCTTCAAAAAGCATGCATTTTGCCCAGTGATTTTCCAGCCCAAGTAATGACCATCTGTACCATTAGACTTTGCTCGGTTCTGTCTAGCCATCATAGAGTGTCAAGCTCCCTCATAATATCACAGGACAATTATAAGTCCTAAGAAGGAAGATGGATCACCAAAGTGGGACGCTATTGGTAAGGTAAAGAGGAAATCCCCAGCAACCTAATTTGTTAGGACTGAATGAAACTACTCAAAATTCTCTCTGAACCAAGACAGTGGTGAAAGCCACTCTCTTTACACCAGCATGAGATGATCATAAATGGTCATTGACTCTCTTTTTTTATTATAATTATTATTATTATTTATTTATTTTTGGCTGCGTTGGGTCTTCGTTGCTGTGCGCGGGCTTTTCTCTAGTTGCGGTGAGCGGGGGCTACTCTTCATTGAGGTGCGTGCGCTTCTCATTGCGGTGGCTTCTCTTGTCGCGGAGCACGGGCTCTAGGCGCGCGGGCTTCAGTAGTTGTGGCTCGCGGGCTCTAGAGCGCAGGCTCAGTAGTTGTAGCACACGGGCTTAGTTGTTCCGCGGCATGTGGGATCTTCCCAGACCAGGGCTCAAACCCGTGTCCCCTGCACTGGCAGGCGGATTCTTAATCACTGCGCCACCAGGGAAGCCCGGTCATTGACTCTTTATGCATCAAGTTTCAAGATAACTGCAAGTCTAATAAGAGTTGAAATAAAATATAAGATGTTGCAAAAGTGGTATCGCCTGCTACTCCAGAATCATCTTCAGCCATTCATTGTGTAGAAGCACTGTTGATCCTGTAATATTCTTTCTAGCCATACACTTCCTAATTATAGGTATTTGTCACTGTCAAGAACATCACAAATATAAAACAGCAATTTTTATGCATTTAAATCAAAACGAAAAACTGTTAATGTACAAAACCAAAATTGTAAGACATTTTTGTAGTTAAATAATATAGCCTATGTTCCACTTTAATAGGCACCTTTTGAAAAAAGACAAAACACATAGAGTAATTCATTGCTAAGTACCACTTTCTGATATTTGAACCATGCCAATGGTCGTCCTACATAAAGGAAAATGTAATGTTCTATAGCCATTTGCATTAATCTGTTGTATTTTAAAGGATTTTTGTGTGTTTAATGGATCTGAGTGCAAACACTTCCCTTTATTTAAACTGATTCAGCTTCTCATCCTGTGTGTTTATTTGCCCCAGGTTAAAAGTTATGCTAAGGAAAGAAAATTGCTTTATTATCATACCAATTTGTTGAGCAGGCTATTAGAACATAGCCTTTCGCTGAGGGCTTATTCTAGTTTACTAAATTGAAACTGGTTGACATAGGAAATTTCCCCTACATTATGATCGCCACTAAGCCAATTTTATGCTGTCTAAATTTTGATTAAAATGTTACAGATTTCAACGTACCATTTCTGTTCCCAATAAAGATGGAGTAGGAGAGACCAGACTTACCCTACACCTGAATCAAACAAAAATACACGCAAAATATATGAAACAATGCTTTTCAAGACAGTAGACATCAGACAAAGAAGGGCAGAGAGATAGGAAACAAATAAGGTAAGCCTTATGATTGCCACAACTTACTGCCTTGAGAACATTTCCTGGTCATGGTGCAAGGAGAAGGAACTCAGGAAGAGCCCAGCAGATGCTCTGAATTGAAGAAACAGAGCTGAGTCGGGGAAGACCAGTGTAGCTGGAGTTTGCAGAAGAAACCAGAGTGGAGAGAACCACATAGACAGAAAACTCCAGAGAACTCCATGGTGTGTTCAGCAGAGTATGAATCATCACATTTATGTGAAGAAACTGAGGCTGGAGACAGAAGCACCTTACAAGACTGGAGGGAAAAGTGCCTGTCACTCACAGGACCAGGAATAGTGACTATTCCTACCTGCCAGATTGAAACACCTCATAATTCATGGAGCATTAGGTAGAGTACACAGAAGAGTCTTATCTCAGGGCTGGGGAATAATTAGCAACAGATTAAATGCTACTCTGGTCCCACCTAACAAACCTTGAAAGCAAAATCCAAAAATATCAAAGTTTCCAAGTAATTTAATCATATCTGACAACAAATCTCAACTTTATGTGAAATCAAATAATTCAGTACCAACAGGGTTAAAATTTACGTCAGCCATCCAAATAAGGTTATCAGGCATATAAAGAAGAATGAAAATGTAACCCATTTAAAAAAGAAAAATCAACCAATCTAAACTGACCCAGAGCTGACAAAGATGTTAGAATTATCAAACATTGTTGGGGGTTGAATTGTGCCCCCCGAAAAGATATCTTGAAGTTCTAACACCTGGCACCTGTGAATGTGACCTTATTTGGAAATAGAGTCTTTGCAGGTATTCAAGTTAAATTGAGGTCAGAGTGGATTAGGGTGGACCCTAATCTAATGACTGGTGTCCTTATAGGAAAAGAGAAATATGAACACAGAGATACACAGAGAGAACATCTTGTGATGATAGAAGAGAAATTGGAGTAATGCAAGCCAAGTGATGCAAGTCAAGGATTGCTGGCAACCATCACAAGCTGGAAGAGGCAATGAAGGATCCTTCCCTAGAGCTTTCAGAGACAGAACACCCCTGCCCACACCTTGATTTTGGACTTCTAGCCTCCAGAACTATGAGTGAATTAATTTCTGCTGTTTTAAGCCACCAAGTTTGTGGTTCTTTTGTTTCAGCAGCCCTAGGAAACTAATCCAGACATCAAAATAGTTACTGTGATTTAGATATTCAGAAATTTACATAGAGACAGGGAAAATACGTTAAATCCCAAATAGAACTTCTAGATATGAAAACTTTACCTGAGATGAAAAATACACTGGTAAGACTAGTGGCAAATTAACTCTTTCAGAAAAAGAAAAAAAGAATACTGAATGTGAAAACATAGCAAAAGAAACTGTCTAAATGAAAAATAGAAAAAGAAAAGTTTCGATATAAAAAGCATCAATGAGCTCTTTGTGGGACAACTTCATTCAGCCTAATGTAAGTGTAATAACTGGAATCGCCAAAGGAGTAAAGAGAGGTAAGGGGATAGAGAAAGTATTCATACATGAAGAAATAAAGCCTGAAATTTTTTCAAATTATAAAATTTGAAAACCATAAATGCACAAATCCAAGACCCTCAAAATATTGCATAAGAAAGATGAAGAAAAATACATCAAGGCACAGGATAAAATGACTCTTAACCAGTGATAACAAAAGTCTTAAAAGCGCCCTATGGGAGAAAAAAACATGTTGCAAAAGAACAAAGAAAAATGACAGAAGATTTGCCCTTGGAAACGATGCAAGCAACAAGACAATGAAGCCATATTTTGTAAGTACTGAAAAGAAAAAATACTGTCAGTCTATGACTCTATACTAAGCAATGATACCCTTTAAAAATGAAGGCAAACTAGCACTTCTCAGACACACAAAACCTGGCATAATTTATAACCAGAAGATCTGTACTACAAGAAACGTTAAATTCTTTCAAGCAAAAGCCAGGTGACAGTAGAAAATACAGCTCTACATGCACTCAGGAATGAAGACTAGAAAGGATAACTAAATGAGTCTTTTTTTATGACTTAAATTTCTTTGAAAGATAACTGGTTATCTTAACAAAGATAATAAGAACATATTGTAGAGTTTATAGCTTATGCATAGGTAAAATGTACGGCAACAGAAGCATAAAGGCCAGGAAAGGAGAAATGGACATAACACCGTTATAGGGTTCTTAAACCATACATAAAGCAGTGTAATAGCAGCTGCAGGTAGACTCTGATAACTTAAAGACATCCACTATAAACCCTAAAGCAGGCACTATAATAACCAAACAAAGAGTTATAGCTAAGAGTCAACAAAGAAGATGAAATGGAATCATAAAAACTCCTGAATTAATCCAAAGAGGTTAAAAAAAGAAAAGGAAAAAGGGATCAAAGAACAGATGGGATGAATAGAAAACCAGGAGCAAGATTACAGACTGAAACCTAATATCAATAATGGCATCAAATGTAAATGATCTATACAATCTAAATAAAAAGCAAAGATTGAAAGCAAAACCTGCTTTCAATCTGCTATTTATAAGAAATGGCACTTCAAATATAAGGATGCAAAGAGGTTGAAGTAAAAGTATAGAAAAAGAATAGCATGGTAACACTAATCAAAAGAAAGTTGGATTGTCTCTATAACATAAAAAAGTCAATTAAAGAGAAAAGGACATCACAAGAGATAAAAAAAGTACATTTAATAATGATAAAGGCATCAATTCACCAAGAAAATAAAAGAGTTGTAAATAGTTGTATATTTAATAGTAGAACTTCAAAACATATGACTCAAAAACTGATAGAAATACAATGGAAAAAAAGACAAATCCCCAATTATAGTAAAAAAATTTTAGTACCCATGTCTCAATAATTGACATAACAAGTAGACAGAAAAATCAGCAAAAATATAGATGACTTGAGCAACACTGTCAACAACTTGATCTGTTGTCATTTGTAGAACACATTCAGAATACACATTTTTTTCAAATACACACTGAACATTTGTCAAAATAGACCTTATTCTGAGTCTCACTAAATCTAAAAGTTCTCAAGTTATACAAACTATGTTCTCTCTCTACAGTGGAACAAATTTAGAAATCAATAACAGAATAATATGTGGAAAATCCCCCAATATTTGGAAACTAAATAACACACTTCTAAATGACCCAGAAATCAAAGAAGACATCAAAAAAGAAAATTAGAAAGTATTTTCAGCTGAATGAAAATAAAATTACAAGATATCAAAACCTATGAGATGTCTCTAAAGCAGTACTTACAGGGAAAATCTATAGCACTATACAATATTATTTTTTAAAAAGGTCTCAAATCAACGACCTCAGCCTTCACCATAAGAAACTAAGAAAAGAAGGGCAAATTAAACCCAACAGATGCAAAAGAAAGGAAATAATAAAGATCTGAGCAAGTATCAATGAAATAGAACATAGAAAAACAATAGAGAATCTATGAAACAAAAAGTTGCTTCTTTGAGAATATAAAATTGATAAACCTCTAGACATACTTATCAGGAAAGGAAGAGAGAAGACACAAATAGCAGTATCAGGTATGAGAGTGCTGACATTAGAACAGATTATACAATATGAAGAGGATAAGAGAATATTATGAACACATTTATGACAATAAGTTCAAAAATTTAGATAAAATGGACAAATTCTTTGTAAGACACAAACTGTTAAAGCTGCCTCAGGAAGAATTAGATACACTGAATAGCCCTACCACCTATTTTTAGAAATTTAATTCGAAGTTAAAAACCTTCCAACAAGTAAAACTCAATGTCCAGATAGCTTCACTGGTGAATTCTACCAAATAACTAAGAAAGAAGTAATATCGATTCTACACAAGCTTACACAAATTTGAAGAGGAGGGAATATTTTCTAACTTATTCTATGATGGCAGAATTAGCCTTATACAAAAACTAAACAAACACATTACAAAAAAGAAAATAACAGTTAACATCTATGCAAAACTCAAAACCAAATTTTAGAAAATTTAATCATAAAATAAATAAAAAACTTAATATGTCATGATCAAGTGGGGTTTATCCCTGGAATGCAAAATGGGTTTAACATTCAAAAATCCATCACTTTTATTCACCACATTAACAAACTAAAAAAGAAAAATGCTGACTCATCTTAACAGATGCAGAAAGAGCATTTGACAAAATCTAATACCTATTCCTGATTAAAAACTCTAAGAAAAGGAGAATAGAAGGAAAGTTTCTCAACCTGATAAAAAGCGTTTATGGAAACTGTATAGTTAACATCATATTTCATGATGAAAGAATGATTTCCCCCATATGATTAGAAACAAGATGATAACTGCCTTTAATCTTTCTACTCAAAATTGTACTGGGGTTTCTAGCCTGTGCAGTCCAATAAGAAAAAGAAATGAGAAGCATCCAGATTGGAAAAGAAGTAAACGATCTATACTCAGACAATACAACTCATCTATGTGGATAAATTGGATGGAATCTATGAAACAGCTTCTAGAACTAATAAGTGAATTTTGTGATATGGCAGCCAAGCTATCAGATAACTGCAGCCCTAGCCGTCATTTTGTTTGCAACCTCATGATAGACCTTAAGCCAGAGCATCCAGTTAGACCTCTCCCAAATTGCACCACAGAAACTCTGAGGTTTAAGCCAACATTTAACATTTTGGGGTTATTCATTGTGCTGCAACAGATAGCTAATATAGCCATTGCCTATTCATTCATTTAACATTTATTATTTCCTAACTCTGAGCTAGGCACTGTTCTTGGTGTTAGGGATACAGTGGCCAAAAAAAAAAAAAAAAAAAAAAAGCAAGGTTCCTGCTTTCATGGAGCTTATATTTTGATGGGGATGGGAGAGCAGCAAGAGACAGGCAATAAATGAGTAAACTAATTAATAATAATAACCAGAGATAAGTGCTTTGGTGAAGTAATATGATGGGGGGATCATTACTTGAGAAAGGTTTTTCCAGAGAAACTTACGATATTTAAACAACAACTTGAATGATGTGACAATCTGGGGACAAATTGTTCCAGGCATAGAGTTCAACAATAGCAAAGGCCCAGAGGTTATAATAAACTTGTCTCTTTCCAGGTCCAGTAAAGTGATGGTAAGGGCTGGATCTTGAAAAATAGGAATCAGCAAACTTGTCTTCTAGGTCAAATCCTGCCCGAGTCCTGTTCCAGTACAGCCTACTAGCTAAGAATGGCTTTTACATTTTTAGAGGGTTGTATGAAAAAGAAGGAGAAGAAGATGTGACAAAGATTCTACGTGGTCCACAAAGCCTAAAACATTTAGGTTCTTCACAGGAAACTTTCTTCACAGGAAAAGTTTACAGGCACCTATAGTAGGATTTCATTGGTTAGTATAAAGAATTTATACTTAATTTTCTTTAAAATTTTTTTTTATTTCTTCTTTTTATTGTGGAATAGTATTCCATTGTATGGATGTATGACTCTTTGTTTATCTATTACCTAGTGGAAGAACATTTGGGTGATTTCCAGTTTGGAGGGATTATGAACAAAGCCACTACAAAAATTGAAATACACATATTTAAAGTGCACAGTTTGATGGATTTTGGCAAATGCATACATCCACTTACGTCCAGTCTAATCAAGATGTAGAACATCTCTATCAATATAACCGCCATGAGTTCTCCGCTGTCCTTTTCCAGTCAATCTCCCCTAACCATTATTCTGATTTCCTTCGCCATAACTTTCCCCCGCCGTCCCAGAAGTTCATATAAATGGAACCATATAGCATGTGAGAAGATGCTATATGATGCTATACGCTCCTTTTACCCAAGAAGAATTAGTAAGCAATTGAAAGCTTTTGAGAGGGAAATTGGCACAATCTGATATTTATTTTAAATTATCTTCTTGGCTACTGTGTGAAGGATGATGAGTAGACAATAGTGTGCCCCTTAAGTATTCTTCTTCTTCCCATCTTCTGGGGGGATATATGGCTCGATAATATTCCTGGCCAGACCAGAATTTACACGTCGACTTCAACTCCGTATCGCAAAGCTGGATTCAAGAGTTCCATTCAAGGCACTCGAACAGTTTCTGCCGTTCCCGGTTCTCCCGGCAGGTGGCGCCAGAGCCCAGTTCCTGCCCTGCCTCGCCGAGTTCGCGCGCTGCAGTGAGAGCCGGACCCCGCCGAACGCCGCCAGACGGCTCCCCGCGGCGATTTCTGCGCTAGTGGCCGCGCGCCCCCAGCGGTCCGGGTTTGCGCTGAAGTTGTGGAGCCGTGAGGATCCCCCGTGGGTGTTGCGCCCCGGCCTCGGCCGCACCTCGGGCTGGCAAGCCACGTGTGCCCGCCTCGGACCCTCGGCAGAGGCGTCCTAGGCCAGGAGGAGCTGAAGTTCTGCGACAGCGGCGTCCGCCCCGGGACGGTCCTCTCCGCTGCAACTGTCTCTGGATAGAGGGTGCGTGCGGGTGGATCCCGACAGGCAGCGCTCTGGGGAGGCTACCCACCCATGGGAAGAGGTGGCCCGTTGGGTCTAGAGCCGAGGAAAGGAGGGGGCGTCTAAACTAGGCTTTGGAGGGAAGTAATGGGAGAGGCGCGTGAGGCAGGTTGGAGAGCGGAGGGCACAGCCCGGACCGGCGCTGATTGTCAGGGAACAGACGGAGCGGGCTGAGTGGCTTGGGGCGAGGAAAGTGAAGTAAGTAAGCTTGTTTGGGTGGAGGGTTGCCTAGGGAAACGGAGCACTTGAGAGCCTCTTCTTTCCCCTCTCCAGCCTCCTCTTCGGTGCTGAAGTCACGACCCCATCGATTTCTCCTTCCTCCCACCCCTCCCGCTCTCCTTCAGCCTGAGGGAACCCGAGGCGCAGAGGGCTGAGAATGAGGCGATAGAGGAGGATGGAGACATAGCCTTGGAGCCCCGAGGACAATGAGGCCGACGCCCCTGCTGCAGCTGGCGCTGCTTCTTGTCCTGCCCAGGAGCCTGAGGGGGAAAGGGTGTCCTTCTCCGCCCTGCAAATGCCACCAGGAGGACGACTTCAGAGTCACCTGCAAGGATATCCACCGCATCCCCAGCTTACCGCCCAGTACGCAGACCCTGTGAGTACCTGGGAGAGGAGAGGGGAGGACCCAGGGGCCAGAGTCAGCTGGGAAAGGTGGATGGAAGTGCACAAAGAGAGAGGGTTGAGAGGGTTGTGTGTGCGTGTGTGTGCGCGCGCGCGCGATGAGTAAAAACTCCATCGACCAAACGTGGGATTGCTGCCGCTCGAGTTACTCATAACACAGAAAAAGTTAACGAAATTTTAGTACAAGATGAAAAGTGAGAGTTGTTCTTTCTAAAGAGCTGCTGTTCTGCACTTTGCCTACTCCCAGCCCTGGCTGAATCTTAATTTTACTTAAGATGTAAATAAGATTAATAGCAACTCAAAACCGGATCCTTTTGATCTTATTTTGGGTGATGAAAATTGCAAAAAAAAAAAAAAAAGTGTTTCAACTTTTAATCTTTCTAGATGGGAAATTATCTTAGCAGGTCTCTTGGTTCATCAAACAGTTGACAAAAATTTAATCAGGGCTCTTTTAAAAGCACAGTCGTCCCTCCGTATGCCTGGGGGATTGGTTCCAGGACCCCTGTGTACACTAAAATCCGAGGTGCTCAAGTATAGCATTTGCATATCACCTATGCACATCCTCCTGTATACTTAGATCATCTCTAAATTACTTATAATACCTAATACAATGTAAATGCTATGTAAATAGTTGCCAGTGTGGGGCAAATCCAGGTTATGCTTTTTGGAACCTTCTGGAATTTTGTTCCCCCGAATATTTTCAATCCAGTGTTGGTTGAATCTGCAGATATGAAACCTGCCCAGATGGACGGTCAACTGAATATCCTTTATACTTTATCTGAAACTCACTTTGTATGAAGTATCTGAGTTACTTACTCAAATGTGAGATACCCACTGATGTAGTGCATCCAAAAATCTCCTTTGGGATTGGCATGGTAGAGGTATAAAGAGATGAAATTTCATAAAGTACATTTTTATCTGCGTGTTAAATGTTACCAGATTAGAAACTTGATGTTAAATGAGTTTTGTGTACGTCTGTTCCTTAACAGACATTGAAATCAACGATTGAAAGGATAATTGTAAACAAGGGAAGAAGGCTTTCTTGGGTGATTAGAAATAGAACAGTAGGAAAGAATAGTAAGACAATCTGGTTTTACTATTTACTTAACTGGTTAAACCCAGTTCAGGTACGAAAGCTCAGGTTATTAAAGAAAATGTAGGTAAATGAAAAGCAATGGTGAAGTTGTATTTAAGATTTCCTCAAGAATTCAGCTCATAGGGACATTCAACAGTGGGTTATGAATGTTTCGGACACAGGTGTGTATTTCTATGCTGCGATATCTCAGTTTCTTATCTCACCTGGATCAATTAGTGCAATAACATCCAGTGAATAACATTCATTCTTGGGCTTCCCTGGTGGCGCAGTGGTTAAGAATCCTCCTGCCAGTGTGGGGGACGCGGGTTCAAGCCCTGGTCCGGGAAGATCCCACATGCCACGGAGAAAGTAAGCCCGTGTGCCACAACTACTGAGCCTGTGCTCTAGAGCCTGAGAGCCACAACTACTGAGCCTGCGAGCCACAGCTACTGAAGCCTGCATGCTTAGAGCCCGTGCTCCTCAACAAGAGAAGCAATGCAGTGAGAAGCCCGCACATCAGAACGAAGAGCAGCCCCCGCTCTCTGCAACTAGAGAAAGCCTGCGTGCACCAACGAAGACCCAATGTAGCCAAAAATTAATTAATTAATTTATTTATTTATTTAAAAAAAAACATTCATTTTCCATGCTGCCACTACAGAATAAAATACGTCCTTATCCTCTTGATTAAACCCCTGCATTGACTCCCCATGTCTCCCATGATAAAACTCTTTTGTACAACCTACAAGATCCTTTAAGACCTAGCCCAGTCTTTCAAACCTCATGGCTCCTACTCTGTCACACTTTCCACTCCTACTGAACAGAATTTCTGGCACTTTCCCCAAAGTTCTTTGCTCTCACAACTAACTGCCTATGCCTTCCCTTCCACATTCTCTTCCCTCTGCCTAAAGCGACTTTTCCCTTTTCTTCATCTGGCTAATGCCTACTCCAAGAACCAGATTAGGTGTCAACTCCTTCAGGAAGCCTCTCCTGGCCCATGACCCCTAGGCTGGGTGAGCTGCCTTCTCCACAACATTCTGTGCATTAACCCTGTCCTAGCCCTTACACACAGCTTTTCTGTAACTTGTTATTTCTTTGAGTGCCTGTCTAAGCAGGACGTGAGCTTCTCTAACACAGGGACCCTGTCATTCAACCCTGGAACTACTTTGATGCTCAAAAAAAAGCTTGTTAGGTGAATGAAAGAACAAACAAATATGCTGGTCTCAGATTGTCTGCTGTGTGTGGGGAGAAAGGAGGCCAGAGACATCACGAGTTCAGAGACTTCTTTAAAGGGAGCAGAACTTCAACAGTCATTGAAGAGAAACGTGGCTCTGGCAGTGGAAGGGAAGTTGGAATCATTCTGTGTATGGTTCCACCAAGTGACGAGGAGACAGGTAATGTCAGAGAAAGCAATGAAATCAGAGTCAGGATACACATCTCTTCCTCCCTCTCTCACTAACTGTGAAATTAGGTGAGATAATTTGTGTGGCAGGACCCAAGTCTCCTTCAGGGTAAAAGGGAGGGTTCCATTAGGGTCTTTCTGATGCCTGTGATGCAATGAGAATAGTCTGAGGGAATCCACTGAATCACTGGATAAAGGCAGCAGTGGGGAGACTCTGACCTTGAAAACAGTGGGAAGGTGGGGGGAGGGAGGGCAGGAGGGGAGCTATGCTGAAGAATGAAGTTAACCTGAGATAGAGAAGAGAAAATTGATGAAAAGTATAGGTTAAAGAGCATGCTAATTTGAACGATGACCACAACCCTGGGCAAAAGTAGCAGAATGATTTTCAAATCTTTTGGGGGCAGTAGAACTCTTCTGTGAAAGGAAAGCTTATGAGAGAAGTCAAATATGTAAAGCTAACAATCATACTGTGCTTATTCCTGTTCTCAGTACTTTATACCAACTCACCCATTGAATCCTCACAAAATCCAATCGAGTAGACGATTTTATCACTCTCATTTTATAGATGAGAAAACTGAGGCACAACAGAAGTGAAGCTATTTGCTTAATGTCACACAGCTTGTAAGTGGTACTGCCAGGATGTGAAATACCGCAGAGCTGCACCCTGAACCCCCTGCTTTCAGAGGAAAATGGGTCTCACCCTGCCAGCTCTTGCCCAGTACGGTCGTGAGGCTTTGGAGAAAAAAGTTTGAAAGCTAGTGATGTCCAATAAGCCACAGATAACCTTGGGGGCTATTGTCCCTAGAAATACGCAGTAACTCAGAAAATGGGAGGTTAAGAGGAAAATAAAACAAGGAAAGAAAGAAGGAGGGAAAGAAGAAATTGGGAGGGAGGATTGGGACAGACGGAGGAAAAGAAAGACTATATCTATCGTACAAGGCCTTCCCTGCTGGAGCAAACCAGATCCTTGTCATTAAAAACTCGTTCTGAGCGGTAACCCCTTTTCCAAATACAGATGCTGTTTAACCATTGCCTAGCCATTTTACAAATTACTATGGTGCAATTTTCCCTAACCCTTACCTTCTATCCACATAGTATGGTGCTGAAAGGTAAAGAGATTGCCTCTTTCTTCACCACCCATACACCTGTCACATGGGCTGGGTGGGAGTTATACTGTTTATGGTTCCCACTGAAACAGTGGTTCTGAATCTTTTCTTCCACTTCCCCCCTCCAAATGGGCATGATACACTCTCTTTATAACAGTGGTTCTAACTAGGTGAGAAGTGAGGGAGAGCTGGTATCCCTACTCCCCGGTGGAACATTCTAGAATCTTTGATATACAGGTAGTCTGAAAAAATTGCTCCTTCCAATTGAGAATTACTGATTTAAGGGAACGTTAATGAAGCAAGAAGAATAAAGTTAAAAATTTAAGTTTTCATGTATAATTATAGATCATATTACCTTAACACCAAGGATAACAAGATTGACCCATCACTCTCATTCAGAGAGTTGCCATTTGCTACTTCTGTGTATAAGAGACCATCCCTTCTCTGAATGAGGAGGTGGATGAGGTTAGACGGCTGTTCTGGATTTGTGTGGATTCTTCCTCAAGAAAGTGCTGCCTTACCTCGCCTTGTCCTTTTAACCCACCTGCTTTTAGTTTTATGATGGTGACAATCATTGCCTCCACCCCCTCCATCCCCCGCCTTCCAGGGTCTAGGGCTTCAGTGAAGTAGTGGTTTGTCCATCACGCACTTGTGTGGCTTCAGAAATGTTTCTGAAGGAGTTGTAGCTATTGTTTTCGGGTTCTGGATTTTACTTCAGTTTTTAGTCATTTGCATTCTGTATCTGTGTCTCTAATTGATGGCCTGTCCTGGTGTCTTCTAAACTGAAGATGGTAACTCACCATCTTCAGGATTTTTGCCTTATCTGTGTTCTACCTGTGCTATTATGTACTCAATATTTTTAGGTTGACTCACTTCTTTAACTAAAAGAAATCTGTTTAGAAGGCTTATATTTGACTATAAATGGAAAATTAGCATGCCTTGCTCTAAATAGGAGGTAACTGGAAAACTAAATACAATTAAAACATAAATGTAATTCTATTCTAGCTCGAGACTATTGTCTGTGAATGTTCTGAGCCTGAGGCTGCCTTCTCTTTGTCATAAAGCAAGTTTAATAAGTGTTCAAGAAATATCAAAGAGATATCAATCCACCAATCCTTGCTGGTATCAGAAGGATCGAAGGACAATGGAAAAGGGAATCACTTTCTCACTGTGTGATTCAATATTATTTAATGCCATGTGGGCATTCCACCTAAAATAATCTCAAGTATCTCCAAATCACACCTGTTTTACACTTAGGGAAATGTGGATTAATTCTACATTTCGCAATTACTTCAGTTACAATTAGCGGTCATAACCTGAATAACATTTGGCTTCAACCTAAAGAGAAGCCCTCTGTTTCAGCACCCACATGCTGCCCAAACATGGACCAATACTTTGTGTCTTATAAAGGCAGCTTCACTTCACACTTCCAGGCTCCGTGATTTATTCTCTGTTATTCTGTGTGAGTATGTGTGTGTGTATATCAGTCAAGGTTTTCATTGTTAAGTAACAGAAAACCCGCTGTGTCTAGCTTAAGGAGAAAAGAAATATTTTGAAAGAATTACATATAATTTACAGAATCATTGTAGAACCAGGCTTTGAAAACAGGCCAAGGCCCACGGCACGCAGGAAGTTGGAACCACCGCCAGCCATCTGGTTGGAACAACTCCATGGACAATACCACGATCACAGCCACTGGACATCTGTGGTGCTGGGCACCCAGTTGTATAGCTGCTGGACTATCTGTGTGCTGCCATAAGTAATTTCTCAATTGTCCCTGCCTCTTTGAATCACCAGCCGGAGAATGATATCCTATGTGAGAGCATCTGATTATCTGGTGTAGGTTACCTGCTGTGTCCTAGCTGCTGGGGGTAGGAAGAGGGAAGAGGTCTCCCTCTATCATTTTTGGTGTCAGCAGTAGGAGATGCAGAACAGTGTCCTTCTAATATTACACACAATGGGGAATTTCCCACCAAAGAGGGGCCAAATGCCCTCCACATGGCTCATCACTTCTTTCATTCTGCAAATGTTTATTAAGCACTGGCTATATTCCAGACACTGTGCTAAGCTCTGGATTTGGTGGAGAACGATGCCAATGTGTCCCTGTCCTCAGGGATCTCACAGTCTAGTGTGGAAGCTGAATATTAATCCAATAATCACATAAACGTAATTAGAATTGTGTAAGTGTGCTGAGAGTATACTTGGTGGAAATGGGCGGGGGGGGCTAACTTTGGGGTTCAAAGAAGTCTTTGAGCTGTATCCTGAACCAGTAGAATTTGGGTATAAGCGTTTCATGGAGGGTGAGGAAGCATTGTTCCAGGAGATGGAACTGCTCGTTTGAAGAACTTTGGAGAATTCTAACTTAAATGCTGAAGGGTTTGATTAATTCACTTGAGACAAAGATATTGATGGGCAACAAAATATGTACTACACACTTTCTTCATAATACAATACAGGTCAAAGTGAATTCTGATGTCAGTGGGGGCAGCTTTTGTGTCCAAAGAAGACTTTTGAGGGTAACTGATTTTAAAAACAAATATTTGACTCATTAAAGTAATAAATGTAAAACCTAGGGGTTTTTTTTTTTGAGTTTTCCATGTATTTATTATTTTATTTGTAAATCTAATTGTAACAATTACTTTAAGGAAGATTTTATAATTTAATAATATCTTAATAAGTACTTTAATAAAATAGTAAGTAGTTTAAATGAATACAAATGTATTCTTTTAAAGCATGTGAATATTTGACAAAACTTTCCAAATACTTGGAAAATTCTAGAAAGTCTATTTAATTAAACTTTATAAGTACCGGGAATCCTAAGTTTTTGGACATCCCAGTGCTCTTTATGGGGCAGGAGAATAAAGTGGTTAAGAGCACACTCTCTGGAGTGAGGTCATCTGGGTTGAATGGCTTGCTGTACTGTTTCCTAGGTATGCTTTTGAGAATGTAGGAGAGAAAAAAATTTCCCCCTACCCTTCTAAGTTCTCAGCTGGGGCCTCTGTAACAGTAACAGATTAACAAAAGAAAAGCATACAAATTTGTTTACTATAAGTTTTACATGACATGACACAGAGCTTTCATAAGGAAATGAAGACCCCAAGAAGCTATTATACCTGAGCATCTTTATGCTGGTTTTGATGAAGCGTGGCGAGCCATGCAACAATATGACAAGACAAAAAAGGGTGTGAGCTAAGTGTAATAAAGGGGCAAACAGCAAAGTCTGTTCATTCAGGCTCCTCTTGCCTTCCCTCTGTCTGTGGAGATACGGATGCTCCTTCCCTCCGGGTATAGGGAGGGCACCTCTCACAAGAGGGTCTTGTGACCTGCTTTTGGGGAAGGTCAGAAAGTCCTGCCTGCACATGCTGTTTCTCAAATTCCTTAAAATACTCAATATGCCAAAGTTCTGTATTTGGGGGTAGCCTGTCCTAAACCCCATCAGGAACACTGCCTGATTGTTCTGTGCCTCAGTTTCTTCATCTATAAAATAAGGATAAAAATAGTACCTGCCTCATTGGATTGCTGGGAGGTGTGAATGACCTAACACCGTTAAAGAATAATTTTCAAAGGCAGGTAAAATTATGACTCTCCTACAGCTGTAAATTGAACACATTGAAGATTGTATTTAACTCATTGCAGTGTATTAGTTTCCTAAGACTGCCATAACAGAGTATCACAAACTGAGGAGCTTACCATAACAGAAATGTATTCTCTCATGGTTCTGGAAGGTAAGTAAGAAATCAAGGTGTTAACACGGCTATGTTCCTCTGAAAGCTCTAGGGAAGAATCCTTCCTGCCTTTTCCAGCTCCTGATGGCCATGGGAATCCTTGGTGTTCCTTGGCTTGTAGCTGCAGGATGCCAATCTCTGTCTCTTTATTGATGTGGCCTTCTCTCTGTGTGTCTTTGTCTCTGTGTGTCCTTTCCTCATCTTATCACAATCCCAGTCATTGGGTTTAGGGCTCACCCTACTCCAGGATGACCTCAGCTTAACTAATTATATCTACCGACACCCTATTTCCAAATAAGGTCAGATACTCAGGTTCCAGGTAGACATGAGTTTTGCGGGGACACTAGTCAACCCACTACAAGGAGAAAACTGGTAAGATGTTGCAATCAGCTTAAAGGAGAGTCCACAAAATCAGCACTTTTATAGATGTGGAATACCGAAGTGAACATGCTGATGGAGGCAAAACTAACTTCTTTCGTGTGGGGAAGAGTGGGCAGAGTCAACTGAAGCTCTCACAGGACAGAATTTGCGTGTCCGCAGACAAAATTGTTTTGCCTTGTTGTCAGTCATCTACAACCTACAGAGCTGTAAAGTAGCTCTTGTTGAATCAGACTCAATCTTGGAAGAATGTGCTCTAAATCAATGCATAGTTTTCCACTGAAGCACGATTTTGCCCCTACAATGTGTATAAAATGCTTAGAACAGTTACTGGCTCACAGTAGACATTTACAAGTAAACGCAGTAAAAAATAATTTTCTTTTCAACTTAAATCACAGGTTGAAATAAATTACTCAATTATTCATTTTAAATTGGAGTTTCAAGGGCAACCTATTAGATATTCCAACAGGCCAAGTTTAAATAAGACAAAGACCGAACATACCAAATATGTATTGACTATTCTTAAACTCAACACAAACATATTGATACTGTGGATCTGATTTAGCCTCTCATTTCTATTCTTAATTCTAAAATTTCCCAGGCTAAAAGATGTCTATTCAGTAAGCAAGTTGGTCTTCCTCCTCTAACGAACTCTGGTTTTTAAGGAACCATCCACAGGCTTCCTCAGTTCCTTGTAATTAGGGTTGCCCTATCTGAAAGGAACCTTCTCTTGCACCTGTTGTCCAGGTGTAATTAATAGCATTCCTTTCATTCTCAAAGGTGTCCCCATTTGGAGGATAAATTACTAATAGAACATAAAGTCTAGAGGCCCGTAGGACATATGGGGACATTCTTAGCCTTGTTTATTGTCACCGTAACTGGGAGACAATAACTTAAAATGGGTTGGTCTCTCAATACCCCCTCAAAATCTGCAGTCCCCACATAGTTAGGTAGCTAACTTCCTTCACTGCTTCAGTTGATTTTGTGTTTCTTTGGATCTCTTAAGATACTGAAAGTGTCTTCCCTTCTTGCTTACTGTAGGAGCCTCCGAACCTGTCCCGTCTTCCACCCCTGCCCTCCACAGTCTGTTCACACAGCAGCCAAAGAGAGCTTTTAAGATGTAGGTCAGGTCATGTCCCTCCTCTACTCAGGAACTTCCAGCAGGGTTCCTAGTTATCTCAAGATAAAAACCAAAGTCCTTACAGTTTTGGCCCAAAAGGCACTATGTGATTCAGACCTTCTTTACTTTTCCAATTTTATTTCTTATTACTTTCACT
Organism: Balaenoptera ricei; assembly: GCF_028023285.1. Taxonomy (NCBI): domain Eukaryota; kingdom Metazoa; phylum Chordata; class Mammalia; order Artiodactyla; family Balaenopteridae; genus Balaenoptera; species Balaenoptera ricei. The sequence goes on from NC_082640.1 coordinate 166,140,630, forward strand.
CGTAATCCAGCTTTCACTCCATTGGCCTCCTTGTTGTTCCTCACATTTGTCAGGATTTACACATTTGGTCCTTCCCTGCGTCTCAAACATTATTTTCCCAGACATCCCCATGGTTAATTCCTGCACCTCCTTCAAGTTTCTGTTCAGATGTTACCTTCTCAATAAGGCTTTCCTAATCACTCCATTTAAAATTTAACACTCCTGCTTTAAAACATTTTTTAATCCGTAGCACTTGTCACCTTCCAGTGTCTAAGTAATTTGCTTGTTTTTATGTTTCTTGTTTATGTCTTTCTCCACAAGAATATAATCTCCACAAGGGCAAGGTTTTTGTTTTGTTTGTTGTTGTTGTTGTTATTGTTTGTTTTATTCAGTTATGTATCCCCAGTGTCCAGAAAAGGCCTGGTATATAATCGATAGTCAGTGAGTATTTGTTTAATAGATGAATAAACGCATGAATGAATGTCTCCAGAGGCACTCTAATGTTATCCCATTGGGTTCTTTGCACCCTTTTATAATTCTTTTTCAGAGTCCTTTAGTTTTATTGCCCTGTTAAGATGGATGGAATTCTGCTTTGTTTCGTATTTTTCCTGGCTATCTGGGACACTAGTTCTTTAGATACTGAAGTGACATCCACATCTCTCATTGTTTGTTCATATTACTAAAGACCTGTTGATGATGATCCTTTGAACTGCCACCCCCAAGAAATTAACTCTCCCAGTGCTTTCTAAACTTCCCAAATGTAGGGCTCCTCAGCAAGAGGAAGTGGAGCAGGGCCCCTGGGATAGCTGGGACACTCAGAAGGAATCCAGGGCAAGCAGGACATTCCTTTGAAGTCTTTGGTTTATTTTTTAAATTTAACTTCCAAAAACTTACTAAAAATTTAAATTCTTTTCCATCACGTATTTGTTTTTAATGTGGCTTCTTGTATACCTTCCCGGAGTTATTTCCTTGTACCTTCAGGTTAATGCATCTCTGTATTTGAATATCCCCGTCACTTGATCCACAAACGTGCCTTGATGCACGGAATGGCAGGCACTGAAGGAGGCCAGTGAGGAAGTAGTTTGGGAGGCAGTGCTGTGTGTAAGAGCTCCATGATCAGACCAGCTCTGCAGAGGCCAAGCCCATTCAGTCCTGTTCTCAGACACCTGGGTCCAGAATGGCTGGTTATGTCACCTGTCCCTGGGTCTAAGTCTGTCTTCTTATATCAGCTCTGATAAAGTAGTAGACATAGAAAACAAATTCACAATACTTAAAGTGTATTGTTAAATGAGTGAACTTTACCTGAATTTATCAGTCAATTAATTGAAATAGCTTTTTCCCCTCCAGAGCTGAGAAATTAAAATGATCTATTTGATTATTTTAATGTTTCTTGGTTGTACAAGGTATGTTTTTTACCCTTCAGATTAAGATTTATTCCCAGAGAAAACCATAATTCAAAAAAACACATGCACACCAATGTTCATAGCAGCACTATTTACAATAGCCAGGACATGGAAGCAACCTAAATATCCATCAACAGAGGAATGGATAAAGAAGATGTGGTACATATATACAATGGAATATTACTCAGCCATAAAAAGGAACGAAATTGGGTCATTTGTAGAGACGTGGATGGACCTAGAGAGTGTCATACAGAGTGAACTAAGTCAGAAAGAGAAAAGCAAATATCATATAATAACACATATATGTGGAATCTAGAAAAATGGTATAGATGATCTTATTTGCAAAGCAGAAATAGAGACACAGACGTAGAGAACAAATGTATGGATACCAAGGGGGAAAGGGGTGGGGTGGGAGGAATTGGGAGACTGGGATTGACACATATGCATTATTGATACTATGTATAAAATAGACAACTGATGGGAACATACTGTATAGCACAGGGAACTCTACCTGATGCACTGTGGTAACCTAAATGGGAGGGAAGTCCAAAAGGGAGGGAATATCTATATGTGTATGGCTGATTCATTTTGTTGTGCAGTGGAGGCTAACACAACATTGTAAAGCAACCGTACTCCAATAAAAATTTAAAAAAAAAAAAAAGGATTTATTAACCAGAGGTTCATGGGCTTCCTAGGGGTCTGTGGTTGGCCTCCTGGGAATCTGTGATAATGTTAAAATTTGTATACAAGAACATTAGGGCATTGCTGAGAGAGTCTATAATTCTTCTCAGATTTTTCAATGAAAATCTTTGGAGGTTTCTTGACCTCTAAAGAAATTCTGTTTTGGCATAATTTGGCATTTTTGTGTAACTGTAAGTATACATTTGGTATCACCTATAATTCTTTTTATTATAAACATTTTTATTTTACTACAAAGAATGGTAAAACATATATTTAAACAACAAAAAAAAAGTCTTGATCGTTGAATGTGATATATTTTCTCCTGAATACATTAGTATGGTTACTTTTTTATGCCTCACACTTAGCCTGTCCTTTGAATAGGGTTTTCACACAGAAGTTCACTGAATGTGGCTATTCTTCAAACCAATAGTTTAAAAACAGATTTTACAAGTGTCTAATGCCTCATGTCTGGCATTAACTCCTCCACACTGACCCTGTTTCCATTTTCACTGAAGCTGGTCAGTGTGCTTCATTACTCTTTAGCCCTTCATTCCTGCAATTAAAAAATCATTGAAGAAAATTTCAAGTATGGGCAAAATGGTCCCATTTGTTCAAAGCTACAAATTGGATTTTAAAGGGTTCCATTTAGATGTCAGACACTACTTACTTTGCTTCATTCTTGTATGAATCCTTAAGATCATTTAGGGTGTTCTGGAAATGTTCAAAACAGATTCTTTTCTTAAAATTACAGAGCAGGCATTTGTGATTTTTAAAGCATCTTATAAATATTACTCTCTTAACGTAGTGACATGTAAATATGGCATAGGTTTTGCACCATCACAATAGTCCAGAAATTCAAATATTTCATCATCATCGTAACTAAACTCCCCACACCCCTTTTGCACCTGGGAAGAGCTCACTGTGTCCCAGTTTTTCTTTCAAAAACACAATCTCTGTATTTATATGATACATGAAGCTCTTGGCTTACATTTTGCAAGCATTAGCTTAATTTTACCCACACCCGTGTGTTATCGTAATTACTCAACTCCAGTTAGAGGATTGAAATTGTCTCTTCTTATTGCCAGGTCACTTTATATTTTGTTATTTCAATCTTTTTGTGAGCTGGGAAACTAGAAGGCTAACTTTGGGTGAAGAATGTGGACTTGAGAATAAATAGGCTCTAAAGGGAGGGTGTCAGTGAGGGGCTTTCCTGTGACAGAGTCCTTAGTGGGCTGGGTGACTGCTCTGTTTCCTTCTCAACACCTTTTTCAGTTATTTCTGGCTTCATGGCCATGGTCCAGAGATTTGAGATGACCAGAAGTCTTACCTCTAGATATATGGCATTTTGTTCTAGTTATTCTTCCTTCCTTTCTTCTTTCTTTTTTTAATAAATATTCATTGATCACCTATTAAATGCAAATACCATTCTAGGCATTGGAGATATATAATAAATGACCTCCTTGACCTTACATTCTAGCAGGAGAAATAGCCACCGAAAATAAATTAATAAATAAATAAGGAAAACACATGGAATGTGCTAAGTATAACGGAGAAGAATAAAGGAAGGGGGAGAAGGAATGCCGGAAGTTGCATTTTAAATGGTCAGAGAAGGCCCCACTGAGGAGGTGACATTTGGATAAAGACCTGAAGGATCTAAAAAAACTAAGCCAGGCTGGTGTCTGGGTGGGGGGGATTCTGAGTAAATGCAAAGACCCAGAGTCGGGGGGACAGGAGAAGAACACGCATAGTATGTTTAAGAAGTAACAAGAAGAGAAATGTAGCTGGAGCAGAAAGAATTGTTGGAAATGAGATCAGATCAGTTATAGATCATGTTTACTTTATAGATCATTCTAAGGTATTTGTGTGTGTGTGTGTGTAAAAAATAAATAAATATTTATTTGTTTGTTTTCGGAATGAGATAAGAAGCTAGTAAGGATTTTTAATCACCCCCACACACAAGAAAAATCGCATTAAAAAAATACCCCCCATAGGTCAGGGTGTTAACTCACCAACCTTCCGGGTTTCTTATGCCTGGATGATAAAAGAGTTTCCGGATATTAACAGAAAAGCCCCGGGGTGGAAAGTGAGAGGAGCAGGACGCAGGGCTGAGATGCAGCACGGTCAGGGTGCAGCTGGGTGAAGCCAGCTGGCTTCTGCATGAACCGGTGGCTGCGGAATGGCTAGAATAGGAGACACGTAAGGCTGAGAGGATCTCAACTGAGGTATAAGAGATCTCCAATGCAGTTCACTCTTAGCACCACTCAGAACCTGCCCAAGATTTCCATTATATCCTGCTCCCATACGAAAATACGTGACCTGCAGTTTTGTACGAATGATATGCCCTTCCTTCTTTCCTGAGAGAGAGGAGGATACAAGTCCAATCTGCCACTCCCTTCAAGATGCAATCTTTGCAAAGACATAACGCAGGAGAGTTTCTGACATGAGCTAAAGTCTTCTCTGTTGTGTTTGATCCCAAGTTTGTAATTGATAGTTATCATCTCTCTGCAACTCCAATTCTAGATTTCTTTCTCCTTCGGACAGCACTTTGACTGGCTGGGGTGATTGCCTAGTGGTAGGACCCAGACTTGCACCTTCAAGTGTTCCAAACCCTTAGTTGCCTTGCCCTTTTCAACTATAGTCGCCCCATTTTCTCATTCACCATTATCACTGGCCACAGAAGAACCAAGGTACGTCCCAGTGAAATTCCTGGGTTCTAGACATACTCCTTGCAGCTGCTGATGTGTAGCAACCACCCCAGCTCCTCCCGGTTCTATTAGTCCCATCAGTAGATAAACGCCTTTATTTTCCTATTCATCCACTGGTACAAGAAGCCCAAATGACCAGGTGGTTATTATAGCATCAGGCCCCCTGTGTTTTACTTTGTGGAAGTAATCTGTCCATCCAGGAACTAGGACCTCTAATCTGGCAGGAGTTGAGAAGTTCAAATTCTGGAAGTAGGTCACTGTGGTGATGGTGAGAAGGGCCAATCCTACTAACTCCCCTAGGTCCTCAGACCCAGGTATTCTACCTGTAAAGAACATAATAACATACAATGGCTATTGGTTCAGTGTGTATACTTCATTAGATCAGATCCCCAACCCTGCAGGACTTAGTCTCCAAGTTGGAACCTTAGCTGAGCCTTTAATGGGTCAGTCCCTCATTTTATTAGGCAGTCGGCTTCTGCACGATGAGGTACATGGTAGGACTAGTGGATATGGTGGTCATGCACCCTTTGTTGTGCCTTCTCTGCGATGAAATGTGTCTCTTGGTTGAGTGTTGTATCGCACTGTTGCACAAGTCGCTTGTTGCGGTACTGTGCAGGATTTCCTACTGGTAGATCAAGCATTTTATGAGCCCTTGAAGAGTGGTTCTGGTGGACGTGTTGAGGTCAGGGAAGGCAAACTGAAATCTAAAGTAAAAATTCTTTTTAAAATGAATCACTATTTTCTACAGGGTGGAAAGGGTCCAGTGTAACCAAACTGCCACAAAATGGCTGGCTGTTTTCTGGGGAAATTTACCTTATCAAGGTTGCAGCATAGGGTTCTGCTGTTGGCAGGTCGGGCTTTTACAGAGGCAGTATCTTGACTAGCTTTGATGAAAAGGAGCCCATGTTTGGCTTCAGTCCCTGTCACCATGGCCATTTCATTCATGCTCACTCACCATAGAATGGGGCATCTTGTCCGCCTGGTTGTTGAACATCACCTCTAGGGTGGCATTGTAGAAATTTCCGTAGGGTGATCCAGCCTCCCTTTCAATCAATAGACTCCTGGTCTCAGAGACATTAAAGTTTTTTTCCAAAAATGTGCATCTTAAATTAATGAAATAGAGTACCTCTTGATGTAGTTCAAGCAGTATTAGAGTGAAGAATTTGCCATAATGGTAATTTTTAGGGTTAAATTAATGCCTTGATGCCAGAAAACTTGAGTTTCAAAAACATCTAGTTCTTCAGAGTGTTTGGATTTCTGAAAATTGCCATGATTTTTATCTACTATGGGTTATTAATCCAAGTTACTTTTGTTACATCATAACAGTTTGAGCAATAATAGGAATTAAATGAGTTTTGTGTACTGCCTTAAAAAGCCTATCACTGTTAACGTTATTTTCTTTTGTTGAATTATGTTCTGTGTGTGAACTCTGTGTCCAGCCCCATGCTATGTGTTTTCACATATGATATTTCACTTAGGACTCATGGTAGCTCTGTGAGGTAGATGTTTGACTCAGATGAGGAATCTGAGACCTAGAAATGTCATCTCTCTTATCTTTTATGTCACAAAGAGTTTAAGTGAAAGGGTATTCGAACTTAGTTGTCCTAACTCTAAATCCAAGGCTCTCTCTACTATTCTGTAGTTCTCTTCCTAAATAACTCCCCACCGCCCTCTCTTAATTGATGTGAAATTCATACAGTGCACCACTGAGTAGTATTTAGTACATTCATAGTGTTGTACAGCCATCACGTCTAGTTCCAAACTCTTTTCATCATCTCTAACGGAGATCCTGTGCTGATTAAGCAGTCTCTCCCCATTCCCCCTCTCCACACAGCCCCTGGCAACCATTAATCTGCTTTCTCTCTCTATGGATTTACCTTTTCTAGACATTTTATATAAATGGAATCATACATATGTGACCTTTGTGTCTGGCTTCTTTTACTTCATGTTTTCACATTTCATCCACATTGTAGGGATAGAAAGAATGTGGGTGATCAGACGAGTGGCCCAGTGCAAAAGGAGATGTAAAAGGCCAAGCTTTGTTTACTTTCAAGATTTTTCATACAGGTTCATTTCTAACACACCTGTATAAAAAGGACCCCCATCCTTGTCTAAACGCCTTACACCTTAGATATAATAATCTGAACACCAAAAATGTCCATACTTATTCTCAGAGGCTTAGAGCTACAAAATGACTTTCCCATGTCAAAAGGTTTTAAGAATACCCATCTTGTGAGGGAGAGTGTTTTCTAGCCGGTTGGCTGAGGAACACCAAGCTCTTATCCCTTCTGGATCCCACGGCAATCTTAGTCAACACTTCTACAAAGAGGTGACTTAATAGCAATGCATGAGCCATTATCCATAACTCTTACCCTTTTAAGAGCCAATATTTATGTAAAGGACTTCCCTCTGTTATAGGGAAGCTGCAGAACTCAAACAGTATCCCATTTGTAATGGTGTTTCTTTTAATAATATTTTCCATCTCCATTAAAAATTTTTAACCAATATGCCAATAAAGAAAATTTGCTAAGAATAAAAAAAGGTTAAATGGGAGAAGTAGATTATTCTTCTCCTTATGTTTACCAGAGTTTACTTCTCATCTATTTCTTCCCAACCTGCTCTGGACTTGGAGGCAGAAGCTGTATGGTCAAATCCTAGCTCTCCATCAACTCACTGTGTGGAAGACTCTATTTGCTCAATTCACAAGATGAACAAGCTAGTAAGCTGTGCTATACCCACATCATGGAGTGGTTATGAGGATCACGTGAGGTTATGCTAGTAGCATGTATGTGAAATACCTGATGAACCAGAATAAAGCCTTGATCACAGGTTAACTGTTATCACTAATGCAGTAGTGGGTCTGAGAGCCTGTGAGATCTGGCCTGATTTAACCCTTGCTGTGGGTATTATATTGACTCGGGGGGGTCAAGCTTCCATGCAGGGACCATTCAGCAGCTGTTTGGCTTGAGGGTTGTACAGCTTTATTAAGAAGAGCAAACACTTGTCCACTGTGCAAAAGGGACAGTTTAAAGATTTACAAGATTTCTTATCTTCTTCCGGAGATATTCATGCCCAAGGGGTTACTGTTAGTAGGGTAAAGTGACCGAAATTCTAGCTGGGAGGGTCTCTGTCCCAATAAGGCCCATAAATCTCTAGGAAGGGTTTATCTGTTCTGTGTCAGAGTTTGGCTGAAAGGTTTGTTAGTATTTCCAGACACTCCAGATGCCCCTATTTAATGCTTGGCTGGCCTTCTTATGTAGCATAACCAAGTTGCCATTTCAAAACCATCCTCAATCCCTGGAATCTAAAACAACAAAGCCAGAAGCTCTGAAATGTGCTCTACGAAGCATGAAAGAATCCATTAAGGTTCTGTCTGATTCAGTTCTATGTGACAATAGAAGTTCTAATGTATTTATGAAGAATTCCTTCTACTCTTAAGAAACTGGGCACTTTACAGAAAGTATATTATCTCGTGACCAAAAAAAAAAAAAAAAAAATAGAGTGACTTGGAGGGGCTATGCTTTCTTTTTATATTATATCCAATGTCTTCAGTTTCAATAGCAGCAAAGTAGGGAGGGAAATATTGTGGTTAAAGCCATGTCAGCTAAAAGTCATAGTGAAGAGTAGAGGATGGAAGTTTCTGGAGCAATAAGTAAATGATTATATGACTATGTGACAGGACTCTATATAGTAAGAGTGGTAAATAGAAATGGAGGTCATAAGTCAGGAGACCTTCAATAAGTCATGAACATTTTAGCAAGGCACTTGATCTTTCTGTGTCTCACTTTTTGTATCTGTTAAATGAACACTAAGGAATGGCTCTGTCCTACCTCGGAGAACTGATGGGTAGACCAGGGAAGTAACTGTTCAAGTGTAGAAGGGGCTCTTCATTATTCAAGGACAATCTTTCTCATTCAGCAGAGTAAGAATATGGGGAGTTATGCTTTATCAAATATTTTGAGGAACATAGATGTATCATATAGGGATTTTGAGGGGATTAGACTGTAAAAACAAAGCAACAACAACTAAATACTTAATTTAAAAGCATCCATGGGCTTCCCTAGTGGTGCAGTGGTTAAGAATCTGCCTGCCGATGCAGGGGACACGGGTTCGAGCCCTGGTCTGGGAAGATCCCACATGCCGCGGAGCAACTGGGCCCGTGAGCCACAACTACTGAGCCTGCGCGTCTGGAGCTTGTGCTCCGCAACAAGAGAGCCCGCGATAGAGGCCCGCGCATCGCGATGAAGAGTGGCCCCCGCTTGCCGCAACTAGAGAAAGCCCTTGCACAAAAACGAAGACCCAACACAGCCAAAAATAAAATAAATAAATAAATAAATAAATTTTTAAAAAAGCATCCATCCTTTCGTCCTCCACTCTTACAATAATGGAAGAGGAGTCTCTCCACCTGTGTCCACGCTCCCTGGTCTCTTCACCCTAGACTTTTTTTCCTCTCTCTTTCTCTCCCAGATCCTTTCCACTGCTCTCCAAACACACTCAAGTCTCTGTCTTCTAAAAAACATCTCTCTGTAGTTCTCACATCTTAGTGCATCTACCACTCCTACTTCCCTGCCTTCTTCCCTTCACAGCTAAATATTCATAAAGAGTTTTCTCAAGTTGCTCTCTTGATGTTTTTACTTTCTATTCATTCTTTAGCTTAGTGCAGTCTGGCTTCTGCCCCCATCACTCAATTGAAAAATCTCTTTTCCAAAGTGACTAATAATCTATGTTGCAAAATTCAGTGGACATTTTTAGAAACTTTCCTGGATTGAAACTTTTGTAGCAGTGATGACCATCTCTCTTGGATTCCTCCACTTTACACTCTGATTGCCTGGTGCCTCGAAGTGGCTCTCTGATCATCACCTAAGGTAGGGCTACTATTGCACAATGAGGGCAGATACTGAGATATTGAGCCAGTTAGGAATGTCAGCTGCACTCCTACAGCTTAATAGCAAGTGCTTTCTTGAACGGAGTGCTCACCTCCACAACTGGATCTCAGTTGGTCTCAGGATCACAGTTGGTATTTATCGTCTCTCTCTTCCACTGTCCATTCTAAATTCCCCTCACACTCAGCTTTCACCTCAGCTGGTCTTAATGACTTATCTAGTTGTCTGATCCAAGCTCTCATTCCTGAGGGGTTTGAGTCCATGGTAACTATACCCTTCTCAGGTCAACGTTGCTGTCCGTGTCCATTTTAGTCATAACGGAACAAATACTTCAATATGCCCAAATGGATCAGCTGAATTCCACACATATTCCCTTCTGCTCTCATTGTGGAACAGCAGCCCTTCCCCTTCCCACTGATCCGGATCAGTTACTCTTGCCAAGATATTAACTCCTCCTGTAGTCTGCTGATTCCCTGGACATAAGGAGTCCAAAATGCCTAGGTGGCAGTCATACTTTAAAGTTCCCTGCAGAACCTAGAATTGTAGCGATGGGAAACACAAAGATCCTTAGTGGGTCATTGGATATAAAGGCAACTGAGGCTACTCCTGCTTCAGCTGCTTGGTTCCCAGGCCCATTTTTCTTCCTAATGGATCAAACATCCAATTAGAGGTTTGTGATTCAATGTGTAACCTGCATAATGGTACCCCATCACGGTGGAGTATTGCCTACAATTTGTGCCTGTTGCAGGCTATTCCATTGCTCGGTAAAATCAATTGCTTCTGGATTATATGGTACTTGATATGACCAGTGGATCCCCTGATATGGACTCACCTCCCTATCTCCTTCTCTGTGAAGTAGGTCTCATGGTCAGATGCTCTATTGTATGAGATTCTATGCCTGTGGATCAGACACTTTGAAATCTCTCAGATAGTGGTGCTGGTCGAGGCTCTAGAGGCACGAAAGGTGAACAGTTACTGATAATGTCTACTATTATGACAATAAACCACTGGCCCTTCTAGGAAGAAAGGGCTCAATGTGGTCAACTTGTCACCAAGCAGCCATGTGGTGCTATCAAGTAATAGCGCCACATTGATTTCTGTTGCCAACTAGCTGGACTTTCAATGGTGATAGTGGCCAGATCAGCCTTGATAAGTGGGGTGGGGTGGGGTCTATGGTATTGGTGTGTAGTCTCCACTCTGTTAATGTTCCATTTATTCTAGTTCTGGGGTGGCCAATGATGAAGGCTGGCTACTGTCAATTGATCAAGTGATTTTGTCTTGGTTATTTCAATGTTTCTTCTATGATAGCTGCTTTCTGACGGTCATTAATATATGATACATAGGTCTTCACATTTTACACCCTTTCTCATATATTCACTCATTCTCCTCCATCTAGGCCAAACTTTTTTCCCTTCAACCTTCTCATCTTTGTCTTTTCTTTTCTTTTCTTTTCTTTTCCTTTCTTTTTTTTCTTTTCCTTTCCTTTCTTTTCTTTTTTCTTTTCTTTTCCTTTCTTTTCTTTTCTTTTCCTTCCTTTTCTTTTTTTTTCTTTCCTTTCCTTTCTTTTCTTTTCCTTTCCTTTCTTTTCTTTTCCTTTCTTTTCTTTTCCTTTCCTTTCTTTTCTTTTCTTTTCCTTTCTTTTCTTTTCTTTTCTTCCCCCTCCCCTCTCCCTCCTCTTCTTTTCCTTTCTTTTCCTTTTTCTTTTTCCCCCTGCATCCTGAACATCTTTGATTTTCTTTCACCTGGGGTCTTCTCTTCACCTTCCTTCTTTTGCACACAGCGTCAGCACTTACCGTGTGGAGGTGGAGCCTGGCCCAGGCGCCACCACATGGGGTGTGGGGCTGGGATGGCCCCACGGTAGGGCTCACAGAGTGCCCGTGGGGTGAGGGCGAGGGTTGGCACGGGGGATAGGGCTGAATGCTGCAGAAGTGAGTGGTGCTTGGTGGCAGGAACTGACGGAGGCTCAAGGGTGCTGCATCTGTCTCAGGCAGTGAATGACCTCAGACTTCCAGTGGCTGAAGACTGTGGACTGTTGCTGCCCAGCTACCTTTTCTAGTCTTTTTCTTCCCAGGCCCCTGACCAGATGGCCAAACCATTTGTTCACAAATCCATATATATTTTTTATCTCTGAACACTTTTCCATGAATTGAACCCATTAGGAAGATTTTCTCTCGCTGCTATCTTTCAAGGCCACTTCCACTTGCAGCTGATGTCCATTTTGGGTGGACATAGTGAACCAACATCTACACACCAGCAAATGATCCATTGACCAAGACCTGGCTTTTTGTTTTTCCTTTAGCTTCTCATATGGGACCTCATACAGCCATAGGTGTGAACAAGGAAGGGACTGTGCTGCAGTCTCAGTAGGTGACTTGAGGGTCTGGGTTACCTGTTCAGACAGTTTACTCATGCTTTGTAATCCTGCTCAGGTTTGATCTTGGATGTACCACTTTCCATCTGATTAATTGCTGCTGAGTCTGCCAGATACTATGACTTAGCCAGTCCTATAGAATTCAGCTCATGATGGACAGTTTAGGATGCGTGGCCTCTTGGTTTCCAGGGTCCAGTGTTCAGTCTCATTTGACTGAGAGCCCAGTAGCTTACCAAGAGCTGTTTTCTGTACTGCAGACGGTGCGGCCTTGCTCTAGAACTCCAGGGGACTGCATTATGGTTCTCTTGTGAGGGCTAACCATAAAGTCCACGCCACACTATCTCTTTTTCCAGTATTAACACCTCCAACACAACAGGGTCTACCAGGTCATATGACCCAGCTGCTTGTGCTACAACCTGGTATGCAGAGTCCTGCTCAGTCCCTACCCCAAGCTAGCAGGCTTCCATGTCAACTGATATACAGACAGAGCAATCCTTGTACAATACTCCATTGAATGAATAAACCACATTTTTTCCATTTTCCTACTGAGGGATAAATAAAAGCATAACTCTTAACTATAAGTCCTGAGTTTGGTCTTCAGCTTTCTCTGATTTCACACTGGACTGTACAAGGGCCTTTACATTTAGTTTTCAATTGTTTGTTAATTGTTCTCAGCTTTTCATTATCTGTCTGTAGTAGCTTCAGTTACAACTTAATAAAAGCCAGCTCTTTCTTTGGATGCATTGCCTTCCTTCACTTCCCTCACTGCCACCTCAACCCATCCCCACTACTTTCCTAGACTATGAATCATTGCAAAGGCTGGGAAAGTTCCTCAACAAAACATTCTTCCAAGCCACTAGTGGTGAAAGTTTTAGTAATTGGGCTGCTACCTTGTGCCAGGGACTACTTGTACGCTGTGTACCACCCAGTATGGTATCCTCATCAACCTGCAGAAAGTGATCCATTCCCTAAACTCTACTTTTGCTCCTGCTTTCTCATTCCTGTTCCAGTACCAACTGTATAAGTTCAGTTATTCTCAGACAGATGCTGAGACAGAATTAGGAGTGCAAGTGATTCGTTGGGGGATAACATCTGTGAAAGGTAAAGGGAGAAGAAGCAGACTTTGGCAGGGATACTCTCAAACTGTGCTGCACGTCTGACAAAGTCTCATCCAACCCAGTGGGGAGCTCTTGAGTGAAGATTACCTGTTAGAGGAGCCCCACACTGGGTGTAAAGGGTAGGCTCTAGTGCCTCTTCCACGCTCAGTCACTGGCTGTGGGCTTCCCAGGAAGAGTGGGTATTGGTTCAAACTCTGTGACAAATCTGAACTTGCTACAGATGGAGGCTGGCAGCTAACTGCCTCTTGACAGCAAAATAGAAAGCTGTTTCTTCCAAGGTGATCGGAGTGGCATGTCTCCATAGCTGCCACGTCCATTTTTCTCTTTCATCTTTTCTGTTTGCACATCCCTGGTTTTCCTTACAAGCTTCTCTTTCTCCACCCATCATTTAAACGATGTTGTTTGTTAAGTTCTCTTCTCATAGGACACTTGCCCCCAACTGTCTTGTTCACTCCAATTTGTACATCTATTGAGATGCTAAATGAATGGCAATTTCAGATCTTTAGGCTAAGTCTATTTTCTGAACACTAGATCTATATCATCCAAATGCCTATTTAGACATCCTACAGACTCCTAACATTTAGTATTTCCAAAAGTGACCTCATTATCTTCTTAGCCAAAACTACCTTTCTGTCTACTCATCTCAGTGAGTGGATCACCATTTACCCAGATACGCAAAACAGACAGCATATAATAGTATCTTTGGTACTATCTTCTCACGCATCCCTAATATCAATCCATAATCATTACCAATCTAAACATCTCTTGAATCTGTCTCTATTTCATTCGTGTTACTGCCATGCAAGTTCACACCACCACCATTGTTTTCCACCTGAACCACTATAAGTGGAGATTCTTCTGTCCTTATTAAACTCAGCAGTCAGAGTGATGTCTAAAATGTACTATGGATGGGGGTCTCAGTTCCCTGTTTAAAATACATTATTGGTTTTCGTTGCTCTCAGGAGAAATTTCAAACTCTACTTGGTTTATGAAGCCTGTGTGATCTGGCCCTGCTTCTCTTTTCAGGCAGATCTCTTACCAGTTTCCATCCATTTCAGTCACTTCTATTATTTCAGCCACTTTTCATTATTTTTATAGTCTAGAGTGTGTATGCACTCTGCTGCTCTTATGCAGTTTTGCACAGGCTATTTCTTCTAAATGGAACATTCTTTATCTGCACTCCTTTTTTATCTGGTTAACTCTTACTCATCCTTTACTTTTTAAAATTATAATTTGCATTTATAAAAGTACAAAAATAGCAGTGCAGATGGCTGTGTATTACCATCAAGATTAACCAGAAGTTGGGGCTTCCCTGGTGGCGCAGTGGTTAAGAATCCTCTTGCCAATACAGGGCACACGGGTTCAATCCCTGCTCCGGGAAGATCCCACATGCCGCAGAGCAACTAAGCCTGTGTGCCACAACTACTGAGCCTGCACTCTAGAGCCCATGAGCCACAACTACTGAAGCCCGCATGCCTAGAGCCCATGCTCCACAACAAGAGAAGCCACTGCAATGAGAAGCCCACGCACCACAATGAAGAGTAGCCCCGGCTTGCCACAACTAGAGAAAGCCTGTGCACAGCAACGAAGACCCAACACAGCCAAAAATAAATAAATAAAATAAATAAATTTATTTAAAAAAAGATCAACCAGAAGTTAACATTTGGCCTTATTTGCTTCAGCTCTCTCTTTTATATTTTAAATAAGTAAAATGTTATAGAAACAGCTAAAGCCCTACCATTAGCCTATATTTTCCTTCCCTCCCCACCTATAGGTCAAGATATATTTCTGTTGTCTCTTGCCTTCTATTATTGCTGTTAAAAATCTGCCATCAGTCTAACTGTCATTCTTTGTCTTTGACTTCTATTTGCTTTTAAGGTCTCTTTGTCTTTGATAGTCCACAGTTTTACTATAATGCGCGTAGGTATTATTTAATTTTTATTTATCCTGTTTTGAACTCATTGTCATGAGAATTCTCAGTCATTATTTCTTTAATATTGTCTCTCCTCATTTTCTCTATTCTTTTCTTCTGTAAGCCCTATTAGATGTATTTTGGATCATTCATCGTCCATTCTTGTCTCTTAACTTCTATTTTATGTTTTCAAATATGATATCTCTCTATGCTACATTTTATCTATTTTCCATGGCTTTATCTTCCAATTCACTCTTCTTCAGCTGACTACTTTTCTATTTAATCCATTCAGTATTACTGCATATATTTTTCATTTCTGTTATATTTCAGTTATCTGTTCTTTTTAATATTGCTCTATTCTTTTTTGCGGTTTGGGTTATATCTTTTATGTTTTGAATTATTTTAAACAAGCTTACTTTATAGTCACTATGAAATTGTTCTATTTTCTGAAATTCTTGGGGTCTCAATTTGCTAGCATGTTGGGTCTACTAGCTCTTTCATGGTGAATTGTAACCTTATTTTTAAATTTTGGATTATAAACTCATCTTCAGCAGGGCTGTGTCACTGAGAATCTTGTGCAGCCTGGGCTGTGAGCCGAGCATGTTTCATCAGGAGCTCTGCATTTGTTTCTATCAGCAATGTCATGGATCTCATCACTCAGGTCCATACTTTGTGTTACTATCACTGCTTGGGAGGTACCTCAACCAGGCAGCAGTTTAAGTGCTAACCCAAACACCCACATCTGTGGGTAGGTGCATTCCAGATTCTCAAAATATTTTTTTAATACAGAATGTATACAAGGGATATACAAACTTTGGTCAGTGGGCAGATCTTTTCTGACTCACATTTTCACTAAGCGTGTAGCCATCTTACATTGCTAATATTGTAGCAGTATCTTAATTCCAACTCTGCCCTTCACATATGCCAATGTCTGTTCTTGTGACCCACTGTCAGCATTAAAAGCCAAGCTCCCAGGTTACTGAGTCTGGCAATGCCTTCCCCACTATCACTTTCCTATTTCTAGAGCACTCACAAGGCTTACCATTCTGTTTGCCATTCTCTCTTGATACCAGGGGAGCTCACCTATCCATTGAAAGAATTATAGTGTCTTACCCAGAATTTACAGATGGTCATAGTGGGAAGGATTTTGGATTGTGTAGACTTCCAGGAAGTCTCCATCTTTCAGTTTCTAGATTATTCATTCTACAGATATTTTATTGTCTCAGGGGCTGTATAGGGTGTTGAAGACAGTGTCTTAAGGAAACGGATACAGATCCTATGCTATCAACTGTACAATATAAATTAGGCATCAGTTTCTCCAGGAAAACTTCCCTAACTTTCCTCAAATCTAGATTACTTAGACCTAATTCAGCACTGTATGTTTCCTCGTTCTTTAACACTATTTTAATTGCATATTTACTTGTGTGTATCATCTTCTAGACTGGACTATAATCTCCAAGATGGTGAAGAATGTCCTCTCGATTAATGATTCCACAGCACCTTGCACAGAGGCAACATACTGTAGGAACTAGAATGTAATTGTCAAACACAATTATTTCCAAAGATACTTGAAAATTTTCAGTCTTTATGAAAATTCCATTATCAGCCTTTTATTTCCCCCATTATTCTTACACTGTCAACCTTTCTTTTTTTCTCAAGTTTTTCTTCTCTGCATATGAATTTGCTCAGGTCTCCTCTATTCTTAAAAACAGAGCAAAGCAAAACAATACCTCCCCTGGTACTTGGTACCCTCTCAAGATAGCATTCTATCTATTCTTCGGTTACGTATTACTCCATTCTCCATTCCTGCACCTGTGACTTTTCTTAAAAGCAAGGCAAAGCATTTGCAGCAACATGTATGGACCTAGAGATTATCATACTAGGTGAAATAAGTCAGAGAGAGAAGGACAAATATCATATGATATCACTATATGTGGAATCTAAAAAAATGATATAAATGAACTTATTTACAAAACAGAAATAGACTCACAGACATAGAAAACAAACTTATGGTTAGCAAAGGGGAAAGGGAAGGGGAGAGATAAAGTAGGAGTTTGGGATTAACAGATACACACTACTATATATAAAATAGATAAACAACAAGGACCTACTGTATAACACAGGGAACTATATTCAATATCTTGTAATAATCTATAATGGAAAAGAACCTGAAAAAGAATGTGTGTGTGTGTGTGTGTGTGCGTGTGTGTGTGTAACTGAATCACTTTGCTGTACACTTGAAACTAACACAACATTGTAAATCAACTATACTTCAATTTAAAAAAAAGCCAGGCAAAGCAGTCTTGGTGCTTCCCATATGTCATTTCCAAAGTAATACTGGTCCTCCATGAGGCAACTTGCTGTAGTACTTTGACGCTGGATGCCAGCATTTATTACTTCCAGCCAATTCCCTTACCTCCTGGTGACCCCCTGAAGGCTTTTCTTTCTCATTTCTATGCGGGTACTTCAACTCTGGTTCAGTTTTTTTATATTAATTGTATTTTAACTCTACTTCAAGTCTTATGCTGCATCCCACACTTTAAAAAATTAAAAAATAAAACCTTTCATCCCACTTTTTTATTGACAGTGCAGTTCACCTGAGATTTCTCCACCAGGTTGCTCAGCTCTGGAAGTTCTCTGTTGTTTCCTGGTAACTGACAGACCAGTACTTCGATTAGGTTACACTGCAGTGCTAACCGTTTTGCTTGATGTAGTTACCCCTCAGGTTCTAGTATCTTCCTTTCACTCTCATATTCCTCACTGCCACTGTTTGTTCATCTTCTGTTCATTTCTCATTCCTTTGCCACTTACTTCTGACCCCATCCTTCTACCAAAACTTGCTATCCTGTGTATACAAGGACTTCTTTTCAGTCTTTATCTTCTGGATGCTTTCTGGTATTTGAAATTCTTGTCCTTCCCTTTCCTTTTTACCCATAACACATTTATTCTAAGAACTGTAAGTTCTGTTACAAATGATCTACTTTAGGGGTTTTCAAATTTGGCTACAGGTTAAAATTGCCAGGAGAGCTTATTAAAAATATTGGTTCCCAGGCCCCATTCCTGAAAATTCTTACCCAGTAGGTTTGAGGTAGAGGTTGGAAATCTGCGTTTTAATATATTTGTTCAGTTAGGTAAAACGTGTGCATGGTAAAAATTTAAACAATACTAATGTGTAAATACTAAAATATAAGTCATTCTCCATCCTTCCCCTTAAGTTCCCTAAATTCTCTCC
This sequence comes from Balaenoptera ricei, assembly GCF_028023285.1. Taxonomy (NCBI): domain Eukaryota; kingdom Metazoa; phylum Chordata; class Mammalia; order Artiodactyla; family Balaenopteridae; genus Balaenoptera; species Balaenoptera ricei. Next base: position 166,158,914 of record NC_082640.1, read on the forward strand.
CCAAAGGCAACCACTGTTAACAGTTTCTGGAAGATCCATCCATACCCAAAAGTCCATATTTTTAATACATGTTTCAATTGATTTTGATACAGCTGGTTCACCAAACTTGGGGAACCTTTTACCCCCATCTTTCTTGAAATTCTTTCTTCCCTTGACATCCTTTATGCTGGTTGTCCACTGTCTCTAACAGTCTGAACTCTGTCTTCTCGACTCATGCCTCTTACTTATTCTGACACCTAAGTGTGGGTATTCCCTAAAGACGTTCTCCTTGATCTTCTTCTGTCTCTGTCTTCCTCCTTGACAATCCCTCCCAGACCCATGAGTTATTCAGAGAATACACTCATTCTTCAGTCTCTCGCTCCAACATTTTAACCTCATCACAGACCAATATTTTTTCTACTTTTTAGACATTTCTGCCTGGTTGTCTGGAAGGACCTCAAATTCAACACCCAAAGCAAACTCATTTTCCTGTCAACAGACCTGCTCATCCTTCACTCTTTCCTGCCATCTTTACAGTCTCCCATCATCATTGCCTCTTCTGTCTCTTCAATGTTATCGTACCTCTGAAACGTCTCACACTTTCATGCTCTGCGTTCCAGTTTTATGTTACAGAATTTTACACACTACTTTCACTTCTGTTTCCCATTCCCCTGCCCACTGCTCATCACCCACTTAAGGACATGAGCTCTGTCTTCTTTATTCCTGTGTTCTCAGCACCTTGCTCTCTCTCTGTCACATAGTAAGTGTTCTATAGATATGTTGAGTCAATGAATACAGGATAAAGCTCAAACTTAGCTTGGTGGTTGAGATCTTCCATTTTCTACTTTACCAATTTCTTTGATTTAGGTATCCATTTACCCCTTGCTTTGACCAAACTGAACTAGTCATACTCTCTTGCACACACGTTATACTTTTCCTTCTGTATTCCTTCGTATATGATTCTCCTGCCTGGCATGCTCATCTGCCCCATAATTGCCTATCAAAATCCTACAAATCCTGAAAGCTCAAATGCCTCCCTCATTCTTCACACATGTTTCCCAAATCTCTAAAGCCTTGGGTCCGCACAACATTTGGATTCAGAAAATGCACCTGTCAGATTTATAAAGTCACAGGATTTTAGATGTGGAAAAGACTTTTGAGGTTATCTAAGGCAACCCTGTATTTTACAGCTAAGAGCACTGAGGCCCAGGAAGAATACATGTTGTTCTCAAGCCAGTGACCCATAGAGCCAGACTTAGAAGGCAACTCTCCTGAATCCCTCTTTCAGAGCTATGCTGCCTATGTAATTATTTTATCTTCTCTTCTAGACTATTAGCGCCTAAGGTCACAGATTGAATTTTATTCAGCTGTGCTTCCCTTGTACCATCTAATCTAGTGCCTTGCAGATTCACAAAGTTATCCTGGATTGAAATGAACTTTCGTGTGCTGGTTAATTGATATTTTTAGCTAATAGCCATCTTGTCCTAGATTCCCTGGAAAACAGAGTCTGAGACAGAGGTTACTTGCTGATGTGAGCGTGAGGAAAAAGGGAAGTAAGGCAGGGAGGGCTGGGGAGCAATGCACTGCTGCAGCTTCCTTCCCAATAAGCCAGGAAAAATCCTGCAGGTCATGTGGCGAGTGCATCTGCACAGCCATGTAGGGTATCTGTGGACAGGCCCTGTGGAAAACCCATGTTTCAGAAGACAGTTCATAAGAAGGCACCTACCCACTCCCTCCCATCTCTTGTTTCCCATTGATTGAAGTCACTCCCCTGCACTTACAGGTGTGTCATCTGGCCTCTTCGATGGCTCCTTGGAAAGCCAGATTCCGTGCCCAGTTAGAAGGCTTCTCATTTGAGTCCATAATAGAAGAGGATGCACATAAGATGCGTCCAATAGAATATCCCTGACCTAAGCCTGTTATGATTGTTACTGCGTTAGTTTCTATATTGATGCTAGAAACACAGGACTGGTGGCAGTTTTCTTTAAGAGAGAGGCCTGAAATAGGAATAATTTTTAAACATTTTATACAAGTAAACAGTGACATTCATGAATAAGAAGATTAAAATACAGATCGAAGAAGTCCTAATTTTTTTCTCTCTTAGTCAAAAGTAATTTGTAAATTCATACACGGCTTTTAAAAAATCAGTATTTTCTCCTATAATGTTATTATGCTAAATTAAAAGACCTATAAACTCCTCTTTCCAGTAAATTGCTCAGTATAGTGCAAAAGAGTCCAACCTTTTAACCTGTCACTCTCTGTCCTCATATGTTAACTCACATCTTTAATGAAAGCTGCTCACCAGTGCACATGACAGAAAAACACTTGAGTGGGGAAAAGAATTCTTTTTTTCAGACAAGTGGTTTTACCTACTTACAAAAAAGACTTGAGAACTTGGACACACTTCAAGAGCCTCTGAATATTTTTCTTCAGCAGAAATTCCAGCTCAGACATTCAATAACCCAGGTTTGTTTTCAAAGTGGAAATAAAGAAACAAATTTCATAAAGACAGGGCAAAATTTGAAAGCAATTAATGATGACAGGGCCAGGGATTTTGCTTCATTTTGTTATTAACCCTACCCCTCTTTCCAGATTTTATTGTCAGATATTGGAGAAGAGGAGGGGGGAAAAGTCTGGGAATTGAAAATAAAATTCAACAGAAAGGGGACATTTAAAAACCATGTTCAGAGTACAGCAAGAGTAGTTGAAGGGTAAGCAGATGGTCCGAGAACACTGTAACAACAGATGACAAATAAGAGCCTAAGGAAGGTTCATAGACTTCAAACTCTGAAAGGAATTTTGAGGACCAAGTTCAGCTGACATATTGGTGGAGATGTTGCTTTAAATTAATTCACACCACCAGAGGGATTCACACCATTCAGAGGGATTCCATCCCTCGGTGCTGAAGAGATCCAGTCATCAGTCTCTGAAGGCACAATGTGGAATATCTGGGGAATCTTGGGGAAAAAAAAAAAAAGTTTTGAACAGAAAAATAGGACCGCTTTGTCCTGGTTTTCTAAAAAAGGGGAAAAGACACTTCTTACTTGCTGGGTCACTTAATTGCTCTGAGCCTCTGGTTCTTCTGAAAACTGAGGATTATTTGCTAACCCTATTATCCATCAGAATTGTTTTGAGAATTAAATAAAATCTGCAAGCTAATCATAAATCCTAAATCAATATAAAAATGTTAGCAGTTGTTTAAATCTCTTCCTTCTTTGCATGTTCACTGCACTTTACACGGACTCCTGTTACAGGTCTTAACACGTTGCATAACATAACTGGAAACTTGGTGTCCAGTTTCCTGACTGGAATGTGAGATCATCAAGAGGAGAGACAGTGACTTAGTTTTTCATTTGACTCCACAGCCCAAAACAGTGATTAGCACTTAGTGGGCGCTTAATCAATATTTGCTGAATGAGAAGAGATTAAAAAATAATCTCAGTAGGCTATGTTGTAAATCAAAACGTGCTAGATGATAAATTTAACTGAGATGAATATAAACCCTATAATCAGCTCTAAATAATAAATTACACAGTTACAGGATGGTAACATCCTAGCCCAGATTTCATGGTAAAAAACCTCTGGGAGCTGTAGCTAACTATAAAAAGAGCCAAGAGACAGATGAAATTTCTAAAAATATTAACATCCATTTCATTAATAGTATAGGGCATCCAAATCAAGAGAAATGATAGCCTCACTGCATGCAGCACAAGTCAAATCACATTTTAAAAGGGAATGGACAAACTAGAGTAAATTCAGGTGACTGCCATCCAAGAAGGTAGACAGTACCCCAGGCTATATTTTAAAAGTTGAAAGAGCCCAGATAGGGCCCTGGGGGAGAGAAAAATAAAAAAACAGACTTGCGCTGTTTTCGGATATTTAAAAGCTATCCAGTGTTGCCCTTGTAGGCAAAACTTAGACGGGAAAAAATTTACTTCCAAATTGGACTGTCATCTTTCAGATTTAGATACAGTATAAGAAGGAATGTTCTGAAGATAGCAGCTGTTCAACAGTGGAATGGACTTCTTTAGGAGATGGAGAGACAAGCATGCAGGCTAAACACCTGTGGCTTAGACCTTCCTTGTCGTCCCCTCTGTGCCTAGCATACTGCTGAGCACACAATCCATATTCCCTAAAGATTTTTCTCAGATTGATGCCAAGGGAAACAGTCATAGTTAATTATGAGTGCATGCCTATCCTGCCCAGTAAAGTTTAGAATTGGGCAAATCATCCAGAGGCGTGATCTCCAGATTCAATTTATTGTGCGCTCTTATCAGTACATTTTTGAACATGTACGCCTAATATCCACATTTACTTATAAATTCCATGCTAAACTACTGAACTAATCAGCACACTTTATACACGCTTATAAAACACACAAATAATGTAAAGGCAAAAGGTGTGAGAAAAAGAAATGCTAGTGTGTTATCTTTCTGCACTATAGTGGCTCAGGGTGAACCCCTGCTTTGCAGAGAACCAGCGGACCAGTTAAGGAGCTTAACGTACTTCTGTCTCCAATACCTGGCTGTATGGATGCTTCTTGGTCTGAATGATCTACATATCAATCTTAAATTTTTCCTTTTCCCATAAAACTAGTTTTGATTTTTTTTAAAGAAGGGTAAGTGATTTTCTGGAGTTTCTGTATATTTTTGTAAGTCAAAAAAATTAATAGTTTCCTGTTGACCCTGCATGATTTTGATCCTATTTTTCTATCTTATGTCTTAAAAATAGGTGCATTCCCTTATAAATATAATAAATTTTACAAAGTTGCAACTGCGTGGTGTTCTGTTGAGACAGAAATTTAAATAAATGCATCAGCAGGAACTGAATCAAGAATTTATACTCCTTTCTGTCAGACTTTCAATTAAATCCCAAAGTACCAACATGAACCCAGCAGCCTTGTTTGAACACTTAGAGGTTCTTTGCTTCACCAATATGTTTTCCCTTTCCTAGGAGATTTGAATTGTTTTTGAATAAATTATTATGCAGTACAATGCTACATATTCCCATGGTTGTTCTTTATTTTTGGAAACATTGTTCTTTGGCCAAGTGACTATAACTTTATTGCAACATTTTCTGAATCACATTGCTCCGTCGCAGTAAGCTTTCCGAGAACCAGCAGAGGGAGTACTAAGAGACAAGGTGTCATCTCAGAAATTTATTTCCAATTACCTAAGGGGCCAAAAAACTCCCACGAATTCAGATCTGGTCCGCAGCAGAAAGAAGCACTGTTCTAGTAATTGGGAAAACCTGGGGTTTAAGCAATGGCACCACTAGGAATCCAAACTCTTGTCTAAGTTTTCTTGGGATTCTCATAGCAATAGAGGAGGGGAAGTCTCCTGTACTAGTTCCTCCTTGGGCCTCCCTGGCTCCTGTTTTCTCAAATCCTAATGAAATAGACCCTGTGGACTGAGGTGGGTGGAGGTAGTGGGATAGAGAGAAAAGTAGTGGTAGTGGGATAGATAGCCTGGTTTACCAAGTCTCTTATTGCTCTGCTCTCTGGGTACCCTGAGACCAAATCAGTAAGCTACTGAATCTCAGTTTCTTCAACTGTAAAGAAGACATTATTATTATTATCATTATTATTATTATTATCATCATCATCATCATCATTATCATTATCATACTATTACCATCTTTTTAGTCACTTCTGTTTCCTGCACTTAATCTCATTTAACCCTCATGTCAGCCCTATGAGTCAGGTCTTGTTGTTCCCACGTTACAGGTAAGGAAACTGAGTTTTAGTGAGGTTCAGGAACTCAGACAAGGTCATACAATTAGAAAAGAGTAGCCCTGGGACTTAAATGAAGCCTCTGTGACTCCAAAACCCCATGCTCTGCACCTCCCTTGGGAATGAGAAGGGCAATACCATCTCACAGTTATACCATGGTGAGATTGGTACCATGGTGAGATTGGTACCATGGTGAGATTGGTACCATTGGTATCATAGTACCATGGTGAGAGCAATACCATGCTCACCTTACAGAGCACTTTCATCTTTATTATCCCCACCTCAGAATAATTCCATGAGGTAAACAGGAAAAATATTAACATCTCTTCTTCCCTATTCCTCTGTACCTCTTTAGTCTGCATTTTAAAAATATTTAAGGAAAGTAAAGCCTAGAAAATGCAAAGGATTTTTCTAAGCTCAGACGGACAGTAAATGGAGTTGAGATGAAGCAGGCTTTAGTCCTGTGATTGCTCCACCCCACTGCTTTGTCACCTAGAGATAAAGAGACCCAGCTTTGCCTATAACTAGCACTTTAACCCTAAAATGGTCATTTAAACCCTGCAGGTTTTGCCTATGAAAAATAGATGGGAATAACAATAATAATAACTAATACCTATGTTAACTATCTCACAGTGTTATTACAAAGATCAAATGAAATCATATATGTAGGTGTTTATGGAACAAATGGACAATACACAAACCAAGATAGTGTTCTCATTAGGATTATGCTGGTTAAACTATCGTCTGGTTTCTGACAAAATGTAAGACAGGGCAGGTTTGTGGTTAACACTGCCCATCTCCCTGCCTTCCAGTTCCCAGGTAGCACATACAATCCTGCTGCCTTTGTCCTGCCTCTCAGAAAGGAATGTTGCCTGAAAAGGCATTTGAAGGTATTTAAGAAGCAGGAGATCTTCCATATTTACTTACATTTTTAGGATGAGGCTGCCTATCTCGACTGTCCCATGAGGTGGTGTTCACCTACTTGGGAAACCATCCACAGCTTGTTCTCCCCTGCATGGGACTTGGAAGCAGTTTTGTTGTGCTTTAGAGGGAAACCTTGAAAGCCAGGTGAGTTGTGCTTACACCACTGTGAACTGTCCCAGCGCCCATTTGATATAGTTGGTCACAAAGATTAATGAAGTAGTTTAAAAGGAGGAAATAGAATCTTTGCTCTGATCCAGAACAAGGGGACAAGAAAGTACTGCTATCTTTCTGAAATTTATGAAACAAAAGGGGAGGCTATTTTTATTTTTTTAAGAAACTTTTCCCAAAAAAGTAAGTTGTCTCTGTGTGTGTGTGTGTGTGTGTGTGTGTGTGTGTGTGTGTGTGCTGTGATGTGATGTGATGTGGAAGATATGAGGAGCATTGGAAGGAGCAGATGATCATTTCCTTGATAGATTTATTCATTCAATTCAATATTTTTGAGTGCTAACACTATGCTAGGCACTGGAAATGGGATGCTGAACAAGACAGATAAGTTGTCCATACTCTCATGGAATTTGCATTCCAGACAGGTGGCCGACATTGATCAAATGTATCATTACAAGTTTGATGGGTATTATAAAGGAGAAAAAGAGACTTCCATTACAACTTTATTTGTGAGCATACTACAATGCCTTGAAGTTATTACTTATAAAGGTCGAGAAGAAGCTACTGCCACATTCTAAAGAACTCCAAGTCATTTCCAACAATGAAAAACTTGAATTTCTTAAATAGTAACTATTCTAAAAAGAAGCTAGAATGGCTAATCTTGGTTCTCAGTCTCTCTAAAGCCAATATAAAGGAAATGAGAGCTATACAACATTATCTTGACCTCACTGACCACCAGATAGCCCAAGAAACAGTGCATGCAATATGGTAGAAGGAAAGATCAAAGAATGTGTTTTATAAGGATAATGAATTCTGCTGACTTTTCCCCGTCTGGGCTCTAATAATTTTGGCTTCTTTTGTAATCATACCCTGTTGGAAAGCCACATGGCTTGGACTGATTTTTGCCTACTACAGATTTTGGATTCCAAAAGTACATCTCCATGACTAAAGAAATGGGCAGTCCCAGGTTGGCTGGCTCCATCAAGAACACTTAAAACTTGATTGCACAACTGCATGGCCAACTGGGGTCTTAGCATTAACTTGAATTTTCTTATTGGCATCCAATTTTGAGGATATCATATTGCTTGGGGAAGAAGGGAGTAGTTATTATGATTTTCAAGGACTTGAGGAGTTTTAGTATTGGAAAGAGGGACTTGGAGATCATCTATTTTAATCTTCTACCGAATGTAAGAATCTCCTGTAGTTGATTCATGATATTCATCCTTTGAATACATATGGTAAAAAGAACTTACTATCTCATTTTTGAAGAATTCTGTTATCCTTTCCTGCACTGGAGAAAATCTAGCACTATTGGTCTTAGATGTGTCTACTTGAGTGTCACAGATCGAATCAGAAAGAATCTCACTTCCATTTAATGACTTTCCTCCTCCTTAGTCTTTTCTAGGCTGAACATTCCATTTTTTCCCTCCATTTTCTACACAACATGATCCTCCAAACTGCTACACTTTTGGATGATAGATTGAGGAGATGGGAGAGGAGCAAAATATTTGTCTCTTCCCTAACACATTTGCCATTTCTCTCACACACATCCACAACTTAACTTTTTTGGAAAAGTTTCTTAAGTAAATAAAAATAACCTCCCTTTGTTTCACAAATGGCAGAAAGATAGCAGTACTTTCTTGTCCCCTTGTTCTGGATCAGAGCAAAGATTCTATTTCCTCCTTTTAAACTACTTCATTAATCTTTGTGACCAACTATATCAAATGGGCGCTGGGACAGTTCACAGTGGTGTAAGCACAACTCACTTGGCTTTCAAGGTTTCCCTCTAAAGCACAACAAAACTGCTTCCAAGTCCCATGCAGGGGAGAATGAGCTGTGGATGGCTTCCCACCTCAGCAGGTTCAATCAGCATACCACCTGTGCCCGCATTCATATTGATAATTAAACTGCACGGAGCTACTTTAATTGTAAAGAGAAAAACAGAATTTCTCCATTAATATAGCCAGATGGGGTGGCTTGCCAACTCATTCTCTGTGGTTCTAGAAAATGCCCAATAAAATAATATTGACTCTAAAATTAAGCTTTGGGTTTGAAGGTGCTACCATGCTTTTGAGTCACAAGAATATATTATTTTTAACTTCTATAATGCTACTAATTTTAGTAACTTTGGCAAAGGGAGTATAAAAACAGGCTGTCCCCAATTTATAGGGTTGTGTTCCACAAGTCAGTTGTTTGGAATGTATTTCACACGTGTATTAAGTTTTCTGGCTAGCCTACTAAAGAGTTTTTAACCCTTAAGATGCCAGACGTTGTAATACCATTTCCAGAAATCAGCTGTAAACCAGAATGCAGTCTCGGGTTTTTTTTGCTTCACATGCACCTTAAGCACCACCAGAAATATTCTGGCATCTAACACTATGTTTTACCATGTTTTTATGGGTTAAAATGTCAAATGTCCAAGTGACTACTGGGATCACTAAGAACATTTTCATGCTTTCCCTTTCCTTTCCAATAGACTTAATGTCGCCCTGCCCCAGTCAGCTGAACAAAGACACCCGAGGCTCCCTGTGACCTGAGCCTGGTGGTGGCTGGGAGGGTGAGGTGCAGTGATAGATGCCAAAGACCTTCTGGAAAAAAGCACACTGTTCAGATACACTTCTCAGTCTTCACTGGTTCTACTCAGACACCCATTCTTTTCTTCCATGTCAGCCTGATTCATAGTCTCTTCATATTCATTCTCAGTCTCTCTCTCTCTTTTTCTCTGTCTTCCTGGGGGTCACAATGAAGTCTTTCAGGTTTGCTTCACTTGCCCCTTAAGCATTCTCCAAGGTTTTAACGGTTTTTCAGTTTTTCCCCCCACTGGGTAGCAAAATGAATGAATGAATGAATATTACTAGGGAAATAGGAACTATACAGAATCTCTCTAGTAGCATCCTCTGTCCCTCAATATCTCTTTCCATTTTCTGTCTTACTAACACCTGGAAGGGAGAGGCAGGATCACCTTGACCCTACTGGTGGGTCAAGTTAAAAAAAGGAAAAGCAAGGACAGGCCATGCTAGACCTTAAAGGAAAGAAGGTGACGTCTGTCTGGCATCTGTCTGAGCTTTGATAAGGAAGCAGAACAAAGCTTCTTGGGACCTTTGGGAGTGAGGAGCTGGGACCTAGCTCTACTAGTCTTCCTTTCACTCCCTTTTCTCTTGTCACAAAGGAATAGGTGTTCCCAACCCTTTCCAGGGCCATACTCCCACCTCTGTCACCTTCTCCCCTTCCTTTCCTTCGGAGACATGTTCAGCTATTGTGGGAGCACTGTTCCCTATCCACAAGTCCAAAATTCAAACAGCTCTGTACAGTGACAATTTTTTGGTAACTCACAGAAGCAGAACTTGGCCCAAACTAAAGTGAGTTATTTATAGTCTTAATTCATTCATATATTTACAAGTGGCATATTCGTAAAGGGCTCTATTTTCCTGCATCTTCCTCTTTCCAGAAAAGTGTAGAAGTTAAAAGCATAGACTCTAGTGCCCTTAGCTGGACTTAAATCCTATCTCTGATACCAGGTGTGTGACCTTGCTTAATTTACTTAACTTCCCTGTGCCTTAGTTTCCTTGTTTGTAAAATGGAGATAATAGCAGTGCCTACCTCAGTGTTGTTGTGAAAATTAAAATGAATTGATCTATATAAAGTGCTTAGAATAATTCCTGGCACAGGGTAAACACTTTACATTTACTATTACCATCATGCTTTGTCCTTCACCGCTACCTACAAATATTATCTCATTTCCCCATTATAAAAACCCTACCCTTGATGCTATCTTCCCAATAGTTAACTCTCTATCAGTTTCCTTTCATTCTCTGTGTTAAAGAGAAGACCATACATTCGTAGTTCCCGTTTATGTTCAGTCTGCTAAAATCCTGTCCGTTATCCCTTTACTCAACTCTGTGATAACTGCTCTCCTAAAGGTCCCTTATGACTCTTAACTGCCAATTTGAAATGTTGCAGTTTAGTTTTTATTCTGCTTGATATTCCCATAGATTATGTTACTTCTGTAACAAATAGACCTTCTTCCTACCTCGGCTCCATTCTGCCTCTCCTGAGACTTGCTCATTAAATGTTGACCTTCCCCAGGATTCGATCCTTTGTTCCTTTTGCACACTCCCCAGGCTCCTTAGAAAATCTCATCCAGTATTTGTCTTTCTGTGGCTGGCTTATGTCACTTAGCATAATGTCCTCAAGGTTTTGTATGACTCCACTTATTTGGGGTATTTAAAGTCGTCAAATTCATAGAATCAAAGAGTGGAGTGGTGGTTGCCTGGGGTTAGAGGGAGTCGGAAATGGGCAGTTACTAATCAAGGGGCATAAAGTTTCAGTTAATCAAGATGAATAAGTTCTAGAGATCTGCACAACATTGCAAATATAGTCAACAATAATGTATTATATACTTAAACATCTAAGAGGGTAGATCTCTAGTATTTTTACTAAAATAAAATAAAACTTAAAAAAATAAAAATAAAATAACACCTAAAACTTAAATCAGAAAAAGCTGGTAGTTGTGCGATAGCCAGCTAGTAAGTTTTTCTTAAATTTTTCGGTAAGGAAAAGCAGTTTGCATAGTAATAGCCTACTATGGCTTATGTGAAAGAGATATTTATTTTCTTTTGAACAATACTAAAACAAACAAATTATTATACAGTTCAGTAACGTAATGAGCACACAATAGAGTTAACCTTTTAAAAGTCACTTCCAGTACAATCACAGTAATGTAACATAGACAATTAGAGTTATTTCTTGCCACCTTATAAAATTGCCTGCTCATTTCATATTTTTCTTTTAATGTTCTTCAGTGAATTATTGCATTTTATAAAAATTTCAGTCTCATCGTATAATGAACCTCTATTGATTGGTTTATTTTAGTTCCATTTACTATTAATTATCAACAATGATTCACATTTAAAAGACATGTTAAAATGTCATCCTTTATTCGTGTGCTAAATTGATCATTTCTTTACAGAGTTATAAGAAAGTGATTTAAGTACCCTTCTAAAAGAATAAAATTTGAATAAACCAAAAGAAAAAGGAAAAAGAAAACCTCATCCAATTTAACATGTCAGCTATCATCTGGATAATGATTACCAGACTTTATCATTAACACTGAACTCTTCCAGGTACTTCAGACTTCGTTTCCTATTGCCTCCTAGACATCTCCACTTGATGACCTGCAGGAAATTCAAACTCAGCTCATCTCAGCCAAGCTCATCATCTTCTCACCAATATCCTGCCCATAGTCCCCACTCCCAACCCCAGAAGAATCCCACATTTGTGCTTCTTCATTCTTAACCTCAGTTTTGACGACATTGTACTTCACCGGCTAGCTTCAGCCAGAAATTCCAAATCACCACCTTTCTTTACTTTCCACATGCAGTTAATCACTAAATCCCACCAATTCTTTTTCAGTATCATCACGAGAATCTACCTACTGCTTTAGTAAGAACTTCCATCGACTATCATGTAGATCAGTGGCTTCACACTTTTGACCATGACCCAGAGTGAAAAATATGTTTTGCATTGCGCCCCAGGATACAGACGTATTTATGGATGTGTGTGTTTTATTTTATTTCATTTTCCTAAACTGATGACCATGATACCCTAAAGTGATTTCACAATCTACCGATGGGTTACAACCTGCAGTTTGGAAAAACACTAACCTAGAGTAATGGCACTTTTCTACCCCCTCCCTCTCCCCTATCTGTAACAGGGGGTTAATACATAACACTACAGGGTGTGTGTATCAGGACCTCCAAGGGCAGATGTTGCAATTTGAAAAAGAAAATCACCCCCGCAGGTGATTCTGATATCTCCTATATGTTCTACTCAGTTATCGAAACAGTAAGAAATATTAATTAAGCATCTATTTATTAAGCTGTATATATAAAGCATAAGGCAGTAGTCAAAATAAGCATGATTTACTTATCTGGCTTTTATATTTACTTTTACTCAGAGTCCTCACAGGTCTCTTTTTTTTTTTTTTTTTTTCCTCACAGGTCTCTTAACGCTCCAAGCATTTCACAATTCATACCTATGCACATATTATTCTCCTGGCTTGGAATGCCTTCCACACTCCCTTTCATCAGGTGCATGTCTACACTTAACAATGTATATAAAAATCTATTTCTTGGACTTCCCTGGTGGCACAGTGGTTAAGAATCCGCCTGCCAATGCAGGGGACACAGGTTCGATCCCTGGTCCAGGAAGATTCCACATGCCGCAGAGCAACTAAGCCCGTGCGCCACAACTACTGAGCCCGTGCTCTAGAGCCCGTGAGCCACAACTACTGAGCCCACATGCCACAACTACTGAAGCCTGTGCGCCTAGAGCCCATGCTTCGCAACAAGAGAAGCCACCGTAATGAGAAGCCTGCACACTGCAATGAAGAGTAGCCCCCACTTGCCGCAACTAGAGAAAGCCCACACACAGCAACCAAGACCCAACGCAGCCAAAAATAAATTAATTAATTAAAAAAAAAAAACCTCATTATCTCTTCTAAAAAAAAAAGAATCTATTTCTTTACAAAAGACAACTTGATAGTAGGGGTACTGTGTCCAGTTTATGTGCTGTCCAGTTACTCTGTTTCCTGGTGAGCATGGGCCCTGCAACAGCTCATGCAGTTCCTACTAGCTCACCCCAAAAAGCTCTGGTGCATTGGCCTGCACCTCATTTTTCTCTGATGTGTTCTGATTCAGAGGTACTGGAAGTCAGGTTCAAGGTGAAACAGGAGGGAAGGGGCACACTTTTTTAAAAATTAATTAATTAATTAATTTATTTATTTATTTATTTATTGGTTGCACACCTGGTCTTAGTTGTGGCAGGCGGGCTCCTTAGTTGTGGCATGTGAACTCTTAGTTGCGGCATGCATCTGGGATCTAGTTCCCTGACCAGGGATCGAACCCAGGCCCCCTGCATTGGGAGCTCAGAGTCTTATCCACTGCACCAACAAGAAAGTCTCAGGGCACACGTTTTAAAAGACTGACTTAGCCATAGGACATGACAAAAACTAGTTGGTTAGAGCCAACTAGGTCCAAGATGGTGGAAGATTTGACTTCCAGTGGACCTTTAGCCTCATTATACGCTCACTGTAATACATTAGCATAAGCTAAGTGACACACCAACCAGCGCCATGATGGTTCCAAGGCCAACCATCAAAGATCAAAAAGTGGGTAGTGGCCCAATTCCAGGAAATCTCCGCCCCTTCCCCCCAAATAGTTGGAATAATCCTCCCGCTCATTAACCTATGAAATTACCCAGCCCATACAAGCCAACCACCCCATATTTCAGGGCCTCTCACCTTCTGAGATGGCCCACACTCTGTCTGTGGAGTGTGTTTCTCTTTAAATAAATCTACTTCTTAACCATCACTTTGTCTCTCACTGAATTCTTTCTGTGACGAGGCATCAAGAACTTGAGCTTCATTAAGTCCTGAGACCAGGTGTGTGATTGCAATTAAAAGACCATGGGTTCAAGTCCCAATCTGGGTTGCACAGTTTCAAAGGTTTTTTGAAGAACAAGTAGAAAGCTGAATCTGAGAGTGTGGGCTGCAGGTTTTACAACCACATGGCTTTCTGATTAAGAGAGTTTCCATCCTGATGAAACCAGGGTTTTTTTCCTCATCCCTCTCCTACCTGGAAATACAACATGAGGTAGGACTGTTATGATCCCCATTTAAAGGATGAGGGAGCCAGGGCAGAGAGAGATTAAATAATTTGTGCAAGGCACATACCCAACAAGTGGTAGAGCCTATAGTTTGAAAAACATCCTTAAAGATGAAAATGTATTACTCGCCTCTACTATTGTATTAAGGGAGGGGGGGGAAGCCCTAAGAATCTAGTTTATACTTGCTTACCCAGTGGCTCAGTTTTTTCTGACTACCAATGATATGGTCTCCAAACCCTTTTGTGTACACGCTCTCAATCAGCACTTTAAAATATATGTGTATGTGTGCATGTTTCATAGACATATACTACTGTGTTAACATACCATGTAAATGATAAGACACACACACACAAACAGAAATACAAATATTTTAAAATTATAAGTAGAGGTTCTAATTTTTTTCTGTACTCCAGAACGTTGCCTTGGACACTGTGCTTTGGAAACCAGCTATAAAGTATTATACTTAATAGAAAAAACATGCTTTCCTCCATACACAGAAATAAAATTGACCTACAATCAATATTTATTCACAGAATTGCTTTTCAGGGTGTGTTGGTCTGCATGTCATGTCCCCCAGGGCAGCATTAAAGACAAGCATTTGCAGTTTTGAGATGGCTAACCCTGATTAGGAAAGTAAATTATAACTGCCCCAGATTATAATCTGACTAATGTGCCCTTGAAACTGCTAGGCTACAGAAGTTTTTGAATTTGGGGTCAAATAGGAGTGATGGGAAGAGGACTGGTTGATTAACAGCAGATAAGAGTTCTAAATAATTTGACTTCTGCCTAAAATAGCTATGGGACTTGGGCAAAACATTTAATAATGTCCTTTGATTAAATTGCTTTTGCATGTATTAATTCCACTGATGTCATAATAACCCTGTGAAATAAGTAGGGCAGATACTACCACCTTCATTTTACAAATGAGCAAAGGCTTAAAGAGGGAAAATAACCTGCCCACACAGCATGAGGTGTAACTGGGCTTCACCACAGCATTTTTGACTTTTGTACTGCCTTGTTTAACCTCTTTGGGGTTCACTTCTTTAAAAAAAAATGCCTATTTGTAGAACAGTTTTAGATTTAACAGGAAAATTGTGAAGATAGTACAGGTAGTTCCTATATACCCTGCACCCTGTTTCCTCTATGTTTTGGTTTGTTAGAGCTGCCATAACAAAGGACTACGGACTGGATGGCTTAAACCAGTGGTTCCCAACCTTTTTGGTACTAGGGGCCAGTTTCGTGGAAGACAATTTTTCCACGGACTGGGGGTGGGCCGATGGTTTTGGGATGATTCAAGCACATTACATTTATTGTGCACTTCATTTCTATTATTATTACATTGTAATATATAATGAAATAATTATACAACTCACCATAATGCAGAATCAGTGGGAGCCCTGAGCTTGTCCTCCTGCAACTAGATGGTCCCATCTGGGGGTGATGGGAGACAGTGACACCCAGAGTGTGTTGCTTATGTCCAGTCTACTCCATAAGATGCAGCTTAATTGTCACTTGCCACTCACTGATAGGGTTTTGATATGAGTCTGCAAGCAATTGATTTATTATGGTCTCTGTGCAGTCAAACCTCTCTGCTAATGATAATCTGTATTTGCAGCCACTCCCCAGCGCTAGCATCACCGCCTCAGCTCCACCTCAGATCATCAGGCATTAGATTCTCATAAGGAGCGCGCAACCTAGATCTCTCGCATGCGCTGTTCACAGTAGGGTTCGCGCTCCGCTGAGAATCTAATGCTGCCGCTGATCTGACAGGAGGCGGAGCTCAGGCGGTAATGCGAGTGATGGGGAGTGGCTGTAAATACAGATGAAGCTTTGCTCACTCACCCGCCGCTCGCCTCCTGCTGAGCGACCCGGTTCCTAACAGGCCATGGACTGGTAGCAGTCTATGGTCCGGGGGGTTGGGGACCCCTGGCTTAAACAACAGATATTTATTTTGTCATGGTCCTGGAGGCTAGAAGTCCAAGGTCAAAGTGCAGGCAGCTTTGGTTTCTTCTGTGGCTTCCCTCCTTGGCTTGCAGACTACCTTTTTCTCACTGTGCCCTCTCAGGGTTGTCCCTTGATCTGTGTATTGTCTGTGTCCTAATCTCCTCTTCCAATAAGGACACCAGTTGATTGGATTAGAGCCCACCCCAATGACCTCATTTTAACTGAATGACCTCTTTCAAGACCCTATCTCCTGGGACTTCCCTGGTGGCGCAGTGGTTAAGAATCCGCCTGCTAATGCAGGGGACACGGGTTCAGTCCCTGGTCTGGGAATATCCCATATGCCGTGGAGCAACTAAGCCCATGTGCCACAACTACTGAGCCTGCGTGCCACAACTACTGAGGCTGCGTACCACAACTACTGAAGCCCACACGGCTAGAGCCTGTGCTCCGCAATGAGAAGCCCACGCACTGCAATGAAGAGTAGCTCCCGCTCTCTGCAACTAGAGAAAGCCCGTGTGCAGCCAAACTCAGCCAAAAAAAAAAAAAAAAAAAAAAGACCCTATCTCCTAAAGCAGTTACATTATGAGGTACTGGGGGTGAGGACTTGAAAGTATGAATTTTGGGGAGACACAACTCAGTCCACAGCATCATTTTATTAACACCTTATATTTGAATGGTACATTTGTCACAATCAATAAACTAATATTGATATATTAACTAAAGTCCATACTTTATTCATATTTCCCTAATTTTTACCTAACAACCTTTTCCTATTCCAGGATGCCATTCAAGATACCACATTACATTTTGTTGTCATTTTGGACTGAACTGTGTCTCCCCTTCCCCCACGCAAATTCTTATGTTGAAGCCCTAACCCCCAATGTGATGGTATTTGGAGGTGGGCTCTTTGCAAGGTAATTAGGTTTAGATGTAGTCACAAAGGTGGGGCCCTTGTGGTGGGATTCGTGCCCTTATAGGAAGTGGGAGAGACCAGAGCTCACTCTATCTCCACCATGTAAGGACAAAGCAAGAAAACTGCCATTTGCAAGCCAGGAACCAAATCCTCCAGCACCCTGATCTTGTACTTCCCAGCCTCCATAACTGTGAGAAATAATGTCTGTTTAAGCCACCCAGTCTATAGAATTTTGTTATGGCAGCCTGAGCAGACAGAAACAGTCATCATGTCTCCCTAGGCTCCTCTTGATGCCAACATTCTCAAAGTTTCCTTGTTTTTGATGACCCTCACAGTTTTGAGTACTGGTCAGGTATTTTGTAGAATTTTCCTCCATTGGTATTTGTCTGATGTTTTCCTTGTGATTAGACTGGGGTTACAGGTGTTTAGGAGGAAGACCGCAGAGGCAAAATGCCATTCTCATCATAGCAACATGATTTATCACTATTGATATTAACCTTGATCTCCTGGCCGAGGTAAAGTTTTTCAGGTTTCTCCACTATAAAGTTATTCTTTTTTCCCCTTCGATACTGTGATCTTTGGAGGAAAGTCACTATGTGCAGCCTGAACTTAAGAAACGAGGAGTAACAGGTTTTCACATCTTTTATCTGTAAACCAGCAGGGCTGGAGTAGTTGATTCCTAAATCACCTTTAGTTTTTTCCCCATAATCATGAGAAGTGTTTCTCTGATTTAAAAAGAAGTCTGTATTCACAGAACAGGGTGAGAAAGCAGGATCACTTAGGTTCAAACCTGTAATTTTCACCTCCTTAGAACTCACTCCAAACTGTGGGACTACAAAAAAGCGCTGCAAATGTAGGGCGATGTAATAGTCTACCTCCTTGGAAGCTGGCCCTAGTAATATTGATCAGACTTGGACAGGTCACTTAACCCCTGTGTTTAGACTCAATTCTGAAAGCTTGTGGGTGTCTCTTCTTCACACCAATGACAGAGATTTGGATGCAATGCACTTTTGTTTTCAGTAATCAGTACTCAATAATTATGTTAATTGCTGATTAGTTGCATCTGAAAAACAAGGAACTTGGTACCATTTTCTATAACTAAAGGGTAAAATTTACTAGAAATATTACCTTGAATACAAACTTTATGTAGTTTACATTTTTTATCCCGGTATATGATGCATGCATTGAAATTCAACCAACATGAATATGTAAAATAAGGCAAAATAAGTGAATGTTGAATGGAAATTGTTTTTAGTCTTTATCAGAGATGAATTATTCCTAAAATATGAAGAATTGCTAATTGTTTCATATCAATTTTCTATTTCCTGCATCAGCTTAAAAGTATCCACATTAAGAGATTCTTGAAAGCTCCAATTATTCTAGGAATAATAGACATTTTTCTCTTTAAATATTGGAACACTAATTAGTTGTTCTTTAAGATTTCCTTCTTTAATGATTATAGAAGCACATCTGTTCAAGTTAGCAACAACATTTTATCCAAGCAACATGGAATTGTGTTTTACCCATAACCAGTCCTCAGATGACAAATAATTTTGCTGTTTACAAACTAATTAAAATCAAGTTTAAGCCCCATTAAACATGATTACATGGCAAAATACCCACCTTTTTAAAGGAGAGCTCTACAGTGTTAATTTAGAAGAATGATTATAATTAATAGTTTCCACATTCTCAGAATTTTAAAACAATATTAATATAACCATACTTTTATCTCTTTATAATTTATGGGAGAGGAAGCAAATGATCCTGTCTTGAATATAGGAAAAATTTTTAAATGAAGTTTCTGGAGGTTTCAAGTCGGCAAAATGTTTTTCAATGGCATCATTTGTCTTATAGGCTACTATTATTCATATGCTTACTGGCTACCCTCTGCATATTAATTGTAGGTTCTTTATTATGGAACATTTAAAATGCATAAAGGTATACAGTGTACTATAGCAAATACCCTCCTTCAAGAAAATTATTAATAATTTTTGTAGTTTTATCACGTATGCCATATCCATAAATACCATAGGATTGTGTTTTATATTTTAACATTTTATTTAATGGTGTCACATTTTGTGTATCATTCTACAGTTTACCTTCTTGACTCCATGTATGAGTTCAAGAGAAATTAATATTGATATATGTAGTGTAGTTTATTTTAATGGCTATATACTATTTCATCACGTAGCTAATCAAACTTTATTTATCCATTTCCTTATTGATAAGCTTCAAGTTGTTTCCAAAATTTGACTCTTGTGAAGAATGCTGCAATGAACATCTTTGTATATGTTGCCTTGTGCCAGTTTCTTTGGGGTATATACCTAGGAAAGAGGATTTGTTGGGTTGTAAGATACAGTAAACTTCAGCTTTATCAGACAATGCCAAATTACTTTTTGTAAAGATTGTAGCAGAATTCACTCCTAAGAGTAGTACATGAAAATTCTTATTTCCAAATATCCTCACCACATCCTTAGATGTTAAATATTTACCAATCTGATGAATATTTTTCTTGCTCTCATTTTCCTTGTAACTACTGAGGTTGAGCATTTTTCATATTTATTCATCATTTTAACTTTTTCTTCTGTAAATTGTTTATTTTTTGCCTTGTCTTTCTATTGCTTCAAGAAGTCCTTTATCTATCTTGGGTATTAATGCTTTGGTATACAATTGGTAAGTATCTTTTCCCAGTCCATCACTTACCTTTTGATTTAATTTTTAAAATATGTATGAATAGGAAGTTATATTCTAGTCGTTTAACTTTATTTGTGCAATCCTTTATTATAGAGGTAATTTAAATTTTGATGTAGCCAAATGTATTTTTAACTTCCTTTCAATCAAATCTAGTAATTTACTCCACTGAGGTCTTGCATGTCTTCCATTTTTAACTATCTTGTAGTTTTGTTTTTATTTTTCTATGAGATTTTTTAAAAATTATATTTGCTAAATGATTTTTGCTGGTGTACAACAATGCTATTGATGATTGTATGTTAATCTTGTTTAAAACCAACTTTGCTGAATTCCCTTGATTTTCCTTACAGAAAAATATATAAATATGATTGTTTCTTCCATCTTAATATCAACTCCTAAATTTTTCTTCTCTTAGTGCATTGATTAGGAACTCCAGTACAATACTGAATACGAGCATCCTATCTTCTTGACTTTAAAGATAATGCTTTGGAATTTTACCCATCACATATGAAATTTGCTGTATTTTTTAGTAGATGCCCATTGTAAGGTATATCAATCAGGATTTAGAGTTAGAGGTAACAGAAGCTTACCCCAATTAACTTAAGCTGAAATCAGACAAATCCATTACCAAGGACACCATTACAGGTATTGCTGCCTCATGGCACTGAGTACTGCTCCTATCATGTTCTCACTGCCATGGCTACCAGAAAACTTATCAACTTCATTATGGCTCGTTGTCACTCTCTCAAGATTCAAAGGCGCAAATGTGAGCAGCCAATTAGCTATAGCTAGGAAATAAGCATGATTAGGTTGGGCTTTTCCTTTCTTGTACTGTCAAGATTGTATGAGCTTCATAAAATTAGTTGGTACACCCTTCACCCTTCCTTCCTTCCTTCCTTCCTCTTTCTCTTGTCCTCTTTTCTTCTTTTTCTCCCTCCCTCCTTTCCTTCCTTTTCTTCTTTCTTTTTTTTCTGGAATGATTTGTACAAGAAGGAGAGTGTCAGTTTCTTGAAGGTTTGGTAAATCCATTCAGGCTGGTGCCATGGGAGAGATAGAGGTAGACAGATAAGTAGCTAGCTAGATAGAATTTAATCATTATTTGTCTATTTAGGTTTTTCTATTTCTATTTTTGGCCATTCATTTTTTTCTAGAGACTAATCAGTTTCATTTAATTTTAAAAATGTATGAGGATAAAGCTATTCATCGTATTCTTTTCAGTTATTTTTATAAATCTGTACAGTATGTGTAGTTGTAGCCTCTTGTGCATTCCTAATACAGTTACGTATTGTGATTTCTTCCTTTTTTCTGATCAATCTTGCTAGATGTTTGTCTATTTTATTTTCTCAAAGAACCAGCTTTTATGTTAGTTTATCAAATTTTTTAAATTATGGTACAATATTTATGGCCTACAAGGAATTACAATTAGAATTTTTAGTCATATGTAGTAATTTCTAGGAAAAAGTTTGTCTCAATGACACTGAAAAGTCCCCTGGAAAATATGAATTAAGATTTTTTTTTTCTATGTAGTTCTTGCAAGGAGAATCTTAACAGATGTACATATGTGTAGAGACATTTAGGTGTTTTTTTCCAATGAACATATGTCTATATAGGATTTGTTAGGTAAGCGCCATTGTGATAGACTTTGTTGCTACAAATATGAACATACACGCCCTGTCCTCCAGGAGTTTTCAAGCCAATGAAAATTTATAGCCACTTTTTATGTTCCACTCTACTGTTAGGAGTCAAGGTCATTATTAATCAGTTTTCATGACACTGGGCACTGACTTCCTGGGAAAGTGACTGGCCTGGACCTCACAGCCTCCAAAGCTTTCTCTTCATACCAGACCACACATATGGCCCACGGAGTGATATTTACTCTGACCTTTTAGAGTCCGAGAAAACATTGTTTAGTGGTCTGGCATCATCTATATTTACTTGGCGTGATTTGGGATAGAGTATAATCCTAACTCTTGATGAAAGGATTTTCATGCATTAACCTTATGGGTCATGATATTTGTGGGATTATTCCCACTCATAAAGTGATTTGTGGAAAAAATGTGTACTAATCTTTAATTTAGGATTAAAGCAGATATACCCAGGAGAGATGGGTCTATAAAATTCACCTTAACTTGAGAAATGCAATAAATAAACATTTCTAAAATATCTTGTTGGTTCAGTTATTTCAGTCCAAAACCAACTGGAGATCTGTTCTATATCAAGATTCCCCAGCCCTCTTGTGAGAAGGAGCTGTTTTTCACAATGTCAGAGATGGTCCTCCTCAGAGCCCTACAGGGTTTGCCCATATAGAAGTGTTTGTCTCCCCAGGAAGAAACAGGATGACCAGAGCTTAAGTGTCAGACCGGAGAGAATGGTCAGATTTAATATCAGCAGCCAGTTCATAACTTTAGAGGTATCCTGGCTGATTCACACGATGCCAAATAACAAATATCTTTCTTTTAGGTGTCAGAGTCCAGTATGGTGGGGAGTTTGTATCTAGGGGATATAAAGGAGAATAAATGAGATCCTATGTTGAAAAGCCAGCCAGAGTGCCTGAAAAATAGCTTTCAATAGATTTCTTCTCCACTTCCTCCTTCTCCTCTTCATCTCATCCTTAGCACCCCTCTGGAATTGTCTGTATAAGCCCTAAAGGTTTGATTGGACTTTGGCACCATACAGTTAACGCTACTGGACTCTTAACATGCTCCGATAGCCACAGTTTCTTCAAATGGGATCAGGGTTGGCAGCCAAACTAAGCTAATGGACTTTGTCATCATAGAATTCCCACACCAAGTAGGAGGCATAAAATGACTTGGAGACCTGGTCATAGTTCCTGCAGCTATTAGTCATGGTGTGTTAGTGGAATGCAGTCTCAAAAAGTTATTTCCTAAGTGCTTTCCAAAGACCTGGTTCTTCACACAGAGAGTTTTGGCCAACTGTAATGGCAGGGAGAAACTAGAGTGTCAGGGAGAACAGAATTTATGCTTTAAGTTTAATTTTATTTTGGATCAAATGTTCCTTAAAAATAAACCTTCACCTGATCCTAATTTTCATTTCAATGCCATAGACTGGTGATTTGAGTGTTGGGGACGGAGATCTTAGAATCTGTTTATGTGGTATAAATACAGAAATGGTCTGGTTCTGAGTAGTAGGGTCATGATCAGTGTTTGGATATAAACTCAAAACCTCTCTAAGTCACGTGTTCTTTTTTGAAGCATAGAAATTGGTCTTTGCAAACACGCTAAATCCCTTTGTTTGAGAAACTTTAAATAAACATTGAGTCTTCTTGCCATAAAGTTCTGCACTGCATCTAGAAAGCTTCTTTAAAAAATAGTTCTGAAAACCTGAGGCTGGCAAAGAAGTTGGATAGTTGAAGGGGAAATGATAGCGCATTCTGTTCTGTGGTAAAGGGGAACAAAGGAAGGGAGAGAAGTTATTATTGTCAATTTAAAATTTTGTTTTAAATTTTTAGTGTACAGTGTTCAAGACTGGCAGAAATTTCAGTTTGTTTTATCCAAACATAGTTACAGTGTTAGATGTGTGTTAGAAATCCAGCATGTGGATGCCACCTCCTTAAATTTTAATAGCACAAGAGATGGGAACAGCAAGGGAATAAGGAAATAAACAGAGCACAGGCTTTTGCAGTTGATGGAATGCCAAGGGCGCTTGGAGGTAACAAAGGTAAGCTAAGGAAAGAATTGAATTTGAGCAATGTCTCGCTTTTACCCATGTTACAAGTTTCGACCAGTTCTAATGTTCTGCTAATATTTTGTAATTTTATAGATGGTAAATTTGGATGGTGGAGGAAAGGGACTGGCATTAGGGTAATGCCCGGAGGGAGCCTGGAGTAACCCCAGTGCAGCTTGAAGGTACTGGGAAGGTAAAAGGAGAGAGGGAGTGTACAGAGGGAAACTTGCCCCCTTTACAACTGAGGTCAGCTGTGTGTGACACTCCAGAGCATTATTTCTCAAAGTGTGGCCCCCAGGACAGCTTGCATCCAAATTACCTGTGAAACTGTTAAAAATCCAAGTTCCCAGATGACACTCCAAATCATTGAAACCAGAACACTGGGAATGTGGCCTGAGACTATGCATTTCAAACAAATAGCCTAGGCAATTTCAAGGCCTGCAAACTCCTGTTTGAACCTTTGTGCCAAAGAATGTCAAGGGTAAGTAAAAAAGTAAGAAAGGAACCTACAAATACCATACATATATAACAATGGCCACTGCTCAGGCTTCCATAACCCTTAGGTCAAACTCTCCTCTGCAATTGCCTAGAGAGTCATTGGGGAAATTTCGAACATGGAATTTTTGGAGAATCTCTAGTGTAATTGAAAGAAGGGAAGAATTGCAAAATGCCAAATACGTAGATAGCATGCCATTTATTGGGACAGATTGGCCAGGGCCCATTTCATGTCTCTCCATTTCCCATCTTGAAATGTACGGTCCAGCCATACTGAGCTGACTACATTTCCTCAGATGGACCACGCTTTCCCTCGTCTCCATGCCTTTGCACTTTGCTGTTCCCTCTGCCTAGAATGTCTTTCTCCTGAGGGCAGATTCCTATTTGTTTTTCACATCTTAGTTCAAGTGTTGCTTCCTCTGAGGACCCTGACCACCCCAAATTCCATATTGCACAATTCTCTATAATAGCACTTAACACCGTCTATTGAATTACTTACCGGTCTTTCCCACTAGCCCACTAATTTTTCAGGGCCATTTATTTATTTCCTCTATTTAGTACAGAGCTTAGTTCATGAAAGCTGCTTGCAAATGTTCTTTAATAAATGACTTAACGTCACATACTGCCTAACCTGCATAATCCAGTAGCGAGAATATTGTCATTTCACGTTGTGTAAGATTCCATTTGGAGTAAGTGAGAATTTTAGTTCAATAAATGAAATCAGTCAGTTATCCAGTAGCATGAATTAATTCCACCTTTGGTTTTCCAAGGGTAGGAGAGAAACTACACACAGAATAAGGAAGAGGCGACATGGGTAATTTTGACAAAAGTTTTAGGGTTAAATGGGTTCTGAGTGCAGCCACGCAGTGAATGGGTGAGGGCTGTGTAAGGGCACTGAGCAGGAAGGACTTGGCAGGAAGGCCATCGAGAGGTTGAAAGTGTGGCGTGGAGGTGGGTTAGAGGGAGGAGGATGCAAAGTGCTTATTTCAAAATTTTACCTAGAGATGGCCCTGCACTCAAGAGTGGAGGCAGCTCTATTTACAGCAGCCAGGACATGGGAGCAACCTAAGTGTCCATCGACAGACGAATGCATAAAGAGGATGGGGCACATATATACAATGGAATATTACTCAGCCATAAAAAGAAACGAAACTGAGTTATCTGTAGTGAGGCGGATGGACCAGAGTCTGTCATACAGAGTGAAGTAAGTCAGAAAGAGAAAAACAAATACTGTATACTAACACATATATATGGAATCTTAAAAAAAAAATAATGGTTCTGAAGAACCTAGGAGCAGGACAGGAATAAAGACGCAGACGTAGAGTATGGACTTGAGGACATGGGGAGGGGAAAGGGTAAGCTGGGATGAAGTGAGAGAGTGGCATGGACATATATACACTACCAAATGTAAAATAGATAGCTAGTGGGAAGCAGCCGCATAGCACAGGGAGATCAGCTCGGTGCTTTGTGACCACCTAGATGGGTGAGATAGGGAGGGTGGGAGGGAGACTCAAGAGGGAGGGGACATGGGGATGTATGTATACATATAGCTGATTCACTTTGTTACAAAGCAGAAACTAACACACCATTGTAAAGCAGTTATACTCCAATAAAGATGTTAAAAAAAAAAAAAGAGTGGAGGCAGACAACTCCTCCTTCTCTGATGGCCATGGCCTCCTTATGGCTCCTAAACACAAAACTCAAGCAGGTCCTAATTCCACCACGCGAATAAATGAAACAGGCTTTGGGGACCTGGCCTGAGAATTTGACCACCCTAAGGAAAAATGCATTCAAAATCCCAGAAAACAGATTTTCAAACAAACTTTTGAAATCTAACCAACTCAGAAATTGAACAAGGTCTAGATTAGCTTTCTCTTACAAATCAACTTAGTAATGAAAGCAGATTTTATTTGTGCAAAGGTCAGTACTCCAGAGATACAGCAAGAGACATTTTGTGAGAAGGAAACTAGATGCAGTTTGAGGGGCCGGAGACATTAAAAGAAAAAAGTACATTCCTTAAACAAAGAGTAACAAAATGACCAAACTTTCTGAACCCAAAAGCAGACACGTGATCTTATAAGTCATATAACATATGAGTTGGCCCACTCCAAAGAATCTGTGGTGTGATCAATATATAAAAAGGGTGACTCAGCTGTGCCAAAATACAAGCAAGATTGAACAGGCAAGAAAATGTGAATGGTTTAGTGCAAGCCAATCGCCATTTCTAAAACTCATTAACAAATATTTATTAAGCGTGTGTGTGTGTGAGAGAGAGAGAGAGAGAGATACTTAGGCACATAAGAGGTATTTAATAAATATTATTGAATGAATGAATGAATGAATACACATCTACTATGTGTCAGGTACAGTACTGGAGCTGGGGAGTAGTCCTAAGACACACATGGTATTTATTCTCATGGACATTACAGTCTAGTGGGATGACAATCAACTAAAAGTGTTATGTGTAGAAAAGGAAGTACCAGTTTCTACTGGAGCACATATAGCAATTAATTTAAGCCAGAGGGTCAGATAAAATATCCTCTATTGCGATGAGGAAAATTGGAGAAAAGGCTGGCTTGGGGTTGGGATAGGTGGACAGAGATGATATCATGAGTTAGATCATAATGAGATATAGTTAAGCTCAGTTAACCTGTGAACTCAATATGTTATAGTGAAACACAGGAAACTTATCTGTAATCCAAAACTCAAACCCAAAACTTTAAACCAAGGTAGAGTTCTGCTTAAAATATGCAGCACTAGCACTGAAAATCTTAATATCCAGGCAATGTTTATTTTAAAAGCCACGTATACAGTAAATCTATTCTTTGAAATAGAATTGATTGCCCAACAGAGCTGTTTTTCTTCCTGTCAACTTTATGCTAACTAAAAGAACTCAAGAGTAAGGATATTACTTAATAAGTAGGTGTTATGTTTCAGAGGAAGCCTGTATAATAATTCAGCTGAGTATAATTAATAATTTTAACTATGTAAATCTTTTGAAAATCTACTTTCACAACAACTTCCTTTGAAGTATAATTGACTTACAATACTAGGGTCAAAACAACTTCCTTTATTCAACAGATGTACACACACATACACAACTTCTCAGTCTTTTTATTGGGCTGAAATATATGGAATTGCAGGGTTTTGGTCAAAAATTATTGAATATAAGTTGTTTTGTGTGAGTTTCATACGGTTTGACCTAAAGTTCTGGAACACTACCTTGGGATCTCTGATGAAATAAAAGGAAATCTCTGACACTTATGTCAAGGAACAACTCAAGATCAATTCAGACTAGACAGACAGATGGATAAATAGATGTTTTCCTTTCATTTTACTGTAAGATAAATGTTGAATCTGAGGGTAATATATATTTATTTCTACCTTTAATCATTTCAAATTTCTTAGAAACATAGACTGTTAGACCTGGAAACAACCCTAGATAACTACTCAGTGAGTTTAGGTAGTTAATCAAGTAAATAAATGTTTCAATTTGCTTATTTATTTTTGTTTATACAAATCAAGATTTTATTAAGCTGCCCACTTATTTCGGTCTTGGGAGCACCATGGTTGATTTTTTTCTATGTTTCTATTGAAGTATAATTGATTTACAATACTCTACTAGTTTCAGGTGTACAGTGTAGTGATTTGCTATTTTACACATTACAAAATTACCACTATGATAAGTCTAGTTACCATCTGTCACCATACAAAGTTATTATAGTATTAGTGACTGTATTCCTCAGGCTGTATATTACATCCCTGACTTATTTATTTTGTTACTGGAAGTTTCTACCTCTTAATCTCCCTCATTTATTTCACTCATCCCTCCACCCCACTCCCCTCTGGTGACCACCAGTTTGTTCTCTGTATCTATGAGTCTGTTTCTACTGTGTTACATTTGTTCATTTGTTGTAATTTTTAGATTCTATATATAAGTGAAATCATACAGTATTTGTCTTTCTCTGTCTGACTTATTTCACTTAGCTAATACCCTCTTGGTCCATTCGTGTTGTCACAGATGGCAAGATTTCATTCTTTAATAAATGTTTCAGTTTACTGGTGGTGGTTATGGGGGCATAGGCTTTGAGGTCAAAGAGATCTTGATTTATCTATTTATTTGACAAACCCTTTTTGATATCTCACCATTAAGCCAGACACTGATAGAAGCTAACTTCAAATGGTGAACAAAAGTCATCCTTACTACCTTACACAGGATTGGTTTGGTGGGACTCAGTTTTCTCTGTTATTGGGATGGGAGAAGGATAAAAGCATATGCCTCAAAGAGTTGTTATAAATATTAAATGAAATAAATGCATGGAAATTATTTAGTAAAGTGCCGAGCATATGGTAAAATTTCAGTGTATGGTAGCTGTTTACATTACTGTGGACCAAGCCCTCATTTTAAAGCTGACCAAAACTGTATCACCCAGACATTCTCATTCTCCTCACAACTCCAACTTCTCTTACCTCTGTATAGGTTTTATGCTCAGAAAGCCTTGCAATATGGTGGCAAAGACGGACACTGGGAGCTCTAGGCTTACACTGTTCTTGCTGCTAATGATTCCAATGAGAAGACCGTGCCTTTGCCCAGGAATTAGTGGGTGGTGAGCAGAGTGAGGGGTTAGCCCCACTTGAACCACAAAGAAAGTATTTATGAGAAAGAGGGTTTCTACCAGTAGAAAACAAGGATCAAGGAAAGGCAGGCTAGACAGACAAGAACTATAGCTACCACAGTTCACTTTAGTGAGACAGAGGGGAAAAAAGGGATGTATATGTGTGGTGGTAGTAGTGGGGTACATGTGTGTGCATGCACACATATGTGCTTGTGAACTGTGAGTGTGACTTAGATGACTCTAAAGCAATGGACTAGAAACCACAAAAATGATCAGTTCATAAAGAAAAACAGAGAAGAGTGAGCACTCACAAAAAGGTCATTTTCAAATTTGCATTCCAATTCTTTCATTTTACACTATTTTGCACAATTCCTTATTATTTAATATGGTGAAGTCAACTACAACACTATGGATGAGAGCAGTCGAAGTAAGATTCCTATGATTGCCATGATCAGAAACCTATCTCAAATTACCATTTCATGAAGATAAAGATGAGAGGTGAAGATAGGCATAGGCCTACCTGGAGATGACAAGGCCAAACCAGATTTCTGTACCAGGTAGATGCAGGTGATGAACCTCTTGTATTTGCATATACAGAAACCGTCAGTTACACCATGAGATTAGATTCTATAATATAGAAGAATAGGAAAAGTAGGACTCCTTGAAGAGATTTCCATAACAATCTGAAACTTCAAAACACGTGGGCAGCAACAGGCACTTTCTAAATGAGTATGCGTAACCACTGAATAAGTTCATGCAATGAGCAGAGTCATCAAGAATTCACACTGCTTTACCATATTGATCATAATTTGCATCAACCCAACATCCTTGATCTCAGAGTGATACTCAGAAATATTAAGAAACATGTCCCAAAGTCACACAGCCCATAATTTAGAAGGCTAGGTTGGGAGCCCATGTTCTCTGAATCTTAACCTATAGCTCTTTGTCTATACTAGTGGTTGTCAAACTTGAGCATGCATTAGAATCATGTAAAGAGCTTGTAAAAATACACATGGGATTGCCAACCCCTGAATAAGGGCCTAAGAACTTACATTTTTTTCAAGTACACAGGCAATGCTGATGCTTTGGGTCCAGGGACCACACTGAGAATGACAGGTCTATACAAAACCTACTACCTTTAATATTTCCTCAGTAATAAATATGAGATACAAGTAACTGCCAACACTCACTGAGAATTTACCATGTGTCAAGCACTGTTCTACATATATCTATGCATGTTAGTTCCCATGAGGCAGGGATAAGGCAGGCAACTTGCCCAAGGTCATACAGCTAATATGTGGCAAAGCTGGGTTGCAAAATCAGGCCATCTGGCTCCAAAGGCCAGTATCTAATTTATACACTATAGTCCACCTTTGGTACTGCAGTAGTACCTGTGGTATATAAGTCTACCCTTAGCACATATCTGGTGTAATGTCAGAAGACCCAGAGCTGACAAAGACACTGGTTCTTACTGGGAGCTGCTGGTGTACAGAAACTGAGGTAATGAGTAAGAAAGAATTCTTCTAGTAATATCCACAATCTCTCCATTGCCCATAATTCTACAAACAGTAATTGCAATCTGTCATATTTTTTACATTGTCTTATTTTCTAGTAAATCCCCAACAAGAAATGTAAAATATTAAACATGAAATTATGTAGGTACTAATCAGAATACTGATAAATGTTCAATTTGATTGCAATTTTTTTCTTTAACAAAATCTGCAAGCAGAGAGTCAAGTAAATAGAAATGGAAGTGGTGACAAAAAACCTAAGAAGAGATATCCAAACAAGTTATCAGAATAATAAGTGTTGAGAAAGATATTGGAAGGTGGAGTCTGAATTCATGGAATCAAAGAGCAGAACTGTGAGAGCAGGGAATGATGGGGGTCAAAGTTTGGGTAATTTGGTTTCCAACCACAGAAAGAAACCTTGGATGCCTTAAGAAAAAATGGACTTAAAGACTATGAGCTTACTCATATCATTTAATAATTCCTTCCAGAACATGTCTCGTTGCTGACGAATCCCTGATCAACCTTTGAGGCCCAGCTTACGTGTCTCCTCCCCTGTAAAGTCTTCTGTCAGCATAACTGATCACTATTGCACTGACAGAGTTCATTCCTTCATTTATGGGTTAGGTGTTCTACCTGCTTGTCTTCCTCAGTAGGATAAGAACAAAAAGATTCTGTGTTTTGTCCATCTTTGTTTTCCCTAAATCTACTGATCGTAGTAAGGGAAGGAAGAAAGGAAAGAAAAGGAGTAAAGAACAGAGGAGAGGACAGTAAGAGGGAGAAGGAAAACAGAAAGGTAAAATAAATCATGTTTTCCTGCCTCTAAAGAGATTGTGGTGCATGAGAGATCTGGTATCCTGGTTGTTAGATAATGGAAACCTCAGTTCTACTTTATACTAGATAAACATTGTTGAAGGACATTAATTGCCCTACCACTCTGGGAAGAAATCTGTAATTTTATAACGTTTTAGATCAGTTCTTTTTAATATTTTTTTGCAGCTCATTCAAACCACTTAGCACACTTTTAAGTATGCAAAATATACAATCTGACTCGTGGTAAAGACATTTTCTAGGTAACAATATCAGTAAATATATGGCTGCACTTTCAGTTATGACCTACTTTTACTCTTTTCTAAGTTTACAACCTCAGTCCGTTCTCAGTGACTGATACTGTTCAATAGCTGGTACGTCACATTCATTGATCTAAAAGTGGGCTTTAAAATTGCAGTTATTAGTAAGGGTATGATGGTTAATTTCATGTGTTAACTTGACTGGGCCACAGAGTGCCCAGATATTTGGTGAAACATCATTCTAGGTGTTTTTGGATGACATTGACATTTGGATAGGTAGACTGAGTAAAGCAGACTGACCTCTCTAATGTGCGGGCCCTGGATTAATCATCTGAAGGCCTGCATAGAACAAAAAGGCTGACCCTCTTGCAGTAAGAGGAGACACCTACTGCCTTACTGCTGAGCTGGGATACTGGTCTTTTCCTGTCTTTAGGCTTAACTGGAACACTGGCTCTTCTTGCGTCTCGAGCTAACAGCTTTTGGACTGGAACTTGTAGCATCACCTTTCTTGGTGCTCAGGCCTTTAGACCCACATTGGAATGGCACCATCAGCTCTGCTGGGTCTCTAGCTTGGCAGCT
The DNA here is from genome assembly GCF_028023285.1 of Balaenoptera ricei. Taxonomy (NCBI): domain Eukaryota; kingdom Metazoa; phylum Chordata; class Mammalia; order Artiodactyla; family Balaenopteridae; genus Balaenoptera; species Balaenoptera ricei. The sequence goes on from NC_082640.1 coordinate 166,190,878, forward strand.
GCAAATCTTGGGACTTTCAGCTTCCACAATCACATGAAAACCAATTCCTTATAATAAATCTCTCTCTATATATATACATTCTGATGGTTCTGTTTCTCTGGAGAACTCTAATACAATGGCTAAATCAGTAGAAATATATACTTGGTTTTTTTTTAATGTAAGAAGAGGTGGAAAGTTAGGTTTGGACAAATCTGAAGCTGTTTTTATGAATAAATCCCTAATACTGATTTTTTTTAACTTAATGCCTATATATCTTTCACATAAAATAAGATATAATGGAAAGGGTGTTTAGCTGGGAGTCCAGATGCTTGAGTTCTGGATTGGATTCTTATTATAAACTATATGTGAAACCTTGACCAAATCACTGAATCTTTCTAGGCTCAGGTTCCCTCACTTTAAAAGTGAAAAGATGGCTATTTAGTTTCAGAATAGTAAAGATATCTAGATCCTATACCAGTCTCTGGAAACAAACCAAAACCAACAAGGAAAATTAGCAACAGACTTTCCCATTGTGATTATTAGAAAATCCTCATTAACTTGAACCATAATGTACATGAGGAACAGCTGTCAAGTACAGTAAAATTGGCCCAGAGGGAGGGAATAAACTGAAAGAAGAGGGCTGCTGGGGATCATAGCCTGAGAGGGCAAAGTTCTCTGAAGTAGGTGGTACCTACCAAGGAGCAAGACATTCATAAAACAAGATGGGTGGGCTCAAGGAGCTCTGGAAACCACACAAGATACCCTGAAGTGGCAGGGGATGTGTTGATTAATGAGGGCATTTGCAGACAAGCTAACTCTTCAAGAAGTTATCTTTGTGTTTGGCAGACCAGATGAGAAACTGAATGATAAGCATTTTAGGCTCTCAATCTCCATCCTCTACAGAATGTAAACTCCATGGAGACAGGAACTTTTTTTTCTGTTTTATTGCTATATTCCCCAAATCTAGAGCTGTACCTGACACAGAGAAAGTGCATAATAAATAAATATTTGTAGGATGGATGGATGGATGGGTGAAGAGAGGCTATGGCTAAATCAACCCCTTTAACATACTTATAAGTGATAGACACACACACACACACCCTTTCATTTTATTTGGGACCTTGATGTGAACTGAAAAATCTTCCTGCTATCCCAGAGCACCTCTCTGTCCCTTCACATATTCTCATACATTATTCTGCCACACCCAGAGAAAAATCCTTCATTATCAAAAAAGAATTGGATAGGATTTATGCAAAAGCATAAGATTTATGCAAAAAATAAAAACCTACACAAGTAACAAAGAAAAGGAACAAAACAAATAAAAATTATAAAAAGGATACCCACCAAGCTATTTTTATTGCCATAGAGCAAACAAAACATGTGACCAAAGAGTTATCTGTGAGCTCACAAAACTTAATGAGATAAAAGTCTCAAAAAAGAAAAAAGAATAAGACAATGTAAAATTTAAAAAAAATTAACTGGCAGATCTTGGGATAGAAGTGAGAAAGAAAAATAAAGTTATCATAGATATAAAAGCCTTGATAGGAACAGTAATGCTGCCAATGCTGAAAATACACTCAAGACATCGTGAGAAAACTAAGCAGAATGAAACGGAAAAGAATAAGGATTATAGTAGATGGGAAAAAGGTAGCTGAAGAACACAGAAGGAAAGCCAACACATGCAACGTGTTTTTTTTTTGTTTTTTTTTTTAAACATCTTTATTGAAGTATAATTGCCTTACAATGGTGTGTTAGCTTCTGCTTTATAACAAAGTGAATCAGTTATACACATACAATATGTTCCCATATCTCTTCCCTCTTGCATCTCCCTCCCTCCGACCCTCCCCATCCCACCCCTCTAGGTGGTCACAAAGCACCGAGCTGATCTCCCTGTGCTAGCAACATATGTTTTAAAAGACAAGAACAGAACAAATGGAACACAAAAATATTCCAATATGTGTCAAAAAACTCCTGAAATAAAAGAAGACCTGAATCTATAGAATTAAAGGACGCAGTATTCCAACAGACATAAGTATCTCCTAATACCCATGGAAAATCTAGTAAAGTTAATGGATTTCAAAGAAAAAGAAAAAAAAATATCCAGATAAGGGTGACATAAAGATCCCATCTTAAAATCAAAAGAATTAAGGTAGCTTCAAACTTTCCACATTCAGTGCAAGGAAGAATAAAGTCATGTCTGAAAAGTTCTCAGGGAAATAAAGTATGACCCCAAAATTGTATACCGAGACACACTAGGCACTTTATCTCACTGTTCATATATGCAATAACTTTTTCAAATATGCAAGAAGTTAGGAAAATACAAACTACATGAGTTTTTAAAAAATGATTATCAAACTTAAGATATGAATGTATTACATATAATAAAAGGACCAGCTGTGAGCATAGAGTCACTTTATATGTAGAACTCAGGTTAAAGTAACTTGGGGGAATTATGATTATAGAACAGACTATAAACATAATAAATTATCACTTTGTAGAAATAATATAACTAACAAAATCCAGGTCTAGAGAGAAAAGAAGATGGAGATAGTGTAAGTGTACTGATTTCCTAACTTCAAAGTATGTGTTTAAGGCTGATCTAAGATCAAGTACATAACTAAACAACATAAGTGTAGCAGAAAAGAAAAACAAGAAGGTGAAACTGAAAGTATTCTAAAAACATAATCACTCAGAGTGGGGCATTAATAGATACTGGTTAAAGAAAGAGAGAATGTAATATATTACATGAAGTTATATTTTAGAAGATGACAAAAAAATTACTAGAACTAAAATTGAACCATACATCTTCCATATTATGAAAAAGAAATACACACATGGGCAAAATGAACCTAAGAAATCACAAATCAATGGTAAAATGTTTAAAACAAAGCATAAAAGACTTCCGCTTCCAAGAATATTCACAATAACATGAACATAACATGCACATAACATAAACCACTCCTGCTGAGAAAAAGTAACAAAGCAGGATAAAAAAATTATTTTAAAATCTCACAGTCATCAAGGTAGTAAAGAATTGAAACAAACAAGAGAGAAAGGAAACCTAGAGAGGTGAATCCCAGGAGTGGCTGATGATTCTGGAAGAGGTAATTAAGGGAGAAAGTGAGCACAGATTTTGGCAGCCCCATAGGGCTAGATGGTTAAAAAAAATTCTAATCTAAGTTTTGTCAAGTAGGGATCCCTGACAAAGCCCCACACATTGAGTTGGGATCCCAAAGGGCTTCATCTTAATGTAAGGAGTCACTGGAAGAAACTTGGGACTAAAGTACAGTTTCAAATCATCTCAGTCCCTATAATTGGATTAAGTTGATCTAGGATTGCTGGTGCCCCTAACCACCTCCAAAGGCAAATGTAAATCCCACCTGGAGGAAGATAATTCCAGGCCTTAAATTATTTCAACATTTTTTTCCATATACAATGTCTTGCACAGAATTAAAAATAACCAGACAAATGAGAAGAGAAGATGATTTAATTAAAAAACCAAGAGAAATAACAGCAATAGAAATGGATGCACAGGAGATTCAGAGAATGAATTATAAGACAACTTTAAAATTTTTAATAGAAAAGATCTTTTAAAAACCCAAAGTTTGCTGTACAGTAGAAACTAACACAACATTGTAAATAACTATACCCCAATTTAAAAAAAACAAAAACAAAAAACAAACCAAAGTTGACTGTTTAAAAAGATGAATAAAATTGATAAACCCCAGGTGAAGCTCCTCAAGAAAAAAGAATAAGAAATGAAATGGGATATATCACTACAGAGCTTACAGATATTTTTAAAATTATTATATCATTTAAAGATATTATTAACAACTTTATGTTCCTAAATATGAGAATTTAGATAAAATGGACAAGTTTCTAGAAAAAAATTCAACTTACCAAAACCGACGCAAGAAGAAATAGAAAGTCTGAATTATCCAATAAACTTAAAGAAATTAAAAACCATATCAAAGGCTCATTGTAACTTCCCCAGAGTTATCCCATGCACTTTTTCTACTTAAAACTTTATTTCCATATTTTTGAGAAAGCATTCATTTTTCTATAGGAATGTTTGGGGAATTTTTTAAAATTATGAGTACCTAGTTCCTCTTCATCTTATTTTACTCAATTTTCTCAAACTCTCCTATGATTTACTTTTAAGGATTATATGTATTAGCATCTCAATTATATTTCAAACCATAGGAGGCAGACCATGTGGCAGAAGAGTGAAGGAAGAAAAGGAGTAAGGAGGGAGACATGGAAGAAGGGAGAAAAAAAAGAACTGTTCTGACTTGAATTATTAAAGTTCTGCAACCACACCCTTTGCTGCCTATTTATAGCCTTCTGACATATAGTCATGAATAGTCATGGATGTTATTAAATATGAAATATATTCAGAGAAGCAATATGAAAAGAGGTTAAGGTTTGTGTGTGTGTGTGTGTAGTCTTGTAGTCCTTGAACAAGGTCCTTGGATGAATTACTTAACCCCTCTAATTTTCAATTTCCTAATCTATAAGATAAAGATCATCATGGTACACCTCTCATACCACTGTAAAGATTAAATGAGAAAATACACGTCACAGTATTAGTACAGAGCCTAGGACATAGCAGACTTCTATGAATAGTAGTTATTTATAATTATGATGGAGAGAAAATAAATAAAAATATATGTGATATGATTTTAGGTTTTAAAATGTGTTAATGAGGAAAAACCCAAATCAGTCAAAGTCTCTTTATGCTTCTTTCATGGAAATACAAACTTTCTATACTAAGTGGTAGAAATGAGTATGGCCATTCTGGGAAACTGTTCTAAGTTTGCCTACCTGATGGCCTATGAGTTGAACAAAACATTTGACATTTTTCTAAAGAAAAGAAGGTGAAATAATAACTTGGCCTTTCTTTAAAAAAATATACCAGGGACTCTGCATCCTTGCCAGTTTTCTGTTACACGGTTTGTTGAGACTGCCCAACATTGTCTGGAATTTCCAAGCCTCAGCACTATAAAAATAATTCACTAAAACCATCCTCCAAATAATTTTATATTGTGTACTTACTTAACACTGCACTTTGGACTACAGTATGGGATGGATATGCTGGGAATTATGTTGGGTTCAGTGAGAGTCCTGTATAAAGCCTATTTTGTCATAAAGAGCAGACCCTGATGTTTAAGGAATGGTGCTGGTAGGTTCTAGAAACTTATTACCTACAATTACTGGAACATATTTATCGCAGCAAAGAGGGCATTTAAGAATGGCTGATGCAAACTCTGCAAAACAAGGTTACTGATGTTCCAGTTTGAACCTTCAAGAGCCCTTGAAGGAAAAAAAATTACTTTCACAGTGAACTTTCAATTGCCTGCTCTCTGATGTCTAAACAGAATAGACTGAGTTCATTTTTTTCCTTGTCTCTTGGCTAAAAGACCACAGCAAACTGATCCTTCACTTAATTTCAAGAAAAAACAAATTGTATTTCTTTTGGTTAAATTCATTTTTCACCTCAGGGATTGAGTTCCAGGTCATCACATCAAAATATATTTTCTTTAAAAATCTGAAATCCTTTCTCTGAATTTCATTGAAAGTAAATTCTACTTTAATTATAATACGAGGTAAAATTTTTTGGTGTTAATCCTTTTCTCTTTCAGTGAATTAAAACACATAGAAGCACTATTTAAAAATCATGACGAGAGATAAATGTTAAATTCTTTTTACCAAGGATCTTTTGTTTTGTGAAACCAGCTTTTCCATACCTGAAGGCATCACTCAAAAAAGGACTTCACTGAGAAGTGTTTTTAATCATTCTGAATGGAATTATCTGAATATGACCTCCCAGATACTGATGCATTTGGATTTCCCATCCACTTAGACTATTTCATTCATAATCGAAAATCATGTGGTTTCATTTTTATTGTTTTTTCAATTGAGAGGATTGTCAGGAGGAAAGGTGAATGTGACTTTCTTGTCTTTTTTGTTTTAATCAAGAGAATTGTCAATAGGAAATGATTTCTGTATAAAATACACATGGAGCAAATATGACCTTTTGGTCATGACATTTTTCCATTATCACACTGGAGATTTTTCAGGGGTACACATCATGTTTTGCTGCCCTTTTCATATAAAATTATAGCACCATAAAACTTCAGACCTGTCTGTGAAAGCTAAAGAGTATTGGGAACCAGGAAGCTCTGACTGATTGCCATGATGAATAAAACAACCAGGAAATCTCTAGATTTTTCTTCCATAGATTTGAATATCCAGGTATGCCCTGCATAAGCCCTCGATCTTAGAAAACCTGTATATACTTTTCCAACAGGGGACAGGGGAGATGGAAAGCTGACCTGCCAGTGACATATACAGCATTATACTTGGAAGAACACGGGTTCCCTCCACCCTGCCACTCTGCTCTTGGCATCAAGTCACCAGTTTAGGTCATGCAGCTTAGGTCTCTAGAGTCATACCTTTGGAGGAACTACAACCATAAGAGACAAAGTGGGCATTGGCTCCGAGTATCTACATTAATATTTTGATGATTAGTATTTATCAAAACTTATTTTTAATTGAGTAATAATTTGAGTTATGGTAAAAATATAAAGTGTGTTGGTTGGGAAAAACATTAAGCTTCCATTTGGAGAAATAAACATATTTTAAGGGCAATTCTATCTACATTGTTCTTCATTTATTTACACTTTGCTACTATAGAACACCAATAGGGTATCTGGTTTCAGATTTTAAAAGTTTTTTTTTTTTAATCTGCATCATTTGGTTTATTCCCTTTCAATTATGTTTTAGTATCTCATGTATTTAGGACAATTTCCTAAAAATCTTTTGTGCTTCAGAAAGAAACATAGACTATTAAGGCTGAGCTTACTCTTTATTCTGGTGCTGTCCAAGAGAAATATAATGCAAACCACGTACATAATTTAAAATTTTCTAGTTGTCACATTAAACTAAGTAAAGAGAAATAGGTGAAATTAGTGTCAATTGTATGTTTAATCAAATTAGTATGTTCAAAACTTATAATTTTAACATGTAGTCAGAATAAGATATTATAAATATTTTACTTTTTTTCTTATTAAGTCTTCAAAATCCAGTGTGTATTTTACACCCACAGTTCATACCAGCTGCATTTCAAGGGCTTGGGAGTCACATGTGACTATGACAACTGTGTTGGGCATTGCAGCTGTACTCTGTGAAGGGAAGTTATGGCTACCGTACTGGGTTGAAAGAACCCATACTTCCTTCTTTCCACTATGCGCAACCCCCAACCCCCATGCCTTTGATCTTTTAATGAAAAAATGACTCTTCTAGAACTATAGAGCATGCTCATAGCTATGAGTAAAAATGATCCAACCCTGCTCCACCTAACCACACTTTTTAAAATGGTTAATAACTTTTCTTTCATTACAAGTGAAATACATGTTTTCCGTAGACAAATTAGAAAGTACGGATTACAAAAAGAAAATTTTAAATATCTCTAATCCCACTCCCTGAGAACTTCTAATATTTTGTAGAACATCTATTTAGAAGTTTTTTTGTGCAATCGATGTAAAACAGTTTTATAATGCATGCACTCTTTTGTGACTAGTTATTTTTTACCTAATAGTACCTTTTAAACATTTCTCATGTTCTTTTTATGCAACTTCTAGATAAATTTTAATGGCAGAATAATATTTCATTTAGTGCATGTACCATAATTTATCTAACCAATCCCTTGTCTTTGGACATTGCAACTATCTAATTATCAAATTTTTTGCTATCGCAAAGGAGTCTATTCTTTAGGTTTGTTTTGCTCATGTTTGGAGTGAGGGAGCAGGGAGCACTTTTACAGGTAATCCAAAAAATAGGAAGATAGTTGCAAATTGCAGCCAACTAAATAATAGTTTCCAGGTTTGTCTGGATACTTTGAAATGTTCAGTTTAGCATGCATAAAGGATCCTCATGAAACTATCAGAAAAACCATACACGTGTCTAAAGATTGAATGCATTTTATTTATTTGTTGTTGTTGTTGTTGTTGAATGCATTTTAAATGCTTTTCAGGCTCATGTAAGAAAACAATAACAATTACAGTCTCTTCCTTTTTTCCAAGTAGATATTCTGAAAGAAAATAGGTAAACACAATCTCTTTTATGTTATCATTTGTTTTTTGAGTCATCATCGCTATTGCGATGAAAACATAAATCCAAACTCATTTCATTTTCTGAATTGTTAGGGAAGCTAGAAATCTAAAGGGTAATTTCATGAATGTAAAACATCTGCCTCAAGTGTCTCGTTTCCAGGGTGTGGGAAAAAGGCAAGATCGTTCGTTGAGTTCTCTCTCCATCTTACCCCCAAATTATTCAAAATTCACAGAGGCTGACTATTTTTCACAAAGTCAGTTTTGCTTCCTAAGAGCAAGTAGAAATAGCCCACTGTTGCCATGAAGCCACTGCTCTTCCAGGTCTCTGCGTGGAATGAAGTGGGTCTTCAAAGAAAGAAGATCTTATACTCAGCCAAGCAAGTTCCATGTTCGAATGCCTCAGATCACAATGTCTTACCTTACGTTCTCATGACAAGCAATTATTTCCATAGTGATCAGATTAAGAGGGATGACCCAGCCACAGGTCCACCCTGCACAGAATCACTATTAGCTCCATAACTAAACTCATGCAGAGTCTAGGGCAGAAGTCTTGATTGCCCTACCACTCAGGTAAGTTCCATCAAGGGGGCCCCTGGGTGTCTTTTCCTTTCAATAAATCACACTGAGAACCATCTTAGTCCTTTAGTGAGGTTCTAGTTACATCTCAGCTCAGTTAGGAAGGGGTAAAAGCTTTCCTTCCCAGGAGACCTTGATCCTGGTACAAACTTTCTTATATCTTCTTCAGTGATCAGCCCTTCAAGCAAAAAAGTAATGGGATAGAGAGCTTCATCAATGGGCTTCTCTTACCTTTCTCCCAGCATGGCTTCACCTCTGGCTTCCAAGGTCCTGGGTTCAAATCCTTGCCAATTCATTTGTTGTGTAACCTTGAGGAAGTCAATTAACCTTACTGAACCTCAGTTTCTCTACTTGTAAAATGGAAATTAATACTATTTGTATCACAGGGGTGTTGTAAGGCTTATGTAAGGCTTTATGTAACATAAAGCACTTAGCCCAGCAGCAGGCCCCTAGTAAACTACAGTATTCGTTCCTGTATTACTTACCTATACGTAACTAAGATGGGAAACAGCAGACTGTGGTGCTCCATCCATATCAATTTAGATCCCTGTATTGTTTCAGTGGAGCCCTTCCCCAACTTCTGTGTGTTTTTGCTTCTAGCAAATCATGCTTGCTCTTTAGAGGAATGCCTGGAGCTGATTTGAGGAGTTTATAATGGACTGAAGTAGGACAATGAAAGCCACACTCTTTCTTTGAGTGAGGACCAACTCTAAGGCATGATCTATACTCCAGAGCTCTCTGTGGGACCCCGCCGAGGCTGGGACTCTGCCTGAAATCACACCTTCACTCTCACACTTCACACATACACAGACACACACACACACACACACTTCTCACTCTTTCCTGTCCTGCTTCCCTCTGTCCCTCTACAGTTTCCCTAGGAATACTTCCCTAATAAATCACTTGCACACAAATCCTTGCCTCAGGGTCTGCTTCTGGGCAACATGGACTAAGACAGGAAAATCCAGTGATTCTTTCTTGTTTTTGTTTTTTTTTTTAATTTTATTTATTTATTTTTGGCTGTGTTGGGTCTTCGTTTCTGTGCGAGGGCTTTCTCCAGTTGCGGCGAGCGGGGGCCACTCTTCATCGCGGCGCGCGAGCCTCTCACTGTGGCGGCCTCTCTTGTTGCGGAGCACGGGCTCCAGACGCGCAGGCTCAGTAGTTGTGGCTCACGGGCCTAGCCGCTCAGCGGCATGCGGGATCTTCCCAGACCAGGGCTCGAACCCATGTCCCCCGCATTGGCAGGCTGACTCCCAACCACTGCGCCACCAGGGAAGCCCCAGTGATTCTTTCTAAAACAAGAAAAATCTATTCCAAGATGTGTTGATGTCTTGACAATGTTAATAGCACCTTCTCTTGCGCATACACAAATTCCAGTCTGCTTAATTGGATATCAGATACAGTAGTAATACTAATAAAGCTTATCCCTAAGGTTGAAATAATAATGAAATCTTGTAAATTATTTCATGGGGGGAAAATTAGTGTTTGGCCATTTTGAGGCAACTCGTTTTATCATCCAGTTGAAATGATTTCATAAAATGTCTATTAGAAAAGCTTACCCCAAGAGAGTCTTATGATATGGAGAACTGAGTGTTTGTAGCCGTATAAAAAAGCAATTGATTTTTAAACTGTGGTAAGAAAGCATCTTAATGTTATTTTTTAAATAAAATTGTTTGCAGTGAGGACAATATTTATTAGCTTGTGCCTCCCTCCTTCCCCACCAAGGAAAGCTCCTTGTGAGCCATTTTCTTGTATAATTTGTGGAACAAAATCAGGAAAATGTGTGGAGTAAGATAGCATCTAAAAATGAGGCAGATGGGACTTCCCTGGTAGTCCAGTGGGTAAGACTCCACACTCCCAATGCAGGGGGCTCAGGTTTGATCCCTGGTCGGGGAACTAGATCCCACAAGCATGCCTCAGCTAAGAGTCTGCATGCCACAACTAAGAAGTCCACATGCCGCAGTGAAGATCCTGTGTGCCGCCACTAAGACCCGGTACAGCCAAAATAAATTAATAAATTAATTAAAATAAAATAAAAATGAGGCACAAATAACCAATAAGGCTTGGTCAGTTTGTCTTTTCCCCAACACTGTCAGTTTGTCAGTTTGTCTTGTCAGTTTGTCTTTTCCCCAACACTTTGGGGAAAGAATGAAGTAGAAAAAGGAAGGGAGGCAGAAACTTTATAGAGAATTTTGGAGGTTCATCAGGAGTGGGTTTGAAAGAAGGGAGAAGCAGAGAAAGGACTTTTAAAGATGTGTTGTGAGGATTAAGAATGATTCCCCTTTGGAGATCAGCTCGGTGTCTTGTGACCACCTAGAGGGGTGGGATAGGGAGGGTGGGAGGGAGATGCAAGAGGGAGGGGATATGGGGATATATGTATACGTATAGCTGATTCACTTTGTTATACAGCAGAAACTAACACACCATTGTAAAGCAATTATACTCCAATAAAGATGTTAAAAAAAAAAAAAAAAGAAAGAAAAAAGAATGATTCCCCTTTGAACCCTCCTGCACTGTTGGTGGGAATGTAAGTTGGTGCAGGCACTATGGAGAACAGTATGGAGGTTCCTCAGAAAACTAAAAATAGAATTACCATATGATCCAGCAGTCCCACTCCTGGTCATATACATGGACAAAACTATAATTCAAAAAGATACATGTACCCATATGCTCATAGCAACCCTAGTCCCAATAGCCAAAACATGGAAACAACCTAAATGTTCATCAATGGATGAATGGATAAAGAAGATGTGGGACATATATACAATGGAATACTACTCAGCCATTAAAAAGAATGAAATAATGCCATTTGCAGCAACATGGATGCAACTAGAGATTGTCATACGAAGTGAATTAAGTCAGAAAGAGAAAGACAAATACCATATGATATCACTTATATGTGGAATCTAAAATATGGCACAAATGAACCAATCTACAAAACAGAAAGAGACTCACAAACACAGAGAACAGATCTGCACTTGCCAAAGGGGAGCAGGGGAGGGAGAGGGATGGACTGGAAGTTTGGGGCTGGTAGATGCAAACTATTACATTTAGGATGGATAAACAACAAGGTCCTACTGTATAGCACAGGGAACTATATCCAATCTCTTGGGATAAACCATAATGGCAAAGAATATCAAAAAGAGAGTGTCTATATATATATGTGTGTGTGTGTATCACTGAGTCACTGTGCTGTACAGCAGAGATTGCCACAACATTGTAAATCAGCTATAGTTCAAATAAAAAAAAAGAATGGTTCCCCTTTAACGCTAACTCCCACAAGTAAAGACAGGACTTCCTTTTACTGACTTAACAGTATTTCTTTGAAAATGACATTGCAGTGAGCCTAGGTCACATGGGGCCTTGAGTTATTTTTGATCTAATTTCAACCTCTACCTTTCACTATTCCCTAAATCAGAATCAATTTCAGTTTGAAAATGAGAGACCTCTGTTCTCTTCAAACCACTTCTTTATCCCTATAATTGGGAGGGCAAATATTATGAGATAAGAAGTTAAATGCTTGTTAATTATAATACCTATTAATACTATTATAATCACAATCATAAAATTTTCATTTAACTTCAGTTAGGTTGTTTTACCTGGTGGTCATTATAACCCTGTGGGTTAATGAGAAGAGATACTATTCTCCACACATGAAAAGAAATTGAGGCTCAGAGAGTTTAAAATTCACCTAAAGTCACAGAGACAGTTATTAGCAGAGTTGAGATTGGCCAGCCCAGTCAAAAGGCAGCTAAACTCTCTCCCCCATTGTACTGATGGAACATAGGTGGTAAAATAAACACTAACAATGCTACATGGAGAAGAATCATTTCTAGTTTGCCTCTTTACAGGTTATTAAACTCTGTTATTACCCAAGTTTTCAAGTAACTTTGCAACCAGGATAGAAATAATAGAGGGAAAGAGAACAGTGGACATGAAGCTTAACTTATGTCATTCTGCAGGTGCTTATTAAATCAGTCCTATTACATTTATCTCAGCTTGGTGAGGTTAATTATGATAAGATGTGGCTACTCTTAGCAATATGTGATATATATAAAATTCATAGCACAATATTAGACTGGATATTTTAGTTATCTATTATTGCATAAAAAATTAGAGGTTTAAAACAACCATTGTATTATATCTAAATTATAATCAGGAATTGGGGTAGGATAAGATATAGCTGAATCATTCTCATGGCATCATCAGAGTTCACTTAATGGTATTCGCGTGACAAAGGGGTGTCGCTGGAGAGCCCAAGGTGTGTTCCTGCACATGTCTGCTGCTTCGTGGGGATGGCTGAATGCTGGTCTTAGGTGGAACTGTGACTGGAGCTCCTACACTCTTCATTTCAGGGTAGTCAGACTTCTTCCATGACAGTTCAGGGCCCTCTAGGAGAATATTCAAAGACACCCAGGCAGAAGCTTCAAGACATCTTCTAATCTAACCTCAAAACACAAGAACACTACTTCTACCACATTCTTTGGTCAAGCAACCAAGGTCAGCCCAAACTCAAGTGGAGGAAAATTTGTGGCCATCTTTTTACTACCACAGTGGACATCAGTAAATCTTTTCTTCCCTTCAGTAACAGCTTCCACGTTATCTTCTCTCTCTAAGCAATAGGAATTTTTTTTTTGAAAAAAGGACAGGAAAAATGATCCATAACAAAGAGAAAATCAGTTGATAACAGCAGACCCATAATGACAGAGATGATGGAATTAACAGACAATGACACAAAATTTCTGTTATAAGTCTTCTAAAGAAACTCAAGAAAAGAAAACATGACCATAATGAGGAGAGAAATGGAAGATATGGAGAACACCCAAATGGAATTCTATGGTTAAAAATACATAAAATGGGGCTTCCCTGGTGGTGCAGTGGTTGAGAATCTGCCTGCTAATGCAGGGGACACGGGTTCGAGCCCTGGTCTGGGAAGATCCCGCATGCCGCGGAGCAACTAGGCCCGTGAGCCACAACTGCTGAGCCTGCGCGTCTGGAGCCTGTGCTCCGCAACAAGAGAGGCCACAATAGTGAGAGGCCCGCGCACAGTGATGAAGAGTGGCCCCCACTTGCCGCAACTGGAGAAAGCCCTTGCACAGAAACGAAGACCCAACACAGCCATAAATAAATAAATAAATAAACAAATACTTTAAAAAAAAAAAAAACCATAGAAAAAAATAAATACAGAGTTCTTGTCAGAAACTCCACAGGTTGGAATGCAACAGAATGACATCTTTAAGTACTGAAAGAAAGAAAAAGCTGTTAACCTATAATTTTATGCCCAGTGAAAATATCTTTCCATATTGAAAGCAAAATAAAGACTTTTTCTGATAAACAAAAATTGAGCAAAGGCATTGCTAGCAGACCTGCACTAACAACAACAAGAAGAATAACATGTTAAAGGAAGTCCTTTAGGCAGGAAAAAAACAATACCAAATGGAAATTTGGATCTACATAAATGTATGAAGAGCAGCAGAAGTGGTAGGGAGGAAGACTGTGGTTTGAAATCAGTGTATAACACTTAAGACGCAAGCACAGAAAAGAGAATTAACTCATTCAAAAATATTAACACCTGAAATGCAAATTAGGAATGAGAAGAACTTGCTTTTTGATCATTTGGTAAATAAAATTATTTTTCTTCTCCCTAACAACAACAGCAACAACAAAAACATACACACACACAGACACACACACACAGACACACACACATACACACACAGACACACACACACATCGCCTTCAAAAATATTTGACCCTGGTATTTAACATTTCTGAATAGAATATATATATGATAAATCTATGCATACTAACTCTTTGATGTTTCACTCATTGTCCTGACTGGTTTGAAAGTTTCCTAAGCCAATAGTCTTTTCTCCCTGGATAAAATTCACTGACAGTACTTTGAAATTTTAATGAGAGATGTTGAACTTAATGAACTGCCAATTTGCACGTGACTACCAGAAAAAAATGTTAATGTTACCCTCTGCCAAAGCCTGCATTGCCATTTTTAAGGAAAGCTACTTTCCGAACACTGGACAGATGGCAAGTGTTCACCAAGTGCCTTTATCAGGAGTACAAACTGGAGGCCAGCTATGTTTATGGGCATCATTTTATATAAGACCTCATGCATTATAATTCCTGACATTCATTCAGTATTGTGCGATATATAATTCACTTTTCATTTCTCCTCATAATAACTAAGTGAGAAGACTGGATAATATTATCACCCTTCTTTGGTTAAGGTTCAAAATGCCTTGACTCCCAGTCCATCACCCTGCTTCTTTCACTGACACTTTTAATCCTTCAGATTCTGTTATAAATTATAGCCTTCAGGTTTCAGCTTAAATCAGTTCTTTGGAGAAGACTCCTTATGCACTTGCACAGATCTGGGCTCTTCCTTCATAGCATTAACACAATGATAATAATATAGTAAGTTAACTGTATTAAATAGCTTTTTTAATGTCTAGCTCCTCCACTGGTCTCAGCTTCCTGAAGGCAGGATGTCCATCTGAGTTGTTTATCATCGCGTTCCCCGCACCATGCATGGTGCCTGGAACATGGTAAGCACTCAGCATATGTGTAGTACTAAATATGTGTTGATTCCTGAAGTGCCTCTGGGTCACACCTTCACAACAAAGGAAAGTACCTATGGTTATGTAGTTTCAGAACACCATATGTATGTACACTTTATAGTGGAAGGCTTGCAGGACTGCTATTACTTTATTATATGAACTTAAGTCACTCAACCTTTCCTCATATTATTCATCCATAAAATAACAAGGTTTAGACAAATATATAGGTTTTAAACAGTGCTCGTCAAAGCCTAAAATGCTCCATGAGGGTTGGGGAAGAGTGTTAAAGGGAACCGTTTACATTTTTTCTTTTATTTACATACCAGGTAAGACTACCACACAAAGTAAACAGTAGTCCAAGGCTCTATAATAAAATATTCCCAATAATATTGAGGCTGCACTGTAATGCTCCCTAGTAAATTAGAAACAAATGAAATAGAGGAAATTTTTAAAGTAACACATAATGGATCATAATAGAGATATATAAAATCTCTTAAAGGAAATAGAACGACCTCATGCAATCTAGTTGAAGAAAATATCCATCTGGCAGAGAACTGATCAGCCATAAACGCAGAGAGAAAGTGGAGTCACACATGAGAATTGTGGAAATTCCTGTCTAGTCAATGTCCAAGACAAATGAAACTTAAACCAGTGAATGCAAAGTGCTGTGATCCCACAGGCAAGGTCATTCCTTGTAAGAAGTGGTGATATTAGGCTCTCTTAGCCTGGGAGCATTAAAAAAATGAGTTCATCTCCTTCTTTTGATGGATTTCATGCTCTTCAAGCAATCTTCTGAATCTGTCTTGGTTCCCTACAATAGTCTGCCCACAAGGAAACATGGGCTTGGCATCATGACTACTCTGGTCCATGTGACAGTTGTATTTCTCATCATCGATTAATAAACTGGCAAACAGATTTGCATGTTTTTGTTTCTTTAAAAAAAAAAACTCATCTAGTGTGCAACCACTATGTGCCAGACATTATTCTAGGTGCTTCTAACAATAATTTGTTAAATCTTCATGGCAACCCTATGAGGTAGGTATTATTATTATCATCTACATTTCATACTTTGCAGAACAGCAGTAGTGTATACTGAAGAATCTGATGTCTTTTTGCCTGTGATTAAAACCCTGCTCTCCTACTGAACAGCTGTGTGGCTTTTAGCAAGTTATTTAACCTTCCTGTATCTCAGATCATCATCTGTAAAATGGGGATAATAATATTATCTAACTCACACGGCTGTTATGATGATGAAGTAATAAATGTAATGTACTTTCATAGTGCCTGGCTCAGAGCTATGTAGATATTTATCATTTTCAATTTACATCCTTGTTGTACTAGTCTGGATTCTCCAAAGAAACAGAATACATACATATATATTCTATATACAGAGACATAGGCAGAGAGAGAAGGATTTTTTACAATAAGGCATTGGCTCACATGGTAATAGAGGCTGAGAAGTCCAAGACCTGCGGTTGGAAAGCTGGAAACACAGGAGAGCTGACAGTATATTTCCAGTCTGAGTCCAAAGACCTGAGAATCAGGAGAGACTCTATGTAAGTTCCAGTTAAGTCCGAGTCCAAAGGCAGGAAAAGACCAATGTCCCAGCTGGAAGATAGGCAGGCAGAGAGAAAGAATTTTCTCTCTTATACAGCCTTTTTTTTTTTCTATTCAAGCCCTCAATGAATTGGATGAGGTCCATCCACACTGGGGAG
Organism: Balaenoptera ricei; assembly: GCF_028023285.1. Classification (NCBI taxonomy): domain Eukaryota; kingdom Metazoa; phylum Chordata; class Mammalia; order Artiodactyla; family Balaenopteridae; genus Balaenoptera; species Balaenoptera ricei. The sequence continues at coordinate 166,207,834 of NC_082640.1, forward strand.
GGAAATCTACTTTACTCAGCCTACTCATTCAAATGTTTACCTCATCCAGAAATACCCTCACAGACACAACCAGAATAATGTTTAACCAAATATCTGGGCACTTTATGGCCCTGTCAAGTTGACACACAAAATTAACCTTCACACTTGGGTTTACAAATATACTTTTTTACATGACTGTGCATATCTCCAAATCCTTTAGCAGTTAAAAATACCAATCAAGATTGGTATTTACATACACATCTACCAGTCTGGCTAAAATTTAAAAGACAGATAATACCAGGTGTCGGTGAGGATGCGGAGTTAACTGGAACTCCCATCCATCACTGGTAAGAGGGAACATGGTACAGTCACTTTGGAAACCAGCAGTTTTTGTTATAATTAAGTATATATTTACCTATGATTCATAAATCCCACTCCTAGGTATTTACCTAAGAGCAATGATTGTATATGCCCATAAAAAGTTTGCACACGGATGTTCATAGAAGCTTTAACCATAATAGCCCCAACTGGAAAAATATCAATTAGAGAATGAATAAATAAATGATGTATATTCATAGTTAGCAATAAGAAAGAACGACTGATACATGCAACAACATGGACGAATCTCAAAACCATTATGTTGAACAAAAGAAGCCAGACAGAAAAGGGTGGCTAATGTATGATTACATTTATGTGAAGTTAACAAAGAGAGCAATCTGTTTTTATCTTCTGAGAGGGACAGAGTTACTGATTGGAAAGGGGCACAAGGGAACTTTCTCAGATGATGGAGATATTCTATATTTTGATCCAGGTCCTCGTCACATGGATATATGTGTTCATATATGTAAAGTATAAGTATACTTACCTATACTGGATGAAATAAAAATTCATATTTTAAGGCAAGACAAGAAAAATTTAAACATAAAATTTTTCTCTGCCCTTTGGCCTCCTCCCTCCCCTCTAGTGCACATTGTGTGTCTGCATTATGTTAACCAGACCTCCCAACAGCAGAAATAACTGCTCAACCCTAAAGATCAATTTCCTCCTTCTGGCGCCAGCCATGTAACTCCTTGGAAGAAAACATTCCTTGCTCAATCCTAGAAGGAGTCACAATGACTCACTACTCCGCTGTATGTGCAGACATCTCCGGTGAACTGTATGTACAATGCCAGTGTATCATTTCCCTTAAAGATAGCGATTGGTATGGAACAGACTATTCACACGACCTGGGGAGATACTGGCCCACACCCAGTGGAAGTTCTTAGCTTAAATACTTAACTGATGACCTACTAATAATACTAGTCATATTACTTGTATTCTGCCTAATTGTACAAGATTATTGTTTACCAAATGTGTGACTGAGACTCAGATAAAATTAATGATGATTAGGCGCCTTGAAACCTAATTGATCAAATTTATAATTCTATAAGATCAATTGTTGTAAGAGTGTAACTCTAATTATGAGAAGAAGCAACAAGAGGGAACCATTTCCTGGACCATGACAGACTAGTAAGACAGGTGGTCCAGAGGATTTTGGCTACTGTTAACAGGGCCTACTTCAGTAACAGCACACTGAATGGCCTATCAACGAAATCCTCACCTGACCTGGGGGTGAGCATTCCTAGCACCATGGGACAAATTGCTCATGAAATGCCTCCCAAACCTTAGTTGAAATTAAGACCGAAAGGGAAGGGATTATAAAATAAAGAACATTGTCCACTATCCAGGTCTACACATTAGCCACTGCCGTCGCTGACCTGCAGTACACCTTGAAAGGAATTCATGGCAACGATCAGGATGAGGCACTCTGTGCTTTGGGAAAACTGGCAGAACAGACCCTCAGATAGATATTTTCAGGGGAAATTTTTTTTTTTAATTATTTGCTTTATTTTTATTTTATTTTATTTTTTAAATTTTATTTATTTATTTATGGCTGTGTTGGGTCTTCATTTCTGTGCGAGGGCTTTCTCTAGTTGCAGCAAGTGGGGGCCACTCTTCATCGCGGTGCGCGGGCCTCTCACTATCGCAGCCTCTCGTGTTGCGGAGCACAGGCTCCAGACGCGCAGGCTCAGCAGTTGTGGCTCACGGGCCTAGTCGCTCCGCGGCACGTGGGATCCTCCCAGACCAGGGCTCGAACCCGTGTCCCCTGCACTGGCAGGCAGATTCTCAACCACTGCGCCACCAGGGAAGCCCAGGGGAAATTTTTTATAAACCTGGATTCTTGCATCTTCCCATACTTAGAAAAGCACTAAACCATTAACTAAGACGTCTGTTCCTTGTGACTAGCAGCAAATTTCTGCTGGGATGTGTGTTTGATTGTATATACCCCATTCACCAAAATCCAATGTATACTGGCCTTCCCCTTTACCTCTTCAGAGCAGTTCTCAAAGCTCTCTGAGAGACTGTGTCCTGGCTCAAATAAAAATTTCCATTTCATTCTTAGACTGACTATTGATTAGTTTTTTCGTTGACACACTGGTATACCCTTAAGTATCTAAGTAGACATTTAAGATTTGTGCATCTTACTGGACACAAATTATACGTGTGAAAAAATTTCAATACAATAAGTATCCCAAATGAACTAAAACCAAATTAAATATGTATTTTTAAATCTGGAAACCAAGCATCATAAATAGAAAACTCTCTCCCAGATGACGTAAGCTAGACAATTTCCATAAGCCAGATCTGTCAGGCCATTGCTTGGGCTTCTAAGTCTCGGATCACAAAAATTAAAGCCCAAACGGAAACTGTCTGTCCCAAAATGATGACTCATAGGCGCCTCTGGAATCTGGGTGTTGTACTTTCACACCTTGTGTTGCAGGCATCCCCTAGTATTTTTGTACTGTTTGTAAATAATTCAGCAGCAGCACTGACTGAAATCCCACCCTACCACCAAAAACAGAAAACACAACTTAGTACAGATTAAAATTTGTTCATACTTAAACATACGGCCTATGTGTAAAGAGTCCCAACTATTTGACTGCGTGATTCTTCTGGGTCTACATCCCTGATTTTAATCCCTGTGCTTGCTGCACTCTCTCACAACTCACCACAGAGTTAGAAAAAAAAAAAAAATTTGCACAAGGGTAAAACAAATTCACCAATGAGAATTTTTTTCTCAGCAAAGTAGAAACAATGGGCAAATGATAAACATCATATTTAATATTGACCAGTTTATAGTGTACAACTTCACAATATATAAGTATCTGGATTATTTGCACCAATTCTCTCTTCTTCTACTGCCAGTACTTTCCAGTACTTTTTTTTTTTTCACACACACACACTGTATTTTATTTTTACAAGAGATAGACTGACACCAAGCATTGTACATGGATGACCACAACAAAAGCAACAATGTCCAGTACTTTTTATGGTCACACTTGGCACATCTAAATGAATTATCAGTTGATTGACACAGGTATTTAATAAAAAGGAGCTTTTACAGATCTGCTAGTCAACACAGTGCCTATAGTTAACAATAATGTATTGTTCACTAAATATTTGTTTAGCAGGTAGATCTCATGTTAAATGTTCTTAACACACACACGAAAACCAAGAAAAAACAAACAAAAAAAAAGGGGACACAGGAAACTTTTGGAGGTGATAGATATGTCTATTACCTTTATTGTTGTGGTCTCATGGGTGCATGAAATCCATATGGATGCATATGGCCAAACTCATCAAATTGTATACATTAATTATGTATAGTTTTTTGTATGTCAATTAACCTCCACAAAGCTGTTAAAAATAGAATTAATGTAATTCTGAATAAAAAATACTCTTTCTCCTAAATTTTTTTTTAATTAAAAAAATAAATAAAAAGGAGCCCTTGAAATGCAGATGATGAGGGAATTCCCTGGCGGTCCAGCGGTTAGGACGCCATGCTTTCTCTGCCAGGGCCTGGGTTCAATCCTTTGCTGGAGAACTAAGACCCCCCCCCGCAAGCCGCACAGCACGGCCAAAAAAAAAAAAAAAAACCAGAAAGAAATGCAGATGACAGTATTAAACAAACAAGCTTGGTGCAGAATCACAAAATATTCTCAGCCTGGGCTTCCCTGGTGGCACAGTGGCTAAGAATCTACCTGCCAACGCAGGAGACACGGGTTCGAGCCCTGGTCCAGGAAGATCCCACATGCCGCGGAGCAGCTAAGCCCGTGCGCCACAACTACTGAGCCTGCGCTCTAGAGCCCGCGAGCTACAACTACTGAGCCCGCGTGCTGCAACTACTGAAGCCTGCGCTCGGCTAGATCCCGTGCTCCACAACAAGAGAAGCCACTGCAATGAGAAGCCCGCACACTGCAACGAAGAGTGGCCCACGCTCACCGCAACTAGAGAAAGCCCGTGCATAGGAATGAGGACCCAATGCAGCCAAAAGTTAAAAAATAAATAAATTTATAAAAAAATAAAATATTCTCAGCCTGATCGCCAAGAGACCAAAAATGTGACACGCAAGTGGAAAGTTTGGTGTTTCTGGACCACACAAGCTCAGCCATGGCAAAGAAGATCAGCAGGGATTCTCAACTCATGAGATTCAGTCTGGCTCATCTGCTCATACTTCACATTTTTTATCAAGTAAAGGCTGTAATGGGAAACCTGAAGCACTGATTAATTAAAACCTCACCCACATGTACACACCAACACACAGACTATGTATTATGAGTCCAGAAACCTTGTAAAATACAAGATGCTGGAATGTTGATTGGATTTACGTGTTGATAAAATTTCAGTGAAATGAGCCTACTATCATGCAAGATTACTGTGAAAAATTTAATTGTGCAAACTGTTCTTGTTGGAACATAGAGAACTACCCATTAATCAGATTTCCCTCTCCCATCACTACTGCAAGAACAAAGAAGACGGTACTTAAAACTGGATCCTATTCAGCAAAATCTGTAAGTCAATCAGTGGCATTTCACATGCATTTCTATTTCTGCACTGCAGCTTCCAAATGCAGATATTTGAGAAATATAAATCTTGCCTCCTCAAAACCCAAAGGAAACATTTGACTCTAAGTCATATTCTCACTGATACTTCTTGGTTAAATAAGTCTTAGAAAAACAAATTAAATTACATCATCAGCTTAAATATTTATTCTCTCTTGTAATTTCCATATCTTAAAGCCAACCTGTTTAACTATTAAATGTACATAGTCCACTTAGGATACAAAACTATAGCTGTAAACTTTTTTCCCCAATGAGTTATATGGGATGCCTTAGTCATTAATAGTAAATACTGATACTATTTGTATAAAGTAAGCCTTCTGAGTTTTTTCATTCTATTTTAGAGAGAATAATCATTGCCTTCTTATTTTGAACCATCAAAAAAAAGCAGAGTCTCTTCTGTACCTGGTGTATTTTCATATGAAATAAACACTATTTTGCTGCTAATCCTTTGGATAATAGTGTAACACCTTGAAGCTTTTCTAATGTTTTTATCAAAAGAATATACTCTTAGATATGTATTTTTCTCTTCTAAAAATATTCAAAATGTATTCTGAAAGTAAAATAAAATATTTTGGCCAAATAATTACAATCATTTGCTTTCTTTCCTCTCCCATCTGTTTTTAAAGCAGTAATCACAATGTCACAAGATTCTTTGAATAAAGTTCTGCTTTTGAAAATATAGACAATGGAAAGAACATCCAACTGTATGTCCCTAGGTGAGGGGACAAAAAAGAGAAAGAAGTTGATGATAAACACGTATCAGTTAGCTCTAGTTACAAAATTACTGCCTAACAAAACCACCACCAAACCTCCTTAAGGGTTAAGGCTCATGCATCTGGGGTCAGCTAGAGGTCAGAAAGGCATCCATATATTACAATAACTTATTCTCCAGGAGCCTCATAGTAAGACTAGTGGGGAAAAATGGAACAAAGGTTCTATAAATAAATACGGTATCTTCACTATTTAATTAGCTAGATGTCATGTCCTAGCCAATGATATCTGCTCTTTATTAGAAGGGAGATAGATGCTTTGAGAGAAAACTTTTCCTACATATTTTTGTGTAAATCAGAATAATAACATTTTAAAAGCTGGGGAAGAAAGTAGAGGATATGTGGTGAACTTTAGAGTGGCAACCAAGACAATTTATACCCAAAGTAAAAAAATATGTTTTTAACTCATTAATGAGTTTATTTTTACAGATTATGTACACACTACTATGATTATATCCAGGTAAATTGTACAAGCTGCTAAATTGAATTTGGCAATTTATATGATCAGCGGCCATTCTGATAGTTCATTCATTTAACATTATTGAAACCAGTCTTCTGCATTATAATCATCATGTTATTAACTAAGTTCATTCAATAAATAGATCATTCATTTTCATCTTAGGCTAGGACTTATTGCTTAGGACTTATTGTGCATATCGTATCATTAGTAAGACAGCTGTACTGAGATACGTAATTCTTATCAGTGCATTTATATGGGTGGCTTTCTTTGATGAGAAATCTGGCTGAGAAGAATATCTTGTTTGTGCAATCAAGCAAAATGTTAGCATTTCAAAAATGTTTGTCTTTTAAAACACATTCTGCGTGTAGGTGAGGAAAAGAAAATATTTCCCTTCTACTCTTCTAGGTTCTCAGCTAGGGCTTTGTAACCAAACACAGAGTGGCAAGAGAAAAGCATACAAATATATTTAATGCAAGTTTTACATGACATGGGAGCCTTTATGAAGAAATGAAGACTTGAAGAAGTGATTAAACTTGAGCATTCTTATGCTAGGTTTGATGAAGATAGGAAAGTGGTGGGAAAATGTGATAGGACAAAGGGGTATGAGCTGAGAATAGTAAACTAGGGGAAACTTGCAAGGTCTGTTCATTCAGAATCCCCTCAGCATCCCTCTGTCTTCCGTGATAAGGCTGCCCCTTTCCTCCGGGGAGGGCACCTCTCACATGAGGGTCTTAGGGCTTGCTTCAGAGTGTGAAGGGGAGTCAGAGAATCCTTCCTACACCTCTGCTTCTCAGATTCCTCCAGCTTAAAGTATTCAGTATGCCAACACAATATGTTTTGGGATAGTGTGTCCAGAACTCCATCAGCTACAACTAACTCAGTAGTAGGAAAAAGATCTTTGTTCTGACTTGAAGTGTGTATGTGTTTATGTGTGTGAAAGAGAGAGAGAAAATCCAAGAAACATGTATTACAAATTTCAGAAATTCATATATTGGAAAACGATATAAACATTATTTGAAACTTTAACCAAAGGCTATTAAACTGCATTTAGATGCTATTTCTGTTCCAAGTCAAACTTCTCGGAAACCATTGTTACTCTAATTTTCTTTTAAATTAAGTATAGGTTCTTTACTTTTGAAGACAGAATAAATCCCCAAATTTTTAGCCAATGAAAGTTACAAATTAAGTCCGCATTACCTACAAGCAGTGTGCAAAATCTTAGATAAGTATGCCCTCAATATCCATGCCTTAGGACATGCTCTATAAGTAAGACTATCTGTGAGCTTAAGTAAGTCTCTTCGGGTGGTACCCAGCAGGTGTGTACCTTATCCTTTGTTTTTCTTAGGCATGGCCCAATTTTACTAGGAGATTTTAGTCCCAACGACTTGTTATTCTCATTTCTTTTTAACTTCAGAAATTTGGATCTGGACCAACAGGCTTTTAATCAATCCAATTAAGGGCATGTAAGTGGGAGACCTGTGAGGGAGTACAGGTAATCTATTGGACCTGAATTTCTGGAATCATATGAAGGCATATTGCACTTTACGCTGAATCACCAGTGTTGCAAAGGGCTGACAATCTACCCTTCTGTCATTCACGTCGCCTCCCTCTGCCCCCTTTTATAAATTAATTTGGTTTTACTGAGGCTCTGATTAGGCAAGTTACAGATGTATTTCTTGATAGACAGACATGATGTACTGGGTAAAAGGAATGGCTATACACAGGTCTTAGTAACGTGGTGATAAGATGTCAGGGGAGGGGAAGTGTTCTGTATTCCTGTGATTAGGGCTTTTAGTGAGCCTATGCCTCTGGACTGTGAACTTCACCAGTGTTTCTCAGTTTTTTCTCTCCCCCTAGGTGGGACAGAACGGCTAGAGGGAGCTGGAGTTGTGTATTCCCTTCCACGGGGTCTGGATAACCAGTTTCCCCCAAGGGCAGGCCTTGTTAAAAAGAACAGAGTGCTCTGAGGTACAGTTGGCCCTTGAACAACATGACTTTGAACTGCGTGGGTCCACTCATCCATGGATTTTCTTCAGTAGTAAATACTACAATACTACTTGATCCAGCAGTGGTTGGTTGAATCTGCAGGTGCAGAACTGCAGATACTGAAGGCCAACTATAAAGTTATACGTGGATTTCCGACTGTGTGGGTGTTGGTGCCCCTAACCAACCCCTCCATTGTTAAAGGGTCAACTGTATTTCCAGATGGTTCCTTTTCCCCTCCCTTTGACAGAAGCACAAAGGGATTTTTCCCTAGTGTTTACTCTTAGAACCTTGTGGAACTCCTGGAGGTAAATCTCACAAAATTGTGGAGGTCCACCTGTGACTAGGTCCTCCTAGAATTTCCAACTCTCAGAGTTGTCTGCACTGCATCTCTGGCAATTGGTCAATCACAGCTCAGGTTTTCCTACCCTACCCTGGCACTGGTTCCCCCTTATAGTTTTTGCTCATGAGTCTCTGCTCTGGGAAGTAGGGACTCCTTGTATTTACCTGTCTGTCTCTCCAGTCCTGGGGACAGTGGTTTGCCCTATGTCTTCCCCTGTCCCACAGATCCAAGAAGAGTTGTTGATTTTTCAGTCTGTTCCACTTTTTGCTTACTGTTAGGAGGGAGGGGTGACTTCCAGGCTCCAGTCATGCAGAACCAGAAACCAGAAATTCTAAATGTATTTCAATCACTGCAAAAATTAGTAGTTCAAAGAGTACATAGATCAAGGAAATAGATTACTGAGAAAAAACCCTGCAGCCTAGAAGGAAAAATACACAATCTCAGTATGATGTCTTTTAAAAAGGTAGTAAATGAACAATGTGTAATTACCAACATTTAAATGGCAAAAACAGACCCACGGAGAAGAGGATAAGCATGGTGAGGCATTGGCTTTTTGCAAAGCCAGCTAGAACAGTAGGTACACCTTTTTCCATACAGAATTCTATTCAAGCAGTTGCTATAACAAAGAAAGGCAATAAAAAATGGAGGATCAAGGTGGAGAGACATACTGGAGTGCATAAAGAGGTCTCATTGTGTAAGGAAACCACTCTCAGCCTTCTGAAAAGTATCAAAAAAGCAAACTGGAAGAAAAGACACAACCTTTTGGTTGCATATGCAACAAAGACGTCATGATCCTGAGAAGAATTAGCTCCTTGTCAGTCATTTATTTCCAAATTGCAGCAAGTTGATGATAAGATCAAGGTAATGGTTGAAGAGACCTTTGCTTGGGCAAAAAGATTATAATCATACCACTATTTTTAATCTTTAAGATATATCAAATGCATTTAATCCTCTTAATACATACTCTGGTGGCATTTCAAGATATTTCCATTGACAATGAATTCAGTAGTCCTAATAAACTTATGAATATATTATGTTGCCTTTCCATTAACAAATTAAATACGATGTTACACAAGGCATACTAGTTCACTGATAATTCAAAGGCAAAGTTTGAAGGTTTATTGTCTGCATTTGATTCTCACTCTCAATTCTTGTTTTGTTGGGGGAAAAATTGCTTTCTTGCTTATGTATGATAAAATATACATTGTAAGGATTGTCATGTTTCTAATAATGTATTCTGTATAATTAAGGTGGGTTACTAGAAAAGTCTAATGATTTAAACTCTAATTGTGTAACTGTTATTTTCATAGGAAGTTTATAGAGACTCATCTGAAAACCATTCCCAGTCATGCATTTTCAAATCTGCCCAATATTTCCAGGATGTAAGTCAATTTTTTTTAATATAAAGAGAAGTTTGCAATTGTGACATGTTATTTTCTAAATGTGTTCTATCAAGAAAAATACTTGTTATATACCACACTTGCATAAGTCAATAACATCTACATTTCTAATATATATGAAGTTTATGTACAAGATGTTTATTTGATTTTGCTACATCTTTACTCCCTAATTCCTAAATGATTTTTTAAACCTAAAGTAAATTTAAATTCCTTTGGCCTTAAGAATTTAATAATTCTTGATGTATTTCAATATATTTTGAGATGTGACAACACCTTAGCCAGGAATCTCTCCCATAAACAGATCTATATATCTATTTCTAATCTATCTATCCTAGTTACCAATTCTTGATTCTCTTTTCACCACTAGTACAAATGTTTACATTTTGTCATAAATGTAGCCAGTGATTTCAGACTTCTCACTTTAAAAAAGAACTAAAATTAATTTGAAAATTTAAAATCGTAGAAAACTGAATTGCTATACACTCAAGAGTGAGGAGAAAAGGGGGTTCCATGTTGCATTGACAAAGAGTATATCTGTGTCTGAAATGAGCCTGGTCTTTATTTCATTTAGTTGATTCTGACAAGCAATGCAGATAATCCAGGCCTACCAATGACAATACCACCAGCCTGTGTGGTCTCTGGCTAAATTTATTCATTTCATGACCATTTATTGAGTGTCCATTGTGTCATGTCAGGGACATTTGACGTTTTTGGTTGTCACAACTGGAGAGAAGGGTGCTACTGTCATCTAAGGGGTAAAGGTGAAGGATCTGCTCAACAACCTACAAGGCATAGGATGCCCCCCACCTCCAACAAGCATTATCTAGTCCAAAAATGTCAATCGTGCTGAGACTGAGAAACCATCCCAGCTGAACATCTCTGCAGTTTTTTTCTTTTTCTACCAGCCCTTCCTTTTTCAAATTCTTGCCTCCTTTGGTTTCCCTGATGTTGTTCTCTCCCTCTTTTTAACATCTTACCCTGGCTACTCTTCCTCAGTTTCCTTTCCTGGATTCCTATTTCATTTCATTTCATTTCATTCAGTTACTTACATACCAGGTCTTTGTTTATTTTGTCCTAATTCCTTTATACCCTCCACACCTTGAATGAAAACTCCCATTCCTTTGGCTTCACTATTACCTAATACAACTAATTCCTAAATGAGTATCTCTAGCCCTGACTTGTTCCTGCAGTTCAGGCCTGTATTACAAACTTCCTTCCAAATAGTGTCACCTTGATGTCCCACAGGCACTTCAAACAACATATCCAAAATAAACTCATCATCTTCCTCCTAAACTGTTCCCTCTCTACTCCTTCTTTTAACAGCAGCACCATTTAGTGGTCTGAAAGCTAAAAGCCTCAAATTCCCCTTTAGCTCTTCCTTTTCCCTGATCTCCCCTATACAATTGCCTATTTGGTGTCTCTACTTGGCTATATTCATTCATTCATTCATTCAATGAATATTTACTGAGCCCTACTTTGTGCCTTGTGCTTTGCTAGATGTGTCATATGCAACAGTAGACAATACTTATGGAGCCTCCAGTTTCCTTCCTAAGAGAGTGATAAGTGCCATGATGGGGTCAGTTCTAGAGTGACCTGGGAACTCATATGAGAGGTCTGTTACCTGGATATGGGGTGGGGTCAGGGAAGGCTTCCTGGAGGAAATGGTGCCTAATTTGCAATGTGTATTATCTGGCCAAAAAACAAAAGATGGAAAGATAATTCCAAGCAGAAGAGAAAAGGGATGTCAGTGAAGTTAAAAATAAGTTTGTTGAGGCTGGAGCTTAGGCTGGGAGTGTGGACGGTAGAGAAAAACAAAACTGGGAGGGAAGCGGGTACAGGGCCTTGTGAATCATTGGAAGGAGTTTGAAATCTTCCCTAAGGACCAAGCCACAGAACGATTATAAGCAGGGAAGTGACAGATCAGATGTTTTAGAAATATTCCCTGGCTGTGCTGTGGAAAAGGGGTGGAAGTGGAGCAAGAGTGGAGACAGGAAGTTAGTGAGGAGGTTGATGCAGTGCCTGGGGAGAGGGGATGGCAAGTTGAATGGTGAAGGCTGAGTGGGGATAAAGAAAAAGTGGCCAGGTTTGAGAAATAAGGGAGAACTGACAAACTTAAAAGTTGGTTGATTTTGAAGGTGGAATGAGATGGAGAATTTCATCGACATTTCTGACTAGGACACCTGTGTGGTTGATGAACACATTTGCCAAAGTAGAGAAGTTTTCTGTGCATTTGCTGTGGAGGGACAGGGGGTAAGTTAGGAATTCAATTTGGGGCCTGTGGCATTTGAGGTGCCTTTGAGGCATCAAGCAGCTATGTCTAATAGATATCAGGATAAAATTCTTTTATTAATTCATTCAAGAAATATTTATTCAGTCCCTGGTATATTTTGATCATTTTTCCAAGAGATAGGGATACATCAGGGAACAAATGGACAAAGAGCCATGCCCCTGTGGAGTTCACATTCGAACGAAAAGAAATAGGCAAGGAACCAAAAACATAATAAATAAATATATTAATACAGAAGGGAATATGGATATGGCAAAAAGGATAAAAAAAATCAAAGTAGACTAAGGAGAACTGGAAATTCTGGGTATGTAGGGGCACTCAGGAGAGATTTGGGTAGAGATTAAGACTTGAGAGTCATAAACAGGTAGAAGTAACTGGGAACAGGGAAAGGCATCAAAGAGAAGGAGAGGCTTAAAAAAAAAACTGAAGAAAGAACAATTTTAAGAACATGAGGTCCCTAAGGAGGCAGGAGGGAATGGGGTCCAAATAGAGGGATTGACCTTCTACAGGAAGATGGGCACCTTTTGTACTGTAACAAGAAATAGTAGTTAGAGATGGGGCAGGTGCAGGTAAATTAATAGGCTTATTAGAGGGGGGTTCAAGGAATTCTCATCTCAAGGTTTCCATCTTCTCTACAAATTATTAAAAAGATTATCTACTAATATTTGGGTAGAAAGGGCAGAGTTAGAAATTTGAGAAGGTTTGAAATAAAATGATGGGCAATAAAAGAAGGAAGTTTGACTGAGATATTCAGGACATCCAGGCAGATTTGAAGGTCCTGATGAGGACCCTTCCAGGTAGACTATGTTTAGATTCTCCAGTCTGGGTTAAGTGTGCCCTGAACCCCATCAGAGAATTTATCACTCTACATGTTAATCCCATTTACCTGTCTGTATCTCCCACTACTGTGAGTTCCTTGAAGCTAGGGAACAGGTCTGAGTGGTCAATGCTCATTTACTGACATATAGTGAATGTTCAATAGATATTTGTTGAATGAAAGCATACACACATACCTAAATAATAGTTAGGGAGGTGTCACATCTAGGGGGCAAGAGATCACCAGGTAGCTTTCCCTGGAACAGTACAAATTCCCACCTATTATTCTAGCATAATTGTTAATAGCACCCTGTATTAACTCACAAAAATATCCTATTTTGGATGATTAATGATATGGTTACTCTAGTTATTACATGAGACTTGCATGCCAAGAAGAAATATGAGGAAGAGGTGGGATCTGATTTTTCCTGATTATAAAAATGGGATAAGCAAGTAGGGAATCACTGCTTTTATCCCACTGAATAAATGGTTCCTATATGTGTCTTCGCAACCGAGCTATAAGAGTCTTCTAAGGAGGTATCATTCAGTTGGAGAAATTGGAACTTCAGTGATTATGACGTGTGCTGAATGACTAAAACCTTAAGAAAGCTTTGCACCTCCTAAACTAAGAAATTCGGGAGAAAATTTGGAGCAGTGGATATGATGCAAAGTTAGGACAACAAGTTTGCAGCCTTCAAAATTAATCTTGTCCTTCAGATGGCTCAGCTTCATCCATTATAAATCCCCACAATCTCTACACAATAAATTAATTCTTTTCAACATCTTCAATGGTTTCCTCTATGTTAGAGATATGATATTTGGATCAAAATAATTTATGTAATGTTATCCACAAGTGGCAATGACTTGGGAGACCTGATAAATCAAAGGATAATTGTTTAGAGAATAGATAATTCAAAACAGAAAGCGCAGGACCTTTAGAATACACACAATACCCATGAGAAAAAAACTCAAATGGAACAGTCAGCACTCCTCTTATAAACATTGTGTTAATGAAAATATTTTACTGGCAGATTCAATTCAAACTATAGGCCAGTGGTTCTTAACCCTGCCTGCACATTAGAATCATCTGGGAAGCTTTTTAAAAATAAAAGTGTTTGCCCCATCCCTTAAATACTCTGAATTAATTATCCTGGACCGAGTTTTGGACATCTTATGTTTTAAAATCCTCCCAAATAGTTCAGTTGTATGGCCAGGGTTGAGAAGCTCTGCTACGGCCACAGGTGGACACCATCTGTTAATCATTAATTTTCCCAAATGTCATAGAAATGCCTCTCAATAAAAGGCAGTCATTGAATTTGGCTGCATTAGTCATTCTTATTACAAGATGGAATTTAGGAGACTTTTTGAAACATCACCCCTTATGTATTCTTGACAAATTGTATTTAGAAGTTTCTCTTTTCTCCTTTTTAGTACTTAAAATTTTATTTGTGTTGCCTTTCGCTTACTAAGTTCAAAATAAATATTGAGTTTTCAGCCTCATCAAAATCAAGAAGAAAAGTCTTGAGAGAATATATAGTCACCACCCTATGGAATGTTCCACTAGAGAAATGTGGCTTTTTCTTCATCTTCTTTGTAACTACATCTCTGACCTCATGCAATTAGGTACTCCATTAAAAATGCCTCTTATTTATTGGTGAATTCTTTTCTAACATCTTTCATTTTCTGCTATTTTGAGTAATTCATCTGTTCATTCATTCACTCAGTCATTCACTTAATCCATATTTATTGGAAGTCTACTACATGACAAGCAATATGAAAGGTACTCAAAATTCAGTGTCCATCAGAAACACACAGTTCTCCATTTCAGAGAACTCGCAGTCTAATGAGACAACATCAATCAAATATCATCCAAGCACTTGCAAAGCTTCATGGTGATAATTAGTGGAAGGAGAAGTTCATGGTGCCATGAGGATATACTATGGGAAACTTGACCTAATCAGGAAATTTGGGGAAAGCTTCTAAAGGAAGTATCTGTTGAATGAAACCAGAAGGATGAATAGGTCCAATGAATTGGGAAACTTTCAGATAAAAGAGGATCTAAAAAAAGTAATAACTAATTTTAACATAATTAGGGAGAAACCATGAGGGTTGTGCATGTTGCATGACCTGGGAAGCCCCTGACAAAGAAGTTACATCAAAATTAACAGTATGTTTGCAGTTCACAACCCTACTAACTTTCTACTTTGTTTTGTATTTTTGTGATGTTCAGCTACTTGTCAATAGATGCAACTCTGCAGCGGCTGGAATCACATTCCTTCTACAATTTGAGTAAAATGACTCACATGTAAGTACAATGAAAAGTGAAGCATAAATCCAAGCCACAGCCACTCTTAATTGATAATTTGGGGGCTCCAGGTGGCAATAGCAACTGGTTTCTAGAACATGGGTCAGAATTTCCATTTATGATTCAATTCTTAACTTGTTCTCACTCTCAGTTTACGTTAATTCATCCTAATTCTGACTTGCATGGCTGGACGTTAAAGACAAAATTAGAAGTCCTCTTTTTGAATTGTCATTTCTTTCTATTACTACTGTGTCAACAGATTTTATTGACATGGATATCAGTAAGTCAATAAATATTTACTGACCACCTACTGGATTCCAGGGCCTGTGCAAGTTTCTGCAAAAACTAACTTTTTTTCCTCACTTAGGAAAGAGAAATGTAGCCTTGTGAGATTAGAACAGGAGTGGAGTTAAGAGCTCTGGTTTTGGAGTTGGTCAGAGTTGGGTTAAAACCCTGCTTTCTTTGCCTGTCATTGTCTAACCTTGATGTTCCCTGGTGGTCTAGTGGTTAGGACACAGCAATCTCATTTTCTAACCTTGGACAAGTCATGTAATCCTTCCTAACCTCAGTTTCCTCATTTGTAAAATAATGGTAATAAGAGTTCCAACTTAATATGCTTAGTATAAATATTGAATGACATAATGCATGTAAGCATTTAGCGCAGTGCCTCCCACGTAAAACCGATCAAAACACTTCATAAATAATTATTCTGTTTTTATTTCTGTAGTACCTTGCAATCTATAAAAAGTTTTACACAAATAATCACATTACATTCTTTTAAGCAGCCATGTATTATGAAATATTAACTCTCTTTTCTTGATGAAGAACAAAAATACTTATCATCTATGAATACTTAGTATGATCTAAACATTATGCTGAACATTTAAGTACTTTATTTATTTAACCTTCAAAAAACAACCCTGTGAAGTAGAGATTATCATTTGTATTATTTATTTAAGAAAAACATAAATGTAGAGAGACTAAATACGTTATCCTAGGTCACAGAGTTACTAACGGATAGGGCCAGAGTTTTTACATCATAAATATGTGACTCAAATCTTCTTTCCTTATGTAATACAGTATGCTGCCTTTAACACATTTTTGACCAGAGACGTATTACGGCCACAGGCATTAGTTTCTGTAAAAATCCCCTGGTCAATAATATGTTAAGAATACTGAGGCCCAGAAAGTTGTCTCCAGCTACGGTAGGCTAGCAGACATTATTATATCAACCATTGGTTTGAAAACAACTAGAGGAGCTGGAAAAAAATCTGTTTAAAGGTATCTGAGTGTTATGAAGGCAGCAAGAACCTAAGGGGAGAGAAGCAAATCCCCAAAACAACATTTGATTACTTTCCTCTTGAAGTATTTTCTAAACTTAAACAACAGCTGAGAGGCTGCCCAGAGGTTTAGGCAGTCTCATAGAGCTAGGGAAATAAAAACTGGAGTTCAAGGCTTACTAAGGAGATGGTTCCTAGTAAACATCCAAGGATTTTAGCTGGGATGCCAAAAAGAGCTTCATCCCAGAAGTATGGTATAATGGGAAATAGATCAGTCCTCACAAAGACTAAAGCTCAGCTTTCAGTAAAAAATAACCAAGCATACAAAAAAAAAATTAAAAATAAAGAATTTATGGCAAAAATCAAGAGAAGAAAACAGACAATAGAAAATGATCCACAAGAGATTCAAATATTGGAGTTATCAGACAGACTTTAAAATAACTATGATCAAGACATTCAAAAATTTAATTGCCAAGATAGAGAATTTTAGAATAGAACTGGAAAATATTTTTGAAAGGATCAAATGGAAACTCTAGAATTTAAAAATTCAATAACTGAAATAAAACCTAAATACATGAGTTTAACAACAGATATGCATAGGTCAAAAGAGAGTAAGTAACCTAGAAGTTAGGTCAGAAGAATTTATCCAACCTGAAGCATGGAGAGAAAAAGAAATATGTGGCACACTAAAAAGTCTAGCATACCTATTATTGGATCCCAAGAAAAAGAAGAGAAAGAATGCAAGAAGTGATATTTGAAAGAAAATTTCCAAAATTCATGAGACATCAAGTCACAAATGTAAGCAGTACTGCAAACCCCTAAAGGATAAATACAAAGAAAACCACTTCAAGGCACATCATAGTAAAAGTGCTAAAAACTCAAAGAAAGAGAAAATCATAAAAAGCAGCCAGAGGAAAAAAATACATAATACTTTCAAAGAAGTAACAACATGACTGAAAGCTGACTTTTCAACAGAAATGATGGAATCCACAAAGCAAAAAGTAAGATATCTGCAAAAAGGAGAACCACAAAAATAACAACAGCAAATATCTGCCAACCTAAAAAGAAGATTCTTTGAAATTGAAGACAAAAGAAAGACATTTCAAGCAAACAAAAGCTGAGAGAATTCATCACCATTAGGCTCATATTAAAGAAACTGCTAAAGGGAATTATTAAGGCAAAAGGAAAATAATCCTACCTGATAGCACAGAGGTACAGGAGGAAATGAAAAGCAAAAAACAAAAAACAAACAAAAAAAAGAGCTAAATATAAATTAACCTCGACTGTACAAAACAAAACAAAACATCTTATGGGGTTTAAAAAACAGGCAGTCTTTGCTCTGCATGATAGTGTTGGATCATAAAACTGCATGCTGAAACTGTGCAAAGCGATCTTAATCAATGAAAAAAAGATTACTTTTTGTGACAAAAATTCTTGTCAAAACATTAAAATCTCTCTTACTATTGGGTTATAAATGCATGGGGAAAGTAAAAATAATAAAACTAATATTTTTAGCACATTGTAATTTTAAACATTAGAAGCATTTAGAAGTAAAATGTTTTATTTATTTCTAAAAAGCTTATCAAGAGTACTTTGAATAGCACACACATTTTTCTCTGTTGTATATATAACTTACAAGAGAGTATCACGTCACTGTCTTGGCAAATTGTCATACTCTTTTCTAGGTCTGGATCAGCTTCCGATATCTATCCTCTGTTCTTTCAATGTCAAAATATTTCTGAGAGCCCCTTTAATGTGAATTCTTTTTTTTACCAGATCATTTCTTTGGAGACATCTTCATTCTTTTATTCACAACCACTTTTCTCATTTATATCAATAATGCACCTTCACTTAAGTTCCTCTTATTAAATGTCTAGAGTCTCTCAAATGGTAGCAGTATGGACGTTCCCATGGTTAGCAGTTTCTATGACTCTACTTACATTTATTCAAATTTCATTTCCAGCACTATCACATTTTGTTTCTTTGTTTCTTTATTTCTTCCATCTTTGTTGGTCAATTACCTCTTTCAATTATCCTCTTTCATAAAATGTTGTGTGGGTTTATCACTGAGAGTCATGGAGGCAACACAACTGCACACCTTATTGTTTGTGTATGAACTGAATAACAGATGCTCGGTGACCTGTCACCAATGACTTTGAAGGGAGCAGTGTAATTGATCACCTATCATGATGTGCATCTGTTATTTACATAGTGATGTGTGGACTGAAGAGCTGGCAGCAAAGTTTGTACATTATGCAATTACTCATAGTTAATATATTGTGGTAACAAACTTGAACCATGTGGTTGGAACCAGTTATTATTTAAATTTAACTAAATAATGGTAACTGAACCTCATGCATATGGGAACCATGCAAAGCAAGGACTGCCTGTATATATAGAATTCAAATACACAATAGCAAACAAATGATGGGAGGGTTTTAAATAGTGTTAATGCATTCTAAGTTCTTTGAATTGTCTGGGAAATGGTAAAAGCACTAACTTATATTAGACTTTTACAAATAACGAATAAATATTCTAATCCATAGGGCAAAAACTAAAATAACTGTAAAAGAGTGGATAAATAACAAGCTAATAATAGTGAGGAATGGAATAATAAAAATTAATACAAAAAGGGCAAGAAATTAGAAGAAATAAAGAACTTCTGGAACAAATAGTAGATTTAACTCCAAATAACCAATATTTACATTAGGTGTATAAAAGAACTAAACACTCCAATTAAAATACAAAGATTGCCAAATAGGTTAATTTAAAAATGCTGCTTATAAGAGACATACTTTAAATATAAAGATATAGAAAGATTGAAAATGTAAGCATGAAAATATTAACATGCAAACAGTAACCAAGAGAAAATTGATATAAATATACCAATATATATAAAGCATGAAGCCTTGCTATATATAAAAAGAAATTTTACTACGATATAAAAGGATTACTATACCCTGTACCAAAAAGATATAATGATTCTAACCTTGAATGTCTATAAGAGCATAGCTTCAAACTATATAAAGCAGAAAGTAACAGAACTAAAAAAATAAAATAGATAAATCCACAATCATAGTGGGAGTTTGTTTTAATATAGCTTTATCTGATAGAACATATATATACCAAAAAAGTAAATAATAATACTCATAAGAAATTAATATCTCAGTAGCTTACAAAAAATTAAAATCAACCATATTCTCTGACTAGTAGGTAGTACACTTCTAAATAATCATGGATCAAAGAAGAAATCACAACACGTACTGGAAAACAATTTTAACTAATTGTCAATAAAAATATGACAAATCAAAACCTGTAGGATGCAATTTAAGTCATACCCAGAAGAAAATGTATATATTAGAAAAAAGGCTGAAAATAATTCATTTATATATCTTTCACAATAAATTTATAAAGGAACAGTGAATTAAAACCAAAGAAAGTAGAACAATACCCAAGAAAACTGAGAATTCAGGTCATTAAGAACAACAGTTAAAATTCAAAACCAAATCTCCAGACTCCAAATATAATGTTCATTTATCATACCATTTTGCTTCTCTGCCCCACTCACCAAAAAATCAAGGCAACTGATTTGTAATAAAGCTCTATATATATCCTGCATCTCTTAAAAGCAACTGTTTTGTTTATTACAGGCTTTTTCTCATAAAGATTCATAAATAGTTGTTAATATTTCTCTTATAAATATCCATTTTCCCTCTCTGAGCAAAAGTGTTAACTTCCTAAAGCAAAGGAAACTGTTAAATACGATGACTACAAGGATGAATTTGAAAATGGGTTTTTAAAAAGATATTTTCCTTATATATATGAGGTATTAAGAGCCTAATATCTTAGTAAGAATAATGCATCTTGCATTCTTCAAATTTTCCTACTATATATCCAACATTATTATCTGCAAATGGTGCTAGTCAACATGAAGGATAAATAAAGACTTTGGGTGCCAAACATCAAAAATTTGTTTAATCCACAGACCGCATAGTACTGTCAGCCAAAATTTCCTGGGATTCCTGAATATAGAATTAAAGCCCTCTGATTTATTTAGTAAATAGCTCTTCACCATGTTGGATTTGCTGCAAGGGTAGGTACTAAACTAAGGAGTACTGATTTCAAATGTCACTGCATGTTGCCAGTGCTTATTGAAATGCCTCAGTGAGAACATCACCAGTTAAAGAACATAATGTTATTCTGTTTCGTGAATATATTTCCTTCCTCAGCTGCCCTCTCTCTACCCCTTTTTGACCATGTGATTTGGTGAATAGACTGATTAGGGCTACAGAGAACTCACACTTCATCATCCCCACTTCTAATCATCTCTCCAATGCCTTTTCAACCTTTTCCTGCCAAGGCTCAATATTTGTCCTCTGAGATGGCTTCCCAATTCATGTTTAGATTTTATTCCCTGATATGAATTGGGGTGGTAGAACATAAACATTGTTTCTGTTAGTGACCATCAGCTAGGTTTCCAAAGATACAAAGCTACCCATTCATTTAATAAATACGGTATGTTTAACACTGTGCTAAAGCTGTGGTAATTGCATCTTACAGCTAAACATACACAATAATCCACTATTCAAAATAGTGGATTATTCTATTTTTATCCAAACCCTCTTCCCCTGGCCTCTGTGATACCACACACCCAGCTGTCCTCCAACCATGCTGGTCAGTCTTTCTCATTCTCCTTTGCTGGTGTCTTCTCCTTCCCCACTTCTAAATGTTGGGGTTCCATATGGCCCAGTCCTGTGTCCTCTTCTCACTCCACATTCTCCCCCATGTGATGTTATCCAACAAGTCTCAAACTTACACATCTAGTCCAGGCCTCACTTTTTAAGTATTGGGCCATTAACCTATTGGTCTACTTGACATCTCCTCAGATGTGTTACATCTCTCTCACTACTTCAATACCCCAAACTGAAATCTACCTCTCCTCCTGAAATCTGTAACTCCTCTGACACTTGCTGAGCCTGTATATGGCGCCTCCATTCACCTTACTGAAAATCCCAGACACCTGAAGGGATCACTATATCTTCTTTCCTCATCACCCACTTCTAATCCTTCACCATGTCCTGTCCATTCTACTACCCTAATATATAAAAAAGTCATCCTCTTCCTCTCTGCTGCCACCACCCTTGTCCAAGCCACCATCATCTCTTGCTTGGACTACAATAACTTCATAGCCTAACTGGTTTTCCCAGTTTTGGCTTCCTCTAATTCATTTCTGCACAACAGCCAGAGTGATTTTTCTCTTAGGATAAATCCAGAGTCTTCAACGTAAACTTCCAGGCCCAGGACTTCAGCCGGCCCTGCTCACCTCTGCCTCCTCATCTTGCTCCATTCCTGCACACCTGTGTTCTTTAGTTCCTTGAATAGTCCAAGACCTTCTCCACCTTAGGGCCTTCACATCCTTTTGCCTCTGTCCAGAAAGTTCTTTCTCTCTCTCTTTACCTGGTTAACACTACCGATTATTTTTTCAGCCTAAATATTACTTACACATACCCTTGATCCCACCTAAATTAATCCTTCACTTGAATCTATGATTGAACCCTTTATTTTTGCTTTATAGAACTTATTAAAATTTGTGAGAACAATGCAAATGTGTGATGATAATAATAAATGTTTTCACAAGGCAGTGTGTTTTATGTGCCAATTTCTCACACCATCAAACCAAAACCAAAAAACGGGGAACAATTAGATATATTCTAAACATGCACTTTTAAAATCATGAATTGAAGTAGAAGGCCAGTCTGAATTAATGAAAATTACAATTGATAGAACATTTAGTATTATGTGTGAACATACACAGATGCATATATGTTTAGCGTCCTTAATGGAGAATTTACCATGTCCCAAGCACTATGCTGAATGCTCAACACACATATTTACTCACTTAATCCTTGTGACAATACTCTGAAGTAGCTACTATTTTTTTACAGAAAAAAATGGTGTTCAATAACCATATATATTTATATATAAAGTGCATTTTATGTAAACATCACATAACTGGACCTTGCTTTTCTGTCTAATCTAATAATCCCTACCCTCTTTTTTTAGTCCATTACATTTACTGTAATTATTGATATGATTTAAACCTGCCATTTTCCAATTTGTTTTCAATTTTTCTTCTCTGTTCTTTGTTCCTTTATTCCTCCTTTGTTTTCTCTTGGATTAATCAGGTTGTTTTTGCTTTTGTTTTTGTTTTCTAGTATTCTGTTCTATCTCCCCTATTAGCTCTTTAGCGCTTTGTAATATTTTCTTGTGGTTACTCAAGGGATTATAATATGCATCCTTCACTTATCATAGTCTACCAAGAACGATTATACCAATCCCCATATCATGTAAGAACCTTTTGAAATTATAATTGCATTTACTCTCTCCCATTTTTTGTTCTGTTTTGTCATATATTTTATTTCTATATATGTTATAAATCCCACCACATTGCTATTTTTTTAAAGAGTTAGTTAACCTTTAAAGAATTTGAGTAAAGAAAAACTAGTCTTTTATATATATTCCCATATTTAATATTTCCAGTGTTAATTCCTGCCTGTAGATCCAATCATTCCTTTTAGCCTGAAGAACTTCTTTTAGCATGTTAGTGTGGTTCTGTTGGCAACAAATTTTCTCAGCTTTCATTTATCTGAGGATAACTTTATTTTACCTTAATATTTAAAAATTAGTTTTGCTGGGTATAGAATTCTAGCAAGGCAGTTTTTTGTTTCGGCCCTTTGAAGGTATCTTTCCATGTCTTCTGGCCTCCATTGTTCACTCATATTCTCATCATTGTTCTCCTATGGGTAACATGTCCGTTTATCTCTGGCTGCTTTTCAGGCTTTCTCTCTATCTTTGGTTTTCAAAATTATGTACCTAGGTGATATTTTCTTTGTCTTTAACCTGCTTGGAGTTTGCTGAACTTCCTGGATCTATGGATTTCTGGTTTTGTTCAAATTTTGAAACTTTTGCCCAATATTTCAACAGACTATGGTGGAAGTGACATCATGCATTTTCAGGCCCAGTCTTTAAGAGAACTGGCAGCTTTTAATTTAGACTCTTGGAGCCTTGAACCACTATGTAAGAAGTCCAGCTACACTGACGGGAAGACCATACGGGGAGGCCCTGAGATTACGTGGAGATGGAGAAGCAGCCAGCTGAACCTAGCCTTCTAACAACCCGCATCAGAGCCAGGCATAGAAGCACAACCGTCCTGGACCCTCCAGATTGATCCAGACACCAGCTATATACCAACCAATGATCCTAGGGGATGCCACATAGGGCAGAAAAATCGCCCAGTTTAGCACTGCCTGAAATCCTAATCCACAAAATTGTGAGCTATAATAAAATGGTTGTTATTTTAGCCTTTTAGTTTGGGGTAATTTGTTATGCAGCAATAGATGGCCAGAAGAGGTGGGACACTGAGAATTTGTAATAGAAAACTACAAGAATGGCAGGTTACTTTGCAAATTATTGAGGGTCCTAAGTGGTTACAAATCAGTTCTCCTCAGTTCTAAATTTCAGCTAGGATACTGGTTGGACCCAAAAGTGTACATATGATAAAGATTTATAACTGTAAATTGATGAAACACTAGCCACATCCGTCTTCTATTTCATTTCCTTTACAAAGAAGCCAATGGCATACAGTAGACGGTTGCTGTTGTTACTCCTATTAATAGTAGCTACCAATTCCTGGATGCCTTTTATGGGCACACACTCTGCTAAAAGTGCTTCACATATACTGTCCCACTTAATCATACTAAGCCTCAGTTTCCACTATGTAAAATGAAGATGGTAATAAGTATCTCACAGGGCTCTTACCCAAGTTTACTCAGCTAAGAAATTTCAGAGTCAGAATTTGAAACCAAGAGTGTCTGCCTCCAGAACCAATGCAAACTCAAAATATCTCTTTAATTAAAAGAAGAAATAATTAAATAAAGTGCTACCCTCAGAAATATGTTTTTACTGTTTTGTAGATTTTTTGGGTTTTGTTTTTGTTTTGTGGATTTTTTTAAAAATCACAAGTAAATAAAAATTCTACAGCTGGGTAGGTAAAACGTGTGATTTACAGCAGATAGTGAGATAAGACTTAATTTTGCTAATTCACTGAATTGAATCAAGTGGATTTATTGGAGGTTTTGAGAGCACCAGTCTTATCCTGATCATTAAATAATCATGAAAGTAGCTGTATACATCCTCGAGGCATATATACACTACCATGTGTAAAACAGATAGCTAGTGGGAACCCCCTTATAGCGCAGGGAGCTCAGCTCGGTGCTCTGTGGTGACCTAGATGGGTCGGATGGGGGGTGGAGGGGTGAGGGAGGTCCAAGAAGGAGGGGATATATGTATACATATAGCTGATTCACTTTGTTGTATAGCAGAAACTAACACAACATTGTAAAGCAACTATATCCCAATAAAGAAAAAAATAAATTGAAAAAAAGAAAAATCATTTTTATAATGTTCTATTTCTAGTGGAAAATCTGCTGATAAACTTACATTTTCCTCAATCTGCTTCAAAACTCTGAACATTTATAAACTCTCTTTGAATTAGCATCTATTTTTAAAATTCCTCAGTAAATTAAAAATGCATCATAATCATGAATATCACCTTCCATTATAGATTATTTTTCCCCAGTTATGTAATGGAATGTTAGTGGTAAAATACTTTATCGATAATTATCATAGTAGAATAATTAAGATATTTCTCACTGAAAAGCCTTGATACACAGTAGCAGAGACAATAAAACTCAGAAAAGTCTGATGGGAGGAATAAGTTGTTAACTTTGGAGTATACAGTGTAAAACCTCTCCCCTGACTTACGAATCTTCAGTAAAATCTACATTGCTCACTTTCTGATGTGAGTGGATTCCTTATTATCAGCAGGCAAGCATGATGGAACAGAAGAATGATGGGACAGTCCATATCTGGGTTACATTTTAGAAAAATGTGACTACAACAAGTATTTTTTAATCCTGTAATCTGGTGTTGAAGAAGTCCCTCCTAAACTAAAATTGATCCATTAATAAGCATTTTAGGATAAAGTTGTTCAATAATTTTGAGTCATTAAACTTACTCTTATCTTAAATTAAAAAGATAATGTAGGAAATAACTTATTCTGTGAATTTATAGACTATCACTGAAAAATGAGTGTTAGTCCAAAAATCAGGACTTTAGAAGCTAAGGATCAAATATATACAAGAGCTTTGACAGCCTTGTACTTTTTAACCCAGTAATTCCATTTCAGTACATTTTTCCCTAAGAAAATAAACATAGGAGTGAGAAAAAAGTTCACATAAAAAGCCATTTGTCTCAGAATTAATTTATAATAGCAAAAATTTGGAAACTACTCAAACGCTTAGGTAGAAGAATGGTTTAGTATGAAATATTGAGCAACCATTAGCCATCTTTTGTCATAGACTAATCTCAGAGGAACTGCTTTTGACACATGCTATTAAAACAACAACAAAAACAACCAGATATATCTACGGAGAGAAAAAAACTGATTTTCTTTGGATCATGGAATGATGGGAGATTTCACATCTTTTTGATGTGAATGTGTTTACAAGTTTTACAATGTATATATATATTATCCTTATAGTCAGATGAAATAAACTTTTTAAAAATTAAGGAGTCCTTCAATATGAATTAATTTTGAAATTAATACTTGATGTTAAAATACATGGGTGATTTATTATGTGATAAAAGCCTATCACAAAATGTTACTTCAACATTAATTTACTTAATTCTTAGTCCCAGTTTTCACATCCCGTATAGTACAGCATTTAAAGTATTTAAAGTAACAAAATTCTGGCTTTGCCAACATATTCACATCTTGTTTTTAAAGTAGTTAAATAATTAGTTGCTACTTCCCTACACCTCCTGGAGCATGCAGTGAAGTTGCACATGATAGATGTCCGCTAATTATGTGTTTAACTTTAACGAATCTCTCCACACTCCACTCACTAGAGTAAGTAGATCTAGTTAGTCAAAGTCAAAGTGGGCTGCCTCCCATTTTTTTGAACCATTGCCACTTAAAAGCAGACTAGAAAAAAACTCTGAAAATCAAATTGAAATAAGAGTTGCAAAGGATCTGGGACTGGCTGAGAGCTAGGTTTTTGGTTAATATTCTTGCTCAGTTTCTTGTTTTAAAGAACACAGTCTTACACATTATTGCATTTGTATTTCCTAAGAGTCCAGCTATGCTGACTGGGGCAGCTTCTCTTCTCTTCACTTACTTTAATTCAGTCTCCGTGGCCGGTGGGAGTCTGAAGCTTTCCTATCGCCCTTGGCCCCATCTAACTTTGCAGGTGAAATGCCAACTCGACTTTATTATCGCCCTCAATTCCTTCCCAGTTTGGCGTGCTTTTCATTCATGCGCTGGAGATGTTTAGGGTATAGGCAAATATCTCTAAGGCTGAGGATCACAGTCAAATGCCAGGACAAATGCCTATTGAATAATTGAGGTGGGAGGGGGGACAGGACAATGGAAGAAAATCAGTAGTTGGAAAGTTCCTTCACAGGAGGGTTTAAGCCTTCATTTCCCCTTTTTTGGCTGCTCCCTCCCCAACCTGAGAACTCCCTTCTCTCACCTTGCTGATTTCCCTGTTCTTTCAGTTTAGACTGCGTACTAAGTAACTGCCACAATGCCAGTTGTTTTAAACAAACCAATTTCTCTATTTTTGGCTCTTATTGAGAATTAACAAATATTTCTCAGAAGAAGAAAAAAATCCAGAATCTAGACGTATGATAAAATGAACCTAATATATGCTAAATTATTAATCTGCTGTCTTGTGAAAACACTGCACACTGGGCATCATTATTAGACTTTTCATCTAAATGTCCATTTTATGTGAAATCCAATGAAGGAAAATTAAGCAATAATGAGTATTTATATTTAAGCTCTGGTCAATGATCTCCTTTAAACATCATTTAAAAAAAAAAAAAAAAAAAAGCTGTATTTGGAGTTAGAATTCCTAGTTTAAGGCCCAGAGTTGCCTCTAACTGTGTAACAGGAGATCAGTCACTTAACCTTTCTAAGTGTCTGCATTGTTTTGTCTGCAAAATAAGGATGATGTTACCTGCTTCTCTAAAATCAGTTCTTCTATTCCCTCACTGGTAGAACTGTTCTGAGTAATAAATAGACCCAATCCCTTTTCGCCTTATAATTTTCCAAGCCTGGGCTTTTTTCTATTCAATAAGCTTCAAGATCCTCAAGTATTTCCCTGACACAGCTAAATCGCCCCACTCCGTGGAAGAGCATACTTGGAGATTTAAGCAGACTATTTGGCACTGCATATTAAAATTTTTTATATAGGATATATATTGCTTTGGTTTTTTTTTTTAATTTGGGGTTTTTTTTGCATGGCTTTTATTATATTTTTTTCCTCATTTGAACAAGGTAAAATAAAAAGTGAAATCCACACATTCCTAGCCTCCAAACCTTTCTCCTGGAGATGACCACTATTAACAATGTGCTCTGTATTTTAAGAATTTATTGATGCTTATTGTATGAGTTTGGGTAGGCTAGTTACTGTAAGAAATAGACAAAAATAAAAATGTGTAAACCCTAAGGTAACAAGTTTATTTCTTCTTCATGAGACAGTACTGGGTAGATGAGCAGGTGGGCCGGGTAGCCTTCCTCCATGAAGTCACTCAGGGACCCAGGCTGCTGACCCAGAGGCACTGACATCTTCAGCTCTCGTTCAGACTCACCCTGCAGGACATCTCTATTCCAACCCACTGTGCTGCAATTGCATATAGGTTTTCTTTCTCTCGGTGTCCCCAGCTTCCTGGCAGCATATCTGGCCTCCTGCACACTTGAGCCATAATTGCTTTACTCAAAATTGTGTGATTCAAATTCACCCTCCCAGGCATTCTTGGAACTCATTCCAGTTTGGACTCCTATTTCATCCTTCTTATCAGAGGTTTCTGGTACTTACCTCTACACCTCCATTGCTTTTTTTTTGAAACAGCTATACCAGCTGCATTCACTTCTGACATCGATCTCCATTTAGCTAAACTACTGGCAGTCCATGCCCCACTCCCCTTCTTTGTTTCAGCAGAGATTTTATTTTTCTAGATTTATTGAGATATAATTGATATATAACATTGTGTAAGTTTAAGGTATACAATGTGTTGATTTAGTATACTCATATATTGCAAAATGATTCCCACCACTGCACGAGCTAAAACACCTCTGTCCCGTTACATAATTACCATTTCCTTTTTGTGGTGAGAACCTTTAAGACCTCTTGTAGCAACTTTCAGTGATATAATACAGTATTATTAGCTATAATCACCATGCTGTATATTAGATCCTCAGAATTTGCTAATCTTATAACTGGAAGCTTGTACACTTTAACCAATATCTCCCCAGTCCCCTGCCCACACTCCCACCCCAGTCCCTGGTAACCACCACTCTACTCTCTGTTTCTCTGAGTTTGGCACTTTTAGATTCCACGTGTAAATGATTTCATACAGTATTTATCTTTCTCTCAGGAGAGATATTTTAAAAGTCATTTGCGAACAAGTGTTAACCACTTACCTCAGAAAGCGGCTTCTTTTGCCTGGTGTTTTCTTGCGGTATCTCTTGTCCATCTTTCCCCTTTTTTCACTCATACATTTTCCCTGAAAAATCCGTCTCCTCTTTTGTGTCTCCCTCTCTCTGCCTGTAGCCTTTCTCACCTCTTTCTTCCCTTACAGCCGCCATGTTGGTTGCCAGCCTCATTTAATCAGCTGTAACCAACAGCTGTGGTTCATTTCCCTTTCATTCTCTATCCCTAAAGTTGATTCAGCCAGGCTACACTCTTTTATTGTGACATTCTCTTGGGCTGCTCACTCAAGTTCACTTGTTCAACAGTAGTCACTCATGGAGCAGTTTTCCAGACTGCAAACCACACTCAGTTGTCAAACTCTTCTAACTAGTTTACGTTTGATTGACAGACGTTCGAACCGTCCTCTCCAAATGGAAAGCTCTGGCAAGGAGTTTACTGTTCACCACACAGAGCATCTCAACTCAACAGAGTCTGATAGTCTTAGAGGAGCATGGTGGGATTGCTATGAGAGTGTGCAGTGGGGTAGCCAATGGTCCGAGTTTACCCAGGATAGAGGGAGTTTCAGGGATGCAGGGCCTTTAGTTTCAAGCCAGAGCAAAATTTAAACCATCTAGTTTAAAGTGGGTCTTTCTATGCAGGGTCTTGGTTGGTTAAAGATCGTGATATGATAGTTTAGGATTAGTGAACACAACAAGGCAAAGATTTTGAGGTGAGGGTTTCTAAGAGTTTTGGGATATAAACTGTTGAAGCATTGCTGGGTCTTTCAAGAAGTTCCCAAAATGAATAATAAAGTTATTTTCCTGGGCAAAAGTTATGCTAATGAAGACAAGGGACCAGGAAGGTTATGCTAATAATAGACAGTAAGCTGAGGTGGGAGAGGTGGGAGACGATTTCTGTTCTCAGAGTTAATGCCACTCTCTCTTTTCCAAGATCTGTTTCATATCCACTGTTGTTTGTCAAATGCAAAACCTAGTGGGGGTTTTTTGTTCATTTGGTTTATGTTTTTAAATTTTTGCAAACACTGCATTACCTCCAACCCCAAGTCTCCAATGTCTGCTCCAGCTTTCATTCCACTCAGGAGAATAACAATAATAAAACTATCACCTATAGAGCCTTCACCATAAGCTAAGATACATGTCAAACCCCTTATAGACATTATTTGACCCTCATAAGAGTCTTATGAAAGAGGCACTATTATTGTCCCTATTTTACAGATGAGGAAACTATGGCTTAAAGAGGTCAAGGAACTTGTCCAAGGTCATGTAGCCAGAAGTGGCAGAGCCAAGATTTGATCTCAGGTCCATCTGACTATTCAGTAATAAAAAGGAGCAAATTACTGATATATGCTACACGTGGATGAACCTCACAAACACTCTGTTAAATGAAAGAAGCCAGACACACAAGACTACATATTTATGATTCCATTTATATGAACTGTCCACATAAGGCAAATTTAGAGGTAGAAAGGAGATCAGTGGTTCCTAGGCAAGAGGCAGGGAGTGGGAATTAATTGCAAATGTGCACGTGATTATTTTTGTCATTGATAGAAATGTTCTAAAACTGGATTGTGATGATGATTGATTTTACAATTCTATAAGTTTACTAAACATCATCTAATTGTATCTAATCACAACTCATGAAGTTAATGGAAATTCTCATTCAGTAAAACTGTTTAAAAAATCCCAGAGGCCAGATTCTAAGTCTTCTAGTTGTTACCAGCAACCACTAGGTGCAGGTTCCTTTAGGAATCAAGCCTTAGGTGCCATTCAGAAGGGGATAGACTATAAGTCTTACTAAGTTTTCCTACCCTCTTCACATAAGCCTAGGGAGGGCCTTTAAACTCTTTTAACCAATCTACACATGTTGAATACATTTAATTCTACCAACAAGAACCTATTTCTAAACAGGCACTAATTTCATTATTGCTAACTGTGCATTTTGATTAGCATGTATATAAACCTAAGTAGATAAATTATAGACATATATGATATTATCACATGTGCTCAAGAGCTTTAAATTACTGATATAGAAAAATAAACCCAAGTGAACTCTTAATACTCACTACCTCTACTGCCTCTGAAATAGCAATTGACAGAGGAGCCTCACTGACCTTATTCCTTTGCTGTAATCCGTTATATAATCCACTCAGACCCCCACTCCAGGGCCAGGTTACTTGCTGTTGTTAATAAAGATATCTGCCCTTAACAAACCATTGGAGAGATTTTTCTTTTCTATTCAAATCTAAAAAAAAGGCTCTGAGACTGTAGATAAGAGAAAGGTTGCCCCAAAATTTAAATGGATTGAAACTAAGCCAATGATGAGAGCTGAACAGCCACTGTGTCCCTGAATGGAGCCAAAAGTAGCTTGTTGTGGATGAGACTGGCTCCTGGGAGGAGAAGTCCCTGGGGCACCACATAAATGTGTATTCATCTCAGGAACATTTGTTAAACCTGATTTATGCTGTTTTATCTTTTATAAGAACAGAAAGGGATATATTACAGTGAATATATTTCTTGTACTTTTACAGAGAGATTCGGAATACCAGAAGCTTAACTTACATAGACCACGGCGCCCTAAAAGAGCTCCCCCTTCTAAAGTTCCTGTAAGTATTAACTCCTGTCCCTTCCTACCTTTTTTTTTTTAAGAGAATTATAATGTAGGAATATCCCTAGGATGATGCGGGCCATTTTAGTGGTGTGTGGCCTGGGGCAAATCACATCCTGTGACTTACTCCCCACCTTTTCCCATCAGGCAAGGTAACAGGTGAAATGATACACATTTTTAAAACTTATTCAAAAGTCAACACATAATGCTGGGACCAGAGACCTGCCCCAAGAGACATGAGGGAGAAAATGCCATCATGTATATATGGTCTTTAAATGAATATAACAAAACAAAACAAAAACCTCTGAAAGCCCACCGGTCAATTTTGTTAGGAAATGGGTATCACAATATTAGAGTGACTGTTACACAAAAACAAACAGAAAACAAAAAATGGTAAAACCTAATCTCTTAGAGCTAGGGGGACAAACATGGAAGGGACAGCGCTTACTGCTTTGCTTTGGTGACACCTTGTGAGCTAATTGTAACCTCAACGAGAGCAGGGACCACAACATTTTTGTTCTTTGTTGTATCTTTACTGCTTAGCGCCTACTGCCTAGGTACTCAAGGAAGTGTGTTCAGTGGATGTGTGTGTATGGCCTCAGGTCTTCTGGGTACCTTCCCTTCTTCCCTTCTTTCCTGTTCACATGCATTGTAAAAAATTAGAACACAAAAACATTATGAAGAAAAAAAAGCCAACCTTAATCCCAATACTCAGAAATAATCACTATTAACATATTAGTTCATTTCCATCTAGGGATTTTAAATAAAAGTATATATCCAAATGTATTTTATGAAATCAGTCTTTAAGGATGAATATAGAGTTTATCCAGGAAAAGGAGGGGAAGGGTTAGAAGAGAAATACAAGTGGATGGGATAGCATGGTAAAGATACAAAGGTGTGGAACCACATGCCTTGTTTGGGGAATGAAAAATAGTTCAGTATTGAAGAGGTAGGGGTGGGAGATGCCAGGAGAACAGAAGAGGATATGGATGTGAAATGTGGCTGAAAGGGTATCTGGGGAGTAATAAAAATTTATTGCACAAGGCAATCACTCCTGTGTGGACTTTGAGTTTCAATCCATCAGTAACTCTTTGATATGATGGTCCCCTACTATGTGCAGGGCTCACTGGGGAACATGTAGGATAAAAAAAACATTGTCCTTGCCTTCAAGAAGCTTACAATCTAGTTAAAGAAGATATTATATACGGAATTGAAAAGTTCCTCCCCTAGGAGAACAATGGTAAGTGACAAATAAGGGGTACATACATTATCTGGGGGTGCAGGTAATTAGAGGAGACATCCAGAAGGAGATGGACTTGTTCGGGGTTTTGAAGAATAGACAGGTCTTGGTCCAAATCCCTAATATGGCATTTCCAGCCCTTTTCAATATGGTCCCCACTTAACTCTGGGTCTCCCCACCCGACTCTTCCACATAAACAGCTATTGCAATTGAACTAGTTTGTTTACTGTTCTTCAAATATATGTCATGGAATCTTACATCTCTCCTTTGTTATTTGGAATGTCCCATTTGCTTTTTTGAGACCTCAGGCTCTGCTTCCTCTTCAAATCATATGCCTTCCCCTCTAGAAGGAGTCAGGTCAGAATTTGCCTTAGATGGTACAGCAATGGGACTAGAATTTTCGCTACTGGAAGACTTTCTTTAAAGATTTACTGGTAGTTACAAGTTCTCACCATGTCATACCGAAGCTCTCAAAAAAAATCACTAAATCCACTACCTATGTTCTAGTAGCTGCAAGAAATGTTAAACCAACTAAGTCTGAGAGGCATCCAGAGTTTGAGAGTTTTTGTATTCATGCTGTCAATGCACGTTTTAGTCTTGACATTTTGCCCTGATGACACAGCTTTGGAGAGTGAAGATATTGTCTTTGACTGATTTCCTCCCTTATCTGGACATATTTTTTCTGGTACTGCTGCCATGGTATTCTCAAGTGACTGCCATGGGAATACCATTCTTGGTAAAATAATGAACACAATATAATATAGAGTTTGAAAGAAGAAGCCTGGCTTGGAGTTGGGTAATTATATTGTCTTCCTGTCCCATCCTCTCCTTATTCTACCCTCCCTTCCCCCCAACACACGCATAATGTCCTCCAGTTAAAACAAGGAAATCACACACACACACACACACACACACACACGAAAAGAAACCTGAATTCCTATTTCTAGGAATCCCACTTGGTTCAAACAATCCCCAGATTCTTCTAAACAGAAAAGATGTATTGACACTGGTGGACTGGGTTAGATTCTTGTACCTTCAGGGAGCATCATTTCATCCAAGGATTAGAACTTGCCATGGTCTCTCAGATAATTAATGAAGGACTTAGGATTTGATCCGTCTGACTTCAGAACACATACTTTTAGCTATTACATTATTCTACTTCCTATGTGTTGATTTTCTTACCTTATTTCTGTTCTCTTGTTCTTCTTTTTCATGTACTTTAGTGGCATTTTCAACACTGGACTTAGAGTATTCCCAGACCTGACCAAAGTTTATTCCACTGATGTATTCTTCATACTGTAAGTGTGCACATATGCAATATTTGGCAATATTGTACTTGCCACTGACAAGAACTAGGCTGCAGCCAGAGGGGTTGGTTGAAACCAAGTGAAGCAGTTGTTTCAAGGAAGAAGCAGTGATCAGCTGTGACAAATGCACTGATGGATGAAGTACGGCAAGGACTGAGAAATGGCCATTGGGTTTAGTAATACGGGGCATCGGTGATTCTGAAGAGAACGCTTCCAGTGGGGTTCTGGGTGGTGGAGAAGTCTGGTTGGAGTGGGCTCAAGAAAGAACCAGAAGGGGGAATTAGAGAGAGTGACCATAACAAACTCTTTAGGGAAATTTTACTACAAAAAAGAAGCAGAAAATGCCTCAGTAGTTGGAGCATACTGAATACGGAGAAAAGGGTTTTTTGTTTTTTTGTTTTTAATGGGAGAAACTATGGCATATTTGTTTGCTGCTGGGATTGTTTGAATAGAAGGAATTTGATGATACTTTATTTTTCACATAGTTTTTCATAGCTTTTCACTCTCCCATGTGTTATCATATTTGCTCCTCTCAACCACCTTACAAGACATAAAAGGAAGTTACAATTTTTCCACTAAACAAATGAGGCAACTGAGGAATAGAAAACCTAAGGGATTTTGTCTGAGGAGAGTCCCAAGGAGCAGTTGTGAGTGGTGCTCAAACTACTTCCTGTGACTTCTGATTGGGGCCATGGTGCTCTTTTCCAAAATCTATGACACAGTTGAGTATCTTACTAGTTGTTTAGAAGTGAAAGGACATATGCAGAGAGAATTACAGATTGAGTTTTAATTATAGAATCAGCAAAATGTAGAATGACAGGATCCAAACTCTTGGGATTTTGTTAGAAAAAATGCCCATGCTTCTTTGCTGCAGAAGAGCTCAGTTCAAAATACAGGCCGTCTTCCAGCAGCTAGACTGGCATAGAAATGTTCTCTAGGAGTATCTGTCTTGCAAGTGGAGGGCACTTCAGTAATACTCATGAAATGAAATCAATTGATCCCATTCTAGCAACCCTTTTTAGGGGTTCCACACGCTGAGAAAACGAGTTGCTCTGGACAAAGTATTTGTCAGAGATTCATGAGAAATCTCTGAGACCCACCTGCTCCCCTTGCACATGAGGATTGTCAGGAACCTCAGCCCACACCCAAAGCTCGCTTGCTCACTGCACGTGTGGGGCTCTGAGTGTATGTCCACCTAGGACAGCTCTCACCACCTCACCGGATCTCTGAGCCACCAACAGCTAGTATCAATGGATCAATGACACCTAAAAAGAAATGATAAAACTGAATTGTGTCAGGTTATTTATTTAAGTGCATATGTGCAGCAAGAGCCCAGCTCCAGAAGGAAAGCATTTTTATTTTATTTTTTTTATTTTTGGCTGTGTTGGGTCTTTGTTGCTGTGCGCGGGCTTTCTCTAGTTGCGGTAAGCGGGGGCTACTCTTCATTGCGGTGCGCGGGCTTCTCATTGCGGTGGCTTCTCTTGTTGCTGAGCACGGGCTCTAGGTGCATGGGCTTCAGTAATTGTGGCTCACGGGCTCTAGAGCGCAGGCTCAGTAGTTGTGGCACACAGGCTTAGTTGCTTCGCGGCATGTGGGATCTTCCTGGACCAGGGCTCGAACCCGTGTCCCCTGCAACGGCAGGCGGATTCTTAACCACTGCGCCACCAGGGAAGCCCAGAAAGCATTTTTTTCACCAGGTGTTTTTGTTCCTCTCCTGCAGTGAAATTACAGACAACCCCTACATGACTTCGATCCCTGCGAATGCTTTTCAGGGCCTGTGCAATGAAACCTTGACACTGTGAGTATTGGCAGTTCCACTCCTGCCAAGAATGAAGTATTTATTTGGGTCGCTGTAATATTTCCACAGGCCATCCAAGAATCGTACTGGCATATAGTATGTGCTCTATGGTCTACCGAGGGTTTCACATAGTTAAATAAGAGTAGTGCCTCATGGTGCCGTGCTCTACAGGTGACGAAGTGGTTTAGGTAACAAGACGAGAGTATTCCCTTACAGAAGTGGTCAGCGCACTTTATCTGTAAAGGACCATTCAGATTTTACAGACCACATGGCCTTTGTGGCAACTGTTCAACTCTGCCATTGCAGGGCAAAAGCAGCCATCCACAATATATAAACTAATGAGCATGGCTATGTTCCAACAAAATTTTATTTACAAAAACAGCCAGTGGGCCAGATTTGGCCTGCAGGCCTTATAGTAGTCTGGGTTCTAGTATTCCCATTGAATAGAGGAAGAACCTGGGGTTAAAGCAAATTTAAGTGACTTTCCCAAGGTCACTGAGCTAGAAAATCATGATGCTAAGGGCTTTTCATACTCTGCACTCATACTTCAACTGTGTCATCACAAACTATTATTAAGCTCCTATGAAGGGATATTGAATAGAAAACATCATCATTTTTCCAGAGTTTGAATGGGTTCTGCTCTTTCGTTGTTCAAAAGAAATGCTAGATCAGGGAAATTCACAGAATGTTCTAATGAAGGAGATTTAATAGAGGTACAAAAGATAAGTTAATTCTCCAAGCCGGTAAATAATTCCCCTCTCATCAAATTAGCTACAAAGTAGAGTTGGGACTACGTCCAAAGGATTCCGTCTCTCTAGTTTCAGTACCACTGCCCAGGTTCAGGCCTGATGGGGGTTTTGCCCAGATTGTCACCCAGCTCCTTTTCTCCAGTCACACTACAGTCCAAGGGTTCTTCATCGTATGCAAACCTGATTGAATTATCACCCAGCAAAATTGATCCAAGCCTCCACAAGACTCTTTGAAGAGGCAGTTTCCAAGCATTCCAAGTCGAGCAGTCTTGACCCTGTGAGGCTATCTCAACCTCTGGGACTCTATCCACAGTGGAGCATTTCCATTCATCCTTCTCGAAAAATGGGGAGAGCTCTCTTGATAAGACAAGAGACTCCTCAGCCACCATTTCATTTGACAGCACAGCAAAGACTGGGGTTTATCCTGCTCAGTCCCCAAACCTCAAGGCCATTTACCTCTTCTATAAAGCCTTCCATTGTGCCATTTTCCACTCATTGTATATAAACACCAGTCTCAATTTCTTTGCAGAATGTTACCTCCACCTTTTGACATCTTTTTCTAAGGACCCATATCCCAAGCAGCCCTCTCAAGGGAAAGCTGCTGTTTTTCTCACACCCAGCATGGGG
Organism: Balaenoptera ricei; assembly: GCF_028023285.1. NCBI lineage: Eukaryota > Metazoa > Chordata > Mammalia > Artiodactyla > Balaenopteridae > Balaenoptera > Balaenoptera ricei. Next base: position 166,245,282 of record NC_082640.1, read on the forward strand.
CCCAGTAGGCATTTGATAAACCTCTGAATGAAGGAACCTTAACTTTCCTGAAATCTAGAGGTGGGGATGGCATAGCTTGTCCATTATCTTTTCAGATGATTATTTCTACATACCTGCAAAAGTCCTGGCTTCTTTAAAGCTCAGGCTCAAAAAACTACAAACGTGAAAGGGTATGTGTCCAACAGCAAACTTTGTACCCATATTCCTGGTAGGATAGAATTTCAATCAAAGTTTGCAACCCTTTGTTCTTTCTTTCTTTACTATGTTTTTCTTTCTTCACTATTTTCCCTTTTTGAGACCTACTTGTCCAATAAGAGTTTTATTTAATCTTTGAAATGTAATTCCAACAAAGAACATTTTTATTGTCCAGGCCTCTCAGCAAAGTTTGGGAAAATAGAAATGCCAGATGTACAATTCTCACACCTTCATTAACGAACTCTAGTTCAGAAAAAATTAACTTCCTATAAAGCTTTCTCAGCCTCTGTGCTTAGCGTCCCTGTGCATTGCAGTCTTCCCCCAGGACACCTTAGTAGCAGGAATTAAACTCATTGTGTAATTATTTAAAACAAAACAAAAAACAAACAAGGATTGCCTCTTAGTCCTTCACAACTGCATAAGATAAATCCAAGTTTTCAAGGTATTCATTTTAACATGGTCATCTCATAAGTGTCCACACCTTACTTGTTAAATGTATAGCTATTCTATCCTCCCAGTAACCTTTTGATTAGGTATTATTTTATCATATTTTTACAGACAAGGAAAACTGCAGATAATTGAGGTTGAGAAGTTCTCAGGGTCACCTACTATGAAGTGACAGAGCCAGGTCTAATTCCAAGTTTGGAGTCTCCTGTGTGCTTCTTACTGTGTTACCAGAGTTCACAGGAGGCACTGCCATAGTTTTCAGAGTTCCCCTACAATCGCCACTCACTGTGCCTGATTGTGGACATGGCAGCCTTCTCTTACCTCATGCCAGTAGCCCCCAGGAACCCCCATGCACCCCTGTGTAGACCAGAGTTCCCAAGGCTGGAGCTCCTTTTCCAGCAAAAAGGATGTGTCCTTTTGGTGGGTGGGAAGAATTGCTTTTGAGTTCAGAAATCCTGATTCCCGACAGCTGTGCATCAGTGCGGCTTTAGCAAATCACCTCCATATCTCAATAACCTGACTAGGAAATAGAGGAGATAATGCTTCAGTCCAGCCCTTAGAATCACTGTATGAATTAATTAGTTGCAGAAACATAGCAACAAGTTAAAACATTAAAACTTCCCCAAAAGGCCATGGTCTATCTATTTTCTTAGATTTGTTTTTGAAGTTCAATTTGATTCAGTCCTCAACCATTTAATTAAGCATTTAATGTATGATACACCCTGAGGATTAAAAATATGAATATAAATGTGAAACAACATTTTAAAGAGAAAAATATAAAACCTATGCATTCAGATGAATAATGTCTTAAAGTGCTCATCTTGAGAAACTGCACTTATTCCTCCATCATTGACATTGGGTTAACTATTTCCTGAAACCCCAGTTTTTTGAGTATACGTAGAACATTAAAAAAAAAATCCTTAATGATTGCAAATCTTTGTTCATTAAAGTGAATCTGCTTCTGGGAAACAGCTTAAAGCTCTAGGAGTTAAGTCTGGAGAATGGGGATTCAAACTGGAAAACACTATTCCATGTCCCAAATAAGACGTACTGTAAAGTTTTCTTGTAGGGCCTAAGAACATTCATGCACATCTCTGGCACTGAAGAAATGAAGCGCAACCCTCAGAGAAGGGCCAGCACTACCTCTTATAGGCCATCGATTTCTCCTCTCTCTGTTGATTACAGGAAACTATACAACAATGGCTTTACTTCAATCCAAGGACATGCTTTCAATGGGACAAAGCTGGATGCTGTGTAAGTCAAGGGTTGCCATGGAAACCACTATCCTTCCCTACACTCCCAAGAAGGACCATTCAGTGGGTCAGAATTCTGCTAGAGATAGGTTCCACCAGAGCATTCCTCAACCCCAGAGTTAGCATGACCAAGACTTGGGGATAATGTTAAGAAACTTGACAAGAGCCAGATTTAGTGGACACACATTAACTCCAATTCTAAATCCCAAAGCTTTTATCCTTAATAAAATGGAGAACAATGGTGTCACCTTTTACTATCTTGTAGGAGTGTGTGTGTGTGTAAATGTTCATCTACCATGTACATGAAGGGGTGTCTTTAATTAAGTCCAAAGCTAATCAGAAGGTAAGGCTTTTCTTTTCGTTTTATCTGACATATTTTCAGGAAAGGTGTCAGTTTATATTTGATTCAGTTAGAAATAGCTGAAAAGCCATATCCAGACTTTGCCTTCTCTGCAAATAAATAATGCCTAGAACAGGATATTGACAAAAAGATAGTCATTAACATGGGTCTCTGTCTTTGTTTTACCTTTCTATCAGATCTCTGTGGTCCCCAGTATCCATGCTGGAGCATACTTTGTGTCTAAGAACTGGTAGACTGGTTCAGCCATACTGGTGTGTGATTTAACCTAATAGCTAATAAATGACAAAGAGCTTTAGTAGAGTCTGCTTTCCACAGTATGGTGAACTAGATAATTTGTTTCTACTATGAAAGAACTAGATGATATATTTTGAAAAATTATATTTTATGTCATATCCCCAAGAGAGGAAAATGAAACAACTAACAAACCAGTAGCTGAAACCAAAATGGTGGGTGCTTACAGAGGGTGCAGTTCCCTTGGGGGCAGCTGCCAACATCAGTGGTGCCAGGAGACTAGACTCTAGTCAGTGAGAAGGTGGAGAAGTGATGTAAACCTGAGACTGCTGGATTAAGCCAGGGAACCTGGATGAGAGCTGGAGTGGGACCACACTAGTAGAACCTCTGGACTCCTGGCAGAAATAAATGCAAACCTCTGCAGAAGAAAGAACCCCAGTGCAGGCCCAGATTTTTAAAATCAATCAAATAGGTACTTACAGTCAAAAATCACACATAGGAAAAGAAGAAACTACCATGCGTAAGAGTCAGCTGAAGCAACAAACAATAGATTCTTGTGTTTGATTTGTTTTATGACAGTTTATTGAGTATTTTTAAACAATTGTATTTTTCCATTCCAGAAGTTCTATTTGCTTCTTTAAAAGTTTGCCTGCTCATTTTTGTAATTCCATCTTTTTTTTTTCCCCCTTTAAACATTTCATACATAGTTGTTTTATATTCTGGAAACGATCATTGCAAAATCTTAAGGCCTATGGTTCTAGATCTGTTGTGCTCTACGGTGCTTCTCAAACTTTATTGAGCATATAAACGATCTGGGGGGTCTTGTTAAAATGCAGAGTCTGATTAAGTAGATCTGGGGTGACCCCCAGGATTCTGCATTTCTAACAAGCTCCCAGGTGATACTGATGCTGCTGGCCCATTGACCAACTTGAGCAGGGTGAGTTAAATTACCTGCACAACATAGGTTAATAAGTTCAAAGTCATTATACCTTGGCGTGGCTTCCTAAGTTCTGTTTGAAGTGGGGTCTCACTCTTTACCAGGCTTTTGGGTTTCTTAGTCTTTGTTAAGTGAAGATCAGAGTACCTATATCTAGATTGCCTAGTTGTAGGCTCATCTGGGTTGATATTAGCCATTTGTTTAAAGACATAATTATGGGGGAAGTCTGAAAAGACTCAACAGAGTAACATGAATACATATACATCAAATTTATTTACAGTATTGGAGATACCCTACTTCCATCTTAACTTTATCGTTCAAATCTCACACAATCCTTCATTTAATTTTCTTTTTTTTTTTTAGTGTGCAGGATGTTTATTGAGGAGTGCTCCTGGAATCTACAAATATGGAAGGGAGGGTATAGAAGCAAAGCAAGATGGAGTAGCAGGAAAAGTTGGCTGACCTGACAGAGAACTCTGGAGCTAAATATGGCCTAGAGTTTTCCTGTTTCACTAAAATGGCCAGACAGCTATAGTCTCATCTTCTTTGGTCATTAGATTTAAGCTACCCTAAGATAGGTGTCCTTAGGTGAGACCATTCTCTGCAGCTGAGGCAATCCCAGGGACTGATAGCTAAAGCTTTTCTCCTGACAGTAGGCCCAGCAGCTGGATAGACAATTCCTTCCTAGATGGAGGACCCAGGTGTATGAGCTCCATGCCCATCACTGTCATAACTTGAACCTCTTGGATTTAACTTATTTATTTATTATTTATTTTTTAACGTTTTCATTGGAGTATAATTGCTTTACAATGGTGTGTTAGCTTCTGCCTTATAACAAAGCGAATCAGTCATACATACACATATATCCCCATATCTCCTCCCTCTTGTGTCTCCCTCCCTCCCACCCTCCCTACCCCACCCGTCCAGCTGGTCACAAAGCACCAAGCTGATCTCCCTGTGCCACGTGACTGCTTCCCCCCAGCCACCCACTTCACACCTGTTAGTGTACATATGTCCATATATACACTACCACTCTCTCACTTTGTCCCAGCTTACCCTTCCCCCTCCCCGTATCCTCAAGTCCATTCTCTAGTGGGTCTGCTTCTTTATTCCCGTCTTGCCCCTAGGTTCTTCATGACCTTTTTTTTTTTTAGATTCCATATATATGTGTTAGCATACAGTATTTGTTTTTCTCTTTCTGACTTACTTCACTCTGTATGACAGACTCTAGGTCCATCCACCTCACTACAAATAACTCAATTTCATTTCTTTCTATGGCTGAGTAATATTCCATTGTATATATGTGCCACATCTTCTTTATCCATTCATCTGTTGATGGACACTTAGGTTGCTTCCATGTCCTGGCTATTGTAAATAGAGCTGCAATGAACATTGTGGTACATGACTCTTTTTGAATTATGGTATATGCCCAGTAGTGGGATTGCTGGGGTATATGGTAGTTCTATTTTTAGTTTTTTAAGAAACCTCCATACTGTTCTCCATAGTGGCTGTATCAATTTACATTCCCACCAACAGTGCAAGAGGGTTCCCTTTTCTCCACACCCTCTCCAGCATTTATTGTTTGTAGATTTTTTGATGATGGCCATTCTGACCGGTGTGAGATGATATCACATTGTAGTTTTGATTTGCATTTCTCTAATGATTAGTGGTGTTGAGCATCCTTTCATGTGTTTGTTGGCAATCTGTATATCTTCTTTGGAGAAATGTCTATTTAGGTCTTCTGCCCATTTTTCGATTGGGTTGTTTGTTTTTTTGATATTGAGCTGCATGAGCTGCTTGTAAATTTTGGAGGTTAATCCTTTGTCAGTTGCTTCATTTGCAAATATTTTCTCCCATTCTGAGGGATATCTTTTCGTCTTGTTTATGGTTTCCTTTGTTGTGCAACAGCTTTTAAGTTTCACTAGGTCCCATTTGTTTATTTTTGTTTTTATTTCCATGTCTTTAGGAGGTGGGTCAAAAGGATTTTGCTGTGATTTATGCCATAGAGTGTTCTGCCTATGTTTTCCTCTAAGAGTTTGATAGTGTCTGGCCTTACATTTAGGCCTTTAATCCATTTTGAGTTTATTTTTGTGTATGGTGTTAGGGAGTGTTCTAATTTCATTCTTTTACATGTAGCTGTCCAGTTTTTCCAGCACCACTTATTGAAGAGGCTGTCTTTTCTCCATTGTATACTCTTGCCTCCTTTAAAATTCAGACTTCAAGGTCTGCAGAGCATGGTTCTTGGTATTGGCTGCAAATTTGAATCACCTGAAGAAATTTGGAAGCCCTGATCCCTAGGCTTTACCACCAGAAATTCTGGTTTAATTGGTCTGAGGGTAGCCAAGGCATGGGAATTTTAAAATCTCCCCAGGTGAGTCCAATGTAAAGCAAAGGTCAAGAACCACAGCTGTGGAGTATGTTATCACTCTTCTTGTCCAATAGTCACATTTTACACATAAAGGAATGAAGCCCAAAGTGAACACATGGCTTTTTTTTAAATATGGCTTTTTACATTTTTTTTTTTTTTAATTTATTTATGGCTGTATTGGGTCTTCATTTCTGTGCGAGGGCTTTCTCTAGTTGTGGCAAGTGGGGGCCACTCTTCATCGCGGTGCACGGGCCTCCCACTATCGCGGCCTCTCGTTGCGGAGCACAGGCTCCAGACACGCAGGCTCAGTAGTTGTGGCTCACGGGCCCAGCTGCTCCGCAGAATGTGGGATCTTCCCAGACCAGGGCTCGAACCCGTGTCCCCTGCATTGGCAGGCAGATTCTTAACCACTGCGCCACCAGGGAAGCCCTGGCTTTTTACATTTGATAGAGCTATCAAGTGGCCAAGCCAAAGCCAGAAACTGGATCTCCTGACTCAACACTCCCCTGTGCCCTGCTGGGATTCATAATTGCTGACTTACCAGCCACCAGTAAGGCTTGGACACCCAACTCCTCTTGCCACTGCTACTTGTTTCTTAGCCCAGGAGAATATTTACACTTCTTAGTCTTTTAAAGTCATGAAATACAGAAGCTAAAAGATCTTGTAGCTGGAAAGAGTGGACTCATGTGAGAGAAAGGAGGTCACTCAAGACTCAAGACACAACCAGAAGTTTCAGAGAACAGTCACACCAAGCAATGGTGTCATTTGTCAGGGAGAACCTGATTTTAACCAATGCAGCAAGGTCACCAACTCAACCAGCTTCCAAATGAGGTCTGAGTGAGGGACACCTTGATGAAAAGGCTGGCATGATCAAATGTTATTAAATTCAAAGATTTGGGGTTAAAGTCAGCCTATGTGTGTTCATCATTTTACTTCAGAACTTCTCATGCCTGCTCATAATTGGCCTTTTGGTCATGTTTAGAGAACTCCACAGACACTTCAAGAGATTTCCAAAGTGAATCTTCTGTAATCAGCAGACTGTTCTGCTAAATGGATCTCAGTGTAAATCTAGTAGCCTGTTATTCTACAGTTTTGGTCATAAAGTCAGCTGCAGAATATCAAAGGAGTTTAGAGACATTTTTATTGAAAAAATGAAAAAAATAACAATGGAACAATAATTTCTATCCCAGCTTCTCCCTAGCTTTTGTGGTAAGAGAAAAATTTGTGGTAAGAGAATAGTTTGTGGACATCTGGTCTAGATGTAGGTATAATAATTTGGGGGAGGGGAGGGGAGGGCATTTCCCAAACTATGTTCCTTAAGCTCTCTTTCCATGGTAAATTAACCAGTGTTACTTTTTAAAAAGCTATTCATGACCTTATTAAGTTAAACAAAGTATACAGGTGGACTTCCTGGGTCTTTTGATAGAATAATCTGAATTATTATTAGATAATAATAATAATACTGTATTATGACAGGAATATATATCCAGTAGGGGGATACAGTATGCAGAGCTTCTCAGGGAGTTCTTGGTTCCAGGAGCACCTCTCTGGACTGGTGTTCCACAGAACACTTTTTGGGGAAAGCTACTCAAGAAGAATCTTTTGATATACTGCCTTGTTCGGAGGCAGGTAAATTTAACAAGGTTTATTCAAGAGGCAGGCTATGGAGAATCTTAAGAGCCAGTAAAGTTTCAGATCCTCCTGCGGTCTTCTGAAGTTAAACCTATGAAAAGATTATGTAGGGAAACGGTCTCTACTTTCCTACCAGCTTTCTCCTTAGACCATATCATGGACTCTGTGAGAGGCTTGGTTGATGGGAGAGAGTTATTCTGATGAAAACAATGGATTTTAATTCACTGATTCCCTGAATTACATACAGTCTGTTCTAGTCACTACAACTATCCCTTGAAACACAGGAAAGAAGTCAACGCACCATTTTCACATACTTTCTTGACATTTTTATGTAAAATTTGGAAGGGTTTAACAAATGTGGGCAATATTTCTTAACTGAGAGTCATTTGTTTCCTGATTTTTAGAAGTCTAGATCTGAGATCAGCAAACTTTTTCTGGAAAGGCCCAGATAACAAATATTTTGGGCTTTGTGGGTCATAAGATCTCAGTCACAGCTACTCAACTCTGCCATTGTAGGACATAAGATCTCAGTCACAGCTACTCAACTCTGCCATTGTAGTGTGAAAGCAGCCACAGACAATTCATAAACAAATGAGCATGGCCGTATTTCAATAAAATTTTATTTACAAAAATTGGTGACAGGCAGAATGTGACCACATGGTCATAGTTTGTGGACATCTGGTCTAGATGTAGGTATTCAGTGAAGATGACCATTGTGTGATGAAATATGTAGTTTATTTCTCCCAATTCCTGGTAAAGGTTAAATGGCAAACATGGGATAAAGATAAGAAGTATCTGGACAAAAATATTTTAGGGTTTGAAAGTTCAGATCCAATCATAAAATAAAACAAAGATCTTTATTTCCAATCAGTATTTTAAATCTGAACTTAAATCTCTGCTCCTGTTATAAAACAACATTCCATCTATTCATTCTACCCTAAGTTTGTGATTCCTGGTTGATGGAAACTAAATTTTTCTTAGCTTTATGCACTCCATTAAAAGGTATCCTACAAATCCAAGGTAAAATCAAGATGATAATCATGATAAAGATGCCTGGAACTAGAGGAAGATAAATAAGGGTTGAGCTGTAGATGGAGAAAACGGAGGTCAGGTTTCCATAGTAATAACAAAATAGTATTCACTTTGTGATTTTAACATGGAGCTGTTGCCTCTATCCTCAATACTAACTGTGATTTAAAACTAATGTAAACACATCAGTATTCTATAATTACCTTAATAGTGTTCAAAGACTGTACATGGCATGTTAGCAATTTGTTGAATCCTCCAGAAGTATGTTCAAATATTTTAACTTCTAATTTAAACAATTGCTTATCCAAAAGCATGATTATTCCCCATCATCTGCCTCATGTCAGTTTACTGAAATTAGCAGATTTGACCTCACTTAGACCTATTTTTTTAGTGTAACTGAAGAACACGGTTGCAGCCAAGTTGGACAAATTCCTCATTGAGAACAAGCACTGATGCCTCAGCAGCAGTTGGGTAATTAAAAGTTCATGAAAATTATGGCAGATGCTCGAAAGTACATGGTCCTGTGATTTCATATGGAACCAAGCACACTGTCATCACTCAGATGTGAAATTAATAATAATACAAGCATCCCTTGCTCAACAGAAGGTGAACTGCTCTCAGTCGCAAGTTAAGTCACACATTCATTCTTTGGAACCTCTTTTCCACCCTCTCCACACAATCTGGCATGGGGATATGTTGCTTATCTCAGAACATTTAATTCTCTGTATTTTATTTTGTATTGTCAAATTCTAGCAACAAGCTACCATCTGACAGTAAACATTTGGGCAGAAAAAAATACCATTTTGATGTGCTAAGAGCATACTGAAACACTAATCGTTATGAACAGAGATGTCAACACAATTCATGTACTAATTAGCATCACACATTAGCTTATTACAAGCAAAACACTGCAGCTTGGAGCACTGGGAAAAGATGACGATAGAGAAGATTACAGGATTAAGCAGTCTATTATTTCTCATGGAGTAAGTATTTGAACAGCTTGTAGGATATGCTCCAAGGCTGGCTTTTACCTCTGCCTGTTGAAGCCTTGAGCATTTTCTCACCTTTTACTGTTTACAGGCAGGTATCCTGATTTCTGCTACCAAAAGGATTTTTATGGAACAGTGAGGGCTGGGCAGGGATTCTCTTTAATTTTCCAAATAACTGATGCTATGAGAGGGAAACACAGTTCCCCACAGAAGTATTCCCATGAGGGTCTCACAGTATAAACAGATGTCCGCCCATTTGCCCTAAGGGGATTGTGGAAATGCAGGCTCAAATTCTATCTTGGAGCTGAAATGTATCCTAAAACTCCCCAGAGAGCAAAGCTCAGCAGCAACCGCAACTTTCCTTACCACAGTGTCACACTCCTCCCTCTGACACGTCCTCGTTTAAATATAACGTAGAGGGTGCCTTGAGCTAGGAGTTACCCAGCAACTGGACTTTGATTTAGTCATCCAGCATGTTTTTACTGAATGGCTGTTGTGTGCCAAGTGTGAGTCCAATGGGGAAGGATGTGAGCTATGTCTATCATACTGAGTTCATCAACTGGATATTCTTCCCCAGCTCCTTCCTGACCATCTTCATTCTTCTGACCACACTGTTCTTCCTTAACTGTGAGATACACGGCACTTAAATCAGGGCAGGGCTTCTTAACTCCCCTCTCCCTACACACCCCCATCCCCACCATATGAAAGATCTGACATATCTTTTCTCGGAAGAATTTCATTTCTTCCAAGAGGTTCTCAAAGAGGTATACATACTCCAAAGAGTGAAAAGGCATTGAATACTCACATGTGGCAGTGTCTATCCTATTTTTAAAGGAGATACCAGTCCTTTTCTCATAAGCCCTTCCCAGTATTTGTATTTAGAAAGACTTTCAAGAAGTCTTTCCTTTCACCGCAGACTCCGAGACTTTCTACTCTTCTTTTGTTTACATTCATCTTGTCCTTGGAAGAGATGGTTTAGATGATCACACACACATACTCTCCCAATAAAATAATCATTGTCTGGAGTAGGTTACCCATGTAGCCTACCAAGATTTGTGATTGATTTACCCAAGTTGGCTTAGAGAATGTGGATTCCAGAGGAATCAGGATAAGTCCGGGTCAAGGAATCAGTTTAACTAACCTGACATTCCCAGTAAACATTATATGATAAATGAGGCTGATGGAAGCACAATCTTCTTGGATATTAAGGCTTCTGCAGATATATTTCCCCAACCCCATCCCCTCCGCTCCAGGAGAAGGTAGGATCAGCAATCTGAACCCAAGGTTAAAGCTTCATGGCATTATCGTAATTTGTGATAATAAGACAGCCCTCCAAGCTGCTAAACGGCAGAATGATGGTTTCATTTTTAAGCACCTAATTATTTCTAAGAGATGAAGTGCCCAAACAACCCTCTTGGTTTTAAAGAATGCAGCCTCCCCCAAGACTCCAGTTCATCTCCGTTCAAGTTGGCTGCACCCTCTCTCCATCCTCCTTCTCCCCTTCTGGACTCTGGCTGGCTTTCCCAGTTTAAAATCTTCTGCAGCATTTCTGGTAAACTCTAACGCTTATCAACCAGCCTCCTTATCCTTGGGGGCGTATTGAATATCAGATGAAAACACTGCAGAATTGGACAAGCAATTATTTAGTTTTACAATCATTTCTAATGATTAGAGCAAGCCGATTTTCACTTGTGGCAGTCAGAGATGAAGAGGAAAAACTGAGATGAGCTCACCAGTCCTTACTTGATTTTCAGCAGTCTAGGAAAAGAATGTGATCTGCAAGTTGCATGGTCCAGAGAATATAAAAAGAGACACAAGCCAGTGTGGCACTTGAGTTGAGTTAGTTGTCTTTTTACAAAACCATGCTGCTCAAGATCTTCTCTCCAGGTGCTTTGTCTCCAAGGCGGCTCTTGTCTGCTCTGGCTGTCACTGACCATGAACTCTGTGGACACAGTGTGAAGGAGAGTCAAACAATGATGGAATGAAGCCTACAAGTGCGAGCTTTACATGATAGCCATTCATCCAGAAGGCACAGACTTGCTGCTGTAACATCTTAGTTGCATCTTTGTACATATATGAGGGTTAATTGATACCCCCGCTCCATTTTCGACTTAACAGTGCCTTGGAAGCTTGGTATCCATCCAGCCATTGGCTGAAGAGGCCATGTCTGGACCATACCCTTGTGGCATTTGTAAACAAGTTGCTTGTCACTGCCATCAAAAAAGTCAATTGGCCACCACACCATATGATGAGTCTTCTAGCTTTCATTCCCCATTACATTTTCCTTAAAGTAAAAGTTTAGCATAGCTCACCTCACTATTTTGGAGGAAAAGTGCATTGATTTTTTTATTCAATCATTTACACCTTCATTCAGTAAATAGTTATGGAGGCACTGAATTTGGCACTGGTGATACAACAATGAGTAAGACAGAGAGCTTAAACTCTGATTTGGGAGACAGATGATGAAAAAGTAAACAAATACACAAGATAATCACAGACTGTGATAATGCCATGAAGGAAAAAAAGAAGGCAATGAGGAAAACTGATGGTGGCTACTTTAAGTTAGTTCTCAAGCTTGATTTGAAAAAAAATGTAAAGGATCACAAAATGTATACCAATTTATGAGATGTCATTGTGTGAAGTCGTAGTACTTGTCATTTGGTTAATCCCTCATCCTGCCCAGGAGAGGGAGACTTCTTGGTGGTTGGTAAAACTCTTCCTCCAACTGCTCCAGTGAACACCCATCTATGGCTCTGGGGCTGCCCTCTCTTATTCTAAGTTCCATCCTCTACAAAGGACTAGAGAGGAGCAGAGCTGCTGGACCAGGAGAGGTTGAGGGCAGACCTCACGGAAGTGCTGTTCTTGCTTTTGCCTTCTGAACAGCAACAGAGGCTGCCTCCTCATGGTTCAGCCACAGATAAATCCACCCTCCCTCTCCTCAATCTCACCAAGAGATGCAGAGAAAGAGAGAGAGAGACAATTAACCAAGGAGAAGTTCTTCTGTGAGGGCTCTGGAGAAAGAATCCTTCTGACTCAAAGTCCTCATGTCACACTATTATTTTTTTTTTTAATTGAAGTATAGTTGATTTGCAATGTTGTGTTAGTTTCAGGTGTGCAGCACTGTGATTCAGTTATACACATATATAGATATAGTTTTTCAGATTCTTTTCCATTATAGGTTATTGCAAGATACTGAATATATTAATAGTTCCATGTGCTACACAGTAGGTCCTTGTTGTTTATCTAGTGTCACACTATTCTTATTAACCATCACCCTTGAGAATTTTGCATCATGAAGAGCAAACACCATAAACAGAATAATGGAAGCATTATCTGTATCTAAGCAGATCTCCTGAGTCTCCACTGCATTCATTTTGCATCAACAGGTGACCACTCACTGACTCTTAAGTTGACTAGTCTATGCAGGGGTGAGTTATTCTAAACATGTGTAAATTGAGATCATTTATAACAAGGAGATTTTATACACACACACACACACACACACACACACACACACATATGATGGCTATATATATATATACACATATATAATGCTTTGTTTCTTTTTAGATAACATTGTTCTCTAAAAAAGCTAGGGGGGAAAACGCCAGTTTCAAAATGCTTGGAAGCTTTTATCCATTTGGAGGTAATTTTATGTTTCAGAATCACTTTGTGACTTAAATTGTTCAAAAATATTCTACCCTCAACTGCCCAATATGTTTTCAAAACGGAAAGATCAATGTGCCCATCAAGGCCCTTCAGGAAAGGTATACTCTGTAATCTTATCTGTATAACCTGCCCCCCATTCCCCAGATAGGATTGCCACAGAAAATGCTGGCCACCCAATTAAATTTGAATTTCAGATAAACACCAAATAACCTTTTAGTATAAGAATGTTTCAAAAATTACATGGGAAACACTTATACTAAAAAACTTTTCATTGTTTGTCTTGGCATCCTGTATTTTTACTTTACAGATTTGCTAAATCTGGCAATCCTGCCCCAAATAAAAGATGTGAATCTCTGACAGCTCCCATCACCACTCGCCACCTTCACTGAATACCTGATTTAAGCCCAGTCATCAAAAGTAAATGTAAATATTGATCAATGTTGAGAAACAAAATTTAATTTAGTTGGTATTGAAGAAGATTGAAAAATACAGTCGCCATTGGCCAGGTAAATAGGGAATTGGGCAACTTTTATATAATCTAGATATGCAAACTAGATCATAAACAAGCTCGCTTTCAAAGACTTCTGCCATAATTAATGTGTATAAACCTTGCACAATTGAAACCTAGAATATTTTGAGTGCTTAAGCCAGAAGAAGGTAAGGTGTTTTCCAAATTCCTAAGAAACAGGTAATAGCTAAGGAGACCATGCTCGCATTTTATTTTGGTATTTATGTTAAGTTGCTTAACCTCACCTAATCCATCCTCTCTCTCGCTTTCTCTAGTTACCTGAACAAGAATAAATACCTGACAGCTATTGACAAAGATACATTTGGAGGAGTTTACAGTGGACCAACCTTGCTGTGAGTAAGACATACAAAAGAATATTTGCCTTTTTTTTTTTTTTAATGGAAGGGAGGGGGCCATTAAGAAGAGTAGCTGATGATGTCTGTGGGGAGGGAATGCTGTTGTCTTGGATAAAGGCTTCTGCTAGTACTTTTCTGCCCAGCTGTATAGATTACTGCTTGGAAGAAAGTCCTTGTGCTTTGAGACTCAGAAGGCTCCGTACTCCACTGTGCCATCCTGATGCCTGATGCCACCTTGGTGTGGACATTCATGAAGGCCCTCTTTTGGAAAAAAAGACATTTCTGAGCAGCTGGTGTTTGCAAAATTCTGAGATATGAGGTCTACAAACAGGTGGAAGGCACTCTAGTTTTTGCTGAGAAATGAATGTGTATTGCATAATGCAGTACATTATGGTATTGTACCATACGGGGGTTCATAGCACAAAGAAGGAAGAGTATAAACAGTTTGATTCATATCTGGGAAAACTTACAATCACTGGAAAAGATGGGATGTAAACAGTTTTTAAAACAGCATGGAAAAAAAAGCTATTTGTGCATTTCCTCTGATTTATACCTCCACATGTAATCATGATCAAGTTCTGTTGATTCTGTCTCCCGCAAGCCTCTTCTAGTGCCATCTTCTCCATCCCCTTGGTTTTGCCTTAGTTTAGAATTTCATTCTTGAGCATCTAGTACAGTCCTTGCCAAAGTGGAACAGAGGCCCCCAAGAGAAGCACAAGACAATCCATCAGAGGCAAGAAGGTTCCATCCATACATAAGAGATTCCATTTAAAAATAAGAACAAATTGGGAATTCCCTGGTGGTCCAGTGGTTAGGACTCTGTGCTCTCACTGCTGAGGGCACGGGTTTGATCCCTGGTTGGGGAACTAAGACCCTGCAAGCCACGTGGCATGGCCAAAAAAATTTTAAAAAGAACAAATTAAGTTCTACTAATATTTTACACTGTCCCTCAGGTGTCAAGTGGGTAATGATTGCATCCCAAGGGAACAGCTGGTGATTCACAGTCTCGAAGACTTACATCCTCACTCTTTCACTTTTAACAATTTCACTTCACTTTTAGATTGAATACACCCAGTTAAGTGGGTTTATGGCCTTACTTTCTTAACACACAGGTTCCATATAAGAGGGCAGAGTTACCTGAAAATCTATTGTACCATACGGGGGTTCATTGTTAACTCATGGCAAAGTACTTAAAAGTATTATGCATTTTTCTTTTTATAAAAAGACAAGTGAAAAAAAGTATATTGACCTTTTCTGTGATTTTTTTTTTTAACCTGGAAGACATTTTTTAAAGACATCTTTAACTGCTCCTTCATGATAAAGGTGATATTTCACCAATGAATGAGGAAAGTTGTTGCTCTTCTAAAGAAATGTGTGCTTTGGAAAGAGTCTTTAGAAACAGGTATTTGGAAACTTTTCCATGTTATGTAATTTTCCTGATGAAAATAGTGAATGTCACTTATAAAAAGTTTGCTTTTTTAAAATCAGAAATTGAATTTTAACGTTTTAAAACCTTTCAAATTAAGAGTTGCAGTGGGTTTAAAATCCATGTATATAAAATATGAAAATGAAACATCTTTAGACTAGTTTGCAAAAACTACTTATTGACAGCTGAGAATATGAATTTCAATAAAAACATGTATTTAATTACTGAATTGGATAGAGAGATGAGAATCTTAATTTAGTAAGTACAGCCAAGCCTGCCCTATTCCATTTGGAACCATCTATCTTTGTGAGGTAACTTTTTCAATTGACAACAATTTAAACCAAAACCAAAATAAACTGACCCAGAAGCAGACCTCTGAATAGCTGTATCAGAAAGTGTTAAATGACAATTTTCATAATTAGTAAAGTATTATTTAATAACATTGATTTCACTTTGGTGAAATATTTTTTTAAATATTACTTATTTGTTTTTATCCTATCCTTTTAAATGTATGGTTAGTGTGTTTTGTAATGTATAATATATAACATGATATTACAGTAATATGTGTATAGAGCTCATAAATATACATATGTTAAAGTACATACTCAGACATTTTTTACTTATAAATACATGACATTGAAAGAATTTGAAGACCAATAGTGTAGACCAGAAACATTCAAAGTGTGGGTCCACTACAAGGTTGGCTCCAGAATGTACTTCAAAGCACAGCTTCCTTCGTGGAGAAAGTCTTCCTATGAGAGCAAAGTTGCCCAAACTAAGCAGTGTGCTTAGTGAAGTAGTTGCTTACATTCCAGTACAAGCTTCTTACTTTATCAAGGACTCATAAGAAACAGCCAATGGTCACCACTCTTTGAGTAGCACTAGTCTAAATGACAAGAGTCTCCAAATTTCCCCTGGCCTTCTATCTTTGACCTCAATTTTACCCTCCCCAAACCTCCTTGTGTTCAAATGCAAATAGGATCTTAAAAACCAATGCTGGTCTCCCATTTCCCTCAGGATAAAGACCTTGGTGTGGCATGCAAAGCCCTGCTATAATCTTCAGCTTTATCTCTCACACCTCTATACACTCCTGACCAATCATCCATCCATATTGAAACTCTCAGCTCCCCTAATATTCCAACCTACTTATATGGCTATGCTAAACTCTTGCTCTTCCTACTGCTTTGAAAACCCTAGCACAACCTTATGTCTGATAAGCACCTACTACCATTTTGACATTTGAGTAAAGATCTCTCTGAAGTCATTCTTGGCCCTCCTCTCCTTAGGGAAGGATGACCATTTCTTCCTTTATACTCCCCGCCTCTATTTATGCATCTCATGGCACTAGTGACATGTTTCTATCTGTCTCTCCAGGAGCTCCTAGAGGGCAGGGGCTATGTCTGTTTCATTTCTACAGTTCTAGTTCATATTACAGTGCCTGAAACACAGTATTTGCTTAAAAATGTTTGTGAAATTAATACAGTACACTATAAATATTTGAATCACACTTCCATAAATGCTATGGCATTTAAGTAGTAGTCACATTTTAAAGATATTTTAGTACATTGTCCTTATGGGAGAGTGTCCATTTCTACTTCATTGGAAGCAGTAAATTAAATTACCTATTTGTTTGTGCTGCTTAAAAATTGTTTTGATAGTTTTGGTAAGTCTTTTTTTTACAAGACTCTCTAACCAAGTTAAGAGCAGATGTGCAACAGCTTGACGATGCCAGTTCTGCTTCCTAGAGGCATGCCAGGTTATAAAAAGTGAACTAGATTAGGAGCTAGACCTGGAGTTGATTCCTGGCTCCATCACTAATTGTGAGACCCAAGTCTCAGTTTTCTTATTTGTCAAAACAGGGTAGCTAAAAGTAGTGAAACTTAAGTAAGAAAATAAATCTGAAGTATTTCATATATGCTTAATAAATGGTAAACATTATCATTACCTTCACTTCTTCCTGACTCTTGACAGCGTCACTATTCTTATCTTTCGTAACCTCTCTGATCACTCCCTCCCGATTTCTCTCACTAGAGCTCACTGCCCCAGAATTTCAGTGTGGCTCAGTCCTGGATCTTTCTCCTCTATATCTTCTCCTTTGGTTAAATCATTTGCTCTCTAATATCATGAGAATATGAATAATTTCTAAATTTCAGGTTTCAGACCATAGCTCTTATTTAGTCATCTCACCTGCCTGGAATTCCTCCCTCCTCTCCCTCTCATTCCTACCCATTCCCATCAGTTTGATGAAACTTTTCCTGACCAACCTCTGAAAATGTACAGTCAACATTTACTGAGCACTTGATAAGCCCAGGACTCTTCATTATGAGCTTTCAATAGGGTAGGGTCACCACTTTGAAGGATGGTCAGGGAAAGCCTCATCAAGAAGGTCACAACTGGGAAAAGATTGGAAGGTCATAAGGGAGCAAGTCATGTGACTATATGAGGGAAGATAATTCTAGGCAAGTGCAAAGACCCCCAGGTGAAAACATACCTGGAGTGTTTGAAGAGTAGCAAGGAGGCTGTTATAGCTCAAGCAGAGTGAACTAATAGACATATACATTTCATCCAAAAACAGCAGAACACATTCTTTTCAAGTGCACATGGAACATTCTCCAGAATAGATCACATCCTAGGCCAAAAAAGAAGTCTCAATACATTTAAGATTGAAATCACATCAAGCATCTTTTCCAACCACAATGGTATGAGACTAGAAATCAACTACAAGAAAAAAATGGAAAAATCACAAACACACAGAGGCTAAACAATATGCTACTAAACAAAAAATGGGTCGTTGAAGAAATCAGAGGAAATCAAAAGATACCATGAGACAAATAAAAGTGGAAGCACAGTGTCCCAAAATCTATGGGACACAGCAAAAGCATTTTTAAGAGGGAAGTTTATAGCGATGTAGGCCTACCTTAGGAAACAAGAAAACTCTCAAATAAACAATCTAACATTATACCTAAAAGAACTAGAAAAAGAAGAATAAACAAAACCCAAAGTTAGTAGAAGGAAGGAAATCATAAAGATCAGAGCAGAAATAAATGAAATAGAGACTAAGGAAACAGTAGGAAAGATCAACAAAATTAAGAGCTGGTTCTCGAAAAGATAAACAAAATGGATAGACTTTTAGCCAGACTTATCAAGAAAAAAGAAGAGAAGGCCCAAATCAATTAAATCAGAAATAAAAGAAGAAAAGTTATAACTGAACCACAGAAATACAAGTGTTTTCCAAACTATCTATCAAAGATGAAGGTAAAATAAAGACATTTTCAGATGTGCAAAGCCTCAAAAACTTGATTTCCCATTCACCTTTTCTTGAAGCATAAACCAATAGAGAGAAAAATGAGAATTTTAATGATCAACATTGGAAAGAGGCAAATGGAATTCCCAGGATGACCGAAAAGGGAGGTTCTGGGAATCTTGAAACCAGGACATCTACATCAGGGCTGAAGGAGGGCTCCAAGAGAAAGTTCTACAAATAAAAAGGGATTGATAGATTATATGATAGGACTGACTTTATGAAAAAACTGAATTGAGAGCTATTTTAAGAACTTTGGAGCATATAACAAGACTCAGCAAGAGGTCCATTCAAACCAAGATATGTAAATAAGAGAAATAGACATCTCATGAAGAAACTAAAAACGTTACACAAGAAATAAAATGAAATCACAATATGCAGACTTGTAATAACCAGAATACTAAATATAGGTTTAACCAAATACATCCTAAAACTATTTCAGGAAAGTTGAGGGGTTGTCAGAAGGATGTATGTGCAGGGTGATGGAAGAGAGCTAAATCCTCATCTTCCAAAGTAAGGAGTCAGTGGGTGAATGAAAAACCAATAAATCAAGAAGTATTTTCAATTATGGAAAGAATACTGGAAGTTGAAAGTGGTTGCTTCAAGGGTATCAGAGAGCACAAGGCAGGGAAGAGCTGCACAGGAATCTGCTGTGTGTGTTAAGTTTCCAGTATAATTTGCTTTATAAAAATAGGTTCATGCATTATTTTAATAAAATTCCAAATTAAATTTTAAAAGAACACCACAAAGCATAGGAAGAAAGGACAATGGAGATTGTAGCATTTGAGAGGCCCGTAGGAGGAAAATAAGAAATGAATAAGAGTCCAGTCTCATTCCTCCACTTCCAAGCATCTGTCTTAAAATGCATCTGTTAACTAACCATGTATGGCCTTGTAACATCACTTTAATTCTTGTCTTGAACTTTTGTCAAAATCTTCATTACTTTGTTTCCCCCATATCTTCTCCTCATGACTAGAATTTAAGATCCTAGAGGAAATGGACTGTGTCTTATACTTTCTGTAATCCCCCCACTTCAAAAAAGAAGACAGCAAGTACTCAATAAATCTTGATAAAGTATAACTTAATATCAAAGAGCCATGATTTGGCTATGATTTGGAGTAAAAGCCAAATTTGGAAAATCTTAAACTCCATCTAAAGAGAAGATAATCGGAATATATGTATACCTCATAAAGGTATTTGTGAATGACTGTATTCATCTCTGTTGACAAAAACAGTCAAATTTGCCCACTTAGTTTACCACCTTTTTTCAAGGTCATTTCTTTAAAAAGAATCTAACTTAAAACAGCTGCAACATCTAAAGTGAGATCTCATCTCCAATCTTTGCTAATTTTTTAAAAGCCTTTTAAATTTAGTTTCATAACATTTTTTCCTTATTGATTTTTTAATCAAGATATGCAATCTCATTTTCCATTTTTATACTGTCCATTTTTGATTATGGTGTTTTCTTTTCATCTTATTTTGAAAGAGAAGCTCTTGGTGTTTATAACCCCAAAGGAAAGAACACACTGAAATGTAATGCCTTCCATAATAACCAGAGTCCTCCAAGGTCTAAATTATGTAACTCACTCTAATAAGCATTTAACCTACTGTTGATAATGACTATATTATAATTGTCCCACTTACTATTATAAGTAACTCCTAAGAAGATGAAATCTCTGTGATAATATACTTGAGCTTGCACTACATGTTATCAACAAAAACAAACTTCAAAATAAACTATTGTTGCTATTAGCTGATCAAATTAATCATTTGAAAATCTAAGAGTCATGGCCCTGCCATCTTGGTTTAGAGAAAAATAAGTCTTTCATGTATTTCTTTTGACTCGTAATGCTCTCCACAAGGTCATACTATTAGATGGCTGAAAAATTGTGGCAGGGTTCTTTCTAGCATGGCTGAAGTCCACAGGCGTGTTGAATACATGATTTTCTAGGTTGATTCTGGGCAAAATTATTTTTTTATTGAGGTATAATTTACATACAATAACATGCACATTTTTAAAGTGTACAGTTTGATGAGTTTTGGCAAAACTATGTTACCTCAGTGAAGGCTTAGAACATTTTCATGGCCCAGAAACTTCTCTCATGACCCAATGTCCCATAGAGAGCCACATATCTCTTTATTCTTCTAGTGTAAAAAAATAGGAGTGAAATTATCAGGTCACAGGATAGATGTATATTTAACTTTATAGGATATACGGTCAAACTGTTTTCCAAAATGACTATCCCATTTTCTAGTCCCACCAGTGAAGTGAGTTTCATACTTGCCAATCCATTGTATTATCAATCTTTTTTATTCTAGCCATGCTAGTGGGTGTAAAGAGCTATCTCATGGTGGTTTTACTTTGTGTTTCCCTGACTATTAATGATGTCGAGCACCTTTTCATGTACTTGTTAGCCATTTGTATATTTTCTTTTTTCGAGGGTCTGTTCAAATATTTTATCCATTCTTAAAGTTGGGTTGCATGCCATTTTGTTGTTTTTGAGGTGTGGTCCTGGGTAATGAAATCAGTTTTAGTCTTAACTACCAGTCCTCTGTCATCCCTAGTTTATTCTCTCTTTCTGTTTCTCTTTTCTTTCTAAGGAGAAATAGCTAATCTGAAACAAACTCACACAAGGTGTTCATTAACTCATTCTGCAGATATTTAACTGAGCACCTACTGAACTCCATGAAAATTATAAGAATAAGATACAACCTCTGCCCTGAAAGAGGTTACAATCAAATTCAGGAGAAATGTGAATAAGGCACTATAAGTTTAATGTAAAAAGAGCCATAAGAAGTATTTAAAGAATCAAGATAGCATTCCTGATTAGGGTGACCAGCATAGGCCTTGTTAAAAGAGGTGGTATTTGAGATGGGCTTCAGGTGAGGAGTAGAATGACAATAGACAGAGACAGAAACTATAAGAGGAAGAACAAAGGCAAGCCTGCAGGAAAACAGGATATATCCTAAGAGCAACAACAACAAAAAAAACATAATTTGGGCCAAAGGATAGTGTCTGAAAAGCATGTTGTGTCGAAATCATGTTAAGGGAACACGACCTGACTCAGCAGGTAAGGATGACCCACTGAAGGTTACCATGGAAAGATTAGTAATAGCTGCATAATCCATTACAGTTTGTGGCCCTCTTCAACTCACCCCATGCTTCCTTTCCTTGGCCTCTGCCCACCCTTGACCCTGACTATATTAACCCTGGGTAGCTCTGTCCCAGCCATGGCACTGGGATCTCTCATCTCTACATCTTGGCTGTTTGGCAGGCACTGGCCCTCCCTCAGAGGGAGGGAAATCGAGCCCAGAGGCCTAATCAGCCTAGTGTTCCTTGTCTTCCTTTCTGTGCCTGCCAGCAGAGCCTCTGGAGAGGAAGGGAGCTTCCCAAGGGTGGAAAACCAGAGGAGTTTGTCTATTAGGCTGCTCTACTCTGGGCTGTGAAATGAGTTACAAAGACAAACAGACCTCTTGCAGTGCCCGACTTGGGCACCAAGCCAGACTCATGCCAAGGAAGCCGGGTTGTCAGGGAAGCAACCAAAGCAGGATAAGCAACTTATCCTCCTAAGTCATACACCTTTTTCTCCAGAGGCACAGCAAAGGAGAGGGCCTGTGACAATTTTGTAGAGTCTATGAGAGCTGCAAGGAAGGTCACAGAAGAATTTGAAGAGAAAGAGAAGACAATTACCTTTCCAGAATTGTGTGCATGCTGGCTTCTTGCTAAAAACAAAGGGATGGTCTGCTTCAGCCCTAGGAATCTTTGGACCAAAGGAGTTATGTCAACAACTTAGGATACTTGATTCTCCCCAAATCCAGATTTATTGATCAGTAGCATCTCTTACTACCATAGCCATTGATATGAGAAGAAAGGATTAATACTTTAAGTCATGGAAATGTATAATGATAAGGTTACTTTTTACAATTACTGAGAAATTTTCAGAGCATTTCCCAACTAGGGGGATGACTCTGGTAGGAGAAGGATGATGGAGTTATTGCAAAGATCCTCAAAGTCGTACAAACCTTTCCTCTTCTTCAATTGACTAAAAGCCCAGCTACTATTAGCCTCAAAAGATTTTTACTTTAAATAAAGTTCTCCAAAGCACTGAGAGCCACTGTCCTAGAGCAATGGCCTCAAATGATCATGCATTTTACATCAGGGGATTCAGTCTGAGTAAAGGTTTTTGTATCTATGCCACACCAAAAAGTAAACTAGGATGACTGCATCTCTAAAAAAGAGTAATTCACAAATCCATTAACTGTTTCTTTTAACTCAGTTTTGCTAAAGTCAATTATTTAAAGGCTTTTTACTTTGATCAAAACTGATAGAACATAAAAGAATCTTTACTGAGTCTGAATTCTAGGTAAACAACACTTGAAGTTTCAGGGAAAAAATTAGAAAAAATTTTCTAAACCATATTAATTTTCTAAACCAGTTTTATTAATTAATCAGTGCTCTTTAGCCAAGAGCCCTCAACAGTGATGAATCTTTGGAATAAAAAGCAAGTAGGAACACATATTTTTTCTCTGCAACTTTACATGTAAATAAATCTACTTTTTAGTGAGTGCCTACTAGTCTCAGTGCTAAACATTTTAAAATAAATTATTTTATTTTATACTATCAATCCCAAAGGATTCTGACCTCTCCACACTACTCCACTCATAATTTCTGGTAATTTTACCCATATCAAGTCTCAGTTGTATGATGAAAGAAGAGAAATGAGATTGCATAGGGCCAAATAGATGAGGCAAAAATCATGTGTACTCTGTTCTGTAGCAAGTTTTACTCATGATTTTATAATTCACTAAAAGATGCCGATAACAGGCTGATAGGAGGGGTGAATCAACCTGGGATTAAATTTTTAAATAAATAACCCACAAATATAAATAAAGAAGCAGTTTACAGTGTATACAATGAGGCACTCAATTCTTCCCAAGTAAATATGGATGAGTACTAAATCTTTGACTCTTCTGTGATTTTTACTCTTGGAACAGGTGGAAGGAAATAAGGTAGTTAAGGGTTTTAATTCTGACATGCTATCTCTGTCAAGTCTCTGAAATCCATTTTGTTAATTATGTTCTGCTTCTGAGTCTAAAAGAAACAAACACTCAAAAGAAAGTGGACTTTTCATTTCTCACAGACTGATAGTGATGGTCATTATGTATGTGTGTTGCGCGTCGGGGAGGACAGAGGAGAGGACTTAACACTGAGGAGGATATGTTTGTGTCTCAGCATTTGACTATCGGTAATACCTTGCCATCATTTCCTCTTGTTACTGTGTGGAGGAGCTCCAACCTTACTGAATTACAGTATACAGGTAGTTTTTCACTCCAGGATACATAATGCTCAGTCAACTCCATGAGATTTCATAGGTCGTGAAAGCTATAGTCTTAAATGAAGTGTAATTATGCAAACTCAAGAGCGAAAAGAAAGAAGATAACAGTGATATCAGAGTTACAAAGCAATTTTGTTTGTACGCAAAGACCTCAAGAAAAGATTGGTAATTTATGATCATCTAAATCTTTAGACAAACATTTTCTTATTAATAATAGGGGCCATTTTTGAGCTTCAGCTGTGTGCTAGATTCTTTACAGATCACCTTGAGTCTCTTTAACTATTCAATAGTAGGTGTCATTATCCCTATTTAAGAAATGAGAAATCTGAGGTGCAGAGATATCAGGTAAGTCCCCAAGGTCAACTGGCCATAAGTGGTGATATTAGGATGCAAACCCAGCCCTAACCCAGAAACACCATCAATTTACAGCACATCAGGTCAACCCCTTTCACATAAGATGATTCTTGCTCCTGTTGTAATCCTCCAACTTTGCTTGATCACTTTCTTAAATTTCTACTTAAACATCCCCAGTTCTTGATCATCTGACTCTGGAGAAAACCAAAGTCCTCACCAAGGCCTTCAAAGACCTATGCTGTTCGCCCCCCACCCATGACCCAGTATCTCTGATCCCATCTCCTGCATCTTTCCTCATCACTCCACTCCAGCCACACTGAACTGGTGCCCCGAGGCATGTTCTCACCTTTGGGGTTATGCACCAGCTGTTTTCTCTACCCAGATATCCATGGGGCTTGCTCTTCTGACTCCTTTGAGTTTTTGCTTAAATGTAAGCTTCTCACTGAGGTCTTCCCTGAATTCCCTGTTTAAATTTGAAGCTGCCCATCACCCTTCATCCCATTTCCCTGCTTTCTTTTTCTCCATGATACTTAGCACCATCCAAACTTCTAGCCATTTTAGACATCTACTGACTTGTTTACTCTTTCTCCCTCCATTAGTATGTAAATGTAATGGGAGAAGAGATTTTTGTCTATCTTTCCCCATGGTTGTAACCCCAGGGCCTGATACAATGACTCACACATAGCAGAAACTCCTTAAGAACGCCTCTTTTCTTATGGGTTCTCTGAAAATGAGCAAGCCCAGTAGCGAGGTAGTCCATGTGAACAACTTGCAAATTCTTGCTGCAAGTCAATCTTCATATGAAAAAATTAAAGACATTTACCTGTGGGCACCGGCAGCTTGGAGGGATCTTAAAGTAGAATACCTGATTTTAAAACATGCTAATGATTGACTCATGTTGTAGAAACATAAGCAGTTTATATAAAATGAAGTCGAGGCAGATGCCCTCCTGCCTCCTTATTGTTGCTTTTGGACCATTATCTCTCCTCCTCCTTAAAACCTCTCCCCAACTTTGACTCTCGTGCTCTCAAACATTACCACCCAAATATACTTTTTTTTTCTTTAACCACTCTTTTTCTGGTGTGAATTCTATACAAACCTTTATTTTTTTTTCAATTTTGTTTTATTTTCTTTCTTTTTAAAAAAAATTTTTTTTTATTCAAGTATAGTTGATTTACCACCCAAATATCTTTTTTGTTGTGATTTGTGAACTCCAAAGTTACTCTACCTCATTTCTTGAAGCTCTCAGCACCTGATGCACTGTTACTGATTCCTCTAACACTACTCCTTTCATAATTTTTGTTGATTTCAGTATCCATGTGGGTCTTCTTTCCTATACCTTGGCCTCTGACTTCCACTCCAGTAACGTTGTTCTCCACTCTACCTCTAGACTTCAGGTCCATGGCCATAGGCCTGTCATGACCAATGATTCCAAACCCTTCATAATCTCAGTCTCAAACATTCTGCTGTCTTTCCATGTGTTTCCTTCTAATACAGCCATTCCTTCAATTCTTTGGTCTTACTAGGAGCTACAGTCTATTACTAATATTTCACTGTCTTTCACCTCTCTCATGTCTTCATTTCTTCCTTATGAAGCTTAAATTCCATATCTATCATTATAAGCACTGACTTGTACACACAGCCAACTAACTACCTTGACCCTCTCGCTATCATCCTTGCATAGAAAAACCCTACCTTGGTTAAATCCAATTCCCACCTACTGTGGACCTGGACTTTTGCAGGTGGGCTTGGCAAGTGGTTTCATTTTAAATCATTCACCCCAGGTGGGCCCCGAGTGCTGTACAGCAATAACATCCCATTTCTCTAGGTACTCTCCCAGATGAACATGTCAGACCTCCTCCCCTCTCCTCAATTCTCTAGTCCTCTCTCATTCTCATGCCCAGCTGATCACCTTGACTTCCATTTCATTTAGAATAAAATCAATCAGAAGAGAATTCCTCATGCTCCCACCACCACATCTACCCACCGTCCTGTATCTATGTCTACATCCTCTGTCTCCTCTCCTGAATTTTAAGTCACTTTATAAGGCTGGGCCCTTCACCAAGGTCTTGGGCCCCATGCCCTCTCAGCAATTCAAGGGCATTGCTTCGGCAATTCTCACCCTTCTGTCCCATAGCATCTATATTTTCCTCTTTACTGGATTATCTCCCATCAACATTTAAACATGCTATTGTTTCTCCCATCTTAAAAACAATATTTCTTGAGCCTATGGATTAAAAGACACCTAAGAGACATATCAGTCAGCTGTAATACTTAGGTCAACTTGGCTCCTGACTCCAGTGAGACAACTACCTTGCCTCTCTTGGAACACTGATTGAATATTTGATGACTTTAAAGAGTTATTATTATTTTTAAGTGTTCTTTTATTTTTAAAAGATACTTTAACTTTCAGGACTATATACTGAACTACTTATAATTTAAAAATATCCCTTCAACTCCATATCTACCTCTGTGTCCTTTTGTAGCAAGACATCACAAAAGAGTTGGCTAGAATCCTAAATCCTCTCCCCCAATCCCTGTTAAGCTCACTCCAATCACGTTTTCACCATGCCACCAAAACTGCTCTTTTCAAGGTCACCAGTGACTTCCACAGTTGCTAAATCAAATGGCCAATTCTTAGTTCGTGTCTCAGAAGCATTTAACTAGGTTGATGACTTCATCTTCCTTACAATACCTTCTTCTTTTGGCTTCCAAGACACCACTCTCTCTTGGTTTTTCTCCACACCTCTGATTGCTCCTTCCCAGTCTCCCTCTCTGGTTCTTCCTCTTCTTCCTGATCTCTTGTTGTTGGAGTACCCCAGCATTCCACCTGTGGCCTTCTTTTTATCTCTCTTTATTCGTGTCCTTGGTGATCTCATCCACTCATATGGCCTTGCATAATGCCTGTGATATCTAAATAGAAATCTCCAATCCAGACAACTCTACCAAATTCCAGACTTATAACACACTGCCTACTTGACACTGCCACCTGGATGTCTAATAGGCATCTCAAACTTGACCTGTCAAAACTAGACCTCTGACCATTCCTCCAAATTTGCTTTACCTGCAGCCTTCCCCATCTCAGGAAATGGCAACTCCATTATTCCAGCTGCAGACTATATGTCATGGAGTCATTCTTGACCTCACTTTCTCTCAGACCCCATATCATCCAAATCCATCAGAAAATCCCATTGGTTCTACCTTTTAAATCTATACAAACTCCAACAATTCTCAGCATCTCTACTGCCACCACTCTGGTCCAAGGCACCATCTTGTCTATTGTTGGTCTCCTTGTTTCCACTCTTTGCTCCCTTTGGTTTATTCTCAAAGCAGTAGTTTTATCCTTTTAAAATAAGTCAGATTGTACCATTCCTCTGAAGGCATTTGATCTCACTGTGATGAAAAGACAAAGTCCTTTTGATGGCCTACAAGGCACACATGATCTGGCTCCCCATTACCTCTCTGACTTCTTCTTCCACATTTCCTAACCCCCCACTGTCTCAGCTCCAGCCATACTGGCCTCTCTGCTTGTTTAAACACACCAGGTACACTCTCATCCCAGGGACTTTGCACTGACTGGTCTCTCTGCCTGGAATGCTCTTTCCCAGATATAACTATGGCTCTCTCCCTCATCTCCTTCAGATCTTTGCTCAACCGACTCCTCAGTGAGGTCTTCCCTGACACCCTTCCCCATCTCTAATTGTGACCTACCTCTGGGCTCTTCCTTTCCCCTACTCCGTATTGCTTCTCCCCATGGTACTTATCGTTATCATCTAACATACTGTTACTTTTTAAAAAAAATTATCCCTCTCTAGAATGTAAGCATAAGAAGAGCAGGAATTTCTGCATGTTTAGTTAATTGCTGTAACCCTAGATTCTAGAACTGTACCTGAGACATAGAAAGCAATCAATAAATACTTATTGAATAAATGCACATGCTGTTTTAAAATTTTAAACAAATAATTAAACAAGCTCACTGTCTTGAACTTATAGCTTTTAAGCCCTAGTTATTTTTAATTCAGTATCAATAAATTAATTAAACTGCTTTTTAAGCAGTAAGTTAATCTTCTTTCTGCTCTTAGATGCATTTCATCTACCAATTTACAGATGTGACTACACATTTATAATGGATCAGCTTCTACATATTGACCTTTAGAAAACACCACATTCATTACAAGCAAACATAAAAGAGACTTGCAATTGCTGCTGAAACATTGGCAAGCCGATTAGTGCTTATTTAATTTGCAATTGAATTCATCAAAGGTTAATCGTGTATTTGATAATGACAAAATATCTCACAAAAAAATAGAAACTGTTCCAATGTTTGAGGATGCTAGAGCACATAATTGCTTCTGAGGAGCAATTTGTTCTTCCTATGACATCAAATATCAGTTGGGTCTTTTTTTTTTCCTGGCATCCTTAAAATTTGGTGATATTCTTGCCCAGTATATAACCCTGCAGGCCTCACTCTCTCCAAATTCAGGTTCTGTTACTTTCATTAGACACTTAACTTGAGATGGTTCCCATGACCTAGGCAATTAGACTTCAAACTGTCTGCCAGGCTCAGCTCAGCTGCATTCTGTTTTGTGAGTAAATACCTGCTAGAGACAAATTCTCTTGAAGTTCAGTGCCCGTTACTTGGTGAGCTCCTTGTGGAAAGTGCCAGAGTCAGTAAGAGAGAGGGAGGCCCTCCAGCTAGTAGGCTTCATTCAATATGGCTGCATTCACAAAGGAATTCAGGTCCTTTAACAGCTGATAGCTACTCTCCATATTCTTATCACTTCAAAACCAAAATTTAAAAATTAAACTATATTTTGAAGGATTTATTTTAGGAAAGATACACTATTAGGAAATTCTGGATTCAATGTGGTCAAATAAAAATTTAGATGAATGTGAAAAGATACAGCTTCAAATAACTTAAAATGATCCCTGCCTTGTTAAGTCTGAGGATTTCTTCAGACTGAGGCTCTTTCTCCATCAACTCCGGATTTGGAGATTGTCCAGTGTGGCTCAGCACTCAACAAGTATTCATTCTCAGCTCTTGCACATTCTACATGCTAAATGGAATAGTGATTAAAAGTCAAAGATGATGCATTGAACTTAAGCCTTTATTTCTTCTCCCTCCCGAGAGGGAGGGCTAAAAAGATGGGAAAGAAAATTTTAATGTACATAAATCAACAAGGACAAAGAAGACGGGTGAGGGCAAATGGATGGTCTGGAGAGCTACAGAATTCTGGGGGGAAAAAAGGCAGAGGAGAAGGAGGCAAAATCCACACGGAGCATATATTCAGAGGCAACTTCCTTGTCCTGCAGAATCTCTGAAGGGTATGAGATTCAGCGGTGATGGATGTGGCATGTGGCAAGAGACGTGGGACTAAAAACAAAAGGATTAATTGAAGGTCTCTGTCTGGAAATGGTAACCCTCCACCCCATTCATGCAAAACACCAACAGCCAAGTACCTCCCCTCTAAGCTGGAGATTGAAGTCTTTTTTCTGAAGAAGTTGAAAAACTCTAAAACAAAAAAGACCTCCACATTGGCATTTTAGGGTTCAACAGCATAATGGCCAGCTCCCCACAGAATTGCCCTAAAGCACAGTCTACTGGTAGACAAGCTCCCTATCAGATTTTCAGTGCCTCGTTCTTCAGCATGAATGTGACACCAAGGAACACAAGCCAAAGAATGCTTCTAACATGAAAGATCAAAACCAAGAAAAACAAATGGGGGGTGGGGTGGGGAGGGGGATGAGCCTGGAGGAACCAAAGATGTTAAAGAAAACAGAAAAGAACTTTTTACAAAGCAACAATTAGTGACCTGAGATAAATCTGAGAAGATGTTTTATCCCTATAACTATAACAGTAATGATAATAATGGCTAATATTCATTGACAACACACTGTCAGTTACTGTTCAAGAAGATGAGGAAACTGAGGCACAAAATGTTAAGTAACCGATAGTAAGTGGGGAAGCCAAAATACAAATCCAGATAGTCTGAGTTTAAAACTCATGCTCCTAACTGCTGTGTGTGCGTCCTCAAACATGGTATAAAAAAGGAATATAAAACAGGAAATCACTCTTTAAAAATGTATTTGACAAGTATATATTCAGAGCCTTCTGTCTTCTAAGCACCAGTCTGTGTGTGAAAAATACAGCGATAAACAGAACAGGCAGAGTCCCAGCTCTCATCAAGCTAAAATTAAAAAATTCAAAGCCAGGCACAGAAAGACAAATACTGCATGATCCCTCTTATATGTGGAATCTAAAAAAGTTGAATTCATAGTAACAGTAAAATGGTGGTTGCCAGGGGATGGGGGATGAGGGAAATAGGAAAATGTTGGTCAAGAGGTACAAAGTTTCAGTTATGCAGTGTTAAGTTCTGACTGTCTAATACACAGCATGGTGACTATAGTTAATAATACTATATCGCATACTTGAAATTTGCTGAGAGTAAATCTTAAGTGTTCTCACCACACACAAAATATTACATCTGTGTGAGGTGATGGATATGTTAATTAGCTTGATTGTGGTAATCATTTCACAGTGTATGCATGTATCAGAACAGCACTTTGTATACCATAAATATATACAATTTTTATTTGTCAATTATACCTCAATAAAGTTGGACACTTTTTTAATTAATTTTTTTAATTCAATGGAAGAGATGGAAGATACAGTCAAGGAATTTTACCAGAAGATTCAATAAAAATAATAGCAGAAAATTATAAGAAAAGATGGAGATATGTCTGATGGTTCCAGGACGGTCCTTTTCCACTTACCAGGAATTCCAGGGAAGAAACTCAAGTTATTGCATTATTCCAAGGCACAAGTTATCCTGGGAACAATACCAAAAATTGTCTTACAGGTGAAGAGCACAGGTCTCCAGATTGAAGGGACCCCTCCACCCCAGTGTCCAGCACAATAAATGAAAAAAGATCTATATCTATATCAAGGCACACTTTCATGAAATATCACACCAGGGAAAAGAAGGCCATATAATCATTTCACAATATATACATATCTCAAATCATCGTGTTGTACACCTTGAATGTAATATATGTCAATTATATCTCAATAAAGCTGAGAGAGAAAGAAGGCTGTAAAAGCTGTCAGAGAGTAAAATCACATCAGTGACCAAAGAATAAATGGAATCTAAAAAAAAAAGAAAAATGGTTCTGAAGAACCTAGGGGCAGGACAGGAATAAAGACACAGACGTAGAGAATGGACTTGAGGACACGGGGAGGGGGAAGGGTAAACTGGGACAAAGTGAGAGAGTGGCATGGACATATATACACTACCAAATGTAAAATAGATAGCTAGTGGGAAGCAGCTGCATAGCACAGGGACATCAGCTCGGTGCTTTGTGACCACCTAGAGGGGTGGGAAAGGGAGGATGGGAGGGAGACGCAAGAGGGAGGAGATATGGGGATAAATGTAAATGTATAGTTGATTCACTTTGTTATAAAGCAGAAACTAACACACCATTGTAAAGCAATTATACTCCAATAAAGATGTTAAAAAAAAAAAAAAAAGACCAAAGAATAAGAACCTGAATGGCATCGTACTTACCAAAAGCAACACTGGGTGCTAGAATTGAATAGAGTAAAGCCTTTAGAATTCTGAAGAAAAGTGATGTGCAACCTAAAATTTATAGCCAGGTAAAGTGTCCATTGAATACAAGAGTAGGGAAAAAAGTCATTTTCAGTCATACAAGGACTCAGAAAATATCTTGCATATATGACCTCTAAAAACTTACTTGGAAATGTACTCCAGGGAATTCCCTGGTGGTCCAGTGGTTTGGACTCTGCACTTTCACCACCGAGGGCTCCGGTTCAATCCCTGGTGAGGGAACTAAGATCTTGTAAGCTGGGAAAAGAAAAAGGAAGAAAGAAAGAAAGAAGGAAAGAGAGAGAGAGAGAGAGGGAGGGAGGGAGGAAGGAAGGAAGGAAGGAAGAAAGAAAATGTACTCCAGTGAAATGAGGGAGAAAATCAAGAAAGAAGACAACACAGAATTCAGGAAGAGACTCGCACTGGAGAGAGGGCAGAGACTTAGAGAAGCGTGAACTGTAGACATTGGAGGAACCATGGGTTTCAAGCTGGAAAGCAACAAAACTTGTTCTTTCCAAGTTTTAGAAAGAACATCCTGTCCTAAGTCTGAAGGCAGAATTAGTAGACACTTTCTGGGAGACGAGTCAGGAAGTTTTTGCAAAACTGAGTTGAAATGTAATTCAGACCTAAACTAAGGTGGTAGTTATGAGAACCATGACACTGTAGACCCATAAACAGCAGAGCTGAAATCTGATTGGGGGTCTAGCTCAATTGCGTTTTACTGTAAACATTCATGGCATGAATACTGAACAAGGACAAGAGAGAATCCACAAGGACATAAGCCCTGGAAGATGGCACTTGGTGGGCAGGAAATAAAGAAATACCAGTAGGCTTAGAGGGAAGAATCATTCCATTGGGTTATTTTGAAAAGAGAGGCAGTGCTGCATCCGCTGGGAAGTATAGGAGCTCCTACCTTCCTTTCTGCAACACTCAGAGCTGTCTGATTAAAACTGCAGATCTCTGCAACAGAGGTTAAATTTTTTTAAAAGGGGGGGCTGGAGGGGAAGCCGTTGTTCCCCTTGCTTGACTCTGGAAGGGATGAAGTAGCACCAGTGCAGCAGCCTACATCAGGAGAGGGCCGCACCTCAGAGCACTTTAGGAGCAGTGCTTAATGGACACTTAGAGCTCCATCAAGTGGCTCATGCCAGTGGGGAGTGAGATGGCTCCAGATAGATTCTAATTCAGGCTGTAAGCAGTCTACAGCCCTGAGATGAGGTTGGAGAGGAAGGCAAGGGCCAGATCTGCAGGGCCTTGACAAGCATGGTATGAAGAGTAGATGTTATTCATGTACCTTAGGAAGTCACTGCAAGGTTTTGAGCAGGAGAATGACCTTGCTCAACCCATATGTTACGACTGCTCTACTGCTGTGTGGAGAATGGACTGGAAGGGAGTAAGAGCTGACAAGAAAACTACCACAGCAAGAGATGATGTTAGCTTGAACCAGAGAGCTTCCATTAGAGATGCAAATACGAGCTCTTCTGGAGTTCAAATCCCTGTATTTTGCTAGATTGAATGGAGGAGGAGCAGGTTGGTGTCAGGGCGGGGGATTAGAAGCTAAATTTGGGATGGACCTGTCAAGTTGGAGACGCCCGTGAAAACTCCATGTGGAAATGTCAAATAAGCAGTTGACTATATAAGCCAAGATCTGGGCTGGAGCTGTATTTGCTTGGTTCCTTGCTTCTGACTTGAGCTTAAACTCCAGATTGTGGCAAGGAGGGCATTAACATTGAACACCTACTATATGCCAAGTACCAATTACGTTACAGATGTTTCCATCACAAAGTTTATACACATTTTCCAAAAACACCTTCCCAATTCAGCCCCACCAGGACCCAACTAGAGGTTACCTGGGAAACGCTCATTGCAGACACTCAGACAAATCAGGGAGTAAATTCCTCCCCACCCCCCCAGATTACTAACGAGTTCCTGGAGGGGTTGCTGCACCTGGATCTATGTTCAAAGACTCCAGAGACCTGAAGATATGAAGGAGCCTGATGATAATCCCAGCCCCCAGCCACTGAGCTGTCCTAACCTTCAGGTCTTCCCAGCTGAGTCTCAGATAGCATTGAGCAGACACAAACCATCCCCTCCATGCCCTGTTCAAATTCCTGGCCCACAAAAGCTATGCTTATAATAAAAAGATTGTTGTTTGATGCCATTTAGTTTGGGGGTATTTTGTCACGCAGTAACAGGAATGGTTACTAAAGTGTTTTCTCAAGAAATATCTATTAAAATGCAAACGCACTACTTGGAAGGATAAACTCTTTCAGATGAATACACACAATCAGTGTATCCAACAGACAGCAAAGCAGAAAAAAGGAGCCAAGAGATGCTCTCTTGTTTCACTGACAGAAAAGAGACACGTAAGTGGCCTCCAGAAAACCGGAGGCATAAAGATGGCCACACCATGAAGACACATGGTTAAAAGAGAAAGAGATGCATCCAAAGGAAGATGGGGCAGGAGAGCAATGTCCAGCCTCATTTACTTCACAACTGGGCTTAATTCCTCAACTCTCTCACTAACCACAAAGTTATTCATTTAGGCCAGTTTTCCAAATATACTTGCTTAATGTTAAAAATCACCTGGGGATCATATAGTAACAAGCACCAACGGTAATTATTACCCCCAGGCAAGTTTGGGAAATGCTGAAATATGGAATTTTTAAATTAAATATAAAACAAAATAGCGAACATGACACCCTCCCCCCAATAATCACAGTTCTGCAGTGAATGGGGTTAATACTCAAGCTTCCTGTTTATAAAAAGCAAGTAGCAAGTTCTAGCAGCCTTGAACCCTGGGAATGTAAATCCCAGCTAAGTCCAATTACAATAATGTGGAGGAAGAAGTTGAAAATATTGGAATTCATTTGCTAATCAGTCATTACTAATTACATGAAACATTAAAAATATGATTGTAAAAAAAAGGAATATTTAATGAATGTCAGTTTAATTCAATTGATAATATATAAAATAAGAGAGATGTTAGGTTAAATATTTATGGTCTTATTCAGGCTGCTTTTCAACGCAAGTAAAAATGATGGAGCAAGATACGTAACCTGGATTCTGTGGGACTGAGAAAAGAGCAGAAAATGTCACACTAAAAGCCATGAATTAATTCTACTTTAATAACTGACACTAATGTCTACACTGTCCCCAGCCTCACCACCTCAATCTGAATCTCATTTCAAATTGTTAATATAAGTACTGGAGTTTTCTTTCCAGGAATACTTTTAGAGCCTTCTAAAGAATCTGTGGCGAGATTGTTCTGAGTCATGAAGTCACCGTGTAACTGGTTATGACTCCCAAGTTCTACGTCATTAGGAGAAGATTTTCATGATACTGGTATTGATGCATATCGATGAGCACTTTATCAATCCCAAAACCTTAGTCCCCACAGAGACTGGGAGCAATTTAGGCCCCTCTGAGCCTGTTCAAATTTATTTCTCTTGTCTCTTGAGACCATTTAGTAGTTATATGATGTAGTTTTCCAGAGTAAAATTGACATCCATCTCTGATTCCAAGAGTTTGTGTGTATTGTAATGGGTAAAACAAAATGTCTGCTGAACTATGTATTATTTGTACTGATAGATCCTGGCGTTCTAAACAATAAAAATGGAAGTCCCTTGCAACATACCAACTTAGAAGCATAATATCCGTCCTTAGACCAGTGGCTGTGTGTAATAACTCAGAGTGTAGCATATTCTACAGCAGGAAGCATCATGTCATCTCCCCATTAATCTCAGGCCTGTGTGTCTTTCTGGCCAAGAACTGGAAGGCCCTGGCTGCTCACCATCTCTCTGTATCTCTGTTCTCTCCCTCCCAGGGATGTCTCTCATACCAGTGTTACTGCCCTGCCATCCAAAGGCCTGGAACACCTGAAGGAATTGATAGCAAGAAACACTTGGACTCTAAAGAAACTTCCACTTTCCTTGAGTTTCCTTCATCTCACACGGGCTGACCTTTCTTATCCGAGCCACTGCTGTGCTTTTAAGAATCAGAAGAAAATCAGAGGGTAAGTGGCAGTGTCTGGAATAAGTGACAAAAGGCTTTGGTGGAAGTTGCATTAATTTCTGGGTTTGAGGAAGAAGCTCTGTGGTTTGAAAACCAGGTGGAGAAGAATTTGGAAACATCCGTCAGAAACATGAAGTTCATGGGACACAGTGACTGCAGACCGAAAGTGGTTGCAGATAAGAAATAAGGCCTGTGTCGCTGGATCACAGCAGGGGAGGGAAGGATTTTAGGTGATGATGTAGGAGAGGCAGGAATGACCAGATCATGCAGAATCTTATAGAGGTTACACGACATGATTTCTGGCCTCCAGAACCAACCCATATTAGGTGCCACAACTATGAGGACAAACTTAGGAACAACACAAGCAATTGGATTACCTGGTCAGTTCAGGCCTTGCAAATGTCACAGCTCCCTGGTTACAGTGTGGGCTTTGTAGTCACCTGGGTTTGTGTCCCACCTTTGCCACTTCCTCGCTGTGTTATCCACCCTACTCACTTAACCTTCCTGAGCCTTTGTGAAGGGAGATCGTAATGCTACCATTTACAGAGCTTTTGAGAAGAGCAAATGAGAAACTGAGTAGAAAACACCTATCACCATGACCTGGAATTTAAGTTCTCATAATATGTATTATTTTATTAACAGGCTGCTTGTGAGGCTGCAAAAGAGGGATGGCCTTCTTTTTCTCCCATGCTCTCTCTGAATCTTGTCTTCACCTACAGTTTCACTCTGCATCATTTCCCTTTTTATGTCTGTTCTTCGTTTATCTCTTATTCACTCCCTCTTGGTTTCTATACAGTATCTGCGGGTTGACTTCCTGCACTCAGCAGTTGTAAGTAAGCTGGGCTCTAGCTGTGGGGGTTGAAGCAAACAGGAAAGTTGAACAGCTGTGCAAAGAAAGCTAATGCGGGCATAACAGCTGCAGAAAACTAGGAGTGGGGTATGGGGCCGGTGTTAGCCAGCCCTGAGCAGAAAAGGGACCAGGGACGGGTGGGAGGCTAAAGTGGACCTTGAGGTCAGGGTCCAGATTTCTCGTCAACCTCTAAACAGGTTGGAATAGGCAGTCCATCGGGCATTTTAAGCAGAGCTCAATAGATGAATCTGCTCAGAAGCTAAAGCCAGTTAAAGAATCCCACTTGGGGAATTCCCTGGTGGTCCTGGGGTTAAGACTCTGTGCTTCCACTGCAGTGGGCACCGGTTCGATCCCTGGTCGAGGAACTAAGATCCTGCATGCCGCGTGGCGTGGCCAAAAAAAAAAAGAATCCCTTTTGATATCAGTCTGGAGAGCTAGTGAAACACTAAATCTTACTTCCATAACCATGTCCGCACAATAGTGTCCATTTATTCATTTGTTCAATAAATATTTATTGAGCACCTGTTATGTGCCTGGCACTGTCCTATCCACAGCAAGAGGCTTCTTGCATTTTATTTACATTCTAGAATGGGAAGTCAGAAAAGAAACAGGCAAACAAGAAGATATTAGATAGTGCTGTGAAGAAAACAAACACAAGGCTCAGGCAATTTATTAAAGAAGATGAAGGAAGCCTCTTCTGAGGAAAAAAAATCTGAGTTTAAAACTGAATAATGAGTAGAGGCAGCCATGAGTTTTTCAGGCAAAGGGAACATGGAATTCTAATGCTCTGAAGAGGAATAATAATAATAATAGTAACCAAAATATACATGGCACTAACAATGTTCCAGGTGCTGTCGTAAGAACTTCAAAATGATAAACTCATCTAATCCTTTAACAATCCAAAATGAAATAGATACTCTCCCTATCCCGTTCTACAAATGAATAAACCAATGTTCATAGACCTTCCCAAGATGAAACAGCCAGTAAATAGTAGAATCAGATCCTAACCTAGGCAGACTGGCTCTAGCATCCATACTTTTTTTTAAGTCACTGCTGTTCTTGAACTGGTTGCAGACGAGAAATAAGGACCAATGTCAGTGGATCACACTTGGAGAGGGGAGGGTAATAGGAAATGACATAGGAGAAACAGGCCTGACCAGATCATGTAGAATCTCACAGAATCATGTATATCATACGAAGTAGTTTGCATATTTTGCTAAGTGTTGTGGGGACTATTAGAGGGTTTTCAGCAAGTGGTGACTTATATCTACTGCCTTGCAGAATCCTTGAGTCTTTAATGTGTAATGAGAGCAGTATTCGGAGCCTGCGTCAGAGAAAATCTGTGAAAGCTTTAAATGGTCCCTTCGACCAAGAATATGAAGAGGATCTGGGTGACGGCAGCGCTGGGTACAAGGAAAACTCCAGGTTCCAGGATACCCACAGCAACTCTCATTATTACGTCTTCTTAGAAGAACAAGAGGATGAGATCATTGGTTTTGGCCAAGAGCTCAAAAACCCCCAGGAAGAGACCCTACAGGCCTTTGACAGCCATTATGACTACACTGTGTGTGGGGGCAGTGAAGACATGGTGTGTACCCCCAGGTCAGATGAGTTCAACCCCTGTGAAGACATAATGGGCTACAAATTCCTGAGAATCGTGGTGTGGTTTGTTAGTCTGCTGGCTCTCCTGGGCAATGTCTTTGTCCTGGTCATCCTCCTCACGAGCCACTACAAACTGACTGTCCCACGCTTCCTCATGTGCAACTTAGCCTTCGCGGATTTCTGCATGGGGATGTACCTGCTCCTCATAGCCTCCGTAGACCTCTACACTCAGTCTGAGTACTACAACCACGCCATCGACTGGCAGACAGGCCCCGGGTGCAACACAGCTGGTTTCTTCACCGTCTTTGCCAGCGAACTGTCAGTGTACACACTGACGGTCATCACCCTGGAGCGCTGGTACGCCATCACCTTCGCCATGCGCCTGGACCGCAAGATCCGCCTCAGGCACGCCTACGCCATCATGGTTGGGGGCTGGGTTTGCTGCTTCCTGCTCGCCCTGCTCCCTTTGGTGGGAATAAGCAGCTACGCTAAGGTCAGCATCTGCCTGCCCATGGACACCGAGACTCCTCTTGCCCTGGCATATATTATCCTCGTTCTGTTGCTCAACATAGTTGCCTTTATCATCGTCTGCTCCTGTTACGTGAAGATCTACATCACCGTCCGGAATCCCCAGTACAACCCGGGGGACAAAGACACCAAAATTGCCAAAAGGATGGCTGTGCTGATCTTCACTGACTTCATGTGCATGGCCCCAATCTCATTCTATGCTCTGTCAGCACTTATGAACAAGCCTCTCATCACCGTTACCAACTCCAAAATCTTGCTGGTTCTCTTCTACCCACTTAACTCCTGTGCCAATCCATTCCTCTATGCCATTTTCACCAAAGCCTTCCAGAGGGATGTGTTTATCCTGCTCAGCAAGTTTGGTATCTGTAAACGTCAGGCTCAGGCTTACCGGGGTCAGAGAATTTCTGCAAAGAACAGCACCGGTATTCAGGTCCAAAAGGTTACCCAAGACATGAGGCAAAGTCTCCCCAACATGCAGGACAACTATGAACTGCTTGAAAACTCCCATCTAACCCCAAATAAGCAGGACCAAATCTCAAAAGAGTATAAGCAAACAGTTTTGTAAGTGGTAGGGGGACTTAGGCTGGTTTCTTGAGCATGCATTCCAACCACTGACAAAACACACAGCTGACCCAACCTGCAGGTAGTGTTCAGCTCTGGAGAGGGACTAGCATTAACCTAATCATTGCCTCCAAGAAGGAAGAGAGGCTACTGACATGTCTGAATCCCAGGTGATATCAAAGTAATGTATACTTGCTGGAAGAGTTGCTGGATGCTAAGTGCAGTGATGACATTGTATAAAATGCTTAATAAATATCAACTGAGCCATGTTGGCATTGAGCTTTCTCACTTTTATACAGCATTTCATACTAAAGATTCAGCAAATGGCAAATGCTATTAACTTGGTTGGTGACCACAAGATTTAACTGGCCCCATATTGGTTTAGTTCCACTTCATGTTCCCTGATACAACCCAAGAGAATTTGAGTCCCTAGAAACTGAAAAGTCAAGCAGAACATCATGCAAGGAACAGCTATTTTGACACATGAAGGAGGGGGAAGGTGTAGATTTGAGTTGTTTTTTCAGACTCTGAAACTTAATCATCTCTTCACAAGAATCTACCTGATGTGACCCAACTGTTGCCTGGAAAAACTGGCAAGATTTCAGCTGTTGTGGCTGAGCAAACTAAGAATTACTCTTCTTGGCCAGTCTTCTGGCATTAAATACGTGAACTCTAGAAAGTACTTATAAATAGTGACAAGTGGGAATTATGAGCGGGGCACGCTAGATCTCCCACTGATTAATAAAGCAGGCTGGACACTAGTTTACTATTGGATCTTGGGCAAATTACTGGGCCTCTAAAGTCTGTAGAAATGAAGGAGCTTGATGGCCTCTTCCAGTTTTAAAACTCCACGTATATCCCTTTCCCTCAAAACATAGGTTGCCATGACAAAGAGAAAGAAAAACAATAAAGAAGCAGAATCTGTTTTTCCTATCTTGTAGAGCTGCCATCTCCTTCTCTTTGGAGCCTAGACATAAGACCCAGGAAATTTTTTCTTTGTTTCATTTTTGGTTATGATGTCTGAACCAGAAATTCTATTGAGTGACCATATTGGGTTGGCTCTGAACCACTCATCTAATTATTAGATCTACACAGCTATAATTATCAGGCCAAAACCAGATTGATATTCACACAATAGAATTAGGGTTAGGGTGGTTTTGCAAATGCTTGTTATTTAGAGTTACTACTTCACTGTGCAGGTTCACTTGAAACATTTAACTTGTCTTCAGGGATTGGTTTCTTTACTTAGCCTTTTCTGACCCACGATACAGTACTAAAGAGAGGTTTCTTCTCTCTGAAACTGCCAGCTCTTTCCAACCTTTTTGACCACTGGACATAAAATCTTTATTCCCTAACAGTGCTCCCTTACTTAATATGGTCAGGATTTTTATCTATAGATGTATTCTCCAGGTTATCTGTCAAGACAGTCCCTTAATTTCATCCCAAAGAGAGATGGCATTTGCTTCTCAGTGCTCATGGACCACACTGTGCATTAAAACCACAGCATGAATTAAAAGCTTGTGTTAAGTCTATGGAGTGGGGCAAGTGGCCCAGTGGGTCCCCAGAGATGGTGACCCTGACTTACCTGGAATCTCTCAATAGCCATACCCATTCCTGATTATCATTGAGACATGGATTAGACGTCTTAGTAGAAATATTACACACACCTAACATCATGACTAATCCACCAGTTCACTTGTGACTAATGAAATTAAACAAATGTGTTACCTTTGACATGTATTTCTCATCTGTAACATTTTGAAATACCACATCCTGATAAATAATGTGTTTTATCTTGAGTAGTTGAAATCATGCTTTGGAAACAGTCCTAGAAAAGTAACTTCTACAGAATTGTTGCTAAAATTTGCATTTGCAACATGAAGTAAATTTTCTTCCTATGAAATGACTATGCTGAGTCCTAAAGTATTGCTTTTTGTAATTTGTGAGCTTCTTTAGAGTTATTATTATATGTGTTAAAACTAAAGACAGGAAAAAAGTTGGCACATTGGCTAATAAATCCATATTAATAAATAAATTATTGACTACTAATAACTTAAGTATAATATTGTATCTTGGTTGTAAATGGTCTTTATGTGAAAAAATTTACTCATGGTAAAATGAATTATGATTCATTGAGAGGCAATGATATCTAAGAGAAAAAAAATGATTGGTGTTGACACTAGGAATTTATATAGTGCTCTAATGAAGATAATAAATCTACAAGACCTGGTCAGAGTTCACTTTATCTGGCAACTATCTAAAGATTTCAACTATCTAAAGATAGACCCAAATCAGTGAGGACAAACAGCCTCAAGTCAGTCACAAAAGATGTCACAAAAATACATGCCCTAAAATTTAAGCATGTTGCTCAAAGGAGTGTCTCTCAAGAAACCCTCAAAGTTTGACTCTTGCTCTATGGATAATCTGCTGCATATCAGAAGCAGCTGATTAGAAGAAGAGAGTCTATTACAAGGCAGCACCATGAGAGGGGCAATAAAGTAAAAGCGAGGGCAAGAAGATGAAACTGGAATCATAAGAATTAAAAACAATAACAGTTTGAGAACAAATACTCCTCACTGCTTGAAGGTTTTGGAGAAAAAACTGTATCATAACACAGTGGTGTGATTCTCATTCATTCTGAATACCTAAAGGGACAAGAAAAACTTGGTAGCAATACGTTCTACTTCAAAAGATATAGAGTTCCAGCTCAAAGTGATGGATGAGTTCTGGCATCTATCAATCTTCCTTTTTCAAATCCCACTGAAATGACAGTGAGAAAATATAAAATGGGATCAAGCCAAAACTGTATTGTGAACAGGAGAAATGGTACCAACAACACACCCAAGTCTTTGATGACTTTCTGAAAATGGCAAGTTTCTGGCCTTGAGTTGGTGGATAACTTAGAGTGGAGAAGGCCACAGCCTAGAACATACAGGATAAGGCTGTAGCTGTGGAAGGATGTGTTCTTCCTTGCAGAGTCCTAAGAGACCCCTAAGCCTGAAGGTCACAGGACTGAGAGGCTAATTACGTAATCAACCGCCAGTCTATCTCACCTGGCCCCTCCCATCCCCTCTCACTCCATTTAGTTAGAACAACTGACACATTCAGTGTTTGCCCCAGGTTGAAATCAAGAAACTTATCTTAAAGAAAGTGAATGTTCAGTGTAGATAGGGCTAAGCCCCTGGTCTGGGGCGGGGGCAGGAAGCAGGGAACCTAGCCCACTTACCCACTTCCTGCCCTCACATCATAAAGTGAAGCCTGGTCATTGACACAGACGCATCAACATCAGTGTCCAGTCAGGGAAAGGCATCTTGGGGGAGAAAGATCTACGCCATCAGCTGACATTAACCATTCTCATCCTTTATTCAAAAATAAAAATGAACCACAATAATTATCAGACATGTGAGAAAGATGAACTGCATATCAATAGCCCAAAAAAAGACCAAATTGAACAGAGAACATTTCCCTAGAAAAGACAGTTCAGAAACACAGTATTATTTTTAAATTTGTAATTGATAACATCAGAGAAATTTGAGAAAATACTGGGCCCCAAAACAATAGCAAGCTACTATTTTTTTAAAAAGTAATAATCAAAAATGAGGAGGAGTTTTGGCAAATTTAAAATGGGATTGCCAAAGCCAAGAGCTTTAATAGAAGGACTAGGAGTTAAAGTAGAGGAAATCTAAAATGAACAAACAAAGATGTGAAATATTTGACAAAAGTTGAAAGATACAGAGGATTAGTCTCAAAGTC
Organism: Balaenoptera ricei; assembly: GCF_028023285.1. Lineage (NCBI taxonomy): Eukaryota > Metazoa > Chordata > Mammalia > Artiodactyla > Balaenopteridae > Balaenoptera > Balaenoptera ricei. The sequence continues at coordinate 166,288,583 of NC_082640.1, forward strand.
CAACATATGTCTAATAGGAGTTTTAGAGAAAATGTAGAAAATGTAATAATACCAGAGCAACAGAAGGAAGAAAATTTCTTGAACTGATAAAGATGGATAGTGTCTCCTTAGTACTAAGGGGGCGGGGGGGGGGGTGAATGAAAAAGACTCATGTGTAGAACAGTCCATATAAAATGTCAGAACACCAAAAGTAAAGGGGAGATATAAAATGTTTGAGAGCGAATCAAGAGGGTAAGAGAGGAAAACGTCAGGTATTATAAAGAATTAACGAGGGGGAGGAGAGAAGATGGTGGAAGAGTAAGACGCGGAGATCACCTTCCTTCCCACAGATACAGTAGAAATACATCTACACGTGGAACTGCTCCTACAGAACACCCACTGAACGCTGGCAGAAAACGTCAGACCTCCCAAAAGGCAAGAAACTCCCCCCGTACTTGGGTAGGGCAAAAGAAAAAAGAAATAACAGAGACAAAAGAATAGGGACGGCACCTGCACCAGTGGGAGGGAGCTGTGAAGGAGGAAAGATTTCCACGCACTAGGAAGCCCCTTCGTGGGCAGAGACTGCGGGTGGCAGAGGGGGGAAGCTTCGGAGCCACGGAGGAGAGCGCAGCCACAGGGGTGTGGAGGGCAAAGCGGAGAGATTCCCGCACTTCCCGCACGGAGGCTCGGCGCTGACCAGCACTCACCAGCCCGAGAGGCTTGTCTGCTCAGCCGCCGGGGCAGGCGGGGCTGGGAGCTGAGGCTCGGGCTTTGGTCGGATCGCAGGGAGAGGACTGGGGTTGGCGGCGTGAACACAGCCTGAAGGGGTTAGTGCACCACAGCTAGCCGGGAGGGAGTCCAGGAAAAAGTCTGCAGCTGCCGAAGAGTCAAGAGACTTTTTCTTCCCTGTTTCCTGGTGCGCGAGGAGAGGGGATTCAGAGCGCCGCCTAAACGAACTTCAGAGACGGGCGCGAGCCGCGGCTAACAGCGCGGATCCCACAGCAACAGGGGCGCAGAGGGAAAAACGGAGAGACTCCCGCACAGAGGCTGGGCGCCGAGCAGCGCTCACCAGCCCGAGAGGCTTGTCTGCTCAGCCGCCGGGGCGGGCGGGGCTGGGAGCGGAGGCTCGGGCTTCGGTTGGATCGCAGGGAGAGGACTGGGGTTGGCGGCGTGAACACAGCCTGAAGGGGTTAGCGCACCACAGCTGGCTGGGAGGGAGACCGGGAAAAAGTCTGCAGCTGCCGAAGAGGCAAGAGACTTTTTCTTGCCTCTTTGTTTCGCGGCGCGCAAGGAGAGGGGATTCAGAGCGCCGCCTAAACGAACTCCAGAAACTGGCGCGAGCCGCGGCTATCAGCGCGGACCCCAGAGACGGGCGTGAGACGCTGGGGCTGCTGCTGCCGCCTCCAAGAAGCCTGTGTGCGAGCACAGGTCACTCTCCACACCGCCCCTCCCGGGAGCCCGTGCAGCCCGCCACTGCCAGGGTCCCGTGATCCAGGGACAACTTCCCCGGGAGAACGCACTGCGCACCTCAGGCTGGTGCAACGTCACGCCGGCCTCTGACGCCGCAGGCTCGCCCCGCCTCCTCCGTACCCCTCCCTCCCCGCGGCCTGGGTGAGCCAGAGTCCCCGAAGCAGCTGCTCCTTTAACCCCGTCCTGTCTGGGCGGGGAACAGACGCCCTCAGGCGACCTACACGCAGAGGCGGGTCCAAATCCAAAGCTGATCCCCAGGAGCTGTGCGAACAGAGACGAGGAGGGGAAATCTCTCCCAGCAGCCTCAGAAGCAGCGGATTAAAACTCCACAAACAACTTGATGTGCCTGCATCTGTTGAATACCTGAATAGACAACGAATCATCCCAAATTCAGGAGGTGGACTTTGGGAGCAGGATATATTAATTTTTCCCCTTTTCCTTTTTTTTTGTGAGTGTATATGTATATGCTTCTGGGGGAGATTTTGTCTGTATAGCTTTGCTTTATAATAGCTTTATTTTACTTCACTATATTATAGCCTCTTTCTTTCTTTCTATTTTTTCTCCCTCTTACTCTGAGCCGTGTGGACGAAAGGCTCTTGGTGCTTCAGCCAGGCATTAGGGCCGTACCTCGGAGGTGGGAGAGCCAACTTCAGGACACTGGTCCACAAGAGACCTCCCAGCTCCACGTAATACCAAACGGCAAAAATCTCTCAGAGATCTCCATCTCAACATCACTCAATGACCAGCAAGCTACAGTGCTGAACACCCTATGCCAAACAACTAGCAAGACAGGAACACAGCCCCATCCATTAGCAGAGAGGCTGCCTAAAGTCATAATAAGGCCACAGACACCCCAAAATACACCACCAGACGTGGACGTGCCCACCAGAAAGACAAGATCCAGCCTCATCCACCAGAGCTCAGGCACTAGTCCCCTCCACCAGGAAGCCTACACAACCCACTGAACCAACCTTAGCCACTGGGGACAGATACCAAAAACAATGGGAACTACGAACCTGCAACCTGTGATAAGGAGACCCCAAACACAGTAAGATAAGCAAAATGAGACGACAGAAAAACACACAGCAGATGAAGGAGCAGGGTCAAAACACACTAGACTTAACAAATGAAGAGGAAATAGGTAGTCTACCTGAAAAAGAATTCAGAATAATGATAGTAAGGATGATCCAAAATCTTGGAAATAGAATAGACAAAATGCAAGAAACATTTAACAAGGACGTAGAAGAACTAAAGAGGAACCAAGCAATGATGAAAAACACAATAAATGAAATTAAAAATACTCTAGATGGGATCAATAGCAGAATAACTGAGGCAAAAGAAAGGATAAGTGACCTGGAAGATAAAATGGTGGAAATAACTACTGCAGAGCAGGATAAAGAGAAAAGAATGAAAAGAACTGAGGACAGTCTCAGAGACTTCTGGGACAACATTAAATGCACCAGCATTCGAATTATAGGGGTCCCAGAAGAAGAAGAGAAAAAGAAAGGGACTGAGAAAATATTTGAAGAGATTATAGTTGAAAACTTCCCTAATATGGGAAAGGAAATAGTTAATCAAGTCCAGGAAGCACAGAGTGTCCCATACAGGATAAACCCAAGGAGAAACACGCCAAGACACATATTAATCAAACTGTCAAAAATTAAATATAAGGAAAACATATTAAAGGCAGCGAGGGAAAAAAAACAAATAACACACAAGGGAATCCCCATAAGGTTAACATCTGATCTTTCAGCAGAAACTCTGCAAGCCAGAAGGGAGTGGCAGGATATACTTAAAGTGATGAAGGAGAAAAACCTACAACCAAGATTACTCTACCCAGCAAGGATCTCATTCAGATGTGATGGAGAAATTAAAACCTTTACAGACAAGCAAAAGCTGAGAGAGTTCAGCACCACCAAACCAGCTTTACAACAAATGCTAAAGGAACTTCTCTAGGCAAGAAACACAAGAGAAGGAAAACACCTACAATAACAAACCCAAAACATTTAAGAAAATGGGAATAGGAACATACATATCGATAATTACCTTGAATGTAAATGGATTAAATGCTCCCACCAAAAGACACAGGCTGGCTGAATGGATACAAAAACAAGACCCATATATATGCTGTCTACAAGAGACCCACTTCAGACCTAGAGACACATACAGACTGAAAGTGAGGGGACGGAAAAAGATATTCCATGCAAATGGAAATCAAAAGAAAGCTGGAGTAGCAATTCTCATATCAGACAAAATAGACTTTAAAATAAAGACTATTACAAGAGACAAAGAAGGACACTATATAATGATCAAGGGATCGATCCAAGAGGAAGGTATAACAATTGTAAATATTTATGCACCCAACATAGGAGCACCTCAATACATAAGGCAAATACTAACAGCCATAAAAGGGGAAATCGACAGCAACACAATCATAGTAGGGGACTTTAACACCCCACTTTCACCAATGGACAGATCATCCAAAATGAAAATAAATAAGGAAACACAAGCTTTAAATGATACATTAAACAAGATGGACTTAATGGATATTTATAGGACATTCCACCCAAAAACAACAGAATACACATTTTTCTCAAGTGCTCATGGAACATTCTCCAGGATAGATCATATCTTGGGTCACAAATCAAGCCTTGGTAAATTTAAGAAAATTGAAATCGTATCAAGTATCTTTTCCGACCACAACGCTATGAGACTAGATATCAATTACAGGAAAAGATCTGTAAAAAATACAAACACATGGAGGCTACACAATACACTACTTAATAACGAAGTGATCACTGAAGAAATCAAAGGGGAAATCAAAAAATACCTAGAAACAAATGACAATGGAGATACGACGACCCAAAACCTATGGGACGCAGCAAAAGCAGTGCTAAGAGGGAAGTTTATAGCAATACAAGCCTACCTCAAGAAACAGGAAACATCTCGAATAAACAACCTAACCTTGCACCTAAAGCAGTTAGAGAAAGAAGAACAAAAAAACCCCAAAGCTAGCAGAAGGAAAGAAATTATAAAGATCAGGTCAGAAATAAATGAAAAAGAAATGAAGGAAACAATAGCAAAAATCAATGAAACTAAAAGCTGGTTCTTTGAGAAGATAAACAAAATTGATAAACCATTAGCCAGACTCATCAAGAGAAAAAGGGAGAAGACTCAAATCAATAGAATTAGAAATGAAAAAGGAGAAGTAACAACTGACACTGCAGAAATACAAAAGATAATGAGAGATTACTACAAGCAACTCTATGCCAATAAAATGGACAACCTGGAAGAAATGGACAGATTCTTAGAAATGCACAAACTGCCAAGACTGAACCAGGAAGAAATAGAAAATATGAACAGACCAATCACAAGCACTGAAATTGAAACTGTGATTAAAAACCTTCCAACAAACAAAAGCCCAGGACCAGATGGCTTCACAGGTGAATTCTATCAAACATTTAGAGAAGAGCTAACACCTATCCTTCTCAAACTCTTCCAAAATATTGCAGAGGGAGGAACACTCCCAAACTCATTCTACGAGGCCACCATCACCCTGATACCAAAACCAGACAAAGATGTCACAAAGAAAGAAAACTACAGGCCAATATCACTGATGAACATAGATGCAAAAATCCTCAACAAAATACTAGCAAACAGAATCCAACAGCACATTAAAAGGATCATACACCATGATCAAGTGGGGTTTATCCCAGGAATGCAAGGATTCTTCAATATACGCAAATCAATCAATGTGATATACCATATTAACAAATTGAAGGAGAAAAACCATATGATCATCTCAATAGATGCAGAGAAAGCTTTCGACAAAATTCAACACCCATTTATGATAAAAGCCCTGCAGAAAGTAGGCATAGAGGGAACTTTCCTCAACATAATAAAGGCCATATATGACAAACCCACAGCCAACACTGTCCTCAATGGTGAAAAACTGAAACCATTTCCACTAAGATCAGGAACAAGACAAGGTTGCCCACTCTCACCACCATTATTCAACATAGTTTTGGAAGTGTTAGCCACAGCAATCAGAGAAGACAAAGAAATAAAAGGAATCCAAATCGGAAAAGAAGAAGTAAAGCTGTCACTATTTGCAGATGACATGATACTATACATAGAGAATCCTAAAGATGTCACCAGAAAACTACTAGAGCTAATCAATGAATTTGGTAAAGTAGCAGGATACAAAATTAATGCACAGAAATCTCTTGCATTTCTATACACTAATGACGAAAAATCTGAAAGTGAAATTAAGAAAACACTCCCATTTACCATTGCAACAAAAAGAATAAAATATCTAGGAATAAACCTACCTAAGGAGACAAAAGACCTGTATGCAGAAAACTGTAAGACACTGATAAAAGAAATTAAAGATGATACAAATAGATGGAGAGATATACCATGTTCCTGGATTGGAAGAATCAACATTGTGAAAATGACTCTACTACCCAAAGCAATCTACAGATTCAATGCAATCCCTATCAAACTACCACTGGCATTTTTCACAGAACTAGAACAAAAAATTTCACAATTTGTATGGAAACACAAAAGACCCCGAATAGCCAAAGCAATCTTGAGAACGAAAAATGGAGCTGGGGGAATCAGGCTCCCTGACTTCAGACTATATTACAAAGCTTCAGTAATCAAGACAGTTTGGTACTGGCACAAAAACAGAAATATAGATCAATGGAACAGGATAGAAAGCCCAGAGATAAACCCACACACATATGGTCACCTTATCTTTGATAAAGGAGGCAAGCATATACAGTGGAGAAAAGACAGCCTCTTCAATAAGTGGTGTTGGGAAAATTGGACAGGTACATGTAAAAGTATGAAATTAGAACACTCCCTGACACCATGCACAAAAATAAACTCAAAATGGATTAAAGACCTAAGTGTAAGGCCAGACACTCTCAAACTCTTAGAGGAAAACATAGGCAGAACACTCTATGACATACATCACAGCAAGATTCTTTTTGACCCAGCTCCCAGAGAAATGGAAATAAGAACACAAATAAACAAATGGGACCTAATGAAACTTAAAAGCTTTTGCACAGCAAAGGAAACCATAAACAAGACCAAAAGACAACCATCAGAATGGGAGAAAATATTTGCAAATGAAGCAACTGACAAAGGATTAATCTCCAAGATTTACAAGCAGCTCATGCAGCTCAATAACAAAAAAACGAACAACCCAATCCAAAAATGGGCAGAAGACCTAAATAGACATTTCTCCAAAGAAGATATACAGATGGCCTACAGACACATGAAAGAATGCTCAACATCATTAATCGTTAGAGAAATGCAAATCAAAACTACAATGAGATATCATCTCACACCGGTCAGAATGGCCATCATCAAAAAATCTAGAAACAATAAATGCTGGAGAGGGTGTGGAGAAAAGGGAACACTCTTGCACTGTTGGTGGGAATGTAAATTGATACAGCCACTATGGAGAACAGTATGGAGGTTCCTTAAAAAACTACAAATAGAACTACCATACGACCCAGCAATCCCACTACTGGGCATATACCCTGAGAAAACCATAGGTCAAAAAGAGTCATGTACCAAAATGTTCATTGCAGCTCTATTTACAATAGCCAGGACATGGAAGCAACCTAAATGTCCATCGACAGATGAATGGATAAAGAAGATGTGGCACATATATACAGTGGAATATTACTCAGCCATAAAAAGAAATGAAATGGAGGTATTTGTAATGAGGTGGATGGAGTTAGAGTCTGTCATACAGAGTGAAGTAACTCAGAAAGAGAAAAACAAATACAGTATGCTAACACATATATATGGAATCTAAGGGAAAAAAAAAAAAAAGGCCATGAAGAACCTAGTGGCAAGACGGGAATAAAGACACAGACCTACTAGAGAATGGACTTGAGGATACGGGGAGGGGGTGGGGTGAGATGTGACAGGGTAAGAGAGTGTCATGGACATATATACACTACCAAATGTAAAATAGATAGCTAGTGGGAAGCAGCCGCATAGCACAGGGAGATCAGCTCGGTGCTTTGTGACCACCTAGAGGGGTGGGATGGGGAGGGTGGGAGGGAGGGAGATGCAAGAGGGAAGAGAAATGGGAACATATTGTATATGTATAACTGATTCACTTTGTTATAAAGCAGAAGCTAACACACCATTGTAAGGCAATTATACTTCAATAAAGATGTTTAAAAAAAAAAAAAAAAAAAAAAGAATTAACGAGCAGAGTGACCTTTAATTCAAGTTAACAAATTGTATACCGGAGGTCAATGGAGCAACATTTTCAGTGCTGTGCGAAAAAATATTTAAATCCAGGATACTATACCTAGCCAAATGTGCATCCAAGTGGAAGGGCAAAATAATAACATGTTTATATTACAAGTACTCGGAAAGTTTACTTATTTCAGATAAATTATCCAACACTTGGAAATAAGCAAAAAGATAACTTTTTTTGGTGTGTTTTCAGTGCAGTATTGGGCTTGACTTCCTATTGTTCAGGCTATTTTACAACTTGGTAAGGACAGAGGTTAACTTGTGCAAAGGATTTTGATCTGATAGAGATTCAGCTAACTTCCGCATGGTTTGTGGCCCCATTGGATATTAACCAGTTTTGTATCTAACCCAGCAGTTTTATCCTAACACTTAAAATTGCTTATAGATACTTAGCTTCTTAAGTGCTTTTTTTTGGACCCATTTTAACAATTTGCTGATATCTTCATCAACTTTTAAGCTGAATAAAATCTTTGAAAAAATGTTTATTTTATATTTGCAGAAGCGTCATTTTCTAACACTACCTATATATCCCATCTGAAAAATTACTTGAAGTTGTACTTCAGAATGTAATTTCCTTTCAATGAATCTCAACACACTCCTGGTTTTACAGTTAATAATATTTGTGTGCCATAATTCTCTAAACATTTTTAAAATCAAATTATATGGCTCACTTATATTTACCAATAGAATATAAATATTACAAGCCTTGACACGTCAAAGTAATGGTACTGTTGACAAGTCAGGAGGGGGAGGGGGAAGGGAGAGGAGCAGGACATGATAAAGGAGCTAATTCCCTATCTTACACAGTGGGGAGGGAGGGAAGACTGCCCACAGTTAATAGAATAAGAAATAGAAGTCTGTTTTCTAAGGTTATAAAGTTGACCAACTGAAAAACTTAAAATTAATACCAGCCTCCAAATTTTAAGGCTGAAAGTTAGGAGATTATGCTAAATCAACTAATTTCCTAATCTCCCTTATGTGCAGGCAAAAGATACATTGTCTAAATATCTATAGTTCAAGTAATAGGTACCTAAGTATATAATTGTAATACAATAACAACCACCAGAAGAACTAAAATCAGAAAATGGCTAAAAGTGGTTTTCTAGGGATTGGGATTAGGGATTGAGTACTGTTAGGGGCTGAATTGAGTCCTCCCAGATTCATATGTTGAAGCCCTAACTCCCAACATGACTGTATTTGGAATAGGACCTTTTTGGAGGTAATTAAGGTTAAATGCAGTCATAAGGGTAAGGGCGTAATCCCATTGGACTGGTGTCCTTATAAGAAGAAGAAGAGACACCACAGCTCGCTCTCATTCTTGTGCACACAGAGAAAAGGTCATGGGAGGACAGAGTGAGAAGATGGCCATTTGCAAGCCAGGAAGAGAGCCCATACCAGAAACGGAATCTGACAGCACTTCAATCTTAGACTTTTAGCCTCCAGAACTGTAAGAAAATAAAATTCTGTTGTTTAAGCCACCCATTGTGTGGTATTTTGTTATGGCAGCCCAAGGTGACTAACATAGATGAAAACTTTTCAACTGGTGCTCCTCTGTACTGCTAATTTTTTTTTATCATATGCTTACTTTTTAAAGACACTGGAATGGAAATTATTATAATAATATTATTCTTTAAGATAATAATTAAAATGTATCATTTAAAGAAAGGTGCAGAATGGCCAATTTTATCAGGTAATTGAGTTATTATATCTTTAGAGCTATAAGAGGGAGGCAGATATCACATTGAAGGTCACTTGAACAATAATCTGACCATTATGAAATTTAGATTTTTAGGATGTGACAAATCTAAACCGTGAGTTTTAAAGTGCCTACTTTGCAGCAATATCAAGTAAACTAAACACTAAGAAAGCAAAAGCCCTTCAGAATTTATTCTATTGGACAGTCTAATCACATTAAATCAGAATTTCTGTTTCCCTTAAATGCATTGCTGTAAGTTGCATAGGGAGAATGAAGCAACTAATTGTTATCTGAAATACGAATTTAGTAAGTAAAAAGAAAAACTCTGAATAAAGGAGAGGAAACTAAGATCGTGTAAACAACTTCAATTTCATCACCCATTTAGTATAATTTTGGAATCTATTTTGGGAATTTGAGAATATTTGGGAATATTGTTTCATTTATTGAAGTATTTTAGATGGAGAGGGATTAGGAAGGTGATGGACATTTGCTATTGGACAGCACACAATAAAAACTTTAATTGTGGGCTTCCCTGGTGGCACAGTGGTTGAGAATCTGCCTGCCAGTTCAGGGGACACGGGTTCGAGCCCTGGTCTGGGAGGATCCCACGTGCCGCGGAGCAGCTAGGCCCGTGAGCCACAATTACTGAGCCTGCGCGTCTGGAGCCTGTGCTCCACAACAAGAGAGGCCGCGGTAATGAGAGGCCCGTGCACCGCGATGAAGAGTGGCCCCCACTTGCCGCAACTAGAGAAAGCCCTCGCACAGAAACGAAGACCCAACACAGCCATAAAGAAAGAAAGAAAGAAAGAAAGAAAAAGAAAGAAAGAAAGAAAGAAAGAAAGAAAGAAAGAAAGAAAGAAAGAAAGAAAGAAAGAAAGAAAGAAAGAATCCTGGTCAAAAAAGGTGATGATTTACTTTCTAAAAAAAAAAAAAAACTTTAATTGTATCTCAGCGCTGTACCTGCTAGTCTTAAAAAACATAACAAGGTTCCTTATAGCCCATCTTGGGGGTTTAGAGTCACAATGCACTATAAAAATGGCTCAGGCATATGGAAACCATGTAATGATGTATTAATAATTCACCATAATGGGATACAAACAAAGGATTCTAGTCCTTGAGAAATTTACAATCAAAAACAGCACTATAGATCTGCCCATTGGATGGGACGCATTTTGATAAAAGCCTATTTATAACTCATTCCTGTGACTCAGGTTTCTTTCACCAAGGGCACTGCAATTTAAGGACTAACCCCAAAGGCAGTTGCAAAAAGGTCTGAAAGAGCCTCAGTTCTCTAGGAGGATTTTCAAGTTTCTCAGTAAGGGCCATATTAAACAGATGAGGTAAAAGTTTGAGAAAAACAAGACTAGTTTCATCCCTGTTTCTTTTTAGCAAATCCCAGATCTAAATTTTATTACATTCCACATCAGTTCCCCAGACACCACGTGGAAAAGACTTCTGGAATGATAGTAGACAAATTTAGATATTGTCAAACGAGATACAGGCAAATGATTTGTGGATCTCTGGGAATATGGGACTCCTAAGATTTTTTTTTAATAACAAATTAGAACCATTTTGCTCTGTTTGCTCTCAGATATTTCTCTGATTTCTCTAAGTGTTCTTTAAGCACTTTGACAGAAGAGGAACCAGGGGAAGTATTAATAGCTTCAGCAAACGTTGGAGAAATGAGATACCGTGACCAGTCGATGCCATGGTCCAGATGAAAGAGGAGATGCCTGACATCATACCTGTTTTCACCATCTGTAGGCCAACTCTGGAGAAAAGGAAAAAGTGAGCACACACCTCTGGCACTCATAGGTCTTCCCAGAGACGTATCCAAGTTGCTACTTGATTTCATTTTCATTAGTGCACTTGAGCCACTAGCGGGAGCAACAGTTGGAGGAAATTAAAGCATTTTCTTCTGCTTCTTTAACTCTTTGACCATTCAGCCTAAATGGCACCCATGGTACCCACTCACCCTACAGCCACACCCTGTCTTCCATCTAGAAGACCCTCAATCTACACTGACCCTTCCATCCTATCCTAGTCCCAATACCCTCTTTCCAACCTATTCATTCTTTTCTATCCCACTTCATGTCCTAAAAATACCATTTCTTTGGCCCTCATGCCACTATTAAAATGGGGAAAGGGGCCTATATGCTGCATCTAGGATATATTCAGAAACTTTTCAGGAATCATCATCATAGACTGGTGATGGAGAAAGTGAGAAGGTTCAGAGTATAGTAGTACCAGTGGTTGAATGGTTCAGGATTAATTACATATAATGAGAAAGAAATGTGTGGCTGGTGCTTTTTATCATCTCTCTCAGCTGAAAAGGAAATGCAGGGGCTAATAATTTCATATTTATATGGTTGCCTCTTACAGCAGTTGCTTAGTAATGCCTACCATTTCTGCAGAAGGATTCTTTAACTTTTTGAAAAGTTAATAATAACCACTACAAAATCAATGGTCAGAAGAAGTGTCCAGAAGCATCTAATCCTTTTGGGAAGACATGAGTTCTTAAATCCTAAACTTTAAAAACACTTTATTAGGGGCCTCCCTGGTGGCACAGTTGTTAAGAATCTGCCTGCTAATGCAGGGGATATGGGTTCAAGCCCTGGTCCAGGAAGATCCCACATGCTGCGGAGCAACTAAGTGCGTGTGCCACAACTACTGAGCCTGCGCTCTAGAGCCCACAAGCCACAACTACTGAGCCCACGTGCCACAACTACTGAAGCCCGCATGCCTAGAGCCCATGCTCCGCAGCAAGAGAGACCGCCCCAATGAGAAGCCCATGCACCGCAACGAAGAGGAGCCCCCGCTCACCACAACTAAAAGAAAGCCCACATGCAGCAACAAAGCCCAACACAGCCAAAAATAAATTAATTAATTAAAAAAAAAACACTTTATTAATAGCTAACACACACATAGATATGTGTATATGTATATAGTAACACTGTTATGGTTCTTACTAGGTTTCAGTGCTGTTCTAAATATTCTATTAAAAGTAATTCATTTAGAATAAAGAAGATGTGGTACATATATACAATGGAATATTACTCAGCCATAAAAAAGAACAAAGTAATGCCATTTGCAGCAACATGGATGGACCTAGAGATTGTCATACTGAGTGAAGTTAGACAGAGAAAGACAAATACCATATGGTATTGATTATATGTCGAATCTAAAAAAAGGCTACAAATGAACTTATCTACAAAAGAGAAATAGAGTTTCAGATGTAGAAAATAAATTTGTGGTTACCAAGGGCTAAGGGGTGGGGAGGGATAAATTGGAAGATTGGGATTGACACATACACATTACTATACATAAAATAGATAACTAATAAGAACCTACTGTAGAGCACAGGCAACACTACTCAATACTCTGTAATGGCCTATATGGGAAAAGAATCTAAAAGAGAGTGGATATATGTATACGTATAACAGGTTCACTTTGCTGTACATCTGAAACTTACACAACATTGTAAATCAACTCTACCCCAATAAAAATTTTTTTTTAATAAAAAAATAAAAAACAGAGGAGACCTTCAAGATGGCAGAGGAGTAAGATGTGGAGATCACCTTCCTCCCCACAAATACATCAGAAATACAACTACATGCGGAACAACTCCTACAAAACACCTACTGAATGCTGGCAGAAGACCTCAGACTTCCCAAAAGCCGTGTGGCTGACAGGGTCTTGGTGCTCCGGCCGGGTGTCAGGCCTCTGCCTCTGAGGTGGCAGAGCTGAGTTCAGGACATTGGCGCACCAGAGACCTCCCGGATCCACGTAATATCAAACGGTGAAAACTCTTCCAGAGATCTCCATCTCAACACTAAGACCCAGCTCGACTCAACAACCAGCAAGCAACAGTGCTGGACACACTATGCCAAACAACTAGCAAGACAGAAACACAACCCCACCCATTAGCAGAGAGGCTGCCTAAAATCATAATAAGGTCACAGACACCCAAAAACACACCACCAGATGCAGTGCTGCCCACCAGAAAGGCAAGATCCAGCCTCATCCACCAGAATACAGGCACCAGTCCCCTCCACCAGGTAGCCTACACAACCCACTGAACCAACCATAGCCACTGGGGGCAGACACCAAAAACAATGGGAACTATGAACCTGCAGGCTGTGAAAAGGAGACCCCAAACACAGTAAGTTAAGCAAAATGAGAAAACAGAGAAATACACAGCAGATGAAGGAGCAAGGTAAAAATCCACCAGACCAAACAAATGAAGAGGAAATAAGCCAACTACCTGAAAAAGAATTCAGAGTAATGATAGTAAAGATGATCCAAAATCTTGGAAATAGAATGGAGAAAATACAAGAAACGTTTAAAAAGGACCTAGAAGAACTAAAGAGCAAACAAACAATAATGGGGCTTCCCTGGTGGTGCAGTGGTGAGAATCTGTCTGCCAATGCAGGGGACACGGGTTTGAGCCCTGGTCTGGGAAGATCCCACATGCCGCGGAGCAACTAGGCCCGTGAGCCAAAATTACTGAGCCTGCACGTCTGCAGCCCATGCTCCGCAACAAGAGAGGCCGCGATAGTGAGAGGCCTGTGCACCGCGATGAAGAGTGGCCCCCACTTGCTGCAACTGGAGAAAGCCCTCACACAGAAATGAAGACCCAACACAGCCATAAATAAATAAATAAATAAATAAATAAATAAATAAATAAAAAGCAAGGAACATGACAAAAAAAACAAACAATGATGGACAACACAATAAATGAAATTTAAAATTCTCTAGAAGGAATCAATAGCAGAATAACTGAGGCAGAAGAATGGATAAGTGACCTGGAAGAAAAAATAGTGGAAATAACTACTGCAGAGCAGAATAAAGAAAGAAGAATGAAAAGAATTGAGGACAGTCCTAGAGACCTCTGGGACAACATTAAACACACCAACATTCAAATTATAGGGGTCATAGAAGAAGAAGAGAAAAAGAAAGGGACTGAGGAAATATTTGGAGAGATTATGGTTGAAAACTTCCCTAATATGGGAAAGGAAATACTCAGTCAAGTCCAGGAAGCGCAGAGAGTCCCATACAGGAAAAATCCAAGGAGAAACATGCTGAAACACATACTAATCAAACTATCAAAAATTAAATACAAAGAAAAAATATTAAAAGCAGCAAGGGAAAAGCAACAAATAACATACAAGGGAATCCCCATAAGGTTACCAGCTGATCTTTCAGCAGAAACTCTGCAAGCCAGAAGGGAGTGGCAGGACATATTTAAAGTGATGAAAATGAAAAACCTACAACCAAGATTACTCTATCCAGCAAGGATCTCATTCAGATTCGATGGAGAAATTAAAACCTTTACAGACAAGCAAAAGCTAAGAGAATTCAGCACCACCAAACCAGCTTTACAACAAATGCTAAAGGAACTTCTCTAGGCAGGAAACACAAGAGAAGGAAAAGACCTACAACAACAAACCCAAAACAATTAAGAAAATGGTAACAGGAACATACATATCGATAACTACCTTAAATGTAAATGGATTAAATGCTCCCACCAAAAGACATAGACTGGCTGAATGGATACAAAAACAAGACCCATATATATGCTGTCTACAGACACCCACTTCAGACCTACGGACACATACAGACTGAAAGTGAGGGGATGGAAAAAGATATTCCATGCAAATGGAAATCAAAAGAAAGCTGGAGTAGCAATTCTCATATCAGACAAAATAGACTTTAAAATAAAGACTATTACAAGAGACAAAGAAGGACACTACATAATGATCAAGGGATCAATCCAAGAAGAAGATATAACAGTTGTAAATATTTATGCACCCAACATAGGAGCACCTCAATACATAAGGCAAATGCTAACAGCCATAAAAGGGGAAGTCGACAGTAACACAATCATACTAGGGGACTTTAACACCCCACTTTCACCAATGGACAGATCATCCAAAATGAAAATACATAAGGAAACACAAGCTTTAAATGATACATTAAACAAGATGGACTTAATGGATATTTACAGGACATTCCATCCAAAAACAACAGAATACACTTTCTTCTCAAGTGCTCATGGAACATTCTCCAGGATAGATCATATCCTGGGTCACAAATCAAGCCTTGGTAAAATTAAGAAAATGGAAATCGTATCAAGTATCTTTTCTGACCACAATGCTATTAGACTAGACATCAATTACAGGAAAGAATCTGTAAAGAATACAAACACATGGAGGCTAAACAATACACTACTAAATAACCAAGAGATCACTGAAGAAATCAAAGAGGAAATCAAAAAATACCTAGAAACAAATGACACTGAAAACACGACGACCCAAAACCTATGGGATGCAGCAAAAGCGGTTTTAAGAGGGAAGTTTACAGCAATACAATCCTACCTCAAGAAACAAGAAACATCTCAAATAAACAACCTAACCTTATACCTAAAGCAATTAGAGAAAGAAGAACAAAAAAACCCAAAAGTTAGCAGAAGGAAATAAATCATAAAGATCAGATCAGAAATAAATGAAAAAGAAATGAAGGAAACGATAGCAAAGATCAATAAAACGAAAAGATGGTTCTTTGAGAAGATAAACAAAATTGATAAACCATTAGCCAGACTCATCAAGAAAAAAAGGGAGAAGACTCAAATCAACAGAATTAGAAATGAAAAAGGAGGAGTAACAACTGACACTGCAGAAATACAAAGGATCATGAGAGAATACTACAAGAAACTCTATGCCAATAAAATGGACAACCTGGAAGAAATGGACAAATTCTTAGAAATGCACAACCTTCTGAGACTGAACCAGGAAGAAATAGAAAATATAAACAGACCAATCACAAGCACTGAAATTAAGACTGTGATTAAAAATCTTCCAACAAACAAAAGCCCAGGACCAGATGGCTTCACAGGCGAATTCTATCAAACATTTAGAGAAGAGCTAACACCTATCCTGCTCAAACTCTTCCAAAGTATAGCAGAGGGAGGAACACTCCCAAACTCATTCTACGAGGCCACCGTCACGCTGATACCAAAACCAGACAAAGATGTCACAAAGAAAAGAAAACTACAGGCCAATAAAACTGATGAACATAGATGCAAAAATTCTCAACAAAATACTAGCAAACAGAATCCAACAGCACATTAAAAGGATCATACCCCGTGATCAAGTGCAGTTTATCCCAGGAATGCAAGGATTCTTCAATATATGCAAATCAATCAATGTGATACACCATATTAACAAATTGAAGGAGAAAAACCATATGATCATCTCAATAGATGCAGAGAAAGCTTTCGACAAAATTTCAACAAAATTTAACACCCATTTACGATAAAAACCATCCAGAAAGTAGGCATAGAGGGAACTTACCTCAACATAATAAAGGCCATATATGACAAACCCACAGCCAACATCGTTCTCAATGATGAAAAACTGAAACCATTTCCTCTAAGATCAGGAATAAGCCAAGGTTATACACTCTCACCACTATTATTCAACATAGTTTTGGAAGTGTTAGCCACAGCAATCAGAGAAGAAAAAGAAATAAAAGGAAACCAAATCAGAAAAGAAGTAAAGCTGTCACTCTTTGCAGATGACATGATACTATATATAGAAAATCCTAAAGATGCTACCAGAAAACTACTAGAGCTAATCAATGAATTTGGTAAAGTAGCGGGATACAAAATTAATGCACAGAAATCTCTTGCATTCCTATACACTACTGATGAAAAATCTGAAAGAGAAATTAAGGAAACACTCCATTTACCATTGCAACAAAAAGAATAAAATACCTAGGAATAAACCTACCTAGGGAGACAAAAGACCTGCATGCAGAAAACTGTAAGACACTGATGAAATAAATTAAAGATGATACAAACAGATGGAGAGATATACCATGTTCTTGGATTGGAAGAATCAACATTGTGAAAATGACTCTACTACCCAAAGCAATCTACAGATTCAGTGCAATCCCTATCAAACTAACCAATGGCATTCTTCATAGAACTAGAACAAAAAATTTCACAATTTGTGTGGAAACACAGAAGACCCCGAATAGCCAAAGCAATCTTGAGAAAGCAAATGGGAGCTCGAGGAATCAGGCTCCCGGACTTCAGACTATACTACAAAGCTGCAGTAATCAAGACAGTATGGTACTGGCACAAAAACAGAAATATAGATCAGTGGAACAGGATAGAAAGCCCACAGATAAACCCATGCACATATGGTCAACTTATTTTTGATAAAGGAGGCAAGAATATACAATGGAGAAAAGACAGCCTCTTCAATAAGTGGTGCTGGGAAAACTGGACAGCTACATGTAAAAGAATGAACTTAGAACACTCGCTAACACCACACAGAAAAATAAACTCAAAATGGATTAAAGACCTAAATGTAAGGCCAGATACTATAAAACCCTCAGAGGAAAACATAGGCAGAACACTCTATGACATAAATCACAGCAAGATCCTTTTTGACTCAGCTCCTAGAGAAATGGAAATAAAAACAAAAATAAACAAATGGGACCTAATGAAACTTAAAAGCTTTTGCACAGCAAAGGAAACCATAAACAAGACGAAAAGACAACCCTCAGAATGGGAGAAAATATTTGCAAACGAAGCAACCGACAAAGGATTAATCTCCAAAATATACAAGCAGCTCATGCAGCTCAATATCCAAAAAACAAACAACCCAATACAAAAATGGGCAGAAGACCTAAATAGACATTTCTCCAAAGAAGATATACAGATTGCCGACGCACACATGAAAGGATGCTCGACATCACTAATCATTAGAGAAATGCAAATCTAAACTACAATTAGGTATCACCTCACACCAGTCAGAATAGCCATCATCAAAAAATCTACAAACAGTAAATGCTGGAGAGGGTGTGGAGAAAAGGGAACCCTCTTGCACTGTTGGTGGGAATGTAAATTGATACAGCCACTATGGAGAACAGTATGGAGGTTTCTTAAAAAACTAAAAATAGAACTACCATACGACCCAGCAATCCCACTACTGGGCATATACCCTGAGAAAACCATAATTCAAAAAGAGTCATGTACCAAAATGTTCATTGCAGCTCTATTTACAATAGCCAGGACATGGAAGCAACCTAAGTGTCCATCAACAGATGAATGGATAAAGAAGATGTGGCACACATATACATTGCAATATTACTCAGCCATAAAAAGAAACGGAATTGAGTTATTTTTAGTGAGGTGGATGGACCTAGAGTCTGTCATACAGAGTGAAGTAAGTCAGAAAGAGAAAAACAAATACCGTGTGCTAACACATATATATGGAATCTAAGGAAAAAAAAAAAAGGTCATGAAGAACCTGGGGCAAGACGGGAATAAAGACACAGACCTACTAGAGAATGAACTTGAGGATATGGGGAGGGGTAAGGGTAAGCTGTGACAAAGTGAGAGAGTGGCATGGACATATATACGCTACCAAACGTAAAATAGATAGCTAGTGGGAAGCAGCGCATAGCACAGGGAGATCAGCTTGGTGCTTTGTGACCACCTAGAGGGGTGTGATAGGGAGGGTGGGAGGGAGGGAGACGCAAGAGGGAAGAGATATGGGGACATATGTATATGTATAACTGATTCACTTTGTTATAAAGCAGAAACTAACACACCATTGTAAAGCAATTATACTCCAATAAAGATGTTAAAAAAAATCTACAAACAATAAATGCTGGAGAGAGTGTGGAGAAAAGGGAACCCCCTTGCACTGTTAGTGGGAATGTAAATTGATATAGCCACTATGGAGAACAGTATGGAGGTTCCTTAAAAAACTAAAAGTAGAACTACCATACGACCCAGCAATCCCACTACTGGGAGTATACCCTGAGAAAAACATAATTCAAAAAGAGTCATGTACCACAATGTTCATTGCAGCTCTATTTACAATAGCCAGGACATGGAAGCAACCTGTGTCCATTGACAGATGAATGGATAAAGAAGATGTGGCACATATATACAATGGAATATTACTCAGCCATAAAAAGAAACGAAATTGAGTTATTTGTAGTGAGGTCGATGGACCTAGAGTCTGTCATACAGAGTGAAGTAAGTCAGAAAGAGAAAAACAAATACCGTATGCTAATACGTATATGGAATCTAAAAAACAATGGTTCTGATGAACCTAGGGGCAGGACTGGAATAAAGACACAGACGTAGAGAATGGACTTCAGGACATGGGGAGGGGGAATGGTAAGCTGGGATGAAGTGAGAGATCGGCATGGACTTATATATACTAGCAAATGTAAAATAGCTAGCTAGTGGGAAGCAGCCGCATAGCACAGGGAGATCAGCTTGGTGCTTTGTGACCACCTAGAGGGGTGGGATAGGGAGGGTGCAAGGGAGACACAAGATGGAGGAGATATGGGGATATATGTATATGTATAGCTGACTCACTTTGTTATAAAGCCAAAACTAACACCATTGTAAAGCAATTATACTCCAATAAAGATGTTAAAATAGATAAATAAATAAATAAATAGTGGAAAAGAAAAAAAAAGTAATTCATTTAAACCTCACAAGAGATTCATGAGGTTGGTAATACTACCATGATTTAGCACAAAAGAAAACTTGAAATTGAGATGTTTCTTACACCTGGTAAGAAATGAAGCTGAAATTCTATCCCCCAGCAGAGTGTCTCCTGGTAAGTCCTCCTAACTATGGTACTAAGCTGCCACTCTATGGCAAAGATTCACTGCAGCTATAGTTAGTAAAATGACTTTTAAGAATTAAAAAAAACAAAAAAAGAAGCATCTAACCCACCTGTTTGCTTTAAGGTTCTATGGAATGAACCTCAAACACGCCTGAGGCAATCCTCGGCTTTGTCTTACACAAAGTACTCCCATGTAGTAAGAGATGGCCTAATTTAAACGATAACTAATCGGAAGACAAAAAGTTCAATTTGTTCATTTATTCAAAGTCTGAGCATAGAGATACCAGCAGACTGAAAAATCAGTAGATTTTCTAATGTTGGTTTAATTCCACAGAAATACATGGAAACTGCTTTCGAAAAATCTCTGCAAAGAACCTGATAACTGTCTCTATGACTTTGGCATTCCAGTTACAAAGCCCTCTGAGAGCTGTCAGCTAAGTGTTAAATAGGAACTTAGAAGTTGACATTCACTGATTTGTTTCCTTAGCCTGTATTTCCTCTGTGCATACTCTGAATTAACTAAGAAGGAAGGGGAGGACACAGTGGAGAAATTGGCATTAGCCTTAACATATAGAAATATTTTTCAAGGGAAGAATCATCATTGACTTTGGATAATAAAACTACTGGTAAATAAGATGAATGATGATAGCTCTAAGGTCAGTGAAATGATACCAAATGCCTCTATTATAGAGAAATTTAATGAAGAGGAAAATTAAGGCATCAACTCAGCTTCTTTAATAGAACTGAGTCATACAATTAATCACAAAAGAAAACATCTTTCTAACTTTTAAAGTGGTAAATAAAACTGCCAATCAAACATCAAAAACTTTTTACAGGTAGTTATTCTAACTAAATTAGAGTACTTTATGTTGTCTCTGTGTATTATACACCTTGTATAATTATTATAGACAAGGATGCCTGCTTTCTAGTAAATGGAGTACAGAATTTCCTCTTTGAGTTATTGTAAAATAATAAAGTTACCACACTTTGGATTCTTCCCATCTCTTGGTACCCCCATCAGCATGCAGACATGCCATTATATGTCCCATGTTTTTAAAAATCTCTTCTTACCTCCACTTCTCTCACATTATTTCTTTGGCTCCTTTGTCACAAAACTAGAAGAAAAAAAACAGAGTTGCCTTGCTCACTGCTGCATATTGTTCCCTCCCATTCTCTGTTAAACCCACTCTTGACTAGGTTTTCAATCCCACAGCTCCATGGGAACCAATCTCATTAAATTCATTCATGAATCCATGATACTAAACCCAATGGTCAGTTTTCAGTCCTCATGTTACTTGACCAGTAACATGCAGTACTTGATACAACTGTTTACTTTCTCCCCATTTACGCCTTTTCTTCCCTTTGCTTCCAGGACACCACACTATCCTGGTTTTCCACTTACCTCGCTGACTGCTCTTTCCCAATGGCCTTTGCTGCTTTTTCTCTTCGCATCAGCCTCTTAATGTCATGATACACTGGGACTCAGTCCTTCGTTCTTTTGCCTTTTCTATCAGCACTTATTCCCTGGGTGATCTCAGGTAGTCACAAGGTTTTGAATACTATCTATGTGCGATGATTCCCAAAAGTACATCGCCAGACCAGACCTTTCTCCAAATTCCTGACTTGTATATCCATCTACCTCCTACCAACTCCACTTGACATCAAATAGGTATCTCAAAGTCAACATGTCCAAAACTAAACTTCTAATCTTCTACCCCAAAAGCCATGTCACCTACAGCCTTCCCCATCTCAGTTGATGGCAAATCC
Organism: Balaenoptera ricei; assembly: GCF_028023285.1. NCBI lineage: Eukaryota > Metazoa > Chordata > Mammalia > Artiodactyla > Balaenopteridae > Balaenoptera > Balaenoptera ricei. The sequence continues at coordinate 166,310,444 of NC_082640.1, forward strand.
TTCAAGGTGCTCAGACCAAAATCTTGAAGTCTTCCTTGATTCTTCTCTTTATTTCATACCCCACATCCAAATCATCAACAAGTCTTTTTGACTTAACCTTCAAAATATATTTAGAATATGACCACTTCTTACACATTCACTGCTATCATCCTGGTCTGGATTACCACCATCTCTCTTCCTTGAATTATTAAATGGTCTCCATTGTTCTTCTCTTGTCCCCCTACAGTCTATTAAGGGGTTGACAAATTGGGCCCACTGCCTGGTTTTGTAACATCCTGAGAGGTAAACTGTTTAAAAAAATTTTTTTAATGAATATTGTGAGACACATAAAAAGTATATGGGGGCTTCCCTGGTGGCGCAGTGGTTGAGAATCCGCCTGCCAATGCAGGGAACACGGGTTCGAGCCCTGGTCTGGGAGGATCCCATGTGCCGTGGAGCAACTAGGCCCGTGAGCCACAATTACTGAGCCTGTGTGTCTGGAGCCTGTGCTCCGCAACAAGAGAGGCCGCGATAGTGAGAGGCCCACGCACCGCGATGAAGAGTGGCCCCCGCTTGCCGCAACTAGAGAAAGCCCTCGCACAGAAACGAAGACCCAACACAGCCATAAATAAATTTAAAAAATTAAAAAAAAAATGTATATGAAATTCAGGAACCCTTGTATACTGTTGGTGGGAATGAAAAATGGTACAGCCACTGTGGAAAACAGTATGGAGGTTCCTTAAAAATCTAAAAATAGAGCTACCATATGATCCAGCAAACCTACTCCTGGGCATATATTCAGAAAGACTAAAACTCTAATTCTAAAAGATACATGGACCCCCATGTTCATAGTAACACTATTTACAACAGCCAAGACAAGGAATCAGTCCAAATGCCCATCAGCAGATGACTGGTTTAAGAAGATGTGGTACATATATACAATGGAATATTACTCAGCCATAAAAAAGAATGAAATAATACCATTTACAGCAACATGGAGGGACCTAGAGATTATCATACTAAGTGAAGTAAGTCAGACAGAGAAAGACAAATATCATATGATATCAGTTAAAATGTTTACTCTCTGCCCCTTTACAGAACAATTTGCCAATGTCTGGTATATTCTTAACAGATCAGCTAGAGTGGTCCTTTTAAAATTTAAGTTAGACCCAGTCATTCCTCTGCATAAAGTCTCTCCAGTTCTCTCAGAGCAAAAGTGTTACAGTAGCCAACAGGGGCCATGACTGTCTCACTGCTTTCATTTCCTACAACTCTCCTCCTTGTTAACTGTATTCCAGCTGCTCTGCCTTCCTGCTATTCCTTGATCACACCAGCAGCTCCTTAACCAGGCTCTTGGCATTGACTCATCACCGTCTGGAATGCTTTCCCCCAGACAGGCCATGGATAAAACCCTCACCTTCATCCAGCCTTTGCCCAAATGGCACCTATTCAGTGAGTCCTGTCCTGACCACCCCCACTTAAAACTGTAACTTGTTCCATGCTGCAATTGTAGTCTCCCTCATCTTGCTCTATTTTTTCTTTTTTCTATTGTGCTTATCATCTCCTAACAAACTATATAATTTATTTATCATGTTATAATAAACATAGTATAACATAAATTCCAGAAGAATAGACATTTCTGTTGGTTTCTATTCACTGATAATACCCCAGGAGCCTAGAACAATCCTTGGCACACAGTAAACACTCAATAAATATGTGTTAGATTTGAATTGAATTTCTAATATATTATTGTTAACGTCTGTGATATGTTTAATTGATGCTGAGCCCTTAAAATGCATCCTCCAATTATAACAGCATATCTCTGGTATAGCATAACTATTTAGCAATTTTCTGCTTTATGATATAGTTGGGCATCTGCTGTAGTTAAAAAAGTAGAGATGGCCTTTTATAAATTCTTAAAAACCATGAGAAAAGAAAGATTCCACTATATACCTTTTCCTCTGCAAGAAGTCATTTGTTGAGGCATAAATCTTATTGTAAGGAAGCACTTGAGATTACAAACCTGAAACCCCTGAAGGTCACTGAAATTCAGTCTAAACTTCCTTTTTAAAAACCCAGAGAACTGGCCATCCACTTCCAAGAAGAAGTGTTTGAATGAAGCCTTTTTAAGGCTCAACTCATTGTGCATTTATTGAGTACTTATTATGTGCAACACATATAAATCAGAGATTTTTTTTTACCTATGTCTCTTACAAGGAGAGAGGAAGACAGATGTACTCACAGGAGTATTAAAAACTACTACAGGGCTTCCCTGGTGGCACAGTGGTTGAGAATCTGCCTGCCAATGCAAGGGACACGGGTTCGAGCCCTGGTCTGGGTGGATCCCACATGCTGCGGAGTAACTAGGCCCGTGAGCCACAATTACTGAGCCTGCGCATCTGGAGCCTGTGCTCCGCAACAAGAGAGGCCGCGATAATGAGAGGCCCGCACACCGCAATGAAGAGTGGCCCCCACTTGCCGCAACTAGAGAAAGCCCTCGCACAGAGACGAAGACCCAACACAGCCATAAATAAATAAATAAATAAATAAATAAAAATTAAAAAAAAAAAAAAACTACTACAAAGAGTTTCTGGATGTTAGTATAGAAAAATGCTGTCCAGTAGAAATATAATGCAAGTCACTATGTAACTGTAAATTTTCCAATAGCCACACTTTAAAAAGATTAAAAGAAAGAGGTATAAAATCAATTTTAATAATATACTTTGTTTAACCCAGTATATACAAACTATTTTCATTTTGACATGTAATCAATATAATATTAAGATATTTTACATTCTTTTTTCTTCTCACTAAGTCTTCAAAAGTCAGTGTGTACTTATGGCACATTGCAACTTGGAACTAAATTTTCTTTAGAAATACTTGATCCATATCCAAAGTTCATAAAATTTACAGGTGAAAAAACAGAGTTGCATACCCAAGTGGTTCTAAACACTTAAAAGTTCTCCATAACTGAATTGAGTATTGCTTTTAGAACTTAAAATTGAATTAATTAAAAGTTAAATCTCCATTTTCAGTTGCAGCCACCCCATTGAAAGTCTGCATGAGCCATATGCAGCTAATGGCTACCGTGCTGGACAGCACAGGTTTACAGCAAGGACTGTCAAACTTTTTCTGTAAAGGGCCAGAGAGTAAATATTTTAGGCTTTGCAAGCCATTCATATCCCTGGCCTAGAAGATTCTGCCTGAGCGATCAGAGAACTCTTTAAAAAGACTTCAAGTCCATTCTCTAGTAAGTCTGTGTCTTTACTCCCGTCTTGCCCCTAGGTTCTTCATGACCATTTTTTCTTTTTTTAGATTCCATATATATGTGTTAGCATACAGTATTTGTTTTTCTCTTTCTGACTTACTTCACTCTGTATGAGACTCTAGGTCCATCCACCTCACTACAAATAACTCAATTTCATTTCTTTTTATGGCTGAGTAATATTCCATTGTATATATGTGCCACATCTTCTTTATCCATTCATCTGTTGATGGACACAGACCTACTAGAGAATGGACTTGAGGATATGGGGAGGGGGAGGGGTGAGATGTGACAGGGTGAGAGAGTGGCATGGACATATATACACTACCAAACGTAAAATAGATAGCTAGTGGGAAGCAACTGCATAGCACAGGGAGATCAGCTTGGTGCTTTGTGACCACCTAGAGGGGTGTGATAGGAAGGGTGGGAGGGAGGGAGATGCAAGAGGGAAGAGATATGGGGACATATGTATATGTATAACTGATTCACTTTGTTATAAAGCAGAAACTAACACACCATTGTAAAGCAATTATACTCCAATAAAGATGTTTAAAAAAAAATTAAAAAATTTAAAAAAAAAAGAAGACTTCAAAAGAAGGTCACTTTTAAGCTGGCATTTAAAGGATGAGTAGGATTTCAAATGTATAAATATAGGAGGATGGTGGGAAGGGCATTCCAGACTGAGACATAAACATGAGCAGTCTCAGGAATGTGAACCACCATGACGAAAAGGAACCAGAATGCCTAATGCATAGGCTTACAGGACCGGAAGGAGGGAAGGAATGTGCTGGTTATTCTCCAGAGGCATTCTCCAACCTTTTCTGCCCTGCAGAGGCTGACCCCTAGGGACTGTATCACCCACACTCTATTGCCTTCTGGATTCCAGTTGGTTTAGCAATGAGGGTGGGTGGGCACTGGCTTGAGATCAGAGTGCAGCTCTCCAGCTCCCTCCCTGTCTCCTGGCTGTTCTGGCAGTGGTAGGTCTATGGTTACAGCTCCTGACTTACCCATCGCTCTTCTTTGGCTCCAAGTTCTCTCCAGGGTCTATTATCACCTCACCCCTGCTTTCCCTGTCCATTCAGCCCAGGGGTAGTAATAGCTTTGCTGTGGCTAACTCCTGGGTTAGTGTTTCATCATCCCTGTTGGGTTCCCTCAACCCCACGCATCACTCTGTAGATAGTTTGCTCATTAAATTCTCCTCTGTTAAACCCTTTTAGTGGGCCATCTGTGTCCCGCCAGCAGCTTCACTGATTCAAGTAGACTGAAGCCAGACCATGGAAGGCCTTGCATGCCAGACTGTAAAGTTTAACCTCTATTCAGTAGAAAGTGGAGAATATCAAGGCTCTTAGCATAGCGTTGTGTGGACTGTGCACTGCACGACCAAATGTGGAGGCCCTCCCTCTTAAGAAAGGGGGTGACATGGTTAAGAAGAACACAAAGGAGGAAGCTGGTCTGGGAGATATTTCTAGGAGAGAACCAACATGACGATACTATCAGGAGCTCAGATTATCATAGGCACTCTATGATGCTAAGACTGGCAAGAGTGGTTGTCAGTTTTAAAGAGAAATTGTCACAGCTACTTAAGTCTGAGCTAAATAGCTCATATTCTCCCCAATATTCCAGAGTTCATCCTTTGCATCAACCTGTGCCCATTCACTGCAGGATCCTCCAGCACTTCTGACTTAGAAACCAGTTGTAGCTGAAGGTTCTTTAGCAGATATTTTTCCACTTCATTATTTTCTGATGTTAGTCTGTGGTGGTTCTGGGAACCAGATAACCAAGTATAAGGAAAATTAGACATTTCCTTCAGGATGTGAAACCCAGGTCCTCTGACAAGTGAGACCTTATAGCAGTGCTCCCCAAACTTGTTCGCATCATGGCACACTGAAAATATCATCATATTGCATGCACACCACCTAAATGGACGAGGCTGCTCTTGGCCAGAGGTGACCAAGATAGAGGCTCTGGCTGCCCCCAACCTCAGCCAACTTCCCCAAGGGTTAAGCAGTTCAACATTGAGTCACATGTGCCACACACTCAAGACATATTAGTTGTGAAGTTCTGCTTTAGCACTCCAACTCCTTCTGCACAAGAGTCTTTTCCTCTTGGAGCTCTCTCAGGAATCATCATTGACCTCAGGCAGGGTCTGGTCCCCTTTAACATTTGCTCTAATCACAGACATGTGACCCCTCCCTTGATTCTCTGAAGCACCGTCAGGGCCATAGCTAGCCCATATTGAACTCTTATACAAATTAGAAAAAGGTGCCCTTGCTCTGGATGGACATCGCCCAGCACCGAGATGTGACAGCATCCAGCTGAGATCAGGAATGTTTAAATAAGGTTTTATTAAAAATGCATGGGATTATAAAAAGGAAGTGGCATCACTCAATAATCAGTCTTAGTTGGGCTTGGGGCTCACTGAAAGGCTGCATCCTTACTTTGCTGGGCACCTTTCTACTCTCCCGCAAGTCACTCTATCTTTGTAACCCTTCCAGCTGGGAAATTGACTGTCCAGTCCTATTGGCTGGCTCTTCCCTAAGTAGCTTAACCTTCCGTGAAAGCCATACTTGTATATCAAATACCGTGATATATTTCCAACCGCCAGTGTTGTACTGAGCTTTAGCAACTATCTTGATGATACCCAAGATCTCAGGGAAGTTTGGCCAGTTCTAGGATCTTCTCTCTTGAAGCTTTTACTCCTACTTCTGCTTCTGGGCCACCTAGTAACTAGGCTAATCCCATTAATCTAACAGCATGATCCACTAACCATAATGTATAGTATCAACTCCTTGATCAAAATCAATCCTCTGCCCTCCAAGGTTGGCAACAGAGGAGACTAGGAGAAGAAGAAAAAAAACCTGAAGCTTTAAAGTACCCTTTCTTTATGGAAGGTCTCACTGCTTGGCCAATTTAAAACTGGGCTTGATTATATTAGGGAATTGACAGATAATTTTAGTTTTTACTTTGGGTAGAATAAGCACAAGAGAGTCTCTCATGAGTCAAATACACATGAGTGAAATACACACTGGGATCAACAGGCCCAATAACTAGTTATGTGCTGTATTTGTGTACATCTAATGTCCTAGGTAAGTCCTGTTGCTGGACACATAGGCTCTTCAATAATAGCCCAAAATAGATCTGGCAGACTCAGCCTCAGAGTGAAAACGTGGCAAGGGATGAACTTTTTTCCAAATGTGGGGAAGGTTAACATGACCTAAAACCTAGCTCCTCTGTCCCTTGCCAGATGTGAATGACCTTTTCGTGACAAATAAAAAAAGAGAACCTTAATGAAATATACCTGCATCACTAGGTGTGCTTACTGCAGACACTTACTCAGCAAGTCCGTCAGGTCAGTGGATGAGGTCAAGGACTTGCCAAACTGGGGTCACTGTCAACTAATGGAACAAAAAGAGAAGGAAAAGAGAAGGAGGAAGAAAGCTAAGCAGTTTTGAGCTGAGACAGGAGTCACAGCCTCCTACATAGAGCTACTTGAAAATATGTCTTTCTCCCCCTTTCTCTTGCTAGAGAATTAGGAGCCTCTCAACGTGTTCACAGTTGACTGGTGTCACACAGCAAATCCTCACCTTGATGGCATTCTCCCTCTGCAGGCTGCTCAGCTGGAGCTCAAAGAAGGCACCTCTCCTCAGCTGTCCCCCAGTGTGACTGACACGTCTCCTGTGCCACTCACCTTGGATGTCATTCTCTTGGCCAGCATATTATAACAACTAATTGCTCTGATACTGATTCAAAGAGGAGAATATAAAACTACTGCTGGACAACTTGGTTCTTCTTTTTACCTTTTTGCCTTGGTCTGTAATATAGGCCACAAGTAAGGCATATCCATGTTAGCATGGCCCCAACAGTATCAGAAAACACCAAATTAAAGAGTTTTACTGCATTCTGTGAGACCCTTTGGCACCTTATTGTTTTAGTTAAAACGCTCCAAGATTGCTTGTCCCATCTGATAATGATGGTTGAATTGGGGAATGGTGGCTTGCACCGCTCTACCTCACCTCGACACCATTGTAAACTATTCAGGTGGTTTGAAAAAAGCTTCCTTTCTCAAAAAAGGTGGTGCATTTTGACTGACCTCGGTCAATCTAAGGTCAAGTTACCTTGTGACCAGTCAAGGGGTAGGAATTGTTTTAAGGAAAGAGTCACAGAAGATAAGGATGCTTCCTGTAGCCTAATAACTTACATTTGGCAGGTTGAACATTAGACTTTCACAGGACTATCTCTCCCTAAACTTCCCACAAGAATCAGACTGTATTCCTTGGGTGAAGCCAACCCCAGTGACTTGGGCCCCTTTGACACAGTGCTCTTTTCTCCCGTCTGCGTGCTGAACTTCTTTGCCCAACTGTGGTCAAATCCAAAGCAACACCATTCTGCCAAGTGCTATCACCATCGAGGAGAGTAGGTAGACTTGAGGAGTTGCCCTACTTCTGCTTTGCTGGATAGTGTCCCTCTTCTAGAAAAGTTCACAAAGGTGAAGCTCCAAGTTCATAAGTGAAGAGCCGAGTGCTGCCCAGCATCGACGTGCACTCCCCAGGCTACATGAAGGAGCATCCGGGGTTTGTCAATCATTAAGCCTCTGTGAAACATGTTATATTTTTAAAGACAAAACTTTTTAAATACAAAGTTAAGATGATACCTACTTACAGGTAAATTAAATTTATAAGACAAAATGTTGACAAAGTTCTTCAATTAAAGCAATGCAACGTCTAAACTCAACTCTTCATAAGCAGCAAGCTGCATATTTAAAAAACAATGAGTTGTTCAAACAAATAAATGAAATTGTGTTTAGGCATCAGGGCCCATGCTGATGGCTATCAGGAAATAAAAGAATGTAATTAACTTGGAAAAACTTTCAATGATAAATAAACAAATGTGATCACTATATGTTTTAATCATCCTTGTTACGTTTTTCATACTTGCAAAACAAAGTCATGATTAGCTATCTTATGACCAAGACCCAGGTCATATACTCAACTAAACCCATCTTCCCTACATCTTGGGCACACACCTACAAACACGTCTCCCAGCCATGCTTGCAGTTATTGAGGTCTGGCCAATGGAATATAAACAGGGGTAAGAGTGTCACATTCAGGTCCATAAAACCTCCCACACAATCCTCCTGTGCTCTCTGTCTTCTGTCTCTGCCAGACAGAAGCAAAGGATCCCAGGGAGAGGGAGAGAGTATCTGAAATCCCAGGGAAAGGTAAACTTATTAGATAGAAGGAGGCTATGTCCCTGAATTACTGCGTGGAGCAGAGCCTTCCCTACCAACCTGGAGTGCACTGTGACATGCAGGAAAAACAAACCTTTACTGAGTTAAGCCACTGGAACCTTGGAGTTAAAGAAACATTACATGAGTTCACTTTCTTTGACTAAATCACATTCTTACACTGTATTCTTACCCCTTTATTTCAGAAATTGAGCAACGGTAGACAACATACCTTTATCTTTTCCATAGTTAGAACATACTTGAACTCTTTGCCAATGTTACTTGAATTCCTACCATGTCAAACCTATTTGACAGCACAGATAAATAATACAGAATTATGCAGTCATCTTTTATGCAGTCCTTTAGACAGTCATGCTAATCCATGATGCTAAATTTAGAATTAAAATGCATTGAATCCAAATGTAAATAGTTGGGAGAAAATTTTTAAATAGTGTTATATTCCTTCTTTAATAATAATCCCATAATGGCCATTTCATGAAAAAGTAAATTTTTTCCTCATGTTATATACATTACTGTCAATAAATATCCCCGAATTACACAGGAAATCACTGTCATTGCCTGATGTATACAAAAGGAAATTTCAAAAAACTTTTTTCTTAAAAGGAATGATTTTGACATTTTTTGACACCTGTATTAATGCTACATGACTAATAAAACCGTGAGAATTGCTTAGACTAAATCAAGGAACAGTTTGTGTTCAGAATGAACACAAGTCAAAATGCTTAAGAGAGAGGAATGTAGTCTTCACCTGTATGGATCTCCACCAATAAAAGGTAAAATATAAAAAATGGAATAACCAAAATGTACATTTTCTGAGTAGAATTAACTTAGGCTTGGAGAGTAATAATAGTGGCATCGACAAAACATATTTTTGATGCCACCATTTTATCTTTGAATTTTTGTTACATATTTATATGTCAGAAATGTTTATTGGGACATCACCTCTGAGGAGAGACAACTGAACTGAGATAAAAGCTAGAAACTGTCCTGATTTATATAAAGAACCTCCATTGCCTATAATTCATGGAGTAATTGATTTTGTTATAACGACATTTGTTTCACTTTCTTTTAAAACTTCCCACACTAATTTTTTTCTTACAGTTAATGTTCAGGTTTATCCATGCTTACCAATTTCTTTGTTCTCCATTCCTTCTTTCATCCCCCTTCTGGTTCCCATAATCTTTTTTCCTGAAATTCATTATTTATCAATACTAATTCTTTCAGCCTGGGCCTTATAAATAATATACACTTTCCAGTTTTATCTAAAATGATTTTTATTTTCATCCTCACTCAAATAGTAGTTTTAACTGGGTATAGGTTTCTAGGTTGAATTAGTCCACTTTAGCACTCTGAGTATACTAACTAAGTCATTGCTCTTGCTTTTGATGAGGAATCTATCTTAGTGGGTAAGTAGCTGGTCTCTAAGTTCAGCCTGGGTCCAGGCGTGGCTCCACCATTCACTTGCTGTGTGACCTGGGGGGAAAATACACAATCTTTCTGTGGCTTAGTTTCCCTATCTGTAAAATGGGGGGAAATCTAAAGCATACTGCATTGGATTATTGAAAGATTCATGCATGACCAGTGTCTGTAACATAAAAAGCAATTTGGTATCTTTTTTTATTTATCTTGCTCAGGACTAGATGTAAATGTAGACTCTATAGCTGTGCTTGAGTTCTCATGGGATTCTTTCTGTTTCACCAGAGCCCTGGGCAGATGCATGCTTCCTTGAAAGGCAATACAGTGCAGAGACTAAAAGCACTGATTCTAAAGACTACCTGGGTTTCCATCTTCATGTGACGTTTGTAATACCACTGAACTTCTGGCATATTGTTTAAAAAAAAACATTCTCTGTGACTCAGTTTTCCTGTCTGAAGTCCCTCTTCAGTGAAGGGGGATTAGAAAACTCCACCGAAAAATGACAATAAAAGCTAACACCTATAACACATGACATGTGCCCTGCACTGTTCTAAATATTTTACTATATGAACTCATTTAATCTTCACAACCTTACAAGGTAGGTATTATTATTAATTTCATTTTACAGAAAGGAAAACAGTCATGGAGAGGTTTTTGTTTGCTTGTTTTTACACGATGTCTAAGGTTCAATGGATTTTCTTTCCTTTCTTTCACACTCAGTTCTGTATACAATTTTTTTCTTCTTTTGTACCAAAAAGGTTTGGAGGAGTGGTTAGGGCAAGGGATGAGGAGTAGGGATCGCAGCTCACACTAGCACTGTCTGCTGTGTTGCCAGAATCCAAAGCCTGCGACTGAATTTTGAACACTCTCTTCAGTCAAAGCCATTGCTAGAAAAGGCTCCTTTTGCAACACCACAAGTTCTTCTCTAATTCTATTTGAGAATGTGCTTTAATTTTCTAAAATCTCATTGACAACATGTGGCCTTTTCCACAGCACATCACTCCTAGGGGCCGAAAGTTCTTATAATCTGTAGGACACGAGCAAAGCAGACAAGAAGTCACCTCTGAAACCCCAGCCTCTTTCCAAAAATCTCTTGTCTTAATTATTAAACAAAAATAATCTTCCTAGACTCACTAGAATCATTTTATACAATGGAAGAAATAATAGTACAATATATTCATCAAAAATATTTTGCTTGGAAGTTCAAAGAAATAAGTCAAACTGCAGGCTTTTCTGATAGAACCAATTTTTTCTTTGCCTAATGTGTATAGGAAGAAATAAAACAAATTATCGGGAAGAAAAACAATGTCGATAAAATTTAGCTATCCAGAATTTAGTGTAATTTAAATATTGCTCATGAAACTTGTTGTGATTTTCTAAACCATTTATTTACCTGGCAGCTGCAAAACTACAGTATATAAGCACTAGCTGTGAAACTAGTCCATGGTTCCCCTAAGTTCTCCCATCTGAAGCCCCTGATGACAAAAGCTCATGGCCACAGAGGTGGGGTGGGAGGGAGTCTCTGTAGGTGAAAAAGGCCCTCCACTGAGGAACATCAACCAGATCAGGGCTCAGACCTGGGACCTGCTGTTTACTCTCTTGTATGTCATTAATGGACCTCAAGGAATGACCTAAGTGTCAGCCAGACACCTGATTATACCCCAATTCTCCAGTCTTGTAGATCACCATTTCTTTAATATTTAAATTAAAAGGTGTAAACTCCCATTCAAACACAGGAGGAAGCAGCATGCTGACTCCCACCCTAAATAGTCTGGAGACACCCAGGAGTATATGTTTCTCCTGTTGACCTTCTGCTCTGGTTTTCTTGATCCACTGTATCTTCAATCCCACTCACATCTTGTCTCCTGCAGTTTTGTCTTCCCTTCACCCTCAACTAGCCCAACTCAAAAGGCATTCCCTCTTCCTTTGATTCCCCAAAGCCACCATGATGATAAGCCTTTTGAATGAATCAGACCATTTTTTGAAGGCTTAAGAGTCAAAGGGATTTGTGGTGATGAGGGTGGGGAATGCCTCCCATCACAGAATCATAACCGCATATGCCTTCAATTTGAACTTTAGACACTGCTGTTCTTAAAGGCCCCTCAACTATCCTCGACTATAGAAACTTCTCCCGGGCTGTTTTCCTCGTTGGGGACCTCCCTCTACATGATGCAGGACCAGCCCTCTTCACTTCTCTTCCTTCTTCTCCAACCAGCCTTCAAGTTCTCACAATCTCTTGGCATTTTTCACACACAGCAGTTCTTCTCTGTACTCCTTACCTCAAACCTTCTGAAGCCTACTTTTTAACGTCATTAAGGTGCTTCAAAAATAGAGGGCCATCTATTTTTCCCCATTTCCTAGCTCCAACCCCAAACACAGCAGAAGCTGTGACATCGGGCTTTGTAGGATCACATTCCTAGAAGTGGCTCCCTTACTCTTCAGTGTCTTTACAGAGAAGGAACCAGTATAAAGACTCATTCTTCCCATTATATGAATTATGCCACCTCCTCCTGTTATCTCCCTTAAGAAGAACCAAAGACAATTCATTTTTTGTTTTAAATAGTAATGTTTCCCTTCCCACTACAGGAAGTAATACCTGCTCTCCAATGGAAATGGAGGATGACACATGTGGATAAGCATATGCAAACTGCCAGGCCTGTATTAAGTATGGAGGCATTGTGGTTGCTCTGATTTTGACTGGTATTATTTCCTCTCCTTTTGGGAATAGTGATCTTTTAAAAAATAAATCATTTTATCATGCTATCCTCTGCTTTAAACTCTCCAATAGACTCTCATTGCACTCAGATATAATCTAGGGCCTACAGGCCCTACTTTCTAGCCCTTTCATACTTCTCTAACCTCATCACCCTTCAATCCCCTTCTTGTTTACGCTGTCACACTCCAGCCATACGGGCCTTCCTTCACTGCTCGCATTCCAGACATATGTATTGAGCATCTACTATGTGCCAGGTAATGTTTTAGACACTTGAGGTACATCAGTGAACAAAACAGAAAACACTTCCTCACACAAAATATACTGTAGCTGCTGTTTCCTCTTCCTAGTACGTTTACCCCAGAGTTTCGCAAGGTCCGGCTTCTCTTCATCCTTTAAGTCTTGGCTCAAACATTACCTCCTCCAAGAAGACTTCCCCAACCACACTTTCTGGAGTAGTATCCACTCCCCTGGCCACTATGTATTTCACCATCCTTCTTTTTTTTTTTTTTTTTTTTTTTTTTTTTTTTTTTTTTTTAAATTTAATTAATTAATTTATTTTTGGCTGTGTTGGGTCTTCGTTTCTTTTTTTTTTTTTTTTTCACACACACACACACACTGTATTTTATTTTTACAAGAGATAAATCGACTGACACCAAGCATTGTACATGGATGACCACAACAAAAGCAACAATGATTGCAATTACCAAACATGAAACACACTCATACTATGTCATAGTATTGACATTCAGTCCAGTAATCCTCCACTGTAACAGCTCCTTTACTTTGCAGTGAAAATTGATTTGTATATTCTTTGCCTCTGAGTCCTTGTGGAATTTTTTTTTTTTTTTTTTAAATTCAGACAGAAAGTCACAAAAATTATACTCATCCTCATCAGTTCACTCAGTCCCATGTAATTAATTTTTTTTTTTCATCTTGATCTTTTGTTAGCACTTTTATGAGTTCATCAGTTTTTCATTAGAGTTCTGAAAATGCTTATTCATTCAGTTCAGCAGTACAGTCCGTTACCAGAAAGAGAAAAACAAATATCGTATATTAATGCATGTATGCGGAACCTAGAAAAATGGTACAGATGAGCCAGTTTGCAGGGCAGAAGTTGAGACACAGATGTAGAGAATGGACATATGGACACCAAGGGGGGAAAACTGCGGTGGGGTGGGGATGGTGGTGTGCTGAATTGGGCGATTGGGATTGACATGTATACACTGATTTATATAAAACTGATGCCTAATAAGAACCTGCAGTATAAAAAAACAAACAAAACAACTAATACTAAACTTTCATTGGGTTATTTGTATGGAAACATGTTAATATAAATGTTTCAGACATTACATGAAATTTCTAAAAATCTTATATTTGTATTTGTATGGAAATATGTATGGAAATATGTTAATATAAATGTTTCAGACATTACATGAAATTTCTAAAAATCATATTTGTATTTGTATGGAAATATGTATGGAAATATGTTAATATAAATGTTTCAGACATTACATGAAATTTCTAAAATCTTATATTTGTACCATCCTTCTTTGATCGCAGTTGTACTTACTATTTTTCAATATTATCCTGTCCATTTATTTATCTATTTAATTTTAAAATTTTACTTATTAATCATCTGTCTTTCCCAGTTAGAATGTAAGCTCCATGAAGGCAGGGACTTAGTCTTTTATGTTCCTCATTAAATCCTTTGCACATATAACAGTGCCTGTCATGTTGTAAACACTCAATAAACTGGATACACTGAATGCGTGAATAATGGATGAATGAATGAATGAAAGAAATTACATCTGCTTTTGCTTGAAGTCATTTTCCTTGCTCCGTGTGGTCCTTGTTGTCAAGAATGGTGTGTCCCCTGCCATCCCTGGGTAAAGGTGGACATGTGACCAATTTGGGTCAATTATGGACTTGCATTCTTTGGATACAGTGATTAGTCCAAGGATTGGGCACAGGGTCCAAGCCAGGCCAATCAGTATAGCTCTCCAGATCTTTCAAAATAGGACGTTAAGAGGGGTATCCCTTTCTTCTCAGCTCACAAGCTTTAAGGATTTATATATAGGGCTACTGGTGGCCACCATCTTCCTTTGACATAGAGTCTGTCGAGGGTAGACCAGAATGAGATTAAAATTTAAGGTGAAACTGGACCAAGAGATGGAGCTAGAGAGAATGCCTTGATAACATTAGTTAAGCCTCTGCTCCCAGTCTTGCTTAAAAAGCCTAGTATCCCAATTCTGTGAGTCACTAAGTTTCTATTTTTTACTTAAGCCAGTTTAGAGTTGGGTTTTTGTACTGTGTGATTGAAAGAGTCCTGACTATGAGTTGGTGCTTACACAGTAATTTCTAAGGCCTCCGCTTCTGTTTTCCAAATGACAATAAAGCACCACCAAGCAACAGCGATGGCATTTGCCCCTGTCGTCCTAGAGGGCTACTTAAAACCTGAGCTTGAGAGAGGGCTGCTACAAGTCTACTCCCCTGCTTCAGAGAAGCTGCATACTGCTTGAGAGGTCACACTAGCTTTTCCCTTCCTCTTACTACTCAGTAAGCAACAAGGAGCAAGGTTTATGTTAAGTGGAGGGTGACTTTGTCTCCCACCCCATACCTCCCCTGAAGAGCATCCTCTGCCCCAGGTCTGGCCATCAATAGCACTGGGAATGGCTGTGATCCTCTCTCCATTTTCCCCCAACCCCACTCCCCTTTCCTAATGGCCAGAGCCCAGATGAGAGGCAAACCAAGATCCTATGCCTAAACACAGAATGGTGGCTGACTTATTCATTCTACTCCTCTATGAAAGGACAAAAGCAATGACATCAATGGGTTGATTGTGCTTGGGTGGTTGTAAAACAGTACCTTTCCTGCCAAGGCCAGAGCCTGCAATTCACACTGGCTTTAAATCTCATCAGAAAACCCAAGGCAAAAGGCAGCAAAAATCAAACAGAGGCAAGGCCCTTATCTCACTATGCTTAGCGCCTGACAGGGCCACTTGATTTTCAGTCTAATTCTCCTTAAACATATTTATAACCTAGCAGGGATCTGTTCCTTTCCTTGAAACCTCGCAGCTTGAGAACAGCATCTCCCTCCAAAGAGCTCTCACCTCTCCCTGTCCATTCCTTTAAGTGCTACAATTAAAGAGTTCATCAGAAAAAAAGGCCTCCTCACATTCCTACTCAGGAACTTTCTTTCAGTTGCCAAGACCTAGAGGCAAGAAAACACTGTACTGAAGGAGCTTCTAGAGTCTACCACATTCTCTGAACCACACAGCGAAAAGAGAAGACATAGAACCATATTTGCCCTGACATGTGACAAGGGGAGAAGTATACTATTTCTTGGATATACTCTGTACAGAGACCAATATATGTACAGTATGTACAGTATTTAATATTAATAATACTAATAGCTAACTGTAGTGGGTGGAATGGTGGCCCCCAGAAAGATATGTCCATGTCCTGGAACCCCTAAATATGACTTCATTTGGAAAAGGGGTTTTTGTAGATGTAATTAAGTTAAGGATCTCCAGATGAGATTATCCTGGATTACCCAAGGGAGCCCTAAATCCAGTGACAAGTGTCTTAATAGAGTAAAGCAGAGAGATTAGACCCACAGAGGAAAAGGCCATGTGGAAATGAGACAGAGACTGGAATGATGCAGCTCTAAATCAAGAAAAGCCTGGGCTCCGAGAAGCTGAAGTGGCAAGGAAGGATTCTCCCCCTAGAGTCTTCAGAGGGAACACAGTCCTGCTGACACGTGACTCTGAACTTCTGACTCCCAGAACTGAGAATAAATTTCTGTTATTTTAAGCTATCCAGTTGGTTGTAAGTTGTTATGGCAGCCCTAGGAACGGAATGCACTGGCCCACATTGCGCTTACCCTGTGCCTACACCTGTGCTAGGTGCTTTGCCTTCATTTTCTCCTTTATTCATGGCAAATCCTCCTTACATGGGAGGTATTGTTCTTCCCCCTAAACAATGCCTTGCCCAAAGGTTTTAAATGCCTTGCCCAAAGTCCCCTGAGGAAAGGTGGAGCCTTAACTCAAATTCAGATCTACCTAACTCTGAAGCCCATGCTCTTTCCACCATGCCTCTATTTCTGTATTTAATAAAGTGTTTGTTTTCAAATTATTAAAGAATAGGGTCTGATCCCGATGCCCAGTTTCTAGAATATTTGACACCCAGAGCACTTCATTTTTTAACACCTCCTCCTCT
The DNA here is from genome assembly GCF_028023285.1 of Balaenoptera ricei. Taxonomy (NCBI): domain Eukaryota; kingdom Metazoa; phylum Chordata; class Mammalia; order Artiodactyla; family Balaenopteridae; genus Balaenoptera; species Balaenoptera ricei. The sequence continues at coordinate 166,327,282 of NC_082640.1, forward strand.
CATATATGACACAATTATCTTCAGTAATAGTCATGAAATGAGAGTATTTCATTTACAGACTAAAATTTGCATTAACCAAACAAAAGGATTGCACTTCAGAGTTTATACTGTTTTATATTTAAGCATAAATAAAATTCCCAGTGGTCACAACGAAGGACATAATTAAATACCTAAATTTTGTTTCTTCCCTTACAATTATTGTGCTCCAACTGTTTCTTCCTAATCTACTGTTTAAAGACAGAATTATACACTACCACAAGAGTTGGACTCATGAGCTTAGCCTTAAATAAGTGTGAAGAATTCTGAACCCAGGGGAATTTATTCTTGAAACCAACGAATATGACTGTACCCCAAGTGTCAGGGTCTGACTGTATAACTGGCAGTTGTCCAAATTAACTTCCACACTGATTACAATGTTTATTAAAAAATATGTATACTTTAAAAAATTGTGGTTAAAAACATAATATAAAATTTAACCATCTTAACCATTTTTTAAGCATACAGTTCAGTAGTGTTAAGCATATTCACATTGTTGTGCAACTAATCTCCAGAACTTTTTCATCTTGCAAAAATGAAACTTTCTACCCATTAAATAACTCATTTCCCCCTTCCCCCAGCCTCTGGCAACCACCATTCTACTTTATGTTATTATGAATCAGACTACTTTAGATACCTCCTATCAGTGGAATCATATGGTATTTGTATTTTTGTAATTGTCTTATTTCACTCATGTGAAATGTAGAAAAATGGCTTTTAAAAGATATGTAATGCAAGTGAAGCTAACAAATATATTATTATTAAAACTCAACACTGGGCTTCCCTGGTGGCACGGTGGTTCAGAGTCTGCCTGCCGATGCAGGGGACACGGGTTCGAGCCCTGGTCTGGGAAGATCCCACATGCCGCGGAGAGGCTGGGCCCGTGAGCCACAACTACTGAGCCTGCGCGTCTGGAGCCTCAACTCCGCAGCAAGAGAGGCCGCGATAGTGAGAGGCCCGCGCACCGCGATGAAGAGTGGCCCCCGCTTGCCGCAACTAGAGAAAGCCCTCACACAGGAACAAGGACCCAACGCAGCCAAAAATAAATAAATAAATAAATAAAAGCCAGAAAACCTCTAAAAAAAAAAAAGAATCCGCCTGCCAATGCAGGGGACACGGTTTCGAGCCCTGGTCCGGGAAGAAAAAAAAACTCAACACTAACTGCTGTATTTAGGCCAATTAGAACTTACACTAAAAAATTATTTCTTGCAGGGAGTGGTAATAATAAAAGCACGCCGAATTTAATCAGCTTTATTATCATGTCTAAATTCTCTGCAAACAGTTCGCTCCCTTCTTGCCTGTTCCTGGGACAGATTTCCCCCTGCCTTGGGGATACCATTGCTGCAAAATGTGCCTAGGAGGGCCACGGGCGACAGCTTTCCCCGGAGGCAGGCCAGGCTGGGCAACAAGAGTTGCTGCCCATGCTCACGTACTTAAATTAAAAACTGAAAGTAGGGCTTTTCAGGGACCACAGGGCATCAGCCTCTGGGTTTCTATATTCCTGCTGAGCCCTACAATGAAACCTTCAAAAGCTGTAGGAACCATTTTGATTACATTAGGGAGCTTACTTGGGAATAAACCTCCAGAAGAGAAGTGGTGTGAGCTCAGTGTAGACAACCCTCCCTTCGGGTAAACAAAAATTTTTTTTCCTGAAAACACGTTCTTTTCCTTTAACTCATTTAACCTGATCCTATTAGTAGAGGGGAAAAGCCATAACTAACCACTTTGCTGATCCTCAAGTGAGCACAGAACCACTCTCCAGAGTGGCTTTGCCACTGTGGCCCCAGGTGGTGTATTTATTTGTCTCCCTGTCTTTTCAGTGTCTTTTTAGAGTGGTGAATGCAAACGGTGAAGAGTCAACGAGTGTTCCCAGAGTGCCTCCCCTGAACAAAAACAGGAGACCAGGCTGCTGTAAGGCTGCAGCCCCTTGTCCACAGGTTTAGCTAAGGTGAAAACCATTTGTTCCTGCAAACTGAGGAGATGGAGAGACCTAACTCATCCTCGAGCTACAATCTTGGCCTCACTCTGCAACAAGCCTAAGCTTCACTATCATCATTTCACTATGTGATCTTAGGCAAATTACTTGACCTCCATAAAAATAACCACCCTCAGGGCTATTGTGAGAATTAAAAGAGCAGCCAAAGCTTGTGGCACTCAAGAAAGATTCACTCCTAGTCTCTTTCCTTCATCGAAACCTGTATTCCCAAACTTTTCTTTCTGCTCCACTAAGAGCTGTGTCTATAAAATCTTTCAGTGTGCTTCTCCTGTCATCTTTGATGCCCTTCTTATTTGGGAACAAGAACTCCCCACATAAGGTCCCTTGACTGTGGGAGGTAAAACTCTAGGGGGAGGCTCCAGAATATATAGGGCATGTCAAAAAGAGGGTTTAAGAAAGAACATGAAAATAACATTAAGTACACATCACACACAAACTCCTAACGTAGAACACATAAACTAAAAAGTGCCATCTCAGGATAGGGCACAGGGTCCTGATGTATGTTCATACCAAGAAAAGAGAGGAAGTTTTAGAGTGGGGGGCCCGGTGCAGGCAGACTTGTGCTAGAACAGGTTTAGGGAGATGTCAATGACTATGGAACCTCTGTGCTCCTTGTTTCCTACAAATGGGCCTCCAGTGGCCTCATCCAGGCAAGCCCCAGCCTCCAGAGAGCAGCGATACTAGCGACGAGGCATCTTGACCTGACTCTGCCGACCCTCCTGACCACTCACTCTACCAAGACTGTATTGGGTTGGATTTTGGGTCTAGCTATCACGGTGCATGTAGTAAGTATTCAATAAATAATGACACAGCTATAAATAAGGAGCTAAAATGTAACTGAAACTCTTTTATGCTCAAGTATAATCAGCCAGCCAACCACAATTGTAACTGTTAAACAGTAAATAATGTTAACAATAATAATGTAAATACATTGCTGTTTTGTGTATCCAGTGAAGGTTATAGGATATTGAATGCCTAATGGGAGGAAGGCGTTAATATGAAGGCAGAAGACTCCCTGCAAGGGAAGGAAGGTGATTCTTAAGACATGCCTCTGTTTCCAGTTTTGCTGAATCAAACCTTGTTACCCAAGCTTACCAAGAGACAAATGTGGAAGTGTCTGAACACTGGATAGATGTGTAACTGAACAGGAACCTTGCTGCTGAACCATGCAAAGGACACTGCTTTGCATGATTAAGAAAGCTTTTCATGCTAACTCATTGCTCAGTGTGGCTCATTCCCAAGTGAACTGAGCTATACTGTCAGGGCTCTTGGTTGTGAACAATAAAAGCAAAATCTGATTAATTTAAGCAGAAAAAGAATTGATTAGAAGAATAGAGTAGTTTGCAGAATCAACAGGAAGGCTGAAAAACCAGGCTCAGTGAGCAATCAAGCAAAGGAGGCAAAGCCACAGCCCTGCCCCAGCAAAAGTGTGCTTAGGAGGCTGCCACAGGTACCCTTGCCCCAGACAGTCACTGTCGCACCACTGGACCTAAACATATATAGGACCTCTGTCTGGTCCTGAAACTTTGTTTCAAGCCCTCAAGATTCAAAGTCCTCTGATTTTAAAACTTACTACAAAGCTACAGTAATTAAAACAATGTGGCACTAATATAAAAGCAAACACATAGACTAAAGGAATTGAGAGCCTAGAAATAAACCCTCACAAATATAGCCAAATTATTTTGACTAGGGTGCTAAGACCATTCAATGGGGAAAGGACAGTCTTTTCAACAAATGGTGCTGAGAAAACTTGATATCCACGTGTAAAAGAATGAAATTGGACCTGTATCTAACACCAAATGCAAAAATTAACTCAAAATGAATTAAATACCTAAATCTAAGGCCTAAAACTATAAAATTCTTAGAAGAAAACATATGGCAAAAGCTTCACAACACTGGATTTGGAAATAATTTCTTGGATATGACACCAAAGGCACAGGCAACAAAATTTTAAAAATAGATAAACTGGACTTCATGAAAATTAAAAAATTCTGTGCATCAAAAAACAATATCAACAGAGTAAAAAGTCAATGCACAGAATGGGAGAAAATATTTGCAAATCACATATGATAAGAGATTAATATCTAGAATATATAGAGAACTCCTAAAACTCAGCAACAGAAAACACAAACCACCCATCTCAGAAATGGGCAAAGGACTTGAATAGACATTTCTCCAAAGAAGATATACAGATGGCCAATAAGCACATGAAGCTCAACAACACTAATCATTGGGGAAATATGAAATCAAAACTATGAGATACTACCTCACACCCATGAGGATAACTACTATAAAATTTTTTTTAGAAAAACAAGTGTTGGTGAGAATGTGGAGAAATTAGAACCCTGTGCACCGTTGGTAAGAATGTAAAATGGGACAGCTGCTGTGGAAAACAGTGTGGCAGTTACTCAAAAAATTAAACATAGAACTATCATATGATGCAACAATTCCACTTCTGGATATGTACCTGAAAGAATTCAAAGCAGGATCTCGAAGAGATATTCACAGAAGCATTATTGACAATAACTAAAATGTGGAAGCACCCCAAGTGTCCATCACTTGATATGTGGATGAGCAAAATGTAGTATACACACACACATACACACACACACACGGAATATTATTCAGCCTTAAAAAAGAAAGAAATTCTGACACATATTACAACATGGATGAACTTTGAGAACATTATGTAAGTGAAATAAGCCAGCCACAAAAAGATTAATACTATATGATTCCACTTATATGAGGTACTTAGAGCAGTCAAATTCATGGAGACAGACAGTAGAACCATGATTAGGGGCTGGGAGTAAGGGGGAACAGGAATTTATTGTTTAATGGTTACAGAGTTTCAGTTTCACAAGATGAAAAGAGTTATGGAGATGGACAGTGGTGATGGTTGCATAACATTATAAATGTATTCAATACAACTGAACTTTACATTTAAAGATGGTTAAGATGATAAATTTTATGTTACCAGTGTTTTACCACAATTTAAAACACTGGGAGGAAAAACACAACAAAGTCCTTAGTGTAAGCATGAGACTGGCTCCCTTGAGATTTTGGCCCTGTTTCTGGGTGCAGAGGGAGATGAGTGATTGCCTGCCCCATTCTACTTCTGTAAAAAGAGGTATAGCCCTGCCCTCCATCCTGCTTGGCCTGAAGCAAAATCTGCACGGTGTTCTGGGAAGCCTAAACAACAAAGGTCCCTCCTTTATCCTATTGAAATTAAACAGCCTTAAAAAGCCTTTATTCTCATCATCTCTTGAAACTAACCTGGGTGGAATTCTTCGTTTTCCTGTCTGTACTTGCTCTGCCCAGCTTTTCCAAGCTAACCTACGGCATCCATAGTGTGGAAGATCTGTCAACATTGCAGAAAAGTCAGTGTGCCTTTTTCAAAATGAAGAAGACAGATCCTTGACTTTCTTCATAATAACCAGCACAGCACTTTTATTTACTCACTCGTTCATTTAACAAATATGTACTTTTAATGTCTGGCACAGAGTTCAGTCCTGGAAATACGGTTGACATATTCACAGCCCTAACGGAATGTATAGTCCAGTGACCCAATCTTCAGCCCCTAAGGAATGCCATAGAATACTCTTCTCTTGAGGCTTTTAATAAATGCCCACATTCTCATCAATTTCATGGCCTCCAAAGTCTATGCCTAAGAAAACAAAAATGGCCCAGATAACCCCTCAAGTTACCCTTATCCTATGGGATGTGTAAAATTTTCAGATTTTGAGCTTTTTCATATTTTAGAGCTCTCATAAAGAGATGATTATTGAGGAATGGAAATTATGCCTTTAAACCAAGCTCCCTTAAAACAACAAAACAGCCAGCTGTACCCTGTTTCTCTAATTACAATCAGGAGTATTTCACACAAGGAGGTACAAGACTAAGCCCACAGAGACACTCTGGCAGTCCCCAGGTATTCCCTCCCACCCCATAGTCTGCCTTGTTGTAGAATACAATTGACATTTTTTTAAACATCTTTATTGGAGTATAATTGCTTTACAATGGTGTGTTAGTTTCTGCTGTATAACAAAGTGAATCAGCTGTATGTATACATATACCCCCATATCCCCTCCTTCTTGCGTCTCCCTCCCACCCTCCCTACCCCATCCCTCTAGGTGGTCACAAAGCACCGAGCTGATCTCCCTGTGCTATGCAGCTGCTTCCCACTAGCCATCTATTTTACATTTGGTAGTGTATATATGTCAATGCTACTCTCTCACTTTGTCCCAGCTTACCTTTCCCCCTCCCCATGTCCTCAAGTCCATTCTCTAGGTCTGCGTCTTTATTCCTCTCCTGCCCCTAGGTTCATCAGAACCATTTTTTTTTAGATTCCATACATATGTGTTAGCATACAGCAGTTGTTTTTCTCTTTCTGACTTACTTCACTCTGTAGATGGACCTAGAGTCTGTCATACGATTGCCTTTTATTTTGAAAAGGCAACAAGGCTTACAGCAGCCTCTCACGGATAAGTCCCGGAGAAAACAGAATGGTCTAGGAGGGTAACTACTTGACCTCAAATTGAATGGGATATTTTCACAAATCATTTTGCATCTGTTCTTAAAACCAACATGTGACAGGCTGTCACATGGGATCAGAGATTCATTGCCAAAAACACAAGCAGTTAGTACAAATATGTAAAGTAGGCCAGGTGCAAGAACAGGAGAATTGCCATCCTTCCGTCTCAACTGTACATTAAAAAACCACCATTGTATATTATTAAAACAAGTTCAAGGAAACTTGGCCATGGGACATCACTGCCTGTAGGCTGCATGCCTCAAGGAATCTACCTAGGTTTCAGGTAGACCTTCTGGCTATACCTTTTATTAGTTGCACAATGTTGGCTAATTTGCATTGCTTTTTTTGGGTTTTTAAAGTCCTCAACTGTAGAGTATGAAGATCAAACCAAAAGAAGCTTAAGACCCTTTTGCTACTATAATGAAATATTTTCAGGGAATTCCCTGGCGGTCCAGTGGTTAGGACTCAGTGCTTTCACTGCTGGGGCCCGGGTTTGATCCCTGGTCAAGGAACTAAGATCCTGCAAGCTGTGCCACATGGCCAAAAAAAATTCAGACCTAATATGTGCCCTACACTTTACATACACTATATCTTACAAAAAAGGATGCAAGATAACCATTATCATAATGGTTTTACTATAGATTTTATAGATGAGGGATCTGAGGCTCAGAGAGTAGTACACCTGGCACTCAACCCCAGGTCAGCCTGGTTCCAAAGCCTGAGCTGTTTCACCCTATATATTTTCCACTGTGTGTCCAGGAGCTATGCTCATAGGCCCCTCTGAGTATAGGGAAACAAGAGTTTCCCAAGCTAAACACAGTCTCACAACCTAGGCCTAAAACAAGCCAGCAAATCATCAGGGAAAAATGCAGAAAATTGTATACAATTAAAAGGCAGACAGGTGAGAAGAAATAAAGAAAAAGAATGGTAAACAGAAAATACAAAATCACTATTTATGATAACAGTAAATGGAATAAATTACCTACCAAAATGCTTAGTTATAAGAAGTCATGAAGGGGCTTCCCTGGTGGTGCAGTGGTTAAGAATCCGCCTGCCAATGCAGGGGACACGGGTTTGTGCCCTGGTCCGGGAAGATCCCACATGCCGCGGAGCAACTAAGCCCATGTGCCACAACTACTGAGCCTGTGCTCTAGAGCCCGCGAGCCACAACTACTGAGCCTGCAAGCCACAACTACTGAAGCCCGCGTGCCTAGAGCCCGTGCTCTGCAACAGAGAAGCCACTGCAATGAGAAGCCCGCGCACCGCAACAAAGAGTAGCCCCCCACTCGCTGCAACTAGAGAAAGCCAACGCACAGCAACGAAGACCCAACAAAGCCAAAAATAAATAAATAAAATAAATAAATTTATAAAATAAAAAAAAAAAAGAATCTGCCTGCCAATGCAGGGGACATGGGTTCAAGTCCCGGTCTGGGAAGATCCCACATGCTGTGAAGCAACTAAGCCCATGCACCACAACTACTGAGCCTGTGCTCTAGAGCCTGCGTGCCACAACTACTGAGCCTGTGTGCCATAACTACTGAAGCCCGTGTGCCTAGAGCCTATGCTCTGCAACAGAGAAGCCACTGCAATGAGAAGCCCATGCACCGCAATGAAGAGTAGCCCCTGCTCACCGCAACTAGAGAAAGCCTGTGCGCAGCAACAAAGACCCAATGCAGCCAAAAATAAAATAAAAAAATTTATTAAAAAAAAAGAAAAAGAAGTCATGAAGGATGCTGTTTCTTTCCATCTTCTGCTCTGCCTCCCTGTATCATCTTTATTTTAAGCTCAGTTCTTCTCAAGGTCATAGGACGGCTGCTAATGCAATTGGAGCTAATGCCTCCTCATCCAAATCTGACAGGAGAGAGTCTGAGCATTTCAAGCAAGAATCCTGAACCCCTGAATCAATGACCATGGCCAGAAAAGAACGGCTTGAGCTAACCAGGACCTCATCTTTATTAAAATACTATCCTCTTTGACTTGTAAAACACCAACCTCTCCCCTTTCTTCCTACTTAACTGGGCTTGCTTCCTACTTAACTGGGCTTGCTTCCTCATTGTCCCTTACTGACTCCCAGGACCAGCTTCGAAGGTATGTGACAAATGCAGTCACAAAGGGCTCCACTGTCACCTTCTTGAAATTCTTAATACATTTTGAACAATGGGCCTTGCATTTTCATTTTGTATTAGGTTCTACAAATTATGCAGCCATTCCTGTTAAGTAATCCTTTTCCCAATATCTGTCTTGGGAGTGCCTTTAGGGTTGGTCCTGGACCCCCCCTCTCTTTTTACATTCTTGCTTAGGTGAATCATTTCTATAGCTTTAAATCCTCTCAATATGATAATAAATACCAATGGTCTTATTCAGCTCAGACATCCCCGCTGAGCTCCATCTGCTTATATCCATCTTGCCTTCTTGATACTTCAACCTGAATGTCTAACGGGTACCACAAACTTAATATATCAAATATGGATCTTTTTATTTCTCCCCCAAATATCTGTCCTCTCCCATACTCACTACACTTGAGCCTCTTAGATAACTTTTGTACCTTGTAGATACCATCCCCCTGTCCTGACTTGAAGCACTTGTGTTTCTTGTTCCCTCTGTCCACCAGAAAGCTGTTACCATTTTGCACTCCCGCAAGCAATGCATCATAAGGTCCATTTATCCACACCCTGACCATGACAGGGTATTTTTTTCTGGTCACTGGGTAGATGGAAAAATGATTTATTATTATTGTCTTATTTTGTATGCCTTCAATATTAAAAGGGTCAATTGACATTTGCTTTTCTTCTTAGATGAACTGACTTGTTATATATATGTATTTTCCCTAATGGAGTATTTTATTAATTTTTAAGAGCCCATTAAATTAAAAATATCAATTGTCTTAATAAAAAATGAGTTAGAGCAAACCTGGGATGAGGAAGGACAAATCAAGAGATGTCAATGTAAGACAAAGCATGGTAGAAGCAAAAGGAATGTTCTTGACAATGGGAATATAAAGATCTAAAGGGAGAATGTTGCAGGCATAGGGGAAAATCAGGTGTAAATGCCTTGCTTAGGAACTGAACTTTGTGTTTGTGTTACTAGGTAGGTCCCCCTATGTAGTTGCCACCTGTGCATCAAGACTGTGAATCACTTCCACATGAACATATATTAAGAAATGGGCTTTAGTGAGACAAATCTACAAAGTCAGGGTCAGCAAGAGAAGAACGAGCAGGGGCCCACATCCTGTCACTGAGAGGCAGGCCAAGGCCAGGGGCTCTGATAGACACAGGTGAGAGCCAGTTGAGGGAAGCGGCCCCAGGTTCTCCCTTCATAGGAAAGGCCAAGTGTAACCTTTGTCAGACTAGTTGATGCAAGTCTGGTTTTGAGGTGACTCAGACTAGGTACGACTGAAAAAAAGAAGGGAATTAGGAACAACTTGTGGGTTTTGTTTTGAACACCTGGTAGGCAGTGGAGCTATTTCCTAATATTGGTGAAGACTAGGTTAGATGATACTGAGCTTCAAATCCCAGTGACTGGGAGAACAGTAGTCACTGATACACACAAGGTTTGGGAATGGGGAAATAGAAATTGGAATGAATTCCATTTCTGTCACATTGTGTTTAAGAAAGCAGGCTATTCCAGAAGTGATCAGGAGGTAACTGGTATCATTTCAACTCAACAACCTTCAGAAAGATGAAGTTTGAAGATAAGATCCAGAACATTCTTGATTCAAGAACACAAAATTCATTTCCAATGTGAAGACCACAATTACAAGTAAGCTTCCAGAACTATCTCCATTGGCAAGCTCAATGCTCGCTATAATTGCTAGTTTTAAGTCCTTTGATCTCTCACTTTAATCTGCAGAAGCATCAATACAGTGAACGTGTTTCTATTAAGATAGGAAGATAAGGAAAACTCACAAAAGTAACCTAGCCAGTCTAAGATCTTTTCTGTGACCATTATGCCTTACTAAAACATATGGATATATACACATGTGCCAAGGACTGTGCTAAATGCAATGTATGCATCATGTCGTTATCTTATCTTCACAACAACTCTATGAGGTAGTAGGTTTGGTAACATGCTGAAGCTCACACTGCTGTCAATCCAATCCACACTGGGATTAGAACCCAGACAATCCAACCTCACTGCTTTTAAAGGCAGCAACTATCTTAACTCACCTCTGGCTCATCCAATAATACTGATCATAATTCCTGGCCTATGGGAGATCACCAAAGAGTTGAATAAGTGAGTTAATATGTGCTCTGTGCTCGATTCCCTTTCAAACTAAGAAAATTTGTATTTCAGAACAGAAACAAAAGTAACCAATTATTTATATATGCATCTTATTCCTTGGCTGCGAAGTAGGAGCATTGACACAAAGGTCATTTGCCTCCAGAAATAGGATTGCCAACAATCACTAGGAGAGGGGTTCAGGTCAGACTCAGAGTGATGTAATCATAGTTTCAATGTCTTTCAATAACAATAATATTTCATTATCATTTTCTCCATAAATGAAATGAGCAGAATCCACTGATATTTAGGAAAATCATACAATTTTTAAAATGTTGTATTGCTACTACAGTTTTAGCTTTGGGAAAATTCAACCTATTTTAGACATATAGTTCAAGAAATGTTTACTTTAGGGGAAAAAAGGCTTAAAGCCTTCTGGTGTGTTTCATTATTCCTGTCCATACCCATCATTCCCTTTTCTTCCCTCAGGCACTTTCTGCTACAGACAGATGCACTGCTTCACTAACTCAGCCTCCCAAGCTTAATTTGCTTGGCTGTATCCAAATCTTTCACTGCCCCTCCTTAAATCAGACCACATTCTCTTTTGCTATTTTTGACCATTTAAAAACATTTTTTCCACTCCACAGGTCATTTTAAATTATATAATTATGAAATTAAGTAAATAATTGGGATACCTGAGTGCTTACCATGTACAATGAAAATCTTTACATGTATTATCTTAATTAACCCTCAAAATCATATTGTTGTCATTTTACATATGGAGAAATGAGGCCAAAAAGGTTAAGATCATCAATGTAGGAGCTTGAATTAAACTGCAAAAATACAAGATTTGCTGGCAATAAACAAAATATCTTTATTATGATTGTTTTAATGGTTAAAATGTGCATGTTTCCTAGATAAAGTAGTCCGTAATAGGATTAAAAAATTACAAAAAAGCAAGCTTCTTAATGATTCATTTGAATTAACTATAAATTAAAATACTTGCTAATTATTTAATACCTTCTAAAATAACACAAAATATATTCAATATGTAATACAAGCCTTAATAATCTGATTCTCCTTTTATGCAATTATTTACAAACTCTGAACTAAAAGAAAAATATATGGCTAAATGGTGGAATTAAAGAACAAGTATGTTCTCAAATAATTTTATCCTAAGTAATCTATTCTTTGGAGTAGAAATACTCAATACAGTATGTTAATTATATCAATTTTAGCTACACTTTGTTGGTACGAATTTAGCCCAATTTAAATTCCTGTGTGACTAGAAATTACAACTATTCTCTTTAAAAGCTACTAAGAATTTATAACAGTTTAATATTCAGACTGACAGCCCACCCTACTTATTTTAAAGGTACAGAATTTAATGATACCTTTTTTTGATAAATGGAACTTACTAACAATGTAAAGCATTCTCCTTTCTAAACTGTATAGTTTTATTCAGTTATCTATATAACAATGTTATAAACTAGTAAGCAAAGCAAGCAGCATTACTTTTTTTAAATAACATCTTTAATTAAAGTTTTTGCAAAGGTAAAATATTAAACTTAAAATAGGTCTTAGTACATCAAAATACTAAGTTCTCTAATTGTATTCCAAGATGGTCTTTAAAACATAATATCCCATATATCACAGAAGAGCAACCTTGATCTGCAATTGTACAGAATGAATTTTACAAACATAATAAATATATTTACGCCCTTACACATAACAGTATGTACAACAGCAGTTGACAATAGTAGCTCAGAACAGCAAAAAGGATTAGCCCCTCCCCCAAATTGTAGCCCTGATACATACTGGATGATTTAAGGAAACTTGACTTGAAATAGTAGCTACTAACTCAATGTAGTTCTTCCCTTAAGAGAGAAGAAAAAACAAGTTTATCTTGTTCCTCAAAATAAACAAAAATATCAAGTTTGGTGTGTTCTTCCTTAAACCATAAAAAAATGACAAAAAATAGACTAAGGCAGGCTTAAAAAGGGAATACAAACTTCAGAATAATTTCCATAGCATAATAGATTAAAATGCAAAACTATTTAACATAAACCCATGAGGAGATTTATAAAGCAACTATTTTTTAACCAATGAATTCAAAATCTGAAATAGCTGATTCAGACAGATAGGTGGGAAATAGACATATGAAATAAAATGAAAATGTACAAAGATGGATCAATAAAATATTACATTGCACGAAAGCTCAAAAAAGTTCAAGATGAAATAATCTGAAAATATAGGAATTTTCTCAAGTGGAAGAAAAAGCTAAGTTATAAAGGGGACTCCCAAGAAAATTATGTCTGATTTCCTATACAAGATGTATTTATCTTCTGAAAAGAATGGTGACGTTATTGCTATAAGATAATCAAAAATTACTCTTAGAAGGAGATAACCCTTTTCATTCCTCCATAAAAGCCAGAAAAAAAGAAAACCAAATCCTTGATTTTCATATAGCAAAAGAAAATCTTTATACAAAAGCTATTATATTTTTATGTTCTTGCTGTCTAAGCCAGTCTATTAGAGTATGCTCTTCAAGAACACATTTTAATCACTATACACACTGCTCAAATCTTGATGTATCCCTAAAAGAATAACATCAAGATGGCTTTGATTTTAAGAGAGGCAACAATATAAACGTGGTATTATGATGGCATTTAATAGAAAGAAATGTGAACATTTAAAAAAATATAAAAGCCCAATATAAAGATCCCCCTCATATAACAGACATTTTACTCTAGAAACTAATTGCACATTAAAGAGTTGTTTTAGCCAAATGTGGCGCTCACAGAATTTAAATGTGCTCTCAGCCATTCAAATGGTCTGATTATCCAAACGACCACCAAAAAACAGTACACACACTGAAAGGCACGCATTTCCACACTTTATCTAGTACTTTTGCGTAAATTTTCCTTAGCACTGTTGATTGTTTTTTAATAAAAGGTGCCATCACCATCTGTGCAAATCTAAACAAATCCTTTTCTGAAACCTTTACTTATTTCATAATACTAAGTCTGAACTATTTTCCCTCTTTGAATAAACATGTTATTTTCATTTCAAAATTCTGAAAGTGGGAATCCTTGCCTTTTCAAAGGAATGACAGAACCTAATGAAACGATCTGTTAAATAAAATGTTAAAAGCATGATTAAGAATTCAAGTACAATAAAAGATAAGCAAGTGGCATTCTTATAGCAAGCCACTATAATAAAACTAGAACATGCTATTTGATTAAAAAGGAACACGATGCAGTAATATATAAGAGCACAATTTGGTATGCAGTGTTGTTTGGACCAGCTTTCAGAATATTCACAGGTAAAAGAAAAGCACTTGCCAAGTATGTCATAATTAATATGCAATATACACAGGTGCAAATATAAATGGCTATTTCCTGCTTCAAAATAACCCTAATGAGTCACTCTGAAAGCAGTGGTTGTTCATGTTTGAGTATGTTATAAAAACAGGCCAGTATACAATTCTATTATGAATACGAATGTTTTCGTCTACATAGAGAGCCCAAAATATAAGCTGAATATCATACAGTAATCCAAGGTTCAGTAGCATAAGAACTACTAGATAGCGAAAGGGTTTTAATCAACACTGCAGCAATGCTAAACTTTTATAGGTAGTTCAGGTCATTGACTTCTTCACTGGGTAAATATAAACCTACTAGCAACTATACTCAAGGGCAAACAAACAACAGGACTTCTGTGATTTTACCCCCTCTCCCTTCTCTCCTCCCAGTCTCATTAATAAAAAAAAAAAAAAACCTGTGTGTGCTTGGAGCGTAGTGGGGTAAACAAATAAACCTCCAGAAAACTAAATTAATATAGTAAAAATTAAAACCGTATCACCAGTTACGGCATCTAAATAAAACCTAACTACTAGCATGCTAGAAACCACATTTATACCAAAGTTCAGAACATAAGTTAAAGGGACCAAGGTGGTATGTGGGGTGGGAAGCAGGCAAAAAAAAAAAAAAAAAAAAAAGAAAAAAGATTAGCCTTTTCAAGAAAGTTTAAAGATTTGTGTTAAGAAAGGAAAAACAATATATAATACCTCACAGTTTTTCTTTGCAATGTACTTTAAAGTGTTTCTATGTTACTTCTGGAAACACAAAGGCAAATAAAAGGAAGACAAAAATGGAAGACTTAAAAAAAAAAATTCAATATACAAGTAAGTTAAACACATGTGAATTTTGTCAAAATAAACCATGAAAAGAATTAGGTGTAAGAACAAAGGTGAAGACACAAGTTCCTACAGTTCTCCCAAGCAACTCGTTCACACTGAACATAGCACTGCCACATTGTTCTTTATAGCCCCTTAGAGAATACAGAGCTATGCATTCTTAATATACATATTACATTTCAATTATTTTTAATATACAAGTCAAATTTCTATGCTTTCTTCCCGATGTGCAAACTGGAGCCCATGTCTATATTATCAATGGCCTGGAAGGGCCACCAAATGAAAGAGAGGTAAATATGTATTTAGTGGCCCACCCTCCTCTAACCCCAAAATTTCTCCCTCAAATTACAAAGTTGCATTTTAAAAGTGTGTTCAGTTAGAATCATTTTAAAATTCTTTACTAGTAAACACAAAAAAACTTTTATAATTACTAAATTGTTTAATAAAAATCCAGGTCCTCACCACCTGCCCAATGCTTCAATCAATGCACAGAATGTTATCTAAATGTTTGTTTAGCTTAAAGACTAAACACATATATAAGCATACACTCTTCAGCCCAACAGGAAAAAAAATCTATCTATTCATATGTATATAATTTCAGCTAGATGGTACCTTTGTGCAATAACACTGTATTCCTGAGGAGCCACTTGGGGTTTCTTTTTAAGGTGGGGGAGGGGGGGGGGCTAAAAGAAACAAATACAATTTTTCTGTTAGGAAATTGAAGTTATTTTAATTCTGCTCAACTCAGATGAGACCCAAGTCTTTAAACTACATTTAATGAGTCTCAAAACCTAATTAAAATAAATACCCATTCCTGGGTAAATTTTGTCTCCAAACTGTGATCACTGTTTACTTCCTTTAACTCTTAAATAGATGTTTCATAAACCAGGGAAGGAAGAGGTATATATTACTGAAGGAGGACAGCAAGTAAAAATATTTAAGATCTATTATGAGAGTTCTAAATTGTTTCCTTATACAAGTGAATTAAACTTCAACACATATTCTTACCCTTTTGTAAAAAGCTCACACGCAATTTTTACCAAATATAACCATGTACAATAAGCAGTTTCGGTTCAATCTATCAAAAGGGAAGTTTCTTCAGTCCATTCCAACAAGTATCTTCTGACTGAACTCAAGTTGGAGGAAGGAATATAAACCAAGCTTTACATGCTAATTACCAGTGGCAGGTACCTGTATTTAAAATCGACAATTACGGTTTTCTTACACAAAATCCCAACCCTCGCCACCCCAACAACCCCAGGTGCTACAGTTCCATGGCTTGCCAGTTAGAAGTAGTGTCTGTGTTGTCAAGGTCTCTTTGTTCCAGTAGCTCTGCTTCTACTGCACTTCTCTGACATGCAGAAGTTAAGTTTTGGTTGGTATATGTCCCAAGTTTCAAACTGTCCACTTTAAATTTTTTTTTAAGTTTCTTTTGTTTTATTTGTAAAAGAAAAGAACCAACTCTTCACCATTCCGCATCTCCAATGGCTTTGGAAAATATATAATCTCTTCCATTAAGATTCATAATGCCATCCTTGAGATGAAATTTCCATTTGTTTTTACTTCTGTGAATCTAAATAAATAAGTAAAAAATGTATGAGATAAAATAAAAAGAGGAAACAAACAACAACAGAAAAACCATTCACACATCAAACTTGTATATTACTGCAATTGCAAACTGGTTTCTTTTTTAATTGAGATATAACTGACATGTAACATATTAGTTTCAGGTGTACAAAGACCATAAATAGTTACAAATTATTTTCCTGTGATGAGAACTTTTAAGATCTACTCTCTTTGTAACTTTCAAATATACAATGTTATTAACTGTAGTCACCATGCTGTACTATATCCTCCTGATTACTTATTTTATAACTTAAAGTTTGTATCTTTGACCACCTTCACCCATTTCACCTATCTCCAAACCCTCGTCTCTGGCAATCACCAGTCTGTTCTCTGTATCTATAAGTTCACTTTTTTTGTTTTAGATTCCACATATGAGATCACTGTCTGACACTTCACTTAGCATAATGCAAAGTCCATCCATGTTGTCATAAATGGCAAGACTGCCTTCTTCTTAAAGGCTGAATAATATTCAACTGTACATATACATACACCACAGCTTCTTTATCCATTCATCCACTGATGGACACCCAGATTGCTTCCATTCTTGGCTGCCGTAAATAATGCTATAATGAACAGGGGAGTGCACATATCTTTCAGCTAGTGTTTTTGTTTCCTTTTAATAAATACTCAGAACTGCTGGATTGTATGGTAGTTCTATTTTTAATTTTTAAAGGAAGGTTTATACTGTTTTCCATAGCAGCTACCCCAGTTTACATTCCCACCAATGGTACCACAGGGTTCCCTTTTCTCCACATCCTTTTTAACTCCTGTCTTTTTGGTAACAGCCATTTTAACAGGTGTGAAGTGATGTATCTCATTGTGGTTGACTTGCATTTCCCTGATGATTAGTGATGTTGAGCACCTTTTCATGTACCTGTTTGCCATTTGCATGTCTTCTTTGGAAAAATGTCTATTCAGTTCCTCTGCCCATTTTTAAACTGGGTTGTTTGTTTTGATGTTGAATTGTGTGAGTTCTTTGTATATTTTGGGTATCAACCCATTGTCAGATATATCCTTTGCAAATATCTTCTCCAATTCAGCAAGTGGCCTTTTTGTTTCGTTGATGGTTTCTTCTGATGTGCAAGAGCTTTTTCGTTTGATGTAGTCCCACTTGTCTATTTTTGCTTTTGTTGCCTTTGTTTTCTGTGTCAAATCAAAAAATCACCAATAAGACCAACGTCAAGGAGCTTATCATCTGTTTTCTTTCTTCTATGGCTTCGGGTCTTACATTCAAGTCTTTCAACCATTTTGCACTGATTATTTTGCATGATAAAAGATAGTAGTCCAGTTTCATTCTTTTGCATGTGGCTTCCCAGTTTTAGCCACACCATTTATTGAAGAGACTGTCCTTTCCCCATTTTATATTCTTCGCTCCTCTGTCATAAATTAATTGACCACACAGGAATGGGTTTATTTCTGGGCTCTCTTTTCTGTTCTATTGATCTATGTGTCTGTTTTTATGCCAATACCATACTGTTTTGATTACTATAGTTTTGTAATATAGTTTGAAATCAAGAAGCATGATGCCTTTGTTCTTTCTCTAGATTGCTATGGCTCTTCAGGGTCTTTTGTGGTTTGATACAAATTTTAGGACTGTTTGATCTTTCTGTGAAAAATGCCATTGAAATTTTGACAGAAACTGCACTGGATCTATAGATTGTTTTGGATATTATGGACAATTTAACAATATTAAGTCTTCCAATCCATGAGCAAGTAATATATTTCCATTTACTTGTGTATTTTTCAATCTCTTTCATCAATGTCTTACAGTTTTCAGTGTATAGGTCTTTCACCTCCTTGGTTATATTTATCCCTAGATATTTTTTTCTTTTTGATGCAGTTGTAAATGGGATTGTTTTCTTAATTTCTCTTTCTGATAGTTCATTATTAGTGTATAGAAACTCAACAGATTTTTGTATCCTGCAATTGACTGAATTCATTTATTAGTTCTAACAGTTTTTTGGTGGAGTCTTTAGCATTTTCTATGTAATATCATGTCACCTGCACATAGTGACAGTTTCACTTCTTCCTTTCTGATTTGGATGTCTTTTATTTCTTTTTCTTGCCTAACTGCTCTGACTAGGACTTCCCATATCATGTTGAAGAAAAATGGCAGGAGTGAGCATGCTTGTCTTATTCCTAATCTTAGAGGAAAAGCTCTCAGCCTTTCACTGATGAGTATGTTACCTGTGGGATTTTCATATATGTCCTTTATTAAGCTGAGGTACATTCCCTCTATACCAACTTAATGTTGAGACTTTTTATGTTGAATTTTGTCAAATACTTTTGCAGCACCTACTGAGATGATCACATGATTTTTATCCTTCATTTTGTTAACATAGTGTATCATACTGACTGATTTGTAGATGTTGAACCTTCCTTGTATCCCTGGAATAAATCCCACTTGATCATGGTATATGACCTTTTCAATAAATTGCTGAATTCAGTTTGCTAATATTTTGTTGAGGATTTCTGCATTTATGTTCATCAGGATGATACTGGCCTGTAATTTTCTTTTCTTGTGGCATCCTTGTCTGGTTTTGGTATCAGGGTAATGCTGGTCTTGTAAAATGAGTTTAGAAGTGTTTCCTCCCTCTTCTATTTTTTGGAAGAGTTTGAGGATTGGTATTAATTCATTAACTGGTATTAATGTTTGGTAGAATGTACCCATGAAGGTATCTGGTCCTAGACTTTTGTTTATTGGCAAGTTTTTGATTATTGATTCAATCTCCTTACTAGTAATCTGAATGTTCAGATTTTCAATTTCTTCATGATTCAGTCTTAGAAGGTTGTGTGCTTCTAGGAATTTATCCATTTCTTCTAGATTGTCCAATTTGTAAATGTATAATTATTCATAGTAGTCTCTTATGAACCTTTATATTTCTGTTATCAGTTGTAACATCTATTTCTGAATTTGAGTCCTCTCTCTCTTGGTGAGTCTAACTAAAGGTCTGTCAATTTTGTTTATCTCTTCAGATAACCAGCTTTTAGTTTCATTGATCTTTTCTATTGTCTTTTTAGTCTCTATTCATTTATTCCCACTCCGATCTTTGTATTTCCTTCCTTCTACTAACTTCTACTAACTTTGGGCTTCTTCTTGCTCCTTTAGGTGTAAAGTTGGATTGTTTATTTGAGATTTTTCCTTATTTCTTGATGTAGGCATTTCTCTCTACGTACTTTTTTTTTTTTTTTTTTTTAAATAATAATCCTAGTTATTACTTTAAAATGTATATCTCAGAAATAACTAATTTTCTTGTCAACTGCATTATTATGAACTGTCATCAAATCTTTAACCGTGGTCATTATTAAGTCTTTTGTCATTTACAGACAGTTCTGGGTGTACTCTGATGATTTTGCAAATATGTTCCTATAAAAGGGTTTCATCTTCAAGAAATACATGGAAAAGACTCTGACAAGTACAGGTTTCTGGTAACGGACTGTACTGCTGAACTGAATGAATAAGCATTTTCAGAACTCTAATGAAAAACTGATGAACTCATAAAAGTGCTAACAAAAGATCAAGATGAAAAAAAAAATTAATTACATGGGACTGAGTGAACTGATGAGGATGAGTATAATTTTTGTGACTTTCTGTCTGAATTTAAAAAAAAAAAAAAAAAATTCCACAAGGACTCAGAGGCAAAGAATATACAAATCAATTTTCACTGCAAAGTAAAGGAGCTGTTACAGTGGAGGATTACTGGACTGAATGTCAATACTATGACATAGTATGAGTGTGTTTCATGTTTGGTAATTGCAATCATTGTTGCTTTTGTTGTGGTCATCCATGTACAATGCTTGGTGTCAGTCGATTTATCTCTTGTAAAAATAAAATACAGTGTGTGTGTGTGTGAAAAAAAAAAAAAAAAAAAACGCATTGTTTACTTTGTTTGTTTATTTATTTATTTATTTATTTTTGGCTGTGTTGAGTCTTTGTTTCTGTGCGAGGGCTTTCTCTAGTTGTGGCAAGCGGGGGCCACTCTTCATCGCGGTGCGCGGGCCTCTCACTGTCGTGGCCTCTCTTGTTGCGGAGCACAGGCTCCAGACGCGCAGGCTCAGTAATTGTGGCTCACGGGCCCAGTTGCTCCGCGGCATGTGGGATCTTCCCAGACCAGGGCTCGAACCCGTGTGTCCTGCATTGGCAGGCAGATTCTCAACCACTGCGCCACCAGGGAAGCCCTGTACTTCTTTTTTACAACTGCTTTTGCTGCATTCTACAAGTTTTGGTATGTTATATTTCCATTTTCGTTTGTCCCAAGGTATTTTTCTAGTTCTCTTTTGATTTCTTCTTTGACCCTTCTTTGGTTTTTCAGTAGCATATTGTTTAATCTCCATCTAATTGTTTTCTAGTTTAATACCAGTGTGGTCAAATTGGTTTTTAATAGTTTAATTTGACAACCTCTCTTAAAAAAAAAAATTCACTAGGTGCGTTTTTCAAAAGTAAATTTATCTATAATTAGTAATACTTATTTTATAGCTCTCAGTACTTGCGTTCATTAAAGTAGTTAATAATATTTCTCTGAAAAATATCTTATCTCTACCAGGTATGCGTATACATGTCATTTCATAGGAAATTTTATACTGGCAAATATTTCAAACAGGAATACCCTTTGTTCTCCCTGATGCTTCTAGACCATTTTTTTTTGTCTTTTCTCTGTAACTCCTTTTATGTCTACACCATTGATTTGACCTTAGGCTTTTCTTCATTCCTTTTATCTACTGACCACCAGGACACTATCTTTTCAATATTGGTATCATGTTTACAACTACTCTCTTCTTCTTCCTCACATACAGTAACAACTTCCATATTGCTGACCTTTTTAATACCGTGGCCCCACTGTATTAGAATTCACACTAATATTAGTATTTCTCTAATTATTACTTTCTAATTCTATTTTAGTTGTCTTCAGGACACCTGGCAATGGTTTTCTAAAAGGCCATCAATAATCTTCTAGTTACCATGTCAACAGCCTCTTGTCATATGATTTATTACAGTATCCCTGCCACTTCAGGCTTTCATTTTCAGAAGAGAAAATTACAGCCTGGAGAGGTTCCATGGCATGACCAAGGGCATATCACAGTTAAGTGACAAAGATGATTCTCTTGCCCCAGTCCAAGATGCTTTCTACTAATCAGGCTGTTTTATATAATAATGCAGAAATTCTCACTATATACAGGTATTTTCTTATCCCACTGCTAAAATTCCATGGTCTAACATCCCTGTGCAGACAGTCTCCATGGCACATTCTTAGCAAATCACTGTTTGGTGTCTGCTTGAGTATGATTAAAAGTGGGGGGCAAAGAACTGCAAATTAAGTTATCCCTTCCTGGGACAGCTCTATTATAACTCTTTCATACTTTACCCCTTACTAAAACTGCTTACTCCAAACTTCTATTTATTGATCGTAGTTCTGCCTTTTGGAAGTTAATTTAAAAAACAATCAAATACTTTGTATATTTGAAAATCACTCCCATGCCCTTCCTCTAGATCACTAACTTAAGCTATATATAAATTTAACATGTGTCAATTTTTTCCCACTTATTAAAACAAAATAGAGTACAATAAAGTGAAACAGTATTCAGGACAGAGACTCCTGCATTAAGTGGTCTTATAGCTCTGGTCTAATTACACTAGACCAGATTAGATTATTACACCTAACACCTTAGGATGGATGATTTGAATGTCTAACAGATACAAAACTTAACATGTCCAAAACCGGCCACTCTCCTTTCCCAAACTTGCTCCATCTGCAGCCTTCCCCATCCAAGTTGATGGTATCTCCATGCTTCTGTCTGATTCCTCATCAAAAAAAATTCCTGGACTCATTCTTGATCCCTCCTTTTCTACTGCACATACAAGAGTCAGGAAATCCTGTTGACTCTTCCTTCAAAACATCCAAGATCCAGCTGCTTCTCACCACTTCCATTACTATCATCCTAGCCTCAGTCACCATTATCACTCACTTGGATTACAACAATATCCCTCTATTAATCTCCTCGTTTCAACCTTTGCTTCTTCTCTGCTCTCAACAAAGAAAGCTAAGTAATCCTCTTAAGATTAAAATGTAAGTGATACCACTTTTGTCTATTTGAAACCTTCCAATAGCTTCCCAATTCACTCAGAGTAAGAGCCCATGTCTTCCTACACCATCTGCCTTCACCTAGCTCTGACTTAATATACTACTATACTACTCCCCCAAGTCCAGTTACACTGGCCTCCTTTTTGCTCCTCACACACAACAGGCAGGTTATGCCACTGAATAATGACAGGGCTAACTTTCTTTAAGTCTTTGTTCCTGTTCCGTTTTCCCACTCTATAATTTCCCATACCAATTATCAGCTTCTACCATAGCATATTAATTACAGTTGACCCTTGAACAGTATGGGTTTGGAAGTGCACAGATCCACTTATAAATAGGTATTTTTCAATAGTAAATACTACAGAATTAAGTAGTCTGTGGCTGGATGACTACATGCATGTGGAGGAAGCACAGATACAGAGGACTGCCTATATGTTACATGCTGATTAACCCCAGCATTGTACAAGAGTCAACCGTAATTTATTTGTTGTTTGTTATGTTTTAATATCTGTCTCCCTCAACTAGAGTAAGCTTCTCAATAGCAGGGATTGTTTTGTTTTGTTCACTGGTGTATCTCAAGTTCCTAGAATAGTACCCTGGGACATCATAGACACTCTATAAGTATTTTTTGAATAAACAGATATCTGTCTCCTCTTTTCTTTGACTTCCTGTAGAGAAAGTATTAACTATCCTAAAAATGGATATACAAATTTATTTCCAGTACAAACCAAGTGACCACAACCTGAAAGACATGGAATTAAATAAACAAGTGATATATATAAAAAATAAATAAATAAATAAGCAAACAAACAAGTGCTGAGTAGCCAGGAAAAAGGAATTCCACAGACAAGTAAAGAAACTGACTGCATTCTGCTGCAAGACAACTTGCAAAAAGCAAATGTAGAAAAGTTTCATGGATCAAATAATAGTCCATATACTAAGCACTGAAGTCATATTGAGTAATAAGTAGTAAATATTTTTACTTGAATAAAATCACAAAATACAACTTAACAATTCATTGGCCTTAAATTAAGCCCTTCATGAGGAGTGTCCTGAGTGCCAGGAAAAAGGCCTCTGAAATTTCTTAATGACAAACATATTAAATAAAATTACCTACAAATAAGGCTGAAGACTCAATACCTGATGCCATCAGTCCTTATCCACCCTTACTTATGGGAGAACCCTGCCTCATTACTAAGTTTAAGGTTTGATTGGCAATACAATAACTCTATGATTGCTTCTAAAATTGACTCGTTGTTGAAATTCTAAAGTTTAGTCTTCAAAAATAAACTCCTAAAGTTCAAGTTGCCTCAAACCACACTCACGCCCATTTTAGAACACACCATTCTTTACTGTTGGCTAAAACATCAAGACTCAACCCTCCAGTCTCCAGAACTCATTTGATTATAAAAATTAGATCTCTGCAAACTTTATAACTGTTTATCATTCAACACATTACTTAAAGCTATTTTTTAATTTCTTAGTTTAAAACATTAAAATATTGTCTCTTGGAGCAAAACAAACCAATTTTAACATTTAAAATATTAAGTGTACAAAGGAGAATACAACTAGTCACTTATAATATGAGAATACTTAGAAGCATATTCTTCAGTCAAGCTAAGGTAAAGGTCCTCTCTTGACTGATAAATCTGACATCTTGCTATCATGAAACTGTGTCCTGGATAATTTGGCTGCCAACAGGTTCCCTTGAGTCTTCCTGGCAATAAAGATTTACTGGTATCTCCCATTGTTTTAACTTCAATACGCTTCCTCTATATGCATGTAACGAGAAATTACTTTTATTATAATGTGCTTGGTGTAGGTAGGGTATTAAAAGTGCTTACTTAGTAGTCATAATGTACAAAAGTGGATGCCCTGATAACTCTGAATCAATGACCTCACTAACTTAATTCTATAATTTCACTGGTATTCAACTCGCTTGACTTTACCTTTTCATTAGGAAATGCTAATATTTATTTTCTTAACATTTTCCCTATAGATCTGTTTGCTGTAAACATGGCTATTTATAATATTCATTTCTATGAAAGCAACACAAATTTAAGATTTTCATCATTTGTAAAGGAGGGCATGCAGGGCACAAATTTTGCATAATAATGACTTTAGCTCCAGTACCTGACACATTTAGACACTTAATAAATATATGTTTACTGAATGAGTAGTGCTTATAAACAAAACCCAACTACTTCTGTTAGAGTTTTCAGCACATTTTAAAGACCTCTGCTGAAATTAAATTATAAAAATGCAATATAATTTGTGGATTTACTATATATTTAATGATTATAACCAGAAAAAGAATTTTATTCCAAATTAAATGTTTCAGCAAATAACCAAAATTTTAACAATGCCAATAACTATAACAAAAATACTTGGGAAGCAGCATCCTTTTTAAGAATTAAGAAATCAAGGAATCAATAACTAATTCTCATAGAACCTAGTTTAAAAATTTTTTACTGCTACCAAAAAACAGCAAAGCTAAATAATTTAAAATAATTTTCAGTAAAAATGTATCTTTTGTTAGTTATCAGTCTTGTTTTTTGCCGTTGTTCTTCTCTCCTTAGCAATAAAAAAAGGTTACAGAAATTTAATTAAAGCCTTTTAGTTTTGAGGTAGTTGAGGTCAGGGGGAAAACAGGGTTAACCCACTGAGTTACTATTCATGTTAAAGGACAACCACAAAGTGGCTTTACTTTGTTAACAGGTTGGGAGACACAGTCTAAACTGAGAACAACATACTTCCCATGAGTTCTTTCATAACTTTTTTTTCAACTGTAAAGTTATACAAACTAATTTCTCATTCTATTAAAATAATCTAACTAAACTATAACGTTGTTTTCATTCACACTGTTTATACTGGATATAAGAGGCATCAATCAGCTGACCAAATGCTTGAACAAGGCAGACAGGATGGTTTAGGGAAGAAATTACAACAGAAAAAATGTCAGTAACCTGATCATAAAACCCTTACCTTATCATATTGGCATACAACAACATTTTCTGTATCAAAGAGTTCCTGTCCTTCCTCATCACTCACATCATCTTCACTATTGAGCGGTTCCTAAAAATGAAAAAGGGAGAATTCATTTACTTATACTTCATGTATTACTAGAAAAAGGCCCTTCTAATATTCAGTGAAAAGAAACACAAAGACCTTGATGTCCTTTGAGAACCAAGGGCCAGACAGATGCATATATGCCATGAACATATTATTAACTGGCTGTGTTAAGACTCTACCAATGTCACTGAAATTCCAGCAAGAAATTAAATACAATAATTAAAATAGTTAAGCTATATAATTTATAAGCCTGAAAAGATGTTTAACTTTACTTCCTTTATTCTTTCCCAATAGTACGAAAAGATGATTCTCTTTAGTAACTGTTTTAAGATGCCTAGAAGTGGACCTAACAAAATATGAAGGTTTAATGAGATAATGGTAGTATGTACCACCAGAAGCAGCAGTGTAAAAGGGAAAACAATGGTGAAATTGGCATAGGAAAACAGGGCTATAAAACAGCTTGGCAGCCTGGATAGTCTTTTACATTAAGGACTAGGACTAGGAATACAAATTAGTATTAGTGGAGGCTTAGAGCATAGTTAAGGCAATCATATTTAAAAAGAAGGGGAGGATCTCAGTCTCAGTATCAAAGAGAATTAAAGGCCAAGATCTAACTAGAGCATAAAATGACCAACTAAGTTAACCTTGAGCTCAGTTATGGCAGAAAATAAAACATACAGCTCTGATTTCTAATTAATGAAGAAAGAGAAGCTAGGACAAAATGAAAGTGGAAAGAAAAATAATCAGGATGATATTAAGTCTAGGCCTCTACCTACTCACACACATGTATATGTATATATATTCTTTAATTTAAAGTAGGTATCACCAATGTAAATGTAAAAAGAAAATTTACTGAGGTAAAATTCACCATTTTAACCATTCTAAGGTGTACAATTTGCACTTAGTACATTCATAATGTGTGCAATTGTCACCACTATCACCATTTCTAATCAATATTATAGAGCTTAGGCAACAAGGCAAGAAAAACTATTTTTTCACTTTTGATTTGACTGCCTACAGAAAAAGCATGAAATAATCAAAAGAGGCTACCTGGTAAATAAAGATGACGGTAGCCCCCAGCGCCCCCACCTGAAAACCCCATTTCCCTTGATCAACCTGCCGTGTCCAGGGAAGGAGCCGGGAAGTACAGCGAGGTTGCATTAAGTACACGTGGGAAATCAAGAACTACAATATTCTTCTCTGTTCAAACAGCTTTTTAAAATTTGCTATGGTGTTTATAACAAAAAAGAAAACTGAAAAACAAAAAATAAGTGGAGTAGCAGAAGCCTTTTGCTACTCATCATTAATCAAGGAAATAAAAATTAAAACCAAAATGAAACAAAAGTTTCTACCTACCAGACTGGCAAAAATTAAGAAGCCTGGGGGCTTCCCTGGTGGCGCAGTGGTTGAGAATCTGCCTGCCAATGCAGGGGACACGGGTTCGGGCCCTGGTCCGGGAAGATCCCACATGCCGCGGAGCAACTGGGCCCGTGAGCCACAACTACTGAGCCTGTGCGTCTGGAGCCTGTGCTCCGCAACGGGAAAGGCCGCAATAGTGAGAGGCCCGCACACCACGATGAAGAGTGGCCCCACTTGCCGCAATTAGAGGAAGCCTTCGCACAGAAACGAAGACCCAACACAGCCAAAAATAAATAAATAAATAAATAATTTAAAAAAAAAAAAAAAAAAAAAAAATTAAGAAGCCTGACAATGTCAAGTATTGGTGAAGACGTATAGACATATGCACCATTATACACACTGACTGCCAGAAGTGTAATTAGTACAACAATGTGGCATTTTATCGAAAGTTGAAGATATGCATGCCCTATGATTCAGCAATTCAATGTTTAGGTACAACACTTAGAGAAACTCTTACATGTGTCCCCAGAAGACACATACCAGAATATTTTATAACTGTAACAGTTAACAAGTAGAAACAACCCTAATGCCCAACGCATCACAAAAATGGATAAATTTTTAACATTTAACAGTGAAAATAATTATAGGTGTATGCAACAACTTAGATGAACCTCAGGAATACCATGTCGGCAAAACAAATAAACTTGCAGAAGAATACACAATTATTTCAGTTTATTATAAACAGACATGTAAAACGAAACAATATGCTCCTTAGGAATATAAATACATATGGTAAAATATAAACGTAAGTTAGTGATAAACACAAAATTCATGAGCAAGGTTACTCTGATGGCAGAAAGAAGAGGATGGGGATTGGAGATGGGCACCCAGGGGATTTTATTTAGGCAGTGGGATTTTTTTTTTTTAACTAGATGTGGACACTGGGTTGTTTATATCATAAAATATTTTTATTTGTTTCATCTATTCAATATTTAATAAAACAGTATTCTTTAAAAAAACATTACTTACATCAGCGGTTCCCAACCTTTTTGGCACCAGGGACCAGTTTCGTGAAGACAATTTTATCATGGATAAAAAATTGGCGGGGGATAGTTCAGGCGGTAATGCGAGTGATGGGGAGAGGCAGAGGAAGCTTCGCCCGCTCACCTGCCGCTCACCTCCTGCTGTACGGCCCAGTTCCTAACAGGCCGCAGACCAGTACCAGTCCACGGACCAGGGGTTGGGGACCCATGACTTAGATAATTTAGAAGAAGTTTGTACTAAGATAAACCAGAAGATTACATCTTAGGCTGCAGAAGGCAATTAACAGTGAAAACTGTGGTAAGACAAACACCATCTTGAATACAAGTAACTAAGCTGGAACACTGAGGAAAACAAAGATATATTCACATGCTTCTAAAAACACACAACAAAAAATCAATAAGAAAGGATGGTTTGATCAGGAAACTTGCACAAGCCTCTTAGATAGTCTCATCCACCAGAAGGCAGACAGCAGAAGCAAGAAGAACTACAATCCTGCAGCCTGTGGAAGAAAAACCACATTCACAGAAAGACAGAAAAGATGAAAAGGCAGAGGGCTATGTACCAGATGAAGGAACAAGATAAAACCCCAGAAAAACAACTAAATGAAAAGGAGATAGGCAACCCTCCAGAAAAAGAATTCAGAATAATGATAGTGAAGATGATCCAGGACCTCCAAAAAAGAATGGAGGCAAAGGTCGAGAAGATGCAAGAAATATTTAACAAAGCTCTAGAAAAATTAAAGAACAAACAAACAGAGATGAACAACACAATAACTGAAATGAAAAATACACTACAAGGAAGCAACAGCAGAATAACTGAGGCAGAAGAATGGATAAGTGACCTGGAAGACAGAATGGTGGAATTCACTGCTGCAGAAGAGAATGAAGACAAAAGAATGAAAAGTAACGAAGATAGCCTAAGAGACCTCTGGGACAACATTAAACGTGACAACATTCGTATTATAGGGGTCCCAGAAGGAGAAGAGAGAAAGGACCCGAGAAAATATTTGAAGAGATTATAATCGAAAACTTCCCTAACATGGGAAAGGAAATAGCCACCCAAGTCCAGGAAGCACAGAGTCTCCCATACGAGATAAACACAAGGAGAAACACACCGAGACACACAGTAATCAAACTAGCAAAAATTAAAGACAAAGAAAATTATTGAAAGAAGCAAGGGAAAAACGACAAATAACATACAAGGTAACTCCCATAAGGTTAACAGCTAATTTCCCAGCAGAAACTCTACAAGCCAGAAGGGAGTGTCATGATATACTTAGATGAAAGGGAAGAACCTACAACCAAGATTACTCTACCCGGCAAGGATCTCATTTAGATTTGATGGAGAAATCAAAAGCTTTACAGACAAGCAAAAGCTAAGAGAATTCAGCACCACCAAACCAGCTCTACAACAAATGCTAAAGGAACTTCTCTAAGTGGGAAACACAAGAGAAGAAAAGGATCTACAAAAAAAACCACAAAACAATTAAAAAAATGGTAATAGGAACATACATATCGATAATTACCTTAAACGTGAATGGATTAAATGCTCCAACAAAAGGACACCGTCTTGCTGAATGGATACAAAAGCAAGACCCATATATATGCTGTCTGCAACAGACCCACTTCAGACCTAGGGACACATTCAGACTGAAAGTGAGGGGATGGAAAAAGACATTCCATGCAAATGGCAATCAAAAGAAAGCTGGAGTAGCAATAATCATATCAGATAAAATAGACATTAAAATAAAGAATGTTACAAGAGACAAGGAAGGACAGTACATAATGACCAAGGGATCAAGCCAAGAAGAAGATACAACAATTATAAATATATATGCACCCAACATAGGAGCACCTCAATACACAAGGCAACTGCTAACAGCTATAAAAGAGGAAATCGACAACAACATCATAATAGTGGGGGACTTTTAACAACTCACTTACACCAATGGACAGATGATTCAAACAGAAAATTAATAAGTAAACACAAGCTTTAAATGACACAATAGACCAGATAGATTTAATTGATATTTATAGGACATTCCATCCAAAAACAGCAGATTACACGTTCTTCTCAAGTGTGCACAGAACATTCTCCAGGATAGATCACATCTTGGGTCACAAATCAAGCCTCGGTAAATTTAAGAAAACTGAAATCATATCAAGCATCTTTTCTGACCACAAGGCTATGAGCATAGAAATCAATTACAGGGAAAAAAACCGTAAAAAACAGTAACACATGGAGGCTAAACAATATGTTACTAAATAACCAAGAGATCACTGAAGAAATCAAAGAGGAAATCAAAAAATACCTAGAGACAAATGATAATGAAAACACGATGATCCAAAACCTATGGGATGCAGCAAAAGCAGTTCTAAGAGGGAAGTTTATAGCTATACAAGACTACCTCAAGGAACAAGAAAAATCTCAAATAAACAATCTAAACTTACACCTAAAGGAACTAGAGAAAGAAGAACAAAGAAAACCCGAAGTTAGCAGAAGGAAAGAAATCATAAAGATCAGAGCAGAAATAAATGAAATAGAAACAAAGAAAACAATAGCAAAGATCAACTAAACTAAGAGCTGGTTCTTCGAGAAGATAAACAAAATTGATAAACCATTAGCCAGACCCACAAAGAAAAAGAGGGAGAAGACTCAAATCAATAAAATTAGAAATGAAAAAGGAGAAGCTACAACAGACACTGCAGAAATACAAAGCACCCTAAGAGACTACTACAAGCAACTCTATGCCAATAAAATGGACAACCTGGAAGAAATGGACAAATTCTTAGAAAGGTGTAACCTTCCAAGACTGAACTAGGAAGAAATAGAAAATATGAACAGACCAATCACAAGTAATGAAATTGAAATTGTGACTAAAAATCTTCCAACAAACAAAAGTCCAGGACCAGATGGCTTCACAGGTGAATTCTATCAAACATTTAGAGAAGAGCTAACACCCATCCTTCTCAAATTCTTCCAAAAATTGCAGAGGAAGGAAGACCCCCAAACTCATTCGATGAGGCCACCATCACCCTGATACCAAAACCAGACAAAGATACTACAAAAAAAGAAAATTACGACCAATATCACTGATGAATATAGATGTAAAAATCCTCAACAAAATACTAGCAAACAGAATCCAACAGCACATTAAAAGGATCATACACCATGATCAAGTGGGATTTATCCCAGGGATGCAAGGATTCTTCAATATACACAAATCAATGTGATACACCATGTTAACAAATTGAAGAATAAAAAACATATGATCATCTCAATAGATGCAGAAAAAGTTTCTGACAAAATTCAACACCCATTTAGGATAAAAACTCTCCAGAAAGTGGGCATAGAGGGAACCTACCTCAACATAATAAAGGCCATATATGACAAACCCACAGCAAACATCATTCTCAATGGTGGAAAACTGAAAGCATTTCCTCTAAGATCAGGAACAAGACAAGGATGTCCACTCTCACCTCTATTATTCAACATAGTTTTGGAAGTCCTAGCCACGGCAATCAGAGAAGAAAAAGAAATAAAAGGAGCACAAATTGGAAAAGAAGAAGTAAAACTGTCACTGTTTGCAGATGACATGATACTATACATAGAGAATCCTAAAGATGCCACCAGAAAACTACTAGAGCTAATCAATGAATTTGGCAAAGTTGCAGGATACAAAATTAATGCACAGAAATCTCTTGCATTCCTTTGCACTACTGATGAAAAATCTGAAAGAGAAATTAAGGAAACACTCCCATTTACCATTGCAACAAAAAGAATAAAATACCTAGGAATAAACCTACCAAGGGAGACAAAGACCTGTATGCAGAAAACTGTAAGACAGTGATGAAAGAAATTAAAGATGATACCAACAGATGGAGAGATATACCATGTTCTTGGATTGGAATAATCAATATTATGAAAATGACTACACTACCCAAAGCAATCTACAGATTCAATGTAATCCCTATCAAATTACCAATGGCATGTTTTACAGAACTAGAACAGAAAATCTTAAAATTTGTATGGAGACAGAAAAGACCCCGAATAGCCAAAGCAGTCTTGAGGGAAAAAAACGGAGCTGGAGGAATCAGTCGCCCTGACTTCAGACTATACTACAAAGCTACAGTAATCACGACAATATGGTACTGCCACAGAAACAGAAATATAGATCAATGGAACAGGATAGAAAGCCCAGAGATAAACCCACGCACCTATGGTCAACTAATCTATGACAAAGGAGGCAAGGATATACAATGGAGAAAAGACAGTCTCATCAATAAGTGGTGCTGGGAAAACTGGACAGCTACATGTAGAAGAATGAAATTAGAACACTCCCTAACACCATACACAAAAATAAACTCAAAATGGATTAGAGACCTAAATGGAAGACCGACACTGTAAAGCTCTTAGAGGAAAACATAGGAAGAACACTCCTTGACATAAATCACAGCAAGATCATTTTTGATCCACCTCCTAGAGTAATGGAAATCAAAACAAAAATAAACAAATGGGACCTAATGAAACTTAAAAGCTTTTGCAAAGCGAAGGAAACTACAAACAAGACGAAAAGACAACCCTCAGAATGGGAGAAAATATTTGCAAACAAATCAACGGACAAAGGATTAATCTCCAAAATATATAAACAGCTCATGCAGCTTAATAGTAAAAAAACAACAACCCATCCAAAAATGGGAAGAAGACCTAAAGAGACATTTCTCCAAAGAGGACATACAGATGGCCAAGAAACACATGAAAAGATGCTCAACATCACCAATTATTAGAGAAATGCAAATCAAAACTACAATGAGGTTATCACCTCACACCAGTTAGAATGGGCATCATCAGAAAATCTACAAACAACAAATGCTGGAGAGGGTATGGAGAAAAGGGAACCCTCCTGCCCTGTTGGTGGGAATGTAAATTGATACAGCCACTATGGAGAACAGTATGGAGGTTTCTTAAAAAACTAAAAATAGAACTACCATAGCACCCAGCAATCCCACTAGTGGGCATATACCTTGAGAAGACCATAATTCAAAAAGATACATGCACCCCAATGTTCATTGAAGCACTATTTACAATAGCCAGGTCATGGAAGCAACCTAAATGCCCATCGACAGACGAATGGATAAAGAAGATGTGGTACATATATACAATGGAATATTACTCAGCCATAAAAAGGAACGAAATTGGGTCATTTGTAGAGACGTGGATGGATCTAGAGAGTGTCATACAGAGGGAAGTAAGTCAGAAAGAGAAAAACAAATATCGTATATTAACACATATATGTGGAACCTAGAAAAATGGTACAGATGAACCAATTTGCAGGGCAGAAACTGAGACACAGATGTAGAGAACAAACGTATGGACACCAAGGGGGGAAAGTGGTGGTGGGTGGGGGTGGTGGTGTGATGAATTGGGAGATTGGGATTGACATGTATACACTGATGTGTATAAAATGGATGACTAATAAGAACCTGCTGTATA
Source organism: Balaenoptera ricei (assembly GCF_028023285.1). NCBI lineage: Eukaryota > Metazoa > Chordata > Mammalia > Artiodactyla > Balaenopteridae > Balaenoptera > Balaenoptera ricei. The sequence continues at coordinate 166,360,935 of NC_082640.1, forward strand.
AAAAAATAAATTAAATAAAATTTAAAAATTTAAAAAAAGGTAAATATGGTTGTTTAACTGAAGATAGACACTAAGAGTAGATAAGGTTATCTACGGAACTGGTATGGAATATGGAACAAAAGGAGGTTTTGAATAAATCGGTCACATTTAGCTTTTTCTTAAGTTTCTTCTCTTCCAAAATGTTGTTTTAAATTACTGAAGGAAAAGATTACCACACCTATCTGTTCTACCAGTGTTTAATCTTTAAGCTACATCATGATGAATGCATAAGCCAAAGAATTAGAATTACATGCACTGTCTCCATCACCTTTATAAGTACAGCTTAATTTGGTATTCATTCATTTTTTTGTTACCAGCTATAGAAATATTTTCTGAAGATAAATACATCCAGAACAATCTAAAAATCTTAGGGTATAGTACCCTAACAGCCTCTAAAAAAATATAATTCATCAGTTTGGTACCAAGTAAAAGAAGAAATGATTGAGTAAGTTTCTTACTTCTAGTCTTTTACTAGAAACTTACCTCTTCTACCTGCCCATCTTCAGCTCCATCTTTCTCTTTGTCTTCTTCCTCCTCATCATCATAGTCTTCTTCTTCATCTTCATCTTCTTCAGATGACGTATCCCCAGTCCCATCAACCTGCAACACCAGCGGGGCTTGCTGTTGAGCAGGCTGGGCCTGTGGCTGCTGTTGGCCAGCTGCGGTTAGCTGTGCTTGTGCTGGTGTAGGTGCTGCCACCGTTGTAGGTATAACCTGAGTCTTATTTCCTGTAAATAAGATTTGCTGGGGCTGGATGATAACACCTGTTTGTGGTGAAATCCCTCCAGGAAGAGGGGCCAGTACCTAAGGCAAAAGAAAAACTACAGATTAGTAACTAGCTAGAGGATCAAGTAGCTCAGTTTCATTGCTTGGTACACAAAAATAGGCCCCAATGCTAAAGAATCACCCCAAATTGCCATATCTCATACGCAGTTAAAACTACCAAAGCACAAGAGGAATGTTTAGTGAGTGTACTGATCCACTAAATTTTCATTTTACCAAATTTCTAAAGGAAAAAGATTTTCTGAAGATAACTGCTCCATTAATCAAGTACTTGCTATGTATATGCCAGATTCCAGGCCAAGAGTTACACGTTATTAGTTTATTTGCTTGAGGTGTAGAGGTTTAATAACTTGCAAAGCTTGCAGTCAAGTCACTAAGAGGCAAAATGTGAACCTAGGTTTTCTGGTTCTGCTCTTATTATTATGCTTCACTGCCTCCCTATGAAGAACACTGCCCTGGAATCTGAAGCCCTGGGTTCCAGTTTTGTCTAAGATCACAGATAAAGATGTAGCAGAGGCAAGTCATTTAACCTCTCTTCACTGTTAGATTAGGGTCAATGGTTCTCAACACTGGCTACAAATTATAACAACCTGGTAACTTAAAAATACTGATACCTAAGCCCCCACTCCTAATATTCTGATTTAATTGGTATAAGATGACATATATTCATTTTATTTAAAGTTCCCCAGGTAATTCTAATCATGCAACCAAAGCTGTGAACCACCAGATCAGATGATTTCTAAAGTTCCTTCCAGCCTCTGCATCCTAGAATTCTAAAGTAAACCACAACTCAAAAAGAACCTATTAACAAATAGTAATTATATCTATTATAATGAACATATTTATAATTATAGTTATTAAATAAAAAGCAGAGAATGCCTAGTGATAAATTAAAAGCACTAAATGGCAATTCCTTGTCATTAGGTTCAAGGAAAGCAAAAATAATAAGACAGTATTTCTTTTAAGAAGTTTACAGATTAATGATGCAATAGACAAAGCAGTAACAACTCAAAAAGACAGAAGATGTCAGAGAATTGCGATATATAGCATTATGAAAAGACAGGAGAGAGTACTAAATTCAGCTTGCGGGGACAAGGCCTGGTCAGGGAAGCCTTCCTAGTAGGCAACAGTTGAGTTTCTATTTGTGTTTTGGGAGATTAGCCACGCTTTTTCTGTTTGGTTTGTTTGTTTGCTGGGAACTGGAGAGAACTGCTAGAAGGAAGGCCAAAGGTGGCATTCTAAACAGAACAGCGTCAAGTGAAACCCAGAAGTACCAAATTTGGACAGGACAAATTTGGAAGGCTGTAAGTAGGCTGGATTAATGTTCCTCTTCTGTACCTCTATCATTGTACTACCATATTAATGTTATTCGTTTATGTATCTCTTTTTCAAAGTACACAAGTTCCTCAAGAAAATCATCATTTCTCTTTCATCTTTGTCCTCACAGTACAAGAGTTTAACACCTAGCACACAAGCATGTGCAAATATTTGTCAACTTTGATATAAACAGCAGCTGAACCAGGTAACAACTGGAAGCATGGCAAAAAATAAAATGTGGAAAAATCAAAAAAACAAGAACCCAAAAAAGATCTCATAGCCCATGCTGAGGAGTTTACACTTTTTCCAATAAGCAATGGGAAATCATTAAAAAATTTTAAGATTTTTAGAACAATGACTATAAATATAGAGTAGCAGTCAAGTTAGGAGGGCACAAGGCTAGAGGCAGGGAAATCAATTAAGAGGATAACACAGTATTTTAAGTGAGAAATTATGAGAGCATGAACTAAGGAAATGACAAAAGAGAGTGTGGGAAAAGAAAACTAGTTTCAAATATTATTAAGGGACTGAAAGCATGTTTAAACTGCAGTCTGAAAAAAAGGAACTATTAAGAAGAATTGGTAGGATTTCATGATACCTTGGATATTAGAGGTAAGCAAAAGGGAGGATTCCACATACCCCCTTTCCAGACAATACATAACCATCATGAAACTAGACTCATGCCTGCTTTGTTCACTCCTAAATCTCTAGTCTCTTGCAAAGACCCTGATACGTAGCCACCCAATAAATGTGTGTTGAATGAATGCTGAATAACTAGCTTAGGAGGCTGGATGGAGAGTGGTGCCACTTATAAAAAGCGGGAAGGAGGATGATAAAGAATGAGTAGGGATAACAATTTAGTCTTAAACATACTGTAAGTTAAGCTGTGAGGTATACAGGAGGAATTCAGAATGACAGGTTGTGTAGTATTAGAGAAGAGTCTAAGAATTTGTATAGATAAAGCTATGGAAAAAGGGATGGGAAACACCCAGAGAATTCATACAGAAGCAGAAAAAAGAACCCCATGGTGGTCAGAACTTAAGATTTTTACCTGTTGTATAACAGGAGCTTGTACTCCACCAGGCTGCATTTGTGGTATAACCTGCTGTTGTAGAACTACTGACTGCTGAGGCTGAAAGATATACTGGGCACCATTGGCTGCTCTGACCACTTGAAGAAGCTGGCCTAAAGTAAAAAGTATGTATTCCAAGTTACCACTTTAGCAGTGACCACCTCAAAACAAACGAATTCAGAGTGAATGTCAGACCATAGTGAATGTCAAAAATTACTAAGAAGGCTAACAATTTTATTAAGGGCTGTCATCCATACACAGTAAACTATAGTCCTTACCTTCTCTGACTTTACGACATGCTCAAATACAATGCTTAATATGTTTTATTTTCCTTAAAAAGCTGTTTCCAACAAAATTTTAACAACAGATTATGAGAGTTGATTAAAAGCGTAAATTATCTTCGCTAACAAGTCATGAGAGAGGAATAAGTAAGATCAGCAGACATTTCAGGGGCTGTTCATTTTTAAAGCTTTAAGGAAACAAAAGTATAATAATGCGTTAATATCTTGAACAAAAGCACAGCATTCCTTAGCTTCAAGATGACTTAAAAAACAGTAAGTTTGCTGAACCAATTATCATTGCCACATAACACTAACAGTATGACTGGCTTATACCAAATCCCTCTAATATATTGTTTTAAATGATGCAGAATGTTGAATTAATTAAGTAGTAAGCAATTATATCGCATTAAAATATGTAGCTAGCCGCTAAGTTTGTTCTTCAAAAATTTAGAAATTAACAAAATAACAAGAAATTGTATAATCATTGTACTTCTTTTTTTTAACATCTTTATTGGAGTATAATTGCTTTACAATGGTGTGTTAGTTTCTGCTTTATAACAAAGTGAATCAGCTATATGTACACTTATATCCCCATATTCCCTCCCTCTTGCGTCTCCCTCCCACCCTCCCTATCCCACCCCTCTAGGTGGTCACAAAGCACAGAGCTGATCTCCCTGTGCTATGCAGCTGCTTCCCACTAGCTATCGGTTTTACATTTGGTAGTGTATATATGTACATGCCACTCTCTCACTTCGTCCCAGCTTACTCTTTCCCCTCCCCGAGTCCTTAAGTCCATTCTCTACATCTGCGTCTTTACTCCTGTCCTACCCCTAGGTTCTTCAGAACCTTTTTTTTTTTTTTAGATTCCATATATATGTTAGCATACGGTATTTGTTTTTCTCTTTCTGACTTACTTCACTCTGTATGACAGACTCTAGGGCCATCCACCTCACTACAAATAACTCAGTTTCGTTTCTTTTTATGGCTGAGTAATATTCCATTGTATATATGTGCCACATCTTCTTTATCCATTCATCTGTCGATGGACACTTAGGTTGCTTCCATGTCCTGGCTATTATAAATAGTGTTGCAATGAACACTGTGGTATGTGACTCTTTGAATTATGGTTTTCTCAGGGTATATGCCCAGTAGTGGGATTGCTGAGTCGTATGGTGGTTTTATTTTTAGTTTTTTAAGGGACCTCCATACTGTTTTCCATAGTGGCTGCACCAATCTACATTCCCACCAACAGTGCATGAGGGTTCCCTTTTCTCCACACCCTCTCCAGCATTTATTGTTTGTAGATTTTTTGATGATGGCCATTCTGACTGGTGTGAGGTGATACCTCATTGTAGTTTTGATTTGCAAGAAATTGTATAATTAAATTACAGAGAAAATACTTAAAATCCAGGTAAATAAATTTTTCAAACATTATCAAAAGTAAATTTTGCCAGCTATGGAGAGATACTATATAAAATAGAATGCAATAAATTTGCTCTTAAGATACTATAGGATTTAGTTTGATATCACAAATTAGTTCAAATGAGTTAAGTTTAACTTATTTGGTAAGTTAAATGTGTTTAGCAAAAAACCAAGTAAATAAGCACTTCTATATAATCATACTTCATTCAATAAATAGGATTCCATTCATGGATCAAAAGTTCAAGTGCAATTCTCATCTTCTCTACTGCATCCTCAGCAGTGATTATGGTTTAATATGCCATGGTCCTCAAATCATCTTATTTTAATAATGTTAAGCCAAATGGTAAAAGAAGTATTAAGATCTTCTGCCTTTCAGTGAAGACAAAACAAAGGCTAGACGGTACAATTTTCTGAGTTATATAAATAATGGATCAGTTATTCCTAATTACCTGAATTTGTTAATATCTGTTGAACAGGAGTCACACCGGCAGGGAGTGCTAAGGTAGCAGCTGTAGCAGCAGCACTCTGAAAAAAACAATGAAAAACAATCAAAACCATGTATGTGCATAACAGCACATCAGTTTATCTCTGGCATATTTTAATAGTATTTAAAGTTTCATTTAGTATATACTAAAATGAAAAGTTCTAACAATAAGACTAACTGCCATTTTATAAAATGGTACAATAAAGACCATTGAGCCTAAACATCTTACCTCATTATTTCAAGCAATTAAGTAGAATAATATAATTAGAAGGTTTTTTCACCTGGAGAATGTACTCTAAGGAAATCTAACCCACACTAACAGTGCTGTACAATAAATAAAATATCCATTCCATTATTTCCTTACTTATTCTGTTCCCTTACTCCCAATTCCTTGTTGTCAATTAATATACTTATGGCAAAAGTGTAAGTATCTTCATTTTAGAAATCCTAATATTTTTAATTTATACCATGATTAACAGGTCTCTAAAGAAAACCTTATATCAGAAGACTGCAATTCTTAGCTGGCAATTCTTCTAAGATGCCATAACGTGACAACACTGGCATTATCTAGGTGAAACATATATTACTGACAGTTTTATCAATATAGAAAATACCTTAAAAATCTTAAGTCACAAAAATTAATTTCTACACTTTAAAATGAAGTTAGTATCTGACTTTAAATTATAAAAATATACATGAAATTATACTCTGAATGTTTTTAAATCCAGGATAAATTCTTGATTTACTGCTTCTGGAGACTTCTCCCCTTTCCTCTGAAAGAATTACACTACATTTTTACTGTTTTTTTAAAATCCTGAGCTCAAAGTATTTCCATGTATCTCACTGTAACTATATACAGGTAGTTTTTTTTCCCCCTCCCCCTTCAATCTTTTTTAAGGTACCAAACCTTCATATACTCAATCTAACTTATACATTTTTAGAAACACCTCTATTTGAGTACACTTCAAGAAATAAATATTAACTGTGCTTTGAAGTCAACAAAACTTGGAAAATTACACTCAAGTAGGTTAATGATACAACTATCTAGTCATGCTCTAAGTATAGCCTTCCAAGAAAATACGCTTGTTGCCATTTGACAGGCCTAAGTATTCTCTGTATCTTAAGCCTGAAACTCCCATTATGTCCCCAAAATCCAGCTATCTAGCTCACCAAGTTCTCTTTATAAAATGCAGGTTCTGCATTTCATTTTATTAAATAAATGAAAGATTTAAATAAATTTTGTCTATATAAGCAAATGAAAGGTAATCTAAATTTAAGGAATATATTAACAACCACTTACTATTGAGAAATATTATTTAGGAATATTAAGTGCCTATAATTCACATTTTATAAGATTAATAATCTCCCTCTACTAGCAAACTGACCTAGCATTTTCCTTATAGCATACATGAGAAAATAACCACCTGCATACCTCTGCACATTCAAGTTGCTATAAATATTTGTTGTGATGTATCATACACAAACCATCTTTTATTAATGTCTGCTGAAAGTTCCTTCTTGTATTTTGTGAAAAGGCCCTAACGTGAATAATGCATTTGAGCGATTTCATAAAGAGAACCTGCAAAACTAGTTTGATATAAGGTCCTGCTTCATAAGTTCCCTGAAATAGCTTTCTACCAAATATATTATCATTATCCCATATTCTTATATTAAAAAAATTTTTTTTTCAAAATCAAACTGTTTTTAATGGATATCTTTGAATCAGGAATAATGCAAACAAACAAAAACCCAAAAAACTTATTTGTAAAAAGCCTATACTGATTACATTTTAGAACATGAAAAACACATGAAGCAAACACTAACTGAAAACAAGTAAAATGCTGAAATACGTATAAATGCTAACATTTTATTGATTGAAGTCTGACCTATGATCTGTTTAAATACATATGCTCTTTAGAATCAAGGAGACACAGCAAATTAGTAAGAGATGGGCCATTAATTTTACCTGTCTTTTTAAACACAATTTTAATTCAAAATTCTCTCCCACAACACTTAAAATTCTTCAAAATTAGATGGGTCTACTGCAAGTGATTCTACCAAACTTTCTGTTTTAAAATGATACAAGTTATTCCCTAGGAAACAGTCTCAATAGTACCAACTACAATATGGATCCTACAGTGAGACTTATTTTTAAGGATGGAGGTTAAAAAGAAATTTGGTGCCTTAAACTTGAAAGGGAATTTTTTTTTGAATAATAAAACTCTTGTGAGACTCGATAGGCATGGACTTTTGTGATTTTCATGCAAAAGAACTGACTCCAGGAACCTGAACTGGAAGTACAAACAGAGATTCTTGATTTTTTGTGAATTTAAAAATTCCAATTTCTATCGTGTAGAAATTTGCAATTCTGTAAAGTTATACATTTGTTAAGGCTGGTATATATCAATAGAAAGAAGTCGTTTGTCTAGTAGGTAAGCCCTGCTTCCTATATGGCTTATAAAACACAAATGAACTTTCAGGTTCACTCATCATTCACAAAATATAGTAACTGATTTTTTTAAATATTGCTTTTTCATTTAAAAAAAAAAAATCTGGATCTGAAAAGAAAATCTCACTGCTAACACTAGATTAAGAGATCTTATTTAAAATAATGATTCTTACCTAATAAAAGGATTTGGCTGAATTTAAGAATGGAATGTCAGAGCAGAGACACCACTAACAGTCTGTGCAGTTTAAACAGAAGAAAAGCCATTTACGAGAAAATGCTGGAACAACTATTCTAATTAAACTTTGTTTTAGTGTTTTATTTTAAAAAAAAACTGTGAGGACAGAAGTAAAGATTTTCTAAGGATCTGAGGGTTTCTTTCTTTCAGTTTTATAGTTATATCTGATGGGATATATTATATGTGCTAAGTGAAATTTGAAAATTTGAGGACTTATGAAGTTCAGTGGCTATCTCTTAGAAATATCAAAAGTCTAATGTATAATAAACTCAACTGGCTAAAATGCATTTTAAAGTAGCAATTTACATATTGTAATAAAACTTATTAGGCTATGCTATGGTTAAATCAGAGCAAAATTTGTAAATGTCTGATCTTAACGATACTAGTTATCTTTACCCAAATGGTTCATTTTCATTTTTAAAAAGTTTATAATTCTTAGCATTCCTAACCTCTTTCAGTTAATGGGTCTTCTGCAACATAACTATACTTGGCATAATGTTTGGTAGGTCCCATAAACCTATTTTCAAAAAATAGCAGAAGATAAAACAGCTCCCACAAAGCATCATTCTTTTGGTATTTTCAACAGAAAGTTGCATAATTTTATGAACCTTAATGTCGAAGTACCAAGCTAAACTTTAGATTTGCTGCTAAATCCAATACTTAGGAAACCAAACAAAACAGGTATTTTGCTTAAGTCTTGAATAAACTTCAAGTTGTTAATATACAACATACACAAGCATAATCACAATTTGGGTTAGAATAAATAGAGCCAAGCAAAGTGCTATGTCCTGAGTCTTACCATGTTTGATGCATTCATATGTTGTATCAGCTTAGAATCAGGAACAATAACTTGTGGTGCTGCAGCTATGAAAAAACACAGGCACACATAAAAACAAGGAACCATGAGGCTATTTCATAAGAAAGCTGTACCATACTGAAAATTTTTTTCAAGCTTTCCACATTTTCTGCATGCAAATACACTCAACCATTTGATATCTCAGAATGTTATAAACTTCTACAGTAAATAACAGCTGCGACATACCCACCTTATACTGGAAAAACCACAATTAAAAAAAAGATTTAACAACACCTAAGGACACGAGGGACCTTGGGAACATGACGTAATGAGATACCTAACACCTACACATATATATTTCTGTGCATTCTTAAACTGGAAATTTTCAAACATAATTTAATATTGTCTTGCCAACTCAGCAATAACTGTGTTATTAATATAATGATACTACTACTGGAATGCATTATTGACCCATTAAGAGTGAGCTCAAAAAGTTATAATCTACAGTCTTTTAAAATCTTTTTCTCCCAATTTGACAGTTTCTAGTATCTTATTTCCATCAACTTTTTAAAAAATACAAATCATAAATAATGGCAATATCACTTAAGCATAAAAGGAACTAAGTGTTTGATTCCGCAAATTTCAGAGAATAAATAGATAATCCCATTATCCTAATATTCTCTGAGTGAAGAAAATCAAATTTTAATTTATGATAACCTAAAATCCTAGTGCCAGGCCTGAAGGCAATAGGAGGAACGGTCATCAAGAAACATTAAAAGGATAAAATTACTTGATGCAAGGTACAGAGTAAAATCAAATATTAAGTCTTATTTGATATAAACAGTAAAATAACTCAAACAGATATTTCTAATGTGCATCAATATCAGTTTTAAGTCTTACATACACTCTCAGATGAGGCAAATGAGTAACTAAACAGTTACCTTAAGATGAAGTTTTCATTTCTCTTTATTCTCCTCTCTGACAACAAGATTTACAAAACTTGAAGGCCTAGGAAGTTTTACTAGGAAGTTTTATAACTGAACAAATGTTTGTCATGACAGAAAATACTCCATGTAGAGGATCAAGCTTCTAAGCCTTTTCAGGGCCCAGATTTTCCTCAGCTGTGATGTTTTAAGAGCTACTTCACAGAGCCTCTATTAGACTGCAATGAAACAAAATCTATAAAATGACTTGCACAGTACAAGGCACTATGGACGCAGTCTATAAATACTTGTTTTTTCTTATCTTTAAACCACATAATATAAATTAAGATGTCATACATCCAGTCTTCACTTAAAGGAAATCTAATTCAGTCAATTTAACTGCATAAATTAATAGGGAATTAGAATTTCAGATTGCCAAAGTATAGCTACAAAAACCCTCCAGTGTTTATTTATAAAAACTAAACTCAAATGTCTTTGTAGGAACAAATCAGTTTCAAAGAAAGTAACGATTCTACTATATAAAATAATGAAACCCTTAGTAAATAAACCTTTATAGATCTGACTTAGGAAATCCACCATTGTGTAGCCATCTGAAAAAAAGTAATAATATACTTACCTGAATATCACTTTAGGCTTTCTGTTAGTGAATTACTTGTTTATCATTACTACATAAATAGGAACCACATTTTATACACACACAGATACAACCCCCTTAGCCAACAGAAAGGAGACACCCAGAGTGTTTCTCTTCTTTGAAAATGACAACTTTCATTTCCAGGTTGTAGTAGGACTATCCCGCCTCACCTTGCTGTGACGCAGGAATGAGGACCTGCTGGGTCTGCGCTTGCTGAGGTACTGTTGGCTGCGGTTGAGCCTGGTGGTGGTGGTGGTGGTGATGCTGCTGCTGTTGGGGTTGCTGCTGCTGCTGAACTTGCAGTAAAAGCTGCTGCTCTTCTGAATGAAATCCATCTACTGCCCTAGACTGCATGAGTTTATTCTCCCATAACTAAGGCAAAGAATATTAAAGATTTCTAAGTAAGAGTCAGGGAAAACAACGCTGGACATATGGATAAAACATACTTTATTAGTCAGTTTACAAAATTCTGACATTTTCAAAACTGATAAATCTACAAATCTCTAATTCTTACCCAAGTGTATGCCACAATGAAAACCAATTTTTAAAGTATCAAACCTCACTTTTGCTACTTAAGAGTATTGAAGAATTCTTTTGTTTCTTCTATCTCCAACAAACTTTCCATAGTAATTCCTTAGTTACCAAGCAGTTTCATATAAGCAATTTTTCAGTAATCAAAAATCATCCTTTTTAGTATCAAATCCATTGTTAGCTATTTTATGGAAATCTTTCTTTCCTAAGTTTTAAATAACATATAAAACATAAATTCATCTTTCCTTGAACTATAAGAAACATTATAGAGGCAGTCCTCAGGTTAGAAAACCCCACCTTTCTATCTGTCCAACCCTACATAAGGAAAAGGAAACAGCAATGCCTAATATGCTTTCAGAGGTATTCTCAACCCTCCACACTTCTTGAAATTCCCTTCCCTCTTTCATTATGACAAGGACTGACAATCCTTTTTTGCTTAACCACTTCTATTTTCTCATCTCACCCTTGGACAGCTTCTGTGATGAAGGAAAAAAAAAAATCAAAAGTGGGCAAAAACAAGGAAGTAAAAGAAAATATTTATAACTATTCCATCCTTCTCCCTAACACATTTCCTCTCTACAAGGTTTAGTGTTCAATCTATAGAGCCCTTATTAAAAAACTGCCCAAGAAAGTTACAAACCATTCCTTAAACATACATATAAAATTTAATTCAGTCATTTTGTACACGAGGATCTACAGATACTTTGTTTTCTCCCCTAGGATCTACTCTTGGGATATTGCCTAACTCATGTAAGGCTTCTATCAGATCCTTCAAAAAGCTCCCTCTGCCATACTAACAGGGATTTTTATAAACTGCTGACACTTCCAACTGTCCTAGAAATTCTAGATCTACATGTTAATAACAATTCCAGCACATCTCTAACGATTTAGCGAAAAAGTAAACTAAACTAAAGGTCAATTCCCCAGAGCAACCATTCCCCTAGCAGTCTCAGTATTTAGGCTCACCTGAAGACTATTCTTACAGAGACAGTAACAATATCTATTTCATGCGTTGTTGTGAGGAGTAAATAAGATATCCATGTAAAACATTTATCAGAGTCTAGCATAAAGTCAGTCATCAATAAATGTTAATTATAATTATTGTAGTGGTGGTATTAATTGTGTAATAGAGCATTACATCAGAAGTCAGGAACCCAATTAGTCCTGGTTTGGCCACTAAACAGCTTTGTGGACAAATTATTTATCTTCCCTGGGCATTTTACTCATCTAAAAAGGGAACAAGTTGAATTAGATTACTTCTAAACGAACTTCCAGCTAGTAAATCTAAGTCAGTGCAAATCCCAGACTAAAAACAGCTAGGGTTCTTCCTAGGGTAACAAAAAACTACTTTTTGAGAGCCCAAGTTTTGTCTGGCTCATTTCTATAAAGTGGGCACCTAGCATAACACACAGTACAAAATAGGCTTAGACACTGAATAAAATATACTCTACACTTTAAAATACACTCTAACTATATTATATAGTAAGGCTATATAGGTAAGCCTCCCAAACAGTTATCACCCAAACTGTCTACACTTCTTTTCCTTGTTTCAAAACAAAACAAAACCTCGCTTCTTGTAGGCCAAAATCAAGGTGAAAAAAGTACTGTTAATTAATGCTTTAAGAAACAGTCTTTAAGGGACTTCCCTGGTGGTCCAGTGGTAAAGAATCCACCTTCCGACGCAGGGGACACAGGTTCAATCCCTGGTCGGGGAACTAAGATCCCACATGCCCCAGAGCAACTAAGCCCGCACGCGCCACAACTACTGAGCCCGCATGCCGCAACTAGAGAGTCCGCATGGCACAAACTACAGAGCCCACACGCTCTGGAGCCCATGCACTACAACTACAGAGCCCAAGTGCTCTGAAGCCTGTGCACCACAACTAGAGAGAGAAAACCCGCACACCACGACTAGAGAGAAGCCCGCGTGCGACAACGAAGAGCTCGAGCACCGCAAGGAAAGACCCTGCATACAGCAACGAAGATCCCATGTGCTGCAACTAAGACCCAACACAGCCAAAAATAAAAATAAATAAATAAATAAAATATTTTTTAAAAATAAAGAAACAGGTCTTTAAACCATAATTTTCTAAATTTAAAGCTTCAGTTTTTATCACCTCCAATTGGTCTACCCACTGCAATCCTGACCCATCACTTCAATTAAGCTTCCATGACAATGGTAAATATTAACAAATACACATTATGTGCTAAGTGCTGCGTACTACTACTCACCTAGTCTCCCAAGTCAATGATCTGTGAGACAGAATCTACCACAATGCCCTATCATTATTGTCAATTTCCTTTCCAAAGCATTATTCCAATCTATCCCTACTATAATGGCCCCAGTTCAAGTCCCTTCCTCCCATCAGTATTACTGCAAAGTGTTAATGACGAAGCTAATTGAGCTCCCTGCTTCAAATCATACATTCTACACATAATTATTGAATATCTCCCAGCTAGACACTGTTAGTGGCATTGAGAACAGACAGAACAAATCTGGCAAATATCCTTGTCCTTACAGAGCCTACATTTTAGTGGAAACTTGTGCTTCCGATCTATCCTCTATAAATCAGTGGTCCTCAAAATGTGATCCTGGACCAATAACATCAGTATCACCTGGGAACTTGTTAGACATACCAATTCTAAGGCCCCACCCCATCGAATCAGCAACTCTGGAGGTAGAGCCAGGAATCTGTTTTAATAACCTATCCAGGTTATTGTGATGTACACTAAAGTGAAAGCTGCTGCTTTAAAGTATAAACCAGTACTTTTCAAACTGCAGACTGCAATCCATTCATGCATTATTAAAAGTTAATTTAGATTATTTTTTGGTAAATGCAATCAAATTTTTCTTTTTAAATGTCAGACTGTACCCCTATCAACTGAGACTCTTTGAAGCAGAAGTCCAAAACTCTGTCTTTTAACTAGCACGCCAGAGAATCCTTCTCACTCTAAAGACCAAGCTCCTTAATGCAGTATTATGTTAACTTCTCCAACTGCTACTATAACTTGCACTCTATTTTCCAAACTACTTGCAGTTCCCTGAATATAGCATACATACCTCCTGTCTAAACTTTCGTAAACTACTCCTTATGACTGGCAGTCTTCCCACACAATTCCCCAAAGAATGCAAATGCAAAGTCACATAGCCGCGAAGAAATCGCTCACTGCCTTTATACATTAGAGATATTTCTATTGGTACACTTTTCATACTAAGTCTACCTTCTCTATTAAAGTATGAACTCCTTCAGGGCAGAGACTATGTCTTATTCATAACCTAACAAAATGACTAAGAACTTAACAGAAATTTAATATTAATTTCAAAGAGAATGGAAAACGAACTTGTTTTCTAAGGTAGTTTCTCTATAAAGATGCTACCAACATTTTAGGCAGAATAACTCTTTATTTACAGGGTATTACCACAGGAAGTGTACATGAAATACAACACTCCTCTAGCCTACTAAATGCCAAAGATGCCCATTAGTCATTATAACAAGCAAACATGGAACCACACATTTCAAACTGCTTCTGGGGGAGCAAGGGGATGCTGGAGTAGTGGGCCACTGAGAATCCGTATTTACTAAGTACCAAATACTGTTCTAGGTAATGTGAAAAATACAAGAATAATACCATACAAATATTTAGCATTACACTTATAACATCAAATAATGTAAAGTTTAAATTAGTTGAATGTTTTCTGTTTCTCTCCAATTTCATTTTAAAATAATTTTATTTATCAAAATATTTTATTTTTAAAATATCATCTGTTTAAAATAATGTAATACTGTTTTGGCAACAGTAATCATATTAATACCCCTGAAGACAACCAAGAATACTGAATTGTTATTTATGTATTTATTTATTTATTTAACTAGTTTAGAAAATAGGAAGAACTCTTTTCTCCACATTTTTATAGTACTTTTCCCCCCCAACACCATAGCTATTATTTCTGGCAGTCCTATTTCAACAATCTTTGCCAGGTGTCTGGAATTAGACATGGAGAAAATTCATTTTCTGTTTCCAAAATGATTTGGATATGCATCATGTTATGCCCATCATGTTTACTAGACTAATACTGAATTCTTAACGTGCACTTAAGTACTTTCCATGTACACTCGTTTTTCACAAAAATTCTTTAAAACAGACATTATTATCATCTCCTTTTTACAGAAAAAGAACCTGAGGAACAAGAAGTTAGGTACCTTATCCAAGATCACCAACTAACAGCAGGCAAAACCATCGTACAATCCAGGCAATCTGACTCAACAGGGCTGGACCCTGAGAGTGAAGAGTAAATGTCCTTTAAATTTTAAATTTAAAGTTTAAATTTTGGACTCTAGGCCCTTGTTTGCCTCACCGTAATCCCAGCTCTGGTCCAAAGTTCTAATCTCTAAACTGTACTGCTGCATCAGAGCAGGTCTAGTCACAACTCTGGTACCTTCCTTATCTGGAGACAAAAGGCTTAGCTTCAAGTCTCTACCACTTGCTAAATGATCTGTCAAAGCGTATTTATTCCATTTTTTGATCTATAAAACGTTATCAGATCTACTGCTGCCTGGCAGTATGCTGGGCTAGAAATTCTAAAGGATCCTCCTACTCTCACAAAAACAACTAGCTCCTGGATAAAACATAAGACAATTGAATTTTTGGGCTCTTTAGAAATGATGTTGGGGAACAGAGCTTTCCCCAAGGCTAAATGATGTAGAACAGTAGATCATCGTTCAACTTATGGTTCAAGTATTTATATACAACTAGAGTATATTTAGAACAGTGGTTCTCAATCAGGGGTAGTTTTTCCCCTTCTGCCCCAGGGACATCTGGCAATGTCTGGAGATATTTTTGGTTGTCAGAACTAAGGGGTGCTACTGGCATCTAGTGGGCAGAGATCAGTTATGCTGCTAATATCCTACGATAACTAGCCTTCTACAACAAAGAATTAACAGGTCCAAAATGTCAGTACTGCCAAGGATGAGAAAACAGATCTAGGGGCAGACTAACTTTTTCAGATTTGTCTCCAAATGAGGAATTCTTCTCACTTTGTTTTACTGAGAGGCCATGTTTTCTATCTCCCATTGTACTTGCTATTTGGATAGGGGTGGGTCTGACAGTTTAGAAATCAGGATAATTTTATCACTTACTTTGAAGAGGACTTCTAGACTGTCATTTCCACCCATAGTCATTTACCAATCTAAAACACAATTTACATTCAAATATAGCTTTATTGAAAATCAAGTGGTGATCATTTTCTAATGTATAGAAATCCTGAATCACTATGTTGTGCACCTAGAACTAATACAGTGTTGTAGGTCAATTACACTTCAATTAGAAAAAAAAGCAAGAAAACCAACATTATGCTTTATGCATCTTTTCTATCTCCCACAGTTCATACATTAAAGGAGACCCACAGTGTTAACAGATAACCTCAAGAATCAGGTTGAATTTTTTTAATGTAGAAGGTCCCTTCCTGAATTATCTAGTTAAACTTCAAATTACAGGCACTCTCATTACTCATCTTAATTCATAATCTAATACACCACTGTATCCTTCACAGCCGTATGGAAGCTTTTGATAAAAGTTTGTGAAACACTATAAAATGGTGAGAAAGGGGATAGAGCTAATGACAAAGTCCTTTATAAACCTTAAAATATGAAATATTGTTAGTTTTCATTAGCAAGAATATCCAAACCTACAAGGTCTAATACAGTAGCCACTAGCCACACGTGGTGATTTAAAGTGAAATTAATTATAATTAAATAAAAATTCAGTTCTTCAGTTCCACTAACCATATTTCAAGTGTTTAATAGCCACATGTGGCTAGTGGTTACCGTACTGGAGAGCACAGATATAGAACATTTTCATCACCACAGAAAGTTCTACTGCATAATGCTGGCTGTCAGACTGTTAAAACTAGGGCACATTCTGGAAATTCTAATGAGATCCTGAAGAAATTTAGTGCAGAGAATTAAAATAACTCATTTCAGTCTAACAGTTTTATATTTAAATCAGCTACTACCCAGAATAAAAGAGTATGTCCCGTTTAAAAAACAACAAAAACAGTAAACTACTTTTTTCAGTTAGATTCTGGAGCAACATGTTATTAATTTGTTTAATTAAGTATTTACTGAATGCCAACCACATATGCCAGGCATTGTGGTAGAGGCTGGGGATTCAAAGTTGAATAAGTCACAATTTTTGTCATAGAAAATTACGCATTAAACAAAAAATCAGTGCATAACCTATAAAACATAGATATTACTTTTTTATACTACTTTTATACTATATTATATGTACATATATCTGTATATATGTGTATACATGTATAAAGTCTTATGTACTAAAAATGCAGGTGGAGCTATTTGGTCTCAAAGATAGCTCATTCTGTTTGGAAAGAACATCTTGATTCTAACTGGGACCAGTAGGAAAATATCAACAGACTCTGAAAAGCAAGAGGAGATAACAACTTGGATTGACCACTAGTCTGACCTAGCGCAAATTAAAGCCTTTGGGACTAATTTTTTGCACCTAAAAATGCTGTACCTTTTACATAAGATCACAGAACTACAAGGACAATCATTATAAGGGTATAACATATTTGTAAAATATTCATTACATGTAACATGAAGAAATCAAAATAAGCTTATTCTCTTCTCATTCATATCCCTGAGATACTTCATGTGTTTGAGTAGTTTATATTGCTATTCTTCCAACTCATGTCTCAGAGTTGGCATTCCTTCACTTGTATTTTTAAATACCTACTCTTCACTTACAGTAACCATTACATTTCTCACAAGGTAAATAAATATTTCCTCATCTCATTCAAACCTATATTTTCCCTTCCTCACAGGGGCAGATTCATATTGAAAACTCTATAGAAGCTGCCCACTGATGCTGCAACATTCTAAGATGTATTTCATCACCACAACACAGGTGAGATTTGCTTTATTTAAAATAGTAAGTTGCTAAATTGTAGCCTCCACACCTCTGTTGAATGGATAAATAAGACCACAACAAATGTTCCTTAGCGTTCATTAACTGTGATTACTTATTTATACATAGCTCTAATGGAGCTCAATTCCCAATCTCTAAGCCAGCAGTTCTAAAACTTTTTAGTCTGAGTCCTTTATCATTTTTACAAATTAATGAGGACCTCAATGAGCTTTTATGAAATTTTAAATAAGATTTTTTTTAATGTTGACATTTAAAAATAACATATCCATTACATGTTAACATAAATACTTTCAATGAAAATAACCATATCTTCCAAAAAAATTTCGTGAGAAATGGCTTAAAAGGAAAATAGCTGGATTCTCATATCTGCTTCTGCATTCAGTTTGCTTTCGCTGATGTATATGAAGAAAATCTGCCTTCTCATAGCTAAGTAGTTGGGAAAGGAAAAAGTATTTTAAGTGATGGTTTCTTAACAGTTAGCTGCAATGTACAATCTGAAACCATATACTAATTAACTTTTCATACTCTTCGATTAAAATCCATCAATTTATCTTTACTTTGAAGGGATTTTGCAACATCATGCATTGGTCATTTGGAAAATATGAGTTCAGTGAAGTATGCAGATATGCCAAATATTAATACATTTCATTACAGAATCTCATGAATAGAATATCAAACAATTGCATGTCTTAATATCAACAATGATCTCATCTCAACCTTTACGTAAACATCTTTTTAATATTTGGTACATCAAAATGGGAAGCATGCATAAAGCCCTTCTGCTGCATATGGAACAGTTATCTCAAGGAAAAGCACTTGTGCATTTGAGTTGCAAGTTTAACTGGTCACTTTTTTCATGGAATACAACTTTTACTGGAAATATAACAAACATACTATGATTATTCAGACTTGGGCATCTGTCCAACCGCATGGACCCCCTGAAAGAGCCTGTGGGGAAGTCCATTGACCATATTTTGAGAACCACTGTTCTGAGCAGTAAGGCAAAAATATTCCATGATTTCATGAGTCATTACAGCATCAAGAAAACACAAATGCTACATAAAAGTATCTATATATTTCTGCTTAAAACCAAGTAAACAGAAGAGGCAGAAAAGCAGCTCCCAAACTAGAATACATTATAAACCAAATATTTGGCCCACATAGAGAATCGGACTCCAGAACGTGAAATTTATCAAGCACTTAATCTCCACAACATAAATACATTTTAGAATACCAGTGCATTAAGACCACAAAAAAAGGAAAAGGAAAAAAAAACCTTACAGGAATGTCAAGTAATTAAAACATAAATGGATATTAACTGCCCATTAATAATAGCTAATACTATTGCCAGGCACTTTGCTAAACACTTTATATAGTTATTACATTTAATCCTCAAAACAAGCCTAAAAGGTAAGTACTACTAATTCTAATCTCACATATAAGGAAACTGAAATATAAGCAGTTTGCCTAAGGTCACAGGAAGAATGGACGGTAGAGCTGGGATTCAAGACCAGCACCCTTCACATAACTATACTGCTTCCTGCAACAAAGTCAAATGGTCATCATATGGAAAAATTATGGAGTATAGTTTCTGACTGAAGAGAATGTTTTAAAAAGAAAAAAAGGCGGCAAACTCACAGTCTTTAGTTCCATCAGAACTTGTTCATCGACTCCATCATCCAAAAAGATGTCTCTCACATCATTAATTACATCTTCAATCACAGATCTGTATAATTTAGGCTTTAAAGGGAAAATAAAAGACTGCTGAAAAACACTGCTTTTCACATATTAAAATATGTAACATTTTCACAAATTCAAAACAAATGTTAATACAACAGTCCCTTTTCCAACTCTCTAAAACTTATTTTAGAAGATATAATTTTAAAGGTATGGCCATTCCCATAAACATCACTTGCCTTAGTTAAAATGAATTATTTGATGACTGCATATTTTAATAGAGGTTTTACGACTGTTTAATACAATTCATATACAGAAGATCATCACAGATACAAGGTCTATACAGTTTCCAGTTGTAATTTCCCATGTTGTTATAGTCAAAACACTTAATGTGTTTTGACTATATCCAACGATATAGTTTTATGGGTTGCTATGTCTGGTTTTTATTATTCCTTGCTTGGTTTAACCCGTTTTATCTCCTAATCTCATCGCTGTCTTAACAGAAACTTATGTCCTGTGATTTGCCTGGTAATAATCTGCAACCTAATAAGTATTCAAATTTAAAAATCACCTAATTTCAGTTTTTGTTACCCAGTCTGTACCTTTAAATTATACCATCAAGCTGTTCATATAACCACAATAACAGGTCTCAAAGTCTCAGAGGAACAAGACACAATGATCTCTTTTCCCGGATTTCTCTCCTACTACTGCCCAGATGATGCTATGGAATAGAATTATAAGCAGCCTCGATATTTATTTTTTAACTATTATTATTATAACTATTGTTGTTGGCATTACTTGGGGGGAAGCTTGCTTTTAGAAGGTTGCCAGAAAAATAAAACGAGAATAGATGTGAAAGCACTTTAAAAGTATAAAGTACTTTTTAAAAACCAAAAGGTAAGAGATGGAAGAATTTGCCCAACCCACATCCCACATCCTATTTTTAATGGACAAAAGGAAGTTTGCTTGTCAGAGTGTAAAACCAGAGATGCCTTGCTATAAATCTTATCCATTATCACACAGAGCTAAGATCAACAGCCTTTTTAATACTTTGTCATTATTTGTGATTTATATCTTGCTTAAAAGTTACTGCTTACCCAATAAAACCAAGGGTTTGCTCTCATAAGCAAACCTCAAACAGAAATAAATGTTTCATTAGCATCTCTCCCAGCAATACTGTTATCACAGGGGAAACCTCTTATGTGTCCTTGTCCAGCCAAAAATACAAATAATGAGTTCCTCTATACAACTTACCTCAACCATTAAAAACTATTTGTTCCTTTTCATTACAACCAGAAAAACAAGTCATGTATCTAGGTTCTCACCTTTGCCGTTCCACTCACTCACTTGCTTTTTATTTTGCCAAATCTGCCTCTGTGAACTAAAATTATTCATGTGATTTCTGCATCTCTACAGTGCCTCCTTATGTTAGCATTCTGATTCCATATATAAGGAAAGTCTGACTATGGGTATCACCTTATCTATGGCAATTCAACTACTGAATTACAAAAATACATTTATAAAGTGTTTTTTTTTAAACCAATGACCCAAGGCATTATAAAGATACAGTGTAATTTTAAATAGGTAGTATAAATCTCAAATTGACGATATAAATTATTTTTTAAGCAAACTACATGTTGTTTTGGTGTTTCCGAAGTCAGTCATCCCTAAAAATATTCTGCCTGGATATCCACACATTTATAGGTACAATGTGCTTTCTTCTGGCACGCCCTACTTAATGAATCAATCTTGCTTTAAGATTTTGCTTTTGTGCTTTAATTAACCCACAACTTGACCACTTAATGGATTCATATGCACTATAGTTAAAGAAAGGGAAATGTGTATTCTTCATGAAGTATACGCAATTTAAAATTGTTCAAGAATTAAAAAGCGTGCAAAATACTGACGTTTTTCAAAGTATGTGAGTACATAGGCATTATTCTGAATTATTATTTAAAATACTAAATCGTACTTAAGCCAAAGTTTCTGCCTTTTATGAAATACACAGTAATTTAGGTTTGTCCTGATTTTCAAAAACCAGATATTCCAAACTTAAAAACTCATAAATTAAAGGGCCATTAGTGCCATTATCTAATGATTAATTAAAGGATTTCTTTCAAAAGTTTTAGTCCCTGGTACAATATTGGAAAATAAGTTGGATTAATTTCTATATTGGATATCATATTAACATCCAATGCAGCAAAAACACCGTCTACTTAGAATTTTAATTTTTTAATACCCAGTTTGCACTAAGCAAATTACTCACAATTCCCCGATCCATAAATGTACTGTAGACATAGGTCCTACGTCGAAGCTTTAGGCACTTATCTATTTCTTTGAAAAGCTTCGTATCTCAAATATTTATTATAGGAAAACATAATGAAATATTAGGAGCTATATTTCTAACATTTCCTGAATACGTGATGAACAAAATACTACCAAAATCAAATCCTCCACAGTTAACAATTGATGTAGAAAACTTTTCAAAAAAACAAAAAATTACCGACAATAATGCATGCATCTTCTGAATACAAGAACGATTAGACATCTGAGCTTAAATTCTTTTAAAAATAAAAATAAAATAAAAAAGGAGGGCAAGTCTATTTTCCCTTATCAAAGACCGCAAATCCCAGCTGCTGTATGAAAACAAAAACTTGGGGCTCTAAAAGCAGACCCGGTTGGGCACGAAATTACAGTGTACGGAAAGGACTTCGGAATAAATCTGAGCTCTACACGCGCCAGCCTCTCGCCTCGGGAGCACGCACCTCCCAGCCCCGCTCTCAGCAGCTCTCACTATTTAAAGCCGGATCTGGTGTTTAAATGGAGAGGCGGTGACGTAGGCCTGAAAAGCACCTTCCCATCCTGGCAGAGTCTATATTAGAGAGCGGCAATGGCTCTATATAAACAGGGCAGCCAAACGGAGGAGGACCACAAGGCTCAGGGACTGAAAAGCAGGGTAAGCGGCCGCAGCCATGATGGATCGACCCGAGTCGTCAACGGTACGGAGCCGGGCTGCCGTGGGCTTGTCTGCATTTGGGACCGGGCAAAAAAGTGTTTTATTGTCATAATAAAAATAAGAGAGTGGGGTGGACTAGTGATCACATTTTGCGTTGGTGACTGAAAAGGTTATTTATGTGACTGCTTTTTGCAAACCTACGTGATCGCAAGTAAGAAAAAAGGGACAAACGGTGAGAAGTAGGCAAATTTCAAGGCGAAAGCGGGGCACTTTGACCACTACTGTAGGCTTTGTTTGTTTTGGTGCTTTTGCTAGTCGAAGATACGATGGGGGTTTTGCTTCCCCTTCGCCATTTTACCGATTCGGAAGGAACCGAGATAAGTGCTTTTCAACCTTCGTCCTTTTTTTTTTTTTTTTTAAAACATAAAATGGCCCCAGTGAAGGCTTTTTAAGCACAACCGCCAAAACGCCCAAAGTAACCCCCAAAGTAGCCATTAACCTTTCACTGCGTTAAAGTGGATCGCGGTGGGTCTTGGGGATTCGCCCAGCTCCCCAAACACGGTTTTTGTTTTGAGGCAGCTCCGGGAGCCCTTCTCCAGCCGGCGCGGCCGGGCCCGCTTCGGGGAGAAGCGGCGGCGCCCCTCCCGTCCTCCCTCCTGGCGGCCGGGGTCTGGGGCCGGGGCCGCGCGCTCGCCCCGGCCCAACCGCCCCGCGGCGGCCCCAGGCCCAGCAGGCGCCCCCGCCCTCCCCGCCGCCGCGGCCGCGAGCCTCCGCACCCCCCCGCGCCCGCCGCCCGGCGCACCGGCCCGCTCCGCCTGAGGCGGGAAGCGGCGGCGGCGGTGGCGGCGGCGGCCGCGCGGGCGGCTGAGGAGAGTCGAGGCCGGGAGTCGCGGCCGTCCCCGCCCCCGCCCGGTCCGGCCGTTGCTGCCGCCTGAACGAAGCCCCCGCCGGCCACCAAACCACGTCCTTACCACGGTGTTTGTATTTGCCGAGTTCGCCATTTCCACACACAACACAAACAAGAGGGGGGCAACCCCGAGAAAAGATAAAAACAAAAACAAACAAAAAAAGAACACCCGGAGGGTGACCCAAGCCACCGCAAAATTGGGGGGAAAAATTTTTCAAACAAAATCGGATCCTGACGGAGGAGAGGGGAGCGGTGAGAGGAGGTAGAGAAGGAGGAGAGCAGTCCTCGGAGCTAACAACTCGAGAATCGCCCTTAAAAAAAAAAAAGGCCACGACCCTTCAGGGGTCCTGGGGGGCGTTACCCGCTCCCCACCCCGCACCAAGGAGGGGAACCGCCACCGGTCGCCGCTCCCCGCGCCGCCGCTGCCGCCACCGGCTGCAGCTCCAGCCGTCCGGTCCGCCCGCTTCTCCCCTTTATATAGTGAGCCAACAAGCTGCGCGAGCCGCCGCCACCACCGCTGCCGCCGAGAGACAGGGCGGAGGGGGAGGGAGGGGCGGAAGGGGCGGGGGCAGAGGTGGGCGGGGCTGAGCGCGAGACACCGCGAGAGCCGCGTGCGCAGGCTTGCCGGGGCGGAGGCCGCCGCGCGTCGTCACGCGCAATGGAGGCTGTGGTGAGGGCGGGGCCCGGGGACTTAAGTAGTGAAGTTGGACCGCCGTCTCCTCAAGTCTCGCGTGATCACGTGGTCGGCACCCAGGCGGAAGTCTCCGGCACCTGCTTTGGGATGAGGAACTTGCTAAGTATTGCTGGAAAAAGCGTGAGTTCTGGTGACACAGGAGTCCAGAGCTAGCTGGGATTGCCTCCCGTCGGGCATTTATGCGCCGTCGCGCGCTGGAGGGGGATAGGAAATGCGGAAGGGGCGCTGGCTGTTGCCCCGCTAGGAATGGCCGCGGAGGAGGGCCGGTCACGTGGCCCAGCTTCCCGCCCCTGGCGCGCTCGGACTGAGGGAAGTTTCAAATGCGGAGTCATGTCCGAGAACGGGCTAGACTCAGATTCCGAGTTCCGAGGCGTTGGCACCTCTTCCCTAGGATGGGCCTTTAGCTTGCAGAATTGTGTACGAGTTCCTAAAAGGGATGAAACCTGATTTGGCCCCCCCGTAAACACATTCCAGAATTAATAACATCTGAAACCGTATGAGTTCTCTCCACCAGTAAGCTACAAAGTCTCTGGGTTTAAGTTCCCCAAAGGTCCGGCCTCTACTATCCCACGTACTTTAAATGACTTTTCAAGGTGGTGGAAATGTCACCCCACCCGACCCACCGCCAACCCGAATACCCGGGATTATGACCGCACAACTTTTCCCGGTTTTTAAAAATATTACCCAAATTCAGTGACTCCACATGGTCAGGACATACTGACATCTGAAATACTTGGCATTTGACACACCAAGTCACATGGCCTCTCGCTGCGGAAGAGGGGCAGGAAATGTCCATGTCTTGGACTGCAACTCAATAGGCTTTTGACCTGCTCTGCCCAAGCTAATCTCGCCTTTATATCAACATTTCACGCAGAACAGAGAATGCTCTGTTTAGGAGGCAGAGCTCACAGTACCTAATTTTCTTGTCCCTAGGAATTTCCAGACACATGGAATGTAGGCTGGACAAGTGAGGGAGTTTATCCTCGAAAGGCAAAGCAAAACAAAATGTAAAACTTCTATGCCTCTGAAACCATAGTTGAGGAATATCAGTTGCTTCTCAGTTCCCTGCACAGCTGCTTGTTTGGGAACATCAAAAGGACAAAAACAAAAAACAAATCATAGTGTTCATTATGTATTATATAAAATTATGATTCCATCAACATTTGTAATTCATTTAATAGTCGGGTGACCATTAGCCAGAAAAGTTATACTAACCAATACTTTTCATTTCTTACTATTTTAAGAGGACTTGTTACCTCCTTATGTAAGTATTACTTTTTTATTTTAATAAATTTATTTATTTATTTATTTTTGGCTGCATAGGGTCTTGGTTGCTGCCTGCGGGCTTTCTCTAGTTGCCCCCAGTGGGGGCTGCTTTTCGTTGCAGTGCGCGCCGCTTGTTAGGAACCAGGCTGCACAGCAGGAGGTGAGCGGCTGGCAAGCAAAGCTTCATCTGTATTTATAGCTGCTCCCCATTGCTCGCATTACCGCCTGAGCTCCACCTCCTGTCAACATTATGGTGAGCTGTATAATTATTTCATTATGTCTTACGATGTAATAATAATAGAAATAAAGTGCACAATAAATGTAATGTGCTTGAATCATCCCAAAACCACACCCCCCCCTGCACCGCCACCCACCCCTCCCCAGTCCGTGGAAAACTTGTCTTCCATGAAACTGGTCCCTGGTGCCAAAAAGGTTGGGGACTGCTGTTTTGGAGAATACAAAAGTTGAGAGGAAAGATCTTATATCTCAAACTTGCTGATCCTAATGGAAGTCTTATTGTAAAGCATACTGCATAATTACAGCATTCATTCAAGATATAAAAAGCACTGATATATTTCAGTCCTACCAAATAAAATTATAATCAGGTTTCACCTAATTTTTATTTGAAGTATAGTTGATTTACAATATTGTGTTAGTTTCAGGTGTCCAGCAAAGTGATTCAGTTATATATATGTAATTTTTTTCAGACTTTTTCCATTATGGTTATTACAAGGTATTGAATATAGTTCCTTGTGCTATACAGTAAATCCTTGTTGCTTATCTATTTTATGCATAGTAGTTTGTATCTGTTAATTCCATACTACTAATTTATCTCTCCACCCTCCCTTAGGTCTTCTGCCCATTTTTTTTTTTTTTTTTTTGAAGAATTAGTTGAGAATGACTGGGGTTAGTTTTATTTATTTATTTATTTTTGGCTGTGTTGGATCTTCGTTTCTGTGCGAGGGCTTTCTCTAGTTGCGGCGAGCGGGGGCCACTCTTCATGGCGGTGCCCGGGCCTCTCATTGTCGCGGCCTCTCGTTGCGGAGCACAGGCTCCAGACGCGCAGGCTCAGTAGCTGTGGTTCACAGGCCCAGTTGCTCCACGGCATGTGGGATCCTCCCAGACCAGGGCTCGAACCCGTGTCCCCTGCACTGGCAGGCCTTCTGCCCAATTTTTTATTGGATTGTTTGTTTTCTCGATATTGAGTTATATGAGCTGTTTGTGTATTTTGGATATTAACTCCTTGTTGATCGCATTGTTTGCAAATCTTTTCTCCCATTCCATAGGTTGTCTTTTCATTTTGTTGATGGTTTCCTTTGCTGTGTAAAAGCTTTTAAGTTTGATCAAGTTCTGTTGCTTATTTCGGCTTTTATTTCTTCTGCCTTGGGAGATTGATCTAAGAAAATATTGTTACTATTTATGTTCGAGAATGTTTTGCCTATGTTCTCTTCTATGAGTTTTATGGTGGCATGTCTTATAGTTAGGTCTTTAAACCATTTTGAGTTTATTTTTGTATATGGTGTGAGGGAGTGTTACAATTTCATTGATTTACATGTAGCTGTTCTGCTTGCCCAACACCACTTGAAGAGACTGTCCTTTCTGCATTGTATATTCTTTTATATTCTTTGTTGTGGATTAATAGGTGTGTGGGTTTATTTCTGGGCTGTCTATTCTGTTCCATTGATTTGTCTGTTTTTTCTGCCAGTACCATGCTGTTTTGATTACTATAGCTTTGTAGTATTGTCTGAAGTCTGGAAGGGTTATGTCTTCAACTTTATACTTTTTCCTCAGAATTGTTTTGGCAATTCTGGGTCTTTTGTCATTCCATGTAAATTTTAGGATTATTTTTTCTAGTTCTGTGAAAAATATCTTGGGTATTTTGATAGTGATTGCATTAGATCTGTAGATTGCTTTGGGTAGTATGGCCATTTTAACAATATTAATTCTTCCAATCCAAGAGCATGGTATATCTTTTCATTTCTCTGAATCATCTTTTTTTTTTTAATTTATTTAATTTATTTATTTATTTTTGGCTGCACTGGGTCTTCGTTGCTGTGCGGGCTTTCTCTAGTTGTGACGAGTGGGGGCTGCTTTTTGTTGTGTTGTGCGGGCTTCTCATTGCAGTGGCTTGTCTTGTTGTGGAGCATGGGCTCTAGGCGCACGGGCTTCAGTAGTTGTGGCATGCGGGCTCAGTAGTTGTGACTCGTGGGCTCTAGAGCACAGGCTCAGTAGTTGTGGCGCATGGGCTTAGTTGCTCGGCAGCATGTGGGATCTTCATGGAGCAGGGCTTGAACCTGTGTCCCCTGCATTGGCAGGTGGATTCTTAACCACTGTTCCACCAGGGAAGCCCTCTCTGAATCATCTTAAGTTTGTTTTATCAATGTCTTATACTTTTAATGTATAGCTACTTCCTTGGTTAGGTTTATTCCTAAATGTTTTTTTGATGTGATTTTAAACAGGATTGTTTTCTTACTTTTTCTGATATTTTATTGTTAGTGTAAAGAAATGCAACTGATTTCTGTATATTAATCTTGTATCTTGCTACCTTGCTGAATTCATTTATTACTTCTAATAGTTTTTGTGTGGAGATTTTAGGGTTCTCTATGTAGAGTATCATGTCTTCTGCAAATAGTGACAGTTTTACCTCTTCCCTTCTAATTTGGACGCCTTTTATTTCTTTTTCTTGTCTGATTGCTATGTGTAGGTCTTCCAATATTATGTTGAATAGAAGTAGTGAGAATGGGCATCCTTGTCTTGTTCCTGAATTTAGTAGGAAGGCTTTCCAGCTTTTCATCATTGAATATTATGTTGGCTGTGGGTTTGTCATAAATAGCTTTTATTATGTTGAGATATGTTACCTCTATACCCACTTCGATGAGAGTTTTTATCATGAATGGATGTTGAATTTTGTCAGACGCTTTTTCTATGCTGTTGAGATAATCATGTGGTTTTTGTCTTTCCTTTTGTTAATGTGGTGTATCACATTGATTGAATTGCATATGTTGAACCATCCTGGTAACCCTGGAATAAATCCAACTTAATCATGGTGTATGATCCTTTCTGTGTATTGTTGAATTAGGTTTGCTAATATTTGTTGAGGATTTTCACATCTATATTCATCAAACATATCCTGTATTTTTTTTTTTTTTTTTGTAGTGTCATTGTCTGGTTTTGGTATCAGGGTGATGGTGGCTTCATAGAATGAATTTGGGAGTGTTCCTTCCTTTTCAATTTTTTGGAATAATTTGAGAATGCTAGGTATAAGTTCTTCTTTATTTGGCAGAATTCCCCAGTGAAGATGTCTGGTCCTGGACTTCTGTTTGCAGAGGGTTTTTTGGTTTTTTTGTTTTTGCTTTTGCAGATTCTATTTCACTTGTAGTAATCAGTCTGTTCAAATTATGTTTCTTCTTGACTCAGTTTTGGCAAGCTGTATGTTTCTAGAAACTTGTCCGTTTCTTATAGGTTGTCCAAATTGTTGGCATATAACTATTTATAGTATTCTTTTATGATTTTTTATGTATCTATGGTATGAGCTGTTATTTCTCCTCTTTTCTTATTTTCTTTATTTGGGTCCTCTCTCTTTTCTTCTTGGTGAGCCTGGCTAGAGGTTTGTTGATTTTGTTTATCCTTTCAAAAAAAGAAAGGTTTTATTGATCTTTTCTGTTTTTTAATCTCTGTTTTATTTATTTCCTGTCTGATCTTTATTATTTCCTTCATTCTGCTGACTTTATGTTTTCTTTGTTCTTCTTTTTCTAATTCTTCTAGGTGGTAGATTATAAAACAAAGTTAACTTTTGAAAAGAAATCCCAAAATTGAAAATAAAATGAAGCAAATTAACCTAACAGTGTATTCCATAACACACAAAGAGGAACTTTTCCAAGTGACTTTAAAACACAGTCATTAAACTATATATATCTGTAGTAGGATATTCTCTAAGGACAAAAATATGAAAAGTTTTTTTCACTGCTCTCAATATTTTTATTTGTGGTGGTAATGTTGTATATGTATTCTTTTTTTTTTTTTAAAGGTGATCATGAGGGTGTCAGTGCTTTTATCCAATTTATAGTAAGGATACCATTAAATCTTTTTTAAAGTGTGGGGTTTTTTTCTGTTGTTGTTGTTGCTTTTAATTTTTATTTATTTATTTATTTATTTATGGCTGTGCTGGGTCTTCGTTTCTGTGCGAGGGTCTTCTCCAGTTGCGGCAAGCGGGGGCCACTCCTCATCGTGGTGCACGGGCCTCTCACCATCGCGGCCTCTCTTGTTGCGGAGCACAGGCTCCAGACGCGTAGGCTCAGTAACTGTGGCTCACGGGCCTAGCTGCTCCACGGCATGTGGGATCCTCCCAGACCAGGGCTCGAACCTGTATCCCCTGCACCGGCAGGCAGACTCTCAACCACTGCGCCACCAAGGAAGCCCCTTTTTTTTTTTTGAATGTGATATGTGGGATAAAGAAGATGAGTAATTATATGATCTAATTATACCATCCCAGTCATTGTTGAGAAGCAGGATTCCCAACATAGGAGAAATGAAATTCAGGTTTAAGACAGAAGAGGATAAATGAAAATTCTGTAGTCCTGAATTTAAATTAGAAGTGTCATGGTGTATTTTGTCTTAAATATTTCTCCCTGGCTCTGAAAAGTCCTAGAAACAATAGCCAACCCATAAGCAATGTGTATACCTAGTATCTAGATTATGGTACTTTAAGACCAGTGCTCCTTGGAGAAATATCTTATTCTGATTCTAGGTCAAAAGCAGGAAATGTCTTTTTTTTTTTTTTAAGCAACAAAAACCCAAACTCAATACATTTTAACTTATAAAATATATTGAATACATAGTTCTAAAAAAGTCTGAACACCTCACTGGTGATCAGCCCAGTATCTGTGAGCACTACTAGCTCCCGGATTATGATCTTGAAGTACCATTTTCCACCAAAAGGAATTAGAGCTCCTTGGAAATATTTCTCACTCCAGGACTGGGGCAAGAAACATATTAATTTAAACCAAATGAATTGCCTATTATTGCCCTACCTAGTACAAAATGAATCTAGAATATATTTTCATACAGATAGCATGAAAGTATATTAGTGTCCTAGAGCTGTTGTAACAAAGTATCACAAACTGGGTGACTTAAAACAGCAGAAATTTATTGCCTCATAGTTCTGGGAGCTGTAAGTCTGAAATCAAGGTGTCAGCAGGGCCATGCTCTGTCTGACACTATGGGTAGAATCTTTCCTTGCCTCTTCCCAGCCTCTGGTGGTGGCCAGCAACCCTTGGAATTCCTTGCCTTGGGTCGCATCACTCCAATCTCTGTCTCCATCTTTACATAGCATTTTCTCTGTGTCTTTACATTGTTTTCCTTCAGTGCATGTCTATCTCTGTGTCCAAATTTCCCCTTTTTATAAGGATACCAATCATATTGGATTAAGGCTTATCCTAATGACCTCATTTTAACTTGATTGCCTCTGTTAAGACACTATTTCTAAATAAGGTCACTTTCTAAGGTACTGGGGATTAGGATTTCAACATATCTCTTTGGGAGGAGGTAATTCAACTCATAACAGAAGATATCAAAGACTCCTAGTGTCATGTCAAAAGAATTTAGGAGCCAACGTGAAGAGGCTCCCACTGGCCAAAGATGAGACACTTTGAGTATCAATAGGATTGTACTTGCAGCAAGTTGAATTGCATCAAATATTTAAATCCATTAATTTATAATGCTGCTAAAAAACAAAACATGAAAATTCCGATTGGTCGCCATTGGAGAATGGTAGGGAAACAACTCATCATTTTGAAGATTGGTAAATAAAGAAATATAATCAAGCATTTCCAGCCTTTCCTACATGAATTGTACCAAGTATCAAATAGTAGATGTAGTGGTTTGAATGGTAGCCCCCCAAAAGATACGTCCATGTTCTAATCCTCAGAAACTGTAAATGTTATTTGGAAAAAGGGTCTCTGCAGGTATAATTAAGTTAAGGATTTTGTGATGAGATCTTTACTGTGTTAGGCCATAAATTTATTGACAAGTGTCTTTATAAGAGACACGGAGGTGAACAAACAGAAGAGGAAGAGGAAATGTAACCATAGTGGAAGAAATTAGAGCAATGCAGCAACAAGGAATGCCAACAGCCACCAGAAGTTGGAAGAGGCAAAGAACAGATTCTCCCTTAGAGAATCTGGAGGGAGTATGGCCCTGCCAACATTTTTGTTTTTGGACTTCTGGCCTCCAGAACTATGAGAGAATAAATTTCTGTTGTTGTTAAGCTACCACATTTGTGGTTATTTATTACAGAAGCCTCAGAAAACTAATACAGTAGATAAGAGGAAGTTTCTCTTTAAAGAAGTATTACAGCTAATAAGTGAATGAGGAATAATAGAATATCACCATTTTGCAACCTCTAATGAATTAAGAGATGGAGGTGTTAAGCACTGACATCTGCCAACATCATAAAAAAAGAAATAAAATACCCAGGTATTATGTGCTTCTTGATGAAGAACATGCTACCACCTGTAAGGTAGTCTTACCCACACTCCCACCCCAAAATATATACCCTGAATGTGATCAAGCTTCTATGTCCAACTAACAATGTACAAAAAATACACAGGTTGCAGGGACATTTTCAACTATGTATTAGAAATGCAGTCAGCAAAATCCAGACTCTGGGAAGCCACAGGATAAATGATGTAATTTCTCCAACAAACAAATTCAGAAAGAGAAAGGAACCTACAGAGAAAGACACTTGAAAGACATATCAGTCAATCACAGTATATGGAACTTATTTAGATCCTAATTCAAATAAACTGTAAAAGAAAGATGACAATTATGAGACAATTGGAAATTCAAACGCTTACTGGCTATATGATGAAATTAAAGAATTATTGAATTAAATGAAATTTTCCATTAAAAAATTAAAAATAAGCCAATGAATCCTTATTTACAATCAGTAACAGTTCTTTATCCATACAGCTTGTCTTCCGGTGGAAAGACCGTTGGTATTCCCAAGAAGGCCTGGTAGGTATTGTGTTATAAATGTAATTAATATTAAGCATTGTGTTTAATTACATGGGTTTCCTCTTTCTCTGATTCTTACATCTCAGCTACATATGCCTTGATTTACAAGTTGAACAGCTGTGATTTGGGACAGTTAAAAATGGTGAAAAGTAAGGTGCTTGCTCAGATGCTTTTATAAAAATATTCTTCTAATGGCCAAGTTATCTTTGATTTACCAACCAGCTTTACCTTCTTACTCATATATCTTTAACTTGATAGAGGCTTCTGATATGAAAGATAATTCCACACAGACAATTTTCTAATAAAATATATCATAGTAGATAAATTAAATCTGAGTTCATCTACAAACTTTATCTTAGAGAATTATTACAGAAACTGGAACTAGATGGCTCAATTTCCATTCTTCTCCAGAACCTACCTTCCGCTGATAGTAAAGGTAGTATTGATTATGAAAAGGAGGTGGCAGAAAGATTATTGTAGCTTCCAGGCCATGATGGAAGTAAGGAATTTGCATAAATACTGAGGGCTGGTCTTTGATTTAACAAGGGTTTCTGGGAGAAAATCAGGAGGTGCAGTTCAAATACCTCCTTGAGAACAAGGATCTGCATTAATGTAGGATGGTTCTTCGAAGTAAGGAGATAGCAACTAGGGAAAAAGAAAGGATGTTTAAACAGGGAAAATGGAGATTTAAAAAAGAAGAGGAATTTGCCATTTTGTGTTCCCTGCCAAGTTGAGAAGCAATAATAATTATAATGGACTTAGTCTAAAAAATTTAATCACAAGGTACCTCCTTTAAAACTTGTAACAGTCCAATGAGACGAGTAATATTATCCCTTTGTTATGGATAGGAAACTGAGACTCAGGTTAAGCAGTGTCTTGCCCAAGGTTATATTGCTGTTTACTCATGAAATTGTAGAGCTCCAGGTTCAAGGTTCTTTCCACCTGTCTTAGAAATAAGAAGCTATCAATCCAGGAGGATGTGAAGGTTTTGAATCAAATTATGTTGGTCGTTAAGCTTGTCAAATATATGTTAATTATATATGTGTTAAACTTCATTTGGGAGAAGAAACTATAACATAAAAATTGGAGAGTTGAAAGTGAGATTTTGTCCTGATTAAATGTAATTGCCTTCGTAAAAGCATCATCAAAACGCATTTATTAAATCATTTAAATAACTGATGTCTC
Source organism: Balaenoptera ricei (assembly GCF_028023285.1). Taxonomy (NCBI): domain Eukaryota; kingdom Metazoa; phylum Chordata; class Mammalia; order Artiodactyla; family Balaenopteridae; genus Balaenoptera; species Balaenoptera ricei. The sequence continues at coordinate 166,394,569 of NC_082640.1, forward strand.
TCTTTCTACGATAGTTGAAAATCATCCATTTCCCATTCCAAATAGCACTTACTAAATTATTGAATTTGGTGAGAATGGTCATTTTTCTAGCAAGAGTCTCTATAATCAAAACATTTCTGTCTAACTTTATAATTATATTTTAAATGCTTTCATAAAACAAGAAAATGGAGGGTTACCATTTTTAGTGGTAGAACATTGGGAAGGGGAAGTCTTTCTATTTTACCTCACGGACCAGTGGTATAACTCCCATTGTGTAGATAGAAAAATAAATGAAATTGGGCCTGTGCCAATGTCATTGCACAAAAAGAAGAGGCCATGTGTATTGACAGGGATAGTGGTACAGCAGTACCCAAGAGCATGAGCTTTGTAATCAGATAGAACAAGATGCTTGTCCTTGTTCCAGTCATAGGCTAGTTACCTCATCTGTAAAATGGCAGTAATATTAGTAACTCTCTCTACTTTAGAGAGTTGTGGGAGAATTAAGAGATAATACATGTAAAGCCCCTTAGCACAGTGATTGGCACAAAGTAGGTCCTCCATAAAGATTAGGGATAATAATAATATTGATGGTAATGAAAATGAAATGGGTTCTATTTTGTCTTTGTTTAGATTATGTTAAGCAGTGGAGTGGAACAAAAATTAGGAATCAGAACACACTTCTGAACTGAGTTCACCAATTAAGCAAGCTCATACCTATCTTTTGGGGTTTTTTTAACTTTTTATTTTATATTGGAGTACAGTTGATTAACAGTGTTGTGATAGTGCAAGTTCATATCTATCTTTTGAATGTGTAAGTTTTTTCCATTGGTAAAATTAGAATCAAAGAAGAAAGCAATTCCAAGTTTGAGATAAAACACATACTACAGTCTAGATAAGTACATTTTTTAATACCAGTTCTTGAGGATAGATCATTTGAATAACTGATTTCTCTGTCTCAACATCAGTTGAAAATCATCACTTTCCTGAAATGATTCAGATTGTTTAAAACTGAGGCTTTATATAAACTCAAGTCAAGAGTTATAATTGCTCATTTGTGAAGTATAGAATGCATTACCATTCCTCAGTAAATCTCAAATTAGAATGATAAGTTTTCAGGCTTCAGATATATTGTAGTGTGTGATAAAAATCAATACTGTTATTTGGCCACAGGATGGCAAAATACACCTGAGCCCAGATAGAATACAGGACTAGGAAACCACAGTCCCTAGAATGGTGTTTCATTTCCTCTTCATGTATTTTGCTGCCTGCTTAGTGACATTTATCACTAACAATGGTTTTACTTTCAAACGGTAGAATTCATCACATATTTGCTTCTTAATTCTAATTTTAGCAAAGGAAAACACAATCAAGTCCAAATCCCTTCTTTCTGTCTCTCTCCCCTTTTCTCTTAACCTCCCTTAATGTACTTTCCTTTCTCCCTCCCTTCTCAGTTTCCCTTTCTTCCTTTGCTTTTATTTTTCCTTTTTAATGCAGTAGTTACAGAATACCAAACATAGCCTCTGTTCGGTGACCTTGATGTAATTTCATCATTCCAGTATTGGCTTAAAAAAATGAAATCAAAATTTCTGTCTGACTTTTCACAAATGTGATTGGATGATTAGCAAATACAGACCATTTTGAAAGTCTCAATATGTTCTTAGTCTCCATACTTAGCCCTCTTAATTTTAACCTTAGCCAATCATAACATTTAAAAAATATTTTATTGGGGGTGGGGGGGAACCCCAAAATGAGGGAAATTAAATTACCAAAACCATCAAAGAAAAACTATAGAAAATAAAAATGAAACTCCTGTGTTCTTGACTCTACTCACACCTCTCAATCACACCTGTGTTTTCCCTGTACCTATCTCTAGATAATGGAATCATGCTTTAAATTTTATATGCAACTGCTTTTTTCATAGACCCAATCTATCACAGATCTCTTTCCAGGCTAGTAAATTTCAAGCTAACTCAGGTGTTTTTAGTGGCTGCATGGTATTTCATAGTATGAGTATACAATAATTTATTTAACCGTTCTCTTGAAAGTGCAGTTAGACTCTTTCCTTTTTTGCTATTTTAAACATTGTTGCAACAATATCCTTGTGAGTGCCCCTTTATATGCTTTTGTTACTATCTTTGTAGGGTGGATTCTAAGATATGGAGTTGATGAGTCTTAGGATTTCCACCTGTTAAGTATTAATTGATAGTCACAAGTTACCCACGCTATAGGCTGTCCCTCCTGTTTCTTTGACTTTATAACGATCCCACGTAGCTGTCCTATAAAGTTGAGACCAACCTCCTTTCTCATTCCTCCAGAAAAAGTTCTTTGCCTTTTAAAATTTGTTTCCGTATCTTTCTTCATACTACACACTTATAATGTTTTTCTTCACATATCTTTATCCTTTCTTCCTTTCTGGAGAAATCAGCTCTTGAAACCTTTAATTTCTTCCATCATTTCCCCTATCATTATTTCTCTATATTTTTTAAATCATTTGGAAAGTAATAATATTTGATATAATTACTTGTGTATTTTGTTTCAACATACATTTTAAAGGGAAAACTAAAACATTTCCCCAGTGTTCTTTATTCTGGTACTTATTTTTCTTTCATACAAAGGGAAAGATTAAGCTGTGCCTAATTCTAAGGCCTGGAAATACTGTCTTTTCTAAATTTTGTACATAGTTTCTCCTTTTTTAAAAAAGTATTATAATTACTTTTTACTTGTCTGATTCCCGCTAGGCTTTTCTTCCATTCATTCAACAGATATTTATGGCACATCAGGTTCTATTCTAGGCTAGGAGGGTACAGCACAGAACAAAACAGACAAAATTCCTTTCACTCATGAAGCTCATAAGACTGGTGAGACAGACAATAGATGAGATAACTAAGTAAATATTATATAACATGTTAGGTAATTGTAGAAATTCAGGTGAGAAGAGTGGAGATGGAAAGAAAGATTCATCATATGTTTTGAAAAGAGATCCAGTTAGGCTTGGTTTGGGTAGAACATGAGGTTTAGATAAAGGAACTATCAAAAATACCTCATAGGTTTCTGGGACTTCCCTGGCAGTCCAGCAGTTAAGACGCTGCACTTCCACTGCAGGGGGCACGAGTTCAGTCCCTGATTGGGGAGCTAAGATCCTGCATGCCGCAAGCACGGTGCGGCCAAAAAAAAAAAACTCATAGGTTTCTGTTAACTAAGTGGGAGGATGTTGGTGCCCTATACTAAGGTTGGGGAACATTGAGGGAAAGACATGTTTGGGTGAGAAAAGTTCTGTTTTGGTTAGGTTTAGACATCTGTTGAACATTCAACTGGAGATGATAATAAACTGTTGAATATGAGTTTCGAACTCAGTAAGCTGACCTGGAGATAAAGATTTGTGAATCACTTAGCATGTGTAGGTATTTATAGCCATGGGATGTATGAGATCATGGGAGGAGTGTAAGGGGAGAAAGGGGAAGCATGCTGATATTTAAAGAATGGGCCAAGGAGGAACAGCCAAAAAACAAGACTGGGAAGGAGCAAGAAATGATGTAGCATATGAACCAGGAGAATAGGAGTAAAGATAAGGGGGGGGATACAGGCACCAAGGGAAGAGAATGTTTCAGAAAGAGTGGTTACTGCTGTCCAATGCTGCTGAGAAGCAAATAAGATAATGATAGAAAAGATCTTGGATTTATCAAGTTGAAGGACATTGACAAAAGCCATTATAGGGACTCCCCTGGTGGCGCAGTGGTTAAGAATCCATCTGCCAACGTAGGGGACACAGGTTCGAGCCCTGGTCTGGGAAGATCCCACATGCCATGGAGCAACTAAGCGCGTCCACCACAACGACTGAGCCTGTGCTCTAGAGCCTGAGAGCCACAACTACTGAAGCCTGCGCGCCTAGAGCTTGTGCTCTGCAACAGGAGAAGCCACCGCAGTGAGAAGCCCGCTCACCGCAAGTAGAGAAAATCCGCACGCAGCAATGAAGACCCAACGCAGCCAAAAATAAATAAATTTATTATTATTTTTTTAAAAGCCATTATAGTGTAGTGATGGAGATGGAAGATAAATTGGAGTGAATTTAGAAGAAAATAAGTAAAACAAAATGGTGAAAGCAAATATAGACAACTTTTTGAGAAGCTTTGTTGTTAGCGCACAGAAATAGGATTGTATTTGGTGGGGTTAAAGATGTCAACTGATTTTTTTTCAATGGTTTTTACTGTGGTAAAATACACATAACATAAAATTTACCATCTTAACCATTTTTAAGTGTACAGGTCAGTGATATTAAATGTATTCATATTGTGCAACTGTCACCATCATCTATCTCCAGAACACTTCATCTTGCAGAACTGAAACTCTTTGTGCATTAAAAAATAATTTCCCATTCCCCTCTAACCCCAGCCTCTGGCAACCATCATTCTACATTGTGTCTCTATGATTTTGACTACACTAAGTACCTCATATAAGTGAGATCATACAATATTTGTTCTTTTTTTATTGAATTATAGTTGATGTATAATATTATGTAAGTTACAGGTGTACAATATAGTGGTTCACAATTTTTAAAGGTTACACTCCATTTACAGTTATTATAAAATATTGGCTATATTCCCTGTGTTGTACAATATATCCTTATAGCTTATTTTTTATATAATCGTTTATATCTCTTAATCTCCTACCCCTATATTGCCCTTCCTCCACACTAGTAACCACTAGTTAGTTCTCTATATCTGTGAATCTGTTTCTTTTTTGCTATATTCATTAGTTTAATTTTTTAGATTACACATATAAGTGAAATCATACAGTATTTGTCTTTCTCTATCTGACTTATTTCACTTAGCAAAATACCCTCCAAGTCCATGCATGTTGTTGCAAATGGCAAAATTCCCTTCTTTTTTATGGCTGAGTAGTATTCCATTACATACATATATATATATATATATATATATATATATATATATATATACACACATACATACCATGTTTTCTTTATCTGTTCATCTGTTGAGGGACACTTAGTTTGCCCCCATATCTTGACAATTGTAAGTAATACTGCTGTGAACATTGGGGTGCATGTATCTTTTCAAATTAGTGTTTTAATTTTTTTCAGATATACAGGAATGGAATTGCTAGGTCATGTGGTGGTTCTATTTTTAGTTCTTGAGAAACCTCCAATCCTGTTTTCCACAGTGGCTACATGAATTAACATTCCCAACAACAGTGAGCAAAAGTTCCCTTTTCTCCACATCCTTGCCAGCATTTGTTATTTGTATACTTTTTGGTGGTAACCATCCTGACAGGTGTGAGGTGATGTCTCATTGTGGGTTTTTTTAATATATAAATTTATTTACTTATTTTTTATTTTTTAGCTGCATTGGGTCTTTGTTGCTGCACATGGGCTTTCTCTAGTTGCAGTGAGCAGGGCCTACTCTTCATTGCAGTGCACGGGCTTCTCATTGCGGTGGCTTCTCTTGTTGCGGAGCAGGGCTCTAGGCATGCGGGCTTCAGTAGCTGTGGTGCACAGGCTCTAGAGCACAGGCTCAGTAGTTGTGGCACATGGGCTTAGTTGCTCCGCGGCATGTGGGATCTTCCTGGACCAGAGCTCGAACCCGTGTCCCCTGCATTGGCAGGCAGATTCTTAACCACTGCGCAACCAGGGAAGTCCCTCATTGTGGTTTTGATTTGAGTTTCCCTGATGATTAGCAGTGTTGAGTATCTTTTCATGTGCCTGTTGGCCATCTGCATGTCTTCTTTGGAAAAATGTCTATTCAGTCCTGCAGATTTTTTAATTGGGTTGTTTGGTTTGTTGTTGTTTTGATGCTGAGTTGTATGAGCTGTATATATATTTTGGATATTAACCACTTATCAATCATATCATTTGCAAAAATTTTCTCCCATTCAGTAGGTTGTCTTTTCATTTTGTCAGTGGTTTCCTTTCCTGTGCAAAAGCTTTTAAGTTTGATTGGGTCCCATTTTTCTTTTTCCTTTTATTTCCTTTGCTGTAGGAAATGGATCCAAAAAAATATTGCTGTGATTTATGTCAAAGAGTGTTCTGCCTAACCAAAAACAAGTCTAAGAAACTATCACAGCCAAGAGGAGCCTAAGGGTACATGAGGATGAAGTGTTACGTGGCATCCTGGACAGGATCCTGGACTAGAAAGAAAACATTCGGTTAAAACTAGGGCGATCTGAATAAGCTATGGACTTTAGTTAGTAATAATGTACCAAGACAGGTTTATTAATTGTAACAAATGTACCATACTAACATATGAATAACAGGGGAAACTGGGTAAGGAGGTATATGGGAACTCTTTGGACTATCTTTTTAATTTTCCTGTAATACTAAAACTATTTTTAAAAATAAAATTTATTTTAAAAATAATAAAAGCATGAATACAAGGGCACATACTTTACCTTTCATGGATACAAGGGCACAAACTTTACCTTTCACTTTGGGCTCCAATATGGCTCGGCTATCACTGGCTGTATCCCCACCTCATTTGAATGGAAGGTCCCAATATTTTGTACATTTATTTCGATACTGTAGATGTGTTTCCACTGAATTTCAGTCAGGATTTTTCCCCAGAAACAATTCTGAATCTGTAAAAATACTACAGTATGCTATGATATTGAGCAGTCAAATCCCTCAATAAATGAAAACTTTGTTTAAAAAAACAAAATCAAACATCATCTACAAAGAAGAGCCAATTTTAAATTCAGTAACTATAAAATAATACTTTGGAAAAATTGCTGGTAATTTTATTTTAAAAATTAAAAATAATACACTATTAAAAATGTCTTCAGAAAAAGTCACATGTATCAATGTTCATCTCTGCAGTTTTTTTTAAATGCTAATACACTAAATGTACACTAAATGCTGCCATTTTTTTCCCTTCCAAATAAATATTTTATACATACACCCAAAAAAAAAAAAAAAAAAAAAAAAAAAAAAAAAAAAGAGTGTTCTGCCTATGTTTTCCTCTAGGAGTTTTATACTGTGCAGTCTTACATTTAGGTCTTTAATCCATTTTGAGTTTATTTCTGTATACAGTGTTAGAGAATATTCTAATTTCATTCTTTTACATGTAGCTGTCCAGTTTTCCCAGCACCACTTATTGAAGAGACTGTGTTTTCTCCATTGTATATTCTTACCTTCTTTGTCATAGTTAATTGACCATAAGTGCATGGGTTTTTTTCTGGGCTCTCTATTCTGTTCCATTGATCTATGTGTCTGTTTCTGTGCCAGTACCATACTGTTTTGATTACTGTAGCTTTGTAGTATAGTCTGAAGTCAGGGAGCCTGATTCCTCCAGCTGTGTTCTTTCTCAAGATTGTTTTGGCTCTTTGGGGTCTTTCGTGTTTCCATACAGGTTTTAAAATTATTCTAGTTCTGTGAAAAACGCAGTTGGTATTTTTATAGGGATCACATTGAATCTGTAGATTATTGGGTAGTATGGTCATTTTAACAATATTAATTCTTCCAGTCCAAGAACATGGTATATCTTTCCATCTGTTTGTGTCATCTTCAGTTTCTTTCATCAGTGTCTTATAGTTTTCCAAGTACAGGTCTTTTACCTCCTTAGGTAGGTTTATTCCTAGGTATTTCATTCTTTTTGATGTGATGGTAAATGGGATTGTTTCCTTTGTTTCTCTTTCTGGTAGTTCATTGTTAGTGTATAGAAATGCAAAAGATTTCTGTATATTAATTTTGTATCCAGCAACTTTACCCAATTTATTGATGAGCTCTACTAGTTTTCTGGTGGTGTCTTTAGGATTTTCTATGTATAGTAATCATGTCATCTGCAAACAGTGACAGTTTTGCTTCTTCCTTTCCAATTTGGATTCCTTTTCTTTTTCTTGTCTGATTGCTGTGGTGAGGACTTCCAATACTGTGTTGAATAAAAGTGGCAAGAGTGGGCATCCTTGTCTTGTTTCTGATCTTAGAGAAAATGCATTCAGGTTTTCACCATTGAACATGATGTTAACTGTGGGTTTGTCATATGGCCTTTATTATGTTGAGGTATGTTCCCTCTATGCCCACTTTCTAGAGAGTTTTTATCGTAAATGGATGTTGAATTTTGTCAATAGCTTTTTCTTCATCTATTTGGCTGATTATATAGTTTTTATTCTTCACTTTCTTAATGTGGTGTATCACATTGATTGATTTGTGAATATTGAAAAATCCTTACATTCCTGGAATAAATCCAACTTGATCATAATGTATGATCCTTTTAATGTATTGTTGGATTCGATTTCCTAATATTTTGTTGAGGATTTTTACATGTATGTTCATCAGTGATATTGGCCTGTAAATTTGTGTGTGTGTGATATCTTTGTCTGGTTTTGGTATCAGGGTGATGCTGGCCTCATAGAATGAGTTTGGAAGTGTTCCTTCCTTTGTAGTTTTTTGAAATAGTTTCAGAAAGATAGGTGTTAACCCTTCTCTAAATGTTTGGTAGAATTCACCTGTGAAGCCATCTGGTCTTGGGCTTTTGTTTGTTGGGAGTTTTTAAATTACTGATTTAGTTGCATTGCTGGTAACTGGTCAGTTCATATTTTCTATTTCTTCCTGTTTCAGTCTTGGGAAATTGTACATTTCTCAGAATTTTTCCATTTCTTCTAGGTTGTCCATATTATTTTCATGTATTTATTCTTAGTAGTGTTTTATGATTCTTTGTATTTCTGTGGTGTCAGTTGTAACTTCTTTTTCATTTCTGATTTTATCAATTGCCCTCTGCCTTTTTTTCTTGATGAGTCTGGCTAAATATTTGTCAATTTTGTTTATCTTTTCAAAGAACCAGCTTTTAATTTCATTGATCTTTTCTATTGTTTTCTTTGTCTCTATTTCATTTATTTCTGCTCTGATCTTTATGATTTCTTTCCTTCAACTAACTTTGTGCTTTGTTCTTCTTTCTCTAGTTCCTTTAGGTATAAGTTTAGGTTGTTTATTTGATATGTTTCTTGTTTCCTGAGGTAAGCTTGTATAAACTATAAACTTCCCTCTTATAGCTGCTTTTGCTGCATCCCATAGGTTTTGGATCATCATGTTTTCGTTTTCATTTCTCTCTAGGTATTTTTCGATTTCCTCTTTAACTTTGTAAGTGATCCATTGGTTGTTTTAATAGCATATCGTTTAGCCTTCACATATTTGTGTTTTTTGCATATTTTTTCTGTTAGTTGATTTCTGTTCTCATAGTGTTGTGGTCAGAAAAAGTCCTTGATATGATTTCAGTTTTCTTAAATTTTTAAGGTTTGTCTTGTGACCTAACATGTGATCTGTCCTGGAGAATATTCCATGTGCACTTGAAAAGAATGTGTATTCTGCTGCTTTCAGGTGGAATGCTCTATAAATATCAGTTCAGTACATCTGGTCTAATGTGTCATTTAAGGCCTGTGTTTCCTTATTGATTTTCTGTCTGGATGATCTGTCCATTAATGTAAGTGGGATATTAAAGTCCCCTACTATTATTGTGTTACTGTCGATTTCTCCCTTTATTTGCTTTATGTATTTATGTGCTCCTATGTTGGGTGTCTATATCATTACAATTGTTATTTCTTCTTTTTGGATTGATCCCTTGATCATTATGTAGCGTCCTTCTTTATCTCTTGTAACAGCTTTATTTTAAAATCTATTTTGTCTGATATAACTATTGCTGCCCCAGCTATCTTTAGATTTCCTTTTCATGGAATACCTTTTTCCATCCCCTCCCTGCCATTTTGTGTGTGTCTTTAGATCTGAAGTGAGTCTCTTGTAGGCACCCTGTATATGGGTCTTGTTTTTGTGTTCATTCAGCCTGTCTGTGTCTTTTGATTGGAGCATTTTGTCTATTTACATTTAAGGTAATTGATATGTATGTTCTTATTGCCATTTTGTTAATTATTTGGGGGTTGTTTCTGTAGGTCTTTTTTCCTTTTTTTTCTTCTCTTGTGATTTGATGACTATCTTTAGTGTTATATTTGGATTCATTTTATGTGTGTGTGTGTTTGTGTGTATCTATTTTAGATTTTTTGGTTATTTATTATGAGGTTTTTATATAGCTATATATATACACACATACATATACATATATATGATTGTTTTAAGTTGCTTATCTCTTAATTTCAAATGCATTTTAACAACCCTGCGTTTGTACTCTCCTCCCCTCACAATTACCGTTTTGTTATGTCATATTTTACATCTAACTGTTTTGTGTTTTCCGTAACTGCTTTTTGTGAATATAGATGATTTTACTACTTTTGTCTTTTAACCTTCCTACTAGCTTTGCATGTGGATGATTTCTTTTTTTTTTAATTGAAATATAGTTGATTTATAATTTTGTGTTAATTACTCTGTACAAAGTGATTCAGTTATACATATATGTTCTTTTTCATATTTTTTTCCATTATGGTTTATCACAGGATATTGAATATATTTCCCTGTACTATACAGTAGGACCTTGTTGTTTATCCATATATCATAGTTTGCATCTGCTAATCCCAAACTCCTAATCTTTCCCTCCCCCACTCCCCTTGGCAACTACAAGTCTGTTTTCTAAATCTGTGAGTCTGTTTCTGTTTCATAGATATGTTCATTTATGGCATATTTTAGATTCCACATATAAGAGATATCATATAGTATTTATCTTTCTCTTCCTGACTTACCTCACTTAGTATGATAATCTCTAGTTGGCATCCATGTTGCTGCAAATGGCATTTTTTCATTCTTTTTTATGGCTGAGTATTCCATTGTGATATATATACATATATAGATATATGCCTATATATATAGATAGATAGATATATCCCTGTCTTGTTCCAGATTTTAGCAGGAAGGCTTTTACCTTTTCACCGTTGAGTACTACATTAGTTGTGGCTTTGTCATAAATAGCTTTTGTTATGTTGAGATGTGTTCCTTCTGTACCCACTTTAGTGAGAGTTTTTATCATGACTGGATGTTGAAGTTTGTCAAATGCTTTTTCTGCATCTATTGAGATGACCATGTGGGTTTTGTCTTTTTCTTGTTGTTGATGATGATGTGGTGTATCACACTGATTGATTTGCATGTGTTGAACTATCCTCATGAACTTGGGATGAATCCAGCTCGGTTGTGGTATATGATCTTTTTTATGTACTGTTGGATTCGGTTTGCTAATATCTTGTTGAGAATTTTTGCATCTAGATTCATCGAAGATATTGTCCTTTTATTTTCTTTTTTTGATGGTGTCTTTTTCTGGTTTTGGTATCAGGTTGATTGTGGCTTCATAGAATGTCTTTGGGAGTGTTCCCTCCTCTTCAGTATTTTGGAAGAGTTTGAGAAAGATCAGTATAAATTCTTGTTTCTTTGTTTGTTAGAATTCACCTATGAAGCCATCTGGTCCTGGACTTTTGTTTTTAGGGAGTTTTTAAAATTACAGATTCTATTTCACTTGTAGTAATCAGTTATCAAGTTATCTCTTTTTGATTCAGTTTTGGTGGGCTATATGTTTCTAGAAACTTGGCCTTTTCTTATAGGTTGTCAAATTTGTTGGCATATAATTTTTCATAGTATTCTCTTAGCGTATTTTTGTATTTCTGTGGTATCAGTTGTGATTTCTTCTCTTTCATTTCTTATTTTGTTTGTTTGGGTCTTTTTTTTTTTTTTCTTTGTGAGCCTGGCCAGAGGTTTATCAATTTTGTTTATCCTTTCAAAGAACCAGCTCTTGGTTTTATTGATTTTTCTCTATTTTTAAAAATCTCTGTATTATTTATTTCCTCTGATCTTTTTTATTTCCTTCCTTCTACTGACTTTAGGTTTTGTTTGTTCTTCTTTTTCTAATTCTTTTAGGTGGTAGGTTAGGTTGTTTATTTGAGATTTTTCTTATTCCTTGAAGAAGGCTTGTATCATTGTGAACTTCCCTCTAAGAACTGCTTTTGCTGCATCCCATAGATTTTGTATAGTTGTGTTTTCATTGTCATTTGTCTCAAGGTATTTTTAAATTTCTTCTTTGATTTCATTGTTGACCATTGATTCTTTTAGCAGCATGTTGTTTAGTCTCCATGTAATCATTTTTTTCTCGTTTCTTTTTCTGTGGTTGATTTCTAGTTTCATGCCTTTGTGGTCAGAAAAGATGCTTGAAATAATTTCTGTACTCTAAAATTTATTGAGTCTTGTTTTGTGCCCTAATATGTGGTCAATCCCAGAGACCATTCTATGTGTACTTGAAAAGGATTTGTAATTACATCCATTACATTGAATGTAATGTCCTGAAAATATTGTCTAACTGTTCAATGCTGTCAATTAGGATCTCTGTTGGCTTATTGATTTTCTGTTCAGAAGATCTGTCCATTGATATGAGTAAGGTGTGCAAGTCTCCTACTATTATTATTATTTTTTAATTAATTAATTAATTTTTATTTTTGGCTGCCTTGGGTCTTTGTTGCTGCACGCTGGCTTTTCTCTAGTTGCGGCGAGCAGGGGCTACTCTTCGTTGCACTTCACGGACTTCTCATTGGGTGGCTTCTCTTGTTGCAGAGCACAGGCTCTAGGTGCGCGGGCTTCAGTAGTTGTGGCACTCGGGCTCAGTAGTTGTGGCTCGTGGGCTCTAGAGCACAGGCTCAGTAGTTGTGGTGCACGGGCTTAGTTGCTCCGCGGCATGTGGGATCTTCCCGGACCAGGGCTCGAACCCGTGTCCCCTCCACTGGCAGGTGGATTCTTAACCACTGCACCACTAGGGAGGTCCTCCTACTATTATTATATTCCCATCATTTCTCCATTTATGTGGGTTAGTATTTGTTTTATGTATTTGGGTGCTCCTATATTGGGTGCATATATGTTGACGAGTGTAATATCCTCTTGTATTTATTGATCCTTTTATTATTATATAGTGTCCTTTTTTATCTTTCTTTATGGCCTTTGTTTTAAAGTCTATTTTGTCTGATATGAGTATTATGACCCCTGCTTTCTTGTCATTTCCATTTGCATGAAATATCTTTTTCCATCCCCTCACTATCAATTGATGTGTGTCCTTTGCCCTAAATTGAGTCTCTTGTAGGCAGGATATTGCAGGCTGTTATTTTTCCGTCCAATCTTTTGATTGGAGGCTTTAGTTCATTGGCATTTAAGGTAATTATTGATAGATATATATTTATCGCCATTTTAGACCTTGTTTCCCAGTTGATTTTGTATTTCTTCCTTGTTTCTTTCTTTTTCTTTTTGTTTTTCCTTATGTGGTTTGATGATTTTCTTTTATATTATGCTTGTGTTCTCTTCTTTTTGGCTTTTTTTAAAGAGATTGGAGTTTATTTCTTTATTTATTTTTGGCTGTGTTGGGTCTTCGTTTCTGTGCGAGGGCTTTCTCTAGTTGTGGCAAGCGGGGGCCGCTCTTCATCGCGGTGCACGGGCCTCTCTTGTTGTGGAGCACAGGCTCCAGACGTGCAGGCTCAGTAGTTGTGGCTCACGGGCCTAGTTGCTCCGTGGCATGTGGGATCTTCCCAGACCAGGGCTCGAACCCATGTCCCCTGCATTGGCAGGCAGATTCTCAACCACTGCACCACCAGGGAAGCCCCTCTTTTTGGCTTTTATGAATCTGTGGTTACTCTGTTTTCAAGTATGTTAACCCCTTCTTATATCTACTTGCTTTAGACTGTTAGTCAAATAGGCTCAAATACATTCTAAAGAAAAAAGAATCTACATTTTCTTACTGTCTTCCTCCACATTTTATGATTTTGATGTCCTCTTTTATATTTTCATGTTTATTCTTTTGCTGTTCACTGTGGTTATCATCACTTCACAAAAACTTTTTGATTTTTTTAAATATGAATACTGGTTTAATAAGTGATTTACTTTACAATTGTGATTTTCTCTTTCCTATAGATTCTTGCTTTTCTTCTATTTAAAGAAGATCTTTAAATATTTCTTTTAGGATAGGTTTAATATTGCTGTATTCTCTTAGTTTTTGCTTGTCTGAGAACTTCTTTATCTCTTCTTCTATTCTAAGTGGTAATCTTGCTGGGTAGAGTATTCTAGGTTGCAAATTTTTCCCTTTCAGGACTTTAAATATGTTTTGCCACTCTCTTCTGGCCTGCAGTGTTTCTGTAGAGATATCAGTTGATAGTCTTATGGGGGTTCCCTTGTAGTTAACTCTTTTTCTCATGCTGCCTTTAGAATTCTCCTTATCTTTAACTTTTTCCATTTTGATTATACTATGTCTTGGTATAGGTCTGTTTGGGTTCATCTTGTTTGGGATCCTCTGTGTTTCCTGTACCTGGATGTCTCTTTCCTTCTTCAGGTTTGGGAAGTTTTCAGCCATAATTTTTTCAAGCACATTTTCGATCCCCTTTTCTCTTTCTTCTCTTACTGGAATCCCTATTATGTGTAGATTGGCAAGCTTTATATTATCTCATAGGCTCTTCATATTGCTTTCATTTTTTTTTTTATCTGGTTTTCTATCTGCTGTTCTGATTGGGTGATTTCCATTATTCTATCTTCCACTCAGATTTCCCATAGCCTCTGAGGTTACAACGCCGGCAGTGGAGGCGTAAATCTGCACAACTCAGATTTCCACCCTGCTACTGTGTGTGGGCAACCCGCTGGCGCACTCCCAGAACTCGTAGAGGTGGCGCCAAGTCATCTGAGAGAAAGAGGTTTTTATGGGTGCCCCCTTCCTTCCTTCCACACTCCTTAACAAAGGTGCTTCGCTTCTATGGTGGGCCCAGGCTTCCGCATACACCCCTGGTTGTGGCCTGTACCATGCTCCAGCCCCTTCAGGCTGTCTCCACACAGCCAACTCCAGTCCTGTCCTCAGGTCTGTGCTCTTAAGCCCGAGTTTCAGCACCCAGCCCTGCCCACACCAGTGGACACACGTCTCAGGCTCAGGAGCATAGGGCAAGGGCCCAGATCATCTGTGCAGGTCTCTGTCTGTTCTGCCTGCCACAAACCGACTGCTGCGCTCTCCTCCAGGCCTCTGAAACTCCCTCTCTGTCCAGCTGACCTCCCCGCCAGTGAAGGGGCTTCCCAGGGTGCAGGAACCTTTCCTCTTTCATACCTCCCTCCCAGGAGTGCAAGTCCTTTCCTGATTTCTTTTTTATTTTTTTTCTTTCTTTCATTCTACCAGGTTACATGGAGATCTTTCTTGTGATTTGGGGTATTTGATAAATTCTGCCAGTGTTCACTAGGTATTCTGTGAGAATTGTTTCAGATGTAGATGTATTATTGATGTACTTGCAGGAGGAAGTGAGCTCCACACATCCTTCTTTTTTTTTTTCCTCCCTCCCACTCTTAATCCACCTCCCTCTGCCAGACATTCATTTATCTGCTTTTTGTCACTATGGATAAAATTGCAGTTCCTAGAGTTTTATATAAATTGGAATCATATACTATGTTCTCTCTTTTGAGAGAACAGCATAAATATATTTTAGTCAGCATAAATGTTTTTTTTTAAATTTTATTTATTTATTTATTTTTATACAGCAGGTTCTTATTAGTTATCTATTTTATACATATTATAATGTATATATGTCAATCCCAATCTCCCAATTCATCCCACCACCACCACCACCACCCTGCTGCCTTCCCCCCCTTGGTGTCCATACGTTTGTTCTCTACATCTGTGTCTCAACTTCTGCCCTGCAAACTGGTTCATCTGTACCATTTTTCTAGATTCCACATATATGCGTTAATATACGATATTTGTTTCTTTCTTTCTGACTTACTTCACTCTTTATGACAGTCTCTAGATTCATCCATGTCTCTACAGATGACCCAATTTCATTCCTTTTTATGGCTGAATAATATTCCATTGTATATATGTGCCACATCTTCTTTATCCATTCGTCTGTCAATGGGCATTTAAGTTGTTTCCATGACCTGGCTATTGTAAATAGTGCTGCAATGAACATTGGGGTGCATGTGTCTTTTTGAATTATGGTTTTCTCTGGGTATATGCCCAGTAGTGGAATTGCTGGGTCATATGGTAATTGTTTTTAGTTTTTTAAGGAACGTCCATACTGTTCTCCACAGTGGCTGTATCAATTTACATTCCCACCAACAGGGCAAGAGGGTTCCCTTTTCTCCACACCCTCTCCAGCATTTGTTGTTTGTAGATTTTCTGATGATGCCCATTCTAACTGGTGTGAGGTGATACCTCATTGTAGTTTTGATTTGAATTTCTCTGATAATTAGTGATGTTGAGCAGCTGTTCATATGCCTCTTGGCCATCTGTATGTCTTCTTTGGAGAAATGTCTATTTAGGTCTTCTGCCCATTTTTCGATTGGGTTGTTTGTTTTTTTAATATTGAGCTGCATGAGCTGCTTGTATATTTTGGAGATTAATCCTTTGTCAGTTGCTTCATTTGCAAATATTTTCTCCCATTCTGAGGGTTGTCTTTTCATCTTGTTTGTGGTTTCCTTTGCTTTGCAAAAGCTTTTGTTTCATTAGGTCCCATTTGTTTATTTTTGTTTTTATTTCCATTTCTCTAGAAGGTGGATCAAAAATGATCTTGCTGTGATTTATGTCAAAGAGTGTTCTTCCTATGTTTTCCTCTAAGAATTTTATAGTATCTGGTCTTACATTTAGGTCTTTAATCCATTTTGAGCTTATTTTGTGTATGGTTTTAGGGAGTGTTCTAATTTCATTCTTTTACATGTAGCTAGCTGTCCGGTTTTCCCAGCACCACTTATTGAAGAGACTCTCTTTCCTCCATTGTATATCCTTGCCTCCTTTGTCATAGATTAGTTGACCATAGGTGCATGGGTTTATCTCTGGGCTTTCTATCCTGTTCCATTGATCTATACTTCTGTTTTTGTGCCAGTACCATATTGTCTTGATTACTGTAGCTTTGTAGTATAGTCTGAAATCAGGGAGTCTGATTCCTCCAGCTCCGTTTTTTTCCCTCAAGATTGCTTTGGCTATTCGGGGTCTTTTGTGTCTCCATACAAATTTTAAGCTTTATTGTTCTAGTTCTGTAAAAAAAATGCCATTGGTAATTTGATAAGGGATTGCACTGAATCTGTGGCTAGTATGGTCATTTTCACAATATTGATTATTCCAGTCCAAGAACATGGTATATCTCTCCATTTGTTTGTGTCATCTTTGATTTCTTTCATCAAACTTACGTGTATGTGTCTTACAGTTTTCTGAGTACAGGTCTTTTACCTCTACCATCTTGATTGGAGCCTTTTATATGTGTGTTATTCTTGACAAATCACATGGATTTGTTAGCTTTTCCCAGACTGAGCCTTAACTTGATGTCTTGGGTACTCTTTCAGTTCATCATTTTAAAATCTCAGGAGAGACTATATTGGTATACAACTTGTTATCTGTTATTTTGGTAGCAAAAGAAATAGCAAGTTTTTTGTTTTTGTTTTGTGTTTTTTTAAACATTAGGTTTCTGATAGGCTACTTGCAGGATTGCAGGATAAATATAAGCAGGTAGTTCAAAATTGTTGATTCTTTCTCCTTTGCCCCAGCATTCAGTCTGGTCACCAAACACTTGTATCCTTTGCACTGAGTATTTCTTTTTTCATTGCAGTTGTCATCCCCTTATTAGATGTGTATTAAGAGAGTGAAATTAAGAGATAAATTTTGTACTGCATAGGAAGTCGGGAGAATTAAACATTCTTGCAGCATTTCTAACAGCAGTAACCTCTGAGTTGCACAGAGAAAGAAAAGCAGTAGTAGAGAGAAGACTTCCCAGACTGCAGAGGCTCAGAGGTGGAAAGAGGAGTTGACTTCAAGAAAGTCTTGAATACAGAGTGAATTTTAGTCATATTCAATTGCATGTTGATTTACACTTACTGATTCATATTGCTTTTGGTGCATTTTGGCCACATGCTGAGAAAGCCAGTTCTCTGTTGCTTTTTAATGCGGAGGATAAACCTAATAAATATAAAACATTAAAAGGCAGCACACAGGTGATAAAGGCAGTACAAGAGATGTACAATAGGGGTTTGTTCAAAAGAGTTCAGTACAGGAAGAAATAACTGGAGACTGTCCCAGTCTCTGAGGTATGTCCCTTTCTGTGCCACTGCCACCAGATTAGCCTAGGCTGTCAGGACTTTATGCCTATTAGTGAAAAAAAGAGAGGGGAGGAGAGCAAGAGAGAGATGAGAGAAAAGTCTTGACCCCTGGGGTCTGCTCTTGACAGGTGGAGAATAGATTTTATCCTGTTCTTTTCTGTTGACCTAGACTGTGTTGAGGAGGAAAGTACATGTATTTTGATTTTAACGCCTTTTGAAAAATATTATCTGTAATTTTGACACCACTAAAGAAAAATTGTGAGTTTTTGTAAGTTCTTTTCTGGAGATCTAAGATATAATTCTCTTCGGTTTGGAAAGATACTTCAGTGGGTCCATAACAGGATGTGATAGAGTGGAACTAAAAATTGCTTTGCATAATAAAGTGAAGTACAATGGAGACATTATACTTCTATTCAAGTTATTTGGTCTGCCATTCCACTCAGTGGGTCTGTGAGGCAGATAAAAGATGCTGTCAAGACTGAAACAGTCAATTCATGTTGGTAAAACTCGGGGAATAATTGTGTGACTCATTTTTATGACTTCCCCACATTGACCATGCACTGGAAGGCATTGTTCAGGTGGCCGGGATTTTTGGTGGTGATGACTCCTGTTGGTATCCTCAATGAAGAAATTGAAAAATTAATTGAGGGTCATAGAGCGACTTTCATTAAAGAAGACTGACACTGTAGTCTGCTTTATTTTATAGACAATTTAAGTGATTTTCAAGAGTGTTGAACTTTAGAACTTAATTCTCATTTAAGATGGGATTTTTTTTTTAAATTTATTTATTTATTTATTTATTTTTGGTTGTGTTGGGTCTTCGTTTCTGTGCGAGGGCTTCCTCTACTTGTGGCAAGTGGGGGCCACTCTTCCTCGCGGTGCGCGGACCTCTCACTATCGTGGCCTCTCTTGTTGCGGAGCACAGGCTCCAGACGCGCAGGCTCAGTAGTTGTGGCTCACGGGCCTAGCTGCTCCGTGGCATGTGGGATCTTCCCAGACCAGGGCTCGAACCCGTGTCCCCTGCATTAGCAGGCAGATTCTCAACCACCGCGCCACCAGGGAAGCCCCTAAGATGGGATTTTTAAGAAGAGTTTTCAGTTTTCCCTTGGCAGTGAGACAGTGGTTTGGGGACTTGAGGGATTGGTTCCATTTACTCAGGCTAGAGCTGAGCAAGAAAGATGTTTAATAAGGACTTCCTCCGTGGGGTATGGGTAATGAACTTTAAAAACAGGGATATCTGATATTCAGTTTTAAGTTCTTTTCCTGTTTTGTGCTGTAAATACTCACCATTGATTGCTAACCTTCAGTAAACATTGGTTGTACCACCAGCCTTGAGTTATTAGTGCCTTGCAGAATGGAGAGAGGGGGCTGCTTTAATTAAATAAGATAATGCATCTAAAATACTTACTGCAGGTCACTGCACCAGTGTATAAGCACTAGCTAAGTGTTAGGTCATATTATTACGCTTTGGGAATACAGAAAGCTGCCCAGTGTGGAGGAATACAGAGGAGGCAGTCAGAGGTGATCAGAGAGGAGCTGGGGGGAGTTTAGAATAAGAGCTGACAAATGACACTGTGGACATTTCAATCCTCATCCTCACTTCCCCTCATTCTCAACTCCCCTTCCCCCAAATCTGGAGGAACATTAGGGAGCATACTTAGCTTCCAACAGTTACTTGAGTAGTTATTCCACTTGGATATTAAAAGGAAAGGGGGACCTTAGAGGCTAAAACCTTGTGATAATGTGGGACCTAGACAATTAGGTCTCAAAACTTGTTCAAGAGGACAGATAGGGATGGAAGAATAGGGGGAAGGAGTAGAATATTCTTCAGAATCCACAACTTAAGAAAATTTTATGCTCTTATTTGGCTTTTAACCCTGTTGTGCACCTGATTACAGTTACTAGTATCAGTTAATTTTGTACCAACTAGGCTATAAAATTCTGTGTGTTCAGGATAGAGTTCTCTCAACGGCAGGGGGCCACTGAACTGGCCTGAGTTCTCCCCTTGTAGATAACTGCACTTTGCAATGTCTATGGTCTGTCTGAACTAAACAAAACACAAAGCTCTGTTTCTTTCTTGTTTACTCCAAAAAACCTTTGTTTTCCTTGCCTTTAATCTTTTCCCTGGACCAAAATACCCTGCACATTGTAGACAGATTAGTCTTTCTAGAATAATGCTTTATTGGCAAGATTCTGAAACGGCTTCATAGCCTTTATTAGATTGAGTCCAAGCTCAACCTGGAGGCCAGCTCTTCCACAGCGTGGCCTGTCACTCTTACCTCTTGATGTGTATGAACCCCTCACCCAGGTCAGGCTCACCTGCTAATCCAACCACTTTTACACCTGCCTCTTCCCAACCTAAACTCCCTTCCTCTTGCCACTGAGCTAAATTTTACCCCCACCTCCAGATCTCACTGAAAAATCATCTTTCTTGTGAAAATCTCCCACATATTCTAGTCCATATTGATTTTTTTTCGGTGTCCATGTTGACATTGGTCACTTGGATTCATCAATCAGTTGAACAGTTATTTGTTGAGTGCTGACAGTATGCCAAGAACGTAACGCAAATACTTCGTTACTGACTATGTGCTCTTTTACATTTCTAACTTACTTATATGTGTATGTACTTATTGCCAAAAACAAACCACCTTAGGAACTGTTTGTTTTCTCACAGAATTAGACACAAAATATCAATGCAATAAATATATCTTGAATTGACTAAAGTATATTCATGATAAGCTTAACTAGGATACAGGTCACTTGTTAACTTGTCAGCTATGATCACTAACCATATTAACAGAGTGATGAATCTTCTTAATAATAAATATTTTTTATTATGCTTGACCTCAATAAATCTTGCATAGTGACAGATTTTGTTTAAAAATTTTTATTAACAGCTCTTTTTCCTAGCTCAAAAAGGGTATTACAGGTGATAATCAGCAGAACAATTAAAAACAAAACCTCACCTCTATAGAGTTAGCCAGTGTGTAGACTTTATTACATAGGCACATTTTTTTAAAGCAAGCTGTTTTTACATAAAATAAATCACATAGTAAAAGAAGTTACACTGAATGAGGATAGATGATGAAGGAAGGAAAAGCCAAGCCTTGGATCAGCTGAATCATTCACTGGATCTTGGGTCCCTTCCATCCTGACACATTGAAATGCTCTATGAGCGTTACAAAAATGGAGAGTGAGGAGGGGGTGCTCTTTTAGCACTCCCTGGCTTAAAACACTGATTGATTCTGTCTCATTTCTTGAATATGGTAAACTTTCTCCAGGTTCTGTTGGCAGGTTGACACAAAGGTTAAATGCATGCTGACTTAGGGTCAGAGGAGTTCATATTCTTCCCTCTGTCACCCCAGTACTTCAAAGCCCTTAGATGCTTTGGTGCAACAGGTTGCTGTCAGGATCTGATTGCACATCTGCTTTCCCAGAACTGCTCCCATTGGAAACCACATGTGGGTGCTGACCCTGAAGCACACAGAGGCAAAACAGCGGTGCTTAAGGCTTCAGTCACAGTGCGGCTAGATGGTGTCCACAGCCAGCACTGAGGGTTTGATCTGAGGCAGAAGATGGGACTGAACAGGAAGAGGATGCTAGAATTCCTTTACTTTGTCCGGCTGGAATTGAGCCATTATATTTGACCAACTCTTAGTACAGGAAACTAAAATCATACTCACACATACCACAAAAGAGATGCTATTTTATAGCTTGTACACGTTTTTAAAAAATAATTACATTTTCATGTTACTAAGAGGCTGTGAGGATAGGGAGGACCGACCCTTTCATCTCGTTTTGCCATAACTGTGTTACAGATAGTCCCAGAATGTTTACTGAGTGTTTTTTCCTCCCTCGATTCCTGCAGTCTTTTGTATAAAAGGATTTATCTGTAAATCGTTGATCATCCCGACATAGCCCCTTGGAGGGTTAGACCGACTTCTACTTCAGGTAGTACCCAAATCCTATCAGTTCCTCTTCACCTTCACACCACTGTTGTGCTGGGTGACGCCAGAGCAGTGTTCCAGCTGATCTTCACCGTCCTTTTGATCCTCCATGTTTATCTGTGTTTTGAAGGCAACTACAAAATAGAGGACTGCAGGGTTGTCTGGGCAGATGGTAAAGGATAGAGACATTAAAAGAGAAAAGATGGGCCAGCTGCTTTTCCCAGTATTCAAATTTTAAACTTCTTGGTTCTTAAGATTATATGAAGAGTCCTATTGACATGAAGTATCACTGACAGTGGCACCAAAGATAGTTTGTAAAATAATCCGTAACACTCGAGCTGGAAAGGATCTGAGGGAACAGTTAGTCCAGCGTCCTCACTTTTTTAGCTGAGTTTTCTGAAGCCCAACTGGGAAAATTGCAAGTGACTTAACATGATGATTGTCTTCATGACTGTGTCCTTTAAAGATTCATAGAAACCCCAATTCTCCCTTGATAAAGGGCACGCCCACCAATGTCTTTACATCAACAGTCCTCAGTGTCCTTGTGTTTGGCCTTAGCTCCCTTTAGGGAAGCCGGTTACTGGGACAGCACCTTGACCAAATACTTGTTGAACTGAATTAATTCTGTTGTTTATCCCTGCTAGGCAATCTTTTATTATTCCTGGAGCTCCTTACATTTAAGGGATGGCCTCTAGTTCAAGTATTTTGAGGTTTGGTGGCCAGTGCTCTATTTGTCATTTCCCTATACTTTATTTTTTCATATTGCAATTCTGTTTTTTGATTCTGTTCTTTTATAGCTTTTCATTACATGCAGTTATTATTTGCCTCTCTACAGGCACTACCAAACACATTGCTATGGATAGTTTCCGCCTTTACAGGCCTGGAATTGCAAATTCCTAGATAGATACTTTTTTTTTCCCCAATTGTTAAAAGGACTAGACTCTCAATTCAGATTTGCTAAGGCACAGTATAAGAAATGTAAAAATTCCATATTCCTACTTTAGTTAATACATGGGAAAATACTACTGACACACACATTTATTTTCTACATTTATATCTCTTTCTCTTTTAATTCCTTAAATACATAAATATGAGTCACAATATCCAAAGCAAGTTTCACTTAAAAAGAACATAATTAAGAAATGGTAGAGAGATGGTGACTTGTAGGGAATTGGCACTTAGACATTGGTAATGACAATATGTTTAGAAGTTGGTGAAAATGCTATGACTAATTTTATATAAGAGCTGTCATGTTTTGAATGACACTTGTTAGTGAAATGTTAAGAGATAATTCCTTTACTAGATAATATTTTTTGTGGATTTAGCTTTTTGGTCAGCTTTGTTTGAATTTCCTGTTGCATTCTTAACATGACCTAAACTCTAGATATGCTAGAATTAACTTATAATCATCATTCGTAGAAGAGTTAAAGTTACCATTCCCACCTGGGAAAAATTTTTAAAGTAGGCTAAATGGCAGTGCTTCGTAGTCAAATCAACTTAATGTTTTAAAGATTTTTAAGAAAAATTTCAGATCATTCTCTGTTTTCCCACCACGAAACTTATTATGAGATTTAAAGCAGCTCTGAAATCATGATGTCACTTCACACGTTTCAGCCTTACTACCCCAGGCCTCCATCTTTCTTACTATGGTAACAAAATAAATATGCAGTAACATTGGTCAGTGGTTAATGTTGGGGAAAACAAAGACCTAGCACACCAAGACTGTCCATGTACTCTATTAAATGCTTTCTTCTCCCTCTCACCATTCGAATGGGCAAGGCTTAGGCTCACAGAGCTGTCTGACTTGCAAGAACAAAACTGAATCAATAATCTGGACTATGACAGCATCTGTGCTACTGTTATCTTTGGGCACAAAAATGTTTTTCAATATGAATAAGATATACTGTAGTTTAAGTTCAGCTGCACATTAAGTGCTTAAGTGCTGGCAGTTATCACTAGTTGACAGTGGAGGCAAGGAAAGAAAAATTATTTAAGTTCTCCAGGAAATAAAAGCATGCATGTGTGCTTTAATGTGTTTGATGATAAGTAAGGGTTAGGTAGTCTTAGAGTCTAAGCGTCAGTATTCATTCAGCAAACATTTATTGAATACCTAATTTTCCTTTATTTCATTAATATCTGTTTGTCCTATCAGCACAGGATTTAAGGTAGCTGAAACTTATTATATTCCAAACTTGGTGGAAGGTACTAGAAACAAAGAATAAGAGCCATTTCTTGCCTCCATGGATCACATTTCTTGGGAATATGAATTTCCCAATATGAGAGCTCCTGCCCTCATCTACAGGATTTGAAAGGAAATTACTCTAATTTCAAATAAGAAATATTTTACATTAAAAAAATGTTCTTGGGGATTCCCTGGCAGTCCAGTGGTTAGAACTCGGCGCTTTCAATGCAGTTCAATCCCTGGGTTCAATCCCTGGTCAGGGAACTAAGATCCCGCAAGCCGTGCAGCACAGCCAAAAAGAAAAAAAATGTTCTCAAGGGTTATGAGCCCTGCCAATAATGCAGGAAGGTTGGGGTGGGGGAGGTGGCGGGGGAGAACAAAATAGAAGAGAAAAAAAAACTGTCCAGATTATATTTCATATAAGTAAAATACACAATTTTCATAAGGCATAACTAGTAGTATGTTTACAAGAGTGGCAAAGGGAGTTTAATGGTGCACCCACAAAGTACCTCATAGTCTTGTTTGATATATCATAATGAGTACATCTCTTATCCTCCTTTACTATAAAGTCAAAAAAGGGAGTCACCAGTCTCAAAAAAATAAAGCGCAGCTCTTAATATCATGGGACATCTAATTTATATTCTAATAGTAAGACTATGTATTGGTAAAATGAATTCACTTCTAATATTTTCACATTACTGATAATATAGACAAGGATTACTGGTGGCCACAAATAATTTGTGGCCACACACACAAAATCCAAGTCCAGAGTGGCAAACTTATAATCTGCATATCAAAAAGGTATTTGCCCAACAGTGTTTTCTATGTAGGCTATTAACAAAATAACTACATAGAAACTACATCTAAAAATATATAGTATTATATCTTCCAACCCCCTAAATGCTACCCATAATCAATTTCCAAAAAACAGTAGAGGGAAAACAAATCTGATGAAATCAAGGTGGAAGGTTTTTAAAAATGAATGATAATCTGATTGCTGAATGTAGATAGCATGGAAGGGATTTTCCCATCCCTTGGTTTAAAAAAAAATGTCCAGGTGAAAGTACAAAGGCAATGAGAATTAACCAACAGGAAAAAAGGGTCCAACCACCGATACACGTGATGCTCGCAGGTGAAGCAGAGATCCTGAGAGGGTGCACGGGTGCTAACCTTGGGTAAAGAAGGTGCTAGAATGACCTTCACCTTGCCAACTCTTCAACCCATTTCAATGTTTCTATAAGGAATCTCATGTGCTTTTAGCACAACAGGGGAAGGGCTATGCCTTGGAGTCCTCACTTGACAAAGACCTCTAGGGGACTCCACTGTATTTCAAAGAGCATGAAAAACCACTTATCAAACTAAAAACAAACAGTCCTAATACTGTTGAAACTAAACCTATATGTAGAAGGGATCTTGTTAAGAATCTAGCCCAAATCCAATGTAAGAGTCCCTTTCATAGCATTTAGGATGGGTTATTTTAGCCTTCGTGCATTTGCAGCAACTGGAAGTTTTACTGTTTGAGTCCATTCCTCTTTAGAACAACTCTTATTACAAAGTTCTTTCTTATATTGAAGCAAACATCTGTCATCTATAAAGCTCCTCTTTTTGCCCTTTGAAGCAACACAGGAAAAGTCCAATTCCTCTCCCCTTATATAGCTCAACAGAGATTTCAAGTCAGCTATTATATCATTCCCTCTTTTTCCCTTTCCAGCTATACCTTCTGTTCTTCAGGGGAACTATTCCCCTATTCCATGTATAATCACACTCCCCACAACCCGGGCCACTTGACTGGACACAATCAATTTATTAACATCTCTCTTAAAATGTGGTTCCCAGAATTGAACCCAGCCCTCCATCCAGATGTGGACTGACCAGTGCAGCATGCAGGGCCCCCTAGACTTCTGTTACCACAGGCTGAATGCATTAGTTTTGTGAATAGCTACGATATACTCCCGATTCAAAACTGAACTCACATTTCCCTAAGAAAACATTTTATACAAAAACTGCTGTGAAACCAGGACTTCCCAACACCCTTCCCATTAACACACACAGGTAAACACACACATCCATACACACATAGGTACCCCATTTTGTACTTAGTGGGTTGCATTTAAGAAACTCAGAATATAGAGTTTCTCATTAATGCCTATTTAATTTCATCCTTTTAGTTTCAGTCTTATGTTCAGGTATTTCAAAAAATTACAATGATTTCTATATCCTAATGTCAATATATAGTTAGAATTCAGTGAATGTTCACGGAATGAACTAATCCCGAATCTGCCAGTCAACAGACTAGTTAGTTATATGTCTATTTCTGTGCCATCTACAAATCGGATAACCCTTACTCTTTTCTTCACGGGAGAAACAGGAAGGCAGGTAAAAGCTGCCTTTAAATTGTTGAGCTCGTATCCCCTTTGGGATGCAGAGGTACAGAATGTGAGCTGGAACAGATGAAGAGAAAGAATATTGAGTGTCCTAGATTCTTGGAATCAGGATTTAATGTTCCCAACATTAGAAAAATATGGCTTTCCCTCATCTCTACCCTAGAGTCTTCTGCCTTTTAGATCTATTACAATACTGTGATTATCAAACTCTGAATTTTTAGGAAAAGCTCATACAAGCTCAGTTTTGAAACGGCTTTTAAAATGATCTTTTCAACTTCTACTTCCTGTAAAGTTTCAGTTAAAGAGACACGCAGCTGTCTATTGGCTATGAGGTATAAAAAGAGTTCCCAAATGCCCCTGACAAATGCCTGAGATATATGTATCCATCTGTTTCAGGAAGCAGAAATGGCCTATATTTTTCAGTGTGAATTTGGAAATTCACTGAGATTTAAGCTGTCTCCTGAATTGAATATAATCTTACAATGAATGTTCTTTTTCCCCAGAATGAAGAAAAGTAAGCTCAATTTTGCTTTCCCTTCAATAGCCACTCTTCGCAGAATGTGGGGCTAATCACAGAATTTAAAAGTGTCCTCTTGTGCCTTTTTTCCATTGTCTATTGTGACTCAGGGTGATGAACCCTGGGACTGATGCCTTAGAAAGATGGAAAAAGTGTTTCAATCAACACTGTCTAGAACCAGGAGGGAAACATCTCAAAAACTTCTGTTGCATAGTGTTAACATTTGAAGAATGGAGACACCTATGAAAGGTCTAGCAGACCCAAAGAGGAAATCGGTTTTGTACCTTTTCTCAACTTTTTCTAAGGGGAGTGACAGAGACGGAGTCTTAGTTAATTAACTTCTCAAGATTGTTTTCCAGAAACTGATGTAAGTGACAGATGCACATCGGAAGGAAATCCCGCCAACAATGATGTTGGGAATTTCTTTTCCTGACTTTATCAGTCACAAACCATACCCAAGTGCTGTGAGATAAGCAGAGGGGAGAGGAGGCTTAATTATACAGTAAGCTTCAAAGAGTCAGGTGACCCAGGTGCTTCAGGCATGATCAGAGCCTCTCCAAAGCAAGCACCTTAGGGCTTCCTGTTAGAATACAGGTAACTACCAACAGGGAGGTCCAATACACTGTTCCCAACATGGAGTAGCCATGATAGGCAGTGCCTTGAACTTCAGCTATTCAGGAAGACATCCTGTCGTGATGCTTAGGTCAGGGCCCCCTGCAGTAGGGCTTCATCACTGGACCCCACACTCCTTGGGATTTTCCATTTCATCTCCTTCAAAGTCTGGCTTCAAACTCTTTTTTTGCTCAATTTCCACCTGTCAAGAGTAGAAGTTGGAGAGAAATATCAGAAGAAATATCAGGAAAACATCCCAACAAATAAATAAACCAAAAGAGAAAACCTCACTAGGTTCTTTGAGAGTCCTTGTAACTTGGTTAATATTCTGGGCTTTAGTCACACCAAGCTACTGGCCATGTGTATATTATGGCTCTGTCTTTGCACATGCCCTTTGCTTGGTCTGGAATTCCTCTCCCTCTCCATCCATCTGGAAAATTCTTATTCTTTGCCTTACACAGCTACTCAAAGGTCACCTCTTCTGTGAAGCTATTCTTGACTCACCAGGTAGAGTCAGGTGCTCCCCTGTGTATATTCCCACTACACCCTGTACCCACTAGACCACAGACTCCGTAGGACAGGGCAGGCCCTTGTTCACTATTGTACCCCAATAATACGGGCATACAGCAGGCAATCACGAAGGTTTATCAAATGAATGAATGCCTTTGCAGCTGGCTGTTTATACTCTCCATTATCTTATCCCTTTAAAAAGTCTCCAAATGGATAAGTATTGTAGTGTTTACGGTTCTGCCTATATCTTTTGGAAAATACTGTAGCTGTAACTGTAAAGAGATTAATAAATTAATCTTGCCTTGAGAGTGATATACCTCATCTGAAGCCTTTGATAAATCAGGCAGGGAATCCTTTGAGCTGAAGGAGTTTCATAATTAAAGCCGCTCTTCTCAATACCACTTGGATATTTATGATGAGGGAGACAATTCAAGACAGAACAGTTGACTAGGGTCATGTTTGAGGAAAGTGCTGGGTTTTTTCCTGGCCACAAGATGGAGTATTTGTTCTTTTTGGTAGTTTAATGTTTTAAATCACACAAGTAAGGAAATATTTAAAGAACAATTAAATGTTCGTATAAATCTAAGGATGTTACTACAAATAGAAAATTATTAAACCACTTTGCCAAATCCTTCTTGAGTAACCCCCGGTTTTCTGTCTTTGGCATATAATCTCCTCCTATTGAATTTCTAACTACTCAGGATATAATCACTATTTATGTCGGAAATCTCCAACTTCATTTCCTCCTTCACAGCCCTGATCCCGTTACTATTATAGAAGCTTGCCTGGCTTTTGAGTTTGTCCAGTTATAGCCCAGTGACCAGGTTGTATGACTTGGTATATGTCATACTTCACTATGACATACTGTCATACTGTCATACATACTGTCATACTTCACTATGTAAACTTCATTCAGATCCACTTCATCAACACCTGTAGCTGAAATATATGCTTTGGGTTAGCATTTTCCTGATCCTCCCTCCACTTCCAAACTCACTCCCCTGCACATAAATTATATGACAAATGAGTAATAATAATCCCATTACCCCATTACTCTGTTGTTGTTGTTCATGATGACTGAAAGACATTATATACTCCTCCTTCATCAGCCTGTACTTCTCTTTCCAACCTTTCTCTTGCCTGCTAGAGAGATTATTCATTTAACTCAGAGCAGACTCAACCACAGCTATGCATGGTAAACCGCCTGCAAGGTGGTAGGAGAACACCCTGCACCCTGGGCAGGCACTGCTAAAAGGAATGAGAAGGGGGAGGGCATGGGGGTGAACAGACAGACTTGGAAACATTAGCCAGATGCCTCCCGAGGCTACCTTGTAGCTGTAGTGTGCAGAGTAATTGACCCACTTCCTGACGTCCGTCTTGTCTTCCACAGAGATGGACCTTACGGCAGCTCTGGAGGCAGAAGTTGTAGGCATGCTGAACTCGACGTTTACGTGATTGGCAAATCTGGAAGGCACTTCCCGGTCAGAGCCAAGTTCAAGATGGCAGAAGAAACAGTGTGGGTGACCAGAAGCTATGAAAGAAAGACAAAGAATCTAGGGTTCAGCTTCTCTGGGGAGGAAGTGGAAGAGCCTCAATAACAAACAAAAGGAGGCCTGGCAGTCTTTAAGAGCATCCAACTCTGAGCAGAGGATTTGCCTCGGCAGAAGTCACTGCATGTGCTTCAGACCCTTTGACATAACACTATCTGACTACGGTAGCCTGGTATCCTAGCAATAAAACCCATGACCTGAGAAATGGAGTGCATTCTGCCTGCTCAGGTCAGAGTGCTATGTGAACACAGGGTAAATACTGTGAAATAGAGGTTGTAGATTGGCAGAAAGGAATAAAAGAGATCAGCACTTAGCACCTAATAAAACATCAAAGACAGCCACCTGGAGCAAGATCATCAATTTCCTTTGGAAGATGAATTTTCTTAATAGCATTTTATATTTTTTAAAAAATGCTTTTGGCATGTTTTTTGGGTGAACAGCATATATAAATGACAGAGCCCTTAGAAACAGCACATATGCTTTAGGGAAGCATGTGGAACGCTGGAGAGAACACAGACTAATAGGATACCTGGGTTTGACCTGCAGCTCTCCTAAGTGCAGAGATCCCACACCCAAGTCCTTTTTGTTCTCTCCAGGCCTCAATTCCTCACGTGTGAAGTGGGGAGTCGGTGGGGGGGGGTGGAAAAGGGTGGGCTGGGTAATGCCAGGCATCGTCCCTTACCGCTATTTAACTCTATAAATCTATGGCTAGTTCCACTGTATTTGGAAGGCAAACTTATGGTTTGATTTTCATTTGAGGATTGTTATTAGATTATTTGAGGGAAAAGAGTCAGAACTTAGTTCTGTGACGATCACCATTGCAGCATCGTCGTCGTTCGTCAGACGTAACAGGAAACATTTGTTGATAACTCTGAGCCAAGTACTGTGCTAAGTGCTTTATGCAGATTCTCTCACTGCGTCTTCATACAGTCCCTTGAGGTCGTAATTATTACGTTGCACAAATGAGGAAACTACGGCTTCGGGAGGTAAGGTCAGCTGCCCAGGGTCATAGCTAGGAAGTGGCAGAGCCAAGAACTGGACCCAGCAGTCTGACTCCTAGATGTTCTTAACCCGTTTGTCTGAGTCATAACCACACAGTCCTCAAACCTCAAGACAGGTTTGCAGAGTGACAGGGGTGGAGAAAAAGGAAGCTGTAAGAAACCCCATAAAGCAACTCACTGTGGATAAACCGTGTGACTCTGACTTCATTATGTAACTGAAACAGCCCTTAGCTATCTGAGTTTCCCCAAATAAACAGTTCCAATTTCCTTTATTGGTCTGGGCAGGACTTTATAATCTCAGAGCGTGAGGACATACACACCCGCTCTCCAAGGAAAACATAACAGAGTGAAGTATTTGTTTTGCTCTGTTTCACAAATGTAACATATTTCAATGGGTCTTTCTAAAGAGTAATACTTTGGAAAATTAATTGAAAAAATTGCAGTTTTTTAGGAAAGGAATTTAAGATATATGTAGTAGTAAAAATTACATTATTTGAAAATGAATCCATTCAATTTTTTAAAATTGTGTACCACAGATGTAATTATATAGCTGTCACTTACTGAACACTTATTACAGGCCAGAGACTGTGCTAAACACTTAAAAACATTACTAATTCCATTCTTAATGAGCTAGGTGTTAATAACCCTATTTTATAAAAGAGGAAACTTGAGATTTCTCTGAAAGGTTTAAGTAAATTGCCTGAGGTCACACAGCCATTAACTTGTAGTACTGGGAATAAAACTCATTATCTAACTGACTCCAAATTATGTCCTACACTCCTCTCAATATATTGCTATAGATTTAGATCATTACAAAGTATTTAGAGGAGTTTCTTAATTTAATTCAATAGCAACCTGAACAACAGTTTTATCTAATTACCCTTATTTACACATTGTTGGAACACTGAAAATCATAACTTTCCACAAAACTGACCCCCCTCTTCTCACCCCACCAAAGCGTATTCACAGCAAAGTCTATGAAAGCAACATTCTCTCTTGAGTTCTAGCATCAGCTAATGGATGTGTAGGGCTAGTGGACAGATAGGGAAGTACAATTTTGAAAGCTAGTATAATTTAATTCATGTTAATGAACTAATGAGCTCACACATTATGTCATCTCCCTTGATGAAGCTGAGAAAATTTAATATTAAAATTCAGATTTCTATTTTCCATAAAAGGGGAATCATACTGGAATTGTTTTCTCTTCACCCAATCTAATGAGAACTGGAATTCCAGCAAAGAAAGCTACCTATGCAGAACAGAATGTTTTGTTTCCTGGCAGACAATCTGGGAAAGCACAGAAACTTGTTCTGGTGCCTTCTAGGATTAAAGGAAAGCTCTTGGGATTAGGACGGGCGGGGTCCTGGGAGAGCACAGATAGAGGGACCCTGCTGGTGGGAGCCATGTTGGAATCCAGTGGCAGCTTGTTAGCCTTTTGATGGCTTGATTGGGATAAGCCTGCTGTGGCTGCAGGCTTGAGGTGGCGACAAAGCCCGGGATGCCAGCCTGCTGGCTCACGCTGCCCTGCTGTCCGACCATCCTACCCGTTGGGGCTAGGGGTGCGGGGCCACTGCAGGCGGGAGCAGACGTGCAGAGGTTCAGTCCTCTTTCACTGTAAATAGAGGCGTGAGGATTGTGAAAAATGGCCTATAAAAGGCACCTTCCCAAAGCTATCTCAAGACTAAGAAGAGCTCAGAAAAGGGACAGTTACTAACAGATCATCGTCAATTCTCTGGCTTCATGGATGGAGAGGGCAGGGGCTGGGCACAGAGAATACCAGCAATGGTAAGAACTCGCATTCTGACTGGAAGTCAGATCCTGTACATCTCAAGTTTCCAGAAAAGGGTGCTATTAATTTCCTGAACTGATACATAAGTATACCATTGGCCAGGAGTAGAATAAGAAGCTCTTGGGGGGATTTCATGTCTAAAAATATACAACCATGACAGCAAAAGCAGTAATTGAGTGGGGGGGGGTAGGTTTAAGTGAGAAATATCCCCAAATATCCTTATGCTGTCCTGTATTTTAAAAATCATTCACAAGGTTCCAGTAATCTAGAAATACGTATGTAGTATATAGGCTGCATTTACTTGGCCTTGAGCCTACTTAACACTACCCCGCTGGGAAGCATTCAGGGAAGTGGTTGCTGAGGACTATTTACTCCGTGCCCTGCATCTGCTCCCTTTTTATTCTGGTAACAATCTTTTTTTTTCTTTTTTCTTCCTCTTTGAGAAATACTCTTCCCCAGCACTGCACGTCATCTTGGTGGTCATGTCAGTCAAAATGCCCTGTCCTCCCTTTTACTCTTGGGAAGTGGCACAAGGACAAAATGGCCTGTGATGGTTTGTCCCAAAGGCTGCAGCCTGAGGAGACATCCACAGTTCCTGCTATCAAGAGCTATCCTTTCTGAAGCCTGCTTGCTCCTTCAGTTCTAGGAGCTACCTATATCTTTCCAACAATTTATTTCTTTTTGCTAAAAGAAGCCAGTCAGTCTTTGCTGCTTATAAAGCCCCTCACATGGTACTTTTAAATATTTGAGAGAAAGAACTTTGAAACAAATGAGGTATGTGTGTACACACTGAGAAAACTGCAAATCTCTGTTCTCATAGTGGAAGTAACTGTGAGTTTGTGTCTGTTTTGTGTCATCTACTAAGAGGCAGCTGTGGTATGGAGAAAAAAGACCCCTGGATGTGATGAGCCACGTCACTTCCAGTCCTTAATTTTCTTATCTGTGGAATGAAGAGGTTTGACTAAGTTATCCCCAAGGTCCTTTCCAGCTTGAAAATCCAATTATTCCATAATGAAGTGATCTGAATACATGCTTAGTAAATTGCAGAGCTAAAAATTCCCGTAAGCATAAACCTGAGGTCTTTTCTCACGTCAAGCCTCTAGCGGCTTAAACAGTAATTTTCTCCCTGTTACCTCAGTTCTCTTCTCAAGGGCATCCGTGCCAAAGGAGAATTGAGGGTTTCTCCTTTCTACCATCAATTCACATCGGCCTCACGGCTGAGGCAGAAATCACAGTGCTATCACCAGGAGAATACAGTGCTGATTTCAGGGAAATGAATAAGCAAGCTCAGAGAGGAAGACTTTATGTTAAAAATTCTGTCAGTTTAGAAATAGGGGGTGGCAAATCCAGCCTCAAACACAGAGGTCCAATTGTCTCTTCAGTTTGCACTGCTACACCCAGTGTCTGACAAGAAAGCCCTGGTGTGTGTCCACTGCCTGGCCTGCCGGGGGAGTTGGCCAGATCGTATTGCTTCTTGGCTTCACGTTTTACATTTAGGGTAACACAGCCGCTCCACGCTCAGAACAGGAAATGAAGACTCCAAACATACTGTTAGGATTTAATAGTGAGAATGGAAAAAAGAATATCTGCATAAGAGAAAGACTTTAACCAACAGTTTTTCCAAACCTCTCTCTCTTTCTTTTCTTTTTTTTTTTTTTTCTGGCCCAAATACCCACTTTTTTAACAGATGAGCAAAGTTTATTATAAACAAGAAGAAAAGTGATTTAAAGGGTCACAGGATCATGGGCTTATTGCCTGCCACTGGGGTCACCCAGACTTACTCTAAGAAATAAAGCTATTAGAGCTGGTTTGATTACTCCTTAGTTTTGTCGTTTCACCAAATCTCACTGGACCCATGAGGAAAGTTATTGCCTTCGGGCCCACTAAAGCACAGAAGCACCCCTGCTAGCTGTGAGCAGGCCAGCTCGGGCTGGTAAACTGTCTCCTTTGTTTAAATTAAACATCCCTTCCCTTACTTTTTGTCCTTTTGGATTTCAGTCCTTTTGGACCTTCATGTCCTGGCTGGATCTTCAGTCTGATCAGAGGCCCCTTCCCCATCTCCAGATCCTGGCTCTGAACCTGGAATGTTATGATTGACAGGCCTTGCACAGGGTGACTGGAATCATAAATCTAACTCTTGGCCTGTACTGTACACATGATTGGCCATAAACTGGCTCTTTTACCTATACTTGGGGCACAGACATCTCTTCAAAACCCGGAAGCCTTCTAGGATCTGGAAAAGTATAGCTTCCAACACCAGAGAAAACTTTAAAGAGTCAGAAAATAATACAGAATCATAAGCTTCCTTGGAAGTCTGCTTAGCAGCCCAGCTGAGAAGAAGAATGCATAGTTCTATGGAAGAAGTGTGATAGTAAGAGAGTAGAAAGATGGAGTGAACTGGGTCATGCATGTTTGTTAAGTACTTTGCTCAAATATTTTTGCTTTTCTGGTCCCCCATTCCCCCATCCCTCCCCATCATCATTCCTATCACATAACAAAAACCAGCACTTCATAGGGAAAGAGAATGTGGAACTTTGATCCCAGCTCTTTCACAACCATGTGGCGGTTTTCACAGAAGAGAAAGCTCTGCCTACCTGCGTTTTTGTCAGGCAGTCGGTTTATCCTCCACACAATGGAGTTGAAGGCATGCTCATACTTCGCAGTCCCCAGAGTTACTCTCATGACAGGCTCAGAGCCAGACAAGCTACTTGAGCCAAAACTTGCCCCCCGGTTCACTTTGGCTTTCAAAGACTTTTCCCCCAGGACACTTTCCCTGCGCAAGTTTTTCACCCACTCACTGGGCACAGGGTAGCGAACCATCACATTCTCACAGGGAACCTGAGTGAGAGGATCACAGTTAGAGGAGAAGCCAGATGACATCCTCAGCCAGCTCTGCACCTCCACCTCTGCCCCGCTGATGCTTGCCACAGTCCTGAGTGTGAAAGGCAAGGTCTTCTCGGCAAATACTGTCCTGAACCGCATTAGCTCAAGTCGGCAGGCGTCCAAAGGGTTGAACAGAATAACCCGTGAGCTGTTGAATACATCCTCATCCACACACCTGTGAAAATGGCACTCGTGGAGCTTGATCCACTTTGTGGTGGTGGTGGGCATGATGTCTTGCCTGGAAACGATTTCGTTCCCTTTGACGAGGACGTCATTGAGACCCAAGCGGCACTCGGCAAGGCCAGAGAGGAAACTCAGGATGTGGACCCGTGTCAAGACACGGTGCTGGAGAATCTGGTTGTCTCCTTTGCTCACAAGGCCAGAGAATTCATCTCGGACATCCACTACAATCTCCTCTTCAAGGTAGTTCAAGCCAACTGTGCACAAGTCCATTGACAACACCGGCAGGTCCATGAGACGGTCCTGAACTGCACGGATGAAGCTCAGGAAGTCATCGTAATTGGTGGTGCCCAGCTTAATCACTTGTTCCCTCTCGGCCACGTGGGCCACAGCAGGTTTAGGCTGGTATTTCTTCTTCTCCTTGTAGGTGACACGGTCTATCCGCAAGCTGTGGATCCTGCCGTTCTCATCATAGTTTTGGAGCCGGGGCTCTGAAATCTCATGGCAGATCTCCAGCTTGAACTCACGGAATGGCTTTTCTAAGCCCTTCTCATAATACAGCTGCAGATACCCGCTGTCTGTCAGTTTGATGTAGATGGGTCCCCAGTGCCTAGAGGACATGATGTTTTTCTTCTCAGGGATCCTAAGCATCATGGGCCACCCATCCCTGGGCTGGGACAGTGCGGAACCTGGTGGGTGGTCATCTAGTTCAATCCAGGCTATTGGGTCATCATCAGGGAGGGTCGTACTCCCTAAGTGATCGGGATCCCCAATTTGGAGTCGTTTGAGTTTTTCAACAGCATCAGAGTGTGACTGGTTTTTGCTTGAATCATCAAAATTGATGGCATCCTTGTAGATGACAATGAGAGAATCTCTTTGGCTTTTGCCTGTGGTACCAGACATGGAATTGTCTTGGGAGCGCCTCTCCCGCTCCTCAAAGAAAGCGCGGAAAGGGTTTATAGGGGAGGGTTGTACATCCTGTAGAGTCTCATTCAGAAAAGGATTGGTTGCCCTCCAAAGAGGAGCCTCAGGCATGGAAGGTGGATGGTTTAAGGAGGAGATGTCCAGCTTCTGAACTTTGGAGAAGTTCATCAAAGTGCTCTTGGGACGTTCCCTCTTCTTAAATGACCCAGTTGAGTTATAAGGTGCATCTGGGATCACAGATGCAAGAGGTGGTGCTTTCGGCTTCAGAGGAGAGGTGATTGGTGGCAAAGGGCTGCTGACTTCATTGTCATCAAAAGTGACCCAGCTAGGGAAACGAGCAGAGGTCACTAGAGTGGCGGGGTGTCCGTTCATAGCTGGACTGCTGGCCTGCCAGTTGATGGCCTCCATCTCTACCTCTTCATCTTCCTGAAGAGAGGAAGAATTGTCTAAAAGGAAAAGGAGAACATATGAGGGGCTGCTATTCAGGGCCTCTAGAGGTATAGGAATGAGGGATGACTAGAATTTTATCTGGAATCCAGTAAATTCCAAAGCATTTCATTACTTGTTGTCAAGTGTTTCGTCTGGGCACAGCTCTCACAGTTTTGTAATAAGCACACCAGTTTTGTAATAAGCAGTAAGAATACAAATGTCAATACAGAAGCACTGATAGGACCCAGGTCCCTGCAATTTAACTCTTATACATTCTCCCTTTATTTTATCAAAGTTTCTGGAATAGATATTTTTTTCTTGACTCTAAAGTATGTATTCTTATATTGTTAAACATTGAAAACTACCTCCTACATAAAATGATAGAAAGCTTATCTCATCGAACAAAACAAGCCATATGCTCTAAGTGATAATATGATTGCAAATAATGTAATCGGAGAGATTTTTACCCAAATGTGGTAAATAAATATTAAAGACAAAATGTTAACATCCTTAATATGAAATAAATTTACACAAGTGAATAACAAAAATACAAAAACTTGAAATACAGGCAAAGGACATATACAGACAACCCAGGAAAGAGAAAGGAAAAATGTCTAATAACCATGTAGAAAATGTTCAGTCTCACTAGTAATAAGAAAAATGTAAATTAAACCCCAAAAATCAGTGAAGATTTTTAAAGTTTTAGTATTCGATGAGGGTAAAGGTGCTATAATATGAACAGTAAATAGACCCTTAATGGGACCATAAGTTGCTACAAACTCTCTGAAAATGGTTTGGCAATTTGTATTAAGAGTCTTACAAATATTCATGAACAATGACTTAGTAATCTCACCCTAAGGAAATAAATCCAAATTAGGAACCAAGTTTTGGGTGAACGTTAAGAAATTGAGGCATACAATGGAATAACACGCAGCCATTAAAATGTTTACAAGTATGTATAACATGAGAAAATGCTCCTGATATTAATCTCTTCTTTTTTCTCTAAAATACTTTTCCATCTTGGGGTTTAATTTATGGGAAAAAATAAAAAGATTATTACAAGTAAAACTCCACCCTAGCAGGGCCTTCAAGGAAGGAGATACAAGAGTTGAGTTTCCATGCAGGGAAGACCCAGACCTTTTCAGTAAAGATACTGTGTGTCTGCTGGGGTTATGGGAAGGAGGAGGAAATAAGGCCTTTATAAAGCAAGGAGTGGATTCTGAGGAAGGAATGGCACAGAAAACAAATCTGTATCTGGCATATAGTAAACGCTCAGTGAAGGACTGTTAATTGCATGAGTGAGAAAAGAAACTTTGCTTTGGAGCAGTTCTATTCTCTCTGTCTCTCTGGAGGAATGTGTATGGGGATCTCTGCCGCCATTCCACCCACTGTTTTTACTGCCAGAAATCTGGAATCAAAGAGAAATGAATACTCAAATGGTTAAGTCAAATAGTTGACTTTTCTTACCATCCTGCTAAATCTTCACAAATATATCTAACCACACCAAATCAGCAATGTCACATATAATTTAACATGTAATTACACATGGATGGGATGGCCGCCTCTCATCCGTCTTTCAAAGCATATTTATTCAAACAAATAGCAATTACCTCTACTGAAAACAGCAGTTTGAAAATATAAGCTAAATACATGAGCGAGCACACATACATACCCACACTCGCCCCAGAAATATAATGAGCAAAAAGTATTTTCTATATATGCGGCATCACAAAAGAATTTCAAAGCGTTTTAAAATTAAAGATGAGACTCTCCTTCAAATTAATCATTAGTCCACTTTTGTAGATGCATAAGTGCTTTATTTTCTAGAAAATGAAGGGAAAAGGGTCAGAAAACAATCCAGGTTTGTAGGACTTACATTTTATTACTACTACAACTGCTGTTGTTGTTGTTGTAATGAAGCCTAAAGGGAACAATGTGGCCCTGAGTAAAATACAATCATTTCCTTGGAACAGTAACTAATCCTCCCTAGAGAACTGGCCAAAGGGGTGTATCGCAAAATGCATCACTTTCTAATGAAGCAGCTCTATGGAGCTTTTGTAAGCAGTATTTCCACCCAGACAGTCTGGTATTGACCCACCCCTTGTACCAGGGATATCCTTTTTGCCTTGGAGCTCATTATTACTCCCTAGTTCAAAACGTGCCCTAAGTCCTTTTCCTTTGGAGGGTGGCTTTCTGCCAAAGCTGTTTATTCTTGCTGCTAAAGGATTCTCTTCTGTTGGGAGACTTGTCCCCAAAATAGCACTTCTCATCTTCCTCTCCCAAACCAAAAAAAGGGGGGAAAAAGGCCTTTGTCTCCACTGAAGATAATTTTCTTATAATAAACTTGTTTTTAAGCCAAGTTACTTGAGATCACACCAAGTCCTACACAGCTGTGAAGCATTTGACTCATAATACAATTTAAATGAAGTATCTTTTTTTTTTTTTTTAAATGTTTCAAGAGGATTTTTTTTTTTTAATTTTTATTTATTTATGGCTGTGTTGGGTCTTCGTTTCTGTGCGAGGGCTTTCTCCAGTTGCGGCAAGTGGGGGCCATTCTTCATCGCGGTGCACGGGCCTCTCACCATCGCGGCCTCTCCTGCTGCGGAGCACAGGCTCCAGACACGCAGGCTCAGTAATTGTGGCTCACGGGCCCAGTTGCTCCGCGGCATGTGGGATCCTCCCAGACCAGGGCTCGAACCCGTGTCCCCTGCATTGGCAGGCAGACTCTCAACCACTGCGCCACCAGGGAAGCCCTAAATGAAGTATCTTTAAATTTGGGGGGAAATTTTTTGAATTAAATTAATTTCTAGAGATTCTACATTCTCTTAAGACAGCCATCAAAAAGTTTCAAAAGATTGTTATAAAGTCTCTCCTTTGGCATTTTCATCTTCCATGGTTACAGCCTGTTTTAAAAATCCATCCTTTGGGGGGTCTTCCCTGGTGGCGCAGTGGTTGAGAGTCTGCCTGCTGGTGCAGGGGACACGGGTTCGAGCCCTGGTCTGGGAGGATCCCACATGCCGCGGAGCAACTGGGCCCGTGAGCCACAACTGCTGAGCCTGCGCGTCTGGAGCCTGTGCCCCGCAACGGGAGGGGCCGCGATAGTGAGAGGCCCGCGCACCGCGATGAAGAGTGGCCCCCACTTGCCACAACTAGAGAAAGCCCTCGCACAGAAACGAAGACCCAACACAGCCATACATACATACATACATACATACATACATACATACATAAATAAATAAAGTAGCTATTAGACTATGGTCCATCGCACAGTTGGCTGCCCCAAAACGGGGCTTCAGTGGAAAGCAAAATGGGGTGTAGCAGTTTTATACAAGGATACATTGCACTTAAAAAAAAAAAAAAAAACCATCCTTTGGGATGATAGTGGGGTATAGGTCAAATTTCTGAAAATGGGAATTTGTTTTCCTACAAAATCATTTATAAAGAAAAAATATCTTAATAAAGACACTTTTATAGATGAAAAGCAAAAGTGATCCATAGTTCATATAGGTCATAGTGGTTCATATTCTCGTATGAAAATAAAGCATTTCTTGAGGTGAACCTAAGGACCGCCAAATACTACTTTTAAAAATTATCCCGTTAACACTGACTTCCCTATTTGTGAGTTCTTAATATTTTTTTCATTTATCACTGACTGAAGGACATCCTCAATTGTTTTTATAAAGCTTAAGTCATATATTTTCTGAGCCTCTTTTTATTAAAGGATGGTCTTTGAGACTTTCACATATAAAAAAATGACTTGGGTTTCCCTGGTGGCGCAGTGGTTGAGAATCTGCCTACCAATGCAGGGGACACGGGTTCGAGCCCTGGTCTGGGAAGATCCCACATGCCGTGGAGCGACTGGGCCCCTGAGCCACAATTGCTGAGCCTGCGCGTCTGGAGCCTGTGCTCCGCAACAAGAGAGGCCGCGACAGTGAGAGGCCCGTGCACCACGATGAAGAGCGGCCCCCGCTTGCCGCAACTAGAGAAAGCCCTCGCACAGAAACGAAGACCCAACACAGCCATAAATAAATAAATTAATTAATTAATTAAAAATTTAAAAAAAAAAAGACTTAATCTGTATGTAAAATTTCTGGGGGAAAATATATAAGACAAAAATTCGACCTCTTTAATATATAATGACAGTGTATCCTTAATAAAAATGATACACCCTCGCAGTAAAATAGGATGAAAACAGACTATTCACTAATGAAGAAATATAAATATCTAATAACTCTTTGGAAAAAAGAGTTTAACCTTATAAAAGAATAAATACAGGACTCCCCTGGTGGTCCAGTGGTAAAGAATCCACCTTCCAATGCAGGGGACGCGGTTTAATCCTTGGTCGGGGAACTAAGATCCCACATGCCGCGGGGCAACTAAGCCCGCGCGCCTCAACTAGAGAGCCCAAGTGCTACAAACTACAGAGCCCACGTGCTCTGGAGCCTGCGTCCCACAACTAGAGAGAGAGAAGCCCGCGCGCTACAACGAAAGATTCCACGTGCCACAACTAAGACCCAATGCAGCCAAAAATAAATACAATTAAAAATTAATTAATTAATTAATTAAATTTTTTTTTAAAAAAGAATAAATACAATTCTCCCTGTGTCAGAGAGACAAAGATTTAGAAAGAATAATAATCATTATTGGTGACATGCGGAAATTTACACACTATAATGTAAGTGTTAAAAAGAAATCTTTCTGGAAGGCAATTTGAAAATTTGTACAAAAGTCTCAAAAAAAATAATCCAAGAATTCTACTTATAGGCTTTATCTAAGGAAAGAACAAGACAGACATGTAATGATGTATATAGTGGTATGTTTATCATAGCAGTGTTTGTATCATGGAAAAATTGGAAACAAATGTCCAATAATGGGAGATTGGTTATATCAACTGTTATACACCTAAAATGGAATCTCATGCATCAATCAAGACAATGCTGTTGATGATGTTAATTCACTGGAAGCTGATCATGATATATATTGTTGAGTGAATAACAAGAGCCTACAGTGTGGAGTCAGACTGCCTGGGTTTCAATTCCGTGTCTGCAGCTTATTAGCTATGTGACTTTGGGCAAGTTGTTTAATTTCTCTGCGTCTCAGCTCTCCCACCTATGATACTAGAAGAATATTAAATCCTACCTAACAGGGTTGCTATGAAAATTTAATACAGATGTTAGAATTGTGTTTGGCAAATAATAAATGTTCAGTAGATGTTACCTGCTATAACTACTGCTGCTCCTGCTACTGCTGCTAGAATGATACATATTCATGATATAAAGTATATATATGTACTAAAAAGCTTTTTGATGTGAAAACAAATGTCTCATGTGGGGTGAGAGGTGATTTTTAAAATTCTAAATCTGTATTCTTTTTAAAAAAATGCTGTATTGCTTACAAAATAAAGAAATATTAAAAGGTCAAAACCTATCTTTATTCCTCCCACTAATTAACCTTAGAGCAAGAAAACCAACAGCTTTGCTGTAGTCCATGTTGATAATGCAGCAGTTAGATCTTCTTCCTAAGACACTTATGACTGGTGTGGCTGGTATGGGAAACAATAAGGGGGAAAAAAAGTCTGGCAAATTTCTCCACTAAGAAATCGGCAAAAACTAATTATCTTCAGAACAACATTAACTATCATCCACAATTCCGTTTTACTGACTTATTAAAATATAGCCAAAACTCCAGCATCATTTTAATTACTCTCTCTTCCATACTGCTTTTAGTATTATGAGTTGGCCTCTGCCAAATAAAAGCGATGGATGAAGATTAGGTTCTTATTCTACACCACAGGGAGAATTTCCAGTACCTAAGAGCTTCCTTAATGCCTTTACTGATGCAAACTAAAGAGAAATGGTGGATTCTTTTAATTTTAGACCACTATCTATTTTAAATACCACAAAGATTAAATTAATTGATTACAATGGCAATCAAAACCACCAAACTGAAGGAAAAGTAAGCACTATGGGGAAAAAAATCAGATTCTATGATATTTTGAATACAGCAGACAGTCTGCCATCTTCCTCGCCCATTTGTTAACCTAATTTATTAAATGCAATGACAAGTGCAAAAAACTTATTGAGAGCTGTTTGCTGGAATTTATGAGCAGTGGCAAGAACAAATATTCTTAGATTATTGTGGTTTTCTCAACATGAGGTAACAGTCACTGTTGCAAGAGAGCATACACTGTATGACCAGACTCAGATGCACAGTAGGCACTTAAATATTTGTGTAGTAATCTGCAAAGCAAGAGGAGGAACACAGAATTTTCGGGCTTGAAGAGATTTTAGAAATAATAAAACTCGACCCCTTCATCTTGCTGAGAAGACCAAGGCTCAGCGAGTTTAATTCAACTGCCCAAGATGAAATTAAAAGTCAAGTCCCACTTCTAATATTCAATAACTGGTAATTTCTTAATGCTTGTTCATTAGATTAAAATCTGGTTAACTTACCTTTGAGATTGGCAAGAGTCATCTTGACACACAACTTTTTAGGAGCGTTGTTCAGTGGGAGAAAAGAAGTTAACTAAACGGGATTGACATTTATACAGGGAAGCCTCTGGGCATAAAGTCATCCCCTGATAATGTGAATGTGTATGGGTGAGAGGAAGGAGTTACTCATTTGAACCTTATCAAGGGAGCTTCTAACTTGGATAAAATAAACTGAGACCTGCTAAATCATCACAGTACACTGATAAAAAGGAGAGTCAGAGGGTCTGAGTCTATTTATCTGTCCTTCGAATTGTCGTGGAGAGGGGATGCTTTGATGCTGGTCAGAGATATCCCCGAAGAAGTCAATTCATCAAACTACCACTTAACCACTACTTGACAGAATCCCTATCAAGAACATTTTACACTGCATTCTGGTTTTTATTTGCTAAGAGGACCTAAGAAGCAGTACTGAGCACCTTCAAATGACTGGTCCAGCTCACCCTGCCAACTCCCTCCCTGCTTATCAAGACTGACCTAATACATTTCATCACCCTTTTTTTTTTTTGCTCATAAAAGCAAGCATCAGACTTTAAGTTTGATGAATGGCCCAGGAACAGCCCCAATATCTTGTATGTTCCTAGTCTGTTCTAAATTTTTAAAATCTGGTTCTAAACTTTTGCCTGTTTTACCATTGCCCATTTCCCCATGGCTTCTTCAATATACAACTTTGGATCCCTGCTTTTGGCTTCTTCCTCTAACAACTGAACTGGCTTACTGGTTTCCCTGGCTTAATTTGCCTTTCTGATATCAGCTTCTTATGCTGTCTTAGATGAAGGTTCTATTCTCCCACCTGGGCAGAGATCCCACTGTAACCCCTTGCTGTTGTCTGACAGGGCCAACTTCAGTTCCCCAGCAGAGGTCATAGGCAAGGGGCAGGGCTGCATTCCAATATCTACGGTAAATTGAAAAACTGGCAATCCATTTAATAAATCTCTTAACATAAATTAATCTCTTAACATTTTATATATCAGGGCATCTCAGAGACTTAACTAGTGATGATACCTGCTGACCTAACCTAACCTGTGTTTTATTTATTTTTTATTGCCATAGCAAAAGGCCCCCTGCATTTCCTTCCCATCCTAAACTATTTTCCGAGCCCACCAAAGAGGAGTAAACAAAGAGGAGTTTCTAGGGTCTGAGCTCTTTTGGATGGACTGTGAAACTCTCTGCTTAATGGCCTGTCAAACTCTTCTATGATGTGACAAGATAGTGGAAAGGGCTCTTTTGGTTCAGGAGCTTAAAAGAGAAGGGACTAGCAGCCAGATGTTACTGTCAGGGAGAACGTATGGTAGCGGCAAGGGAAAAAGGGGTCTTCATCCTGAATCTGATTTGAGCATAGTTCT
Organism: Balaenoptera ricei; assembly: GCF_028023285.1. Classification (NCBI taxonomy): domain Eukaryota; kingdom Metazoa; phylum Chordata; class Mammalia; order Artiodactyla; family Balaenopteridae; genus Balaenoptera; species Balaenoptera ricei. The sequence continues at coordinate 166,439,252 of NC_082640.1, forward strand.
TATGCCTAGGAAGTGCCAGCGCTGGGGACCAGGAAAAGGACTGCCTGGAGGGGCACTGGGCAAGTTCCTAGAAACAGTGGCAAGCCTACAGTGCTCATGCCCTTACTGTGACCAGGACAGGTCACTCCCCGGGACTGCCTGTCCCACTGCCACAGTGGAAGTCTCACTTGCGTGTGCCCCCAGGTCCTTACTCACTATTCACCTGGTCACCACGTGAGGACACACCGCAGCAACAAGCCAGGATGCTTGTAAGTGCCAAGGAACCACTGGACCCCTAAGCAGGTGAGGGAACAGTCAAGGTCCTGGACTTGAGTGAAGAACTAGGGTGAATCAGTATGCCCTAAATTAGGGTTAAAAGGGACTAAACCGTGCTGTTACATTTGGTCAGAGATCTCAGTTTTTAAGACCCTCATCACTCTTATATGAACAGGTAAAATCAGGTTTCATGTTTCACAGGATGATCCCCAAATCCTGGAACTTCTGAGGAGGGTAAAGACACATCTTACTACTTTTACCATTTCTTACTTTTTTTTTTTTTAATTTTTATTTATTTATTTATTTATTTATTTATTTATTTATTTATTTATGGCTGTGTTGGGTCTTCGTTTCTGTGCGAGGGCTTTCTCTAGTTGCAGCAAGTGGGGGCTACTCTTCATCGCGGTGCGCGGGCCTCTCACTATCGCGGCCTCTCTTGTTGCGGAGCACAGGCTCCAGACGCACAGGCTCAGTAGTTGTGGCTCACGGGCCTAATTGCTCCGCGGCATGTGGGATCTTCCCAGACCAGGGCTCGAACCTGTGTCCCCTGCATTGGCAGGCAGATTCTCAACCACTGCGCCACTAGGGAAGCCCTACTTTTACCATTTCATAACTGCAGTAGTAAGAAACAGAGAAAAGGACCAGACTTATGAAGGATTAGGGAGCACCCAAGGATAAGGGCTTGATGGTCCTCCTGGTTATGTTGGTGAGTAACAGAAAACAGAACTGTGCCTCAGAGGGGATGTCAAAGTGTCCAAATGGAATTAACCGAGAGGTTTCAGTCTCACCAATGGCTTTGTCATCTCCCTCTCTGCTCCCTTCAATACATGGGTCTACTTTTAACTGGTACTAATGTCCTGCCAATCAGTCTGTGCCCCTACAGAGCTCGGACTCATCATCCTCTTTACATATAATACTTCTAACTCTGACGTCCACTCCATGGGTCATGGAGCACCTACACCATGGGCAAGGACCCCTGCCTACTTATTCTGGGGGTGGAGCTTGGGAGTCTCAACTGCTTGGAAGTGTCTAACCCTGATGAACTTACACACTTCAAGCACACACAGCAATGCCTTCTTTCCCTTCACTGTCCTGAAACAGTTACAGGCAGAGCCATTCTACTGTAGACCAGATTCAAAGTCTTATCACTTTGAACCATAGTGATGGGAAGTGCTACTTCTCCACAGCTGATTCTGTAAATTTGGTCAGGGGGCAAAGAAACAGAGCTGGGGGCTCTCATGCATTATTACATTTGCTTGTGTACATGTGTATTTATTGGGAATGAGAAGAGCAGGCATTCTGACTGAGTCTGTATAAGGCCTATCTTCCATTTGTTAACTTGGCTAGGCTATAACACACCTTCCAGGAGGAATTCAAAAGGTCTGTTGGGATGGGGGTATAGTCAGCTGGGCTAAGGTCACCCATAGGAAGGTTAGGGGCAATTCTTGCAAGCTGAAAGGATCCGTACCAATGATCTCCTTTCACCTATGTTACCCAAAGCTCACTGCTCTTTATGTGGATTTTCCAGCAATGGCAACAACAACAAAATAACCAAACAACTCCTGTATGCAGTAAGCCACTTCTTTTCAATTGAATTTCGAGTAAGTAATTTGATTTCATTTCAGTACTTGTCCAGCTCCCTTTCAGTTACCAAGATCAAAGGAGACATTCTTACAGACTGATAGTAGGTGCAATTTATAAACTGTAAACATATCAAGTTAAAATAACCTAGTAGGAAAACAACTAATTTCTAGCATGACAACAGATTTATTCTAGCAGGTAGAGATCTCTTTGTACTCCTGAACCTGTCAAGTTTTTCAGAAGAACTCATAAGGCAAACAGAGTGAAAAGCTATTTCCAGATGATTCATACACACACTCAGTACTTTTACTGACTTGCTCCAGCACCCTCACCATCCAGCATATATACACCAGTGTCTCCTGGGTGGACACAAGGCCCATAACAGAAAAGACAGCTTAAAAGTGGCTTGTACTAATGCTGGCTTGAGCTCCAGGCCCCATGCTTGTCTTCACCACCTATTTTGTGCCACTGCAGGCAGCAGAGGGGAAAGCTTGGACTTGGGCTCTGGAGTCAGATTGACCTGGCCCTGCTTTAGAAAACTGTGTGATCTTGGGCACGTTACTTAACCCTCTCTAAACTTCGTATTTATCACCTCTTAAGGGGGAATAATAACAGTACCCACTTTGTAGGGTTGTTGTCAGGGTAACAGAGATCGTTAAAGGACATTGAATTTAATTAACCCGTAGCACAATAAATGTTAGCTATCACAATAAAAAATATGTAAATATTATTATTATTTCAGAATTCTTAAGGAAGCAAAAAAGAGGAGAGATGGGAAGAAGTGGGAGAAAAAAATGCCTTTGAAGTTTCATTAGAATCAAGGGAAAGTGGGATGGAGAAAGAAAGAAGAATGTTCGTCTCAGGTTATGAGTCCATGAATGCAAATCTTTCCATAATTATTGCAAAGGCTTGGGAATTACAAGAGATGTGAGAGTCTGCATTCATGCAGTCACTGTGATTATAACAAAACAGCACTAGAATCTACCACGTAACAGAAGTGCTAAGTCATGAGTACACTTTGGTCAAGATAGGACATACAACTTTCTATTACCCCTAAGGATTGCCTTTGTAATTGCTGGGCAGGTCTAAGATGTTAGAGTATTCCAGAGAAGCAGTCCCCAAAGGAGAGCAGTGCACCCAAGGAGGTACAGGATGATCCACTGGGGTGGAGGGAGAAAATATCAGAACTTCTATTTTTGTTGACTTTTTTTTTTTAATTAATTTTTAATGGAGTATAGTTGCTTTACAATGTTGTGTTAGTTTCTACTGTACAGCAAAGTGAATCAGCTGTATGTATATATATATATATATCCCCTCTTTTTTGGATTGTTGACTTTTTAACCCATCCTTTAAACATTTCTAACTTTTGTTTATATGTTAGAAACCACATACTAAAATACTTGTTTGTAATTTATAAATATATTTATAATATAATATATTTATAAACATACAAATATTAGAGGCTCATAATCAAACCTTTGGAGAATCACGACCAAACATTTGGAGAAGGCTAGTTCAGTGCACTAGGCATATTTCAAATACTCAGCATAGGTGCACACACACACAAAGATATCACCTCTTCCCTGTCCTCTGTAAGAGTTGGCCACTGTAACCAGAAAAATGGCCTTGGTTGTCAGTCCAAAGGGAAAGGTACTTTGGCAAATAAGAAGGATCTATTAGTCCCTTAAACTCTCCCATTATTTGGGCAATAATTGACTCTTACATGCTCCAGCTCCCTGGTGGCCATGCTAACAACCTATCCTGGCCTTTCCATGTGGCTTTGAATCTAACTAAGCATGACTTGACCACCACCCACCTTGCTCTCTAGAAAGTTTTAAAACCAGTCTTCCAATTCTGCAAAAATTATAAAACTGACCTGAACAAATAACTATTGGAGTTGCTGCCACCTAGTGAGGTTATGCGACCTCACTATCACAACAGAGGTCTTTTGATGTCCCTTTCTTGGTTATACTCTTGGTGCCCAATAAATACATAGCAATGGAAGGAAGAGGGGCTGTCTGTGAGATCTTGACCCATGCCAGGGTCATCACTAGCTTTATAGCAAATATCTTTTGAATTAAATGCTTTAACTCTCCTATTGCTCAAATAACAGGTTGAGACTGTTACTTTTGCTTTCAGTAAGTCTTAGAGGAAAAGTCAACCCACATGGTTCAGAGAGGAAGAACAAAGTCAATACAGCAAACAATATACAGGGAAGGAATATTGTATTACCTTCCCTGCATCCCTCCCCTGCTACTTGGGGTAACAGCATCACAACTGAACTTTTCTCCTCTCATGCATGTCTTTCTGGAGTGTCAGTGAAGGTGCCCCACCCAGGATGCATATGACCCAAGAAAAGTCAGATTCTTGTTGGAAATTTTTTTTTTTTTTTTTTTTTTTAAATTTATGGCTGTGTTGGGTCTTCGTTTCTGTGCGAGGTCTTTCTCTAGTTGCGGCAAGTGGGGGCCACTCTTCATCGTGGTGCGCGGGCCTCTCACTATCGCGGCCTCTCTTGTTGCGGAGCACAGGCTCCAGATGCGCAGGCTCAGTAGTTGTGGCTCACGGGCCTAGTTGCTCCGCGGCATGTGGGATCCTCCCAGACCAGGGCTCGAACCCGTGTCCCCTGCATTGGTAGGCAGATTCTCAACCACTGAGCCACCAGGGAAGCCCTTGTTGGAAATTTTGAATGGACTAACTCAAGTGCAGGAAAGTGGTGGGAGCTAAGTTATTCAGATGGAGGCACCCTGAAGAGTCTGCACATAGGTCCTTGCTGACTTGAGCCTGAAGGATCCTAAGGTTCCCAACCATCTGTGGGAGACAGCAAAAATGGCCACAGATTCTTCCTTTCTCTATCCATGCTCTTGGGCAGTCCCCCACACCCCCGCCACATTGACTCTGAGCTAGAGCATGTGATTTGCTTTAGTCAAGATCAAATACATCACTAGCAGAAACTTGAAAAGTGTTTGCATGCTGTGCCTTGCCCTCTTTTGCCCTACTTGGAACCCTGAGATCATCATTCAAACAAGCCTACAGGGAGATGAGTGACCACATGGAGAAGTAAGGCACCCTAGCCAACCAGGCAGCTGATTGCAGACACATGAGTGAGTGCCTAAGGAGATCAGCTCAGCCTAGTATAGACAGGGAATTGCTCAAGCTTGCCCAGACTGATGATTTGCAGCATCTTGAGCTAATAAACAAATGGTTGTTTAGGGGGGCCACTAGTTTTCAGGGTGGTTTGTAACATAGTAAAAGCTGATACACCAACTTCCTGAAGCTTGAGTTTCCAGCTTTTCTTCTGATTCTGTAAACAACTATATCCTTAAAATAAATTCCTTTCACTTAAAGGTAGTACAGTTGGCTTCTGTTCCTTGCAATCCAAGCTCCTTAGCAACCAGGCGGAAGACAGATGAAAAGATCTTTGTAGGAACCATGGGCAGACATAAATTCCTAGAACCTTCCAAACTGTCTGGCTATTGAGCAAAAATATTTCCATTTTATTGCTCCTCTTCACTCTCCCTTGCTCTTTTCACAAGGAAACAGAACAGTATTCTTCTTGCTTAATACAAGACACTTACTTCAAATTCTGTAAGTTTGGAAGGAAGGAATTTTAAGACTCTTACCCCTAGAATTGTCATCTTTGGCCCAGGTCACCCTAGGCATAAACAGGTAGGAAGTGGCTAGGCCCTGACTGCATTGTCAAGTGGTCAAGAGTACGGACTCTAGCTTCAGGCTGGTTCATATCCTGGCTACTCCACCTCCTAGCGCTATGACCTTGGGCAAGTTACTTAATGCAGGCCTCAGTTCCCTCAACTCTAAAATGGAGATAATAATAGTACCTACCTCTTAAATTGTGGTGAGGACTGAGTTAATGTATTTAACGTTTGCATAGCAAACATTATATAAATATTTAGTAGTGTTATTATCACAATTATTCCTTAGAGTCCAGGTACCCTTGGGGAAGATTTTGAAAAGAGACATTTGACATTGTGGGAATTTTGATAAAGCCACAGAACAGAAGGTTTTATTTCTAGTCCTGGCTCTGCCAAAAACCCACTGTGGTTTTGGGTAAGTCTCTCTGTGCCATTTCCCCATTTAACATGGGATAATCATAATCCCCGTTCTAGTTTGGAAGCAAATATGAAATAACACATGTAAACATGCTTCTAAACATTCAGAAGTGCTCAACCACTGTTTGGTAAGGCCTGTGATTACTTTTCACATAGTGAGGTAGTTTTAGGTTCCAAGTGAGTCCTACAATTCTTCACGCTGTGTGAGTGGGTCTGAGGTGGGCAGTTATTGCATTTTAGAGATAGAAGACCATAAAAATGCAGAAAGCAGTCTTGGAATAAAGACTTATTTACAAAGATATTAAACCAAAACTTGTGTGTTGAGAGGCTTGGTTACATACCAGATCGAAGAGGCCATGGCCTTTTCAAAAGTCTCCCAGAAACTGGTAAGTGTTTCTAAGAAGGGAAATGAAATCAAGTAACTAGGGAACAGAGGAAAGTAGAAGGGCAAGAACACTTTCATACCTTTATACATCCTCAACTGACAGATGTCCTTTAATTGACTTGCTCCCCAACTGTCCCAGGGACCAAGGTTGAGTGTTCTTTGCCTCAGCTGGGGACAACGCAAGGTTTAAGGCCCACAGAACCTAATGTACTCCCATGTGAGTTCATTTTAAAACAAACCATTTTCATGAATGTTCCAGTCACCAAGTTCTAAAGTAAATAAATTTTGTTTCTATAATACAAAGAAGGTAAAACTTTTTGATAATTTTAAGAAAGAAGTTGTAATTTAGAAAACTTGGATGGTGCAGAAACACATACAGACAACTGAAAGCACCTGAATCTTGCTGCCACCTGAGATGATTGATGTCACCATCATAGTGTGCTTCCTTCAAGCTCTCTCACTCTGCACATAACACATTCACGAGCACACACCTCTCTACAAAGTAGGGATTATTCTGCATATGCAGTTTTAGGGCCTAGGTGTTTTGGCTTAATGTTCTCAGATGAGAATTTTCATGGGACACCATTCAAAACAAGTAAGTGCCAGTAATTGTTGGCAGGATCTGACGGAGCTGTTAGTATGAGCATTATGTCTGCTAAAAGAGTTTGGAATGCAGAGCATGAAAATATATTAATTCCAGTTCATATATTCAATGTCTAGCCGCCTCAGGGGGGATGTGCAGAAAAGTAATAAGAAAGTATGACACTGGAGGAAGGATGATCAATGCTGATGATTTGTTTCATGAAGTAAATTTGACTCCTTTTGACATTTAAAGTCAGGGACTGCAGTAGACAGGGATGAGGTAATGGGATTAGGACTTCTATCTCCAAACCTAAAGCTTCTTGCCCCACTGTGACACACAGAGATGTTGACAAACATGCTGCCTTCCGTTCTGTAAAAACAGTAACCTTTGTGTCCTCACTGAGGGCCTTTCCTGGGGGTCATAATGAATCTCTTCTGCAGCTGGACACACAGCCAGCTGATCAGTACACGTGGTTACTTGTTGCCTCTTCTTCTTTGCATATATGACAGAAGTCAAGTGAAGGACGTAAAGCCAGAAGCATCAGCCCACCTCTAAGCCAGAACCTCAGTTACATCACAGGGTGGGGCGCACAACCTAAAACACTGAGGTTTGCTGCCTCAACGACTTTTTAAAAGCATGTCATATACCATAGGAATTGCTATCCTATCTTTAAGAGCTGACTGTGGTAAATACACTAGTCAGCATGGATTTAATAAAGGTTGTTAGCAAATAAAGAATAAATAGTCCCAAAAATATTGAAAGAGGAAGAATGTACTCTAAATCCTTAAGATTTCTGATTAAGATTAAGAGGGGTTAGGAGTGTGTACGAGGAGATAGGTACAAACTGTCTTTAGAATCAGGGCGAAACTGAGTCAGGGAAAGAGATCTTGATGGTGTTAGTTTTTCTTCAAAGCATTTAATTTAGGATTGGATTATCTAACCCTACAGAGCCCATGGTGACTTTTGGAGTGTGTCTGGAGTACTCTGGGGATTTCAGGAGTAGACTTTGGGTTTTAGGGCAGGAGAGGTTGCTGCAAGGAGAGAGGATAATAGCTCACCATGGCCACCACCTCCAAGACAACAGCAGTAGCAAAGCTGACACTCACCAGTCACGTATCACATGTCATGTATCACCTGTCAGGTGCTCTGCATAGGCCTGTACCAAAACCATCTCATTTGATCCTGGAGACACCTACATGAGGTAGGTCCTACCATTATCCCTATTCTATTGATGGGGACACAGGCATAGAGGTTAGGTGACTAAATCAATGTCACAGACAAGCAAGTGGTGGCGTTAGGATCTAAACCCCAGAGGTTCGAATTCACAACCCTCAGCTTGACCCCTCCCGTATACTGCAGCTCAATGTCTTTAGAACTATCTAATCTTGAACAAGTAACCCAATTTCTGTCTCAGTTTCCTCACTTTTAAAGAGGATAATAATAATCTATCTACCACAGTACGGTTGTGAGGACCAAATGAGACACGTGAATGCATGTGATTGCCATTTGTAGAATATGGCATGCTCTACAGTTTAAATTATTTTTATTATTACTGATGAAAGGAAGAGAAAGAGAGTACTGATTTCTTCATTTTGAGGGTTTGGGTTTTTTATTTTGGCTTACTATAAAAGTTTTAATTTTAACAATCAACATAAGGCAATGAAAATAACTGATATGCACTAGTAGGTACATTAAGTATTGATAAAAAGCAGAAAACACTCCCTGTATCAGGAACCTGTGATTAAGAAAGAAAAAAAAAATAGTGATTATTTTGACAGGACAGTGACTTAGAATGGCTCCTTGGGGGGCTTGGTAGCTCTGGTGATAAAGCTCCTCTAACTGCTGGCGGACAAGTGACACTTCCCTTTCCGGAAATGGAAATGAACTCTCAAGGATTTGTGACTCTCCAGATAATGACTTCCTGCTCCACAAAAACAAAGCCCAGCCACTGAAATAACAACCTATCTCTGGTCCCTACTCAACATCCTAGGGCTGCCATTCTTAGTCTGGTCTGAAGGAGGCTTCTCCAGCTCCAGGCCTCTAAAGCCTCACTGTTCCAGAGATAGACAAAAATGCCAGAATTTAAAAGCCAAGGTTAGAAAGAGTTACCTCTGGGCAAAGACACGCTGGACTCAGACTTGATCTGCTGGAAGTCATTCAACTCCCAAGCAGGTCTGGAGTCCCTGGTCCATTCCTCTATCACAGCACACACAGGCAGGATCTCTTTGTGTTTATTTTCCAAATATGGCCAGTAAGTTCCTAGAGAAGAGAAGCTACATAAAAGCCTTTTGAACTGAATTGCACTAGGGACTTCATCTAGGAACCCAATGTTGGGACAGAGGGAAAAATGAGCCTCTCCTGAAATTAAATGATAAAAGGATCAACAAAGAAGAGTTTAGTCATCCACCATTAAATGGTTTGTGAATGTGCTGCTCTCAGAGATTTAGGAAACACCTAAAACCAATCAAAGGTGACTTGGATATAATTTCAGAAAGATTTGATAGGAGTGAGTCTAAAGTTTACTATTCATAATCTAATTACATAGAAGTTTAAAAACTTTTTTTTTTTTGGTTTGTTTTTTTTATACTGCAGGTTCTTATTAGGCATCAATTTTATACACATCAGTGTATACATGTCAATCCCAATCACCCAATTCAGCACACCACCATCCCCACCCCACTGCAGTTTTCCCCCTTTGGTGTCCATATGTCCATTCTCTACATCTGTGTCTCAACTTCTGCCCTGCAAACCGGCTCATCTGTACCATTTTTCTAGGTTCCACACACATGCATTAATATACGATATTTGTTTTTCTCTTTCTGACTTACTTCACTCTGTATGACAGTCTCTAGATCCATCCACTTCTCAACAAATGACTCAATTTCGTTCCTTTTTATGGCTGAGTAATATTCCATTGTATATATGTACCACATCTTCTTTATCCATTCATCTGTTGATGGGCATTTAGGTTGCTTCCATGACCTGGCTATTGTAAATAGTGCTGCAATGAACATTGGGGTGCATGTGTCTTTTTGAATTACGGTTTTCTCTGGGTATATGCCCAGTAGTGGGATTGCTGGGTCATATGGTAATTCTATTTTTAGTTTTTTAAGGAACCTCCATATTGTTCTCCATAGTGGCTATATCAATTTACATTCCCACCAACAGGGCAAGAGGGTTCCCTTTTCTCCACACCCTCTCCAGCATTTGTTGTTTGTAGATTTTCTGATGATGCCCATTCTAACAGGAGTGAGGTGATACCTCATTGTAGTTTTGATTTGCATTTCTCTAATAATTAGTGATGTTGAGCATCTTTTCATGTGCTTCGTGGCCGTCTGTATGTCTTCTTTGGAGAAATGTCTATTTAGGTCTTCTGCCCATTTTTGGATTGGGTGTTTGTTTCTTTAATATTGAGCTGAATGAGCTGTTTATATATTTTGGAGATTAATCCTTTGTCCGTTGATTCGTTTGCAAATAATCCATGTCCACTGAAGAAAATTTACAGAATACAGAAAAGTGAAAAAAATAATAAAAAGCACCCAAAGTTCCACCTTTACCACCAAAATATGAGACATCTGTGCTGTTATGAAGGTTGATGAAGGAGAAAATGAAAATAACAGCCAGAAGTGTTCAAAAGTTAACTGTCATGTGACACTAAACCACGTATAGTACTAGGATCTGGTGGTCACTTTCATATACATGCCTGGACTTCTGTCCTCTTAGGCAACTCCTCTTCACCTCTCAGGAATATTATGAAAGTTATCCATACATGCACAGAATAGTGCTGTACAAGAATATACTGTGACACCATCTCAAAAAATTAAGAAAAGGTATCTAGTAAAATTTAATACCCATTAGTGATAAAAACTTTCAGCATACTAGGAATGGAAGAGGACTCCTCAATCTGATAAAGGGCACGTATTGCAAAAAGCTCAGCTAACATCATAATGGTGAAATATTGAATGCTTTCATCCAAGCTCCCCACTCTATTCCATATTGTACTAGAGTCCTTAGGCATCGCAACAAGGTAATGAAAGGGAATAAAAGAAGCTATATGAATGGCCACATAACACATGAAAAGGTGCTCAACATCATTAGATACCAGGGAAGGGTAGATGAAGCTACAATGAGATACTACACATCCACTAGAATGGCTTAGAAAGTGTGATAACAGAACACCACTACAGTGATAAACATAAGTGAACTATTTAGACACACAACCACATAATGAATCATTAAACCACCGTCTGAATCTTAGGAGTCCTATCACACCGTCGCTCACCTTGGTTTCATTCATTTAATCTCATACCAACCCTATAAAGTAGATACTATTATCCCTCTTTTAATAATGAAAAAGATTCAGAGAGGAAAAGTAATCTCCAAGATTATATTAGTTCATTCAATATTTACTGAGCACATACCGTTTGCCGGCAGGCAGTGCAGCGTGTGCTGAGGATACAATGTTAGCAAAACTAGACCCAGTCCTTCCTCTACACAGTACTGCCAGGTAATATGATGGGCCTGTCATGAAAAAAAAAAATAAGACCGTCTCTACCTTTAAGTTCAGAGTCCAGCTGTACACCAGAATCTAACACAACACTGTTAATCAACTATACTTTAATTTAAAAAAAAATTTTTTTTAAAGAAGTTCAGAATCTAGCAGAAGAAACTGGCAGATAAATAACCGTTTACGGTGCAGTAAAAGCAATTACAAATTAACACAAAGTGTTCTTACAGGTATATGCAAAGTGCTCTGTGTACTCAAAAAGGGAAATGACTGATAATTCTGCAGAGTTGATTGAAGCCAAACTGGCAAACACTTGAGCTGGTAATGTAACAACAGACAGGATGCCTTCAGGCACTGAGGTAGAGTGGAAGGACTTGATTTGTAACTAAATACACCTGGCTAAGATGCCCGCTCAGGATTCACATTTGTGAAATGTGAGTACCCAACAACTTGAAGGGTTGTTGTGAGAACTGGAAATAATACCTGTAAAGATCTAAGCACATGCAGAAGAAACTCAGTTCACAGTAGCTTTTAGTTTTGGAACAAATCACTGGTGACAGTCATCTTGCTAACATACATCTCCTGCTGTAAATTTGTGTCAATCCCAGAAAGTCTCACCTCTCAATACAAGAATATGATTCACTTTCTGAGGCTGAAAAGCTTAAGACTATATCTTAAACCCATGGCAATCTGCTGGCTTTTGACCTTTCTCCTCATCTGAACATGACCTGAGCCCCAATATATGAGACTGTGGGTTAAGTAGAGTTGGCTGTCTCAGACTGGCTTACGGAAGGTTAGCGGCTGGGACCCAGAAACACTGGGACCAGTGGGAGTAGCAGCCACTCTGCACTGCGCCTCTTTGCACAAAACCGCTCAGAACACGCACTTTATCAGCTGCCTCCTCTGTGCCCAGCTCACAGCAACGCTCACTTTAATCTGCATCAGATACCCCTATCGGTCTACAAATTTCCATAACAGGGGTTAGCAATCAGTATTAAATTAATCTGAGAGAGACAGTAAGGGAAGGACCAAAACGGCAGAACTTTTTCGACACACCAGAGGCTCTCTCTTCCCGTGGTGCCTGCATCCAAGATTTTAATATAGATAATGCAATAGGCCCAGTATCCTTCCTGGTGGCACAGCGCACAGGTTAGTGCGGCTGAATATTGAGGCATTTACAAAACAAGAGCTCAGAAGTTGTTTGCAAGGCTGACCGACAAAACAAGAGCTCAGAAGTTGTTTGCAAGGCTGACCGGCTCTTTATTGACATTTCCAGTCAGAGTAGAATAATTACAGCAAGAGCGACCACAGTGCCTACCTCTCCTAACCACGTGGGTTTATATGTGCACAGCTGACTGACAAACTGACGCAGAAGGGTGTTTGCATGGTTTAATCATCAGGGCAAACACTGCAGACGACTCTACAAGGAGCACGGCACACGGAGAGAGAGCGGGCTCGCACTGTGTCCCAGTGCACAGCGGCTGTGGGCGGCGCTGGGCAAATTGCGTAAAGCTCTCCAAGCCTCAGCTTCCTCGCCTCTAAAGTGGGACGATGCCCTACGGGATGCTGTGAGAGTTACATCATGTAGACAGGTGCCTGGCACGGCGCCTTGTGCGCAGTGGACACCTAGTAAATGGTCATCTCTGTTACTGTAACTAATGTAACGCATGGTCGTCTATAGTTTGGGGGGAGCCAAGGGAAAGATATATGCTAAGAGTGGATTGTTTTGTTGGATAGACGCCATGTTAAATGGCTTTTAGCCTGTGTACATGGAGTTCAGTGAAGGGTGTGTGTGTGTGTGTGTGTGTGTGTGTGTGTGTGTGACACAGAGAGAGAGAGAGAGAGAATATGAGAATATGTACTAGGTGAGTGGAGGATATCAGAAGAGAAGGGAAAAAAAGCTTTGAGAAGAAACACGTACGTCTTGTTCCTAGACCATAAGCTATTTGAAGGCAAGGCCTCTGCTTTATTTTATTTCACTTTCAGCCCTGTTTTTTAGTCATTATTCTGTGCTCCATCAGAATCTACCATAACGCCTGGCACCCAGCAGGCACTCCGTAAACATTTCCCGGACCAGGCGCTGCACTCTCACTTGCAGGTGTGGCTGTGACTAAACACAGGAAAAGGAAGCCAGCGGTGGTGGTGAGGGACACTTGCCAAGCGGTGGCTCTGACACGCAGAAGTGCCCTTTGTCCCAGCAGCTGAGTCACTGTACCACCACCGCACTGGCGCACTGTGACAGGTTCCATTCACAACAACAATAATGACATGAGGTCATTCCCCCAGCAAAGCAATAAACCCCAGATGGAGGCTCCAAATCCTAACACAGGTCACCCTCTACCCTAATGAGCAGGTCAGGCACGTTAAATATTTTACCGTTCCACTCTGGACTAGGTGTTCCATATACACTGCTCCCTTTAATCCTCATGACAACCCTACGGGAGGTAATAGTCATAGCTTATAGGTAAGAAAATGAAATTCACAGGGGTTAAGTAACCAGCCTGAGGTCAAATATTCACCAGGTTTCAAACCAATGCCCTTTTCATATACTTGAAGTAGAATACACATACAGAAAGGTGCGCCTAAGTGTATAACTAAATAAATTTTCACAAACTGAGCACATTCATGTAATCACCGCCCAGATAGGAAACAAGTCCCCTGTACTCCTTTCTCATCACTCCCCCCCTCCAATGGTAGCCAATACACTCACAACTCTATATGAGTTTTACCCAGAACACTCGACGACAATCTCTCCTTCCACTGAATCCTTAGGTTTTTCTTATGTGTACCACCCATCTGGAATTTCCCAATACTCTCTTGTAGTGTCAACTATTTGTTCCTTTACGTATCTTGTCTTTTTAATCATTACTATAAACTCCTTGAGGCCAGGGTTTTTATACTTTTTTACATCCCCCTAGCACATCTAGTATGGAGCAATTACTCCAAAATACATGTACCTAACAGTTATTTTCTGCTTTCTGCACACATCTGATGCTATTTTAAGCACTTTACCTGATTTCATTTAATCCTCCCAACAACTCAATCATCTCCCTTTTACAGATGACAAAACTGAGGCATAAAGAAGTAACTGGCCCAAGGTCACACAGGGAGGGATGGAGTAAGGTTCAAACTCAGGCATCATTACTCCAGGGCATGCATGGATTGGAGGCCTTTCATGATTTTGTCCCCTTTTCATAAATTGTGTCCTAAAGTATAAAACACATGTAGAAAGAAAACCACATAAATCACACATTTAAAGTTCAACAAGTTTTCACAAAGTGAAGACACTTAGGTAACTTACACCTAGATCAAGAGACAACATGGCCAACAGCCCAGAAGACCCCTTCATGCCCCATCCCAGTCACTAAATACCAGGGTACCCACTATCCTGATTCCTAACACCATATATTAGCTTACCTGTTTTTAAACTATATAAATGAATCATACAGTATGTCCTCTTTATATTCATGAGAGTCATTCATTCTGTTGCATGTGGTATGATTAATGTGTATTTTGGTGTTGTATTCAATTGTGTGAATGTGACATAATTTATCCATTCTGGTGTTATTAGACAGTTGATAGATTCTAGATTTGCATAACTGTAGCTAGTGCTTCTGTGAACATTCTTATACATGTCTTTTGGCATATATATGCATGTATTTTTCTTGGGTACATACCCAGGAGTGGAACTGTTCTGTCCTTGAGTATGCAAAGTGACCATACCAGTTTACATCCTCATTTGCAGTGTTTGAGAGTTCTGGTTGCTCTACATCTTTGCCACTTGATATTGTCCATTATTTTCAGTTTAGCTATGCTGGTGGATGTGTAGTTGCATCATATTGTGGCTTTAATTGGGCTTTCTCTGATGACAAATGATAGTGTACACCTTTTCATATGTTTATTGGCCATTTGGATATCCTCTCTGTGAAGTACCTTTTCAAGGCTTTTGCCGATTGAGTGGTCTGCTGTTTTGTAGAAGTTGATTTGTAGAAGTTCTTTATATATTCTGGATATGAGTTTTTTGTCAGATGTAACTATTGTAAATATCCTCTTTCACGCAGTGGCTTACCTTTAACTCTCTTAATAGTATCTACTGATTAACAGACAGTCTTAATGTAGTCTAATTTATCAGTTTTTTTTCCTTTATAGTTAGTACTTTCGGGGTCTTGTTTAAGATGTGCTTTTTTTAGGGACTGCCTCATTAGAGATTCACTAGTGGCACTAGCCATCAAGGTTCCCTGCCTTCCTGTAGCCCCATGAGCTAAGCGAAGCCACTGCAAAGTTCTTTCACTGGAATTTGACTCTTTTTTGAAAATAAAATTGAAGATGGTTGTCATTCACTCATGACAATGGTAGCACTGGAAGAAACCATCTGCAAGTCCTTGTCAAAGACCCAAATGCTGTTCTAGCTCCTGTCCTTTCTGCATCTGGCTTTTCGGTTTGATTTGTTAGCCTTTCCTTCAATTCTGTGAGCACACCCTCCTCCCCAATCCCCATATCCTTTCAATAAACCCTCCTTTTTTATTTCTAATTAGCCAGAATCTACTTCTGTTGCTTGCAACCAAAAAAATCCTATCGATTCCTTTCTTCCCTCTCTCTCTTTTTATATATGGCACTAAGCACAGAAGTACAGCTTGATCCATTTCATACACTTTCATGATTCCAGTATAATTTTTTAAAACTATGAGCTTTCTGGCATCCCAGAGCTGGCTATGCCTTGACACTCACCACATTAGGAAAAACAATGGCATTTTCAACTCACTGGCTCTTAGGGAAATGAAGAAGGGGAAATCTAGCTAAAACTGGACATTCTCCAGTAAAGCTGACAATAAAAAGGTACAATAGGGCATGAACCCCTTAACAAATTATCAAGCAAAGGCAGCTCTGTAGCTGTGCCTAAGCATGATAATTACTATCTCTTCTAGCTGGTAGGTATAATAACGAGCACTGATAATTTAAATGGAAGAGCAAACAATACTTTGGGTGGAATATTGTTTAAATAAGGAGCACTTCTAAAAACCAAATTTATCCTGAAAAGCCAATCTACAGAAACACTGTTAAAACTGGAAGGGTGTCTGGGGAATCATCTCAGTGATTGCTCTCTTAGACCGTTCACATTTCACAAAATATGAGCACAGGCCAACATTAACAAGAGAGATTTAAAAAAAACAAACAGGGACTTCCCTGTTGGCACAGGCGGCCCGGGTTCGATCCCTGGTCAGGGAACTAGATCCCACATATGCCGCAACTAAGAGTTTGCATGCCACAACTAAGGAGCCAGCCTGCCACAACTAAGACCCGGCGCAACCAAATAAATAAATAAATGTTAAAAAAAATAAATTAAAGAAAATTTTTTTAATTCAAAGTAAAAAAACAAACAGAAGTTATAACTACAAATGAGTCTATAATGGTAAGTCATACACATATTGCACTGATGTAATTATAACATTAGGCGTTCCAGATTACAGCTTTGTGTAGTGTTTTCAGAACCTGCAGTGCTGTCTTCAGCATGACCCAAGTGGTGGCAAATCTTTATTCCTCGAGGTCAACTGGGTTTGATTTTTCAAAACAGTCAAAACTCACTTGGAGTCAAAGCTGTTGAATAAATTTCTATAAATTTATTTCCTTTTTTAAAAAAGAGGACTTCCCTGGTGGCGCAGTGGTTAAGAATCCGCCTGCCAATGCAGGGGACACGGGTTCAAGCCCTGGTCTGGGAAGATCCCACATGCCGCAGAGTAACTAAGCGTGTGCGCCACAACTACTGAGCCTGCGCTCTAGAGCCCGCGAGCCACAACTACTGAGCCCGCGTGCCACAACTACTGAAGCCCGCGCGCCTAGAGCCCGTGCTCCACAAGAGAAGGCACGACAATGAGAAGTCCGCTCACTGCAATGAAGAGTAGCCCCCGCTTGCCGCGACTAGAGAAAGTCTGCACGCAGCAACGAAGACCCAACACAGCCAAAAATAAATAAAATAAACAAAAATTTTAAAAAAAATAAAAAATAAAAAATAAATAAATAAATAAAAAAGAGACAATGCAACATAGCAGTTAAGAGTACTGACTTTTAGAGAAATCTGGATCCTGACACTTGCTGATGTGTGATCTTGAATACAAAACAGTCTACTTGAGCCTCAATTTCTTTATGCATCAGAAGGGACTAACAAGCAACAAGGATATACTCCATAGCACAGGGATATATAGCCATTATTTTGTAATAACTCTAAATGGAGTATAATCTATAAAAATATTGAATCACCATGGTGTACACCTGAAACTAATATAACGTTGTAAATCAACTATACTTCAATAAAAAATAAGGGGGGGGCTAGCAGTCTATCTGATGGGTGTGGCTGGTAAATGAGATAATGTAACTGAAGCTATTATATCTTTAACTTTTATTATTATGACTAAGGAAGGAGAATGACTTTTGTCTGTGGAATGTGAATTGGTTCTGAAAGGACTTCCCAAAAAGAAGTTTACAACCTTTATGCATTAGCATAGTCTTTGTGAGTGTCAAGACTTAAACTGTCTCTGGATTTATGCAATCCAGCTCAGACCCAGAAATTATTTTTAAAAGGACTCTGAGCACACAAAACACAATCACAGAGTCCATGTACTAAAGCTGGGATATTTATTCACAGGTGTGCTTCTTGGTGACCGACAAGGCCTAGTCACTCATGCTCTAATTCTGAGTTCATCCCTAGCAACTCGTGGGAGGTGAAGCGGGCCGTGAAGACAGGTTAACTGTGGTGAAGGGAAAAATGAAAGAACTGATGGAGGAAACAGAAATTCTCAAGGGACAACCAGATTCACCCAGAGACATGTTTTACCCAAGGACATATACAGTGAGGGACTCTGGGAGGATTAGGGACAAAAAGGCTGCTTTAATAAGCAAAAATCAGAATTTCAAAGTTCAGAAGGGCTGGTTTCTAGCATAGTGCTAGCCAGGTAGAACAGGCTGGTCTTCTGGTAGAAAAACTTTATTTGGTTCAGCAACTGGATTAGCAACCTTTCCTTGGTGTTTGCCTAAAATTTTGCTCTGCTCTGCTTCTGTGGGAACAGAAATAGGTCATCAAAACACCCACAAAATTTTGTTACCTTGACCCCTGAGCCTTAGGGTCCTTACCAATAAAATGAGGAAACTCATGCCTACCTCACAGTACTATGCAAGTTAAATGAGATCTCATAAAAAGCATTTATTACAGTGTCTGGCACATAGCAGTTGCCTGATAAATAGCAATTACTATTATTATTGGCTTTATACAAAAAGAGATGCCAAATATTTGGAGCTGAACTATTAAGAAGATAATAATCCATAGATTGAGAAAAAAATTAGGTCTAGTCTGGATAATTCTAGAATTTTCTGAATCCTGAATTTTGAGCAATTGCTATTATAGCTTCAATGTATATTTTCTTGAAATACATTCTCTATACCTTTTTATTTATCTACATACATCATACAATTTTACTTCGTTAAAAGAACAAAATAATCACTTAATCAATTATCCTTGAGAAAATCTATTCCTAAATATCTGGGTCTTATGCTCTGCAGACCTGACACTTTCTTGCAGTTGCAGAGCTGGAGGATGACGTTCCCCTGTGGAACCATCAATCCCCTGGACCATGTGTGGAGCTCAGGGATCCGGCTCTGCTTTGATCATGACTGTATCTAAGGGCACAGGGTATGTGGAGGAGATATCCTTCAGAGGGAAAAACAGAACTGTTCCCTTTGTCATCACTGCCTCTTTCACATAATAGGTAAATGTATATTTCCTACAGAGAGTCAGGGATAATGTGCCAAAGACAGGAAGAGACTGGGTCAAAGGTGTCATCTTGTTTGAGAATCCCCCACTGATGACCACCCTCACATTTCAAAACGATGGCTCTCAAATCATTTTATGTCCATGGTCACTTTGGAAGAGTGATAAACCAAGAGGCCACATATTCAGGGCCTGAATTACGGCTGGAAGACCTGTCCTTCTGACACTCGGAGAATTCATTTAATACTCATAGGCCTCAATTTCCACATCTGTAAAGTGAAGGGTTTGCATTAGATGATCCTGAATTTGTCTTGTCTTTAAAACCCTATAATTCATATCTATTCTTCTACTTTTTTATTGTGAAAGAAAACAGTGTAAGCCACCTCCCTTCGACTAGAACAAAGGGTATGACATTGCTTTGATGAGATCACAAATAAAAGAAATGATAAAATATGAATTCACGTTAAAGATAAAAATATATAGTGCCATCCTGCAGTCATTACCAGAGAGCTGTCTGCTCACCGTGTGATGTTTCTGCTTGTCATACGCTCTTTCTCTCTCATCTATGGCAATGACAGAAAAATAGCTGTGAACCCTCAAAATGGGTCATTCAATACCAGCTGAGGAACTGTCAAGACTAACCAGAGCTGCAGACAGATAGAGCACCTCTGTGGTCAACAGGTGAGTGATGGCAGCCTCAGGGGCAGGTGGTGAGGTTTAAGTTATATAGGACTGAGAAGCCTAACAGGCCTCTAAATAGCTAAGTATCCAGGTGTTATTCATGAGCTAATCATGGATAACATTTATTGAGTACTTCTATATGCCTGGCCTTAAAGCCATGTGCTGTACATATGTATGTGTATACACACACACACACACACACACACACACACACACACACACACAAACATACATATAACCTAAATATTTGATTATCACCCTTATTTTGTGGGCCAGAAAACTAGGGCTACAGAAGCTCAGGGTCCTGGCCATGCTACTCAACCAAATTGTATTGACAGCTCTTTCACAGTGAAGATGAACAGGAAATCTATTTCCTTTCCCCTGTGCCTTTTTTCCTGGTCCAGTAATTCACATCCTTTCCTCTCAGGCCTGAAAAGTCCCAAGAGATTGGATGGCTCGGGAAGTTTGATACTTGACCTACTCTTTAACTTTTTTTTTTTGGTTGCACCAGGTCTTAGTTGCAGCAGATGGGCTCCTTAGTTGAGGCAGGCGGGCTCCTTAGTTGTGGCTCGCCAGATCCTTAGTTGCAGCACTTGGGTGGGCTCCTTAGTTGCAGCATGTGGGCTCCTTAGTTACAGCTCCAGGTCTCCTTAGTTGCGGCTCACCAACTCCTTAGTTGCAGCATGAGGGCTCTTTAGTTGTGGCATGTGAACTCTTAGTTGCGGCACACATGTGGGATATAGTTCCCTGACCAGGGATCGAACCAGGGCCCCCTGCATTGGGAGCGCAGAGTCTTATCCACTGCGCCAACAGGGAAGTCCCACTCTTTAACTTTTTAAAAGTGTCTTCCTCTAAGCACCAAATGGTTCGGAGACTACCTCTATCTCCCATGATCAAGTCAACTGGTAGCACTGATATCCCTAGAGTGCTTGTTATGTGTCAGGCATTAGTGCATGCATTTGGGGGAACAGCAAGTGCATGTAAAGCACTTGGGGAACAGAAGAAAGCGAGCTTGTAACTGAGATTACCACTTCTTGGAAGATAGAGCTGAATTTGTATTCCTTTACGTATTGTACCTAGTTTTATACTAATCAATCAACAGTTAAAGAAGTAGAACAGCATACTGGACAGAGCAACAGAACAGGAGAGAGTGGAAGAACATGGGCATAGGTCTCCATCACCCCCATTCCTGCCCAACCATCTCTGCTCTGCTCTCCTCCCCTCCCCCAACACTGGAATAAAACCCTGATACTGAGAAGCACCAAATGTCAAGGGGTGTTTCTAATTCCGGAGGGGCAAAGGAGAAAAAGCTGAAATATCTCTTCATGGAACTAAAAACAATAATAATTTTTAAATTCATACTATGTGCCAGGCACAGTGAAAAAACTTTTTTTAGTTGATCTTATTTGCCTCTCACAAGAATCCTATGAGGGCGATACTATTATCAATACCACATAAAGAGGAAGAAAATGAGGCACCCAGAGGTTAAATAAAATGCCCAACGTGTCCAGTTAGGAAGCGGCAGAGCTGAGATTGAAGAGAGGCTGAAAACACCAAAACTGAAAACAAGGGGTTTGCTTTGTAAAGAATTTTGTTAAAGTGGTATTTGTTCCTGGCAGCTCTAGAAAAAGGCAAATCCCTAGGAAACCAAGAGACTCCTTATAGCCAACCTTCTCTGGAACTAACTAGCCAGGAGACATCAGATAGGAAAGCACCATAACCCACAGATTATCTTTGTTGTGTCTATTTTTTGTAAATGAAGGAGTGGTCAATTTATATCGCCCAGTGAGACACATGAGCCTTACGGCTTGGCTGCTTGTTATCCCAACACAGTTATTTCCTGGTCTTTGGCCAACACAGCATACCATCTTATCTCCGCCTAAGTCCATGAATGAGCAAAATGGATGTGTGTGTGTGTGTGTGTGTGTGTAGGATTTATGCAGTGTAGGCACAAAGCCACAGGCACTCCTTGCATTCTCGGCTCACATTCTTTCCTCCCCATAAAGAAGAGAGATCATGTGACTGTTTTAGTCATTCTTCTCTTCCTGAAATGGCTTTGGGACAGATACAGTCTGGCTGGGGTTTAAGCTCCCAACTGGACCAAGCATAAAGGCAGGCTACTGACACCCTCTGTGTCTGTGGGTGTTGGTGAGAAAAGGAAGCAGGGACAACTCTGCAGGAAAAGGCTGTCCTTTGCCATTAAAGCTGAACTCTCTAGGGAGAGGATCAGAAGAGAAACTTTACCTGTCTCACCCACCCATACTCTCTCTCTATACCTGTTCTCAAGATAAATTGGGGCTGCTTTGGCTTTCTGAAGCTCCTGATTTCATGCTTTCTACTGAAACTTAATTAGTAAAACTCCCCGAAGCCGCCTCCCCTACAAATTGCAAATTCACTGAGACCAAAAGGAGTTGTATCTTCTAATTTAATCTCTTCCCACCCCCAACGCCTCCTGTACCTGGCTGATGAACATCCATCACACCTCCAACCTAAGGAATTCTTGCTCTTCCCTCCTGGCATCATCTAGACTAGGCTTGCTGTTGAAAATCAAATTGCCCCTGGCTGTTGAATCATGCAACAGCTAGCTCTGGTTTCATGATGCATTGGCCTGTATTGATCATAACTGTACTGGCCTACAGGAACCTGCCAATCCTTTTGAAAATTAGTACCTTTCTGGTTTTTAAGGCAAAGAGATTTCTGGACTCCAGTCAACTTTTCGTGTATTTATAATCACCTTTTGGTAGCAACCTCTTCGTACCATTACTCAACACTTCGGGTAAGAATTCTGCTTAAGAAACTTGTCCTTGCTTGTGAACCCTGGCAGTCAAAAAAGAAAGACACTTACTGGCAAATTAAATAAAAAGACACAGGCCATGTTTTCACTGCTCTTCTTATCTTCGCCTCCTCCTCCTCCTCATCTCTTTCTCTCCCTCCCTCTCTCTCTTTCTTTCCTTCTTTTTTTAGTCCACCACTTCCATTCTTTATACTGTCTTCTAAAATCTCCTTCCAGGGCCTTGCTCCATTTCATGGATTGTGACACAAGAGGCTAATCGGTCCAATCAAGGAAAATGAAAACCTATCGAATGATCAGATCAATGACCAGAACCCAGGGTTTGTGGTTTCGTTTTAATTTCTGGAAGCATAGTTTGGGTGTGGAGTGGGATGGTAGAGAAGAAAAACAGGGAGAGTAAATCCAAAGACCCTTGAGGGCAGAGACTGTGATATAATCACCTTGCACTCTCCATAGAGCCTAAGTCAACCACGCAACAGCGTTTAGTGAGTGGCTTCAATATACAGAACCAGTGGTGAACAAAACAGACTGGGGGCTTGCCTCAGAGAGCCCTCAGACTCATGACAAGAGAGAAATTTACTTGAAAAAAAGAAAGAAAGAGAGAAATAGATCACTACAAACTTTGATAAGTGTGGTGAAAGAAAAGAACACACTATCAGGGAACATATGCCCAGCCCTGATCTAGCCTGGGGGTCAGAGCAGGCTCCCTTGAGGAAGGGACACTGAAACAGAAATCCAAAGTCTGAGTAGGAGTTAAGGGAGTTGCAAATTATAAGACGGTCGACAAAGCAAAGGGCTTTTCTACTTCTGAAACAACTGGAGTACCACTTTTTGTGTGTGTGGGAGAGACGTGAAAGAAATCTTAGGAATGTCATCCAAATCTTCCATTTTAACATGTAATAGAATTCAAATCCTCATATGAGCTGCCCAAGGTCACTCCAGCTAGGACTAGACCCTGGGCTCCTGGCTCCCAGCCCAGAGCTCCCTGGAGCACGCTGTGGACTACACGGCAACAAGAATGGCATTTCAGTGACCACAACGGACTTAAAGGCAGTGACGGATGGGACTCTGAGACATAAAGATGGAGGGCT
This sequence comes from Balaenoptera ricei, assembly GCF_028023285.1. Classification (NCBI taxonomy): domain Eukaryota; kingdom Metazoa; phylum Chordata; class Mammalia; order Artiodactyla; family Balaenopteridae; genus Balaenoptera; species Balaenoptera ricei. The sequence goes on from NC_082640.1 coordinate 166,462,952, forward strand.
TATCCCATATTCAAATGGTATGTAGTGGGTTGGGGATAAAAGGTTTTTAAAATTGAACTTTTAATAAAAAGAACTCAGCGCTGCTTCTGAAGAATGGCTTGATATTGTGCAAGGTTTTTTTGACCAAAAAGTATTTGTAAATCAGGAACAAAGAGTGAGCCAGGCAGATTTCCCCATCTGCATGCAAAGTGAAAACAAGATGTAGAAGTGATAACAGCAATGGGGCAATGTGATAAATCAATCCAAAGCTGATATTTAAAGTCTAGTGATTTCATCCATTAGCCCAGTGAGAACTACAATAAGCACTAAACTGATCATCACCACCCCTGAGATGACAAGCGGCAGCCCTGAGTGACAGATGGAGCATTTTTTAAGTGCCTGTGAAGCCTCGTGGGAAGTCAACACCACCCAAGCGCCTTTCTCAGCAGCTTCCCCATTTTCTTTCCTCTCTGTGACACCGCTACACCAAGGAAAAACTAACACTGCCACTTCGCTTTCTCGGTTAGTTTGTCCTTCCTTCACTTCAAATGCTGTGGGGTGAGGATATCTCTCAGAAGAGAGGTCTCATTAAGAAGGGAGAAAAAGATTCTACTGACTACAGATTAAATGTCAATTCCTTCCCCTCCTCACACCTCTTCAGGGGACAAAAGATTGGAAATGTTCCAATCAAAACAAGATCTCTCTCTGCCTTTCCATGATTCTTAGCCCTTGCTTTGTGTTGGCCTCTTTGTCCCTGCAAAGAAGCTGCTGCATTGAAACATCGCAGAAAAAAAACAGTTGTCCCCCAGACAATGAAGTCGCCTGCACACAGGCATCTCCAAAGTAGGCAGGCGACAATGCCCGCAGAATTCTCAACCTGTTGCTATAGTAGCAGAAAGAATGTGATTCCAGCAGCTCTGCAGAGATTCATATCCAAATCCCAACAGCTCCCAAAGAGAACATTAACCCTTCGCTGTCCCTTTTCAGGGGCAGAAACACCTGGGACGAATCCTAAATTATTCTAGGAGCTGGATATTGTAGTCTTAATATTCACTCACTCATTCATTCATCCAACAGCCATTCATTTAGATTCTGTTATGCTGGTTCCTAGGTTTTCAGTGGCAAACAATGCAAACATGGCCCTTGGTGTTAAGCAAGAGGAGGAATAAGATATTAAATCACTGCTCAAATAACAATATACCATGCAGCATCAGTGTTACATGGGAGGCACCAGTTTTCAGCAAAGCCATCACCAGAATGGAAACAACCTACCCAAGAAAACCAGCTTATACATTAGTTGCAGCAGACAACTGCAATTATTTGATTGTTTACATGTGGTAATTTGACAAAAATACCACTAGAAATGTATATTCCAATCACATCATGCCTCCTACAAAGCATTAGTTTAAATGAGCTACTTAATCAAATCAGTTTTCCACATAAAATAGAAACAGGGGGCTTCCCTGGTGGTGCAGTGGTTGAGAATCTGCCTGCCAATGCAGGAGACACGGGTTCGAGCCCTGGTCTGGGAAGATCCCACATACCGCGGAGCAGCTGGGCCCGTGAGCCACAACTACTGAGCCCGCGCGTCTGGAGCCCGTGCTCCGCAACAGAAGAGGCCGCGACAGTGAGAGGCCCGTGCACCGCGATGAAGAGTGGCCCCCGCTCGCCACAACTAGAGAAAGCCCTCGCACAGAAACGAAGACCCAACACAGCCAAAAATAAATAAATAAATTAATTAATTAATTTAAAAAAAAATAGAAACAGGATTGTTTGTTGGAGAACATTGCGAGCAGTTGCTGAACTGTCACCAGGGAACAGATATAGCAGGTTAGGGCTCAGAAAATACATGAAAGAAGCACAGTCCTAAGGACCCTGGGAGGACTTCTAAACAGCCTTCACCCCAATTTATTTCTCTGGTCAAGATAGAGTAACAAAGAAACCTCAGGAAATACAATTTAGAAATGATCTGTAATCCAGCCTACTTTCCCTAACTTTGTGGTGTAAAATCTCACATTATTGAGATTCCTGCTAGACTTCCTTGTTTCCCATGGAGCACAAATACTAGCAAGGCAGGTTATCTTAGGAGGATAAACTCGGTAGGTAATGATATCCTCATATGCTTTTTGTGAAACATGGCAGCATCGATCGGATCACCAAGCAAAAGCTGAAAAACCAAGAAGACAGGTTACTAATCTCAGTTGGCTAGTAAGATGCGGTCTCAGGGGAGTTACATAAACCTTTGTACCTCAGTTTCCTCAAAGGTAAATTTGATACACCACATAGATCCAAAGGCACATGGATCGACAGCAATGCCTGAAATAAAGTACTCTGTTATCATTCTTAGCAGCGCTGTAAAACAGGGTTTCTGCCCTGAGAACCTCAGTCGTCTTTTAGAACACTGGCTTCAACCAGAGGCACAGGGTATAAGCCTCTCACGAAACACATCAGGGAAAATGGGCCATCAGGAAGGGATATTCACCCAAATCTCTTTTAACCACTGCAACCCTGGAGTAGGGTTTGGGATGTAAAGAAAAGAATGTTGCACGCCAATCCACTTCTACAAGGATCAAGTCATTGATCAAGGATGTCACTCTAGTCATCCACTGACAGTGAACCCTGAGGGGAATTCAGAATGGAGAAAAACAGGAAGCATTCTGTGCTTTGGATATGCTGGCCCCTATACAGTTAAGATGCATATTTAAGAAAAGTATTTAATGACCCCAGACGCTTGCATCTTCCCATACATAGAAAAACACTAAAATCATTAATTTGAGCTGTCTTCTCTTTGTGATTAGCAGTCATCTTTGGATGTTCGACTACAAGTTTTTTTCCAGCAAAAAAAGTCATATATATCCTGGCTCCTCCCTCACCTCTTCAGAGCAGTTCCTCAGAGCTATCTGAGAGGCTGTCTCCCAAGCTATAGTCCTCAGTAAGGTCCCCAAATAAAACTTAACTCACAACTTTTACATTGTGCATTTTCATTTCAGTCAAAAAGGAAAAGGTCCCAAGTGTTCAGACTAGATGGAAACTGGTTTTTGTTTGCCTGAGAAAAAAGTGATGATAGCAAAGGGATATGGTGTGATGTATCAATAAATTAATGACTCCACCCAAATAATGCCCATCCTGGAAATACACAGCCAGGCCCAGTGACCCAAACCCTTTACATTTTGGAGGACAGAGCAAGAATGGAAATGGAGGCATTTTGTTGAAACTCCAGTGCCATGTCTGTATCTATCAAGTTTGAAGTACCTGCAGGAATTGTTTTCCCTTTAAAATTCCATTGGCTAGATCACAGTAGCAAAGAGTCTGATGCTTACTTCCACATTACAAGGAACAGGCTAGTTTCAAAAGATGGACACTTTCTGCCTCTTGGTTACTCTGGGATCTACCTATGATTTCACCAGCTTTTCTAAGCAGGAAAAAGTACAACCCCCCTCATATGCCACTCCCCCACTATGGAATCTTACTTTTAATAGCCCTAATTCTTCACCCCTCTCAGTATCCATGTCCTTTGCCACATGACTTTACAGTTTCTCCCTGCAAACATATATTTCCCTGACCTTTGACAATGGTCTTGGCCATGTGACTTGCTTTCGCCAACAGGATGTTAACAGATTAATGACACAACCAGAAGACTGCAATGAGTTTGCTCATTGTGGCTTGTGCTCTTGTATCTCTGCCATCAACCATGAGAAGAACATGCCCAAGCTAACAGCTGGTCCCAGGGGGAGGATGAGGGACATGTGGAGTAAAGCCACCTCCAAGTAAGTCCAGTCAAGATCAGCTGATTCTCCCCACCCCAACCTACAGTCATGGGGGTTAATAAAAGCATATTGTTGTATGCCACTGAGATTTTCTGGTTGCTTGTAACTCAGCATTAGTGTATCAACAACTAACTGATACATCCACCATAGCAAAAATTAACCTGTAATTTATGAATTAAAACACTGTTTGCTTTTTTTTTTTTGCTTTGTTTTCTTAACACATAACAAGTAATGGATCTCTGATTTTTCCCCCCATTATACGACAAGGTCCTCAAAGCAGGGTCCTATGACATCCCTAATGCCCAAGATTTATTCATGGAGTCCATACCATGTTCTAAATCCCAGGGGATGCAATGATGAACGATACACAATTCCAGCCACCATCAGTCTGCACCTGTGAATTTTTTCTGATCTAAGACCAGGTCAATGTGCTTTTGCTCAAAGGTGATTATAAAGTTTACTTATGCAGCTGGAAGTACACCAAGTCAGTAGTGAACTCTGAACCACTTGAGTGTTCTTTGCCTAAGTACAGGTGAACTGGAATCATAACCTCTTTCAGTAATGGAAGGAACTGACAAGACCATTGGATTATTGGTTTTCAATCTTAGCCAATCACCAGAGCTTTCTAAATTATAGATTCCTGGTTCCCATCTATAGATATTTAGGTGAATACTCTGGCACAAGGCCCAGGTGTCTGTGTTGTTAAAAAGGTCTCAAAGTAATGCTGATAATGATAAGCACTGGGACCCCACCTATGCACACACCTAATAGAACCTCTCCATCCAATGACTGAATCTCTTATGTTGAGTTGCACTAAGCATTTGTGATGACATTAAAAGACCCAAAAGTGAACACAGAGGAACTATTTCCAGATGACCACATGTATCCATTAGTTACTGTTAGCATGAAAACCCATTCCAGAACTCAGTAGCTTGAAACAATAAGCACTAATTATTGCTCATGAGTCTATGGATCTGGATCAGTTTGTCTGATCTCTGCTGGACCCACTCATGTGTCTAAGGTCAGCTGGCTGGTCTAGGACTGCTTCACTCACATGTCTGGTAGAAGATCACTATCAGCTGGGGTGACAAGGGTCTTAGCGCCACAGCAAGCGAGTCCAGGAATCAGCACTATGGTGACTGCGCTGGATTCCAAGGGAGCAAGCAAAGGTATACAAGGCCATTTAAGACCTAGGCTGGGCTGAGGGGGCTAGTACACCACAGCTAGCCAGGAGGGAGCCCAGGAAAAAGTCTGGACCTGCCTAAGAGGCAAGAGACCACTGTTTTGGGGTGTGCGAGGAAAGGGGATTCAGAGCACCATCTAAGCAAGCTCCAGAGAAGGGCGCGAGCCATGGCTATCAGCTCGGACACCAGAGACGGGCATGAGACGCTAAGGCTGCTGCTGAAGCCACCTAGAAGCTGGTGTGCAAGCACAGGTCACTCTCCACACCACCCCTCCCGGGAGCCTGTGCAGCCCGCCATTGCCAGGGTCCCGTGATCCAGGAACAACTTCCCCAGGAGAACACGTGGCGCGCCTCAGGCTGTTACAATGTCATGCTGGCCTCTGCCGCCGCAGGCTCGCCCCGCATTCCATACCCCTCCCTACCCCCGGCCTGAGTGAGCCAGAGCCCCTGAATCAGCTGCTACTTTAACCCCCTCCTGTCTGAGCAAAGAACAGGCACCCTCAGGTGACCTACATGGAGAGGCGGGGCCAAATCCAGAGCTGAACCCCGGGAGCTGTGCGAACAAAGAAGAGAAAGGGAAATTTCTCCCAGCAGCAGATTAAATCTCCACAATCAACTTGATGTACCCTGCATCTGTGGAATACCTGAATAGACAACGAATCATCCCAAAATTGAGGCAGTGGACTTTGGGAGCAACTGTAGACTTGGGGTTTGCTGTCTGCATCTAATTTATTTCTGGTCTTATGTATCTCTTAGTTTAGTATTTAGAGGTTATTATCATTCATAAATTTGTTTATTAATTTGGTTGCTCTCTTCCTTTTTTTTTTTATATATATAGATATATATTATTTTTTCCTTTTTCTCTTTTTGTGAGTGTGTATGTGTATGCTTCTTTGTGTGAATTTGTCTGTATAGCTTTGCTTTTACCATTTGTCCTAGGGTTCTGTCTGCCCATTTATTATTTAGTATAGTTTTTAGCGCTTGTTATCATTGGTGGATTTGTTTTTTGGTTTGGTTGCTCTCTTCTTTCTTTCTTTCTTTTCTTTTTTTTAATTACTTTTTAATTTTTTAAACTTTTTATTTTAATAACTTTATTTTATTTTTTTCCATCTTTCTTTCTTTCTTTTTTTCTCCCTTTTCTTCTGAGCCGTGTGGCTGACAGGGTCTTCGTGCTCCAGCCGGGTGTCAGGCCTGTGCCTCTGAGGTGGGAGAGTTGAGTTCAGGGCATTGGTCCACCAGAGACCTCCCAGCTCCACGTAATATCAAATGGCAAAAGCTCTCCCAGAGATCACCATCTCAACGCTAAGACCCAGCTCCACTCAATGCCCAGCAAGCTAGAGTGCTGGACACCCTATGCCAAACAACTAGCAAGACAGGAACGCAACCACACCCACTAGCAGAGAGGCTGCCTAAAATCATAATAAGGTCACAGACACCCCAAAACACACCACCGGATGCGGTGCTGCCCACGAGAAAGACAAGACCAGCCTGATCCACCAGAACACAGGCACCAGTCCCCTCCACCAGGAAGCCTACACAACCCACTGAACCAACCTCACCCACTTGGGGCAGACACCAAAAACAATGGGAACTACGAACCTGCAGCCTGCGAAAAGGAGACCCCAAACACAGTAAGTTAAGCAAAATGAGAAGACAGAGAAACACACAGCAGATGAAGAAGAAAGGTAAAAACCCACCAGACCAAACAAATGAAGAGGAAGTAGGCAGTCTACCTGAAAAAGAATTCAGAGCAATGATAGTAAAGATGATCCAAAATCTTGGAAATCCAATGGAGAAAATACAAGAAATGTTTAACAAGGACCTAGAAAAACTAAAGAGGAAACAATGATGAACAACACAATAAATGAAATTAAAAATTCTCTAGAAGGAATCAATAGGGGAATAACGGAGAAGTGACCTGGAAGATATAATAGTGGAAATAACTACCGCAGAGCAGAATAAAGAAAAAAGAATGAAAAGAATTGAGGACAGTCTCAGAGACCTCTGGGACAACATTAAATGCACCAACATTCAAATTATAGTGGTCCCAGAAGAAGAAGAGAAAAAGAAAGGGACTGAGAAAATATTTGAAGAGATTATAGTTGAAAACTTCCCTAATATGGAAAAGGAAAGGAAAGGAAATAGTCAATCAAGTCCAGGAGGCGCAGAGAGTCCCATACAGGATAAATCCAAGGAGAAACACGCCAAGACACATATTAAGGTTAACAGCTGATCTTTCAGCAGAAACTCTGCAAGCCAGAAGGGAGTGGCAGGACATATTTAAAGTGATGAAACGGAAAAACATACAACCAAGATTACTCTATCCAGCAAGGATCTCATTCAGATTCAATGGAGAAATTAAAACCTTTACAGACAAGCAAAAGCTAAGAGAATTCAGCACCACCAAACCAGCTTTACAACAAATGCTAAAGGAACTTCTCTAGGCAGGAAACACAAGAGAAGGAAAAGACCTACAATAACAAACCCAAAACAATTAAGAAAATGGTAACAGGAACATACATATCGATAGCTACCTTAAACGTAAATGGATTGAATGCTCCCACCAAAAGACAAAGACTGGCTGAATGGATACAAGAAGAAGACCCGTATATATGCTGTCTACAAGAGACCAAATTCAGACCTAGGGACACATACAGACTGAAAGTGAGGGCATGGAAAAAATATTCCATGCAAATGGAAATCAAAAGAAAGCTGGAGTAGCAATTCTCATATCAGACAAAATGCCTTTAAAATAAAGACTATTACAAGAGACAAAGAAGGACACTACATAATGATCAAGGGATCAATCCAAGAAGAAGATATAACAATTGTAAATATTTATGCACCCAACATAGGAGCACCTCAATACATAAGGCAAATGCTAACAGCCATAAAAGGGGAAAGCGACAGTAACACAATCATAGTAGGGGACTTTAACACCCCACTTTCACCAATGGACAGATCATCCAAAATGAAAATAAATAAGGAAACACAAGCTTTAAATGATACATTAAACAAGATGGACTTAATGGATATTTATAGGACATTCCATCCAAAAACAACAGAATACATTTTCTTCTCCAGTGCTCACGGAACATTCTCCAGGATAGATCATATCTTGGGTCACAAATCAAGCCTTGGTAAATTTAAGAAAATAGAAATTATATCAAGGATCTTTTCCAAGCACAACACTATGAGACTAGATATCAATTACAGGAAAAAAAACTGTAAAAAATACAAACACATGGAGGCTAAACAATACACTACTAAATAACCAAGAGATCACTGAAGAAATCAAAGAGGAAATCAAAAACTACCTAACAAATGACAATGAAAACACGACAACCCAAAACCTATGGGATGCAGCAAAAGCGGTTTTAAGAGGGAAATTTATAGCAATACAATCCTACCTCAAGAAACAAGAAAAATCTCAAATAAACAACCTAACCTTATACCTAAAGCAATTAGAGAAAGAAGAACAAAAAAACCCCCAAAGTTAGCAGAAGGAAAGAAATCATAAAGATCAGATCAGAAATAAATGAAAAAGAAATGAAGGAAACGATAGCAAAGATCAATAAAACTAAAAGCTGGCTCTTTGAGAAGATAAACAAAATTGATAAACCATTAGCCACATTCATCCAGAAAAAAAGGGAGAAGACTCAAATCAACAGAATTAGAAATGAAAAAGGAGAAGAAACAACTGACACTGCAGAAATACAAAGGGTCATGAGAGATTACTAGAAGCAACTATATGCCAATACAATGGACAACCTGGCAGAAATGGACAAATTCTTAGAAAAGTACAATGTTCCAAGACTGAACCAGGAAGAAATAGAAAATATAAACAGACCAATCACAAGCACTGAAATTAAGACTGTGATTAAAAATCTTCCAACAAACAAAAGCCCAGGACCAGATGGCTTTCACAGGCAAATTCTATCAAACATTTAGAGAAGAGCTAACACCTATCCTTCTCAAACTCTTCCAAAATATAGCAGAGGGAGGAAAACTCCGAAACTCATTCTACAAGGCCACCATCACCCTGATACCAAAACCAGACAAAAATGTCACAAAGAAAGAAAACTACAGGCCAATATCACCGATGAACATACATGCAAAAATCCTCAACAAAATACTAGCAAACAGAATCCAACAGCACATTAAAAGGATCATACACCATGATCAAGTGGGGTTTATCCCAGGAATACAATGATTCTTCAATATACGCAAATCAATCAATGTAATAAACCATATTAACAAACTAAAGGAGAAAAACCATATGATCCTCTCAACAGATGCAGAAAAAGATTTTGACAAAATTCAACATCCATTTATGATAAAAACCCTCCAGAAAGTAGGCATAGAGGGAACTTACCTGAACATAACAAAGGCCATATATGACAAACCCACAGTCAACATCGTTCTCAATGGTGAAAAAATGAAATGATTTCCTTTAAGATCAAGAACAAGACAAGGCTGTCCACTCTCACCACTATTATTCAACATAGTTTTGAAAGTTTTAGCCACAACAATCAGAGAAGAAAAAGAAATAAAAGGAATCCAAATCAGAAAAGAAGAAGTAAAGCAGTCAGTGTTTGCAGATGACATGATAGTATACATAGAAAATCCTAAAGATGCTACCAGAAAACTACTAGAGCTAATCAATGAACTTGGTAAAGTAGCAGGATACAAAATCAATGCACAGAAATCTCTTGCATTCCTATACACTAATGATGAAAAATCTGAAAGAGAAATTAAGAAAATACTCCCATTTACCATTGCAACAAAAAGAATAAAATACCTAGGAATAAACCTACCTAGGAAGACAAAAGACCTGTATGCGGAAAACTATAAGACACTGATGAAAGAAATTAAAGATGATACAAACAGATGGAGAGATATACCATGTTCTTGGATTGGAAGAATCAACATTGTGAAAATGACTCTACTACCCAAAGCAATCTGCAGATTCAATGCAATCCCTATCAAACTACCAACGGCATTTTTCACAGAACTAGAACAAAACATTTCACAATTTGTATGGAAACACAAAAGACCCCGAATAGCCAAAGCAATCTTGAGAAAGAAAAATGGAACTGGGGGAATCAGGCTCCCAGACTTCATACTATACTACAAAGCTACACTAATCAAGACAGTATGGTACTGGCACAAAAACAGAAATATAGGTCAATGGAGCAGGATAGAAAGCCCAGAGATAAACCCACGTACATATGGTCACCTTATTTTTGAAAAGGAGGCAAGAATATACAATGGAGAAAAGACAGTCTCTTCAGTAAGTGGTGTTGGGAAAACTGGACAGCTACATGTAAAAGAATGAAATTAGAACACTCCCTAACACCATACACAAAAATAAACTCAAAATGGATTAAAGACTTAAATGTAAGGCCAGACACTATCAAACTCTTAGAGGAAAACATAGGCAGAACACTCTATGGCATAAATCACAGCAAGATCCTTTTTGACACACCTCCTAGAGAAATGGAAATAAAACCAAAAATAAACAAATGGGAGTTAATGAAACTAAAAGCTTTTGCACAGCAAAGGAAACCATAAACAAGACAAAAAGACAACCCTCAGAATGGGAGAAAATATTTGCAACTGAAGCAACTGACAAAGGATTAATCTCCAAAATTTACAAGCAGCTCATGCAGCTCAATATCAAAAAAAAAAGCCATCCCATCCAAAAACGGGCAGAAGACCTAAATAGACATTTCTCTAAAGAAGATATACAGATTGCCAACAAACACATGAAAGGATGCTCAACATCACTAATCATTAGAGAAATGCAAATCAAAACTACAATGAGTTATCACCTCACACCAGTCAGAATGGCCATCATCCAAAACCCTACAAACAATAAATGCTACAGAGGGTGTGGAGAAAACGGAACCCTCTTGCACTGTTGGTAGGAATGTAAATTGATACAGACACTCTCACAGATATGGAGAACAGTATGGAGGTTCCTTAAAAAACTAAAAATAGAACTACCACATGACCCAGCAATCCCACTCCTGGGCATATACCCTGAGAAAACCATAGTTCAAAAAGAGACATGTACCACAATGTTCATTGCAGCTCTATTTACAATAGCTAGGATATGGAAGCAACCTAAGTGTCCATCAACAGATGAATGGATAAAGAAGATGTGGCACATATATACAATGGAATATTACTTAGCCATAAAAAGAAATGAAATGGAGGTATTTGTAGTGAGGTGGATGGACCTAGAGACCATCATACAGAGTTCAGTAAGTCAGAGAAAAACAAATACCGTATGCTAACACATATGTATGGAATCTAAAAAAAAAACCAAAAAAATGGTTTTGAAGAACCAAGGGGCAGGACAGGAATGAAGATGCAGATGTAGAGTATGGACTTGTGGACACAGGAAGGGGGAAGGGTAAGCAGGGACGAAGTGAGAGAGTGGCATGGACATATATACACTACCAAATGTAAAACAGATAGCTAGTGGGAAGCCACTGCATAGCACAGGGAGATCAGCTTGGTGCTTTGTGACCACCTAGAGGGGTGGGATAGGGAGAATGGGAGGGAGCCGCAAGAGGGAGGAGATATGGGGATGTATGTATATGTATAGCTTATTCACTGTGTTATAAAGCAGAAACTAACACACCATGGTAAAGCAATTATACTCTAATAAAGACGTTTAAAAAAAAAAAACACCTAGGCTGGGGACCAGTACACACGCACACCTTTACTTCTGCACATTCTATTGGCCAAAGTAAGTTATAAAGCCAAGCACAGATTCAAGGGCTGGGGAAACAGACTCCACTTCTTGGTAAGAGAAGCTACGAAATCACATCACAAGGGTCTAGATTCAAAGAGGGAAATAATTGGGGCCATTTTTTCAATCAATTTATTATACAACCTAGTGGAAGAAAAATGTCGGCTCCAGCCAAATGTGATTTCTACGTGTGGGCCAAAGTTTTCACCCTAAGCTCACAAAGTTATAAAATTCTCAGGTTGACATTTCATCTGATATTCCTCATTTCTACTCCTGCCTGCACACACACACACACACACACACACACACACACACACATCTTAATCCTCACGATCTTGGTCTCAAACTAAAGCAAAAGAAATCTATTTATTCTCAGCACATTTTATTTTATCCTTTGATGTTTTTAAAGATGATGCTGGATGACATGTCACCCTTACGAGGATTTGTTTTAGGGCAAGTCTCTCTGTGATGTCTCTTCCTGGCTGAGGATATGCCTACAGATGAAAGGCGACTGAATGATTACCAGGGCTACATCCTCCAAAGGACCCCAAACCATTAACACGAGGAGCAGCAACGCAGAAGAAATATGACAGAAAAAAGAAAACACAAAAGTAGCAAATAGCCTTGAGGAGCAGGAAGCTGGAGCTCATTGAAGATTACAGGCTGAGGCTAATTATATTTTAGCCACCAGCTGCTGGCGAAGCCCTCTTCATTCCACTTCCCTACTTCATCACCCTTGCCCTGACTGTGACTGTTTAGGAAATGCACTAAACTACAGTGGCTGAATCCACAACTATCTTCCTTGCCCCAGGCCCTAGGATGTGTGCAGCCTGGCTGGGATGTAGCAGCAGCTATTATAGCATCCCTACCACTAAGGTGCTGCTTTCTGTGTTTTGGAAAAATCACCATGACCTTTTGGTTAACTCCATTTGAATTCTCTAAATACCTACTTGTGAGGTCTGGGACAGCAGGAGGTGGTAGAGAAAAGAGCTGCAGAAACCAGAAAACACAGGCTGGCAGAGAAGTGGCCAGGCCTGGGCAGCGCCTGAAGGCTCTTTGGAGAGTGTAGGAGAAAGCAGACACTGCTCAAATGCAAAGCTGTCTCAAGTGCATGGTTTGCTTCCCGTTTAATACAGCCAGTTTTCGTTCTGCTTGGTAGGATCACTGCTTCAAAGACTAAGAAACAGGAGTGGATGAAAAACACAATGAAATAAAAAGAAATGATAAATTTACCATAAAGATGCCTCAGAAAAGCCAGATTCAAGAAGATATTGCACTCGTTTTAGTTTATGTAGAAATTCCAGGAAGTTCTGAAAACATTTAGAACAGGCCCTCTATAGGAAGAAACGTTGCCCACACTCTTCAAAACTTTATTCTCTTCCTAAGCACTGGATCTGGGAGAGAAGGAGGTTTGGTAAGAATGGCGATGTTTTTATACTGTAATGCTTAGGATCCAAAGCGCAAGTGCCTGTGAGACCCAGAATGGCTATCAGTACTGTTAACTCCACAGGTGGCCTGAAGCGGCGTCTGTTTGTTTTTCAATCATCACTGAAAAGAGTCACAAATTGAAACCCTGCATCTCCAGGTAAAATCATCATAAGGGTTCCCACCCCCATCTCTTGCTCACTTGGCAACAAAATAAGTGGCGTTCCTGGATGTCTTCTAATGAGCTGGCTGACTGGGCCGCAGTCAATCTATGCTTTTGATTCATTAGCCAAGGGGAATCCAGAGCTGTAAGAAAGCAAACTACTGGCATTATCACCACAGGAACACTGATAATGACAATGATGAAGAATTACTGATTTCTGCTCAGCAAAAGCCACCCTGTACTTTCCTGAAACTTAGAAGAGAGGTATGCTATCTAAGAAGGGGGCAGTCACCCTGCCTGTGCCCCTTCCCACTTCAATACACACATACTGCGACTTCATACCCTCTGGGTACAGTACTTTTCAGGACTATTGTTTACTGCTGCTCTCAAAACCTAGACATGTGAAGTACAGGTTGCTCCTTATAGAGAATCCTTCAGTTGCCTGCAGAGCGGTGCCAAGAAAGAACCTGGGCTGCCTTTGCAGATACCTGGGCCCTGGCCAAACTTTCACATGTGTCTTGGAAGTGCCTCCAGTTTGGGCAATTTCTATTACAGCTTCCCAGGCCGTGCTCCTACAAAATCGCTTAGCGCATCACCTTCACACTCTAATGACGATGTAATTCCTCATGGCTGTTAAAAGAATAGGGCCGTCTCAAATATACAGTACTATACTGGTATAGTACCAAATTCACGTGACACATACACAAATGTTGTCTTTCCTGTGGCATTTTTCTTGAAAGCTCCTTAGGTATTAAAGTTTGGGTGAGGCCAGGACCCAGAGGCAACAGTTTTATTCCTTCACATGCCAGTGCAATCAACGTCGTGTGTTTAGAATAAATATTTGAAACTCAGAAGCCTGTTAACAATGCAGCGCTTGATTGCTCTGAATTACTCTCACCCACAGCAATCAAGGGAGAAGTCCTTGGCACTAGCTCCACGCAAAAAACCTGCTTCCCAGCCTCCCCCATCTGCCTTCTGACTCTCCCCTCAAAGAATTCTCCACACACCACACAAAGGTCTCAGTTTGCTCCGTTAAATGCCACATGAATCCCACATTGAACATCTGACTTCTTTCTTCCCAGAGCACCACAGATTTAATTCAATACTTCCATGTTCGTGTATATTTAATGGGACCAACTTATCTTTTAACTCTTTGACTCAAACCCTTCTGCTGGCATCTTTCATTCCACACTGAAAATAGGGTTTTCTGTTGACTAATTTTAGTTTTGAGACAAAATGTCATCTTGGTCTATTTTAAAGCTATGGTAACAATTAAGCTACTTTTCAATTAGTCAGACATGCTGGTGTATTGAAATGCTCACAATTCTTACCACTTTTCCTTCTCCAAAACCCATTTGGTAAGCAATGTAATTTTTTTCCCTATGGGGCCAAAGGGTAAACTATACTAACCAGAGGTAATTAGAAGGTTAAAGTTTGCTCAAGGCCAGGCTATCAGATTACAAGTTCTAATAAACCCTGCTGGGAGAAGACATGCCTTTGTCTTGGGACCACTGAGAACTAGCCAATCAACAAAACAAAACACCTTCAATTCTATCAAAAACTCTCCCATCTAAACACAATGGAAAAGGAAAGCCAACACCAAAGCAAATAAAATGAAGTGGTTCCACTGCTGGCAGCCCTTACCGTGGGGGGGGCAAAAACCCCCTGTGGACCCTGGCCGGGGCTCTGGCTCCTCCTAGGGCGGGGGAAGGGTGGCGAGGGGTCCAGGACGTGGGTGCGGGTAAAGGTATGCTCCGTGCATGCTTGAACAGGACTCACCGCCGCCTGCCTGCCTGCCTGCCTGCCTGCCACTCAGTTCTCTAGTCTGGGTGGGAAGGGCCAAGATGGAAAAAAAAATGCGCAGGTTACTCACTGGCCTTCCCAGGCGGGGCGGGCACACCCAGGAGGAGAGAGAGGCCAGGCGCAGACAGGGAGATTCTTCAGAGATCTTGCTTCTGATTCCTTTTGTTAATACTTCCTGAACTTTCAACTCAATCTGCACAAGCGTGGGTACTTTGGGGAGGCAAATAACACTTGGGAAATTAGATTCCAAGAGCTCAATGCAAAGGTTACTTTGAAAAGGCCATGCTTTCGTGAACATACTTTTACATTTAACCCTGAAATTTGTTTCCACTGTTTTTGAGCATTAATCCTGGCACAGAAAATGAGAGTAACAGGCAACCTTAGTGCTGGGGCCTGGAATAACCCGGAGCAGGCAAACCCAGATGCGATTTAGAGAATGAATTTCTCTATCAGGCACGTTCTTGAAATAGGTATCTGAAAATCAAGATTTTAGAAATGGAGTCACATTGAAAATGCAAGAACTTGTAACCTGAGAGCCTGGCCTTTGATAAATCCTGAAATGAAGCCTTTCATAAATGGAGGGAATCCTTCAGTAATTTGTTTTGGTAAATGTGGGTGTTCATGAACAAAGGCACAGCAGCATTACAATAGAAGGAAATAGAGAGATGGAGGAGGGTGAGGAGAACTAACACCTATTAGGACCAGGTACTTATCTCATTTATTCCTGAAAACATCCTCAGGAGGGAGGAATTCCTCTTCCTCTTCCACAGGTGAGCACGCTGAAACCCAGAGGTTAGGTAACCTAGCTAGAGCTCAGGCAGCTAGTGGATGGAAAAGCCAGGATTTGGACCCAGGTTTGTCTGAATCTAAGACCCAGCATCGTCCCACTGGACCACCAGGCACCTCTCCCACCATTCCTGAAGAAATACTCACCTTTCTTCTACTCGCAGTAGACAGAAGGCTA
Organism: Balaenoptera ricei; assembly: GCF_028023285.1. NCBI lineage: Eukaryota > Metazoa > Chordata > Mammalia > Artiodactyla > Balaenopteridae > Balaenoptera > Balaenoptera ricei. The sequence goes on from NC_082640.1 coordinate 166,478,999, forward strand.
AGTCGCCTTTTCTTAAATTTTTATACCATTTCCAAAACTGCTGTGCCATGAAATGTAATTCTGCAGGATACTAATAGGTGTAATAAAGATGAAAACAAAATGTGCTGTACAGGTTTCTTTACTGTAGCTCCTCACAACCTTTAATATGCTAATATATATATTGTGAATATCCTAGCTCCAGACTTAAAGTGTCATGTTTCCTTTCCCAAAGGTTTTCTACTTGGGACAAGGAGATCTTCTGGGTGTGAGAAACACTTACAGAAATGGGTTATTGTTGTACTCTTCTCCCCCTTTGCTTTACTCTGAATGTTGATGTCCTCCCAAAACTCCCATGCTGGAACCCAGTTCCCAATGTGATGGCGTTAGGAGGTGGGGCCTTTGGGACATGATTAAGTAATGAGGGTGGAGCCCTCATGAATGGCATTAGTGCTCTTATAAAGGAGCCCTTCCACCACGTGAGGATACAAGGAGGACCCTTACCTGATCTCAGACTTCCAGCCTCCAGAATTATGAGAAATAAATTATTTCTGTTGTTTATATAATAAGTCACCCAGTCTGTGGTATTTTGTTACAGCAGCCTGAACAGACTAACACACCTTCCTTTTTCTTTTCTTTTTTTTAAATTTTTTAAACATAAAAAAAACTCATGACAAAAATTTTGAACAGTATATAAGGATATAAAATAAAAAGTAAAAATCTACCTATTCTAGCAATCATTCCCATTCCCCAGGGGTAACCACTGTTAGGAATTTCTTATGTACCCGCTTCAGAAATGTTTGTGTGTGTAAAGCATATATGAATACCCTTTTAAAAATAACACAACTGGGATTCAAGTATAACCAGGATGTGTTATTTGGCACTTTTTTTTAAACTTAATAATGTATTTGGGATTTTCCATATCAGCATATAGAATTGCTACTAGCAAGTCAGAATCAAAAAAAGTAAAAGGTAGATCTATCATATAGGATAACCGCTTTACTAAAGGGTCCCCTACATGGGTCACAGGATGCTTGGTGACTCAGTGTCAGAATGCCTGGATTCCCCTCCCAGCTCTGTCTAACCCCACACTTGACCCTTGCCTACAGGATGGAGAGGACCCTAAGACCTAAGCCACACTACCAGCCATTGTGAGGATCAACAACGATGATGACAGTGACACCGCAGCCACCACGCCAGCACATTTTTTGTACATATTAATTCGATGAAGCCTTACTCTCAACAATCCTTTGAGGATGTGCTATTATTAGCCCCATTTTCAGATTGAGAGAGCCACCTCAGAGTGCACACCCAGCACACAGTAAGTGCACAGTAAGTGCTTGAAGTTCTATCAACAAAGTAAACAGGATGTCGGCAACCCCGATCTTTGCCACGATATATTCCTCAAAGTGGCACTAGAAAGCGGGGGCCAGTTTCCCTTAGGATAATGTATTGATAATTGGGGGTTCTGTTCCAACACCTGACCTTGGCTTCCTATAAATTCCAGATATAATAAGATCTTGTAAAACAGAGATACAAATTTCATTTAAAATAGCAGAATGATATTCCATGTCTCAAGAGTTTTTGAGAGATTAGTCCCTACAACCCTTCCTTTTTACTGATTAATGAAATAACATCCAGAAAATGTGTGGGTCACTTCTGGGCACATACCCTGTTACACTGTCTCAGTCATGAAACAATTTTTAAATGTGCACACATTTGAACCCCATATGACTACACAAGGGACTCCAACATATTCTATATGTACATTGTATCACAGAATATATTGTATCACAAATCTGACATAATATTAGTACACAAGTTAGAACAAGCATTAAATATTTAATTAGAAATAGCTTTTCTTGCCTCCTTAGAATTTAACAGGTCATTTGAGAAATGATTTGACTGACTCATTTCTCTTAGAAAAACTGTCTAGGGAAAAAGGGAATCAATACCTTCTTACCCTCTCAATACATTTTCCTAAAAAAGCCAGAGGCCTTCAACATCAGTCCACCAGGTTTTTTCCCCTAGCATAGTTGCAGAACACCTCTACAGTTTGGGAAATCACTCAGGGTCTTAGCTTGGTTTGGGGCGCCCATGCTCTGACCTGATCCTCCTGCCAATCTCTCTCTCTCTCTTTTTGTTCCCCATCCTTCTTCCCCGGCAAGGAAAGCCTTGAAGGTGAGGTAAGTCACAGAGGGGCCAACTGAGAGAAGGGAGGAAGAGGAGAGACTCGCATTCCCTTAATGTGGTTACAGTTGACTTCATGCTATGCATTTTACTCTAAGGGTTAAAAAAAAAAAAAAAAAGGACGGAGGATCTAACTCCTTCCCTCTTCCGCTTTGACTCCCACCCCCAGTGCTAGAAGATAGATTTCAGCACAGCACCTAGAAGATGGTAGGAGCTTATTCAAGTGAGGGGTATTTGTCCCCTGTCCTGCCCTCTAATTTAGCATAACCTTCATGTCCAGTGCATTGTTTCTTACTCTCAATTACATTCAGCAACGACTGTCCATCCAGAAAGAAGTCAGGTAGAGCAGCCCTGCTCTGACAAAAGCACGTGTTTAAAAGAAATGCTTGCTGGGATTCCCTGGTGGCGCAGTGGTTGAGAATCCACCTGCCAATGCAGGGGACACGGGTTCGAGCCCTGGTCTGGGAAGATCCCACGTGCCGCGGAGCAGCTGGGCCCGTGAGCCACAACTACTGAGCCTGCGCGTCTGGAGCCTGTGCTCCGCAACAAGAGAGGCCGCAATAGTGAGAGGCCCGCGCACCGCGATGAAGAGTGGCCCCCGCTTGCTGCAACTAGAGAAAGCCCTCGCACAGAAACGAAGACCCAACACAGCCAAAGGTAAAAATAAATAAATTAATTAATTTTTTAAAAAATCTAAAAAAAAAAAAAGGAAATGCTTGCTTTGGCTGCTGTGAGATCAGGAGGAAGGAAGGAACGGCAGTGGTTAACGGCATCCGAGACAGGGCTTGGGTGCCAGCTCTGCTACATATGTTCTGGTCAACTCACAGGTCGGAACTCCAGCTTCCTGGTCTCTCGAGTGACGATAATATCATCCACCTCACTGGCTGTGACTGACGATTAACTGAAAGAAGTATGTGAAACATTCTTTAAACGGCAGAGTTCCAGGTAACAGCATGAATAGCAGTAGTGACCATCACTGCTCTCAGCTCTAAATGTGCTGGCGGTGGAGCATGACAATTGCTTTAAAAGAGGAACTAAGTTGTTTCTGCTGTTCATGGTCCCCCAGCCCATGGCCTACTCAGCTGCTGTTCCCAGAGCAGGTCCATCAGAATACTAACTAGTAGGTGAACACAATTCCAGTAGAAAATGGACCAGCTTATTTTTCATATGGACACAGATTTTTTTTCCTTCATTCCTCTTGTTTTATCAGACCTTCTGAACTACTTCCTTTTAGCAATAATTAGAAAACGTTTTTTAAAATTTTTTGTTATGGAAAATTTCAAACATATATAAAAGTGGAGAGAAAGGTGTAACAAACCTCCACGTATGTATCACCAGCTTAATCATCAGTGCGTTCAAACCTTGTTTCACCTATATCCCTACCCACTCTGCATTATTTTGAAGCAAGTTCCCAGTTATCACATCATTTTATCCAAAAACATTTCCGCGTGTATCTCCAAAAGATAAGGATTCTGTTTATAAGCATAACCAAAATATTACATCAAAAAACTATAATTACTTAATATTATCCAATATCTAGTATTAAAATTTCTCCAAATGTCTCAGATTTTTTTTGCACTTTGTTCAAATCAATTCTGCAATTAGTTGATAAATGTTGTCTTTTTTAATATAAAAGTTCTTTTTTCATCTTTTTTTCTTCCTTTCTATTTGTTAGTTAAAGAACCTGGTTCTTTTGTCATATAGTTTGTCCCACAATCCACATTTTAATGATGTGATTTAACAAGTTCCTCTGCCCCCCATGTTTCCATGAATTCACAGTTAGATCTAGAGGCTTGATGAAATTCATATTTGTTTTCTGGACAGAATAGCAAATTGATAGGTGGTATTGTGTACTTCCATCAGGAGGCAATTCATATCGATTACCTCTGATTTTGTGTGCTTAGCAGTCATTGAGAATCAGTGCCTAGGTATTATTTCACAGGGAATGGAAAATGGTGATTTTCTCCCATTACTTTTTCATTTATTAATTGGGATGCTATTATTATTAAAGGTTTATATTTGCCTGAAATGAAAGCATATATTTCCCACTTCTGCTTTTGGCCATGAGGTTTTATGTTAGACAGTATATCAGAGTTCCTTTCTATCTACATATTTTATTAAAATCTATTATACTGAAAAGATGATCTAGTTAAAAAAAAAAAAAAACTATTCAATTATATTTCTGAGGAAAACAACTGGGAAACATTATCCAGAAATCTTCACTCCAAGGGTAGAGAAAGACGGGTCCACAGTACGTCATTCAGATTCCTACTTGATTCTTATGAGCTCTATGATTTTGGTCAAAGTTTCTCATTTTGACACCCAGTTTTCTCATCTATAAAATAGGGATATAATACCTACTTTGTGGTTTTTGTGAGGATTCATGATAAAGTATGCAAAGAGCCTGTTCCAGTGTCCAAAAAAGAGTAGATGCTCAATAAAATATAGTTACTACTAGTTGCAGCACTGTCTCCTCCAGACCTAGCACAGTGCCTGGCCAACAGCAGTTGCTTAATAAATGCTGGGTGAATAAATAAAGGGATGTTGGGTTTACTTTGTCCCAAGTTGATGATGGCTTTAAGATGCTGGGGACATAGAAGTGAACAAAACAAAGTCTCTGCTCATGAATTTACATTTAATCATATAAAGGAATGGAGATGGGCATTATTTGTTCCAGGATAATAATTATTCCAGTTGGCTATTTTGAAAATAAGTACTGTTGGTAACCCACAGGGTTGGGGCAAGAGAGAGGAACCAGATCAACTCAATTACATCACTAGAGACATAAGAAGGAATCAATTTTCTCCATAAGAACCATAAATCAGTACTATTATTACCTTTCACTTGGCCTGAGGTACACTGAAGGCTCACCTAGTGTACTGGGTTCAACTGTATCTTCCCAAAAGGTAGGCTGATGTCCTAACCCCCAGAACCTGTCAATATGACCTTATGTGGAAATACAGTCTTTGCAAACGTAATCTATTTAAGATAAGGTCACACCAGATTAGAGTGGGCTCTAAATCCAATCACTGGTGTCCTTATAAGGGACAGGGAGACACAGAGATACACGGGGAAGACCATGTGGAGATGGACTCAGAGATTGATGTTATGCTGCCATAAACCAAGAAATGCCAAGGATTGCCAATACCACCAGATACTAGAAGAGGCAAGAAAGGATTCTTCCCCACAGCCTTGTGAGAGCGCACGGCCCTCCTGACACGCTGACCTAGGAGTTCTAGCCTCCAGAACTATGAGAGAATAAATTTCTCTTGTCTTAGGCCACCCAGTTCGTGGTAACTTTTTCGGGCAGCTCTAGGAAGCTAATACATCCAGTGAACCCAGACCAAAGATCTGGACCAATCGGTCTACTTGCGGCTCAAACTGTTTAGTGGGATAAAGAGAGCAAAGGTGAGGGGAGGGGGTCCTAGACAGGAGAACTTGAATCAGTTTTAGTTCATCTTACATCAACTAGGCCCATGACTGACTCTTCAAAGCTGTTCAAGTTCCAACAGGTAAGCCTGCTTTACCTGAAAAGCAGGTAGACAGAAGCCACAGAACTTGCTGGCACTGATACCTTAGGAAGGAGAACGTTCTTTGAGAAGTTTGGCAGGGGAAACAGTGACACCCTCTTCTACGGGGTAAAAGAGAAACACTAACACTGCCCAGATGCAGTGGGAGAAACACTCCACCCTAGGCACCCACCTCTCTACATTTACTGTATCTCAGGAAGGCTCGATGGCCTAACGGAAAAGCTGCTAAGCCCTCCCCTAGTTACCTAGCCGTGCTGAGCCTCTGCTACTGCCCCCCTCACACTATGAGAAGATGTCAACACAATAACGCAGTAAAGAACTCAGCCTGTGAGAGGTGCTGAGCTGGCACCCTCTGTAACGTCACTGTCTAGATACTTGGTATAGGAACTAGTGGTATGGCCATTCACAGACATTCACTCAGCCCCCTTTCCGTGCCGGGCACTGGGCTGGACACTGAAGAGACTAAGAATGTGTGTTGGAGATGTGGGATTGGGGATGGCTCCCTTTTTTTTTCCCCCTTAAAATGTCTTTTAATTTTATAATAATGTTTTATAATGAAATACTTAAAACTAAAACTCTGATCTAATTTAAAAAAAAGATGTGGGAAAAGCTGCCACATGTGTATGTGTATATATGCATGTAGTTTATATATATACATATATATCCACACACACACACACACACACACACATTGCTCAATCTTCCCGCAAGGCACAGCACTAGGTACCTCGGGAGACGGGTACCCTCACCAATCTCCAATTTACCCTCACCCCCACTGCACTAACACTGGGTCAGTAGCACATGATTTAGCACGTAATTGGTGGCTAATTATTTCAGGTGTGCTAGTTTTATTTTCCCAGGTTAGTTCCCCCAGGGCAGGAATTACCTCCTTTCACACCATCTGTTAGCACCTACTCAAAAGCCCACCATGCCCCAGGATTAGCTGGCCTTACAAACTAGACGATGCAATAGACTTCCTTGGACCTTTCTGGAAAACAAGCCATAACAAGTTGCCTAGTGATTATGTTAAGGCAAGGAAGGAAGCAGAAGAGAGTATGACTAAGAGTTCCGTTCACATTTAGGGTCTGCTTCTTCATTTCCTATTGGTTCACCCTGAAATGGCACCACCAAGACCACAGGGCAAAACATGGCAAGAGCCACCTGTGAGGCACCAGCACCTGAAGAAGATATGTATATGTGTGTGCGTGCGTGTGTGTGTGCATGTACACTGCCATGTGTATAATACTGGAAGGCTAGAGCAAATAAAAGGCCTCTGGAATTTTATTGTCCCTTCACGACTGCCACAGATGCTTTGGATGCTTGCTGGAAGCAACCAGGATAATTTAGCCCCTCACATCTTTGGAAATGTGGACAGGAGTACTATGTGCAAGCCACTGTGCCAAGTCCTTTAGATCTGCTCCTCTACTTACTCCATTCAGAGGCTCTCACCTCAGGTAGCACTAACCCTGTTTCAGGGGTTGGGAAGCTGCCTAGAAAGGGCAGAGCCGGTATGGATCTCCTGTCTTGGTGACCCCAGCATAGATTTTCTGCATGACCACAGTTCTACCCTACTGGGAGGGAGGGGAGAGAAAAGTATTAAGTAAAGTTGTTAGTCCCTAGCCCTTTTTCTCCCCTACTTGCATCCATCACTCACCAGTATGAGCAATGAACTTTGACCAGAGACCCTCAAACGATTCCACAAAGCTGCCTCTATGCATCTCTCTATCCTTGGACAGAGGAGAAAAAGATGACCTCGTTGAAGCTGCCGAATGAGGGTTAAAAGCTGCATCCTCCCTCCTCTCCACACAGAGCAGCTAATCGAGGTCACAGCCATAGAAACCAAACAAAAGGCTCCCAGGAGCCCACACATCCTCGCCTCACTGCTGCCAGCCACTGTGGGAAGGGAAAAGGGAGCCCCCGCCCTCCTTCATTCCTCAACAGCTTAATGAAGATTTGGCCTGTCATCTTCCCAGGGAACAAACTCCATGGCTGTCTGAGATTGATTTTTATTCTCAAACAACACAGCAGATCCTCCTTTAAAACCAAAAGTCAGCAATAAAACGGATCATAAACATGTGTATGGGGTTATAACCCCCCAACTACTCTAAAGTGGCTGGATTTCTCCCAGCCCCCAGGGCCTGTCAAAACCAAATTCCTGAGCAAGTTCCCCATGTCACCACTAGGGACGGCGAGGTTGGTGGAGCCCATGGCCCTCACAGGGCTGCTGCCACAAACAGCTCTCTTGGCCACATCCCCTGTGGTCTCAAAGTAATGGGCGTATTTGTCTGATACCATTTATTAGCAAATGAGGATATCCAGCTGGCTTTGCAGATTTGAGATGATTCTGAAAAAAGTCACATGCACACTCTAAAATGTCCAAGATTCTAAGCACATAAATGACAAAAAAAAGTACTTTGTATACATCATAAGCAAGCACTATTTTTTAATCCAGCAAAGAAAACTGAACCATTGCCTTGTTAGACTTATTTTATTTATACCCTTTAAAATCGCTCTTCTGGGGATATAAATTCCAGGAAAAAAGTCATCATTATTCGAACATTAAACATATTTTACTGTTGAGGTCTCCAAATGGGCATGAGTATATTAAACCTACCTCAGTGCCTTGAACTTCTTTTGTCACCTTTGTAGAACTAAGCTGAACTGTAAACTGTTTCTGAGACTGAGAATATTTAGCTCTTTTCAAATAAGGAAGAAGATGTCATACAGAAAAAAGATTGGGTTTATCCTTTATAGATCCAAGGCATGGTGATAATAACTGTAATAATAATTATCATTATACTGGAAGAACTGACATCTATTAAGCACACCTATAGGATCAAGCAGTTTTCTAAGAACATTAAATACATTTCTCATTCATCTTATCAATCCTATAAAATTACTACTATGATTGTTCTAATTTTGTAGACAAAGAAACTGAAGCTCAGGAAAGTTAAGTGTCTTCTACAAGGTCAAACTGCTAATAAGTATGGAAGCCAGTGTTCAAACCAGGCAGTTAGTTGCCAAAGGACTAGTGGGTAGATAGTAAACATTGCTTGAACATGGAATGGGCTGCCTCTCTAGTGACTGCATCCTTCAAAGTTAGGTATTCAGGCAAGAACTGCCATACTGAGGACTCATATACACACTACTATTTATAAAATAGATAACTAATAAGGACCTCCTGTATAGCACAGGGAACTCTACTCAATACTCTGTAATGACCTATACGGGAAAAGAATCTTAAAAGAGTGGATATATGTACATGTATAACTGATTCACTATCTGTACACCTGAAACTAACACAACACTGTAAATCAACTATACTCCAATAAAAAATTTTTTAAAAAAAGCTTCACTTGGGACCTTGGCAAACTACCCGCTCTGGTCCCCGGTGATGCTCAGTTCTTCATATTCCGTGATATTGAGCTACTTAGTATCAATATGCTTTTATTTTCTAGATTTGAACAGATTCTCTAGTTACATTTTCCCACATTTATCAGGAAGTTCGTATGTCATCCAAAAAGCAGAGAATCCGTTTGTCGTCACACATGATATTCACATTTCTGTCTAAAGAAAAGAGCTTGGTTTGCACATCTGTTCCCAAATGACTTCCCTTTCTTCTTCTTCTTGGAAGCAGATGGTAAAATATGTCTTGGTCAAAGTTTCTGTTCTAAAGCCAAGAAGCTCATCAGTGAGAAGGACGCTACACAGCACCTGCAGCTCGCTCTACTCGTAAGCGAGGCCCCGGTTAGAATGGATGTCAAGGTTCACGCGTGGCAGTGAGGCCAGAGACGATTCCGTCAAACCAGCCAACCAGCCTTCGGGAAGTCACTGTGCCACCTCCAGGGCATTAGTAGTTGGCCAAGTCCAATACCCACTTCCTTTCTGCTGGAAGTGTGCATCTAAGAAGCATCTATAATGGAGAAGTGAAACATTAGATTTGTTGAAAGACTGCTTATTTTGTCTGGCTTGACTACTTTTTTCCTTCACTTCATTTACTTAAATATTAGGCCACAATTCAAATCCCACCACACACTATGGAGCTTTCAAACCAAAGGACTTGGGGAAGGTGCTAATTTCATCATCCAGGCTTGAAATCATTTAGAATCTTGACCAACTTTCTAGAACCTCTAAAACAGTGACAACCACCACCTATTATTATTCCGAGGGCCAACAGCTAGGATTTTAGGCCTCAAGCAAGCTCTTCACACCTTCCTCTCTTTCTACTTCCAGGTCTTTCTCAACTTTGCCAAAACACCCTCCCTGGGCACCTGGAAGGAAAGAGGGACATATCTTGTTTTTCAGGAGCTGAAGCACTTTGGCTGATGTTACTTCCACAAGCGAGGCTGGCACAAGGAACCACTGGCAAGCCTAAGTCAGGAATAATACAGAAGGAAGACTGGGAAGGAGCAAGACACGTGGAGCGGGAACATCCTACAGCAATGGGTGCGCCATCCCAGGGAGCCAGGAAGCTCTTCTGAACAAACACTTGCTGCCGATTTTAGATACAAGAGTCAGCACTAATGATGGTGCCCCATTCTCTGCATGAAGACTGACCAGAGACACTCTCCAAGACACTACCCAATAACCATCTGTGTGCTAATGGAATGGAAAGGAAAAAGGGAGAGAGAAGGAACTAGAAGAAAGAAAAAGGGAGGGGGAAGAGGTCTCAGTACAAGCCCTAATCATGGCCCTCTTCACCCCAAACGCTTCCTGTCATATCCGTCTAACAAGATGTGCAGAGATGGTCTAGACAGATGGACGGAACAAGACAGGAAGGTACTGAGTGAGGAACAGCCACTGCTTCACCTCTCAAGAGCTGTGTCTAATTTTGGTTCTGTGGATACAGCTAGACTGTCAGTCATGCTGCCACAGGAAAAACCCTGCATCTAAAAGGGAGATCAAGGAGAGACTGAAGGGAGAGACAAAGGTCTAAATTAAAGGAAGACCAGGAATTCAGACCACGGCTATGGGTTCTGCAAGTTTCATAAATAATACTCTTGGATTTACTATGGAGTCAGTCCTGCCAAAATTTACAAGGGGACGTGTAACCTAGTTGAGGAAAGTCATTAAAAAATGTCAATATGAGAGGAAGCAAGATCAAAATAAATTACTTGTTAAAGAGTATTATTTGTTAATGGAGCATATTTAGGAGACAGAGAATTTGGGGGTAGGGAAGAGAGACAGATACACAATATGCAAGGCAGATATTGAAAGAGCAAGGTTCTTGAAGAGGCAATAGGATTAATTCAAGACTTTTTGCTTTTCAGTAGAGTTCAGGGGCACAGAGGTTACACATATGTGGTAGGGGTTACTCAGGACTGAGAGCTGGCCAAAGGGATATAGTAGCAAGTCAAAGAGTTAAAGATTCTAAGGCTGTTGGTAGAACACTGAAGGAGAAAATTACCCTTGGGGTCCAGGCTGGGTAGGAAGGAAAGTGAAGCCAGAAGATCACTGAGAGAAGTTCCAGGCAGCAGTGAGACCCAAAGTTTGGCATGCCACTGGACAGCTGAGAGGGCAACTGCCCATAATACCTGCCCTCTACATAGTATTCACGGTTTAGAAGTTAACTTGACCATGCATACCTCATTTTATTCCTCAATAAACCCTGTGAAGTAGTTACATCGAGTAGGTATCATTACGGCCATGTTCCAGATGAAGAAACTGAGGCTTAGAGGCACTGAGTGATTTCCCCAAATCTTCTCACTGCTAAGTGGGAGAGTGAGGCCTCCAAATGGGCTCTTCTGACTCCCAGTCCAGTGCTCATTCCATTACCCCAGGACTCCACATCACTGGCAATGACATTAAGGGGAGGATGGGCTTGGAGAAGACAGTCAAGGGCCAGAGTCAGCAATGCATATGCACAACCTGGGCAGGGGGTGGTGGAAGTGGACATGCGGGTTTATTTAAGATTGTGGAACAGTGGCAGCTCCATAATGGCATGAAAGTAACCAAGGGGAAAGGAGATGACGCCAGTCCTTCCAGGGTTGAGGAAATTAGAGCCACAGGGAAGGGAAGCCAGATGACTTTAGGACAAGGAAGTATAAGGAGAACAATGTACAGGTAGAGGACGTAGACTATTTCCTCACCATCAACAAGAGTTTGAAAGGTACAAGATGGCTCAGGTTGGAATGAGTGAATGAATGAAAGGCAAAGGAGCAGGGCAAAGGGGCTCTGGCCTCAGATGAATGATGAGCGACAGCAAGGATGAGGGAGACCGTGGGTCAAGAGGGGGTGGGGCTGTAACAGGGACAGGAAAGGAGTAGTTGCTACAGAAGCTGTGGAACTTTCCCAAGGTTCCAAGTCCTAGTCCCAGGGTTCTAACTGGAATATTAGTGTGAGGATGTGAACACCACTGTGAGCTTTAGATGAGACAATGTGTATAAAAGTACCTGATGGTACCTGGCAAATAGCAGGTGCTTGATAACCTTTGGTTGAAACTGAAGTTGAGTCATGCGGACCTCGGGAAATTTTCTCCTCACTGTTGACTTTTGTCTTTCAGCCAAATACTTACTGTATACTATTACAGTCAACGTGTTTGAGGTGATCTAATAATGAATCAGATATTGACACTGCTTTTAGCCTCAAGGCACACTGACAGAGACTATAGTGTAACCTGATGGTGAATATTCACTTGCTCAGCAAATAATTATTGAGCATCTATTATGTGCCAGGCACTTGGTGATGCACCAGTGACAACAGAAAGTCCCTGTGAACACGGAGTTCATGTGGGCAAAATAGACAATTAGAAACAGACAAATATTATCAAGTGGGGTTAAGTGCAATGGAAAACACAAAGCAGGGTAGGGAGATAGAGAGTAAATAGGGCACAGGAGGCCCTGTGTCAGATGGGGTGATCTGGGAAGGCCTCCATGAGGAGGTGACAACTGAGCAGAGACCTGAATGGAGTAAAGGAGTGAGATGTGTGACAGTCTTGAAGAACAGTCTTCCAGACAGAGGGAATAGCAAGAGAAAAAGCCCTGAAGCAAAGAACAGCACATGAGCCAGTTCTGAATGAATATGATAAAGCAGAAGGTAGTAAGTGATACAGTGAAGCTGCTGTGGTAGAGAAGTTACTCCCGCCTTGGGGTGTTGGTGTATTTGGGGAGAGCATGATGAGGAATCAAGGCAGGCTTCCTGGAGGTACTGGCATCTGAGATGGACCATGATGGAGGAACTATCTGGACCCATGGCAAAGAACACTGTCAATCAAAGCCCAAAAGGAGAAAAGCAAAGGACATGCGTGGGGGACAAAGAACCGTTTGGTTTGGATGGACAGCACATCTGATAGAGGGCAGTGGTTGACAATCAGGAAGGAAAGGTAAGATAAGACCAAAATGTGGAGGGAGGGAGAAAGGGCAGAAGGGAAGGAAACATACAATTTTTGAACTATCCATCAGGTGTGGGAATAGGTACTTTATATGATTTCACTTATTATTTATTTCAGTAAATAAAAATCTCTTCCATTAAACGAAATAAATATTTCTTTTAGTAAGTAGCTCCTAATACACATTGCCAAGCTCATGTTAAAGATGACAAACTGGAGGAGAGAAGATGGCGGAAGAGTAAGACGCGGAGATCACCTTCCTTCCCACAGATACAGTAGAAATACATCTACACGTGGAACTGCTCCTATAGAACACCCACTGAACGCTGGCAGAAAACGTCAGACCTCCCAAAAGGCAAGAAACTCCCCCCGTACTTGGGTAGGGCAAAAGAAAAAAGAAATAACAGAGACAAAAGAATAGGGACGGCACCTGCACCAGTGGGAGGGAGCTGTGAAGGAGGAAAGATTTCCACGCACTAGGAGCCCCTTCGCGGGCAGAGACTGCGGGTGGCAGAGGGGGGAAGCTTCGGAGCCACGGAGGAGAGCGCAGCCACAGAGGTGCGGAGGGCAAAGCGGAGAGATTCCCGCACTTCCCGCACGGAGGCTCGGCGCTGACCAGCACTCACCAGCCCAAGAGGCTTGTCTGCTCAGCCGCCGGGGCGGGCGGGGCTGGGAGCTGAGGCTCGGGCTTCGGTAGGTTCGCAGGGAGAGGACTGGGGTTAGCGGCGTGAACACAGCCTGAAGGGGTTAGTGCACCACAGCTAGCCGGGAGGGAGCCCGGGAAAAAGTCTGCAGCTGCCGAAGAGGCAAGAGACTTTTTCTTCCCTGTTTCCTGGTGCGCGAGGAGAGGGGATTCAGAGCGCCGCCTAAACGAACTTCAGAGACGGGCGCGAGCCGCGGCGATCAGCGCGGACCCCAGAGACGGGCGTGAGACGCTGGGGCTGCTGCTGCCGCCTCCAAGAAGCCTGTGTGCGAGCACAGGTCACTCTCCACACCGCCCCTCCCGGGAGCCCGTGAAGCCCGCCACTGCCAGGGTCCCGTGATCCAGGGACAACATCCCCCGGGAGAACGCACTGCGCGCCTCAGGCTGCTGCAACGTCACGCCGGCCTCTGACACCGCAGGCTCGCCCCGCCTCCTCTGTACCCCTCCCTCCCCGCGGCTTGGGTGAGCCAGAGTCCCCGAAGCAGCTGCTCCTTTAACCCCGTCCTGTCTGGGCGGGGAACAGACGCCCTCAGGCGACCTACACGCAGAGGCGGGTCCAAATCCAAAGCTGATCCCCAGGAGCTGTGCGAACAGAGAAGAGGAGGGGAAATCTGTCCCAGCAGCCTCAGAAGAAGCGGATTAAAACTCCACAAACAACTTGATGTGCCTGCATCTGTTGAATACCTGAATAGACAACGAATCATCCCAAATTCAGGAGGTGGACTTTGGGAGCAGGATATATTAATTTTTCCCCTTTTCCTTTTTTTTTGTGAGTGTATATGTATATGCTTCTGGGGGAGATTTTGTCTGTATAGCTTTGCTTTACAATAGCTTTATTTTACTTCACTATATTATAGCTTCTTTCTTTCTTTCCTTTCTTTCTTTCTTTCTTTCCTTCCTTCCTTCCTTCCTTCCTTCCTTCCTCCTTCCTTCCTTCCTTCCTTCCTTTCTTTCTTTCTATTTTTTCTCCCTCTTACTCTGAGCCGTGTGGACGAAAGGCTCTTGGTGCTTCAGCCAGGCATCAGGGCCGTACCTCGGAGGTGGGAGAGCCAACTTCAGGACACTGGTCCACAAGAGACCTCCCAGCTCCACGTAATACCAAACGGCAAAAATCTCTCAGAGATCTCCATCTCAACATCAAGACCCAGCATCACTCAATGACCAGCAAGCTACAGTGCTGAACACCCTATGCCAAACAACTAGCAAGACAGGAACACAGCCTCATCCATTAGCAGAGAGGCTGCCTAAAATCATAATAAGGCCACAGACACCCCAAAATACACCACCAGACGTGGACGTGCCCACCAGAAAGACAAGATCCAGCCTCATCCACCAGAGCTCAGGCACTAGTTCCCTCCACCAGGAAGCCTACACAACCCACTGAACCAACCTTAGCCACTGAGGACAGATACCAAAAACAACGGGAACTACAAACCTGCAACCTGTGATAAGGAGACCCCAAACACAGTAAGATAAGCAAAATGAGACGACAGAAAAACACACAGCAGATGAAGGAGCAGGGTCAAAACACACTAGACTTAACAAATGAAGAGGAAATAGGTAGTCTACCTGAAAAAGAATTCAGAATAATGATAGTAAGGATGATCCAAAATCTTGGAAATAGAATAGACAAAATGCAAGAAGCATTTAACAAGGACGTAGAAGAACTAAAGAGGAATCAAGCAATGATGAAAAACACAATAAATGAAATTAAAAATACTCTAGATGGGATCAATAGCAGAATAACTGAGGCAGAAGAAAGGATAAGTGACCTGGAAGATAAAATGGTGGAAATAACTACTGCAGAGCAGGATAAAGAAAAAAGAATGAAAAGAACTGAGGACAGTCTCAGAGACCTCTGGGACAGCATTAAACGCACCAACATTCGAATTATAGGGGTCCCAGAAGAAGAAGAGAAAAAGAAAGGGACTGAGAAAATATTTGAAGAGATTATAGTTGAAAACTTCCCTAATATGGGAAAGGAAATAGTTAATCAAGTCCTGGAAGCACAGAGAGTCCCATACAGGATAAACCCAAGGAGAAACACGCCAAGACACATATTAATCAAACTGTCAAAAATTAAATATAAGGAAAACATATTAAAGGCAGCAAGGGAAAAAAAACAAATAACACACAAGGGAATCCCCATAAGGTTAACATCTGATCTTTCAGCAGAAACTCTGCAAGCCAGAAGGGAGTGGCAAGATATACTTAAAGTCATGAAGGAGAAGAACCTACAACCAAGATTACTCTACCCAGCAAGGATCTCATTCAAATGTGATGGAGAAATTAAAACCTTTACAGACAAGCAAAAGCTGAGAGAGTTCAGCACTACCAAACCAGCTTTACAACAAATGCTAAACGAACTTCTCTAGGCAAGAAACACAAGAGAAGGAAAACACCTACAATAACAAACCCAAAACATTTAAGAAAATGGGAATAGGAACATACATATCGATAATTACCTTGAATGTAAATGGATTAAATGCTCCCACCAAAAGACACAGGCTGGCTGAATGGATACAAAAACAAGACCCATATATATGCTGTCTACAAGAGACCCACTTCAGACCTAGAGACACATACAGACTGAAAGTGAAGGGATGGAAAAAGATATTCCATGCAAATGGAAATCAAAAGAAAGCTGGAGTAGCAATTCTCATATCAGACAAAATAGACTTTAAAATAAAGACTATTACAAGAGACAAAGAAGGACACTATATAATGATCAAGGGATCGATCCAAGAGGAAGGTATAACAATTGTAAATATTTATGCACCCAACATAGGAGCACCTCAATACATAAGGCAAGTACTAACAGCCATAAAAGGGGAAATCGACAGCAACACAATCATAGTAGGGGACTTTAACACCCCACTTTCACCAATGGACAGATCATCCAAAATGAAAATAAATAAGGAAACACAAGCTTTAAATGATACATTAAACAAGATGGACTTAATTGATATTTATAGGACATTCCACCCAAAAACAACAGAATACACATTTTTCTCAAGTGCTCATGGAACATTCTCCAGGATAGATCATATCTTGGGTCACAAATCAAACCTTGGTAAATTTAAGAAAATTGAAATCGTATCAAGTATCTTTTCCGACCACAACGCTATGAGACTAGATATCAATTACAGGAAAAGATCTGTAAAAAATACAAACACATGGAGGCTACACAATACATTACTTAATAATGAAGTGATTACTGAAGAAATCAAAGGGGAAATCAAAAAATACCTAGAAATAAATGACAATGGAGATACGACGACCCAAAACCTATGGGACGCAGCAAAAGCAGTGCTAAGAGGGAAGTTTATAGCAATACAAGCCTACCTCAAGAAACAGGAAACATCTCGAATAAACAACCTAACCTTGCACCTAAAGCAATTAGAGAAAGAAGAACAAAAAAACCCCAAAGCCAGCAGAAGGAAAGAAATTATAAAGATCAGGTCAGAAATAAATGAAAAAGAAATGAAGGAAACAATAGCAAAAATCAATGAAACTAAAAGCTGGTTCTTTGAGAAGATAAACAAAATTGATAAACCATTAGCCAGACTCATCAAGAGAAAAAGGGAGAAGACTCAGATCAATAGAATTAGAAATGAAAAAGGAGAAATAACCACTGACACTGCAGAAATACAAACGATCATGAGAGATTACTACAAGCAACTCTATGCCAATAAAATGGACAACCTGGAAGAAATGGACAGATTCTTAGAAATGCACAAACTGCCGAGACTGAACCAGGAAGAAATAGAAAATATGAACAGACCAATCACAAGCACTGAAATTGAAACTGTGATTAAAAACCTTCCAACAAACAAAAGCCCAGGACCAGATGGCTTCACAGGTGAATTCTATCAAACATTTAGAGAAGAGCTAACACCTATCCTTCTCAAACTCTTCCAAAATATTGCAGAGGGAGGAACACTCCCAAACTCATTCTACGAGGCCACCATCACCCTGATACCAAAACCAGACAAAGATGTCACAAAGAAAGAAAACTACAGGCCAATATCACTGATGAACATAGATGCAAAAATCCTCAACAAAATACTAGCAAACAGAATCCAACAGCACATTAAAAGGATCATACACCATGATCAAGTGGGGTTTATCCCAGGAATGCAAGGATTCTTCAATATACGCAAATCAATCAATGTGATACACCATATTAACAAATTGAAGGAGAAAAACCATATGATCATCTCAATAGATGCAGAGAAAGCTTTCGACAAAATTCAACACCCATTTATGATAAAAGCCCTGCAGAAAGTAGGCATAGAGGGAACTTTCCTCAACATAATAAAGGCCATATATGACAAACCCACAGCCAACACTGTCCTCAATGGTGAAAAACTGAAACCATTTCCACTAAGATCAGGAACAAGACAAGGTTGCCCACTCTCACCACTATTATTCAACATAGTTTTGGAAGTGTTAGCCACAGCAATCAGAGAAGACAAAGAAATAAAAGGAATCCAAATCGGAAAAGAAGAAGTAAAGCTGTCACTATTTGCAGATGACATGATACTATACATAGAGAATCCTAAAGAGGCTACCAGAAAACTCCTAGAGCTAATCAATGAATTTGGTAAAGTAGCAGGATACAAAATTAATGCACAGAAATCGCTTGCATTTCTATACACTAATGACGAAAAATCTGAAAGGGAAATTAAGAAAACACTCCCGTTTACCATTGCAACAAAAAGAATAAGATATCTAGGAATAAACCTACCTAAGGAGACAAAAGACCTGTATGCAGAAAATTATAAGACACTGATGAAAGAAATTAAAGATGATACAAATAGATGGAGAGATATACCATGTTCCTGGATTGGAAGAATCAACATTGTGAAAATGACTCTACTACCCAAAGCAATCTACAGATTCAATGCAATCCCTATCAAACTACCACTGGCATTTTTCACAGAACTAGAACAAAAAATTTCACAATTTGTATGGAAACACAAAAGACCCCGAATAGCCAAAGCAATCTTGAGAACGAAAAATGGAGCTGGGGGAATCAGGCTCCCTGACTTCAGACTATACTACAAAGCTTCAGTAATCAAGACAGTTTGGTACTGGCACAAAAACAGAAATATTGATCAATGGAACAGGATAGAAAGCCCAGAGATAAACCCACACACATATGGCCACCTTATCTTTGATAAAGGAGGCAAGCATATACAGTGGAGAAAAGACAGCCTCTTCAATAAGTGGTGCTGGGAAAATTGGACAGGTACATGTAAAAGTATGAAATTAGAACACTCCCTGACACCATGCACAAAAATAAACTCCAAATGGATTAAAGACCTAAGTGTAAGGCCAGACACTATCAAACTCTTAGAGGAAAACATAGGCAGAACACTCTATGACATACATCACAGCAAGATTCTTTTTGACCCAGCTCCCAGAGAAATGGAAATAAGAACACAAATAAACAAATATGACCTAATGAAACTTAAAAGCTTTTGCACAGCAAAGGAAACCATAAACAAGACCAAAAGACAACCCTTAGAATGGGAGAAAATATTTGCAAATGAAGCAACTGACAAAGGATTAATCTCCAAGATTTACAAGCAGCTCATGCAGCTCAATAACAAAAAAACGAACAACCCAATCCAAAAATGGGCAGAAGACCTAAATAGACATTTCTCCAAAGAAGATATACAGATGGCCTACAGACACATGAAAGAATGCTCAACATCATTAATCATTAGAGAAATGCAAATCAAAACTACAATGAGATATCATCTCACACCGGTCAGAATGGCCATCATCAAAAAATCTAGAAACAATAAATGCTGGAGAGGGTGTGGAGGAAAGGGAACACTCTTGCACTGTTGGTGGGAATGTAAATTGATACAGCCACTATGGAGAACAGTATGGAGGTTCCTTAAAAAACTAAAAATAGAACTACCATATGACCCAGCAATTCCACTACTGGGCATATACCCTGAGAAAACCATAGGTCAAAAAGTGTCATGTACCACAATGTTCATTGCAGCTCTATTTACAATAGCCAGGACATGGAAGCAACCTAAATGTCCATCGACAGACGAATGGATAAAGAAGATGTGGCACATATATACAATGGAATATTACTCAGCCATAAAAAGAAATGAAATGGAGGTATTTGTAATGAGGTGGATGGAGTTAGAGTCTGTCATACAGAGTGAAGTAAGTCAGAAAGAGAAAAACAAATACAGTATGCTAACACATATATACGGAATCTAAGGAAAAAAAAAAAAAAAGGCCATGAAGAACCTAGTGGCAAGACGGGAATAAAGACACAGACCTAGTAGAGAATGGACTTGAGGATATGGGGAGGGGGTGGGGTGAGATGTGACAGGGTAA
The DNA here is from genome assembly GCF_028023285.1 of Balaenoptera ricei. NCBI lineage: Eukaryota > Metazoa > Chordata > Mammalia > Artiodactyla > Balaenopteridae > Balaenoptera > Balaenoptera ricei. Next base: position 166,499,097 of record NC_082640.1, read on the forward strand.
GAGAGTGTCATGGACATATATACACTACCAAATGTAAAATAGATAGCTAGTGGGAAGCAGCCGCATAGCCCAGGGAGATCAGCTCGGTGCTTTGTGACCACCTAGAGGGGTGGGATGGGGAGGGTGGGAGGGAGGGAGATGCAAGAGGGAAGAGAAATGGGAACATATTGTATATGTATAACTGATTCACTTTGTTATAAAGCAGAAGCTAACACACTATTGTAAGGCAATTATACTTCAATAAAGATGTTTAAAAAAAAAAAAAAAAAAAAAAAAAGATGACAAACTGAAGCTAGGTTAAACCCGAGAGTGAGCCATGGATACCACAGTAAGGAGGTCAGAGTTTAGGCAGGGAAGTCATGGAAGGTCTGTGGACACAGGAGGGACACAGGCAGCACTGTGCCACCCTGGGATGAACACAGTGTGGAGTGTGGTTCCAGGGTCGGGGACAAGCAAATGATGGTATAGACCTCAGACTACCAACTGACGGGATTAACTGTCTTGTTTCTTTTGTATAGTCGGCCTTTTTGCCTCCGACCTCAGACTACCAACTGACGGGATTAACTGTCTTGTTTCTTTTGTATAGTCGGCCTTTTTGCCTCCAAGGATGAGAAACAGCGGATATGGAGCACAGACTGTATTCATTACATTACGTCATTTCACACAAGGGACTTGAGCATCTGCAGATTTTGGTACCCACAGGGGCTCCTGTGGTCCCTGCAGATACCAAGGGATGACTGAATTCCCAAGGTCATGGGGCACAGTGATTGGTCTACATTAGGTTGCCAGGACTTGATTAATAGTCCACCCAATTGGAAGTTCAGAAACAAGAAAAGCACAGCACCTGCTCAATCTAGTCCTTCTTTTCTTGTGACTCATGTTCTGTATGAGAGACTTGGGGCTGTTCTTTCAGACCTGCCCAAAGAAGGCTTTTCTTAGACTTTTCAAACTGTAAGGCAAATATCAAGAAGGTCCTCAATCTTTGAAAAGCTGGATTTGTTTGTTTTTTCAAATAAAACAAACTGTGGTGTAACAATACAATAAAACACTACTCATCAATAGAAAGGAATGAATTTATGCAACATGGATGAATCCCAAATAATAATGTTGAATGAAAGAAGCCAAATTACAGAACCTACTGTATGATTCCATTTATACAAGATTCTTAAAAACTCAAGCAAATCTTTGTAGGCAGAGTAGTGGGTGCCTAGGGCAGGAGATGGGGGGGTAGTGAGAAAAGGAGGATTACAAGAAGACAGCAGGAACTTCTGGTGGCAGATACGTTCATTATCTTGATTCTAGCGATGACTTCACAGATGTAGACATGTTTCAAAGCTCATCACACTGTACCCTTTAAAAGTGTTTAGTTTATTGTGTGCCTATTATACCTCAATAAAGCTGGAGGAAAAACATAATGGTCTACAGATCTTAAACAGGGTCCTTATAATCAGGGGAGATAAACATTACAGATTTCTATAAGTTTTGTGGCACAGCCTCTTGTGTTCATGAACATTTGTGTTCTCTGCTTTCCAGGCATGCAGCGAGGCCACATTTTCCAGCCTCTTTGACAGGAAGGCATGGCCAGGCCCTGAGTTCTGGCCGACAGATTATGCACGTCCACTTCCCACACACCACCTGAATGGAGGAGACTCTGAGCACAGCATGGGTCCCGGAACTCTGGAGCACAGCACCCTGTCGCCACCCTGCACTCACAGTCGCGTGGATGAGAAATAAACTTGAACTGTGCTGAGCCACTGAAATCTTGGAGTTGTTAGAGCAGTTAGCCGCCTATGTATAATTTATATAAGGACATTATATAAATTATTTCAATATTATTAATATCAATATATAATATAAAGTATATTAAATACATATGAGGTATAATATAAAGTATTGATATGTCATTAACATCTGTATTTTACAATACATATTCATACATTAATTGGTATATTAATATTCCTAATACTGATATTAGTATTGGTAGTAGAACAGAGGGCAAATCATTGAAAATTAATAAGCCTTAGTTTCCTCCCCTGTGAAAAGGCAGGATATTTTTCTCCTTATCGCACAGGCTATAATAAAGAGTGAATAAAATTATGTAAGTATTTGAAAGCTTTTTGAAAACAAGTGTGTTTTTAACCTACAATAGAATTACCTTAACTGCCATTAAAAATGTCCATATTTGATATCCTTAGGCCAAGTTCACAGTATTACTTCCAGCAAGGACCAGGTGACTTTTCTTTGTTCCAAGTCAGAAAGACTCTCAGCTCTAGCAAGTGCCTCATATTTGATATACTCTGAGCAGACATGACCTGAAAACCATTCATTGGGATAATTCTTTCTGGTACAAGATGGGAAACGGATAGGTAGATACATTCAAATGTAAATTCACAAATAATGGATACCTTTAAAAAATAAAAATATTATCTTTTCTTTTTCACATTAGGGACTTTATTTATATTCTCTCATTTTATAAATTTTTTACCAAGATCTGGCCCTGAATTCTATTTCTGGAGGGTCACAAAGAAAGTGAAGCAAGGTAGATGTATTGATAACCCAAACCATCACTACTGGAAAAGGAGCCTCAAAGTGCATTGAATGTTAGCAATTCAGGAACAGAAATGTGAGCAACTGGAAGTGTAGAGGGCACATACGTGCCCAGTCACAGAACTCCAGTCAACTCCCGGGATTTCTTCCAGGCTCTTCTGGGTAGCACTACCATACATACGATAACAAAAAGTTCTGCCAATACTATATTTAAAGTGGGTGAAGGGACTTCCTGGTGGTCCAGTGGTTAAGAATCCGTCTTGCAATGCAGGGGACACGGGTTCGATCCCTGGTCAGGGAACTAAGATCCCACAGGCCGCGGGGCAACTAAGCCCACATGCCGCAACTACTGAGCCCGTACATCTCAAGGAGAGAGCCTGCACGCTGCAAACTACAGAGTCCACGTCCTCTGGAGCCTGCCCGCCACAACTAGAGAGAAGCCTATGTGCCACAACGAAAGATCCCATGTGCCGCAACTAAGACCCGACACAGCCAATAAATTAAATAGATAAGTAAAATAAAACAAAACCTGATCTTTAAATAAATAAATAAATAAATAAAGTGGGTGAGGTCAGACATCTTCAATAAATGTCACCTGTTCATTTTGAAATTAGTGACCTTAGTCTAAGTTAAGCCACAGTAACAGACAACTCCAGAATCCTGGTGGCTCACAATTACAAAGATTTATTTTTCCCATTACATCTATCAAGAAATAGCTGCAGCTCTGTCCACATCATTCTGGGGCCCAGGCTGAAAAAGCAGCCCCTGTTCAGGACATTAGACTCATCTGAGCATTCGTCAGCACTGCCCTAGCGGTTCAGATGCAGGCTCACATAACATATGTCCAAGTACTTTAACGTATGGACCGAGCTAAAAACTGTTAAATAAAGCATGTCTTATCCTCCTTGATCGATATATGTTCATACCAACCCAGAAGGCCAAGATGGAATTGTGACTTCCCGGCCTCCTTGGAGCTCTACACAGAAACATCACTGTGCAGGGAGAAGTGGCCCCTGGCCTGAGGGCCGCTCCCTTCTCACTCCCCTCCCCCACCCCACTCCATCCCGCACTGTCTTCAGCTCCAAGCTCTATTTCCAGCTCCTGCAGGCCTAGGGCTGCACATACCCACGGCGTGGGCTGCATCTGGGTGCACAGATCTAGGGAGAGACCAGGGAGCAGGCCCATGGCTGTCTAGGCAAAGGGTTCTGGAGTCCTGGGCACGTGGACTGTGGTCTAGAAGGTGGGGTGGGAGGACAAGCGAAGCAAGAGGAGCACCAAAACAAAGGCCAAGCCAGGGTCTGAGGGCGGCATGTGGCCCAGAGTGGGTGACTCTGACAAAGGGAAAAGCATGTGGAAATCTATGCTGAAAGTGTCACTTCCACCTGTGTTGCACTGCCAAAAAGCAGGTCCCATGGTCAAGCCTGAGGTCAACGGGGCAGGAATATCATCCTGTTGCAAGGGAGGCCTACGTCCTGCGGCTGGGTCGGGGGGTACGGGGAACGTTTTGACCAGTGACAAAGGCATACCTTATTTTATTGCATTTTGCTTTATTGCACTGTACAGATATATTTTGTTTTTTACAGATTGAAGGTTTGTGGTGACCCTGCATCTAGCAAGTCTATCGGCGCCATTTTTCCAATAGCATTTGCTCATTTCATGTCTCTGTGTCACGTGTTGGTAGTTCTCACAATATCTCGAACTTTTTCATTATTACATTTGTCATGGTGATCTGCAGTCAGTGATTTTTGAAGTTACTATTATAACTGTGGTAGAAAGGGCAAGAGAACTAGAATTAGAAGTGGAGACTGAAGATGTGACTGAATTGCTGCAATCTCATAATAAAACCTTAACAGATGAGTTGCTTCTTACGGATGAGCAAAGAAAGTGGTTTCTTGAGATGGAAACTACTCTTGGTGAAGATGCTGTGAAGACTGTTGAAATGACAACACATTTGTGACAATGTTTTTAATGACAACAGCATTCAGAATATTGCATACATTTAGTTGATAAAGCAGTGGCAGGGTTTGAGAGGACTGACTCCCGTTTTGAAAGAAGTTCTACAGTGGGTAAAATGCTATCAAACAGCACTGCATGCTGCAGAGAAATCATTCCTGAAAGGAAGAGTCAACCAACGTGGCAGACTTCATCGCTGTCTTGCTTTAAGAAGTTGCCACAGCAACCCATCCTTCAGCAACCACCATCCTGATCAGTCAGCATCAAGGCAAGACCCTCCACCAGCAAAAAGATTACAACTCGCTGAAGGCTCAGATGATGGTTAGCATTTTTTAGCAACAAAGGTTTTTTTTTAATTTTATTTATTTATTTATTTATTTTTGGCTGTTTTGGGTGTTCATTGCTGCGCACGGGCTTTTCTCTAGTTGTGGAGAGCGGGGGCTACTGTTGGTTGCAGTGCGCGGGCTTCTCATTGCAGTGGCTTCTCTTGTTGCAGAGCACAGGCTCTAGGTGCTCGGGCTTCAGTAGTTGTGGCACATGGGCTCAGTCATTGTGGCTCGTGGGCTCTAGAGCGCAGGCTCAGTAGTTGTGGCGCACAGACTCAGTTCCTCCATGGCATGTGGGATCTTCCCGGACCAGGGCTCGAACCCATGTCCCCTGCATTGGCAGGCAGATTCTTAACCACTGCACCACCAGGGAAGCCCCCAAAGGATTTTTTAATTAAGGTATCTATCTTGTTTTTTAGACATAATGCTATTGCACACATAACATACTATAGTGTGAACATAACTTTTATATGTTACTGGAAAACCAAAAACTTTGCCTGACTCGCTTTATTGCAATATTCACTTTGTTGCAGTGGTCTGGAAGGGAAACTGAAATGTCTCCGAGGTCTGCCTGTACAATCTTCTTTCCTTAGACACCAGTACTGAGGGTTTAAGGAAGGATGGATGACAAAATCCTGGAGTTGAAAACAAAGATTAACAGCTCACAACTGGTTGCTTTCTAAATGCGTAGTGCCAGCAGCAGACGCTCAGTGTGAGGGAGGTGGGGGGACTGGACTGAAATATGCCAAAGTGGAAAATGCCTCCACAGCCCCAGCACCCTCTTTGGGAAAAGGACAATTACTTGGCAAAGGGAAAGTAGCAAGTCTCCTGGGATACATTCCGGCTCAGACTAATAATGTGTTGCTTGAGGCAACCAATTTGTCCAAACAAACCAATTCTGAAGAGGAGGAGGGGCGAGGCACCTCATGAAAGTAAACCTGGCATTGGCTCCCTACCCCCATCCAGCCCTCCCTCTCACCCCATCCTCCCTCCCTCTTCTTCTCAGGAAAGCTTTTCTTCCTGATTCTAATTCTGCAGAAAAATGCCATAGACACAAGTGGTTTCACAAAGCATGCTGAGTGAGCCCACCCTTCAGTCAATGAGAACAGAAAGAATAGAAGAAACTGCCTTTCTGTAAAGGCGGTTTACAGAAACTAGCCAAGGACATAAAGTAGAACCTCTTTTGGGTTCCATTTGGCCGTTTTTCCACAACTTAAAAGAATTTTCCTCCCATAGGCTAAGTCCTAGCTCTAAAACAGGAGGAATTCTGAAAACCGCATTATATCCCTATCATCATAATGACTACTCCTTATTTTACTCCAGAAACTTTATGTTCCAGGTCTCACTGAACCCTCAAAATAAACCTGCAAGCTCAGTATTATCATTATTATTTCCATTCTACAGTTGAGGAAACTAAAGGTCACTGAGGTTAGATAATCTGCCAAATGTCACGGAGCAGGGGAGTAGCAGAACCAGTGTTTGGTCTGTCAAACTCAGAAGATCAGGGCTTTTCATCACTCTATATCTACTTCCTGCAAAGAGTAAGCAACTAGCATCATGCCAGTGAAAAATCACAAGTATATGACAGCAATGTTTGAAACAATGGCCTCCCCCACAAAGCAAACAGGCCAGCACTCAACCCCCAACAAACAGGCCAGCCCCCAAACAAACACATAGAGCACAGAAGAAATTTTAAAATGCTCTAGTAACATATTTAATTTTCTAAGTGGAAGTATTTTCATTCTTTTTTTTTTCTGATTTTTAGAGCTATTTTGGTTATAGGCCAATATAGCAAAATGATTATACATTCTATTCCGTAACGCACCTTTTTCAATTAATATAATTGGGACACTTTCCATGGCTGCATAGCATTTCACTTTATTTGACATTTGGGTTTTGTTTGTTTGCTTTGCTAATATAAACAGTGCTTCTATGCACACACAGGCACATGTCAAATTATTTAATTGGAATAAATTAATTGTTAAAGAGTGACATTCAAATTGACACCAATAGCTAGAATGCCCTCCAGAAGGGTCCTTCTGTGATCCTTGCACACAAATTCCCAGCTCTCCACTCTCAACGCTAGATACTTCCAATCATTTAAACTTTACCAAGCCGATAAACATCATTGTTTATCTGTACAACTGATTATGGGGATAATCATCTTTTCCTATTACGTCTTTGCATTTCTTCTTTTGTGAACTATCATATTTACTTTTGAATTGGCATGTAAGCCAATGAGTCCAGCAGGATAAACCAGCCCCTTCGTGAATGAGCAAGCCATCCCACAGATAAGCAGGTGAAAAGGCTGAGTGAGAGGTTTATTAAGCATAAACAACTGCTTTCTCCTCACTGTAACTGTGGGAAGTAGGCTTTAAATGGAGTGTCAGATCCAAAATCCAGTTTCCATAGCAAGTGGCACTGCTAGTGTTGAAGACCCAATGCAGCCAAAAATAAATTAATTAATTAAAAAAAAAAAAGAGTAGAGGCACAGAGATGGAACATGTTGAAGCATAACAGGGAAACATGTGATGTGGATTCTGTCCATTCTAAATGCTAAATGTCTTTTAAATTTGTTCAGTTTCCTTTAACCTAGTCCAGTCCCCTACTCCAGGCCACCACGTATGTTACCTGAATTACAGCAGAATATTAATACTACCATCAATACAACCATTAACACAACCAATAACTACCATTCAGAATGATAACGTGCTATGGAAACATCTGTGATTTCTGTTGATGATTAAGTGGAGATACTGCAACTACTACTGTGGTTTGCTGCCTACACCCATAATTGAAAGAAATGCTCATTTCACTAACCTCCCTAGAGGTGAGAGACAGTGTTGACCTATCATCCAAGTTCATGGACTCTCTGAAGTCTAAGTGGTTCCAAATATCTAGTTGTGATCATCTGTTTGGCAATGAAAGAACACAGCCTCTTTTTTTTTTAATCGGAGTAAAATTGCTTTACAATGTTGTGTTCGTTTCTGCTGTACAATGAAGTGAATCAGCTATATGTATACCTATATCCCCTCCCTCTTATACCTCCCTCCCACCCCCCAAGGTCATCACAGAGCACTGAGCTGAGCTTCCTGTGCTATACATCATGTTCCCACTAGCTATCTATTTTACACATGGTAATGTATTTATGTCAAGCCTATGTCCCTCCCTCCCCTTCCCACCCTGTGTCCACATGTCCGTTCTCTACGTCCTCTTAAGCTCCACCCTGTAGGACTGGGTGCAGTGAAGTGGTCCTTGCAGAGAGCTCAGCCACAGGACAGGCAGAGCTGCACAGCGTCAACAAGCCTGGACATCAATCCTAATTCTGCCCCTTAACTAATGTGTGGCTCTGGGCATTGGTGTTGTCATCTATAAAAGGAAGATCATAACACTACAAAGAACACCACAGAAAGTAATCAATAAAAGGCACTACAGTTGTCACCTCCTCTTCAGGACTAGTGCATTAGCAATTCTAAAAGGGGCTTGCAAAACCTCTGGTTGGAGGTCACAGGTTTTTTATGAAGTAATTCTAAAATATCTAGTTTAGATCATCTGTATGGAGCACAGCATCTTAAACTCTACCACTCTTTCTCAGATTTTGCTCTACATAGATGGTTCAATAATCACAAGGACCTATTTCAATATCACAGGAAAGCTTTCCCCAAATCACCTTCTTTGCACTCTCTGAGCTAAATAAATAGGAAAGGAAAATATGGCTGCTTTGGTCAAAGAATATATAGGGTAAGTGAAATGCTGAGATACCCAGACAGAGAGAGAACCCCCCACTGCACCCCCACCCATACATCAATTTTTTTTTTTAGAAAATTTAAAAGACTATAGTAAAACCCAAATAAGAACAGGAAAACAAAATGAATGGACACGACTGGATAAATGGCTAACCTGTGAAAACACAGGAAAAAAAGTCTTAATTCCACACTGGCTGCACCTATCTGTTCTCTTTTAATTCTTCCCTGTCATGAAGTTACATTTCAATTAGCAAATACACTTAAGCCTAGGTAATTGGAGAACAGGATTGGGAACAAGGGTCTTCTAGCCCTATATCAGAATAGTTAACTTATTCCACAAATATCCACTGCGTAAGTTCAACGTGCCAGGCAGTGTTGTGGGAATATAAAGTGAATATGATGTGGTTCCTGCTTCCAAGAACGCCTCAGTCTAGTGGGGACTCCTGAACAAGTCACTGCCACCCAATGAGATAAACTCACGAGGGAGGTTTGTACATAGCTCCTGGGATGCAGAGGAAGCAGCGCTGGGCCCCCAGAAGGCTCTCTGTAACTGCTGCCCACAACGCACCGCATTCACAAACACCAGCCTCTCATTACCAGGCACCAGGCAGGGAAACTGAGGAGAGAGACTTGGACTGAATCCCAACACTACCCTTTACAGTTGTGTGACTTTGGCCAAATCATTTAATCTCCTTAGCTGTGTTTCTGCTTCTATAAAATGGGGTAGTAATATCTACTTTTAAGATTATGAAGATTAAATGTGTGCGTGCATGTGTGTAACACATTCCTAGCATACAGTAGATGTTCCATAGCTAAAAACTATTTTTTAAGTTATATATAATGATCCTTTTAACAGCAAAAATTTGTAGATTATCCGTTCTTCATAGACAGATGTCATACACTTTACTCTTTTCTGTATTTGCAATGACTGGTAAAATACCAGTTTTACTCAATAAAAATTTGTGTTTCTGAGAAACTTTTGAAACTCTTTGAAAAGAAATTTTCAAAGAAAGCAATCATTAGAGTTTTAAAATACTGATCTAAATCCAAAATGTACAACTTAATGGGAACAAGAATATCAAGGATCCTGGGGCATCCTAAGAACAGAAATGGGGCCAAATTTCTATTTGTTAATGAAAGAAAAAAAAGATGTAATTTGTTTTAAAAATATGTCCTACTGTTCTTCGATTTTGAGGAGGACACTATTACTCAGGAGGGATACAAATTATCACTGAAATTTATAGCTGGGCAAAAGAATTTTTAAAATAAGTTAACTCAATTTTGTTTTCCAAGCAAAATGTATTCAAGGCGAAAAAAAAAATCATAAAATACAAATGTGCCTTAAGAATAACAAGAATCCCCTGTAGCCCCATCACGCACAATGATAATTACTGTTTACTAGGAATCTGGGCCCCGGGTCTAGTGTTCTACCAGCTGCAGCAGGATTACGACAAAACAGGCAACAGAGAAACGTGTTACATTTTATAAAGAGGCACACAGCCCCCGTGATGTTCTCATTCTATCCTTAACCAATCATGACAACAGAAACTTTCTAAGCATCTAAAAAGTGCTTGTCACAAAAATTGAACTCCCGAGTCCATAGGTTTCTACCCATCACAAACACTTGTTTCCGAGGGGAAAAAGAAAAAGAGGAGTCCAAAATCCCTGGGGATCTCCTACTGCTCTGGCAGAATTCCATTGTGATCAGTTAAATGCAAATAAATCAAGAACATCTGGTCTACATTTGTTTTAAATCCCACGAGGTTTTAAATACAAAGAACGTTTGGCAAAATGTAGTCCTGAGTCTATCGAATTACAAATTTTTAAAAAGGCCAAGAGGTATAGCAGAGCATAAGACAAAGTAGAGCTACCTTTGTAAATCCAGGAAAGTTTGTCAAAATATTTCTTTCTGGTTTCTCTGGTTTCCCAACACTTTAGCAATGGCATGCACTTCCAACTCAAATTTGCTAATTTATGTATGTTTGGGTTTCTGTACCTTGAGATATGACCAGGTAACCAGATAGGCACTATGGGTTAATGAAAGACTAAAATTATTTGTAGATGTATATAAATATATATGTGTGTGTGTATATATATATATACACACACACATATAAATATAAATTATACATATACATAGATACATACATAAATACCATATCATTTCAGGACTTTTCAAAATCTTTAATAAGCTAATACATGCTACAAATCTCCAGCAAAGGTGGCAGGGGGACTTCCCTGGTGGTCCAGTGGTTATGAATCCGCCTTCCAATGCAGGGGACGTGGGTTCAATCCCTGGTCGGGGAACTAAGATCCCACATGCTGTGGGGCAACTAAGCCTGAGCCCCGCAACTACTGAGCCCACGTGCCGCAACTAGAGAGCCCGCATGCCGCAAACTACAGAGCCCGCATGCCGCACACTACAGAGTCCATGCACGGCAACTACAGAGCCCACGTGCTCTGGAGGCCTCGCACCACAACTAGAGAGAAGCCCGCACGCCACAACAAAGAGCCCGCACACAGCAACGAAAGATCCCGTGTGCCGCAACTAAGACCTGACGCGGCCAAAAATAAATAAATAAATAAATATTTTTTTAAAAAAACAAAGGTAGCAGGTCATGACCTAACTCGTTGGCCCCAGCATCCCGGCTTTTCTTAGGCGGCTGCATGGGACACACTTGGGAGAAATGCTGGACTCTTAAACCCAACTGGGATACAGATGTCTGGGATGCGGATGACTCTCACCACCTGGCATCCCACTCCTTTCACGCAGGGATCCACTCAACAGACAATTATTAAACACCTGCTATGTGCTTCACCCAGCATCACACTTCTCAGTTTGCATACACACCTGAGCATTCTCATCCCACACTTAAACCCACACCTTTCTCGTGCATGAAAGAAAAGCAAAATGGAGGCCCACTACTTAACAGCAGCTTGTGCTACTGCAAACACTTCTGTGTTTTCTCTTCTCTTGGTTGCAATGGACTTCCAAGGCAGAAGGCTTATTTTTAGTCCTTCGACCCTCTTACCATTTATCAACTCAGGTAAGACTAGGGGCATTACAGAGCTACTCTGACTGGTGAAGATGACAGGGTGTGCCTGTCATCTAGGGAAAGGGGACCCTGGGGAGACAGGGGGTGCTATTAGGGATCTTGCCTATTCCCACTTTTGCCATTTGCACTGGAAAGCTGAACCCCACAGCAAACATCTACACTGCTCTCCAGCTCTGCCCACACCCCGTGATTTAACCAAGGTGAGGGGATTTGGGATTTGTTTGCCTTCCTCCTCCTAATTATCTCCTTAGTGAGAAAATGAGAAGAAAGTGTAGGCTGATCACAGAGTCTTTCCCTCCACAATTATGCTGGGAATCGGGATTGCCCTGTGGGGATGCCAACTTCCTGCAGGACTCCTGCCGCGGAGGACAGGGAGGAGGTATGACTTGCTGCGGCCTGGTACAGAGCAACAGAGCCAGGGAAACAGGCTGGGCCTGGGCCACCATAATCCCGCTCCACACAGGAGATGAATCACGGAGCATCTGCCCCAGCCGCATCCCCAGGGAAACCCCCGGGCCGGCGGGGCAACTTCTCTTCACCCTCTTCTTCCCTCCGCAATGCTAAAGGACATGGGGGTCGAGAGTGGGCAGATAAATGACAGAAGTCTCCCCAAGGAAGGTCCTCCCAAGGACCCCCAAGCCCTCAGCACAGGAACCCATCATCCTGAAACCCCGCAGCGTCTCTCCACTTACCCCGGCTCACTGCTGAGGATCACGAAGCCCCTCTCGGATCCCATCCCACAACGCATATGGTTTACAGTCCTCTTTGGGGCAATAAAGGAGTAGGCAATAATTACCCTCATTTCCCATGCTAAAGGGAAGTAAGGCACAGGGCTATTCAATTAGGATTTTTTTTTTACTCCTAGGGCACTTCGCACTGTACGAAGCACCTCTGCACACACCCTGTCGCCCTGCCTGTGCAGGGATGCCAAGCCCCATTTCACAGATGAGGAAGAGAAGCTCCAGAGAGAGGAGACAGAGGTGGATGAGAATCTGCTCCTCGGCCTCAGAGGGATTCAGTTTACCCTGACTGAAACATCCAGCCTCAAAGTAGGGCTCTCCCAGAGGCTGGCCAGTGCCACAGGCCTGGTGCCGGGCACAGGATGGGTAGTCACCTGGCTGGGGGCGGTCTTTCCCATGTCTATCGATTTCTTTGAGGCTCTCAATAGCTCAACTGAAAGCATCTGTAAATTCCCCATTGCTGGGGTAGATGGGTAAGTGCCACAGGCTTAGAAATACTTGGTCGTCCTCCTAAACCTTGTTTTTCCTTATCTTCCTTCTATCCTGGGAGTCAGGACGAGTTAAAGGCTTTTCAAAGCCAGAACTCCACCCTGTTGGCACCGGTCAGGACATTCGGGAAGAACCTCATGGGGTTCCCACAGCGAAGGCTGCATCCAGACACCGTCCACACGGCCTGGGCAACTGCCCTCTGAGCTACTCACCTCACTGCCTCTCATCTTCCAGGGCCCTGGAGGCACACCGGTTCCCACCTCTGGTCCTGGAGAGTGACTGGAGGTGAGACGCAAAGGAAGACCTCTCCATCATAAGCAGATGGGGGCGCTGCTAGCACCTGGGCCCATCTGGGTCCTTGCCTGAGACTAAAGAATTAGGATATTTCTTTTCAAAATGCAGTGTCCAGAAACTTGTTTAACACAATATAGTGGGCACAGCGCAGTTATCTGTAAGAACTCATATCTGTTAAGGAAACAGGAGCTTTTTCCTCAAGCTCTGGTATACATATATATATATATATATATATATATATATATATATATATATATATATATATATATATATCTCTTCTATACCTATCTGTACAGAAGGTCTGGAAGGTAACAGCAAATTGATAACATGATGACTCTGTGGCACTGCCAGGTTTGGGAGCCACTGGAAAAGGCTTTGGAACTTTGACTGAGACACAGGTTTGTCCATTCCTTAGCGGTGTTCTCTTGGACAAGTCTCTTAACCTTCTACAGACTCAGGGTCAACTAGGATATGAGAATGATGCCTGCCAGCAGGATTCTTGTAAAGGCAGCGATAATCCACATCGGACACACAGCACACACTCAGAAGGTCCTGGCTATGATTATTACTACTTCTGCAAAAGAGGACGGTTGCTAAAAGGCCATACCTCTAGCCTCCCTGTAGCTGCAGAAACCGCCTCCTGCTGAAGGAGGGAACCGAGAGCATCACTCATCATTCTCTAGTCCTGGTTTTGCATTTGTGTCTCTGGAGTGACCCCAGCCTGCAGGACATTTAGTTCCTGGTAGGGACCAAAGTGTGTTGGCTATTCTCCATTTGCTTCACCACCACCCCTCACTCCAAAGCCATTCCCCACCTCTCTCCACCTGCTCTGTGGCCTGGTGGCTGACTGCTGCGGGGTGCCTCACCAGGGCTCCATGCCCTTTGGTTTCCGACAAGATCTGCTGATGGGAGGATCAACACAAGATCTGGGTATTTACTCCCCCCTCTCTCCCCACTTTGCCAAGTCTCTGGCAGCGGTGTTGTTCTTTCTATAGCCATAGCACCTGTGGGGCACCCCCTCTTCCATGAATCTAGGTCTTGTTGCCTCTGTAAGCAGTTCTTTCATTGAACTCTCTTCAGATAAACCCCTCTGAGGGCACCATCTGCTTCCTGCTAGGACCCTGACCAAAACAACACAGAGGAGGAGGCTTTCTCAATGAAAAGGGAGATACTAAACATAATTATAAGCTTTGGGGACAGACAGATTAACAATGTCCAGTTCAGGCTAGGACTCCGATGTTCATTATTTGAACCTCTAGGAATTAAAGCAATTTTCACCTAAGTAAAGAGGCCACCAAAAAAACCAGCCTGAGCCTAGAGATCTTGACGTTTCCTGCAGTGAGGAGCCCACCTCTACTTCTCTAAAGCAATAAGAACCCTGGGGCAGGAGAGAGAAGAAATCACATCCTTGACGATCATTCATTCTGTGTCAAGCATTATGTTAAGTTGTTGTACATAAACTGTCTCACTTGGAGTGAGTAATAATTTGGCTGAGGTAAGTACTATTATTACGGCCACTTTTCAGATGGGGAAACTGAGTCGTAAAGATACTAAGAATCTTGCCCAAGGTCACAATGGCAGAAGGAGGATCTGAACCTGAGCAGTGTGACTCCAGCGTCTGTGTGCTCTTAGCCTCCTCCACGGGAAGGCTTGGCAAAGAGGTTGAGAGCAAGGAGACGCAAACGGGAGGCAAGCACCGCCTCTCTTCCTCACCACCTCAGCTTGTGACTTCCCATCCACAAGATGCTCCCACCCATGAAATGCTCCCCAGGGTGGAGAGGGGGTTGTGGGGGCGTATTTCAGCCGCTGATCAAGATCATCCGTCACAGGGCATCAACCAGAATTGAGTGTGTCGGTGCAAACAAAATGCAATAAAGAACTGTGGCTTGTGAAGAGAGAGAGAGAGACCATCATAAACTAGGATTCCTTGCAATATTATCAAATACCAAACTAAATCCTGTCTGAACCCTTTAGTCTGCAAGAGGGATCACTCTTTCTACTTGTAGAACCTCCCAGTAGCACACACCGTGAGGAAAAATGTTACCCAAATTTGAAAAATGATCCAGAGACAAATTCCTAAAGCTCACCTTTGAGAAGGAAAAACAAATATTGTTGGACACACTGGGTAAATTCATCCACAGAGAAACCATCAGTAACTCTATCACTTTCAAAGGAAAGCAATCCCTTGGGCCAAATAACCAAAACACTAACCACACACAACATCTTTCCAATGCTGCCCTAAACCCAACCCATAATACAGTGCTTGCTGACAGGCCCATATTCTACCTGCAAAGCCAGCCAGCATTCCACCCTACACCTACCGGAAATGTAATAAATGAGAACATGGGATGTTATAGACTGGTGCATAGCTCAATCCAGGCACAACAGAAAAAACAGAACTGCAAAATGATCTGTACTCTGGACACAGCGGCTGCATCCTGATTCTCATTCCACTTCACATAACATTTACTTTTTCTCTGCT
The DNA here is from genome assembly GCF_028023285.1 of Balaenoptera ricei. Taxonomy (NCBI): domain Eukaryota; kingdom Metazoa; phylum Chordata; class Mammalia; order Artiodactyla; family Balaenopteridae; genus Balaenoptera; species Balaenoptera ricei. The sequence goes on from NC_082640.1 coordinate 166,514,730, forward strand.
TAAATCTAACCTCCCTCTTGCTGAACAGGGAAGGTGCGTGGGTGGCAGGATGAAAGATTCAGCCTTGTGCATATTACACATAGTTCGGTTAACCAAGGAGAAAATAAATTGACGGGGAACCGTACTTGTACAGAACAGTCAGAAAACAACCCCTGAAGATATACTGTCAAATGGTTTCCCAGTATTGATAACCTGCCAACCAACCAGCCAATCTGTGTGAATGTTTTTTCCCAGTGCAATTCTGAACCGCTCAGGATTCTAGCTTTTTGACTGGATGACTATGCCTGAACTCATTCCGCAAACAAAGCTGGCTGCAGAGATTTGATGAGTGGCAACAGGTCACCAAAAGTGATTTGCAGAGCCCTCTGGCTTGGGGCTCCATCTTACCAGTCGAGTCGGCCCTGGAAGCCAGGCCACTCTGCTCCTCAGCACTGACGAGCTGCAGGTCTGTGTACGAGGGGCCAAAACTAGGACTACTGGTGTCTTCAGAATGTGTGGTCCAGCTGCTCTCGGAGGGCAGAGGGCACCTCCTCAGGGAGTTGAAGGAAGGGCACGTCCAGCAGGGCATGGTCAATGATATGGCTGGGGACAGACGGAAAACCAAAAACATACAGTATAAATAGTTGTACATTATCTTTAGTGCTTGTCTGACTTCGATGTAATGAAAGTCAGACAAGCACTAAAACAACACAAGCACTATGAAACCTCAACAGCCGTACAAGGCAAGGAAGTGTCATTCATGATACAGACAGGGAAAACTAACTGACTGAGACCCCACAGTGAGTCAGTATCAATACCGGTACTACAATTAAGGTCTAATGACCCTCAAATCAAAGATAAGCTCACCAAAGAATATGAGTGATTTTAGGCTCTACTTTTTTTTTTTTTTTTGGCTGCATTGGGTCTTCGTTGCTGCCCATGGGCTTTCTCTAGTTGCGGCAAACGGGGGCTACTCTTCGTTGCAGTGTGCGGGCTTCTCATTGCGGTGGCTTCTCTTCTTGCAGAGCACGGACTCTAGGCGCACAGGCTCAGTAGTTGTGGCATACAGGCTTAGTTGCTCCGCAGCATGTGGGATCTCCCCAGACCAGGGCTCAAACCTGTGTCCCCTGCATTGGCGGGCAGATTCTTAACCACTGTGCCACCTGCGAAGTCCCTAGGCTCTACTTTTATTTCTAAACCCAGGTTTCGGCTTCATTCAGACCTAAACTACATGCAGTTTCACCCTTACCCTTACATTTCCTCCATTTTTAGTGGCACACCAACACTCTCAAGAAAACTCACCAATTTGCGCTGCAAAATTAGAGCTAGGTTGGATTAGGGGATAAGAATGTGAATATAGATGTATCTGCATATGAATGTGATATGTCTCTGCTTGCCTTGAGTTTGACTGTAACTGGAGAATCTGTAGACTGTTACATATACAAATTGAGATCTACTAGGACTGCTGACCTGGCTTACAATGAAAAATATCTTTAAGGGGGAAGTGCACAGGGCTTGGCTTTATCTCTGTAACCTTGAGCACCAAATTTAGCAAAAACCACTTCGGAAAGTTTCTTTTTTTAAAATCAAGTTTCCTAATGTTCCTAATTTGTCTTTGGTTAATTGCCTATCACATGGTTTCTCCACCGTGTTGCATAAGAATCTTATTGCAAATTTACTGACAAGTACTGAAAACAAGTGCTGAAAAGAGTGTGGACAGGGAAGGAAGAATTAAAAAAAAGAAAGAAACTAGCAATTATTGAGTACCCATGAAATGTCAGACACTTTTACAAATGTCATCTCATTTTGCCCAGGGATCCTGAGAGTTAGACAGTGGTCTTCCTTTACACAGGAGGTAACGGACTGAAAGAGGTTAAGTAGCTTGTCCAAAAACATAGAGTCAGTCAGGCCTCCTGGCTGGAGAATCGAAATTATGGTGTTGGGTTCAGAAACAGGAAGAGATACTGAGATTTAAGAGGAAAATGAATAAATAAATAGCAATATCTGCGACATGGTGTAAATATGAAACTACAGAGAATTTTCATTCTATTTTCTTAGGCATTTATAAAACATATAGATCTTTTCTCTATCTGGAATGCTTATGGCTCACACCCCGTTTTCCTTAAAAATGTCACCTTCTCAGTGAGGTACTCCTAAGCTATTCTCTCCAAAGATGCAAGTCCCCTTCTCTGCTTTATTTCTCCTTAACGTTATCTCTGTCTAACATCCTATATATCCAATGTCTTCCCCGCTAGAATTCAAGCTCCTTGGGGGCAAGGATTTTGGTTCATTATTGTTCACTCTTCTACCCTGAAGGCCAGCAGGATTTGCTACCCCAAAACATGCCTTTTTGGAATAAGGATTATTTTAGCCTCATTATTTTTTAGAAACAGCTGATGAGGAAGAAGCTCTGAAAACTCAGTGAAAGTTACCCTATTGTAAGGGACATTTACATTTATAAGGGAAATCTCCATTTGTAAAGGTGTCTCCCTCTCTGTACCAGGAATAGGAGGAGGTCCAAATCTCTAGAGACCCTTTACCAGCAGAGAAGGCCTGGACTCAAATCTGTATAACAACCTTACCCTTGTTTACCAGGGTAACCTGGTAACTTTCCCAAACTGGCCTATTCCTTCCCCCAACATCCTCTTTTGTCTTGAGCTAGTATTTAAGGTGGTGGCTTGGGCCATTTCAGGGAGTTATTCATTTTTTCTGGGTACCTCCCATGTATACAGGAGTATACGTGTTTATTAAACTTCTGGGGAGCCACTCAGAACTACGTCCCAGGGACTTTGGACTGCAGGCAGCCATGTGGCGGACAGGGTCTTGGTGCTCCGGCTGGGTGTCAGGCCTGTGCCGCTGAGGTGGGAGAGCCGAGGTCAGGACACTGGTCCATCAGATACCTCCTGGTTCCACGTAATATCAAACGGCGAAAGCTCTCCCAGAGATCTCCATCTCAACGCTAAGACCCAACTCCACTCAATGACCAGCAAGCTCCAGTGCTGGACACCCTATGCCAAACAACTAGCAAGACAGGAACACAACCCCACCCACTAGCAGAGAGGCTGCCTAAAATCATAATAAGGCCACAGACACCCCAAAACACACCACCAGATGCGGTGCTGCCCACCAGAAACACAAGATCCAGCTTCATCCACCAGAACACAGGCACCAGTCCCCTCCACCAGGAGGCCTACACAACCCACTGGACCAACCTCGCCCACTGGGGGCAGACACCAAAAACAACGGGAACTACGAACCTGCAGCCTGCAAAAAGGAGACCCCAAACACAGTAAGTTAAGCAAAATGAGAAGACAGAGAAACACACAGCAGAGGAAAGGGCAAGGTAAAAACCCACCAGACCTAACAAATGAAGAGGAAATAGGCAGTCTACCTGAAAAAGAATTCAGAGTAATGATAGTAAAGATGATCCAAAATCTTGGAAATCTAATGGCAAAAATACAAGAAATGTTTAACAAGGACCTAAAAGAACTAAAGAGGAAACAAACAATGATGAACAACACAATAAATGAAATGAAAAATTCTCTAGAAGGAATCAATAGGGGAATAACGGATAAGCGACCTGGAAGATATAATAGTGGAAATAACTACCACAGAGCAGAATAAAGAAAAAACAATGAAAAGAATTGAGGACAGTCTCAGAGACCTCTGGGACAATATTAAATGCACCAACATTTGAATTATAGCAGTCCCAGAAGAAGAAGAGAAAAAGAAAGGGACTGAGAAAATATTTGAAGAGATTATAGTTGAAAACTTCCCTAATACGGGAAAATAGTCAATCAAGTCCAGGAAGCACAGAGAGTCCCATACAGGATAAATCCAAGGAGAAACATGCCAAGACACATATTAATCAAACTATCAAAAATTAAAATACAAAGAAAAAATATTAAAAGCAGCAAGAGAAAAACAACAAACAACATAGAAGGGAATCCCCATAAGATTAACAGCTGATCTTTCAGCAGAAACTCTGCAAGCCAGAAGGGAGTGGCAGGACATATTTAAAGTGATAAAAGGGAAAAACCTACAACCAAGATTACTCTACCCAGCAAGGATCTCATTCAGATTCAATGGGGAAATTAAAACCTTTACAGACAAGCAAAAGCTAATGAGGAGAATTCAGCACCACCAAGCCAGCTTTACAACGAATGCTAAAGGAACTTCTCTAGGCAGGAAACACAAGAGAAGGAAAAGACCTACAATAACAAACCCAAAACAATTAAGAAAATGGTAATAGGAATATACATATTGATAACTACCTTAAATGTAAAGGGATTAAATGCTCCAACCAAAAGACATAGACTGGCTGAATGGATACAAAAACAAGACCCATACATATGCTGTCTACAAGAGACCCACTTCAGACCTAGGGACACATACAGACTGAAAGTGAGGGGATGGAAGAAGTTATTCCATGCAAATGGAAATCAAAAGAAAGCTGGAGTAGCAATTCTCATATCAGACAAAATAGACTTTAAAAAAAGACTATTACAAGAGACAAAGAAGGACACTACAAAATGATCAAGGGATCAATCCAAGAAGAACATATAACAATTGTAAATATTTACGCACCCAACATAGGAGCACCTCAATACATAAGGCAAATGCTAACAGCCATAAAAGGGGAAATCGACAGTAACACAATCATACTAGGGGACTTTAACACCCCACTTTCACCAATGGACAGATCATCCAAAATGAAAATACATAAGGAAACACAAGCTTTAAATGATACATTAAACAAGATGGACTTAATGGATATTAACAGGACATTCCATCCAAAATCAACAGAATACACTTTCTTCTCAAGTGCTCATGGAACATTCTCCAGGATAGATCATATCCTAGGTCACAAATCAAGCCTTGGTAAACTTAAGAAAACTGAAATCATATCAAGTATCTTTTCCAATCACAACGCTACGAGACTATATATCAATTACAGGAAAAAATCTGTAAAAAATACAAACACATGGAAGCTAAACAATACACTACTAAATAACCAAGAGATCACTGAAGAAATCAAAGAGGAAATCAAAAAATACCAAGAAACAAATGACACGGAAAACACGACGACCCAAAACCTATGGGATACAGCAAAAACAGTTCTAAGAGGGAAGTTTATAGCAATATAATCCTACCTCAAGAAACAAGAAACATTTCAAATAAACAACCTAACCTTACACCTAAAGCAATTAGAGAAAGAACAACAAAAAATCCCCAAAGTAAGCAGAAGGAAAGAAATCATAAAGATCAGATCAGAAAGAAATGAAGGAAACAGTAGCAAATATCAATAGAACTAAAAGCTGGTTCTTTGAGAAGATAAACAAAATTGATAAACCATTAGCCAGACTCATCAAGAAAAAAAGAGACGATTCAAATCAGTAGAATTAGAAATGAAAAAGGAGAAGTAACAACTGACACTGAAGAAATACAAAGGATCATGAGAGATTACTAGAAGCAACTATATGCCAATTAAACGGACAACCTGGAAGAAATGGACAAATTCTTAGAAAAGCACAACCTTCCAAGACTGAACCAGGAAGAAATAGAAAATATAAACAGACCAATCACAGGCACTAAAATTGAGACTGTGATTAAAAATCTTCCAACAAACAAAAGCCCAGGACCAGATGGCTTCACAGGCGAATTCTATCAAACATTTAGAGAAGAGCTAACACCTATCCTTCTCAAACTCTTCCAAAATATAGCAGAGGGAGGAACACTCCTAAACTCATTCTATGAGGCCACCATCACGCTGACACCAAAACCAGACAAAGATGTCACAAAGAAAGAAAACTACAGGCCAATATCACTGATGAACAAAGATGCAAAAATCCTCAACAAAATAGTAGCAAACAGAATCCAACAGTACATTAAAAGGATCATACACCATGATCAAGTGGGGTTTATCCCAGGAATACAAGGATTCTTCAATATATGCAAATCAATCAATGTGGTACACCATATTAACAAATTGAAGGAGAAAAACCATATGATCATCTCAATAGATGCAGAAAAAGCTTTTGACAAAATTCAACATCCATTTATGATAAAAACCCTCCAGAAAGTAGGCATAGAGGGAACTTACCTCAACATAATAAAAGCCATATATATATGACAAACCCACAGCCAACATCATTCTCAACGGTGAAAAACTGAAACCATTTCCTCTAAGATCAGGAACAAGACAAGGCTGTCCACTCTCACCACTATTATTCAACATAGTTTTGGACGTTTTAGCCACAGCAATCAGAGAAGAAAAAGAAATAAAAGGAATCCAAATCAGAAAACAAGAAGTAAAGTGTCAATGTTTTGCAGATGACATGATACTATACATAGAGAAACCTAAAGATGCTACCAGAAAATTACTAGAGCTAATCAATGAATTTGGTAAAGTAGCAGGATACAAAATTAATGCACAGAAATCTCGTGCATTCCTATACACTAATGATGTAAAATCTGAAAGAGAAATTAAGGAAACACTCCCATTTATCACTGCAATAAAAAGAATAAAATACCTAGGAATAAACTTACCTAGGGAGACAAAAGACCTGTATGCAGAAAACTATAAGACACTGATGAAAGAAATTAAAGATGATACAAACAGATGGAGAGATATACCATGTTCTTGGATTGGAAGAATCAACATTGTGAAAATGACTCTACTACCGAAAGCAATCTACAGATTCAATGCAATCCCTATCAAACTACCAATGGCATTTTTCACAGAACTAGAACAAAAAAATTTCACAATTTGTATGGAAACACAAAAGACCCCGAATAGCCAAAGCAATCTTGAGAACGAAAAATGGAGCTGGGGGAATCAGGCTCCCTGACTTCAGACTATATTACAAAGCTACAGTAATCAAGACAGTTTGGTACTGGCACAAAAACAGAAACATAGATCAATGGAACAGGATAGAAAGCCCAGAGATAAACCCACACACATATGATCACCTTATTTTTGATAAAGGAGGCAAGAATATACAATGGAGAAAAGACAGTCTCTTCAATAAGTGGTGCTGGGAAAACTGGACAGCTACATGTAAAAGAATGAAATTAGAACACTCCCTAACACCATGCACAAAAATAAACTCAAAATGGATTAAAGACCTAAATGTAAGGCCAGACACTATAAAACTCTTAGAGGAAAACAGAGGCAGAACACTCTATGACATAAATCACAGCAAGATCCTTTTTGACCCACCTCCTAGAGAAATGGAAATAAAAAGAAAAATAAACAAATGGGACCTATGAAACTTAAAAGCTTTTGCATAGCAAAGGAAACCATAAACAAGATGAAAAGACAACCCTCAGAATCCGAGAAAATATTTGCAACTGAAGCAACTGACAAAGGATTAATCTCCAAAATTTACAAGCAGCTAATGCAGCTCAATATTAAAGAAACAAACAACCCAATCCAAAAGTGGGCAGAAGAGCTAAATAGGCATTTCTCCAAAGAAGATATACAGATTGCCAACAAACACATGAAAGGATGCTCAACATCACTCATCATTAGAAAAATGAAAATCAAAACTAGAGTGAGGTATCACCTCATACCAGTCAAAATGGCCATCATCAAAAAATCTACAAACAATAAATGCTGGTGAGGGTGTGGAGAAAAGGGAACCCTCTTGCACTGTTGGTGGGAATGTAAATTAATACAGACACTATGGAGAACAGTATGGAGGTTACTTAAAAAACTAAAAATAGAACTACCATACCACACAGCAATCACACTACTGGGCATATACCCTGAGAAGACCATAATTCAAAAAGAGTCATATACCACAATGTTCATTGCAGCACTATTTACAAAGCCAGGACATGGAAGCAACCTAAGTGTCCATTGAAAGATGAATGGATAAAGATGTGGCACATATATACAATGGAATATTACTCAGCCATAGAAAGAAACGAAATTGAGTTATTTGTAGTGAGGTGGATGGACCTAGAGTCTGTCATACAGAGTGAAGTCAGAAAGAGAAAAACAAATACTGTATGCTAACACATATATATGGAATCTAAAAAAAAAAAAAAAAAGGTTCTGAAGAACATAGGGGCAGGACAGGAATAGAGACACAGACGTAGAGAATGGACTTGAGGCCACAGGGAGCAGGAAGGGTAAGCTGGGACAAACTGAGAGAGTGGCATGAACATATATACACTACCAAATGTAAAACAGATAGCTAGCGGGAAGCAGCCGCATAGCACAGGGAGATCAGCTCAGTGCTTTTGTGAGGGGTGGGATAGGGAGGATGGGAGGGAGATGCAAGAGGGAGGAGATATGGGGATATATGTATATGTATAGCTGATTTACTTTGTTATACAGCAGAAACTAACACACCATGGAAAAGCAATTATACTCCAATAAAGACATTAAAAAAAAAAAAACTTGTTTTTCTCTTGTTAATTTTTTATCACAGGGGTTTCTCAGCTAAGAACCTAGAAGGGTAGAGGAAAAATTATTGTTCCTCCCCCCAAATCCCCATTTCTAGAATAGTGCCTGGTGTAAAGTAGGCACTCAGTAAGGATTTGTTGGTTATGTCCGTAACAGTCTATACACAGATATTCTATATTAAATACAGACTGTTAAAATAAAACTCCCACACAAACATAGGAAAAAAAATCAAAACACTGAAAATAAAAAGAAGAAACAACCAAGAAAAAAAACAAAAGCAAGGGAATTCCCTGGCAGTCCAGTGGTTAGGACTCGGCACTTTCACTACTGGGCCCTGGCTTTGATCCCTAGTCGGGGAACTAAGATTGTGCAAGCTGCACGGCACAGCCAATAATAATTATAATAATAATAATAATAATAATAAACAATTTTTTAAAAAAGCAAAGCTGAACTTTTAAAAGCTTATCACAGGATTGCCATTTCCTACAGTATCATGGATTAGACACTGAACTATTATGGAAATAGAAGTAAAATATTACGTAAAATGTAACAACAATATTTACAATACATTACAGGGTAAGCAAGAAAGTAAAGAGTTATCAGAGGCCGAGTGAAAGCTGGAACCCAGAAATGGTAAGCAGAGCACACAACCTGATTTTTATACCCTGAGGATTTTGTACAAACCAGGGAGACTCCTAAATCTGAATTTTTTCAATCTCTTGTGAAGAAGGTGTAGGGGAACAGAATTTGCCACCCTAAAATATGTCTCTGTGGCATATTAATTGTCTTACACTGGTCATTTTCTAAGAAACAGCAGACATGAGAAGTACTCTGAAAACCAAGTAAGAGTTACCGTTTTGTAAAAAAAATTTCCATTTGTAAGGGAAATCTTATTTGTAAGGGTGTGTCCCTCATGCTGTACCTCATACCAAGAGGAGGATGACCAAATCTCCAGAAACTCTTATCAGTGGAGAAGGCTTGGACTTAAATCTGCATCATAATCAGCCTTGTTTACTCTGCTTTTCCTGGTCACCTCCCACCAAAGACTCTCACCACCCTCAACATCCTCTTAAGTCTTTAGCTAAGGATGGTATATAAGGCGAGGGCTTCAGCCATTAAGACAAGTTACTCAGTTTTTCTGGGTCTCTCCCATGTATATGTATCATTAAAGTTTTGTTTGATTTTCTCCGTTAATCTGTCTCATGTTAATTTAATTGACCAGTCTGAAGAACCTAGAAGGGTAGAGGAAAATTTCTTCCTCTCTGACAAGCCAAAGGGGAAAAAACCTAGGACTTACCCAAGATGGAAAATCTAACAGAAGATGGGTGCCTAAAGCTAGAATTCTCAAAGGGCTCAGTTAAAGGGTAAATTAGGAATAACCCCCACTAGTAACCCCATGCTAAGGATGCAAGATAGAGGGGAAAAAAAATATCTGAGATTTTATAACCACAAGCTGTCCCATATAGGGGTTTGCAGCTAAAACTACTTGTGTGGTCAGAAAAACTTCCAGTCTGAGAACCTGGTCGAAGTATTTCCACTTTGATAGTGGAAAGAGAGTAAAACGCATGGAGGATAGAGTGAGAAGGTCCCATAGATATCTAATCTGAGTTCCTAAAGAGAAGGGAGAGAGAATGAAGGCAATACTTGAAAAAATGCTGGCTGAGAATTTCCCAGAATTTATGAAAGATTTTATTTGTCAGATTAAAAATCCCAAAGTATCTCAAGGAGGGTAACCAAAAATAACTCCATAAGTAGATATCAAAACTATATAAGACTGAAACCAAGCAGGACCCTATGGGGCTCCTGGGCACAGAAGCTTTTCTGTGTGCCCCATTTCTTGTTTGTAGGGAATAGATTCCAGCCTCCATGACCTTCCCTGAGTTCCGCAGGGCAGATTCGAATGGTTGCTAATCAGGGAAGGGAGGGGTTGCAGAGACAAGGGAGGAACAGTCTAGAAACAGTAGTGCAGCCTTGGGGCAGGGATACACATAAAAATATCTTTGAGCTCTTTACAGAACTAAAACCCCCAACAAATGGAAGACTTAGCATTCTTCATTTCCAATTAAAGGAACCAGAAAAACTCTTCAAGAGACCACCTGAGACCAGATTAAAGGAGTGCAGGCCCTGCGCACACCCTGATCCTTATCAGCAACCCTGCCCTTGAATCATTGCTGTAAGTCTTCACCAAATCCCCCCAGGTTGGGACACATAGTTTTTGAGGGGCACGAGCCCACTGTGTCCCCCTTTGCCTGGAAAAGCAATAAAGCTATTCTTTTCTACTTCACCCAAAACTCTGTTTCCGAAATTCGATTCGGCACTGGTGCACAGACGCTGAGTTTTCGACACCAAGACCAAAGACATAGAGAAGATCTTAAAAGCTAGCAAAGAGAAAATAAGATTACCAATCTTATTCCTATTCCCCAGTTTTACATGTGGTACGTGTCTGTGTTGTATTTATTTCTATGTAATGTTATCAACGTGTAGGTTTGTGTATCCACACTACAGTCAAGATACACAACAGTTCCACCACCACAAGGATCCTGCCTGTTGCCCTTTTATATCCAGTCCCACCTCTTCCCCTCATGCCCTGTTCCTAAACCCCTAGCAACTACTAATTTGTTTTTCATTTCTATAATTTTGTTATTTCAAGAATGCTTTATAAATGGAATCATGCAGTATGTAACCTTTTACAATTGGCTTTTATCACACAGCATAATGCCTTTGACATTCACTGACGTTGCTGAACATATCAATACTTCATTCCTTTATACTGCTGAGCAGTATTCCATAGTATGGATGTACTACAGTTAGTTTTGCCATTCACCTGCTAAAGGACATCTGGGCTGTTTCCAGTTCTTGGCTATTATAAATAAAGGTGCTATGAACATTCATGTAGAAGTTTTTGTATAAACATAAGTTTCCATTTCACTGGGATAAATGCCCAAGAGTACAACTGCTGAGTTATATGGTAATTGCATGTTTAGTTTTATAAGAACCTACCAAACTGTTTTCCAAAGTTGTTGTACCATTTTACATTCCCACCAGCATACATGAGTGTCTCCTTATTTTCTTAACAGGGTCTTTTGCAAAGCAAAAGTATTAAAAGTTTTAAAAGTCTTTAACCAGCAAGAAAACAAGAGAGCATCTATAACAGCAACAAAAAATATGAAGCATATATAGTAATACATTTAACAAAGGATAGGCAAGGCCCCAGAGGAGATACTTGTAAAGTGTATTAACAGACCATAGGGAAGACCTTATTAGATGGAGAGATATACTATATTTAGGAACTGAAAGAATTAATGAGGTAAAGATGCTAATTTTCCCTAAATTGGATTATATAGTTTTGCCTCTCAATCAAAATCCTAGCATGGTTTTTTCCTCATATTAAGCAGAATACACTACTTAGATATGAATGAAATCAAATGTTTAATAATATAAATATATTTGTAAATATATATTAAAATAAATAAAACAACAGAAATAATATTGGGAAAATACTATTATATGGAAAAAAATGAAATTAGACTCCTACTTCACACCATACAGAAAAATCAGTTCTAAGTGGATTGAACGTCAAAGTGTGAAAGACTACATAAGATGCATTTTAGAAGGCATATAGCTTAATCTGGTCATGACTTCAGGGTAGGGAAAGATTTCCTTTACCAAGACAAAGAAAGTACCAAGCATACAAGAAAAATAAACAAATTTCATATAATTAAAATTAAGAACTTTTCACTAAAAGGCACCACAAAGAGTCAAAAGACCACCCACAGGGTAGGAGCTAATATCTGCCGCACATCATACCCACAAGGAACTCCTAGAAATCAGCAAGAAAAAGGGAAATACCCTCAACAAAAAAATACTCCACTAGGTATTTTATGAAAGAAAAAATCTAAATGGAAAAAAAAAAGTAAAGAAAAGGAAAAAAAAGAAACTCAACCTCATTAGTAATCTAGGAAATGCAGATTAAAACCACATGAGATACCATTACTCTTCCCCCTTCCCTCTCTCCCTGCCTCCCTGTGACAAAAATAGTGAAACATGACTATCCCAGTGTAGGCGGGAAAGTGGAGCCAAAGCATCTTTCATATGTGGCTGGTAGAAGAGTAAACTGGAACCACTGTAGCAAAAGGGTTGGTGGCAAAGTTATCCGAGAAAGTGGAAAATAAACACACCCTGCAGCAGAGCAATTCCCTTCCGACTTTTTTATACAAGAGAATCACTTGCACTTGTTCACCAGGATAGGAATGCTCATAGAAAAGACAAAAAGTATGCTCACAGAAGCACGTTCTTAATTGCAGAAAAGTAGAAATAACTCTAATATCCATCGCTCATGGAATGGGTAAATGAGTTGTGGAATATTACTAAGATGGAATACACTGCAATAAACACTAAAGGAACTATACCTACAGGCAATAACATGGAAAAATCTCGCAAGTAATGTTGTGTAAAAGGAGCAAGCCACAGAATAATACATGCAGTATTACTCCACTTACATAAGGTTCGAAAACAGAGGAAATTCAGTTATGTCATTCTCGATGCATATGTAGGTAGGGAAGCTGTTAAGAAAAGTAAAGCAGGGACTTCCCTGGTGGCACAGCGGTTAAGATTCCTCACTCCCAATGCAGGGAGCCCCGGTTCAATCCCTGGTGAGGGAACTAGATCCCACATGCATGCTGCAACTAAGAGTCCGCATGCCACAACTAAGACCAGACAACTAAATAAATAAATAGTTTTTAAAAAAGAAGTAAAGCAGTTATCACAAAACCCAGGAAGGGGGTGACAGAGGAGGGAGGGAAGAGGATGTCTGGAAAAAGGATGTCATGATCAGCAGGGAAATACCCAGCTTGTGGGTGATGACAGTGCTCTACTTATTAAACTGGGTGGTGGGTTGTGCTGTCGTCCTTTTAATTTAATACACATTTTAAATACGTTCCTTTGTGTTTGTTTGGTAGATAATAAAGCTTATTAAGACCACATATCAAAAGACTAATTATTCAAGAAAGGAAGCTATTTTAACTATTTGCATTTTCACATTAGCTCTTTACATTTGTTAGATAAAACTCCAAAGTCTCCCTTGAAAGAGAAACTAAGAATAATGCAGCTGGGAGAGGCAAAGTCCCTACATCCTACAAACTGTTCTCATTTGGTCTCATACACTTTATTTATCAGCTTAGAAATCTTGGATAAATCATTTTATTTAGGTTCTGAATTGAATATCCTCAGGCCACAAGATCAGTTGGACAGTGAGAGAAAGTACTGGGTCTGGAGCTGACTCTTCTCCCAGGGACCAGACCTCCGACAGCCTGGCCGGCGAGCAGCAGGTTACTATCATCACGATGCTTCAGAGCCGCATCCACCCCGCAAGGAATAAAGTGAAAAAAAGATAGAAATCTGCCTTCTCTCCTCTCCTTTGAGGTTGTGTGCAAGGACGCTGGATCCAGACCGCCTGGTTCACATTCAGCGCTGGAGCCTGGGACAAGTTACTTAATACATCTGGTCTTCTGTGTTTTCACCTGTAAAATGGAGCTGAAAACAGTGCCCGTCTCATAAAGGGATTAGGCTAATACTGACAGAGCACTTGGAAAGATGCTTGGCACAAAGGAAGTACTCAAAAAGGGTTAAGCGGTAGTTATTACTTCCAGACATAAACTTATGTCCAAATCTACTTGAAATCTTGACGTAGATCTCTAAGCTTACAAGTCAGAAACTAAGTTCCTATTATCCCTTCCACACCAGCTCCTTCACCCTTTCAGATGTTCAGAATGAAACCTTGATTCTTCTCACATTTGGTCCATCCCAGCTTCTGTTAGTCCTACCTTCAAAATATACCTGGAATCCAATCACTTCCCACCGTCTTCAAGCTACCACCCTGGTCCAAGATACCATCCTCTCCTGGATCACCGCAGTGGCTGTCTCCTGGTCTCCTGCTTCTCCATTTATCCTCCTCCTCTCAGTCCGCTCGCAACATAGCAACCACACAGTCTTAGAATTACCTGTGCAAGCCTGGTGCGATCACACCACACCTCTGGCTCAATACCCTCCCATAGCTTCCCATCTCACCCACAGTAAAGGTGAGATGTCCTCATTGTGCCCTCAAGGACCTACCTGGTCTGAGATCCCTCAACTTCTCTGTCTCATCTTCTTCTCGAACTTCTCCCTAGTTCACTCCACTCCAATCACATTCCACGAACACGGCCGCCTCCCCAGGGTCTCGTCACTTGTTGTTCTTTCCTTCTAGAAGGCTCCTTCCCTGATTTCTGCAAGGCTCACTCCTCACTTCCCTCAAGTCTTCGCTCAAAAGTTACTGCTCAGAGAGTCACGCCCTGACCTTCTGTAAAATTTCACATCCTCCCTCACCCTATTCCCTTTCTTTGCCTCATTTTTCTCTTCTTCCCACTTCCCACTTGTACCTACTTCTTGATCGTGTTTCTGGTGTGGCTTCCCCAGAAGAATGGAAGCTCCATGAGGCAGGAATATCCCACTGTATCCCCAGTGCCTTGAACAGTGACTGGTAAATAGTGGGGGCTCAAAGCATCGCTGCTTGAATAAATAATAAACTCACAAGTTGTCAGCTGAAACAATTAATACAGCAAATACCGTTCTCTCTTTTTATACTTTGGAATCCTGGGTAGACTAAAACTTCAAATACTTATATACATTTTGATGTCATGTCCTTTATTTATACTTGGATGTTTACTCACTAGGGCTAAGTGATTTTTCCAATGCCGTAAACATGCCCATCCATGAATACAAAATAGACCTAATTCGACTCTTCATTTGTGGCTTTCACGCTATTTCATAGCTGGCAATACAAAGCAGCTGTCCCAGGAGTGGCTCAGAGGAGCGCTTGCTCACCCCAGAAGGCTTCATGGGTAACAGATTGCCCGACCGCTGGATTAACCTCAGCTTGGGGAGAACAGGGACGGTGTCCAACTTTCTCATAATTGCATTCCCAGCACCTAAATATTCTTTGCATGAATGAACGAGTTAATTAATGCATGCTTGGGCAGCTTATTGTGTTTTGTGTCCCACACGGAGGGTGAGGGTGAGATAGGCCACACGGCTCCCTGGGTGAGCTAGCACATTCTCTGGAAGAGGAGAATTCTGGAGTTTTAATAAAATATGTATATGTTATGTTAGGCATATATGTTATATGTGTGTATGTGTATATATGTAAGTGTACATGTTACATGTGCATATATGTAAATGTATATTATGTGTATGAGTACATGTTACATGTGTACGTTATGTCTGTGTGTATCTACGTATATGTATGTGGTATGTTTATACATGCACTATGTGCATAACAGTGGGAAATCAAAAACTGACGATAACCATCAGCTGATAAAAGAAAGGCATGATGGAGAAGAGGCTGGTATAGTTTGCTTATTAAAAAAAAAAAATTCACTTCACTGAGGAAGCCATCCTTCAAGTTCTACCTAGCCGCTCATGGCCCACATAAACAATAATGTTTCTGCATTAGATTTCATGTACATCTTTCACCTTTTCATTCATTAATCCAATAAATCAAAGTGAGCACCTACTAAGGTCCATGCACCGTATTCTGGGATAAAGAGTAAGTGAGAGAGAAAAAGTCCCTTTCCTCTAGTGGGGAAGAGAGACAGTAAACAAATAAGCATATAACCTAATTTCAGGTAGAGACATGGGCTGTAAAGACATATAAAGCCAGAAAAAGCAGAGAGACCAGGCTTCCTGATTCCTAGCCTAGTGCTTCTTCCTCAGATGAGTGGCTTTCCAGCTCTCTCTCTCCCTTTTTTTTAAACCGCAAATATCTCTTTCTTCAAACGAAATCATTTAAGACGTCCAACATGTGAAACAAGCATGGCTGGAACAGCTCTAGTTGAAAATGGGGTGAATGGGGGGGTTTTGATAGCTCAGCTACCCCCTCCCCAAGGGCAGCTGGGCCCTGAACGTTGTCTGAGAAGGGACCCCCCAAAACACTGCTCCCAGAGCACCCAGTCTCACCCAGAACACAGAGAAACTCCCTGTTCCATCAAAAAGGGACACTTCCCACCCAGAAGGGATGCAAGTTCATTTTTATTTTATTTTATTTTTTTAAAAATATTTATCTATCTATCTATCTATCTAAAAAAAAAGAAAAAGGGAGTTGGGGAACGGAGGTGATGTTGAGCAGAGCTCTGAGTGAAAATGTGGGGGAAGAGCTTTAAAAGCTGAGGGAACAGTAAGAGCAGAAATGCACTTCTGGGAACAGCAGGAGAGGTGGCAAGTGGAGCAGAGTGGACCTCAGTGGAGAGGGGCAGAGAGGCGGCAGACCCCCAAGGAAGAAGGGCTCTGTTACATTCATTCCTGAGTGCATCATGGTCTGAGACGGATTCCAGAAAGGTCATTAATTACATTTAAAGGCAGAGAAGAATAATTTAAGGTATTAAAAGAAAATAAGATCTCCTCTGTTGAGGAGAGAAATATATATGCATGTCAAATGCAGGGCGTCTGGTCTCTGTATTCACCAAATGGCTGGGATCTTATCCCACCCCCATCCACCACTCACCCACCCCCCAGTAGCCAGAATGAAAAACATAACAGAAATTAACCAATGGGCTAGTCTTCTTCAGGATTAAGTCTCTCAGCTGTCACCCTTGCCTCCCTCTTAAATGGCTGACGGCATCTCTGGTCCTCCCCCAAACAAGTGGCTCTTTCTCTGGTCCCAAATAATTAGCTTCCCCAGACACAACGGGAAGGCCTCAGTCCACGTTGTGAGGGAAGACATTTGAAGGACAAGCGAATACTAGTGTTTTGCTTGGGCTGTGGGACAAATGTTCCGGAAATCAAATTTTTTTTATGCTTGTAATTATGCATATCCTGCAGTATCTGCATAATGGGTCCAATTCAGCCTTGGCCTTGCCACAAAACTGCCATGTCCCTGAAAGAAGGTCAGCACATAACATGATGAGTGAACAGGAAGCCTCATGTTGATAATAGTGCCTTAATTTTATTTTGTTTTAATTTGGGCATGAACTTTGCTCTGTCAGTCAATTTGCATGCATTTGCAAACGTATTCTAAGCACACCCATACGCTTGTAAAATGCACATCTGTGAAATCAGCCTTGGGTCTGAGAGAATCTTTGTAAAGATTTTAGGTGACAGGGAAGCTAACTGCTACATTCTTCCTGGTGCATGGTAGAATTTTAAAGTCAGAGCAGGCAAAATACTAAGTTAGGAAAGCTTTGTGCAACTAGGCAACCTCAGAAACACTATTGCTAAAGGACCCAATGTGAATAAAACACACTTCGGTTTAGGTTCATTTTCAAAAATATTTCTTTAAGAGAACACTATAAAGATTCAATTTTGATTTGAACAGATCCACCATAAGCTTTAAAAAAAAAAAAAAAAAAAGAAACAAAAAACTTTGGTTCTGCTCATGGTTTAACAGAATATCTGTGCATTTAGTTCAGAGTTTGGCAAACAAGTTTTCAGTTAAGTTTTTTGACATTTTTCACCATGTAACCCAGATCGATCACACAGCTTCTTCAAACTGGAGGTGTGAACAGTATTCTTGTGCTAATTTAAGTCCGAAGTTTAAGTGTTGGACAGTTAAGATTCTAATAAAAATCTTTCAAAAGAGGATATTTATCAACACAGCCTGAGCCAAAGTGGTCCTGTTAAGTCAGATATGTGAATTCCACATTTGGCCTTCACCAAATTTCAGGGGTCTTAATGGAAGAAACAATTTTTACAAAAGAATCAAAAGGCATGATTTTATATGCTCTCTCATTCCTAGTATCCTCAGGTCCAAAGAACTGGTGCCAGCTCTCTTTCCTATATATGTAGTTACAGAAAGGCTCTGTCATTCAATTGATTTTATTCATATTTTTCTGAGGGAGATCAGGTAACTCCTTTTTTCCCAGACCAACCACGGATGGCACTTAATCACTTCAAACCCTGCCCTAGTTGAAGTCCAAAAGAAAGTGGTTCCCTTGATGGATTTAAGCATTTCTGGAGTTGTTTTCCCCTCTAGCTGTTACTCCTGGCTATCCAGTCACCCTTGGTATGTGTCAGTGAACAATAAAAAGTAGCCAGGTCACCAGGGTGGGGACTAACCACTCCCGGGCTTCTCTAAGTTCCCTGTGCAGCTTCTGGCATTTAATGCCACAAAAACAAGAGATTTAACACTAATGACAGTCTCTTTGTCCCTTACTCCCCATGCCTACAGCCTCCTGCATTTTAATGAAGGCAAATTGCACATTCCCCTTCCAGGCTGAAATCCAATGCCCCCTTGACTTTATTCTTAGGTGGCACAACTTAAAAGATAAATTATTTTGTGGGGTTTTTTGGTGTTTTGTTTTGTTTTGCTTTTCTTCTGTCAAGAAAACTGTGGAGGAGTGAATGAATGGGGACTGGGGGAGGGGAAAGGAGTATCCCAGATAACATTTCTCTACCTAGGCACTCCTGTGTGTGTGATCATTTCTTTCCCAACTTCTCTTTGCAAGCCAGGATGTTAAGGTATGAAACAAGCTGGCTGAGTAAGGCCCCACTTTTTGCTTCCAGGAATCCAGACTAGGAATGTCACTAATCAGTCCTCCTTTGTCGTCTTCCCACCTATTTCTCTGAGGCCACGATGATTTTCTCATAAAAGGATACTCATAGAGAGGCTGCATGGGATGAGTCCAAGATACACATTTTTCCCTTTCTCCTGACACAGACATCTGACCAGAGGGTGCTAGGCATTTGCTAGAAGCAAATAGGACAAACGTGAGGAAAATGGGAATAAACTGAGAAACTGTAACTCCGTTATAGGAAAGAGTCCGTTTGTTTGGGTGATACTTATGCGACTGGGAAGAGGGCTGAAGCCGAAAATCAGTTTCCATGGAACCTTTGTTCTGGCTGAACTTCACCACCTGCCTGCGTGGTGGTGTAAACTTTAAAAAGTTTGTAAAGGGCTGCAAACTTTGGGGATGACGCATAGTGGCTAGCACAGAACATCTGCTTAGTAAATGGTCTGCACTATTAGAGATGCTCCACTAGCCCAGACTGACTCATTCTCAGTCTGGTTCCATTTTAAGATTTTGGAGACTTGATATATTAACTGTGGCTGCTATACCAAAAACCCGGTGGCTTTAAACAACAGAAATTTATTCTCTCCTAGTTCTGGAAGCCAGAAGTCTGAAATCAGAATCACTGGGGCAAAATTAAGATGTCAACAGGGCAATGCTCCCTCCAGAAGCTCTAGGGGAGAATTCATTCCTTGCATCTTCCAGCTTCTGGTGGCTGCTGGCATTCCTTGGCTGTGGCCTCATGACTCCAATCTTCAGGGCCAGCATCTTCAAATCCCTTTCTGTTCTGTCTTCTCATTGCCTTCTCTGTGTGGGCAAATTCTCCCTCTATCTCCCTCTTACATATGTGATTGTATTTAGGACACACCCAGATAATCCAGGATTATCTCCCTATCTCAAAATCCTTAACATAATCAATCTGCAAAGATCCTTTCTACAAATAAGATAAAGTTTACAGGTTCCAGGGCCTAGGACCTGATGTCTTTGGGGGCCATTATTCGGCCTGCCACACCAGGAAAACTTAGCATTATCCAAAGAATAGAGCAGGGAGCGGTGACTGCAAGAAGCCTCAGGCTGTCTCTATCACCATGAAGATATTTGCTGTCCACACTGCACTATTTTGGTGTAATGCCTGCAGTTAACATATGTGATATCATTGACACAGCACAGGTATCCAAATCTTTTGGATTCAAATTTTTTTTTTTTAATGATTTTATTGGTCTAGGATGACCAACCGTCGGTGTGAGGGTTTTTGGTGTTTTTTTTTTCTTTTTTTTAAATTAATTTATTTATTTTTGGCTGTGTTGGGTCTTCGTTTCTGTGCGAGGGCTTTCTCTAGTTGCGGCAAGCGGGGGCCACTCTTCATCACGGTGCGCGGGCCTCTCACTATCGCGGCCTCTCTTGTTGCGGAGCACAGGCTCCAGACGCGCAAGCTCAGTAGTTGTGGCTCACGGGCCCAGTTGCTCCGCGGCATGTGGGATCTTCCCAGACCAGGGCTTGAACCCGTGTCCCCTGCATTGGCAGGCAGATTCTCAACCACTGCGCCACCAGGGAAGCCCTGGATTCAAATTTTTAAAATCTGAGCTGCTCAACAGCCTCCAGGATGGAACTGCCTGCATTGTCTGTGTTGAGGGACCTGAAGCCTAGCTTCTCCTGCTTATCACCTGGCCTTAGCTCTACCAACCACTCACTCTTCCTTATTGTTAAACACAGTCTGTGTGAGGAAACCCATGAGGGAGCTGGCCTAGTTGGTGAGGCTAGTTTGGGTAAGAGGGGTGTACCCGGCGGTCCTTTATTTGGTGGGTTCCTTGATGGGCAGTTGGGTATCAGCAGGAGAGTTGAGATAGGAGCCTTGGATTTACTACCATTTTCTTTACCACCCTGATGCTCTGCATAGCCCTCTATGGTTCTTGGGTCCCTGGGTTAGAAACACTTGCTGAGGTGGGGCTGACCCTACACATTGGGCCTCACGTCTGCTGGGAAACCAGCCAACAGGCTCTTCCTGCAGCAGAGAGCTCCATCTCCACAGAGCTGAGTTAAATGTTCATACGTGGAAACAGATGGAACTAGTAATGAACGTTTGGGCAGTTTTCAGGCCACAATTATGCTTTCACACATTTGAAAGCTGTCATTTCTTGATTTGTTCTCTAGTGATATCAACGAATCCCATATCCTTAGTGCAGTGCAAGGCTGGCACTTGGGTGAGGCAAGTGAGGCACTCACCTCGGGTGCAAAATTTAAAAGGGTACCAAAAAACTTAGTAATCAAATAACATTTTAAATACAATATTTAAAAAATATAAAATCAGCAAACTGTGGCCCACAGGCTAGCTACCTGTTTTTGTACATAGAGTTTTACTGGAACTAGGGCTAGGATTAGGGTGCAGTGTGGCAGTCATGCAGGTGTTGGTTGAATTTTGTCTTTAAAATGCTGATATTTTGTTCATCAAGGGTTTTTTTTTTTTTTTGCATTGTTTTGACTTTCTCAAATAATTTTTAAATAATTTTGATTTTTAAATTTAATTTTTAAATTAAAATATTTTTCAAACCCAGTTTTTTTCAAGATAGCCATTTTTCTTCAAGACAACCATTATATCTTGGTATGGAACACAAGTGTTTTATGCATATTTCCCAATTTCTCACAGAAAATACTAAAAAGGTGTACTTAAGAATCCAGATTTAGGGCTTCCCTGGTGGCACAGTGGTTAAGAATCCGCCTGCCAATGCAGGGGACACGGGTTCGAGCCCTGGTCCGGGAAGATCCCACGTGCTGCGGAGCAACTAAGCCCGTGTGCCACAGCTACTGAGCCTGCGCTCTAGAGCCTGCGAGCCACAACTACTGAAGCCCGCGTGCCTAGAGTCCCTGCTCTGCAACAAGAGAAGCCACCGCAATGAGAAGCCAGTGCACCGTAACGAAGAGTAGCCCCGGCTCACCGCAACTAGAGAAAGCCCGCACGCAGCAACAAAGACCCAACGCAGCCAAAAATAAATAAATAAAATAAATAAATTTATTAAAAAAAAAGAATCCAGATTTAATAAAATTAATAATCTTTACTACTTCATGATGGATATTATGTGAAATTGACTTTTTTTTTTTACTATGTGTACACAGTGGCCATAAGTTTTACTTGCTATTACTTTTACACCATTAATGCAAATGCCAATACAGTAAAAAAGACCAAAAAAATCTTAGAATTATTATGAAAATACTTTTGGTCCCATACACCCCTTGAGAGGGTCTTGGGAAACTCCAGAGATCTATAGACCACACTTTGAAAACTGCTGCCTTAAAGGATAAGGTTTTAATGATTTAAAGGTTGAAACCATTAAAGGTCAAAACCATTATCAAAAACAAGCTAAAATCCTCAGTCAGATGGGAGCAACATAATTATGACTAACTCCAAAGTTAGTTTTGCAAAAATAAGTAGTGAAGAGTTAAAGCAAATTGATCCATCTGTCATATAAACAGTTCTAAGCAATTAGGAGATCTTTGAAACTAAAGGTAAGGTATGAACAATATGTAAAAGAATCTGAATGCCTTGAATATAATCAGTGATCTGAAAGCAGGGCCATTTTAGGGCAACCCATCCCTCACCTCCCCTGCCTCCGGGGAATGAGGAAGCAGAGGAAACGATAGCAATAGCGGGAAGATCAAGGCAAACATACCACACACAGCATCCCTAGGCTGTTCAAAGATCCTGGGGCCAGTCTGCCTGGTAGTAAAGCTCTCTCCTGCCACTTCCTAGCATACAACTGTGGGCAAATTCCCAAACCACAATCTGTCTCAGTCTTCTCACACATAATATGAATATAATATTAAATATACCTTCCTCATATGATTGTTGTAGAGAGTTCATGAGATGACGTAAAGCACTGAGCACAGTGTCTGAGACAGTAAATATTTAGTAAATGTATCTTACTAAAAACAAGCATACTTCTGTACTGATTCATTGCCCTGTGTTCAGTAACTTTCCCTCAAATGCACAAATGCTTAATTAGCCCACTGTCTTACTTGTGTTAGGTGTTCAGTAAAGGTTACGTCCTCCCTCCAGCCAGACTGGGAAGCCTGTCTGGACCTGTCATTTCATCCATGCTGCTTTGAGTGTCATGGCTTTCTCACCAACAATTCACTGAGAAATCTGATGCTTAAATGTGAAAAAGTGTATCAATGTGCAAATTGTTATGTAGAAATGGAAATGTTTGTTATATAGTAGAATTATGCTTTATATTTTCTTAAAATTATCTTTATTGATGTTGAAAACATGTTTGAAAAACAAAGGAATTGTTTTTAAACATCAAAACTAGCAAAACATTTAACCCACCAACAGAAAAACATCAACCTGGCTTTGCTAAGAGGTCTCTATGGTAGACAAAATAATGCTCCCCTACAAAGATGTCCACATCCTAATCCCCAGAACCTGTGAATATGTCCTTTACATGGCAAAAGAGATTTTGCAGATGTGATTCAGTTAAAAACCTTGTGATGGGGAAACTGTCCTGGATTATCCTTATGGGCCCAGTGTAATCACAAGGGTCCTTAAAAACGGAAGAGGAAATAGACATTTCACCAAAGAAGACATACAGATGGTCAAGAGGCACATGAAAAGATGCTCAACATCACTAATTATCAGAGAAATGCAAATCAAAACTACAATGAGGTATCACCTCACACCAGTCAGAATGGCCATTATCAAAAAATCTACAAACAATAAATGCTGGAGAGGGTGTGGAGAAAAGGGAACCCTCTTGCAGTGTTGGTGGGAATGTAAATTGATACAACCACTATGGAGAACAGTATGGAGTTTCCTTAAAAAACTAAAAATAGAACTACCATATGACCCAGCAATCCCACTCCTGGGCATATACCCTGAGAAAATCATAATTCAAAAAGAGACATGAGGGTTTCCCTGGTGGCGCAGTGGTTGAGAATCTGCCTGCCAATGCAGGGGACATGGGTTCGAGCCCTGGTCTGGGAAGATCCCACATGCCGCGGAGCAACTAGGCCCATGAGCCACAACTACTGAGCATGCGCATCTAGAGCCTGTGCTCTGCCACGGGAGGGGCCGCGATAGTGAGAGGCCCGCGCACCGCGATGAAGAGTGGCCCCCGCTTGCCGCAACTAGAGAAAGCCCTCGCACAGAAACGAAGACCCAACACAGCCAAAAATAAATAAATAAATAAAATTTTAAAAAAAAGAGAGACATGTACCACAATGTTCATTGCAGCACTATTTACAATAGCCAGGTCATGGAAGCAACCTAAATGTCCATCAACAGATGAATGGGTAAAGAAGATGTGGCACATATATACAATGGAATATTACTCAGCCATAAAAAGAAACGAAATTGAGTTATTTGTAGTGAGGTGGATAGACCTAGAGTCTGTCATACAGAGTGAAGTAAGTCAGAAAGAGAAAAACAAATACCGTAAGCTAACGCATATATATGGAATCTAAAAAAAGAAAAAAATGGTACTGATGAACCTAGTGGCAGGCAGGGCAGGAATAAAGACGCAGACGTAGAAAACGGACTTGAGGACACAGTGGGGGAGGGGGAAGCTGGGACGAAGTGAGAGAGTGGCATGGACTTATATATACTACCAAATGTAAAATAGATAGCTGTGGGAAGCAGCTACATAGCACAGGGAGATCAGCTGGGTGCTTTGCAAAGACCTAGAGGGGTGGGATAGGGAGGGTGGGAGGGAGGTTCAAGAGGGAGGAGATATGGGGATGTATGTGTGCATGTGGCTGATTCACTTTGTTGTGCGACAGAGGCTAGTGCAGTCTTGTGAAGCAGTTATACTCCAATAAAGATTAAAAAAAAAAAAAAAACACGGAAGAGGAAAGCAGAAGTCAGGCAGGGGAAGATTTGACTATAGAAGAAAGGCACAGAGAGATGCAACATTGCTGGCTTTGGAGACTGAGGAAGAGGTAACATGTCAAGAAATATGGGCAGCCTCTAGAAGCTAGAAAGGCCAAGGACACAGATTCTCCCCTAGAGCCTCCTGAAAGGAATGCAGACCCACCAACACCTTGATTTTAGCTCAGTGACACCCAGGTCGGACTTCTGAACTACAGAATTGTAAGATAATAAAGTTGTGTTGGTTAAGCCACTAAGTTTGTAGTAATTTGTTACAGCAGCAAATAGAAAACTAATACAGTCCCAAAGGTTATCCCAATCACCCTTGGTATGCTTCAGTGCACAATAAAATGAGTAGCCAGGTCACCAGGCTGGGAACTAATCATTCCCCTGGCTTCACTCAGCTTCCCAGTGCAGCTTCTGGCCATTTAAATGCCACAAAGTAAGAGACTGACCATTAACGACAGTCCCCACCCCTGAAGATTTGGATTCTAAAGGTCTGGGACACAAGAACATCTATGTGTAACTGGTGACTCTATTAGAAATGGTTGGTGGTCCACACTTTGAGAGACATTCATTTTACTCACAAGGAGCTTACAATTTAGGTGCTAAGTAAACAGAATTCCAGTCCATAACAGATGAATGAATATGCATACTTCCAAAGAGAAATTAACAGCCAGGGCAAGGGTAAAAGGCTGGAAATGGCCCAGAACACATAAATCCTTCCACATGCTTATGTTAATAAAAAACGTGTGTCATAGAATTAAGCCAGATGAGATCTCTGTCTGCTCTCTCCTATGTGGCCAGTGCTTCAGGGCTCTGGAGCAGGCAAAACAGAATGCTGGCAGCCCTGCAGACCTCTCATGACAAAGCGTCCCTGGTGAGCACAGACCTCAGACAGAACCCTTCCCAGCGCCCCACCTGTCCTACCTGCCCCACCTGCTTCTGTATGAGGTGGTAATGTGCTGGCCCAGGATGTGTCATCTTCAAACTGAACCCAGCTGCTGATGGCTGAAGCCAGGTCGGGTGGAGGCTGCCCAGGGCTCAGGGGAGGGGAGGCCGCTTCAGAGATGAGGCCCATCTTTTCAGAAGAGTCATCGTGCTCCGAGGGGGAAAGGTCCTGAGAGCCTCCATCCACCACACGGTTCTCCCCGGAAGAGCTCTCGGACTGGTCTGAGGAAGACGATGGTCCTGGGAGGTGCTCTTCAGTGCCCCCTGAAACAGATACCAGAAACTGCCATCACATCACGCGAGGAAGGCCATTCTTCAGAACTGTCTCGTGGAGGAAAAACAAAGGACAGGCAAGCAGTGATCAAAGGACTCACCATTACAGGGTGTGAGGGCAGAAAAACAGCCATGCCCACCTGTCTCTACGCTAAAACAGTGTTTACCTTAAAATGTATAAAAACTATACCCTAGGGTGTCCATAGCAGTCTCCATGCAGGCTGAGACTGGGAGTCTTGTTCACTATTCTTATCCTACCATCTACTCCAGTGCTTAGGGGTCACAAACAGAATTCCTACAGAGGCCAAGCAACAGATAGAACTAGGTCGAATCAGAAAAGCGAAAGGCAATGGGGAATGGTGGAGACTGTGGCTCAACAGGAGAGCTTCTGTGTGGACTAAAAACATTCAAATTCAAACTCTGCGCAGTCCAAACAACACACATCTGCGGGCCACCATGTGCAAACCCTGCACTAATGACCAGCTGAATATGGCACAGAGCTTCCTCTAGCTTTTGTATCACTGCATTGGTCCTGGAACATTTAATAGCCTTCAAAAATTCGTTTTTAAATAACAGAACTAGATCCCAGTTGTGGTGGTGATTACACAAATCTATACATGTGTTAAAATTCATCAACTGTAAACCAAAAATGGTCAATTTTACTGTATGAAAATGTTTAAAAAATAAAAGTACTGCTGTGAAACCCCTTTCTCCCATCACTAGCCAAACAAACAGGTCTACGTGAATGTAATTATTTAGATAAGCGCTGTCCTAAAAAAGTAAAAGGTGGGCCACAGACGAATTTTAAATTTTCTAGTAGCCACATTTTAAAACTAAAAAGAAACAGGTGAAACTACTTTTAATAATATGTATTTCAACTCAGCATGTTGAAAATGTGTAATACCAACATGTAATTGATAAAAAACTGTTAATAAAACATTTAACTTTTACTAGGTCCTCGAAATTCAGTGTGGGTATTTCACATTTACAGCGCATCTCAATTCAGACTAGCCACATTTCAAAGACTCGATAGCCACATGGCTACCGTATTGGACAGCACACCTGTAAACTCACACTTTCCAGGTGCTGTGAATGAAGCTGGGACGATTTTAGGCGGCAGTAGCAGCAGCCGTGGAACAGAAGCAGCTGATGTGGTTCTGTAAATAGCTCCCGCATCCCACCTTGACCTTCATCCCTGAGCACCGTTCCCCAGAAGTCAATCTAGCCACCTTCATCATGATCACGAGTGACAATCATTAGCTCTTTCCATGTGCCAGTCACTGCTGTAAGCACTTCACATGTTAATTCATTTAATCCTCACAACCACCCTGAGGTAGGTACTGTGATTACCTGTACTGCACAGATGAACAACCACCCAGGGAGGTTAAATCAATTATCCACCCAAGGACACATCACTCATCCATAATGGAGCCAGGATTTGAGCCCAAGGGATCTGGCTCCAGCACCTGTCACTCTTGACAATTATGCTTTAAAAATTGAGACAATCCGAATTGCTGTTGGGAATAATAACCAAAAAGACCGAGCATAAAATACTTTGGAAATAGGAAGTTAATGTTCATTGGAAGAAAGCAGCCAATACTTTTGGTGTTTCCAGGTCCTTGTTTGGGGCCCTAGGTCCTAAGATGCTTCCTCCAGGCTTCTAAGTGGAAGAATCTGGACCTGAAGAAAGTGACAAACTGGCTCTGTTTTCCATATCAAGATCCCCCCAAAAGAATGATCAAATAGAAGCCATACCAAGCAGGTGTGGTTCTCTGTTAATCTTTTCACTTAGGCGATGGAAGTTCTTACCCTCAGAAGGGACAGAAAAGGGTGGCTCCTCATTGAAGGAGACCCACTCCGACTGGTGGGTAGCGATCACATGGTCCAAGGTCGTCATGCTAGGAAGGTGCTGGTCATCTTCACACTGCTGGCCTCAGGCAGACCCCAGAGCAATGCCTGGGGTGGGGTGGGGGTCTGGTAGCACAGTGGACTTGGGCCTGGGGTCTGTTATGGGGGTCTTGCGGAGAGTGGCACTCAGAACGTAGACAGATTAGCCTCTCTTGCCTTTGGTTAATCTGCCAAGTGGAAATCTGTTTAAAAAATAAAAATTAAAAGGGATAACCATCACATTATAACCAATCCACACAGGTCTTGAGCTTTCCACACTGCCCACAAGGAGGTCTGGGTCGTTTCCAACCTATTTACCTTTCTCTATCCCTGTCTTGCCTTCACTTCTCTTACAGAAATATCTGCTTTTAGCATCAAGATCTCTGTATGTGCCTTCATATCAGACATAAATAATCACGCAGATTTTAGCAATTAGATTCTCCAATTTTCCCAATTACTGTATTTTGGAAATACTTTTATCTATAAGGCCATCATTGTAGAACAAATATTAAAATTTTTCAAAGTGCTTTCACTTTCCTTTACCAGATGGCAAAATAAAAGCATGTTCTTTCCTATTAAATCAGTGTGGTTTCTTGCCTTAGGCAGGTAGCTCTTTGCAAGCCTGATTTAAATCTTTGGCAGAAACCCAACCATCTCCAGATGGTATCTCCAAGCATGATTTACCAGTCAAGAAAAACAGAAATGGAGTCATCTTATTCATTTGGAGTAAGGGGGTAGGGCATATTTACTTTAGTGGAAAATGTGAGTTAAAGAAACACTTTCACTCTAGGACAGTTTGAATTAGTATGTAAAAGTCTAGCCTTTACTCACATTGCAATTATGTTCCATGTAAGGATACTTAATAGACTCATAATATTGCTTGTACAGTTAATGTCTTTTTACAACTGGAACCTAACTCTTGATCTTATTATGAATTAGTAAAATCTGAATCAATGCAAAATTAATGTTTCCACATAAAAGCTACTATCCACCTTGAACAGTATCAGTTCTTATTAACTGAATACTCACAATATTCACTTTAGTCTAGAATAATTTAACTTATAGCCTTCTAGCTGGTGCACAATAAAAAGAAAACATTGGAATTTTACTATAGGTTATTATCTGCAGTAAATAATCTATGCTAACGATAATGAGAATAGAAACATTTAATAGCTTTTGCTTTTTTGGTACTTAAAAAACAATTAGTTTTGTTGCATGATACTTCCTAAAAATAAGTAATGTTTCCTACAGAATCTATAATTTTCAGAAACCTATTTTCATACCATACTTTGATTGAATAGCCATTGTAGTTGGGCAAGTATTATTATAATTCTTTCACAGAGGAAGAAATCTGGGCTGAGAGAAGTTAAGTGACTTATCCAACACTTTTGCTGTTTCGAAGCCTTTGTTTGGTGCCCTAAGATTCTAAGATGTTTCTCCCAAGTTTCTAAGTGGAAGAATTCACACATCCTAGGATAGTGACAAATGGACTCTTTTTATTCCATAGTAAGAGACCACCAAAAAAATGATCAAGTACAGGTCATAACAAGCAGGTGTGTTAGATGCACCAAGCTAGGACGTAATAGATGCAACACTTGAGCCCAGGTCTTCTGATGCCGAAACACTCTAATCTTTGGGTCATAGCCACAAAGAAAAATACTAGAGAATATATATAGACTACCACCAACTAAAGTACTTTACAGACATTAATGACAATGGAACCATAATGAAATGATCGGTGAAACTCCTCACTGGAAATCTGCCAATCAGGAATCCAAGCTGTGCGCAGAATGGAAAGTCCAGAAACCTCTCTTCCAAGTTCCTCTCCTAATATCCTTACCAATCACAGGACCAGACATGTGCTAACAGCCTGGAGAGTGACTGCTCCAAACCAGATCTCACCAGAGAACAAGGCAGGGCCCACGGACCCAAAGAGCTGATTCCAGTAGGCTTCTCCCATTAAGCCTTTCTCAAGCCCATCAAATGTTAGCATCACTCAGTGTGGCAACGGCTGCAGGCCGAGATAAGACAGTAAAATTGAAGAGTCAGATTCCCCCTCTCCCAACAACAGCAGCGTGCAAACCAGGTCCAACAACCACTACAAAGCCACAATACTACAAGTCCACGTGCTGACATTTGCAGTATCATATAGCTCAATGGGGAAAACATCCTGCCCATCCCATGATGATGAATCCAGCGAAATTCACGGATGAGTGTGGGTGGATGAGGGGAAGGGGAAGGAGAGAAGGAAAAGGGTGAAAATAATGGAGAAAATATCTAGAAATTTTAGAGCTCCTAGATTTTAAAGACCAGTAGTCCAGCTCTCAAGTTTTACAGATGGGAAAAAAAAAAGAAAAAGAAAAAACGAGGCCTAAGGAAATCAGGCATAGTAACAACAGAGACTGAAATGGGCTCGGGAGTTCCACTGCCTGGATTTGAGTACTGTACGGTCTTTAAGCCTCAGCTCACACCTCTGCAGCAAAACTCATGTCATAATTTTAAGGATTAAATAAGATAACATACACCAAGTGCTTAGTACTGGGACTGAAAAACCTTATGTAACAATGATGATGATCATAGCAGGTGAGCTTACAGAGGGCTTACTGTGTGCCAGGCCCCAATCCAAGCTCTTTATAAATGTCAGCTATGGCCGTCGCTACTGTAGGTAAATGACTCACGCAAAGGTACACTGCTTGCTAGTCGAAGTCTTGGGACCAGAACACAAATTTCACAAAACCACCCCATTTCTGTCACTTACACATTCTGATTTTAGTGATTTCCCTTTTCAGTGCTTTTTAGAGCAGTTCTCCCAGATGCTAAGCGGAGTCAAGCACTCAACTTCCTCTTTATAGATGCAAGCACTTTCTGGCTGAGGAACCAAGACTACTACTCAGAAGTATGAACAAAAGAAGAGCCCCCAAGATTTAGCTACCCTTCCTCAACTTGTCCATCCCAGATCCAGACATGGCTGGTTACAGACCATGAAAAGTCTCAAGAAAGGCTGGGGGAACAAATTTATCACCGGGAACCCCCTATCATAACCCCGTGAAATGGATTCTAGGTATTTGCCATGAAACAGCTATATCCAGTGAACCCTGAGATGCCTGACCTTGAGCAGCGCTGGGCAGGCAGCTGGAAGCCCTCAGAGGAACCTGATCGTTGTGAGGCTACGTTCACACTGGAATTGGTTTCTCTGTAAAAACCTCACCCCGTTTTTAGAACATGAATCATAAAGTGAGGCTTAGAATCACCACAAACGAGCAGTGACTCACTATCAGCACGAGTGTTGACCAAGAGACACTAAAAATCTCACTAAAGTCTCTGGGCTGCCATTCCAGAGAGAAGCTTCTTCCTCAGCTTCCCTTACACGCTAAAATGGGGAGGTGGAGAATGCAGTTGACTGATGAGATGGGAGTCCGAGAAATAGTTCTGCCTTATGCCAATCTTCTAATATGCCCTAGGTGTCCAGAAACGTATCTGGCACCCTTGGGATATTGAGCGATCAAGCAGCTCGCAATCTAGCTGTGGAGATGAAGATGCTCAGAATAGCAGACACAACAAATCTGGGAATCACTGCCTGCTGGAAGACACACCAGAAAAGCCGTGACAGTTTGGTCATAGATCTGCAAGGGCTGGAACCATAAGGGACCAAGCAGGTTTTTGGATTTGAAGGACATCCTTGGTTCTGAACCACTGGAAGGGAAGAGTAAGGACATCCTTGGGACAGGTGTTAGTCTAAGTGACAATTAAGAACCAGACCTTCACGGGACTTGTTTTTGGACCAGTAAAGAGGTCAGTCTGATAACTGCTGAGGTATCTACTGGGGAAATGTGGGGAGAATGGACTGATGGACCTTAACAGCTGAGGAGAAGAGTTCAGTGGGAAATGGGAAGTTGGTGAAAGTCTACGAGCAGACAGTGACCCAAGAGATGTGCTTATGGGAGGTGAACATTCCTCAGACTGTACTGAGCAGGAATTTGGTGATGGAAGCTATCAGCCACAACAGGACCCTAATGTGTCGCACAGAGCCAGGGGCCAGCATCATCAGGAACATGTACTGGGTACTCTGTGCTGGACCCATTCTAGGGCCTGACAGTACAAGGAAGACCGAGACGGCATCACTAGCCTCTAGTAGCTTACAGTAGAATGCAGGGAGGTATGACAGTGACATAATAACACAATAAGCTCTTTAACCTATTGTGACAAGTTAGCCATCAAAACAATGACAGCAACCTTATAGAGAGTTAGGGTGTTAAGAGACTACTGAGGGCTTGAGCAGTAGGTGGTCATGAGCTGCATCTTAAATGGGAAGGGAGGGCTCTGAGAAAATGAGCAGAGGGGCAAAGGCATTCGAGGAAGAAGAAGCAGAAATGGCATGTCTAGTTCACAGTGAGTTACGCTCTGTTTATCTGAAGAGGGTGGGAGTGAGTTGAGTGCACTGGAAAAGGAAGGGTTGGGACAGTGACAGTTCTCAATTTTGGAATGAGCTGGAACTCTTGAAACTACCCTTTCCATTCCCACAGCCATTGCCTTGGTTCAGCCCCTCAATGTCTCTCATTCAGACAATTACTAGTCTATTACCTCTCTCCCTGCCTTCTGCATTATCCCCTCTAACCTATTATCCAAACTATTATGCCAGCGTGGTCTGCTTAAAACCTGAAAATGCCCATGCCACAGCTCTGCTTTAAAAGTCCTCAGTGGCTCCTTTCCTCCTATGTTAGCCAGAGTCAGTTTTTGTTGTTTGCAATAAAGAACTCTGATACACGGTACCCTTCCTTGACTCCCACTAATCCCACTTGTTCCTTATCCCCCATGTCTTCTGTATGCTGGTAGTATCTTACCTACACTCATTTACCAAATGATAATGAACCTGTTTGCTAGTATGGCTATCACGTCAATTAGTCTGTGAGCTCCCTGAGGAAAGGGACTGGATTTTGTTCTTGTGGATATCTCCAACTCTTTGACTAGGGTCTGGCATTTAGTAAATGTTTATTCAGTAAATAGCTGAATGAATGAATGAAAGAATGGACAAATTAACTTGTTTTACCACATAGTAGGTAGCTTCTTCAGGTCTTCTGAGCTGGCAAATGTTTTAGAAAGGTTAATTTAAACACTATGTAGGACTTTCCTGGTGGCGCAGTGGTTAAGAATCCGCTTGCCAATGCAAGGGACACAGGTTTGAGCCCTGGTCTAGGAAGATCCCACATGCCGCGGAGCAACTAAGCCCTTGCGCCACAACTACTGAGCCTGTGCTCTAGAGCCCGTGTGCCACAACTACTGAAGCCCACATGCCTAGAGCCAGTGCTCTGCAACAGGAGAAGCCACTGCAATGAGAAGCCCGCACACCACAACAAAGAGTAGCCCCCACTCGCTGCAACTAGAGAAAGCCCACGGGCAGCAACGAAGACCCAACGCAGCCAAAAATAAATAAACAAAATAAATAAATTTTTTAAAAAATAAAAAATAAACAAATACTATGTATAAGATAGCCTGGGAAACAACCTGGATACAGGGCAACTTGTCCATTCCCCTTTCTCTTTGATCTAAAACTGTGCTATTCAATTCCAACAGCAGCCACTAGACACAGGTAACTATTGAAATGTGGTTAGTCCAAACTGAGTTGTTCTTTAATTGTAAAATACACACCAGATTTCAAAAAGCATAAAAATGTGTAAAATATCTAATAATTTTTATACTGATTACATGTTAAAATGGTAATATTTGTATATACTGGGTAAAATAAAATATATTGTTAAAATTAATTTTACCTGTTTCTTCTAAAATTTTTCAATGGGGCCATTAGAAAATTTAAAACAATACATATGTGGCTTGTACTATATTTCTATTGGACAGCATTGCTCTAAAAGAGTTACTCTTTATTTAATCCTTGTTTTTGTAGAATATTTTGCATTAGACATAGAATTTGAGGTTGACTTTTTTTTTTCTTCAGTATCTTGTCTTTTTGTCCCTATTGTTTCTGGTGAGGAGTTGGTTGTAATTCTTATTTCGCTGTTATATCTTTTCTCTCTGTTTTTCAAGATTTTATCTTTGGTTTTTAGCAATTAACTATGGTATGTCTAGATGTGGTTTTCTTATAACTCATCCTACTTGAAGTCTGTGTAATATCTTGAATTTGTTTGTCAATATTTTCATTAAATTTGGGAAAATTCAGCCACTATTTCTTAAAATATGTTTTTCTCTATCTCTTCTCCTATTGATCTGTCTTCAAGTTCATTGATTCTATCTTCTGTCATCTTCGTTCTCCTCTTAAGCTCATCCTGTGAATTTTTCATCTCAATTATTCAACTTTTTCATGCTAAGATATTCATTAGATTCTTTTATAGTTTCTATTTCTCTGCTGAGATGCCTTTATATTCACTCATTCTGACAATATTTTCCTTTAGTTCTTTGAACATATTTATAATAGTTTCTTTAAAAGCTTTGTCTGCCAAATCCAACATCTGGACCATTTGGGGATTAGTTTCTATTGAGTTTTGTTTTTTGTTTTTTTTACTATGGGTAATATTTTCCTGTTTCTCTGCATACCTAACAATTGTTGAGGATACATGAAGACATTCTAGATTTGATCTTCCTCTGCAGAGTTGGTTTTTGCCAGAAGTCAAACTGTCTGCTCACCTTGATCTTGCATAGGCTTGCATAATCTTGGTCTTCCACTTTGTTGGATGAATCTTTATAAAGTCAAAGATGTTCCCCAACCTCCTCTAACTACCGCAGGACTCAACTTCCAAACTCAATTTCCCTTGCAATTTTTCTTGACAGCACTTGGCTCTAAGCTTTGTTAGGGTAGATTTTAAAGTAGGCCTTACTCTAGGGCAAGTGTTGGCAAACTATAGCAATGAACCAAGTCTGGCCCTCTGACTTTTTTTGTTAAAAAAAAAGTGACATTGGAATAAAACCATGCTCATTCATTTACATGTTGTCTTTGGATGCTTTTGCTCTACAATAGCAGAGTTGAGTAGTTGTGAGAAATATTGAATGGCTCACAGGGCTTAAAATGATTACCATCTAGCCCTTTATTTAAAAAAAAAAAAAAAATTTACCAACCCTGCTTGAAAGCATAGACGTTTGCCCCTAAGACACAGATTTTCTGTGTCTCTTCTGGATGCTTGGGATATTATTAAGGTGTTAAAAAGGTTTTTCCACTGTTTCTGGGCTGGACCACCAGCGTCCCTCAGTATCAGCTGCTTGACCTTTAGTATCTTTGTCCAGTTCTCAACCCTGGAGCCGCCATTTTTGGTAAATCTCATATAGTTTCAATCTGTTCATGTGCACTCTAGCCTAGCCAAGGACTCCCTGGGTACACCCAGAGAGTCCTGTTCCCCCGCTGCCCTATGCAACCCTCTCCTCTCTAGTGCACTGCCCTGTGGATTCTAGCTGCTTCAATTGCCCCAAACTCAGATCTGTGTTTCCTTAGTTCAGCAAAACTGCTATGCTCAGCCGAACCTCTAAGCATACTATACTGCAGTCAGGAAACTCTCCCCTGGAAGACAGCCAAGGTGACCATCGGGCTCACCTCATGAGTTTTCCTTCGCTCAGGATGGAAATATTGTGCTTTCTGTTGACCAATACCTGAAAACAGTTACCTGATACATTTTGCCTGGTTTTGTGGTTGTTTACTGCAGAAGGAGCCGTTTGTTAACCAGTTACGGCAAGAATTGAAAGTCCTCCCCTGAAACATTCCTTACTGACTTGTGTTCATTTTTAAAAAAAGAAAAAGAGACTAGATCATCTAAATTAGGGTGATTTTATACTGATGTCCTGGAAATATTAATAAGAAGTTTTACAGAGCTTTTATAAATCATATGAGAAGGAAAGGAGGGTTTCATATAGCCATATGGATTAAATCCATCCCTTCAGAGCTGGGACAATGTTCTATTTTGTTAGGTTAGCTATGCTATATAACATCATAAAATAATTCTTGCTTGGTTAGAGGTTATTTAAATCTGAGAATTTAGTGATCTTCCTTCTATATCTCTTTGTCATATGTATTCAACCAGACAGTTACTTTAAAAATCTCTGCATCCACTTGTTGGGTTTTGAGGTTACTGGCAAATGCTATCCAGCCAGCTATCAGGGGTTTATGCAAATACATCTTAAACTAGATCCTGGTGCCAATTCCAAACTCCAAAGTAAAGCCTCAAATTTTTCCTGATCAAGGAAAGGCAACTAAAGGTCAAAAGGAAAACCGGGAAGAAAGGAAGAATGGGAAAAAATAAGACTGTGTGAATTCTTTGTATTTCTTTAGAACTGTCTTCTAAAATAAGACATTCAACAAACTTACACTGAGCATCTACTAAGCACTCAGAACTGTGCTCAGTACAGTCATACCAAATAATATCAAGCATGGTTTTACACTCTGCAGCCTCTGTCACAGTGGGCTACAGAAATCACAAAAGTTTAGTCAGGAAGTTAAAGTAACAATGTTGCTTGCTTCATAAATTCTCAGAATAAGCAGAAGCCTGGAAGGCCTGATTACCCTGTGACAAAGACCCAAATCAGATTAAGGACTTGGAACACTGCTTCTTTTCCTTCTTCTTTAAAATTCTTTTCCTTCGTGAGAGAACAGAGCTCATGTTAACAGAACCTGAACAGAGTTCACTGGAGAACACACACACACACACACACACACACACACACACACACACACTTTAATTAACAGGTGCCTTGATGTTCTTAAAAGGGAAAAATAGAATGGCCCTGGTTGTTTGTTCTTCCTATCTTGTCACCATTTTTTCTTTCATTTAAATATTTAATTTTTTAAAAATAAAAAGAGGGGCTTCCCTGGTGGCGCAGTGGTTGAGAGTCTGCCTGCCAATGCAGGGGACACGGGTTCGAGCCCTGGTCTGGGAAGATCCCACATGCCGCGGAGCAACTGGGCCCGTGAGCCACAATTACTGAGCCTGCACGTCTGGAGGCTGTGCTCCACAACAAGAGAGGCCGCGATAGTGAGAAGCCCGCTCACCGCGATGAAGAGTGGCTCCCGCTTGCCACAACTAGAGAAAGCCCTCGCACAGAAACGAAGACCCAACACAGCCATAAATAAATAAAAAAATAAAAATAAAAAAATAAAAAATAAAAAGAGACTGATCCCTCTTCTTCCATTGGAAATTGGTGAACAGAATGAATACCCCCGTCTCAAGTCACGTATATAGGAGAAAGAACTCCAAAAGGAACATATGTCATATTTCAACTATAGTCAGTATGTATCTATGACTCTCCATAGACTCACTCACCCGTATTTCTCTCTTTCAATCATATACACCATAATCCCCCATCCCCAGATGTCTGTTTTTGCCCCATCTAAAGTCATATTATTTGTGTGTGTGTGTGTATACACAAAAACATATATACAAATACATACACCTATACATACATATATGTGTACATGCATACATGTATATATATCCCAAGGTTATAATTATAAATATTCTATCGTGTGATTTTTCTTCAAAATAAACAATCCTGATGGCTGTGCTATCCACAACTTCATGGCTCCACATTCAGAGTCAAGGATCTATGTCACACTTGACTTGCAAAACAGGTTGCCTCTGATCTTGGTGCATTCCTGAGGCAGTGACCCGGAATGACATCCCTAGGTAGCTGAACAGTATGTCACATTCAGTGAATAACCCTGGTAGGAGGTCAAGCTTTAAAGTTTGTGGAATACTTTCTAGTACCTTGAACTCTTAGAAGATGGCTTACTCCATCTTGTAAACTCATCTCAGCTTACTTTGGTTTTACATCTGGAATAGAGATACTAATATCTCCCTGTATGAAAGTAGGAAGTTGGTGTGGATAATTTCCTTTCATCTATATTTTAGATGTTCTATCATGAGACTGTCAGTTTCCTAGGAGTCTATAGGAGTCTTGTGGGTCCCAATGGCCATATTTCCTAAGCATAACCCTAAAACTTTCCAAGAAGCTTAACAAAATATTGGTATTATATTTCTTTGAAGCTGTCATAGATTGTAAACTGCATCTAATTTCAGAGATTATAAAATATTAAAAATTGGGGGCTTCCTTGGTGGCGCAGTGGTTGAGAGTTTGCCTGCCAATGCAGGGGACACAGGTTCGAGCCCTGGTCTGGGAAGATCCCACATGCCGCGGAGCAACTGGGCCCGTGAGCCACAACTACTGAGCCTGCGCGTCTGGAGCTTGTGCTCCGCAACAAGAGAGGCCGCGATAGTGAGAGGCCCGCGCACCGTGATGAAGAGTGGCCCCCGCTTGCCACAACTAGAGAAAGCCCTCGCACAGAAACGAAGACCCAACACAGCCAAAAAATAAAATAAAATAAATAAATAAATTTTAAAAAAAATATTAAAAATTGTATATATACATATATTTCTTAGAATCCATGAAATACATTCTTTTTTTATACCAAATACTTACCAAAAACCACAATTAGTATATATTTCCAGAATGCAAAGAAACTCATAGATAATTTCAATCCATTTTTATAATAACACTGAGATAAGTAAAGCAGAAATTTCTCTCACTTGATAGATAAGGGAACTGGCTCATAGAGGTTGCTTGACTAGTCTAAGGTCACACAGCTAACCATGACAGAGGTGGGACAGGATTACAAGTCTCTTGACTCTAAATTCTGCATTTTTTCCACTATACCACATTCTACCTTCCAGAAAACAGGTATAACAGATATGTTAGCTACATCATCAACATCCATTTCCTCTTATCATCCAGCACTGGAGGATAGGTCATTACTGGTTGAGCCAATCACAGTAATTCCTATTCCTGCTTTCCCAGCCTCCCTTGAACCTATGGGTGGCCACTTGGCTAAGTTCTGGCCAATGAGACATAAATGGTAGTATGGTCAGAAATAAAGCTCTGAGAAGTGTTTTTTATCTTTGCTCTGTTTTGCATTCCCAATGAAGATAACAGATATTACTCATGCTGTCCTAATCCTACTCATGTTCTCTTTTTTCCTGCCTTGAATACAGTCATGATGGCTGGCTGGAGCTACTATAACCACAAGGAAAGGCTAAGAGAATCACAGAGTCATTGATCCTGATGTCACTGAGCCACTAAACCAGTATCAATAGTCACTCATCTCTATATTTATTGTTACGTGAAAAAAAATTTTTTGGTTTAAGTTATTATATTCAAGTTTTCTGATACTTACAGGCAAATGCAATTCTAATAAAATAAGAGAGAGAAATTGTGGCAAGCAGAATTCTATGATGACTCCCATAATCTCCACACCCTGGTGTTACTACTGTGATTATGTCATAGTACATGGCAAAAAGGATTTTGCAGATACAATTAAGGTTACTAATCAATTGACCTTAAGATAGGGTGACTATCCATGCAAGCTTAAGCTAATCAACGAGCCCTTTAAAAGGAGAGAGTTTTCTCTGGCTGGTAGCAGAAGAGGAAGTCAGAGAGATTCAAAGTGTGAAAGGAAGGTTCTCCACTGCTGAGATGGAGGCCACAGGGCAAGGATCTGAGGGCAGCCTCTAGGAGCTGAGAGTGGTACCCAACTGAAAGCCAGAAAGATAAAGGAGACAACAATCCTACAACCACAATGAATTGAATTCTCCCAACAAAAGGCATAAGCTTAGGGCTTCCCTGGTGGCGCAGTGGTTGAGAATCTGCCTGCCAATGCAGGGGACACGGGTTCGAGCCCTGGTCTGGGAGGATCCCATATGCCGCGGAGCAACTGGGCCCGTGAGCCACAACTACTGAGCCTGTGCGTCTGGAGCCTGTGCTCCACAACAAGAGAGGCCGCGACAGTGAGAGGCCCGCGCACCATGATGAAAAGTGGCTCCCGCTCGCCACAACTAGAGAAAGCCCTCGCACAGAAACGAAGACCCAACACAGACCAAAAAAAAAAAAAAAAGGCATAAGCTTAGAGGAGATCCTGAGTTCCAGGTGAGAACACAGTGACCAACCCTTAATTTCAGCCTGTCACATACTGGGCAGAGGATCCACCCAGGCTGTGCCAGCGCTACAGTTTAAAAATGGGAGAATTAATTCTAGAGCTCAGAATCTCAAGGGCCTGGGCATAGCCTTCTTTAGATAATTTCCAAATATGGATAAGAGACTGAATTTCAACAAAAATCAACTATTGCCCATAGTATGGAGTAAATTAAAAAACAATACAGTAGCAAAATACCACTAAGCTTTACATGTAGCACTTTGGAACATATTACATGGATTTCTCTCTCTAGAAAGTTTAATTTCTTTGTCTGCCTTGCTTACTTAGGCCACTGCAAAATTAGCTTGCCTTTCCAGAGACATGGAGTAAGGCTGAAAAGGTGATCATTTTCAGTGCAAAATGTTAAACAACAATTTTGGGTGCCTTTCCTTTGAAAATCAGGAGGCCAACAAACATTCAACCAGTTTTCTGGAGAAGGAATGATGATATCATGCCAATGACTCTTCAATTAGGGATGTTAGCATTTTGGAAGGTGTTAGAGGTGGGATGAAGGAAGAGTGAGCACAAAGGAAGGAAAGTAAAAGTAGAACCAATTGTGGAATCTCCAAACTCTTTCTAAAAATAGGATATGTAGGGACTTCCCTGGTGGTACAGTGGTTAAGAATTCACCCTCCAACACAGCGGACTTGGGTTCGATCCCTGATCAGGGAACTAGATCCCACATGCTCCAACTAAGGAGCACACATGCCGCAACTAAGACCTGGTGCAACAAGGATAAATTAAACAAATAAAAATGTAAAATAAATGTTTCAAATAAATAAATAAATAAAAATAGGATATGTATTAATTCATCCAACAAATTGTTAGTAGAGACCTGCTAGATAGTCAGGATACAAAATAGATAGATACAGACCCTGCCTTCAAGGGGTTTCTATCCAAGAGGGGAAAACAGGGACAGGACAAGTCAACTATAAACAAATAAGAATCCTGCAAATCGATAAAGGGTTCAGACAAGGAATAACAAGGGATCCTATAATATATAGGGTGATAGGAGCTCTCTCTGAAGAGGTTACATTTAACTACTACCTGAAGGATGACAAGACCCAGACCATGACAAGAAGTAGAGTGTATTCATGGTAGAAAAGACCAAAGACACAAAGAGTCTGAGATGGGAAAAAATTAACAAGAAGAAAAAAAAAAAAAAGAAAAAACTTGAACTGAGCATAGAGGGAGCAAGGAGGATGGGGCATGGGATAAGGTTGCAAAGGTAGTTCACGTTATGAACTATGTAGATATGGGGTCTTGTGAGCCAGATTTGGGTGTTTAGATTTCATTCTAAGCACAATGAAAAGCCAATGAAGGATTTAAAGAAGAGTACCAAAATTCAATTTGTCTCTTTAGAAGCTGAGTGGAGAACAGATTGGAAGAGGAAAGAATGGAAGCAAAGAGAACAATTAGGAAGCTACTGTACTAGTTGAGACAAAAGACAATGAAACAACTAAAGTATCCATCAACAGATGAATGGATAAACAAAATGTGGTATATACATATAATGGAATATTATTCAGCCTTAAATAGGAAGGAAATTCTGACACATCCTATAACATGGATGAACCTTGAGGACATGTGCTAAGTGAAATAAGCCTGTCACAAAAGGACAAATATTGTACTATTCCACTTATATGAGGTACCTAGAGTAGTCGGATTCATAGCAACAGAAAGTAGAATGGTGGTTGCCAGGGGCTGGAGTCGGGGTGGGGAGAAAGGGAGTTATTATTTAATGGGTACTGAGTTTCAGTTTTGAAAGATGAAAAGAGTTCTGGAGATGGATGGTGGTGATGATTGCACAACAATGTGAATGTACCTAATTCCACAGAATAATACACTTAAAAAAGGTTAAATGATAAATTTTTTGTTATATATATTTTAACAGTATGATGCTCCAGCCAAGCCCTAGGACCCTGTGACTCCAAATGGACAGAAAAGAGAAGGGAGCCCAAGTTAGGGAGAGCTGCCATGCTCTGTCCCTCAATACAAGGGCGTGTAGGAGCCAGAGGTCCTGGACCAAGCAGGCCACTCTATAGCTAGCTGCTTAGAAAAAGGTTGGAAATGTGGCTTTTCTCTATGAGATTCTTTGAATCTCAGGCTTGGGTGGAAAAAATGAAAATGCTGCTAAACAACTCAGTAAATACAGAAACAAGTGTCCTTGGTGATAACTCTATCAGCAGGAGAGGGGCAAGTACCAGGCATTCCATAACAAGGGCAGGAATTTCCTGAAACCACAGACAATTTTACAATTCTGAATAATTATTAAGCGAGATAATGTGGGTGAGAGTGCTCTGTAGACTGCAGAGCATGATTCAAAAAGTAAGCTCTGCATATTTTTGTCAATCAAGAAGGAGAATGTGCAAAGGGACAGGGGCCCAGAAAACAAAGTCTGGTGCTTTGCAGACTCTCCTGGGGTCACCAACCATTCTTCCCCATGGCTGGTCAGGGAAGCAAAGGCACAGGGAAGGGGAGCAGCTGCAGTGGCTCTTGCTTTCTAACAGTGGTGCCCACAGACCTATCTCCTACCTCCTTGCCCTGGACCCAAGGACTACATATGTGCAGGCTCACCTTCGTCATCTCACAGATCATCTTCTTTGTTCCTCCCACCATCCTTCTGAGGTAGGTACTCTTAGTATTAATCAAAAAATTTCATTTTTGAGATGACAAAGCTGAGTAAAGAGAGGTGAAGTAACTCGCTCAAGGCCAGACAGCTAGTAAATGGCAGTGCTGGGATCCCAACCAAAACTGCTCTGACTCTGTAGACTTTTCTCAAACAATTCATTGACTCATTCAACCAACCAACCAACAAGGAATAAGAGCTTACAATGTTAGACTTCCCTGGTGGCGCAGTGGTTAAGAATCCGCCTGCCAATGCAGGGTACGCGGGTTCGAGCCCTGGTCTGGGAAGATCCCACATGCCGCGGAGCAACTAAGCTCTTGGGTCACAACTACTGAGGCTGCACTCTAGAGCCCGTGAGCCACAACTACTGAACCCGTGTGCCACAGCTACTGAAGCCCGTGTGCCTAGAGCCCGTGATCCGTAACAAGAGAAGCCACCACTGCAATGAGAAGCCTGTGCACCACAACGAAGAGTAGCCCCCGCTCACCGCAACTAGAGAAAGCCCATGCGCAGCAACGATGACCCAACACAGCCAAAAAAAAAAAAACAAATAAATAAAGTAA
The DNA here is from genome assembly GCF_028023285.1 of Balaenoptera ricei. NCBI lineage: Eukaryota > Metazoa > Chordata > Mammalia > Artiodactyla > Balaenopteridae > Balaenoptera > Balaenoptera ricei. The sequence continues at coordinate 166,557,779 of NC_082640.1, forward strand.
TATTAAAAAAAAAAAAAAGCGCTTATTATGTTCCAAGTCCTGACTCTGTGCTAGACATTAAGAATAGAGAAGTAGATAATACAGAATCCAGAAAGGTCAATTAGCCAATGGCCTCATACTCACAAAGGACTTTAAATACTAATAAAAATGAAAGCACATGTTTAGTCACAGAAATACACTGAAAGTTTTGAAAGATGTGCCTCCAACCTTAAATTCATGTCCCATTACCAAACCACCCTTCACAGAGAGTTTAATGAGTATCATTTATAGCTCCTATAGTTACCTTGTATGTAGCAAAATTATATTACAATGTGGGTTTCTATGTGTATGAGTATATATTGAACATTTGAATTTGGTTCATGCAAATATACAAAAAAGGTCCTAATACTTTTCTAACCCCGTCTTAGAAGTTTTTCAGTCTTTACTATACTGGGAACCTCAGAAAAAGGAAGGAATATTGGTCTTTCCCCCCTCCCTCTAAGAGAGGTCCTGAACTTGAAATAACAGCCGGGGTTACCATGGAGGACCACCGAAGGTCACAGGAGTGGGATGCGGTCACCCAGGGAGGCTTCCTGCAAGAGGCTATATCTAGCCTGGGTCTTAGGAAAATGAACAGCACAAGCTCTGCAGTCAGGCAGGCCAAGTCACCCCGTCGTTAACTGTAATCACGGGCATGTCTCAAACTCTCTAAACCTGAATTTCACCTAGTATTGATAGTTTCAGAAGATTCCTGTAAGGAAGAAAAAAGATGCTGCATGTCAGACTTTCAGCACAGTGAATACTATAAGTGCTCCATTAATGTTATCTAGCACCATTATTATTTCCACTAATAAAGGGTGAGTAGGAGAAACAAGGCACGAACTTGCTGATTTCATTCCTGTGGTCGTGACATTCAGGAAGTGAAAGTGGAGGAAGGGGGAGATCTTAGAAATTTGGGGAAAAAAGGAAGTAGTGGTGTGAGCTTCAGCCTGAGACAGGAAACAGCCTGCTCAGCTGGATGTGGGCCACTCGTTGGCCTGGAAAGGTCTAGTGAAAGAAGATACCAGAGGCGGGACACCATGTTGGGTGGCTTTGGGACCCTATTTATGTGGTCACCTACATGAGTGGTGTCTATGCAGCGTGTATCGCACAACCTGTGTAGCAGAAGGCAGCAACCTGCCCAGACGGGCGCTCGAGGCGTCCCTGAACAGAAGACTCCGCTGCGAGAGGCACCAGGCAGGGTGTCCCGCTGCTGGTGTGTCCAAATCAGCTGGGCTGTCTCAGTTCATGGCGGGGCAGCAGTGTTACCTGCACTGCCACCAACCTCTTTGGACCTTACGGAAACCCTACCTAAAGGAGTCCAGCTGGGACAAGAGAATGTGGGATTACTGCAATTTACAGCACAGCTACAGGAACACGGAACTTTCATTTTAGAAGCTCCTGCCAATGGTCCCTATACCAAGAATAACAAGGATTAGAGGAAATAGAGCTCTAGGCCACAGATCTCAAGCTCGATGGGTGGCTCTATAATAAAGTGAGCTCAATATGGATTTGTGTAGAAAAACACAGAGTTTTATTCCCCCCAGGTAGATGACAAAGAGGAAAACTATATCCCTATCCTTCTTTTGTAGAAATGAAACTTTCCTCCTGGGCTGAACTGCCAGCTCCTCTTTAGTCTTTCTACTGCAGTGTTCAGCATCCCTACCGCCCAGAAGCCCTCCCCAGCACTCCATCCCCTCCCACCTAACACTCCCACAGCGCAGTGCTGCACAACTCTGGGTGGCGCCATTCACGCGTGAAGCAATGGGGACCCTGCCCCTTATCTGAATGCTGCCCTACGCGTGTAAAATCCAGCAGCCCTGAAATAGCACACGCCCTCCCACCTCAACATCCACACTTTAGAAAAAGAAAGGAAATGTCGAATGTTCAGGAGAAAACCTCCACTGGGAAAGAAGATGAAAGTAACTGGCTACAGCCATAAGAATCCTTGGGCTTATTCTTCACTCACCAGTGAAGCAACAGTGATAGTTAATAATAATTAAGCCTGGGTAATCAGGAGAATGGCAGCTGAACTGAGGCCAGAGAAGGTCCCAGTAAATAGCCTAGGGATATTAGGAGTGTGGAATTAATTGGGACTGGGGGTTGGAGATGAGGTAATTTAGGATATGCTGAGATTCAAGGATTGTGAAACCAGAAGGTAGGTGTAGAAAATGTAGATTTGGGGCCTAGAGAAAAATTAGGGGTAAAAAGTGAGATTTTAGAGTCATTTAAAAAATGAAGATATATGAAGCCAAGGGAATGAATAGGTTATCAATGGAGGAAGTAAAAACACAAAAAAGACGGCTGACTCTTGGATTGTGCCTACATATGATGGGGGTGAGAGGGACTAAAAGGGGGCCCAGAGTGTCCATCAGATGGTTAGAGAAAAAACAGAGGCCTCTAGGATCATGAAGACAACAGAGAATTTTCAAGAAGGTAAGTTTCTCTAGTGTTAAATGCTGTAAAGAGACATTTATGGGGCATGGATGGTCACTGCTGACCCTTAAGAAAGTTAACTAGAGTGTTGGCTCCTTGAGGGATGGTCCATGCCCTTTCTCACAGTACTGCCAAAGCTCCAGGCCGGCTACACAGAAGGAAAGCAACAAGCATTTGTGGAATAAATAAAGTAAGGCAGCTAGACTGGAAGCCCGATTGCAAGGAGTTAATAATACACCACGATCGGGCTTCCCTGGTGTCTCAGTGGTTAAGAATCCGCCTGCCAATGCAAGGGACACGGGTTCGTTCCCTGGCCCGGGAAGATCCCACATGCCACGGAGCAACTAAGCCCGTGCACCACAACTACTGAGCCTGCGCACTAGAGCCCATGAACCACAACCACTGAGCCCACGTGCCACAACTACTGCAGCCCACGTGCCTACAGCCCGTGCTCCGGTGCTCCGCAACAAGAGAAGCCACCGCAATGAGAAGCCCGTGCACCGCAACGAAAAGTAGCCCCCGCTCACCGCAACTAGAGAAAGCCCGTGTGCAGCAACAAAGACCCAACACAGCCAAAAATAAATAAATAAATAAATTTTTAAAAAAGATAATAAAAATATACCATGATCACAGTTTAAAGTTTTACGACTCTTAATACAGCTTTTGTTAAAAGAAGGCAAAAAATGCCAGCGTACACATTGTTAATCCTGATTACAAGCATCTATGGAGGAAGCACTTTTCTATTTACCTGGCACAAACTGAAACTCGCCTCAGGGGAGGGGGAAGCTTTTTCCTGGGATCTTCCCCAGCATGAATTCTCTGAACGACCACAGCAAAATTGCAAAACTTTTCCGCTTTAGTTTCCACAAATTTATTAATTGGGGATTGATATAAATTTATTGAAAATACCTGGAAGATGAGAAATAGACTTAGCTGGTCTCAGACTCTATGTGGTTCTCACATGTTCTCCAACAAAATATCTAGCAGGTAAACACTACTTCCATGGAAGCTTTTTATCAGGCCCTCCCACTTGTTTTACCAAGATTAAAACTAGGACTGAGATTTACCAAGAAAACACCTCTTAAAAACCCAATAAAACCTAAGAACTACAAAATCTCACCTTGAATTTGTTTTCTATACAGAGATGAACACTCTATCATTCTCAAGTTGTATTTTAAAAATAGATAGTAACTACAGCAAATATCTTTTGACTGCTTCCTCTGTAAGACACTGTGCTGAGGGCCTTACATGCATAATCTTATCTAGGCTTCACAAAGTTTATAACAGTGCTATTATTAATATCTACTTTTCAGATAAGAAAACCAAGGCTTGGATCTTTCTCAAGGCCACACAAGTAGTAAGTGGAGCTAGACTTTAAACCCAGAACATATCACAAATCCTCATAAGGATCATTTTTCATAGATGTATAATATTCTACTGCATCACTGACATTTAAAGATACATGTTTGTTTGTTTTTTTAATTAGAAAGATACCTCCAAATAAGAAATCATGGAACAGATGGCAAGCCTGCACAGGAACGAGGTCACAGATTCCAAATGATGGATCTTTTTCTACTAATGAACCCATCTTCCCAGTTCCCCTAAATGGGGGTGCCCAATACAGCATGGACAAGGAAGGATAAGGGGTGCATGACTGAAGGCTCAGACTCCCAGCTAAGGCCTGCCAGATCCATACACTAGAGACCACCTGGCCTGTGGTGTTCCTTTCTCTTCTACCTTTATTGGCCCCTGTTTTTCTAGAGAAATGGTGGTAGTTTGAATGTATGTTAGGCTGGATTCCTCAGAAAATAGAGCCTGAGACCAAGCTTCTATGCCAGGGCTTTAGAGCAATCCCAGGGAAACAAGAGTGAGGGAAGAAGAGAAATGAGGCAGCAAAAGCAAATGTACGATGGAGTGGGACTGGCTGTGACTTCACAAGAATCATAGCTTCTTGCTCGGTCATACGGGACGTCCCCAGAGAGGTTGTTAGGAACTGCATCACCTCAAAAGCTTCCATCGGAGGAAGTGGTGCTAGCAGAGGGAATGAATCTGCCAGCTCCTGCCTGTTTCTTGTTCCCCATTAGTCAAAGTTCACTCCATGGTGACCCAACTTCCCCACACGATTGGGATGTACCATCTGGTCCCTTCAGCAGCAGATGGGGAGGCCAGATCCCATACCCTGCAGGGTGGTTCTTCATTTGAGTCCAGAAGTGGTGGGAGGAACCCCAGCATGGCCTTGGATGGCAGGATGGTAGAGGCCAGTAGAGCTGGGCACCACTGCATCCAAGAGACAGGTGGAGCTAAGAGAATCTGAGGTGGTACCGAAGCAGAAGCCAATACAGGAAGGTTAAACCTAGGCAGGAATCAATGCTGGTATGCAGTCCCACATACTCAGAACACAGAGGAGATGATCTGTAGGTCTTTTTGAACTCTGGGCTATTTGTGCTCATTGAGTTTCTGCAGGTGTCATAGGACATCACCCATTAATTTCTTCACCCATTCAATAGCATTTATTCAGCATCTCCTATTGCCAGGCATATTCTAGTGAAATCCTAGGGATAGAGAGAGGGCTAAGACCCAGACCCTGCCTGGGAGAGGGAGACAGGCAAACCAAAGATGATCACAATACAGTGTGATCAGAGCTACCCCAGGGGAACCCAGCAGTGCCATGAGCACACAGAGGAGTCACACCTAGCCCAGTCTTGGGGTCAGCGAAGAATAACTGAGGGAAGATGATACCTGGGCAGAGGCTTGAAAGATGAACAGAAAGTAGAGGCATGGGGAAAGGACTTGCAGTATGGCATCTATAAGAACAAAACAGGACAATACAATATGGTCAATTAGAGGGTGCCATTTTACTTAGCCCTGTTTAAATGACTGTGTTAACATGCAAAGCCACTGTTTGTTACCAAAAAAGGGTGCACAACGGACATCCCTGGCTCTTACATTCATCCCCAGACCTCCCTCCTACCTAACCCCACCCCTGAACATCACCCATCACTGACCCCAACTCCCAAAGTATGTATCAGAGATGGGTTAGGATCTGGAGATAAGGCATGGTATGAGGGAAGATGGGGCTAAGAAATGAGGTTCGAGTTCAGAGATTCAGGGTTAGTGTTAGGAAAGGGGTGAGAGGTGGGGAGGGGGTGATGCAGAGCTGAAGTGATGGTGTCTGTTTGGTACATGACTTAGAACCTTGAAGTGTATCGTTTTTAATAAGTCCCCCACGCCAAACAGCTGTAATAAAGCGTAATGTGTTCATACAAAGTCTCGGAGATGAATAAAAACATGTTGTGTTTTCTGAACTATAGATAATCCAGTTTGACTGAAGCAATAAGTCAGATGGAGAGTAGTAAGAGAAGAGGCTGGCAAGACTGGGAGTCAGCTCAGACAGAGCCTTGCAGGCCATGCCAAGAAGGTTGGGTTTTGTCATAAAGGCAATGGAGATCCATCAAACAATTTTAAATGAGGAAATAACATGATTCAGTTGTATTTTACAAAAATCATTCTGGAAGCAATGAGGAAGGTGGATTGGAGGGTGGGAAGACCAGCTAGTAATTATAGTGATCAGGCATTGCAAGCTGAGGGATAAAAAGGGGGGATGTTTTTTATGAGCCATTTAAGATGTAACATCATCAAGACACGGGGAGAAAGTCTATTTGGGGCTCATTTAGATTGAGGGAGTAGTGGTGGGTGGATAAAAAGGATCCTGGAAAACTGGAGAGATTTTTGTGCTATTCACCAAGATGAGGACTCTAGGGGGAAGAATGCTTGAGGGGTGGTAGGGAAACGATGAGCTCAATTTTAGACCTGATGAGTTTGATGGGCGTACGGGACAACCACATCGAGATGTCTATGGGTCCTGTTAAATAGACAGGTTGAGAGCTCAGAAGAAGTGAGAGGAGCATTCATCACGTAGATTGACAGGTCACCCAGAGAGAATGTATAATATGAGGAGAAGCAAGAACCAAGGGTGGGAAGGTCAACATTTACATGCTGGACTCAGGATAAACAGCCAAGCAGGAGTTCACTATAGATGCCTTCTCCTATAGATGTCACTATAGATGTCACATTGTGGAGGCCAGGGCCAAAGTCAATCTCACAACTGCAGGGAAACTCAACCTGGTTCGCTTAGAATCAAGAGGAAGACCAGGTAAAAGAGACATTAGTGTTCACTTCAACTAGTGAACTCTTCAGGTAATATAGAGTTCAGGGAGCTCTGTAGGCTCCAGGATAAGACACAGAGAGGGAGAAGAACAAGAAGCATTCGACAGAAGCGCAGGAGTCGTACATTTCTGGATTTCCAGCTTTCCATCACTGGAGGAAGTAAAACCTTCCTCATCTTTCTGCAGCACGGGCTTCACCTAAGATGTTTTACACACTGGTACTTCCACTACATATGCAATTCATCCATCAGGAAGGGGTCTCTAGTTAGGGCCAAGGCCAGGATACACTCTAGGCCTCCCCCAAGAACTTCTTAACCTTTTTTTTTTTTTTTTTTTAAGAATGACTCTCCGGATTTATTTGAGATATAAATTAAGTCAGAGCCCTTCATCTCTGGGTAAAAACACATACATGCAACATTCTGTTTAATTTCAGGACATCTTTCCTAAGGTCCCTCCATGAATCCCCTAGGGATCTCTGCACTCCCTGCTAAAAGCTCCACCCTAGAACAATTTATCTAGCTCATGTCACTTTCAGACCTTTCCAAACTAAGCAAAATCATTCCAGAGGAGCACAGTAGAAGGAAGCCAGGCACTGTGGCTTCTACTGACCCTGAACTGATAATTCCTTATTTCCATTTTCAGTAATGCAGAGGATATCTCCTTCCCTTTTCTAAGAATCCCTCCCCTCCCGCTTTCCCCAACAAAACAGACACACAGGCATAAAACCAAAACAGCCCAGCCAAACCCTAAAAACTCAGGCTGCTGCAGTGGGCCTCACGGGCTGCAGTTAGAGCCGGGCCCTGGGCTGACTGCAACGTTATTCCTGTGAAGCAGGCCCCTCACCAACAAGAGACCTCCCAGTTCACACTGCTGACGAAGGCAGGGGTACGTGAGTGTCTCCAATGGCCAGAGACAGCGGCAAGGAACAGGGCACACGGGGTGGGTCTGGCACAGTGTACAAGTTGAACAAGTATCTGTTCACTGAGGGCCGGCCCTGCTTTTGTAGAGCAGGTCTTGGGTTTTGATGAGTGACATTCACTGTTGACACCTGGCACATTTTTATAGATTGTAAATGGAGAGAGCAGATATGTTAGGAAGTATTATGACTTGTAGACAAAATAATCCTCACATTATAAAATGTGAACAACTCAGCACCTTGAAATGGTGACAACACACCCATCTCCACACTCCTAGTGTATTTCCTTCTCTTAAATTTATTTTTCTAATTTTTATTTATCTACCTACCTACTTATTTATTTATTATAAAAGGAATATGCTCTCACTAAACAAAATTTGGAAAATATAGAAAACCAGTATAACCACTGGTGTACTTCTGAAATGATATCATTTCTAAAAATTCCCTTTGCATGCACCTTTTCAGCTTCCCAGGGACACTTCTATTGTTTGAGGGTAAAGAGTTCCTTTGGGTTGGGGGGGGAGAAGCTGTCACCACAGACAAATGGGACAGAATCCTTTGACCTTGTGACTGCCTGGGCTCTCACCTCATGGCTAAGAATTATTTATTCTATTGTTTTTTCCAAGTTGACGGAAATTTCCCACAGTTTATGCCTATTCTCCTTACTTCCTCAACCTGAAAGACCAGAAAGAAAAATTTAATCACTGCAAACTCTTGCCTATTAATTCTTCTGCTTTGGTTATTTCTAATGTTTTCTTTCAGTCCTCACACCACCCACCTCCATCTGGAGAAGGTTTCTCAAAAATTCTAGTAGAGATTTAGACACCAACCACACCGTTACATATATTTGGTCCCGTCACCACTAATAGTAGTATTTCTTTTGGTAGACGTCTCGCTGACAGTAACTCTTGCAAAACAGAAAAGCCACAAATTCGTAACATATAAACCACATATGCAAACACGGCAGACATTCTAATTAGAGAACTGAGAGACAAGACTTCAGAATTGCATTCGCCACATCTCTTGGTTCTTACTGAGCTTTGAGAGACTCTTATAAAAATTCAGAATTGTATTATTTGCTGAGTGAAACCAAGTGTCTTAGATGCATTTTCCAACCAAGTGTAAAACTCGAATTTAAAACAGTCGGGAGGATCAGTTCATTTATTGGAAAAGAGTGAGAACTTTCTTACCCGGCTCATAGTGGTAAAGAGCACGTATGAGGTTAGCATATATAATACTGAAACACTGACACTGCCAGGGATATCCATTTTTTCCGTGTTTCTGTTTTCAGGTCTCTGACGGCTTGTGCATCTGTGATTCACATACCAGTTGCCACATCTACAGGCCAGATCTGATCTTTGGATGCAGTGTTTCAATTACAGAGGAAGTATAAGTGGCTGACATGTAAAATTTATTGCAGTACCTCCTTGATCTCACTCTTTTACTTTTCATAAAAAGAAGGAAGGAAAATAGCAGCAGTGTGGGTTAAATTAAAATGTGGTTTTCAGTTCAGGAAAAATTCAAAGGGCTTTAAAAATTCCTCACTTCTCACACATTGACATGAACAGGGAGAATTTCACAGTGATAAAGCGATTAACAGCTTCATAGCATTAATACAGCTGCACTTACTGAGCCCTCAAATCTCTGAGATGGGCATTTTTACTACCAGTTCCCATCTCAGGATAAGGAAACAGAGTGTCAGAGAGTAAGTAGCTTGCCCAAGGGCACAAAGCTAGGATGAGGTCAAGTGGTATCTGATCAGAGTCTATTGACTCTGAAGTCCAAGCATTAACAGAACTCAAATGATAAACTAGCCAAAGAAAACACCAGCATTAAGTAGGTCCACACTTCATTTCACACTTGCAAATCGAAGGAAAGAACAAACTAGAAAACTGGAAGCAGCCTGACTCTTCCACTGAAGCTGGAATACCCCGTGGTTCAGCCCTTGGACTCTTCTTTGTCTGCTTCCATTCCTTCACGATGGCTTTGGATCCCATCTCTAGCTAGATGGGATAAACCACCACATAGAGGTTTCCAGCCCTGACTTCTCCCCTGACACCACTGATGCCCACAGAGCACCTTCACTTCAACGTCCAACAGGCCTCTCAAACTTAACATATCCAAAATCGAACAACTACTCTCTGTCCCCCAAAACCACTCCACCAGAAGCCTTCCCCGCCCAGGATGATGGCAGCTCTATCTTTCCAGTAGCTCAGGGAAAAAAAAAAAAAAATCTAGTCATCTTGAACTTCCCTCTTCCTCTTACACGGTTTCTCTCATGTTCATTTTACAAAAAGGTAGTTTACAAACATATTTCTCAAATCGTTCTTTAAAATGGCAAACTCCACTAGTACAGTTAATAATTATTTCATTTGCATGTAACTCATCATGAGTACTTTTACTAAAGCTGTTAGGTGAGCTTTATCCATTGTAGACAATGGAGCTTTATCCACTGTCTACCTACAAACAATGATGTTCACCTACTACTTCGTTTTTATGCGTTATTTGATAAACACGTATGTAACACCTCCTATCTCCCAGCCGTTGATCTCAAAGTGCTTTACAACTCACTTAACTAACTCATGCACTCCTCAAAAGAACTCTATAAAGTAGGTACTATTATTATCCCATTTATTTAGATAAAGAAACTGAGGCACACAGAAGTTAAATAATGCCCAAGACCACACAATGCAAACCTGGACAGTCTGGCTCCAGAGTCCGCATAAATGAACCTACCGTGTTATCTGGCTTTCTTACGGCCAGGACCTACCTCTGCCAAGTGCCCAGCCAGGACTGGCTGTACGTTCTCTGTTCTCTTCGCAGGAGAGAGGCAACCAAATGACAGGGGTCAGAGCCCCTAGTCCCACGAGCACGGTGCTGTGCGTGATGGATGGCGCAGCTGGAGGAGCTGCTGCAGACACGCCCGCCCACCTGTGCCAATCAGGCTGATGTGAGTGACAGAGACGCGCAGAATCTACGCGGACAGATCCCCACTCCCCAACTCACCCCCTTTCTAGATGATACTTTATAACAAAAATTTTAAGGAGGAAGAGGTAGGGAAAAGAAGAGAAGGAAGTGTGCTTCAACAGCCCTGCTGATAGTGTGAACTGACGGAGCAAAAACAAGGGCCGTTTCCTCCCACAGGGATCTCCGTGGGTGTGGTCAGAGTGCACAGACAGCCCCTGTTAACTCTTCCCAGCACTTTTCCTTTTGTTTCCAGATACAGTACAATAGTGACTAAGGGCACAGTTTCTAGAGCTAAGCGATTAAAAGAGGGTTCAAAGCCCAGGTCCACTACAACCTTTGACAAACTACTCAACTGCAGCCTCTGCTTGTCTCATCTGTGAACTGAGATCGCACTCTTCCCAACCGTACAGAGCTGAGACAGAAATTAAGTGAGATTATACGGAGTGAACTGCTAGCAAAGGACCTGGAATTAGTAAAACTCAATGAATAATAGCTATTGATAGTGATTTTGATAATTTCGATTAAAAAAGTTTTTCACACCTTTCAACTGCTCAGAGTCTGAAGTGGAGGGAGATGTAGGGACAAGGAGTAATGTCAAAAAAAATACTTCATGTTTGGGACTTCCCTGTTGGCACAGTGGTTAAGAATCCACCTGTCAGTGCAGGAGACACAGGTTCAAGCCCTGGTCCGGGAAGATCCCACATGCCATGGAGCAACTAAGCCCCTGCACCACAACTACTGAGCCTGCGCTCTAGAGCCAACGAACCACAACTACAGGGCCCGCGTGCCACAACTACTGAAGCCCGCGCGCCTAGAGCCCGTGCTCCGCAACAAAAGAAGCCACCACAATGAGAAGCCTGTGCACCGCAATGAAGAGTAGCCCCCGCTTGACACAACTCGAGAAAGCCCGTGCGCAGCAACGAAGACACAACGCAACCAAAAATTAATTAATTAATTAATTAATTTAAAAAAAATACTTTTATGTTTGGCAAAGATACAAGTCAAACTGTATTTCTGGGCTTCCCTGGTGGCGCAGTGGTTGAGAGTCTGCCTGCTAATGCAGGGGACACGGGTTCGAGCCCTGGTCTGGGAAGATCCCACATGCCACGGAGTAGCTGGGCCCGTGGGCCACAACTGCTGAGCCTGCGCGTCTGGAGCCTGTGCCCCGCAACGGGGGGGGCCGCGATAGTGAAAGGCCCGCGCACCGCGATGAAGAGCGGTCCCCGCACCGCGATGAAGAGTGGCCCCCGCTTGCCGCAACTGGAGAAAGCCCTCGCACGAACCGAAGACCCAACGCAGCCAATAAATAAATAAATAAATAAATAAAGTAGTTATAAAATTAAAAAAAAAAAAAAAAAAAAAACTGTATTTCTGACAGCTCTGGGTTCACGGAACAGACAACATTTAAACAATGTATGACTGAATAAGCTATGGATCACCCCAGCCTTATCCACTTAACCACGCTATTATAATTTCCCTCTTTTAAAAACTTACGTCAGGAAAGACAGACAAACATATTCAGTTTCTAAAGCAAACAGAAATAAAATCTGTTTTCATTTAAAGCATCTCACTTTTTTTTTTTTTTTAAAGCAATTAGCTAACTTCAAAAGGCAGCCAATGGAGTGATTCTAGAGTGCTGGTAAGGGTCTGGTGTCTCACTTCAAAGTTCAGGCAGATTGAAAGCCACTGATAGTCCTGCTATACTGGTTGGCATTTGGCATGAAAAGTGCTGAGATTGCTGTTTCATTCAGATGGGAGTGTTTGCACAGACCCACAGCACTGAAATGGTACTTTCTTACAGTGAGAGCCAGGATTAAGCCTGAAAGAGAAGGGTGTAATTATCTCATTCCCAGATTAAAATGAACAAGGACCTCTTGGGGTTACAGTTGAGGGCCTCCATGGGCTACAATAATAGATGGAGAAAATCTTAACTAAATGTCAAGGGCCCAAGTTCTTAGAGCCACCATCCCTATGGAGATCTGCAAAGCAAATGACGCTGGGCACCACCAAATGTCAGGGAGGTGGGATCCGGGGATGTGGACGTGCCAGGGTATTCCTGCATGACTTTAAACAAGTCACTTGACTTTCCCAAGTCATTTTGCAAGTGGAGAGAGACCAACCACCTGCCAGTTTGACAGAGTTTATGATAGGATTAGACTGTGTTTATAAAGTGGTGTGTCATCCTTACCTCCAAAGTGCTTTCCTATTAATAAAATGAAATGTTAAGAAGGTCAGATGAGAGTCCAGTGTTACTCATCTTCTAATGAATCAATGAATGGCTTCATTTGTCAGGAGGTGCAAGCCGTCAGAATATTTGGATTAGATGGTCAGATGGCGGTCAAGAAAGGAAGACCTCAAGAAGCTCAGGCTTCCCTTCTCCTCTCTTACTTGACCCCTTCACTCCAGATACAGAAGTTGAATCACAGTCCTAAACAAGCCTGTGCTGACCATCAGAGCCACTGATCACTTAGGTCCATTTCCTAAACCCCAATGCTCCACCCAAATGCTACTTCCACCTCCGATCCAGTGCATGTGCTCCTCCAGGAGCCTTCCCAGTCCAGGACAACCTCAGAAAGATCCCATCTCTGGATTCACAGCATGCGTACCCCCTTTGATTATATGGCTACTCTTGGCCTCACTGTTGTGTACCTATTATTAATTTTGCATAAATATTATGCCTCTTCTCTCTCAGATTAGAGGCCGCGTCAGAGGACTAAGTATTACACTTTTCTGAATTCCTCATAATGTCTTCCTCGGAGCCTTGCACCTAGAAGATGCTCAGTGCCATTCATATGAAGCCACCTTCCAAAGATTTAACTGGGCCATTAGCAACCTGCCAAGTAGCTTCACACTCCTCATTGTGACTAAATATTGTAAAGAACACTGACCGTCTGTTACCTGTTGGTGAGGCCACCTCAGTGCACACAAGTCTGGGTTGGTGTGGGGCAAGCTGAAGTGACAGAGGTGTACACAATAGATAAAAGATTCACGGGACTTTGAGTTTTCAATCCTGCCCTTCTTTTATCTGTCTAAAGAATTTTGGTTGTTTCTATCTACGTTATTGTATTTCAGAAAGACAACAACAGCACTGGAAATCTACCACCTGAAATTGCTAGACATTGAATATATATATGGTATACATTATAGCACTTATTCAATATAAACATACAGAGAGTAGACTAGTTATCTAGTTATTTAATATGTATGTTACTTAAATATCCAATTTCTGGATAAATGCTAACCAACAGTGAATAGTAACACTTTCTAATGACTATGTTCAGTGTTTTAAGTCCCTCCTGGCTAGTTTAAGTGTCCCTTTCCTCACTGGCTCTCACTCATGTCTAGGGTTTTTGTTTGCTACATCTTTTGAAACTTTAGACCAAGTTTCCTGGAGACCTGAGATTGAGGGAACTGGAGGAGTTCACCGTAGAGTTGACCAAGGGAAGGTAGCACTAAGGCCAACCCTGCAGGAAGAGGGGAAACAGCTGGCCTTCCAAAATTACCTGGACAGGGAAACAGACAGATCTGACCAACAGAGTTGGCCTCAGGCCTGCTGGACAGAGGTTACGGTTCCAAGCTTTCACATCCCCACCTCTGGAGGTACCCAGAATCCTGGGGAATTCTCCCGTCTCCAAGAGCACACCGTTAAGGTGTCATTTGTCTGTCAAATCTCTATTAGGGGGCTTCCCTGGTGGCGCAGTGGTTAAGAATCTGCCTGCCAATGCAAGGGACACGGGTTCGAGCCTTGGTCCAGGAAGATCCCATATGCCACGGAGCAACTAAGCCCGTGCACCACAACTACTGAGCCTGCACTCTAGAGCCCGCGAGCCACAACAACTGAGCCCGCGTGCTACAACTACTGAAGCCCGCGAGCCTAGAGCCCATGCTCCGCAACAGGAGAAGCCACTGCAATGAGAAGCCCGCGCACCTCAACGAAGAGTAGCCCCCGCTCACCGCAACTAGAGAAAGCCCACAGGCAGCAATGAAGACCCAATGCAGCCAAAAAATAAATAAATAAAATAAATAAATGTATTAAATTTATTAAAAAAAAACTCTATTAGGAAAAGGATCTTTTCAAATCTCACTCACTTCGCATTATAGCTTAGGCCTACCATGACATTTCTTACTTTATACAAATTTAATAGGCATAGAATTTCCAATATATTCACTGGCCCAATGGACCATTTTACACTCATGCCACCTTGAAACAAATACTGTAACCTGCTAGCTAGCACTCAAAATGTTGACCCTGAAAGTATTTCATTCATTCACATGGTGTCTTTTGGGCAGGCATATCACTGATTATCTAGACCCCAGTAGAGTTCAAACTTTTGTCACGTCCAAGATTGAGAAAAATACAGTAAAAAGAAAACAAACCCTCACTATGCTTTATTTCTTGTGTCATGTTGTACATGCCAACATATTTTCTCCTTAACGTCTGATCTTGGAATGCTCTCTCATTACAGGAATGCTCTCTCATTACAGGAGCAGTGAGTCACAGCTAAGGGAACTGTCACAACTTGCTCCAACCATCAGTATAAGCCAAACCATGGATGACTTTGGGTTCTCAGGGGGTTATTTATCTAGGGGGGTTGATCACAATTTGCATGATCATATGGTACAGATGTTTATTCATGAACGTGACCTCAAAAGAAGAGAGCAATTTCTTGGTCTGACTACTTTAAAATTCAGCCAAATGTCCACCCAGTGGTCCAACCCAGCTCCAAAAGATATCAAAACTGGGATGACAAGAAGTGTAATGGATCAGGATGGGAAATACATTGGCAGACTTGAGTGCAAGGTCTGGAACCAGGCAATGTGCTCGTTGACAGGGAGTCAGGGCAGAATTACAAGGGAGGGGATAAAGCAGCACTTGTACACTTCTTACCTCTCAGAATCTGAGCTTTTTTCATTTCCTCACTGTGAGAATTGCATCTGCAATTCAATATAAACCTAGAGACTCAGTCACTCTTACAGACCCCACTGTTTGTGGCCAAAGCCAGCCTTCAGCAAAACTGCCACAGGGATTATGCTGGGACCTTCCAGATATTTTTCCTCCTTCCACTAGGCCCCTCTATTCCAGCCTTTCCCTCAACTATGTCTTAATTTCTCCCTTTAATTCAGTGGTTTTCAAAGTGTGGTCTCTGAACCAGCAGCATTAATATCACCTGAGCACCCCTCAGAAATGCTCGTTCCCAGGCCCACCAAGACCTACTGATTCAGAGACTCTGGGGGTGGGGCTCAGAAATCCGTGTTTTTTCAAGCCCTTTAGGTGATTCTAATGCACCCTAAACTTTGAGAACAGCTGTTTTAGGTGACAATTATAAAATAAGGACTTTAAGATGAGAGAGACATCCATTTTAGGAGACTTGTTAAGAAGACAAGCCACCCAAGTGCCAAATGAGCCACTTCTAGGAGTGGACTCAAGTCATGTGACAGATAGTGAGAGACTTGAGGCTGCTGTGTTAGTCCGAGCCCTCATCATCTCTTACCCGTAAGTCTCACCTATTTCATTCTTCCCACTTTGCTACGAGAGATGTGTGCTCGGCCTGAACATTTGATCATACTAAACCCCAACTTAAAACCCTTCAGCATAACACAATATTGTAAATCAACTATACTTCAATTAAACAATTAAAAAAAAAAAAAAAACTTTCAGCGGCTGTTCCCTGCCCATAGGATAAAGTCCCAAACCCCTGGCACACAACCCAGGGCCCTGCATCATCTGCCTCTAGGACACCTTCCTGGCCTTGTTTCCTTCTGCACTTTCCCTCCGAATCAGCTCTGCCTCACGGTTTGCAGGAGGCTTACGAGTCCCCATACCACTGACATCAATTTTAGCCATGTGACTTACCTTGGCCAACAGCATGAGAACTACTACTTCTAAGCAGGCATTAAGTACTATAATAGTTTTGTTCTGTCATGTTCTCTTTTTCTCCCTTTCCCATAAACAAGATTAGCATTGTCCCAGAAACAGGCTGTTTCTTAAGCCTTAATAGACCCCCAAATGAAGACAGATTAGGAGCAGAACCAAGAGTGACCTACCCTGGACATGCAGAGTATGTGAGCAATAAACTTTGGTGGTTGTAAGCCACTGAGATTTGGGGGATGTTTGTTTATTTTGCCTAAGATGACTATTATAGCACTTCTGATATCCCGTATCCTCTCTATCTGGACTTCTCCCCTCTGCCCTACCCTTCCTTCTAATCCCACCTCAACTCTGTCTGCACAAGAGAACTGCTCATTAGTCTACACTCAGCTCAAGTGTATCCCCTAAGTTTTTTGGGTTTTTTTGTTTTTTTCTTTCCCAGGTACAGCTGATCACTCTCACCTTGCGGACCTCCTCTGCATGCTACAGATCTATAACTACATGCCTGGAACAGTGCTAGGAGCTTTGTATTCATTAGCACCATCCTTAGAACTCGTCCAAAAAAAATGTTTTTTTGAGTCCTCATTTTACAACGGGAGAGACTTTGGCTCAGATAAACAAAGCAACTTGTCCAAGTTTCCCAGCCATCAGCCACAGAGACAGAGTTCTCACCAGGGGTGGGTCTGACTCTGAACTTGGTAATCTTTCCCCTGCCCCACGCATCTCTCTCCCTCCTCCAGCACGAAGCTTTCAAATCCTCCCACTCAGGTGAAGAGAGTAGGTCTCCTCATCAACACCTGAAAAGGCTGGTGAATTAATTTGACACTTGAAAGATTTGCATCTGGAAGTGGGCTTCTTACCCTCTGAGAAGATAATCACTATCTCTTAAGTGGATGTATTTATTCTAAGCCTCCTGGCAAATGCGCTGGAGACCCTAGGAGAACTGGGGCACTTTGTCTGTGCCCTTTCCCCAGGTCCCAGGTTATGGGGGTAATGTGGTGGAAAAGACAGGTTCCCACTAGCATCACCCTAGAGAATTTTTGGTAAGGTCCTTTTGGGTTTGTTAGAGGGTAGGAAGCAAGTAGCAGAAGGCACAGAAATCCAACAAGTCTGATACACATTGATACTTTAGCTTTTAAAAAGACAAATTCATGGAGTGAAACGTTTATTTGACTTTTCAAATTAAACAAGGAAAGTGACACAGTGGCAAAGAACTGAACCAGACCACCCAGGTCAGAAACGGGGAAAAAAAAATCGCCTAACATGGGAAGTGCAATTTTGGGTTTCTATGAGCTGCTGGCATTTTGTTGTGTGGTTGGGCTGTTTGTTTGTTCTTCCTTTCTTCTCTCTCTCTCTTTTTAAACTTTACTTGTTTAAGGCAGGAGTAGGAAGTATAAGAACCTTCACAGTTTCCCCCCAAATCAGCGATATTAATGAAAGATTCAACAAAGTACCAAGATATTCTTTTCACAGAATATTCATACCATTTTTTTTCGAATGTTACAAAGTTTTCTGTTACTAATTGGAATCCATTTATCTCTCTCACCATTCCAATGAAGCAGGTTTTGTTTTTTTTTTCAATCCCTCAAAGGATATAGGACCTTTAAATGATACCATCCTTAACATTATTAACAGTATTTTTCCCCTTCCAGTGTAAAAAGCTGTTCGGAGCTCCAAATAGTCACTGGGCCGGTTTGGACAAGTCTGATTTACTCTTTAAAAGACCATCCACTCCGTGTATTAAATACTAAGAGCCAGCGTTTATTGAGTACTTGGCTCTGTCCTGAGTGTTTTTCAGCATTGGCTCATTTACTCCTCAAAACAACGCTCGCTATCAGGCAGGTAAAAGCATTGTCGTGCTTTACAGATTAGAAGAGTGAGGCACACAGAGCACGAAGGACCTGCCTAAGAGAAAAAGAGACAGGCAGAAGCCACTAGCTGCACAAGAGCACAGTTAATGATTCACTCACAGTCCTCGGGCAGCTCATTTTAGTAGAGGCTGCAACACACGGACACACACACCACATCAACTCTCTTCATCTCAGCGAGAGGCGGGTGTCCTGCAAATTGCTTGGCAACGCGAGGAGGAAACTCCATCCAAAGCCCGGGTCCGCCGGGTCCAGGCCGCCTCTGGGCGCTGTCCAGCGGGCAGCGCGCCTGAGAGGCCAGGCTGGGGTCCTGTCTCCGGACAGCCCGAAGGTGGGGCAGAATGCCAAACCGGGATTTCTGGCGCAGGGGGGCGGGGGGGGGTGTTGGGGGAGAAAAGCACCGTCCGCAAGGACACCTGTTGTCGCCTCCCTTACTCAAGCCAATGAAGACGTCCCGGGGACCCAGATCTCGGGGAAGACGCCCACTGGCAAACAGCGTCTGTGTATGAGTGTGGGTGTCGCAGGTGTCTTGTCTTCCCCCACTCCACCCCCGCCCGCCTTAGGCCGACTCACCTCACTCCCTCTCACCCCTGGACGCCGGCGGCTGGTGGAAACGCGTCTCCCGGGGGCTCCGGCCGAGGTAGGCGCCGGGGCGCTAGGGGCTCGGGCAGCGCCAGCGGCGCTAGGACCTAGCGGCCAGCTCGCCCCCCGCCCGCTCCACCTGCGGGGCCCCTCTCCCCGGGCACGCTCGCCCTCCCCGTGCGGGGCGCGGGCTCGGTTACCTGTGACGCCGCCCGCAGGGTCCAGAGAGTCGGCAGGAAGGTCGCCGCGGCAAAGCGGGCTGGGCTGGCCCGGGGCTCCCGGTCCGCAGTGCTGCTCTCGCCGCCCTCCCTCCCAGGCAGCCCTGCCGCCCGCTCCACAGTCGGAGCTTGCTCTGCGCCCGCCAGCGCCCGGCGCCGCTCCCGCCGCTCCTGATTGGCCGCAGCGCGCGCCCGAGCTGCGCCCTGATTGGGCAGCCGGGAGCCGGGGCGGTGGGGCGGGCCGGGCGCCGACTGGACCTGCTCCCGGCGACCCTCGCACAGCAGCCTCGCGTCTCCGCTGCACCCAGATGCCCCAATCCAGACGCTGAAACCGGGATCCTTCCCCTCCGCGCGAGTGGAGTCCAGGCACGGGGCGGAGCAGAAAGCGTTGTTGCGAAGTAGCAGGGGGATGGCAGGGGGTGGAGATCGCCTAGGGTGGGAGACACCGTGTGTCAAGGCAGGACAGTAGGGATCATTGCTTCTCCGGTGTCGCTCCTACATGGGGTTTTGACTTCATGTTCATTTAATACTTTTACTATAAAAAGGGCGTAGGACGCAGGGCAGTAGCTTATAAACAGTGGGCGCCAAATTGTGTTCGTGGACTCAAATCGTACTTGACACGCAATCTTTTGTGGTGCAACCAGAGCTTGCAAAGAGTAAGCGACTTGTCCAAGGTCCTAATCACGTTAACAAATTATTAAGGACGAGAAGGACGACTAGTTCTTCCTTTACAAGGAATTTATACCTAGCTAGGGAGACGAGCCTGAATAATAATAATAACAGTAACAACAACAACATCAACCCTAACGTTTCCATGACGCATATTATTTGCCAGTCACTTTTCCAAGTACTTTACGTATATTAATTCAGAAATACGGGAAACATCTGTCATAAGGATGTCCACATGTCCCGTGTGGACAAGTGACATCAGCTCTGAGTATGGAGAGATTTTCATCAGGAAGACACACTCAGTAACTCCACACTGCGATGGAGAGGCGCAAGTTAGAATGGAGAGGGATTGTTGGGAATAAAATTATTCCCATCTTCATTTCTTCTTCCATTTCATAGTCTTTAGTCCTCCCAACATTTTCTCCCACCTGCAATGAACCTTTCTAAAGACTAAAAACAACCACTGTAAATCAGGGTGCTCCCAGAACTTTGTTCTACCACTCATAAAAGGACGCCCCCCAAAACACCCAGATAGACAATGAGTAGAAATACATAGTAGTTTCTATTTCAGGAACTTGGTTGCAGTAATGTCTTCTTGACAGCAAGTATGTAACCATTTTCCTGCAGGTATTCCGCCCCTCCCCCCCCCCGTTCTAGCTTCCTATGTTGACAGAACCCTTGAGTGAGAAATTTAGTTTGATAAAGAAGATAAAAGACCCTAGTGAAAACCAGCTTGACCCATTCTAAACAGCCTGATTTTTGCCCTCGTGTGAGCTGAAAGACATTTACTTTGAGGAGCCCAAGACCCCTGGAGGAAATTAGGTCAGTTTTCTCCAGTTTATATCAATGGACAATCAATTCACTTTGTATTGACAAGATGTACTGGGCATAGGTGAAGCCTAAGCCTCACCTGGTAAAAACCTGAGGGCACAACAGACTGTATGAGGAAGTTTCTTTCACCAGCATCCCTCCCCAAGCATCAGTTCCTCACTTTCCATGGCTGTGGCTTTTGCCAAAGCAGAAATTCCATTTGGATTGGTCATACTGTCACTCCAAAGAAGAAAGGCTACTTCGGGCAAAGAACTAGGCTGACCCAATATGATTTCTTAAATGGATCAACCCTGGTATCATCACACTAAACTCAGCCCTCTGGAAGGATAAGTGGAAGAAGAATCTGGATTCCATCACATTCACTCTGGAATCTTCCTGTGGGCAGGAACTCTTTATGTATCCATCTATGCCCTGTGTCATCTAGCAAACGGCTTAGCTTAGTTCTAATTCCTGTGTGGCATTTCTTCCCTGGCGACTTCTACTTAGCACTTGAGACTCAACTAATGTAGCTCTTCCTTCATGAGGCCTTCGCTAACTCTCCCAGGCAAAGGTAGTCATCCCCTTACCTGTGTTATATCCTCACTACAGCATTCTAGTTCCCATGGCTGTCGGGCAATGGGAAGTAATAGGTATTCAATAAACATGAACTGATTGACTAAAATCCCTGACAGGTTACTAGGATAGTATTAAGGAGACTGGGGCCACATCCCTATCCTGGTCAACAGGGCATCCTCCAGTTCCAAACTGAATGGATATTTAGTGTGGGTCAAAGTGATCATCCATCCAACCCAACAGTGAGTAGGGAGTTTCTGTATGTCAAGCACTATCAGGGAAAGAAAATAATAGTTCTCTCTTTAATGTATGCAAAATAAAATGGTGCAGCTGATTTAGAAAACAATTTGACAGTTCTTCAAAGAATTAAACATAAAGTTACCATATGACCCAGTAATTTTGCTCCTAGGTATATACTCAAAAGAATTTAAAACATGTGCACACAAAAATGTGTACACAGATGTTCATGGCAGCATTATTCATAATAGCTGAAAAGTGCAAACACCCCAACGTTTATCAACTGATGAATGGATAAACAAAATGTGGTGCATCCATATGATGGAATATTATACAGCTATAAAAAGGAATGAATACGGATACAGTACATGTTACAATATGGATGAACCTTGGAAACACTGTGCTAAGTGAAATAAGCCAGACACAAAAGCCCACATACTGTATGATCCCATTTAGATGACATTTCCAGAATGGGCAAATTTATAGAGACACAAAGCAGATTAGTTGTTGCCAAGGAGCCGGGGGAAGGAGAAATGGGGAGTGACTCCTTCATGGATCTGGGGTTTCCTTTTGAGGTGATGAAAATATTCCGGAATTAGATAATGGTTATGGTTGCACAACTTTGTGAATATACTAAAAATCACTGAATTGTTATTTATTTTTTTTTATGTTTGGCTGCATTGGGTCTTCGTTGCAGTGCACGGGCTTCTCGTTGTGGTGGCTTCTCTTGTTGCGGAGCATGGGCTCTAGGCGCGCGGGCTTCAGTAGTTGTGGTGCACGGGCTTAGTTGCTCTGCGGCATGTGGGATCTTCCCGAACCAGGGCTCGAACCCGTGTTCCCTGCATTGGCAGGAGGATTCTTAACCACTGCGCCACCAAGGAAGTCCCTGAATTGTTTTTTAAAAAAAGTCCACACCATGCATTCTGAGAGTGCAGAAACTGTCAATGAAGGGAGTGTCAATTAAATCCTAAAGTGTAGTAGCTAAAAGTATAAACGTGTGGAGAAACAGAAAAGCCTGTGAAAAAGAGCTAAAAGTCAGATTGTCTTTCCCCTCACGCTCTAGCTTTCCACAACCCAGAGGAGATTCATTCCTTAGATCTGTATTGTCCAACTGAACATTCTGTGGTAATGGACATGTTCTCCATCTGAGCTATTTATTATGAAAGCCACTAGGCACATGTGGCTATTGGATACTTGCAATGTGGTTAGTGCAACTGAAGAACTGAATTTTAAATTGCATTTAAATAGCTACCTGTGGCTAGTGGCTACTTTACTGACAGGGTAGCATTTGCTGGTTTAGAGGGCTAGAGCCATCTTCACTGGCAGTGTGGAACAACACTGGAAGGCATGGGAGGGGGAGAGTCTATGTCTTTATGTCCCAAAGTCCAGCTCAACACTATACCCACTAGAAATCCTTCAATACCATCTCACTCTTCCCAACCTCCTCCCTTCTATGAACTCAATGAACTTCAGTCAAATACAGTGTTTAGTTTTGTCTTTGTGGCAAGGTGCTTCCGTTCCATAAATATTTATGGACCAAGCGCCCTGTGGGATTCTGGGAAGAGAAAGGTATGTAGACAATGTCAGCCAAATTCCCAAGGGTTGGTCTTGACAAGGATGAAAGGATGAAGGGACAAGAGAAATCCCTTACAAGGACCTGGTTCCTTTCCTCCTTCCCTCCAACACCTCCTACTCCTACATACACATACTCTTCAGGTGGGAAATCTTGCTATTAAGATGCTGAAGTGATGTTCAAGAATCTTTATTTAGATTTCCTGTTTCCCACTCAAGTCTTTTAACGTCCTTAACTCCTTCAATACACCTTCCAGTTCATGTTGCTCTTTCCCTTCTGTGAACTTTCATTGAATTTGAAATCAATAGAACGTAATGACTTTCTAAGTGTTCTTCTGTAATGTGGTGTCCCCACCGCAAGATTCATTTGTTACACAAATGTTTATTGAACTCCTGCTTATTTTTGTGCCAGAATAGTCCCAGGGGCCATGGATGAAAAGAAAGACAGGGTCACTGGGCAGCTTAGAGCCTAGTGAAAAGACACACAAAGAAATTGTTCTACAGAGTTTGGCTTAGATGTGTAAGAAGGTTTACTGAAAGCACAGGACAAGGAACAAATGAGTATACATAGAGAAATCAGGGAAAGTTTCTCAAAGGAGGTGACATTTGAACTGAAGGAATTTGAAAGATGAATAAGAGTTTTTAAAACATTTTTTTTAAAGTAAGATTTTTTTTTCAATGAATTTGGTTTATTTTTGAAGTGTAATTGACCTACAACACGATGTTAGTTCCTGTTACACAACATAGTGATTCGATATCTCTATACATTTCAAACTGATCACCATGATAAGTCTATTATGCTATGTCACCATTACAAAGATATTACACAGTTATTGACTATATTCCCCACACTGTATGTAGCCATATATATATATATATATATATATATATATATATATATAATTATTTTAAGTTGCTGATCTCTTAAGATCAAACGAATTTTTTTTTCACACACACACACTGTATTTTATTTTTACAAGAGATAAATAGACTGACACCAAGCATTGTAAATGGATGACCACAACAAAAGCAACAATGATTGCAATTACCAAACATGAAACACACTCATACTATGTCATAATATTGACATTCAGTCCAGTAATCCTCCACTGTAACAGCTCCTTTACTTTGCAATGAAAATTGATTTGTATATTTTTTGCCTCTGAGTCCTTGTGGGATTTTTTTTTTTTTATTCAAACAGAAAGTCACAAAAATTATAATCATCCTCATCAGTTCACTCAGTCCCATGTAATTAATTTTTTTTTCATCTTGATCTTTTGTTAACACTATTATGAGTTCATCAGTTTTCCATTAGAGTTCTGAAAATGCTTATTCATTCAGTTCAGCAGTATAGTCCGTTACCAGAAACCTGTACTTGTCAGAGTCTTTTCCGTGAATTCCTTGAAGATGAAACCCTTTTATAGGAACATATTTGCAAAAGCATCAGAGTACACCCAGAACTGTCTGTAAATGACAAAAGACTTTAAAATGACCATGGTTAAAGATTTGATGAAAGTTCATAATAATTCAATTGACAAGGAAATTTAGTTATTTCTGAGATATACATTTTAAAGTAATAACTAGAATTATGACTTATAACATTATACCAGAACATATAAGATTTTTAGAAATTTCATGTAATGTCTGAAATATTTATTTATTTATTTATTTATTTATTTATTTATTTATTTATTTATTTATGGCTGTGTTGGGTCTTTGTTTCTGTGCGAGGGCTTTCTCTAGCTGTGGCAAGTGGGGGCCACTCTTCATCGCGGTGCGCGGGCCTCTCACTATCGCAGCCTGTCTTGTTGCGGAGCACAGGCTCCAGACGCGCAGGCTCAGTAGTTGTGGCTCACGGGCCCAGTTGCTCCGCGGCATGTGGTATCTTCCCAGACCAGGGCTCAAACCCGTGTCCCCTGCTTTGGCAGGCAGACTCTCAACCACTGCGCCACCAGGGAAGCCCCTGAAATATTTATATTAACATATTTCCATACAAATAGCCCAAAGAAAGTTTAGTATTAGTTGTTTTGTTTGTTTGTTTGTTTTTTTATACTGCAGGTTCTTATTAGTAATCAATTTTATACACATCAGTGTATACATGTCAATCCCAATTGCCCAATTCAATGTTATTTTTTTTTAATTGAGGTATAATTGACATACATTATATTAGTCTCAGGTGCACAACATAATGATCCAATGTTTGTATATATTGTGAAATGATTATCACTTTTTAAAATGTAAGATGCTATTTTTTTCTTTACAACTTTAAAAGATGTTTAACTTATTTATACTGTCCACCTCCCAAAGTTGGATTTGAGGCAGTATGTCAAGAAAAGCTCTGGGGACCAATGTTTGAAAGAATGCATTAACATCAAAGTCCAGCTCAGCATCTGTGACAATGGTTTGCATTGCTAACAATGCAATTAACTGGACAGTCACTCTGGCTGCCCTCAAGGCTTAATCCTGAGAGCAAAACAAAATAAATATGTCTCTCTAATCTCAAGAAGTTTTAAATGTCTCACCTGTACTATTGCAATATCCTTCTCGTTGGTCTCTTGTGTTTAATCTTATTTTCTTCTATTCCAATGTATCCTAAATTTCAGTCATCTGTGTCCTACCATCTGTCACCATTCTTGCAGATGTACCTGATTCTCCATGTATCAGCTGCAATATTATATACTTAACTGTTTCTTTAAACTGGCTCTCATTTTGCTCAACTTTATTGAAAGGGAATTTT
This sequence comes from Balaenoptera ricei, assembly GCF_028023285.1. Classification (NCBI taxonomy): domain Eukaryota; kingdom Metazoa; phylum Chordata; class Mammalia; order Artiodactyla; family Balaenopteridae; genus Balaenoptera; species Balaenoptera ricei. Next base: position 166,583,417 of record NC_082640.1, read on the forward strand.
TGTATCATTGTCATCAGTGGAATACCAGTACCAGTTGCCATAAATAGAACATTGACCACAAAAATAGTACAATGAAAATAAAACCATGTTATCTAATCTTAGCTGGATACTGTTGGCTGCTCAAAGTTCTGAGTTTGAGGCCCTGCTTTTTCTTTGCTAAACACTGCTCTGATGCATTCCTCTCAGAGCTATCAGAATGATCTAACATGTAAATGCTATCAATTCTCTCTCTTATCCAAAATCCTTCAATGGCTCTTCATTACCAGGTCTTCTCTTGAACTCCAGGTTCTATTCACTACATTCCTAGAATGCGATCTCTTTCAATGTCAACCACACCCATGCCTGCCACATACCGCCCAGAGGGGAGGGGAGGATGCATGAGAAGAACAATCTCATGCACACCATGAATGTCCATCCCTCGTCTATACAGCTTAAGATTGATCAGGGAGAGCACGATGTCACCACATTGATCAGAGACAAGAGAGGACATCAACCAGAGAAGCCTGTTGGCATTGTGGAGCAATGGGCTGGAAAGCCCCAGAAGGAAATAGGGATGATCACCCTGGAGGACTGGTGGGGAACCCATGGAGAGGAGGGGGTCACTGCCCTGGGTGCCCGCACGGAGTAGAGAATGCCTCAGATAGACCAGAGGCAGCACCAGAGTTGGAATATTGCCAGTCAAGACCAATGCAGGGGCCCACACATGCAGCTCAAGTCAAAATTCGGCAGTGAACTGTCAGTAGCCCAGAGCCCTGAACTTATCCTGCGTATGATTTGAGTGAGACATCCAAAATCAGTATACCAGGACCTTTCTGGCAGCCCATCTTGTGCAATCCTGAAAAACAAATAGCGCACAGGCCGGTGAAGCAATCCATGTTCCAGACCAGCCTCCTGGCTGGAGCATCCAGCCACAGGGTACCAAAAAATCCCGGCAGCATGAATCTAAGAGTTCCTTGGGGCTCTGCTCAATTCCATGTGCACACAGGGAGCCCAAGAGTGCTTACAAGGGGAGAAGTGGGAACAGGTGGGGACTGACCCAGGCTCAGGGTACCCCACCCAGATAGCACTTTCAGCCCCAACCAGTCTCAGGCACAAAACTGAAAAATTGTGAGGAAGGCATTCCAAAACACAGGACCCTGAGGCCTGGAGCCTGGGTGAGCACCCCATTTGCCTGGTCTAAGGACGGTACTGCCAGTAGCATACCTACTTTTGACTGTTGAGGTTGAAAAAGTCATATACTGGACTAGTTTCTCCAGCCTCGCTTGTAGCTAGGGATGGCCATGTGGCTTAGTTCTAGCCAATGAGATATAAGGGGAAGTTTACCAGATGGGGAGGAGGGAATGTTTGAGAAAGATTTTCCTCCCTGATATAAATGAAAGCCTCTTTTTCAGCCCAGTCTACTTTCTTCCTTCTTTTAATATGCTTTTCTAAAGATGAGATACCTGGAGCTGTGGCAACTGCCTTGTGTTCACAAGGCAACAAACCTAAAATAAAGCCAAAAGCCAAGGACTAAAAAGCAGAAAGAAAGAGTCTAGCTCCTTTTGCTGTCATGGAGCATCATACCTTGGGACTTCCAAGACCTGGTCGGAAGATGTGTCATTCTACCATGATCAGCTTGCTGAGACTCAAATGAGACTATACACCTGGGAATCCTTCATAATCTACGCGATTGCATAGAGATATTAGTTATTTTTATTAGTCCCATTTGACAGATAGGAAAGCTAAAAAAGAGGAAAATTAAATGACCCCCCCAAGATAAAGAGGCACCATGGGATTTTTGTTGAGAGGGAGAACTGATTTCAGACAGCTTGGGATTGACATCCAGCTCTGCCACCTCCTTGATGTCATCCTGGGTTGGTTCCTGAGCCTCAGTTCCATATTTATAAAGTGGGGATAATAATATACCTACATCAGAGGGTTTAGGGGAACATTAAATGAGGAGATGCCTATAAAGAATTTAGCACTGTGCCTGGCACATGGTAGGTGCTTGACAAATACTTAATATTATTATTATTTTACTACACAGATATTTGTAGCAGAGCTACAGATCTCCTGGATCTCAGCCCTGCTCTGCATTAAAAGTGAGTTATGAGAAAACATTGTTAAAGGGAGATTGCCAGAGGCTGCAGTGGTCTGTCAGAATATCTGGCATTTGAGAGGCAGTACAGCAGGTGGGCAAGAGCACAGAGTTGGGAGCCAGGAGGCTTGGGTGTGAATCTTGGCTAGGTCACTTAATAGTTGTAAGACCCTTGACAAGTTATTTAGCCTCTCTGTGCCACAGTTTCTTCACCTCTAAAATGGGTACTTGTGCGGAGCGAATGGGTTAATGTGTATCAAGTGTTTAGGGTGGCGGCTGGCACATAGTGTTAGGAATTACTATATACTATTCATATTATTATTTTGAATTATTTTAAAAATTCAAAATAAAGTTTGTTCTTGAAAATCCCAATGGGCTTTTATTTCAAGATGATTGGGGGGGGGAAGAGCACAAAGCTACATCTGATGTCTTTGTGGCTTTACCTGTGCTGGCCCCTTTGCCTAAAATCCTCCCTTTTTTTGGGGGGGGGGCCCATAAAACCACTACATATTCTCCACTCCCCTAGGGCCAAGGCTTACTCTCTCATGCTCCTGTCCCTCAAATAGGACTCATCTCTCTTTACTCATCTGTGTACTTCCCAATGTCCTCAGTAAATGTTTCTTCAATGGAAAGGTGAAAGAGAGTAAGGGGGATGATTTTAAACTCTTGTAGTTTGCAGAAAAATACAGAACAATAGTTCATACTGGAACTTGTGTCTCCCTCTCAAGAGATGAAGGGATTGTCAGAGGACTTAGGCAGGTGGGCTCTCTCAACACTAGGAGGAAAAAACACCAAGAATAACAATCTAATCTTTAACAGGAAAGAGCTGCAGCCCCCATAGCCACATCCTCCAGGGATGAGGAGAAGCCATATGGTAGGTAGAGTGAGCCAGAGTGGGCTGTGGACCCCGGACAGCCTCTGTCTGAATCCCAATTCTGTCATTCAACAGCTATTTGACCTTCAAACCAAACATCTCTGAGCCTATTTTCTCACCTATAAAATGAGAGTAATACCAGCGTCCAGGGGTAATTTTGGTGATGAAATGAGACAATAGTGCAATGCCTGGAACTTAGAAAATGCTTACTGTTTGTTAAGCGAATGAACAGGGCTATAAAAAGCCAGTACCATTGTTGGATGAAGCCATGCTGTCTCTGAAAGCACAGCATTGCTTAATGTTGTCCAATACTTGTCCTCATGATGTACCATTCCCTAAATCGTCCTGGAGGCCTTCACACAGCTTCTCATACTCTCCATCTGAGGTTGATCTGCTATTGAGAAGCCCAGGCAGGCGGAGATTTGGCAACCCCCTTCCCCAAACCCTTCTCCTCTCCAGCTGGCACAGAAACGCTCCACATTTGCAGCTTGCATGGCAATTACGAGAACCTACTCCCTTATATTGTTTTTCTTTTCCTAACGATGGAGCAATCACATGATTTCAACAGGAAAAACAACTCTGGAATTGGACACTGTCTGGATTGAACCATGGACTTTCTGGTCCCCATGTCTGAGCCCCTGCAAAGAAAAGACATTCAGTGCTGGTGGGATGGGGGATGAGCTGGACAAGAGCATGGCCAGCACATGCTCATAGCAGGCTGGCCAAGTGAGCAGGTTGCATTTCAGGACGAAAAACAGTATGATCCTAACAAACTCGGAGCTCATATTTACTGGTGCTAAGGACCAGCACATTATAGGCATCGTCAAGCTTAATCATCACAACAACCCAAGAGGAGCATTACTTATCTTCATTGTATCCATGAGGAGAATGTGGCTCAGAGAGGTTAAGGAGGTCTCTCAGGGGCACACAGGAGGCAGGGGCTTTGCTAGTATCCCATTCCTTTTGCAAGGCCCCAGAGCCTGTTTATCTTTTAGCCCCTGCCTACAGCAAAACTTCCAAACCCTCAGGTGCACACAAGTCTCCTGGGACCTTGTGGAAATGCAGATTCTGATTCACTAGGTCTGGGGTGAAGCCTGGGACTCTGCATTTCTAACAAAATTCCCAGGGATTCTGCAGATCCAGGGACTTTTGTTGCAAGGGTTAGACCAGTGGTCTCAACCTTAGTTGCATATTGGATCACCTGGGAGCCTTCAAAATGCTGATGCCCAGACCTCATCCTAGAGTTTCGGATTTTGTAGATCTGGGGTGCAGCCCCGGCAGAGGAATTCTAAATCTTCCCAGTGAATGAATGTGTCACCAGGGCTGAGGCCGCAGTTCCGTAGGGAAGACGCCCGGTCACACTGTGCTCCCCTTTCCCAACCGCAGAGGCGTCTAGGGCTGGGCTTTGAGGTCGCCCTTGAAGAGGCCTCTCGCAGCAAACTCCCAGCCTAGGAAGAGGCCAGAGCCACCACCTGTTTCCTTGAAATAGTTCGCAGCTGTGCCGGGTGACCTCACAGGCTCGGCTCTGCCACGGGCCAAGCTGCAAACTGGAAAGCTCTCTTCCTAAGTCATTGATTCAAGTCCCCTTCGGGCTCCCCCCTGCGTCCGGGCAGCCGAGGGGGAAGAGCCGGGCGGAGCTGGGCTGGGGATCCTGGGAAGGAGCTGCCCCACCCAGGGACCCCACGATGGGCCGCCCGCAGAGCTGCCTCGCCTGGGCTCTGAGCGCGCCTGACAGCCTCCGTCAGCCTCCCTCCCCAGCGCTTGGGAACGATGAAATCACAAGTCCTCCTCCTCCCTTTAAATGATGTATAAACAAACAACTACTGAAGTATATAAGTAAAAATGGAAAATCCGTCTTCTCTTCCTCTTCCACTTCCCCGAGGCAACCACAGGTAACAGTCTGGGGGCTTATCCTTCCAAATCTTTTTCTATGCGTAAATATGTCTTTGTACACACATACACACATGTAAATACTATTTTATAAACAAAAGTCATCATGTAATATTATTCCAAACACTGTCATGGATATCTTTTCCATGTAGTTACATATACTTATAAATTATTTTAGTGTGTCTCAATGTTTCAAACATTTGAAGTCAGAATCTCTTGAGGGCATTATTTAAACAGAGATTGAGAGGTCTCACCCCAGACCAGCTGAATCAGAATAAGTGTCTCAGATGGCTTTTTTTTTTTTTTAATTTTAAATTTTTGAAAAATTGAGATATAATTGCCATATAACATTGTATTCATTTTAGGTATATATCTCCAGTGGTTCTTATGGAAAAAGTCTTGCTTTTTAGTAGTCACACATGTCTTATATAAGAATGTATCATCATTTATTAGCCAGACCCCAGTTATTGAACATCTGGGTTGTTTTCAGCTCTTTTCTTCATGTTATAAACAATGCTACAAACATACACACATTGTACAGGTACCTACGTGTGTATTTCTGTAGGATAGTTTGTGGAAGAGCTAAGTCCCAGGTGTACCTGGAACTTCTTTTCCCTCTAAGGTTGTTCATGGTTGAATCATGGAACCTCAAAGCAAGACAGAAATTGAAAACCTACATAGTCAAGACCAGCCCTGCCCAATGGAAATATGATGTGAGTCAGAGACATCATTTAGATTTTTCAGTAGTCAGATTCATTTTAGTAATATATTTTTATTCAAGCTGATATATCAAAAATATTATCATCTCAACATATAATAAAAAATTATTAATGAAATATTTTACAGCTTTTTAATGCTAAATCTTGAAAACTGGTGTAAAATTTTATACTTTACAGCACATCTCACCTCGGACTAGCCACATTTCAAGTGTTCAATAGTCACATGGGGCAAATGGTATTATATTGGACAGTGCAGATCTAGAATCTTTCTTCTTTTCTTCCTTCCTTCCTCCCTCCCTCCCTTCCTTCCCTCCTTCCTCCCTCCCTCCCACCCTCTCTATCTCTCTCTTTCTTTCTTTTACTTGGGAGATATTTATAGGAGACAAGGAGAAAAAAATTGTGGAGCAATTACAATCTATTTGTCCCTAAAGGAGCACTTAACATCCGTTATTGTTAACTGCTCACAAAGAAGCGCGGTGGAAAGAGGGGTGAGAGTTTTGCAGAGGATTAAGCTGAATGATACTTTAGGTTAAAGACATTTTCTCTTCAGAACAACTCTGTGAGGAAGACAGGGTATGGGTTATTTCAATTTGAGGTTAATAATTTGCCAAGATCACACAGCCAACAAACAGAAAGGCAGAACTAGAATCATGTCTTTTCTTTTATCCCACAGATGTCTCCAGGACAAAGTCCATCCTTACATTAGTGGTGCATGGAGAGCTGTCAACAAATTAGTTGAATTATTAGAAGTCACATGGTCAGTCTAATCTAAACGGTTTGCCATTTTGTACTCTGGTTAAAAACATGTGTGCTGATGCCTCCTGGTGGAAATTAGAGTTATTGCAAGCTGCAGGTAAATGCATTTGTTCATTCCTAGTTCATTAAGTGTATTTGTATACAAAAGTATGAGAATTACATGGAGGTCCTTGAAATTAAAAAAAAACAAATCATACTGAGAAAAGCTGGAAATCACTGCAGGAGATTCTCGCATCTCAGATTGTCAGAGGGAGAGCCACAAACAGATCCTAGTTTCAGGTTCCGCTTCAGGTGTCTTTTTCTTAATTGAGGTATAGTTGAAATAACATTGTATATGTTTCAGGTGTACAAAATAGTGATTCGATATTTATATATATTGTGAAATGATTACCACAATATGCCTAGTTAATATCCATCACCATATACAGTGATCCTTTTCTCTTTCTCCCCCAAACTACACAGCCTTAGTGAGGCTGTCAGTCAAGTGCCCTGCCCTATCCTGGCTGAGTGGTCAGCCTAGAGATTTGAATCATCTCCAACAGTTGTGCTAACAGTTTCAATCAGCTAGACTACTAGAGCTGCCTGCATCTTCAGCTTTTGTGTGATTCTGAGACCTACCCCTTACCCTCATGATAAATTCCTTTTTTTTATTATTTCCAGAATAAATCTAAAAGATAATATATACATTTTAATTTAATTCTGCTTCAGTTTGGAAATTTGAACAAGTTCTCATAAGCATCAAAGGAATGGAAGACTCTCACTTGCTAAATGTACAACTAGCTCTTTTTCCCTGGAAGGCAAAATGACGACCAACAACTAATTTGATCAAAATTGAGATATAATTGCCATATAACATTGTATTCATTTTAGGTATATGATATCTCCAGTAGTTCTTATGGAAAATGTCTTGCTTTTTAGTAGCCGCACATGTCTCATATAAGAATGTATCATCATTTATTAGCCAGACCCCAGTTATTGAACAAAATTGTGTTCGGAAGAAGTTTGATTACAGTTTGGTAATCTCTAAATGTTTGGGGCACCAGCTGTTAGGTGAGGATGTAGAGAGGCCCTTCGTGAAGAAAGTGAAACAGCTTCAAACTGGTGCCTGTTCAAGCTGGAAGACTAGAAGTTCAGCCTCCTGGTGCTGAAGCCCCACATCGAAAGCCCTTCAGTCATTAATCATGACTGCAGCAGGCTGGCCTGGGTGACTGGGTCCTCCATCACCCAAGAGAGACCCACAGAAGTCTGCTGCCCCTCTAACTCTGTAGGCCCTCAACACCACTATGATCCCTCCCTTCTTATCAGCACTATGTTCCTGACCCACCACAAAGCCAACTGACCCCAACACCTCAACAGGAAGGGCCGCATCCCATCCTTCACCCACAGATCTTCAGATTTCATCCCCACTCTTGGCCAAGCTACATCGACCAGAGTCCTTCAACAAAACCTAAGGTGGCAACACTGAGTTATCTCTGAAGATCATATTTGTAAGCATTGAAAATTTGAATATCGATGAACTAATGGTGCAAATATAATTATCAGCACAATGACGTCACCACTGTTGACTGCTAACTGCTGTGAACATGCTACCATACTCACAGTGCTTCCACACCTGATGAAAAGTATGTCAGTGATCCTCCGTGGTTTTTTTATTTTTGTCGATGATTCAGTGCAAGTTAATCATCAGCAGAATGCCCTGGCAGTGACTTTTGGACTAAAGCCACAGGTTCTATTAGGAGTGGAACCAGTGCTGAGTCCATGAATCCGTAGTGAGCACTCACTTAATACTTGTTGGTGGCAACCTGATGACTAAATTTAGACAAGAGCTTAATGAAGCATCATCCAACTGGGTAACAACCTTAATGATAGAAAGGGAAGGACCCAGGAAACTGAATATGTAAAGGGCTCCTTATTGGCTTATGCTTCTCCATGCCCAGAAAATGAGTCATTAAAGGCAGGAATGTTTGGGGGAAGTTTTGGCCACAGGATATTCACCAAACTGGACAAGGACACTTTGCCCAAGGACAGAAGTTACTGTGGCAGGTGTGAAAAGGCATTACAGAAACCACAGTGGGGGTAATCAACCCACAGCTATGTGGGAGTTACCTGAGTCAAGCACTCAGAGAGAGACAAAAACGGGGAGTCCGGGGAGTTCCATTTTCGAGGTCCACCAGAATTTTCTTCCAATTATGGAGGTGTTATGGAAAACCCTGTGGTGATAAAACCTCAGTCCAATGTTGTAGAAACAGAACATGGAGGCAAAAGCCACTTGCTCATCTATCAGGTGCTTAAATCCGGCTAATGAGAGACCCCTTCAGTTAGTGATATGAAAGTGAAACACGACTGATTTGACTAGCACCAATATTTTTTAAATTTTTTTATTTATTTATTTTATTTATTTTTGGCTGTGCTGGGTCTTCGTTTCTGTGCGAGGGCTTTCTCTAGTGGTGGAGAGCGGGGGCCACTCTTCATCGCGGTGCGCGGGCCTCTCACTATCGTGGCCTCTCTTGTTGCGGAGCACAGGCTCCAGACGCGCAGGCTCAGTAGTTGTGGCTCACGGGCTTAGTTGCTCCGCGGCATGTGGGATCTTCCCAGACCAGGGCCCGAACCCGTGTCCCCTGCATTGGCAGGCAGACTCTCAACCACTGCGCCACCAGGGAAGCCCTAGCACCAATATTTTAAGAAGATACACCAAAAAGCATAAGCACTAACTTTACAGTCAGATTTTTTTACTCTTAATTTAATGTTTGAACAGGCAACACAATGACATGGTTCAGGGTACACAGTCAAAAGTTTATCCCCCATCTCTGTCACTCAGTTTTCTTCCCTTTAAGCCCACCAGTGTCACTAGTGCAACATATACCTTTTCTGTCATAATTTAGGCGCATACAGATACGTATTCTTCCTCTCTGCTTTTAAAAGAATGACACCATTTTGTTAATGTTCTGATCCTTGCATTTTTTTTTACTTAATATGTTTTGGAGATCTTATATTAGTACATAGAAGGACTCCTTTGTGTGTGTGTGTGTGTGTGTGTGTGTGTGTCTACACAGCATCATATTTTTGGGTGTAGCATAATCCTTACTGATGGCCATTAGGTGATTTCCAGTCTTCTGCTGTGATTATCAACAGTGTTGAAATCCCTTCCGCCGTGCATTTTCAGTGAGAATCATATTGCCTTCAAAAGGGGTGAAAATGGGTTCTTGGCAGGGGCAGAGAGATCTTTCTCTTTTTATTTATAAAGCACAGCTATACATACAGTACATAAACACATATTCATTCTACAGTCGGATATGGAGGGTGGGCCATGTAGGACTTGAGCATCCACAAATTTTGGTATCAGTGGTGGGTCCTGGAATCCCAAGGGATGACTGTATCTGTGGTATTAAAATTGCATGAGGGCAGGAGTGTGCAATTAGGGAAAAAATACCTGAAATGATTCCTTAGGAAGCCAGCAATGAAAAAAAGTGGAGAAACCCTAACACTGTATTAGTTCAATCCCCACTGTCAACAGGATACAGGATGCAAGACTGGCTCAGACCTGGCACTTCCCCTGGAAATGTGCACATTAATGTCGGAGCAAAGTCGGGATGCTGGCAACAAGAGGAAAGGGTGACCGTCAGAGATCCCCCAGGGCTTGTGGTCTTGAGACTCCGGCTTCTGGTGGGGTGGTGGTGGGGGTCTTACCGGGAGCATGGGGACCCTGGGACCCTCCCTCAGACTCTGCTGTCGTGTGTGACCTAGGACAGGGGTTGAATGAGTGAACGTAGCCTTCCAGTGACGACCTTGCCTTTTTCTTGACTTACTCAGAAATGCTTGAAATATTAACAAAGTTTTCTCTTGATTTTAGAGCCTCTATCTACATTTTTAAAAACCCTCACAAATGTTTTCACTCAATAAAAGTCCATTCCTTCCTCCCCACTCATTTACTCGTTTGGCAGCAATGATGGTTTATTTTTATTTATTTATTTATTTTTGGGGGGCCATGTCACGTGGATTGCGGGATCTCAGTTCCCCAACCAGGGATTGAACCCTGGACATGGCAGTGAAAGCACCGAATTCTAATCACTAGAGTACCAGGAAACTCCCAGCAATGACGGTTATTCTAAACCATCATTATTATTCATCATTATTATTCATCATTATGATTCTTAACCTCCCTTGAATGTAAATAATTACAGTTGATGATCTTTAAGGAAAAGAGGCATGAGGGAGTAATGCATTTTCTAAGAGAGTAGAACCCACATGCCCTCCACCACCGCCCCCCCACCCCGCCCCGAAAAAGAAAGATAAATTTGTGAGGTGATGTGTGTGCTAAGTAACTCGGTGGGGGGCAATCCTTTGCCCCTTGTGTACGTGTAACAAATCATCATGATATACACTTTAAATATCTTTAAATATTTCATATGGCAATTATACCTCAATAAAGTTGAAACCATTTTTTTAAAAGCCCTCAAATTAAAAAGTAAAATCAGTAGGGGTCCTTTTCTGTCTCAGGGTTGGTTAACACACAAGTGTTTTCTCCCTGAAGACCTATGGGGCTCGCATAGCTCCCTGTCCCTTCTGGAATCCCTTTCTGTGGCTCACGGGGGACAAGGAGGCCAGGTCCCTCACCACACCCAGCTGCTTCCTTTCACACTGCCCATCAGACTTGTTTTCTTCCTTCAAAAGATTGCCAACCCTGCCTGGACTTCCTGGGGCTGAGCTGGCTTCCTTTGTCTGTTCTCATCATTCACCAGGACAGAGCCAAGGTGGAGGTGCTGGCCGGCTAGGAGGATCCCTCAGGGCACAAGGGACAAGAAAATGTCACTGAAATGCCAGAACCACCCTTGAAATACAACCAGATGAAGAAACCTGCAGTTACAGGGGTTCCTCTCAGGAAAAGTACAGATGTGATTGGCAAAGGGCTGCTTCAGGTGTGTCTGGGGAAATGGACAGGACCACGGGGCTGCTCCAGGAGCCCTGCTGGCTGCCAGCTGCCTTCTAGGAATTGGGTCTCGTTAACATGGCACATCTGTTTTCTGTGGGAGGTATGCATGTTCAGGGCCAGAGCTGAACTGCTCAGGGCAGCTGCACTGTCTCCTCACCTTCCACCCTGTTCTGTAAGGGAATTTGAACAAATATTTAAACTATTAGCTTGAAAAGTCTCAATATTAGCCTCCCGAGAACACTCAGATGTCTCGGTCCAGCCCTGATCAGTTTTTGTATTTTCTAAGATATCCTTTCTTTCTTGTTGGAAATGTACATTTAAAAAGAAGAAAAAGTCTTGTAGCCATAAAGGAAAATGACAAATTTGACTACATCACAAAAAATTACGCATGACCAAAACCACCAAGACCACAGTCAAACACACATCAGACTGGGAGAACACAGCCATTCCTTTTACAGCAAGAGGTTAATTTCCTTAATACATAAAAGCTCATAGACATCAATAAGAATCAACAATCTGATAGGAAAAGTGAGCAAACAACATGACTCACAGTTCACAGAAAAAGAACTGCACGTGACTTCTCGTACACAGAGGATGAGCAACCTCACTCACAGAAGAAATGCAAACTAAAGCAACACTGGAGACTCTTGTTGGAAAAATGGGATCACTGTACACAGCAGATATTCCCGTGGCTCATTTCTGCAGTGAAGACTCTTCCTATGCACACCGTCAGTTTCCCACATCAAGTGCCTGCTTCTCTCTGCTTCTCATGGGTGTGGAAGAGCAAGACTGCAAGACGAGAGACCAGGAGGTCTGGGGAAGCATCTCATGGATGGACCTATGGGGGCAGATCTTTGTTTCTCAGGTCTTTGCACTCAACAACCCGGGAGACGGGATGACTCGCCAGGTTGCTGTCAGACAACCTCTGTCCTCCTCTCTCAGTGCTTTAAACAAACAGACAGACAGACAGACAAACACTATGTACCAGCAGTGCACAGAGGCAGCACTGATGATGCCAAACAGAGGCCCAGATGATAAACACAATGATTTTGGAGGCTGGAAAAATGACTGGGATGGAGGGTCAAGGAACACTTTCAGTGTGCCCCAAGAACCAGATATCTGGGATGCACGGGGGCCTCAGTTTGAGAACCTAAACTGTATTTACTGAGAATCAGCCTTGTCTCAGGATCTTCAGAGGAAAGAACGCACTGTGAGTTAGCGGTCAAAGTAGAGAGATATGTCCCAAAGACAGCAGGCTAGAGATGGATGAGGGGACAAGTTTAAGTACAGCCTTTGGGTCTGGACCTCAGTCTGTGTTCCTATGACGCAGCTTCCTGCAAGAGTTGAGGGGCCAAGGTGAGGCGAAGGAGCTGCTCCATGGACATCTCTCTCCAGTGTGGGCGCGCTGGCACCGGGGATGCTGCTTTGGGACGAGGCGGAGGGACACATTCTCCACCGGGGCACCTCAAGGCTCGTCGGCGCAGGGGCCCACGTCACACAGAAGAAATCTCACCCACGGGTGATGTTACTCTAGTCAGCAGAGGATCCTAAGGCCACGTCTGAGCCTGCTTGGGGACTCTAGGAACGAACTGGAAGGAATTTGAGATGGTCCAAGGTTCCCACAGAAAGGGTGGAGCTGGAGCCAAAGAAATAGCCTTTTTGTTACTGTCAACGCGGTCACATTTTTAGCTCAAGTGTGACAGTGTCTGGGGAAACGCAGGACCCGCTAGATGGGAGAGAGGTAGAGAAGAAGAAAGAAGCGCCTGGTTTTGGGACTCCTGGGCAGCAAGCTTGGGAAAGTCTTTAGCCTGTAATGGGGAGCCATGGAGGGTTCTTGATCATGTTTGCTGCAGACTGTTTAGGGAAGATTAGTTTGGGGTACAGGAGATCGCGGGGGAGGCGCGCAGAGATGGCATGGAGACTGCTACTGATGGGACTGGAAGATCTTAAGCAACGTGGTAACAGCAGAAATGAAGAGGCTGGATGACCGGAGACAGAGCACGGAGGAAGCGTCTGTTTTCATATGGGGGTATTCTCTCTGCCTCCAGCCCCTGCCTCTCCTTTCCTGGCCGAGTCCAACTTGTCCCATGCACCCCAACTCCTCTTTCAGGAAGTCCACCCTGACTACTACCTCCCTTCCCCAGCCGGGAGGGGTGGGGTCCCCTTGTGTGCCCCACCTGGCCTGCCATCCACCATCCCCCTCAGCCATTGGGTTGTAAGTATGGCCTGGTCCATCCCATCTCTAGGCTGTGTGTCTCTTAAGAGCAGTGAGCTTGAATATTTATTGGTATATTGTATGCCCAGCACACAGGTTCTTTGTACTTATGGAGCTAGAAAAGAGGGAGGAGTCTAAAATGCATTTCTCTGAGGAAAAAAATTTCATAGTTTCCACCTGTATTTTACTTCTGTCTTTTTTGTTACATCTTAATTTTTCCTCATGTCATCTTAAAATTTAAAGGTAGCACTGACGTGTATGCAGCATAAGTGTAGGGCAGTGATTCTCAACTTAAAAAAAAAAAGGCTATTCCCATAAGGAACCTTGTTTAGATTTTGCTTTTTCCCTGGTTGTCTTTTCCCTCCCTGCCCCTCCACGAATAAAAGTTTAGTACCATAGATATACTGCATATCTATTTATGTACTGTGGTTCTTTGGAGGGTGACAAATCATTGCAGCATCTAAGATTTTTTCAGGCATTCCCTGTCCCCCTCGAAAAACCAATTTTCTCCTCCTTGGACACCATATAACCCCCTTTGAGAATGTGTGGTATAGGGTGACTGTATTCATTTTCTAGGACTGTTGTAACAAATTACCACAACTTGGTGGTATAAAGCAACAGAAATTTATTCTCTCACAGTCCTGGGGCCCAAGGTCCAAAATCAAGGGGTGCTCCCTCCAGAGGCTCTGGGGGAGGATCCTTCCTTGCCTCTTCCAGCCTCTGGCGGCACCAGGTGTTCGTTGGCTTGTGGCTGCATCCTCACACGGACTCTCTTCTCTGTGTCTTCCCTCCTGTTTGAGTCAAATTTCCCTCTGCCTTTCTCTCACAAGGACAGCTGTCGTTGGATTTAGGGCCTGCCCCAATAATCCAGAATATCTCATCTCGAGATCCTTAACTTTTTCCAGACAAAGCAGGGTGCCACCATTGGACCCCCTACAATGACTAAAATATTTGGGGTGGCAGGGGACATCATTTGTGTCAGTGACACAACAAGAAAGCTTGGTGTGCATTTCACAACTCACACTGCTGGTCCAGTGTACTTATTAAAGTTCTGTGATGCTTCTAGCAGTTACAATGATGTTATTGCGGAAAGCCTTGGAGCAGAACCCTCTCAGATCTGGCCTATTCCCAGAAAAGACTTTTTTCTCCTGCATCTTCCCTCAGATGTAGTCATTTGGCGCCCTCTAGTGGAACCTGTGGGAACTTGCGGTAACTACAAAGTTCATTTTCAGAGGAAACTATTCACAGATTCAAAATGGTTAGCTAGGTGAGACATAGGATAGAAATGAAACAACAACAAACATAACTTGGAGCGTCTATATTATAACCCAGTACAATGTACCGTCCACCCTCGAGAGAAGTGATGCCAGGCAGAGTCGGAGGAGATGCCTGCGTGTGGATTAGGGTTCTCCTCGGTCCTGCCGGGCCCTTTACGCAAAGAAAACTAATCGAGGGAGGCTACCTGCGGGAAGGAAATAGAATGAAAATGGCCGGGTATCTCCCCCGTCAATACCCCAAGAAAGGAGAGAGGCACTTTCAGTCATAAAGAGATATTTGAAAACTTCTTAGTCGTCAGTTTTTCGTAACAATATTACTTGGAAAGACTTCTGCAAAAACCCTAAGTGAATCAATCCCCTAGCTATATTCTTTGCCAGTTTTTCATCACAGTGTTCTCATGACGGTATCCATCTACTGGATGAAGAAAGATTTGCGTGGAAAGGCCCATTTCCCGGGTAACTGTATACATGCGGACACTTTAATACAGCACCAGCCGTCCAGGCACCCTCACCGCCAGGCCCCCTGCAGTCTGAGTGCTTCTCCGTCCTGGCACAGGGTCATGGACCTAATAAGCACCTAGGCAGTACTGAGCGGAACTGCCACTCAGAGGTTTTCTTGGTTTCTTTTCAGTGGTGGCTTACGTACTAATGTTTCCTGCTTTTCAATCTGCAAAGGGCTTTGTCACTTCCGCGAGCTGCCTCTGGTGCAGAGCTCTCCTGCCCCTGTTTCTGGGGAAGAGCCGCTCCTCTGTGGGGTGGGAGTTGTTATTCCCGGGCCCTCCGTGGGCCATACACGAAAGCGACTTCCAGACATACTTTTCCTCTTGCTTGCCTGAGAGCTGTTTCCCAGCAGGGATTCCCCTCCCTGCGTGGGGATGGGAAGAATAGGTCAGGGAGATCAGGGAAATCTTACACCAAGCGGGTGTATCACACAGTAATAAACCCTTCAAGTACACCTGCATTTAGGCAGGTTTTCTCAAGAGCTGACTCCGGATCTTAACTGTTTTTAAAATGTTGCTTTTAAGTCCATCCACTAATTCGAACATCAATCAAATCGACTGGTGTGCCAGGCATCATGCCAAGCTCTGAGTGTACACTGGTGAATAGGACAGAAATGGTGTCTGTCCTCCAGGGATTTACCCACAGGGAGACCAAGATTAAACAAAGAGTGTAAATAATCAATGATAAGAAGTGCTATAAAGGAAAAATACCGAGGGCTGCCTAACAGGTGCACCTGATTCAATGCAGGGACAGGCAAGTCTGAGCAGAGATGGGAGGAAATTGGGCGGGGCCAAGGGGCAGAGGGGAGGCAGGAAGGCAGTTTGGAGACCTGAACAAAGCCGGTATGATGAATGCAGCACATGCACATAATCCTCCATTAGCTCTAATTAATCTTTTCACTAGCTCAGCTGTTTCAGGTAAATGGATGAGGGAGGTCTTGTTCTAAATTTATAGACAGATTGGGTTGGTAGCAGTTGGGGTTAACTTAGAAGCACTGAAATCATGGCGACAGCTTTGGTCTTCAAAAGCTCCTGGAGGGGCTTCCCTGGTGGCACAGTGGTTAAGAATTCGCCTGCCAGTGCAGGGGACACAGGTTCAAGTCCTGGTCGGGGAAGATCCCACATGCCGTGGAGCAACTAAGCCCATGTGTCACAGCTACTGAGCCCATGTGCCACAACAACTGAAGCCCGTGCGCCTAGAGCCTGTGCTCTGCAACAAGAGAAGCCACCGCAATGAGAAGCCCACACACCACAACAGAGTAGCCTCCGTTCTCAGCAACTAGAGAAAACCCGTGTGCAGCAGTGAAGACCCAATGCAGCCAAAAATTAAATAAATGAATAAATAAATTAATTTTTTTAAAAAAGCTCCTGGAGGCCATTTTAATTTTTTTTCTTTTTTTGTTAAGGCCATTTTTTAATGAAGTCCTTGAGGATGGGGCTGATGTTTGATTCATTGTGTCACCCTTGTATTCTCACAATTTATAGTAGGAGTTGTATATGGAGGAGTTATCTAGAAGCAAGTCAAACACTGATGATTTTCATAACCAATGGGCTGTTTATTTTATTTTATTTTTTTATTTTTTAAATTAATTTTATTGAGATTAACCAAGATGGCGGAGTAGAAGGACGTGCTGTCACTCCCTCTTGCGAGAGCACCAGAATCACAACTGGCTGCTGGACAATCATTGACAGGAAGACCCTGGACTTCACCAAGGAGGATACCCCACGTCCAAGGACAGAGGAGAAGCCACAGTGAGACGGTAGGAGGGGCGCAATCAGAGTAAAATCAAACCCCATAACTGCTGGGTGGGTGACTCACAGACTGGCGAACACTTATACCACAGAAGTCCACCCACTGGAGTAAAGGTTCTGAGCCCCACGTCAGGCTTCCCAACCTGGGGGTCAGGCAACGGGAGGAGGAATTCCTAGAGAATCAGACTTTGAAGCCTAGTGGGAATTGGATTGCAGGACTTTGACGGGACTGGGGGAAACAGAGACCCCACTCTTGGAGGGCACACACAAAGTAATGTGTGCATCAGGACCCAGGGGAAGGAGCAGTGAGCCTGGGGGAGACTGAACCAGACCTACCTGCTGGTGTTGGGGGGTCTCCTGCAGAGGCGAGTGGTGGCTCTGTTTCACCGTGGGGATAAGGACACTGGCAGCAGAGGTTCTGGGAAGTTCTCCTTGGCGTGAGCCCTCCCAGAGTCTGCCATTAACCCCACCAAAGAGCACGGGTAGGCTCCAGTGTTGGGTTGCCTCAGGCAAAACAGCCAACAGGGAGGGAACCCAGCCCCACCCATCAACAGTCAAGTGGATTAAGGTTTTACTGAGCTCTGACCGCCACAGCAACAGGGAGGGAACCCAGCCCCACCCATCAACAGTCAAGTGGATTAAGGTTTTACTGAGCTCTGACCACCACAGCAACAGTCAGCTCTACCCACCACCAGAGCCTCCCATCAAGCCTCTTAGATAGCCTCAACCACCAGAGGGCAGACAACAGAAGCAAGAAAAACTATAATCCTGCAGCCTGTGGACCAAAAACCACAGTTACAGAAAGATAGAGAAGATGAAAAGGCAGAGGGCTATGTACCAGATGAAGGAACAAGAAAAAACCCCAGAAAAACAACTAAATGAAGTGGAGATAGGCAACCTTCCAGAAAAAGAATTCAGAATAATGATAGTGAAGATGATCCAGGACCTTGGAATAAGAATGGAGGCAAAGATTGAGAAGATGCAAGAAATGATTAACAAAGACCTAGAAGAATTAAAGAACAAACAAACAGAGATGACCAATACAATAACTGAAATGAAAACTACACTAGAAGGAATCAATAGCAGAATAACTGAGGCAGAAGAACGGATAAGTGACCTGGAAGACAGAATGATGGAATTCACTGCTGCGGAACAGACTAAAGAAAAAAGAATGAAAAGAAACGAAGACAGCCTAAGAGACCTCTGGGACAACATTAAACGCAACAACATTCGCATTATAGGGGTCCCAGAAGGAGAAGAGAGAGAGAAAGGACCAGAGAAAATATTTGAAGAGATTATAGTCGAAAACTTCCCTAACATGGGAAAGGAAATAGCCACCCAAGTCCAGGAAGCGCAGAGAGTCCCATACAGGATAAACCCAAGGAGAAACACGCCGAGACACATAGTAATCAAAGTGGCAAAAATTAAAGACAAAGAAAAATTATTGAAAGCAGCAAGGGAAAAACGACAAATAACATACAAGGGAACTCCCATAAGGTTAACAGCTGATTTCTCAGCAGAAACTCTGCAAGCCAGAAGGGAGTGGCATGATATACTTAAAGGGATGAAAGGGAAGAACCTACAACCAAGATTACTCTACTCGGCAAGGATCTCATTTAGATTTGATGGAGAAATCAAAAGCTTTACAGACAAGCAAAAGCTAAGAGAATTCAGCACCACCAAACCAGCTCTACAACAAATGCTAAAGGAACTTCTCTAAGTGGGAAACACAAGAGAAGAAAAGGACCTACAAAAACAAACCCAAAACAATTAAGAAAATGGTCATAGGAACATACATATCGATTATTACCTTAAACGTGAATGG
Organism: Balaenoptera ricei; assembly: GCF_028023285.1. Lineage (NCBI taxonomy): Eukaryota > Metazoa > Chordata > Mammalia > Artiodactyla > Balaenopteridae > Balaenoptera > Balaenoptera ricei. The sequence goes on from NC_082640.1 coordinate 166,602,232, forward strand.
ATTAAATGCCCCAACCAAAAGACATAGACTGGCTGAATGGATACAAAAACAAGACCCATATATATGCTGTCTACAAGAGACCCACTTTAGACCTAGGGACACATACAGACTGAAAGTGAGGGGATGGAAAAAGATATTCCATGCAAATGGAAATCAAAAGAAAGCTGGAGTAGCTATACTCATATCAGATAAAATAGACTTTAAAATAAAGAATGTTACAAGAGACAAGGAAGGACACTACATAATGATCCAGGGATCAATCCAAGAAGAAGATATAACAATTATAAATATATATGCACCCAACATAGGAGCACCTCAATACATAAGGCAACTGCTAACAGCTATAAAAGAGGAAATTGACAGTAACACAATAATAGTGGGGGACTTTAACACCTCACTTACACCAATGGACAGATCATCCAAAATGAAAATAAATAAGGAAACAGAAGCTTTAAATGACACAATAGACCAGATAGATTTAATTGATATATATCGGACATTCCATCCAAAAACAGCAGATTACACGTTCTTCTCAAGTGCGCACGGAACATTCTCCAAGATAGATCACATCTTGGGTCACAAATCAAGCCTCAGTAAATTTAAGAAAATTGAAATCATATCAAGCATCTTTTCTGACCACAACGCTATGAGATTAGAAATGAATTACAGGGAAAAAAACATAAAAAGGACAAACACATGGAAGCTAAACAATACGTTACTAAATAACCAAGAGATCACTGAAGAAATCAAAGAGGAAATCAAAAAATACCTAGAGACAAATGACAATGAAAACACGACGACCCAAAACCTATGGGATGCAGCAAAAGCAGTTCTAAGAGGGAAGTTTATAGCTATACAAGCCTACCTAAAGAAACAAGAAAAAGCTCAAGTAAACAATCTAACCTTACACTTAAAGAAACTAGAGAAAGAAGAACAAACAAAACCCAAAGTTAGCAGAAGGAAAGAAATCATAAAGATCAGAGCAGAAATAAATGAAATAGAAACAAAGAAAACAATAGCAAAGATCAATAAAACTAAAAGCTGGTTCTTTGAGAAGATAAACAAAATTGATAAGCCATTAGCCAGACTCATCAAGAAAAAGAGGGAGAGGACTCAAATCAATAAAATCAGAAATGAAAAAGGAGAAGTTACAACAGACACTGCAGAAATACAAAGCATCCTAAGAGACTACTACAAGCAACTTTATGCCAATAAAATGGACAACCTGGAAGAAATGGACAAATTCTTAGAAAGGTATAACCTTCCAAGACTGAACCAGGAAGAAATAGAAAATATGAACAGACCAATCACAAGTAATGAAATTGAAACTGTGATTAAAAATCTTCCAACAAACAAAAGTCCAGGACCAGATGGCTTCACAGGTGAATTCTATCAAACATTTAGAGAAGAGCTAACACCCATCCTTCTCAAACTCTTCCAAAAAATTGCAGAGGAAGGAACACTCCCAAACTCATTCTATGAGGCCACCATCACCCTGATACCAAAACCAGACAAAGACACTACAAAAAAAGAAAATTACAGACCAATATCACTGATGAATATAGATGCAAAAATCCTCAACAAAATACTAGCAAACAGAATCCAACAACACATTAAAAGGATCATACACCACGATCAAGTGGGATTTATCCCAGGGATGCAAGGATTCTTCAATATACGCAAATCAATCAATGTGATACACCATATTAACAAATTGAAGAATAAAAACCATATGATCATCTCAATAGATGCAGAAAAAGCTTTTGACAAAATTCAACACCCATTTCTGATAAAAACTCTCCAGAAAGTGGGCATAGAGGGAACCTACCTCAACATAATAAAGGCCATATATGACAAACCCACAGCAAACATCATTCTCAATGGTGAAAAACTGAAAGCATTTCCTCTAAGATCAGGAACGAGACAAGGATGTCCACTCTCACCACTATTATTCAACATAGTTTTGGAAGTCCTAGCCACGGCAATCAGAGAAGAAAAAGAAATAAAAGGAATACAAATTGGAAAAGAAGAAGTAAAACTGTCACTGTTTGCAGATGACATGATACTATACATAGAGAATCCTAAAACTGCCACCAGAAAACTGCTAGAGCTAATTAATGAATATGGTAAAGTTGCAGGATACAAAATTAATGCACAGAAATCTCTTGCATTCCTATACACTAATGATGAAAAATCTGAAAGAGAAATTATGGAAACACTCCCATTTACCATTGCAACAAAAAGAATAAAATACCTAGGAATAAACCTACCTAGGGAGACAAAAGACCTGTATGCAGAAAACTATAAGACACTGATGAAAGAAATTAAAGATGATACCAACAGATGGAGAGATATACCATGTTCTTGGATTGGAAGAATCAACATTGTGAAAATGAGTATACTACCCAAAGCAATCTACAGATTCAATGCAATCCCTATCAAATTACCAATGGCATTTTTTACGGAGCTAGAACAAATCATCTTAAAATTTGTATGGAGACACAAAAGACCCCGAATAGGCAAAGCAGTCTTGAGGCAAAAAAATGGAGCTGGAGGAATCAGACTCCCTGACTTCAGACTATACTACAAAGCTACAGTAATCAAGACAATATGGTACTGGCACAAAAACAGAAACATAGATCAATGGAACAAGATAGAAAGCCCAGACATTAACCCACGCACCTATGGTCAACTAATCTATGACAAAGGAGGCAAAGATATACAATGGAGAAAAGACAGTCTCTTCAATAAGTGGTGCTGGGAAAACTGGACAGCTACATGTAAAAGAATGAAATTAGAATACTCCCTAACACCATACACAAAAATAAACTCAAGGGCTTCCCTGGTGGCGCAGTGGTTGAGAATCTGCCTGCCAATGCAGGGGACACGGGTTCGAGCCCTGGTCTGGGAAGATCCCACATGCCACGGAGCAACTAGGCCCGTGAGCCACAACTACTGAGCCTGCGCGTCTGGAGCTTGTGCTCCACAAAAAGAGAGGCCGCGATAGAGACCCGTGCACCGCGATGAAGAGTGGCACCCGCTTGCCGCAACTAGAGGGGGCCCTTGCACAGAAACGAAGACCCAACACAGCCAAAAATAAAATAAATAAATAATAAAAATAAAGGAATTCCTTTAAAAAAAAAAAAAAATAAATAAACTCAAAATGGATTAGAGACCTAAATATAAGACTGGACACTATAAAACTCTTAGAGGAAAACATAGGAAGAACACTCTTTGACATAAATCACAGCAAGATCTTTTTTGATCCACCTCCTAGAGTAATGGAAATAAAAACAAAAATAAACAAGTGGGACCTAATGAAACTTCAAAGCTTTTGCACAGCAAAGGAAACCATAAACAAGACGAAAAGACAACCCTCAGAATGGGAGAAAATATTTGCAAATGAATCAACGGACAAAGGATTAATCTCCAAAATATATAAACAGCTCATTCAGCTCAATATCAAAGAAACAAACACCCCAATCCAAAAATGGGCAGAAGACCTAAATAGACATTTCTCCAAAGAAGACATACAGATGGCCACGAAGCACATGAAAAGATGCTCAACATCACTAATTATTAGAGAAATGCAAATCAAAACTACAATGAGGTATCACCTCACTCCTGTTAGAATAGGCATCATCAGAAAATCTACAAACAACAAATGCTGGAGAGGGTGTGGTGAAAAGGGAACCCTCTTGCACTGTTGGTGGGAATGTAAATTGATACAGCCACTATGGAGAACAATATGGAGGTTCCTTAAAAAACTAAAAATAGAATTACCATATGACCCAGCAATCCCACTACTGGGCATATACCCAGAGAAAACCGTAATTCAAAAAGACACATGCACCCGAATGTTCATTGCAGCACTATTTACAATAGCCAGGTCATGGAAGCAACCTAAATGCCCATCAACAGACGAATGGATAAAGAAAATGTGGTACATATATACAATGGAATATTACTCAGCCATAAAAAGGAACGAAATTGAGTCATTTGTTGAGACGTGGATGGATCTAGAGACTGTCATACAGAGTGAAGTAAGTCAGAAAGAGAAAAACAAATATCATATATTAATGCGTGTATGCGGAACCTAGAAAAATGGTACAGATGAGCCAGTTTGCAGGGCAGAAGTTGAGACACAGATGTAGAGAATGGACATATGGACACCAAGGGGGGAAAACTGCGGTGGGGTGGGGATGGTGGTGTGCTGAATTGGGCGATTGGGATTGACATGTATACACTGATGTGTATAAAACTGATGCCTAATAAGAACCTGCAGTATAAAAAAACAAACAAAACAACTAATACTAAACTTTCATTGGGTTATTTGTATGGAAACATGTTAATATAAATGTTTCAGACATTACATGAAATTTCTAAAAATCTTATATTTGTATTTGTATGGAAATATGTATGGAAATATGTTAATATAAATGTTTCAGACATTACATGAAATTTCTAAAAATCATATTTGTATTTGTATGGAAATATGTATGGAAATATGTTAATATAAATGTTTCAGACATTACATGAAATTTCTAAAAATCTTATATTTGTACTTGTATGGAAATATGTATGGAAATATGTTAATATAAATGTTTCAGACATTACATGAAATTTCTAAAAATCTTATATGTTCTGGTATAATGTTATAAGTAATAATCCTAGTTATTACTTTAAAATGTATATCTCAGAAATAACTAATTTTCTTGTCAACTGCATTATTATGAACTGTCATCAAATCTTTAACCGTGGTCATTTTTAAGTCTTTTGTCATTTACAGACAGTTCTGGGTGTACTCTGATGATTTTGCAAATATGTTCCTATAAAAGGGTTTCATCTTCAAGAAATACATGGAAAAGACTCTGACAAGTACAGGTTTCTGGTAACGGACTGTACTGCTGAACTGAATGAATAAGCATTTTCAGAACTCTAATGAAAAACTGATGAACTCATAAAAGTGCTAACAAAAGATCAAGATGAAAAAAAAAATTAATTACATGGGACTGAGTGAACTGATGAGGATGAGTATAATTTTTGTGACTTTCTGTCTGAATTTAAAAAAAAAAAAAAAAATTCCACAAGGACTCAGAGGCAAAGAATATACAAATCAATTTTCACTGCAAAGTAAAGGAGCTGTTACAGTGGAGGATTACTGGACTGAATGTCAATACTATGACATAGTATGAGTGTGTTTCATGTTTGGTAATTGCAATCATTGTTGCTTTTGTTGTGGTCATCCATGTACAATGCTTGGTGTCAGTCGATTTATCTCTTGTAAAAATAAAATACAGTGTGTGTGTGTGAAAAAAAATAAATTAATTAATTAATTAATTTTATTTATTTATTTTTGGCTGTGTTGGGTCTTCGTTTCTGTGTGAGGGCCCTCTCCAGTTGCGGCAAGCGGGGGACACTCTTCATCGCGGTGCGCGGGCCTCTCACCATCATGACCTCTCTTGTTGCGGAGCACAGGCTCCAGACGCGCAGGCTCAGCAGCTGTGGCTCACGGGCCTAGTTGCTCCGCGGCATGTGGGATCCTCCCAGACCAGGGCTCGAACCCGTGTCCCCTGCATTAGCAGGCAGACTCCCAACCACTGCACCAGCAGGGAAGCCCCCTATTTTATTTTTTTTTTTTAAGAATCTTCTTTTGTTTTTAATTTTTTAAATTTATTTATTTATTTATGGCTGTGTTGGGTCTTCGTTTCTGTGCGAGGGCTTTCTCTAGTTGCGGCAAGCGGGGACCACTCTTCATCTCGGTGCACGGGCCTCTCACTATCGCGGCCTCTCTTGTTGCGGAGCACAGGCTCCAGACGCGCAGGCTCAGTAATTGTGGCTCACGGGCCCAGCCGCTCCACGGCATGTGGGATCTTCCCAGACAAGGGCTCGAACCCGTGTTCCCTGCATTGGCAGGCGGATTCTCAACCACTGCGCCACCAGGGAAGCCCTGGGCTGTCTATTAACTTCTAAGGTTGCTGATGCCACGAAGGAAAACGAACTGTGATTGTGGCAGCCTATCTCCAAGTTGGACACTGTTGGTTCCTTCCCTCCCAGTCTACCCATGCCGATCCTCCAGTGGAAGGATTCCTCTGCCCACACCGCTTGAATCTGGGCTGGCCTAAGTGACTTGGTGACTCGCAGGAGGCAGTGCAAATGAGATTTGGGACTTCCAAGGCCAGGTCCCAAGAAGCCTTGCAGCAACACCAGGGCTCTTGGAATTCTTACTTTGGGGCAATTTTATGGACCCTGAGAGGGCGAGTGCCCAGCTGTTTTGGACATCTCAGCCCAGGCACCAGACATGAGTTGAAGGAGCTGTCTTGGATTTTCTGGCCCTGGAAGACGTCAAACAGGAAGAGGCTTAGGCCCCAGCCATACAGCTTCTCAAGCCATTCAAGCCACTCCAGCAGAGGCCCTAGACATGGTGGAGCAGAGTTGAGCCAACATTGGTGTGCTCTAGGTGGTCTTCATGTCTTTGTAAAAAGTTAATAAACCGAAGCCTCAATTAAATAGGAGACCAGAAGGGGATGCTCTCATGGCCTGAAACAATAGGGGAGCCCAGTGGGAAGAAGAAAGACTTCTTTCCTGGCAAGAACTTTGCCAATGAAATAATGATGGACTCTATGTTTACTATAGCCTCCCCGACTTCCTTTTCCCCTCTATAGGAGAGTTCTCCTCCCCTCCCTGTTCAGGGGATTTGCACTTGCCTTGCCATGGTTGCAGACCCCAAATTACAACTCTCTCCTGATCCCAAATAAACCCATTTTTGCTGCAGAAATAACTGGCAGTCTATTTGTTTTAGGTTAACATTTTGGTGGCCCATATGGGGACCAGAGAAGACCCCTGAAGACCATATGGCCCCAGGGCTGGTGAGAAAACAGGTGTGGTACCCACAGTTGAGCCCATTGTGCTCACTGCTTTTCTTGCCAACCTTGCAATTCGAAGGTCTTTCTTTCTCCTGGATGTGAGTTTCTGCCCCCTTTGTGTTTGAAGCTCTCCAGGCTTTATTCCGGATCTATTTTAAGGTTTCGTCCTTTCTGGTTAAGGCCTGGTTTTGTATGCGAATACTCATTGGCACTTCGGTCTGATTTTGAGATCAGACTGTTTCAACAGAAACTGACTGAGAAGTGTCAGCCTCATCCTGTGAAACAGGGGCTGTTCTATGGCAACTGGCTGAAAAACCTTTGGCCTGGTTCCTCTGGGACCAACCTGTTCCTTAGAACTGGCTGGTATTAGGCCTGCAAGCTATTCAAGCTGCAAGATGTTTGAGATACTTGAACTGTTTAAGCTGTTTGAATTGAGTTATTTGAGCTGTTTAAGCTGTCTGAAAATTATTCTAGAGAAAAACTTCTGAGAAATGGAATCTCAGTTACCTAAATATTTTGAGGGTGCCCCCGAACCCAGGAACTCTGGCTGATTTTATGTTTAAAAAATCCACAGTTCATCCTCACGTGCATTTCTAACTAAATGGGCCAACCTGACCAAAGGCAATTTAAAATATCAATGGCCATTATGGGGAACTTTTGACATCCCCAAACTTAAATTTCTTAAAAACGAACTAGACCACAATAGCTCTAAAATTTCCAGAACTGAGTAGAACACATATTTTGACTGGTATTTTGAGACTTCCTAAGTGTTATCAGGAGCCTAAAATTGCCTCTCTGCAAAATAAGATTTTAAGATTAACCGAGGCAAACAGACTTAAAGAAAGATAAGATGGCTCCCGAAGCCTCAGGCTCTTCCTTGGTTCCACCCCTGGTCCATCTTCCTGCTCCCTTCCTATGCTGCCTTCCCCCCTCTAGACCCTCAGGTTCCCCGTACTAATTCTCTTGCCAAACTTCCCTGTTTCTCCAAAACTCTGCCGGATTCCTTTTCCTCTGAACGTTATCAGAACCTTTCCCTTTAAAATGAAGACTTCTGAGGATCCAGAGGCTAAACCTTTAATTTTTATATTCCCTGGACTAAAGCTGAACTGTGAGCCATAGTCAAAGTTTTCCCAAAGTAGCTGAAATCCTCACAGATTTGCTGAGGAATTTAATACAGCCGTTCAAACTTATCAACCTGGGTTTTCTGACTTACATACCAGCTAGTTCATACGCTTGTCAGTGAAGGCCAGGCCCAGCATTAGATGAAAACGGCTAATTGGGAACATCCTGAAAGGTCTCTAGAATTACAAGCAGGAGACCAGCCTACTAACTTACATGATCCGGCTCGGGCAATCCCTAGGTGACTTCGTCGAGCAATTCATAGGGCTTTTCCAAAGCCTGTTGATTGGAACAAAATTCAGGCTTGCACAAAAAAATCTGAACATGTTCATGATTATTACAATTGGCTTTGCATTTTTTTTTTTTAAACATCTTTATTGAAGTATAATTGCTTTACAGTGGTGTGTTAGTTTCTGCTTTATAACAAAGTGAATCAGTTATACATATACATATGTTCCCATATCTCTTCCCTCTTGCATCTCCCTCCCTCCCACCCTACCTGCATTTGTTTTTTAATTAATTAATTAATTTTTGGCTGCGTCGGATCTTCGCTGGGGCACGCGGGCTTCTCATTACAGTGGCCTCTCCCGCCACGGAGCAGGGGCTCTAGGCGTGCTGGCCTCAGTAGTTGTGGCTCGCGGGCTCCAGAGTGCAGGCTCAGTAGTTGTGGCTCACGGGCTTAGTTGCTCCATGGCATGTGAGATCCTCCCGGACCAGGCCTCGAACCCGTGTCCCCTGCATTGGCAGGCGGACGCTCAACCACTGCGCCACCAGGGAACAATTGGCTTTGCATTATTTTTAAAGAAAATTCTAGTCTTCCTTCAGATGCTGATTCCATCCTGGTAGCTTTTAACTCTAACTTTATTAATGGGCTGAACCAGGATCTTTCCCTTCTAGTAAAAAGGACAGAGATGGAATGGAAAACGATGTCTACTCTAGACTTGGTTACTCTGCCAAACCAGCTCTCTCCCACTCTCCCGCCTAAAAGGGAGACTGACAAAATTCTTAATCTTCATCTCCAACAAATGAAGGTTCCTAAATGAAACCCAAAGCCTCCTAAGTTTTTGCTATTATTGCAAAGAGCCAGGACATTGGAAAAGAGAGTGTTACAAATTTGAGTACTTAGGCACCTTCAGCCCGTTAACTAGCATTTGTGACATCCTCCACAGAACTACAGGAACTCTTCCCAATCCTCCCTCTTAATCAGCTTGAAGAAACATTTCCCCCGATTGGGAATGAAGTTTTTCCAGTCCTAACTGACATGGAGCCACGGTCTCGGTGCTCAGCCCCACTACTATATGGGATTGTTTCCTTAATTTCTCTTTCTGATCTTTCGTTGTTAGTGTACAGGAATGCAAGAGATTTCTGTGCATTAATTTTGTATCCTGCAACTTTACCAGATTCATTGATGAACTCTAGTACTTTTCTGGTAGCGTCTTTAGGATTTTCTATGTGTAGTGTCATGTCATCTGCAAACAGTGACAGTTTTACTTCTTTTCCAACTTGGATTACTTTTCAACCCCACTGCTATAAAGCAGCCCCCTCCTTGGAGTACTAAAACAGTTCAGGGAATTCCCTGGCAGTCCAGTGATGAGGACTCGGCACTTCCACTGCCGTGGCCCCGGGTTCAATCCCTGGTCAGAGAATTAAGATCCCACAAGCTGCGTGGCGTGGCAAAAAAAAAAACCCAACAAAAACCTAGTTCAAATACTGGGGATCTCTAATGAACCTTAAGAGGTTTCAGTTTCTAAAGTTATTCTCTTTCGTTTAGGCCCTTTGAGAGGTACACACCCTTTTCTCCTTAGTTTCTCTGCCCCTAGCCATTTACTACACTGAGATTTGTTAGGGAAGTATCATGCTGGAATTTCTTTCTCCCAAAAGGATAAAATAATTCTAGAACTTGATAATAGCCATCAAAGCAGCCAACCAGTGAACTCAATGACCCTTTGACATCTCTGGACCCTTGCTCCATCTCTGATGCTACTAGACTGATTCTGGAAACACTGATAATTTGTCCCTATTGAATCAGCTACCACACGCCTTGTGGGCAAAATCTCCAACTGATATGGGCAAATTTCGCAGCCCACCTCCCATCAAGATTCAAATAGATCCTTCAAAACTTCTTCCCAGAATTAATCAATATCCTATAAAGAAAGAAGCCCTTCAAGGCATAAAGCCTGTAGCAGAAGATTACAAGGCTCAAGGCCTCATAATCCATTGTACTACCCCCTGTAATACCCTGCTCTCCTTCTCAAGTCTCTTCACAGGAAGACAGCCTCCACTTCCTAAAGCTTTTAGCCTTAAAGGGATATAAGGTCACCAAAGAAAAATTGCAGTTTGCTCAAACCCAGGTTCGATATTTAGGGCATCTGATATCAGAACAGGAAATACACCTAGATCCAGATGGACTTCATGGTGACCTAAGTTTTCCAAAACCCAAAACTGAGTGCCAACTGCGAGGTTCTCTCAGGCTAGCTGGTTATTGAAAAAAATGTCTACTCAATTGCTTTTGGCATTTAAAACCTCCAAGGGCTGGCTAGACTTTAATGACCATCCAGTGCAAGCAGCCTCTTGATAAAATGAGCAGTTTGCCCAAGACCATCCACTCACCGTGAGGACTAGAGCCCAGTCCAGAGCTTTTCCCCCCTTGCTATGGCATCCTTCCTTTCTTCCTTTGCATTTCAGCGCCATTCACTGGGGGCAGAACTGATCCCTAATCTCTTTTATGAAGGGATTAGGCAACTCAGGAGGGTCAACGGGAGAACCTGTTGGGAATGCAAGACCCAACTATAGGCCATGGAGGTTGTGTATGGGTCCATCCCTGTGCATCTGTCCAATTTGTCATCGTGACTCTGGCACTGGAATAGTGACTCGTAATTAAAAAGCCCCTTTCATTAGTGGTTCATTAGTGGCCGTAGGTCTACTGGGATGCAGTGTAGTTTTTCTGTAGCTAAGGCTGGGGTTTCATCCCAGTTCACAGGCCTTTCTTCTACTTCACTGCTTTAACGTATACATGTCCAGTTCCTAGCTTACTTCACTATGCCCGGTGAGACCTAATAGGTTCCTTCTTTGGTTTCGTGAACTTGAGTACAAAAAGCATTAGCTATGCAGTTTTAATTACTTTTAAGCCTTAAATGAGTGATGAAATATAAATACCAATTAACACATCTAAGGCTTCTTCAATTACTTTTTTCCTTGCCTTTGAAATAATAAAGGCTGTTGTTCACAGCTCCAGTGTGGACAGTTCCATTTACAGCATTTATTTCATCTAGAGTTAAAATAGGGACTATAGGGAAACCAGTGTGCTGTTCTCACCTCTGTCCTGGCAGTAAATTTCCATGCATCGTGTAAGATGCTACCAGCCAAAGAACATTGTCCAAACAGTATGCAAAAGGAAATAGCATCTGTGTAGGTTGAAGAAAATTCAAGTAAATTCTTTACTAGTACAAGGGAAACAAGACCAGCTGGATGATTCCCTCCACTTCCTCCCCCTCCTCTCTTGCACAATCGGGATTAGTTTCTCTTTGTTTCATTTAGAACAAAAAGATTCAATTAATCAAATTTTCCTAAGGAAAAAAAAATTTAGGCAATGCATGGGTGAAGAGTGGGGAAACCCAGATGCACAAACTCTGAAACTCACAGCTGTGCTTTCACATCTTGAAATAAATGTTTCCAAGAATGGAGGTTTCTGTTGTTCACATTTAAATCTTGAATCATGTAAAACTCAGTGACAACTTCATTTTCAAAGTCAGAATCCTTGTTTAGGATACTTAAATCTCATATCTAATACTTAGAAGACTTATGAGAAATTCTTTTCAATCCTGAGAGGCTAAATAAAAGAGTTCTATTGGGAGGGAGAGAGAAGGCAAAAGGAAACTGGATTGAGCAAAACCAGAAAATATTTATATGAATGTTCTCAAGTCAATTAACTAACCATATTCTACTCAACTTACATAAGAAAAAAATCACGTGCGGTTTTTGTAAGTGGGATTTTATACACAATTCAGCATTAACACTAGGTCGTTTAAAATAAATTAATCCAGACTGAAAACATTTGGCCACTAGGAAAACCAGAGTTCTGCTCAAGGTTGTTCAATCTGATGGCTAAGTAGTGGTGGAAATGACATGGGAAGAAATATACAAGATCCGTTAATGCAGAAGCATCTCCTTTTGAACTGGTAGATTATAAAGCTCATTTTGTTTTTTACTTGACTCTTCAAGTATTTGGAAAATATCCAAAAAGTAAAAAAATCTTCCTTCTCCTGTTTTTTTTTTTTTTTGTAGTTTCTACTACAGAAACTATTTCTAATTTTTTACTTGCATATATTTATGTATATGTCGCGACACAGTATAAGCAAATTTCAAGGTTAGTGTAGCCAATCAAAATTAGTGTCATAAAGGTAAAAGGGAGAGGCTGTTTCTCATCAAGTTGCATCCAGTGAAGACCAAGGACTCATTTTAATGACTTGTCAGAAAGGCGCTAACTGGTCAATAGGCATCACACCCAACTCCAGGTTGAATGATCAAACTGCTGTTACAGCTCTGATGTCCAACTTCCTCAAAACTTTTATTTTAGTCAAGGTCAGTCAAAGTCATCTTGGGTGGCTGACTATGCTCCCAGAAGTAAAATTTGAGACCCAATTTCTCCACTTGCCACAATCTGCATCATCCACACTTTTTCAAGGATCTGATGCTTCTAAGATGAACATTTTAACTCCATTTCTTTTGAGTTGGCTGCTAGGAAGTTAGGGCCAGATTTGTAGCCTGGTTCTAACATGCATTTTGTGTACAAAGTTCACTCCTGATTTAATACTGTTTTCTCCTTTGTTTCCCCTTTACTTACTTATCCTACGTAAATTTCATGGTGTTGCACCGTTATGTAGCTCTGTAAGCCCTCCTAAAAACTTTCTGGGAAAAGGCAATGCATAAACAAACTTTAGCTAAGTTTTACCATAATCAGGATAACAGTGAATACGCATACTATATATCACAGGCTGATTCAGGTCAAAGATCTCAGAGATTTAAAAAGGGAAACATTTCTTAGCAAATTCATATTCTGTAGGATAAAATTCAACTTATAGAAATCTGAATTTCAATAGTTAAAAGTAAATGTAAGATGGATTCAAACTGCCCCTAATGAATGCTTTCCAGAAGTTTCTGAATTTCCAAAAAAGTTCATGAAAAAATTGAAAGATTCAGGTTTTAAAAAAAGTCTGCCTGGAGAGGTGCCTGGCCATGGTACGTTATAGCATACAGGATAACCAGAGGTGGAATCTTTATTTCACAGGTTTCAAGATACAGTACAAAACGAATCTGTACATCTCTCTATTAACAGGATTTGTTTACACAATTATATTACACTTCACCAGCCTTTATACTGAATTTAATTAAATACAAAATAAATTTACAGAAAGTCTACCATGGTGTTCTTTCCAATGCCAGCTTACGGTCTTTTAAAACGTTTCCTAAATATTGATAGTGGTTACACCTTGATCGTATCAATATTATGTGGTTTTTTTTTTTTAAATCAAAGAGAATAGTGTCATCTTGTTATTCCCAACAGGAAAACCGGTGCATGTGAGGTGACTCCCTGCACACAACCAAGACATCCTTCTCATGCACACATCAGGTTTTTACTTGTGCAAACACTTTAAAAATACAAATCATTTTTACTTGGAATATTTTCAATTTTCTTGAAATACCAAGTGGAAGGAGAAATTTAGCTTCTTTTCGAGGACTACTACACATTTAAAAATCAGGTAGTGCCTCTGACAATATGATATTCAGAAATTTTGTATTTTCATTTATATTTAAGAGCAATGACTGATGAAAAGTATTTTTGTGAAAATAGAAGTTTCTTTTGCTTTATTTCTTGCACAGTTGTAGTCAAAATATTGTATAACATAATTAAATTCACTTTCAAAACAAACACTGTTATTGGGACAAATGTAGCCCACATTGCTCTTCTTGGTAGGTAAAGGGGCTGTTTCTCTGAAGCATTTTTTGTTTTGAAATGTGCATGTGAAATGTTAGTCCAAACCTCTGAAAAAGGTTTTTTGCAGATGTAGCTAGACAATATAATACACATGCTACACACATGAAGAGTTGTGGTCTTCATTTATAGGCTTGCATGCATACTTCCAAAACACTGGTTTGAAGAACAAACATGAGGAGCAAAGAAAGGGAGAAAAAAAAAGCTTATACAAAATATTTAAGTTTCCTGGAGGCAACAGCAGCTCCTTAATTAAATAAAGCAACAGATCATGGCCAGATCACCAGCAGAAGTTTCTACAACTTCCCAATGGTACAGAAATAAAATGGCTTAGCAGTAAAACTCTCACAAATTAACCTTATATGCAGAAGGGTAACACATCCTCAACAGTATTAAGATTAATGACTCACAAGTTCATCTAAATGCTAAATAATAATGAATTTTGAAAAAAAGAAACCTTTTGGTTTATTTTTCTGTGCCATTGGATATTAACCAAAAATAAGATAAGCCTTACCCAGAATACAGAAACAAAAGCTCCAAAAACAAAAAGGAAAAAAAAAAAAACCAAACCCCAAACCCCAATGCTACCTTTGTTAACATAAAACAAAAAGCAAAACAGTTAGTCTCAAGACTCTGGAACAGTTGACTAACCAACAAACCAAATGCACAAGAGAATAGAAGCTAAGTAGAGTACTACTGTCATCACCTTGGAAGGCAGGAAGACAGACTATAAAAGGGATTGGGAGAGAAGGGCTACCACGGAGAAATGAAGCCGTACTCTATCTGCTAGCTCTAAATTCTAACATTAAAACTCCTGAATCCTGGAGTTAGTTTAATGTCACTGACATTAACTAGCTTTAGTTACTGTCATTTTATTCAAATGGATGCCATTTGATTAGGTAGGTATTGAGCATTATTTTAGGAGAAACACCAAACCCAGTTCCTATTTGCTTAGGTATCATGTCCCTTGTACAGAATGAAAAAGGGAGCAAAGTATTTTGAGACAGTCTTTAAATGAAGCCATAGGAACTAAGTTATTTTAAATTTACCATTCAAATTTCCAGTAGCAAATGACCTAGGGTAAAACAGGAGGTGGACAAAAGCCAAGAAAAAGATCTATTTGGAAGATTAATAAAAAGGACATGGCTAGTGGTACACTAACGGGAAGTTATTGCCTGGAGAACAAGACCACATTTTCCCATCTGCCTCTGGGTAGTGCACACTGCTTTAAGAAATGTTTTTTCAAAGTACTAACAGAGGGAAGTAAAGATAGAGATAAGAATGCTGCTAAACGAAAAATTAGGTGGATGGTAGAAAAACATGGAAGTTTAGTTGTTAAAGTTTTAAATAAATTAAAACAGTTCCTTCGAAATGAAGCGTGGCTGCTATTGTGGGTCATACTTATTTTGAAGGTTGGGGGAGAACAGGCAGGGGTGAAGACACCAACATACTGTACCGACTGTACTCTAATCTCTAATGTAAGAGATCAAACAAGTCTTAATATTTACATGAGCTGCCCAAAGCAACATTACACTTCTGAGGGTAAAATTTCCTACCTTTCAGATCTGCATTTATACATATGGTTCTCGCTGTCACCACCTCTTCCTATTTAGAAGCAATTATCTAGGAGGAAAGTTTGCTTACCAGGTTTCTCATAATACTCTAAACACCAAAAAAGCACACTACTTCACATTTAGAGCCTTCATGTTCATTACAGACTAATTCACTCTAGTTCTAAATACAATCTCTACTTCAAAAACCAAAGTCTTACAACTCTTCAAGTTTTCTGGCAGATGAGGGGTTATGGAAAAAGAGTATAAAGATTAATATAAACAGACTGAGGTCAGCAGGCACAGAAAGCCTGCTCAGACACTAAGAGGGCCTCAGACCAGATACAGGCTGGTGAACGCTGCCATCTGACAACAAAAAGGAATACAAATTTGGTTGAAGTTTTCATTTTTTCATTTGTGGTATGTGACCTTCTCTGTTTTCTTTGTTGTTGCTGTCGTTGTTGTTCTCCGTAGTACTTAACCAGACAATTCTGAAGTGTAATAGCCTTGATTTTCCTGATGTTAACAGTGGGAGGGTGGTGAATACAAAAGCTAAGCAAGTGGTTGATCTTCTACTGTAACATCAAACTGCAGAAATAAAAATCTCCCTGAACAGTACAAACAGGCTTTGGCTTTCCTCAACCACTGATTTTAATGCATCTCAGATTCTCTGAGTGTTAGTACTGTAATGGTAGTCACTGTATGCCATAGCTTGGCAACAATATTTCATATTTTAAAAATTCAGGAGGGTGGTCTGTTCTTTTGCAATAAGAAATGCAAAGTAAAATAAATCCTGGGAACAAATGCTTCAACTTTTGGAAAAGTGTGTCTGTGATCCTGGTACCCCACCCAGAGTTCTTCAATATTGTTTTCTAATCTCTCCCCTTTAGTCCATCCTCTGGCTTCCAGATAAAGGCTCTGTATACTCAAAACAAACAAGCAAATTACATTGAGTAATTTGGGGCAAGTTCACGTGTTAGCTCAAGAAGTCAGTTCACAATGTTTTCTATATATTCCATTCCAAGGAAATGAAGTTCACATAAAACTCTTTAACATTGCCTTTCAGTCTTTGAAGGAGAGAAGTATGGTATAAAGTATGACAATCACCAACAGTAGGAAACCTCCCAACCTTGCCTTTTAAAGTAACAAATATGCTGAATATGTATACTTGCATGTGGCCTGGTAAAAGTTGCTCGGTTATCGCAGTTCTGAAACACTTTGAAGACTTTTTTTTTTTATAACTTAAAAGGCAAGTTCTATTTTCAGACTTTCAAACACGTCAAGGTTAAATTTGCAACTAACTGGGTTTTCCTTTTTACATCGATCAGTTTTTAGTGTCGACGCATGAGACCTTAAAGATGGTTGACAGAACTTATGCACATTGAAAGAATGACCAAAAGGACCCAAGAAAGATAGTTGGACACAGCAGACATTACCTTGAGTGTCTCACATGTTTCCAGGAAAAAAAAAGGGGGGGGCAGGGGAGCCACTGAGAGTTGTTATTCCATACGGCACTGAAACGGACATTCAACTCAGTTTAGGTAAGAGTTACTTATCCCTGAAAATAAAGGCATCAGATTCTAAGCAGCTTTAGGAATTCAATGCTTCCTTGTGCCTCTTCCAGGAGGTGGCCACTGATCCAAAGTCCTAAATCAAATGCAAGTGTTTTTGGTAAACGATTTCCTTGTTTGTCACTGGTCAAGGCTGGCCGCCGTGGGTCACTGTGGTGGTTGCTGCTCGGGCGGTCCCTCCTGCTGTGGTGGTGCTGGCTGTGGCCCGGGAGGCCTGGGGACAGGCATGTCCTGGTGCTGCCTCTGCCTGTAAGCGATAACTGTCCCCAACAGCAATGCGATGATGGTCATGAGGTAAAGGTCCCACTCAGGTCCCAAAAGCTGGTCCATATCAAGCTGGGTGAACAGATCTCGAAGCTTAATGAGAAACGTATAAAAATCATTATGATCGTTAAAATGTAATAGAAGTAGCTAGGAAAGTTACATCACAGATTAGAGATAAATACAGAATTTATTAAATCAGTTGGTTTTAGTAACATTTTGCAATGTGTGCCAAAAAAAAAAGGGTTTTACTAAACACAGAACTACCATATGACCCAGCAATTCCACTCCTGGGTATATATCCGAAAAAACAGAAACACTAATTCTAAAAGATACATGCACCCCAATGTTCATAGCAGCATTATTCATAATTGCCAAGATGTGGAAGCAACCTAAGTGTCCATCAACAGATGAATGGATAAAGAAGACATGGTACATATATACACAATGGAACATTACTCAGCCATAAAAAAGAATGAAATTTTGCCACCTGCATCAAAATGGATGGACTTGGAGGGCATTATGTTAAGTGAAATAAGTCAGACAGAGAAAGACAAATAGTGTACGATATCACTTATATCACTTGTTGAATCTAAAAAATACAACAAACTAGTGAATATAACAAAAAAGAAGCAGGCTCAGATACAGAGAACAAACTAGTGGTCATCAGTGGGGAGAGGGAAGAGGCGGAGGGGCAATATAGGGGTAGGAGACTAAGAGGTACAAACTATTAGGTATAAAATAAGCTACAAGGATATATCATACAACATGGGAAATATAGCCACTATTTTATAACTATAAATGGAGTATAACCTATAAAAATTGTGAATCACTATATTGTACACCTGTAACTCTATAGTACTGTATATCAACTATACTTCAATTAAAAAAAATAAAAATAAAACCCACCAGACTTTAACAAAGGATCCAATCTAATAAAATTAAGGACAACACAAGACAAAAAAATAAAGACAATGAGTTCAACTGAAAAAAAAAGAAAGTTTTAAAAGCCTTCAACTGAAACTCAAAATAATGTCTGAGGACCAGAGCTATTAATTCTTAACAGCTGACTATATAAGGTATCTAATATGGTTCCTTTCCATCAGTAACCTAATGCACTGATTTCCAACCATTTTTCACAGGAAATATTTGAAACAAACACTGGGGACAATGGAGGACCAAGGGTGGGTGGAAATCAGTATCTTGACACACCTCACCTATAACCTATTTTTAGTGATGACACACTAGCTAAAAAGCTCTCTTCTAATGAAAGCAGGGCTATTTTACTACTTCTCTCATGTAACTGAAAATGACAGGAATTCAGAAGTTTAATAGCTGAACAAATAATGCTTTTTAGTTAGGATTTAACTAAATATTTAACTGAAATTGAACTTAAAAGTTATTTTCTTCATCTGTGATATTTTAATTGTTTTAATGTCACTTAAGTTATTCCTGGTATTTTCTGACTGCTACTTACCCACAAAAAAAGTAAATATGGGGCATAATCCTTTATGTTTAAATAAAATTACATTTAAAAGGTCCCCATAATATATATTTGTAGGTACGGGTGCTAAAATTTTTCTGGAAAAAAAATTATAACAAACTATTAACTGTGTTCCCTGGGGTGGGACCTGCAATAGTAGACTTTGTTTTTCTGTATTGTTTGACTTTCTTACCATCAATACTTATTACTCTTTTTTTTTTTTTTTTTTTTTAAAGTTGGAATATCTAGGTGGTAGGATTACGGGGCATTTTATTGTTTTCTTGAAACTTCTGTATAAAACACAACAACTTAACATGGTGTATTACATGACCAAATCCTAGACTGTAATCAGTAGTTTATTAGTAATAAAAACTGTGAGAGACAAGGGTCTGAAATAGTCCTCAGAGAGAAAGAGCAGGTGGCCACCCTGTTAGCTTTTCAGTTAAAGGACCAAAGATCCTTTGAGTTAACGGAGCGTACAGCATACCCTGGCTCACGCTATTGAACAATTATAAATTTGACATTACAAATGTATAAGCAATCAAGAGGACAGAGGCCAACATCTCCAGCCCTCTGGAGCCCTATACGTGGAGGACCTCAGTGCACGGGCTAGGGTTGCAAAAGGGAGAAGTTGTCGAATTTCTCTTTATAGATGCTGAAGCAGCATGGACTAAATTTACATCTGTGTAACAAAGAGGGAAAGCCCCTTCCGGAATCTAGTGCTGAAATGGTGCACAACTTGTTCTGAAAGATGTTAACAAAAGGTTGAAACAGCATCCTTTTCTGGTCTGGCGTGAATTAAAGTTAAATAGCCCTTCTTTCTGCATACATTTTAGGACTTTCAGAGTTAAATGCTGTACCAGTGAATCCATTAGGAGGAACGACAGGTACTGTAAACAAAACAGAAAACTGGCGAACCCAAGAGCACCAACATTGTGTTGGTAACTAGAGTTGGTAGTTTTGAAGAGAATGGGTAACCCACCCATCTCCTAGCAAAGTTCTACCATTAAGCATATTTAAATAATTCAAGGTATTTTTAGGAAACACAGTTCCAGTGGTATTTTTAACATGTTCCACTATCAGAAGAATCTGAAATACAACAGCCTGGGCTGGTTCTCAGGTTCTACTTCTTCTTCCCATGTCGTAAATTCTCTTTTTAAGGCGCTGGTCTGAGTCACTGGTAGGCAGTCATCTGATTTAATGTTTACTGAATTTACTTAACTACTATTTCAAATTGCCATGGTTTAGTCTCAGTCTTCCCTAAACCAGAAAACATCTGCACCAATGAAAAATGCTTTAGCACTGGGAACCATTGTCAAATGTTACCTGGGAACTGTTAAGTGCTTTGTGGCTACACTCATCCCTCACCTGATGAGGTCCCTTCATCTGGGAAGAAGGAAAGAGACCAGACACTTGCAGGTCCTTCCTCCCCTCCCCCAACTTTGCAAAAACGTAACTGTGGACTGAGAAGGTTACATCATTTGTATTTTAGTTAAAAGAGGCATGGACCACTTACATTTGTTTCCCGTATGTACTGCAAGAAATAGACAATACCCAATTTGCAGAGTGCTAGGAAGACTGGTACTTGTGCATCTGGGCTGGCTTCGGCTGCCATGTCATAAAAACGTTTTGCAAGGTGAATATCCTATAACACAGGTAGCAAACCAAAGTTCATTTCTTGTTAAACTAAGTAAAAATAATTACTATTTATATATTAGGAAAGTTTATTTTACCTTTCAAGTTTCATTTTAAAATTTCCCTTACCTACAGAAAAAAACCCAAGCTTTAATTAGGTAAAATTTGTTTAATTATCTAACTGCTTAATTTTGACAAACTTAGCTGAAAAATTTAAAAGTTAACTTGTGTTCCCCTGATCTGACATCCCACTTGCTGTGCAGATACGGTGGACACAGTGGATACCTGTGGATACGGTGGATACCTATGCATAACACTGTTAACCTGGAGACTTCCAGGGGTGACCTGTAAGTCTCAAGTTAATATTTTCCTACTTATAACCAGTCAGTGTAAGCAATTCCTGGTTTCAGTCTGCAACAGTGATCTTCAAACTGGGGTAGACATACTCAAAGTTTTCCAAGGGGTGCATGCATGGACAGTGTTAAGGGACTCGCATCCTGTGTTTTCCTGTCTTAGATGTATTTCTATAAAGGGCGAAACAAGTCATTACTAATTTTGGCCCAGGTTGGAGTGCTCTGCATTCAGATAAGTGGTAGAATGGGATGGTGGGAGGTGCAAAATTCTCATTTAACAACCTCACTTCTCCCGTCCCCTGACTACTGTCAAAGAATACCAAACTCATAGGTAAGAATTCCATGAGACATGGGAAAGAAAGGCTAAACATTAAGACTGACTTTTTCTACATATTTAAATATAAGCAGTTACTTTCAGCTATTCTCTATACTTGTCCCTAAGGTGAATCTTTTTAGTTAAAAAGAAGAGCACCGGGCTTCCCTGGTGGCGCAGTGGTTGAGAGTCTGCCTGCCACTGCAGGGGACACGGGTTCGAGCCCTGGTCTGGGAAGATCCCACATGCCGTGGAGCAACTAGGCCCGTGAGCCACAACTACTGAGCCTGCGCGTCTGGAGCCTGTGCTCCGCAACAAGAGAGGCCACAACAGTGAGAGGCCCGCGCACCGCGATGAAGAGTGGCCCCCGCTTGCCACAACTAGAGAAAGCCCTCACACAGAAACGAGGACCCAGCACAGCCAAAAATAAATAAATAAATTAAAAAAAAAAAAAAAGAAATGTACTAGGATCTAAAAGATTAAAAAGAAAAGCTTGAATTTTAATTTGAATAAAACAAAAAAACAAAACAAAACAAACAAACAAAAAAAAAAAGAAGAGCACCTTCAAATAAAAGTAACAGTATGGTCAGTGGCTTTGACTTTTTAAAAAATGTAACAAATTTTATTTGTAGTCATATTTTTCAAGATCATGCATCAAACTTTATGTGATCCGCAGACTCTGCGTGGATGATTCAATAGGGTAACTAAATCTTATCTTATCAATCAAATCCTGAATTACTTATTCCAATTATAACCAATCCTCATCTTGTTTAATACTTAATATTTTTCTATCTATACTGGATGCTGGACTGATTAGCTTTTAGAGTATGAGTATCTCTTTTATTTAAAAAAACATAAAACAAATAAGAAAAGGTGATCATAATGTCTTATAAAAACTAATGAAATTATCCTGATTTTTATACATGATTAATTATTCTTAAAAGCTGAATCCCAGGGTTCCCTCCCCTAATGCTAATCAAAGGAATTCTGTGCCTTTTATCATAGTCTTTATTCATAAGAATTTGTACAAGCTTTACATTACAAATTAAATTATGATGAGAAAAGCACACTGATTTTCTTGTTTTACAGCCTATTATAAAAACAGACTGTTAGTTATATGACTTTAATTCTGATTGTCTTTAGCAAATTATTACTAAATGTATAAAAACCATAACTTATGTATAATCTTTACATTAGGCATCAAACCCATATTACTTTTATTTGAATTAATAAACAAAGTCAGACTTTCTGATAGACACTAAGTCTGATTTGGCTGACTGATCTTACAATGCAGGGAGGCTTCAACAACTATGTTACATGGCAGAGATCATCCACGAACTGAACGCACTCAGCCTGCAGCTCCAGATTCTTGATAAAATTATACTCAAGTATCTAATACTAATATAAATGTAAAATATCAAAACTTACATATTGGAATTAAAATACTCAAGTCTAATAAAATAAAAAAGCACTTTGACAAAAAACAGTGCATTAACAAAATGAAATGAACAACCTTCTAGAGTTAAAAGCACATAAGGTCACAAAGTGTCTCTAAGTGACTGAATGAGCAAGGAGTATCATTAGCTATTGATAAGCCTTGGGAAAGCCTTTTAGACATTACTCCCAGAAACTGAGAAAGTATGAGTCCAGTGATCAGGGAACACCTCCTTTTGCAAGTCTCTAGTTTCCAATTCTTTGCTTTCAACAGAACTGAACAGGGGCTTAACCAAGTTAACAAGTGACAGATCATTAGAAATAATTTTAATGACAGATCAGTCTGAGTTTTGGCATATGTTATGGACTAAATGTTTGTGTCTCCCCAAAATTCATATGTGAAACCCTACTCCCTAATGTGATGGTATGAGGAAGTGAGGCCTTTGAGAGGTAATTAGGACTGGATGAGGTCATAAGGGTAGAGCTCTCATGAACGGAATTAGTGTCCTTATCAGAATCCCTAAAGAGCTTGCTGCTTCTCTCTCGCTCTTTCCTCTTGAGAGGACACAGAGAGAGGAGGGCCTTCACCAGACACCAAATCGGCCGGCACCTCGATCTTCAACTTCCCAGTCTCCAGAACTGTGAGAAATAAATGTCTGTTGTTCAAGCCACTGCGCTATAGTATTGTCACCACAGCCCAAACTACCAAGACAGCATATAACTCTAAAGCAGTTTAAAGAATTAAGTGACCTTACTATAATAAAATTCTTCCCATTCCCATATACTTATTTACGTGCACAAGGTTCCAGTCATATATTTATAAAATGAAAACAAGAATTAATGGTAAACCTATTCCACGATACTTAGGCTAATTTTTAAAAATGCTCTATTCATCTCATTAAAAAATACATTTTCAATAATTACCACAAAAAGTAAAATTTTATCAAATTTTATAATATCATGAGGTTGATGAGAACAACAGTATATAAATAACTGACCAACTATGGCTAATAATATCTCGAGAATTTTTCTTAATACTTATGAGCCTATAATCATAGGAAATAAAATTCAAATTTGAATTTATACACTTTTTTGTTTCAGATAAGCATGATCAGTGATCAGTACATTACACTGGTATACAATTCTGTGGGAATAACGGACTAAAATATAAATTCAAGGAGAAAAGGAAAAGATACTATCTTCATTTAACAAATTTGCTGTGTATTTTAAAAAAATTAATAATGGGGTTATCAAATTGTTTTGGTATTTAAAGTCATTTAGTCATTTTATTTATAAAAATGTTAGTGGTTAAAATAGCTAGGACTTAGACCCTTTGAAACTTATGATGAGAAATTTTAAATGTCAAATTAAAAATGTGCAAGAGCATACACAGTTTTTCAAAATTATTTTAAGGGTACACAGGCAAAAACTTAAGACCGTGGGTCTAAAGAATTAGACCTTCCTAATTAGACCTTCCTAATTTTACCTTCATTAGGAAGGTAAAAGAATGAAGATAAGTTCATCAGTAGCAAACATTAAATTCATTTCAAAATAATCTAGAAATGATAGAATTTGGCTATTGATGGACAGTTTCTCAAACAGCACTTATCAACAGAGGCAGCACTGCTTTTCCGTTTTCATGAATCTGTCTTTGGCTTAATATCCTAAATATAACAGTGTAGATATCAATATGTGTGTGTGCTTGAGGATGAGAGAGATGCAGGGCAGTCTTCTGAAATATTACAAAACTGCCTCCTAACTTAGCACCTAAAATCTGAGCGCATTCTAAAGTAAACCTATTTCCTATAAAAATGAAGATGTTTCCCCCCAAATCACAATTACATTATTCATACATTTGTTTCAAAGTCACACTCACCTGTTTAATGCCTAGTCCTTTCTCGTGCATATATCCCAGGTTAAACATAGCTTGTGCGCTGTGCTGCTGCTCGGATGCTAGGCGATAATGAATAAACGCCGTCTCATAATCTACGTCAGTGCCAAATCCATAGAAATGGTAGTCTCCAAGCTTAATTCTAGCCACAGTATAGCCTGAAACAAAAGGTAAATGCAAAACTGCCAATAAATAAGGTGTGTTGAAAACAGACCAAACTCTTATTTCTCCTCCTGCTAACATGTTTATATAAAATAAATGTTAATTTGTAACACACAAACTTTATAACAAATTCTTCAGCCAACATAGAAATTCAGTAAAAATTTAACTAAAAGGGTTGCTCTTCTGAAGAAGGCTTTTGTAATAGTCAGGGAGAGGTAAAACAAAGTGGGTGTAATCTCTATTTCACTAATAATACTCCTCAGATGATCACTCTATTCTGTCATTTAACATTTTAAAATAATTCAACTGGGGACTTCCCTGGTGGCGCAGTGGTTAGGAGTCCACCTGCCGGTGCAGGGGACATGGGTTTGATCCCTGGTTCAGGAAGATCCCACATGCCGTGGAGTAACTAAGCCCGCGCTCCACAACTACTGAAGCCTGCGTGCCTAGAGCCCGCGAACCACAACAAGAGAAGCCACCGCAACGAGAAGCCCATGCACCGCAACGATGAGAAGCCCCCACTCACAGCAACTAGAGAAAGCCCACACGCAGTAACAAAGACCCAACGCAGCCAAAAATAAATAAATAAAATAAATAAATATATTAAAAAAATAATAAAATAAAATAATTCAACTGGACCATTGTTTAGGCTTGGAGAAAGGGATAGGCAGACAACGTTGAGAGTAGTATGTGTGAGAAAGAACTATTCAAATAAAAAGGAGTGGGGAAAGACTGAAATCTTAGGTTTTACACCTATAGTCTTACACATTCTATTAAGTTCTCATTTAATACAACATACTAGCCTCCAACTAAAAACCAGAGTAAAGCATAGCATGATATAAATGTCCAGTACAATAAAGACCTTGCAGTTCAACTTAGAAACCCTGGGACTGGAACTTCCATTTTAAGAATGAATACCAATCATGAACGCAAACAAGTTAAGCTACAGTTAGTATCTCTGCTTAATTTTAAAGTGGTGAATGACATGATTTAATCTTTATGTGAGATTAAAAACAAACAAACAAAAAACAATAAAGAAAGGTCCCTGGGTGAAATTCTTATCCTAGAATTAACCAACCACTCACCTTGTGAGGCGGCCCGGTTCCAGTGCAGCAAAGCTCTGGGATAAGTTTCATTCTCACCTACGATGGTTGCTTCTCCTACAGGGAAAGTTGAAATACAAATCAGGTGTTTAAGGAAAGGCCCTAGACTTTTAGGCTTTATCTGCAAACCAGGGTGGATACATGGAGCATAATTTAAATAAGAACTAGGATATAACAAATATTAAATGAAAAAACTATTGAAATTAAACAAGTATGGGAATAAAATACTGAGTTCAAAGGAATCATTGCATTCAGGGCAACACTACTTCCTGAGACACATTTTCACCACAGAACTAATAACGAGACTACTGAAACACTAGAGATCTACATACCACTGGAAAAACAATGTTTCTGCATCTGCTGTAGATTGAAAAATGTATTTACTGAAAGCAGTTAACTTTATGATGGACGTCAAATCCATTTCTATCGTCAACTGTATAAAACTAACTTTGATGGCTTAGAAACCTGAGGTAAAATAACTTGAGCATGTGTGCTGTTATGTTCTAGTTATAATAATAAAGAAGTATCTTTGTGGCTTTTCTTTTTAAACAGGTTAACCCAAGGCAGGACTAAAATGAACCTTACTCTGATCGAGAATGAAGGCCGCGTTGCTTTGTGCCACTTCATAGCCTTGCTCCGCCAGCAGGAGGTACTGGATCACTGCGGCATTGTAGTCACCATCTTTATAGCTGTTATAGGCAGTCATGAGCCTCTCAGACCACCGGCCCCGTTCACATACATTCTTAAACAACTATGAAAACAGGAAAAATAATCAATACAAGATTAAGAAAGATATGTCGGAAAATCATTTTTGCACTTTGGCTATAAGCAATTGTTAAGCTTGCTCTCTCAATCTCTGGCAGTTTTACTAAATATATATATAAAAGTCTGGGATATTTATTTGAAGCTTTCACTTAGTCTTTAGAACAGGTTTATAAAAATAATAGCAAACAATTATATACCATTTACTCCGGCCAGGCACTGTCCTAGTGATTTATGTATAGTATGTACACTGACTCACTTACTCCTCCCATGAGGGACCACTCTCTTATGAAGTAAGTCCTAGTAACAAACAGCTCCATTTTACAAGCGAGGAGACTGAAGCATAGAGTGGTTCAGAAACTTTGCTAAGCATTTAACAATGCCCCTCGAAAGTGCCAATTACGAGAAAGCTAACAACGTTCATTTAACATACACTTTTTGAGGCTGACTATGTCTCAGATACTGTCTTAGGTGCTAGAGAGACTGCAGACAATAATATCTGCGCTTATAAACGCTGATTCCAGGAGGGAGAGACAAATGGAACTAATAAGTGTGATTCTAACACACAGACCCTCAGAGCCTTCCCTCAGGATACCAGTGCTAGTTGGCTAAGTCTGTTTCTGCTCTAGAAGAAATCATGCAAAGAAAACCAGAATTAAAACAGTAGGATTGGGGGTGGGGCAGGAGGGAGGTCCAAGAGGGAGGGGATATATGTATACATATAGCTGATTCACTTTGTTATACAGCAGAAACTAACACAACATTGTAAAGCAATTATACTCCAATAAAAAAATAAATAAAACAGTAGACTTTCCTACTGGGCAAATTAATTTCCTACATACAGGTTGGTAGAAAAGCCCTTACCTCCACTGCGGTGTGACACGATCGCATCACACCTGTGCCACTGGCATGCATCTGAGCTAGGTTATAGAAAGCCAAGATATGGCCTCCCTGAGAAGCTAAATTAAAATACTTCAAGGCCTGTTTATAATCCCTCTTGACTCCAATGCCATCTGTAAGGAAAATCACACGAGAGGTTAGGAATAGTCTTAAATAAGATTTAGCTGAAGCATCAGAGAAGACTTACATAGGAATAAAACTAAATGAAATTCAGAATTCTTACTCTGGAAAGATGTGAATCTTATTAATATAGATTTATACATCAATACAGATTAATATACTCTACAATGAAACACAAGATGCACACATCATTGAATTGGGAGGACATTAATCAGCTAGAATTCGATAGCTCTCACTTCCGTATCATAGTGGCATCTAGAGGAAAATAAGTCATGTAGATTTGGTGTGTCCGTCATTAATTCCAGCGTTACTTACTGTAGTACATGGAGCCAAGCTGTAGTTGCCCATCCACCCAGCCTTGTTCAGCAGCTTTCTGGAAATACTTCAGTGCCAGATCATAATTCTGTAGAAAAAGAGGTCATATGATCACATGATAAGGAAGCTCAAAAGGCTGATATACTCAGAAGTCAGGAGATTCATTCATAAAAAGAATTAACAAAGCATACAGAAAATATTCTTAAAATCATTAAAAGGATGACCTTCTAATTTTTTATAATACAAAGATGGTAATATTTTTTAAGTCATGGGGGATTAACATTTAAGACTGTTAAAAAAAGCAAATATGGGCTTCCCTGGTGGCGCAGTGGTTGAGAATCTGCCTGCTAATGCAGGGGACACGGGTTCGAGCCCTGGTCTGGGAGGATCCCACATGCTGCGGGGCCCGGAGCAGCTGGGCCCGTGAGCCGCAATTACTGAGCCTGCGCGTCTGGAGCCTGTGCTCCGCAACGAGTCTGCGATAGTGAGAGGCCCGCGCACCGCGATGAAGAGTGGCCCCCGCTCGCCGCAACTACAGAAAGCCCTCGCACAGAAACGAAGACCCAACACAGCCAAAAATAAATAAATAAAAATAAATTAAAAAAAGCAAATATACTATTTTGTGAAACAATTTGCATGTCTGCTCTCAGAAGGCATAAACAACACTAGTAGAACAGCAGGCCAGAAATTAAGAAACAGTCATCATATCTTTTCGATTAACCAACTAACCCTTTTAAACCTCAGTATTTCTAATATTAAATAAGAAAAATTCTCTCCTTGTTTGTTCTTCCCTGGGTAGTTTATCAAACATTGTATGATTATTAGATTTCAAATATCAGACATATCCCCAAAGAAAAATTAAAACAAAGGTCACTACTGGATTTTAGTACCCTAAAATGACTAGAAGGAATCAAAATGAGACCACATTACTGTCTTTTGTGCTAGGAAATACCTACAGATTAGAATTCTATACCTAGCTCTTAGTTTCGGGCCCAAATTAAAAGAACACATTGCTTGGAGAGACCGCACAGAGATGCGGACAGCGACGAGGATCCGGGAGCATCCAACATGAGCAAGTAGCACAGAAGAATGAAGAGCAACGGCCCAGGAAAACCAAGACAGCCCCCGGGAAGAAAGAGCTCAAGTACGGTAGAACCAAAAAATGTCACATGGGGTTGACATTGAGGTGGTTACTGGTGAGCTATGTAGAGCAGTTACATGAGGTAAAAGCCTGACTGCTGAGAGCTGAAGAGTGGATGGTAGCAGCTCACATAATTCATTCTTTGGGGAAACCTGGCTTTGCAGGAAAGGGCTGGAGAGACGAGAGGTGGTAGCTAGAAGGGCAAGGGGTAGAACAGAAAGCTTTTCTCCCTCTACATGGGAGGACTTAAGAATTTTCTTAGGCTTGGGTGAAGAAATAGCAGGGAGATATTTAAGTCTGGGAGAGATGGCAGAGTAGGTGGGGTAGAGAGCATAGATGGAACAATGAGAAACAGCTTCATACCTTGAGGAGAAGGTGCCAGAGACACAGCCATTCTAAGAAGGCAGTTGCTATGGTGGGATGGGGTAAGGGGTAGTAGGGAACCAAACTCAAGAGTTTCAGCTCTGGTTATAATGAAACGGTCTCACCTGGGCTGACTGGGAGCTAGTTAAGGAATACTTCCCTACCTCACCAGCTGACTGCTCATTAAAGTCAGACGTTAGATTGAAGACTTACAACTTGAACTCCTCTCCCGTAGAGGTAAGCCATTCCAAGCCCACTCTGTCCAACTGGGTTGCCCTGCCAACCAGAGACAAAATGAAAGATTCATTACAAGATAGGCAAGAATAAATGACTGCAAAAGAAATAATTTACAAGCATATTCAAAACATGTTTTAGTACTTTTCAATTTAAAACAAAATTTTCTCCTTCCCATCAGACTAAACATGATACTGAGTTTTAGAGATTTGACTTTCAATAATTGCTGAAAATGAGTAAATAGTAAATTCACTTAGAATTAAATTTTGGTGACTTACCTTATGACTGTTTCATGAATTTATGATATAAAACATGACATGTATTTAATCTTTTCAAAATTAAAAGTAGGTCATTTTTTTTTTTTTTGGTAGTTTTTCACTGGTAATCTCCCACCCCGATAAAGAAGATGTTGCCATGGGGCAGAATCAACAAATTAATATTGGGATCAGGTGGCAAGGATATGCTTAAGATTGTTGGAATGTTGTGGAGCAAAGACAATTATTGTTTCGAGACCGAAAAGAGAAAAATCTAGTATTCACCTAAACTCAGAAGGACAGAGGCATCTTTAAAAGAGTGTCACAGTGTCCCTTTGGGAAACACTCCACTGACATTTGGGACTACAGTAACATGTACTAGCTGACAAAGAGGTCAGTGTACACACTGGAGCCCAGAGGGTCTTAAATATTCATAGGCAGCTTTCTCTGGGCCAAAGAAAGCCTAACTTACGTATCCTGGTTATGAAAACTACCCAGTCATGTAAGCTTTAAACCTCAAGTTGCAACACAAATAGGATAAATTATATAACACCCAATTCCATTACTAAAATCATTATTTCCCTGATCAGGAAACTTCTCAATGAAACTGAAACACAGAATTAATATTCAATAATCTGGTCCCTAAAAAAATACATACTGCTTTTTCCCGAGTAGGTTTTTTCTAGCCAATTCATCCATATGAATCATACTTACATAAGCACTTCCAATAATTTATGGAGTAAGTTGATTATGACTAATCCCCTTAACACAATAAACTTTCCTATTAAAATAACAGTAATATGGTACACATTTCAACATACTGAGTCATGAAGTCTTACCATGTCAGCAGCCTTTTTAAAGTAGTGAAGAGCTGTCTCATTACTCTGAGGTACAATATCGCTTCCCTCTGAATACATCTGGAAAACAGACCCCAGTCTCAATAGGAGCTGTAACCTTCTCTCCAATTACATTTTTCTCCTATCTCAGCTCATTCTGGGGTTTGTCAGATTTCATGGAATCTTTCAACAAAGTTTAAAATTCCCCACAGGATATTTTAGAATTAAAAGCAAAAACTTAAAAGTAGACATTTTTTATATATTCTATATCATGTCAAATTAATGACATCTATAAACATGAATATATAAAATCAGTTCACTGATCAATCTCAAAAGAAGAAATCTTTTTTTTTATTAACTACAGTTATTTTGTTTTTAAACATCTTTATTGGAGTATAATTGCTCTACAGTGTTGTGTTAGTTTCTGCTGTATGACAAAGTGAATCAGCTATATGTATACATATATCCCCATATCCCCTCCCTCTTGCGTCTCCCTCCCACCCTCCCTATCCCACCCCTCTAGGTGGTCACAAACCACCGAGCTGACCTCCCTGTGCTATGCAGCAGCTTCCCACTAGCTATTTTACATCTGGCAGTGTATATATGTCCATGCCACTCTCTCACTTCATCCCAGCTTACCCTTCCCCCTCCCCGTGTCCTCAAGTCCATTCTCTACATCTGCGTCTTTATTCCTGTCCTGCCCCTAGGTTCTTCAGAACCTTTTTTTTTTTTTTAGATTCCATATATATGTGTTAGCATACAGTATTTGTTTTTCCCTTTCTGACTTACTTCACTCTGTATGACAGACTCTAGGTCCATCCACCTCCCTACAAATAACTCAATTTCATTTCTTTTTATGGCTGAGTAATATTCCATTGTATACATGTGCCACATCTTCTTTATCCATTCATCTGTCGATGGACACTTAGGTTGCTTCTATGTCCTGGCTATTGTAAATAGCACTGCAATGAACATTGTGGTACATGTCTCTTTTTGAATTATGGTTTTCTCAGGGTATATGCCCAGTAGTGGGATTGCTGGGTCATATGGTAGTTCTATTTTTAACTTTTTAAGGAACCTCCATACTGTTCTCCATAGTGGCTGTATCAATTTACATTCACACCAACAGTTCAAAAGGGTTCCCTTTACTCCACACCCTCTCCAGCATTTATTGTTTGTAGATTTTTTGATGATGGCCATTCTGACTGGTGTGAGGTGATACCTCATTGTAGTTTTGATTTGCATTTCTCTAACGATTAGTGATGTTGAGCATCCTTTCATGTGTCAAAAGAAGAAATCTTAAACCCTGAGACAAATCTTTCTTCTCACTCTGTCCCAGTGCAAATGGTTGAACAATTGTTTGGGATAAGCAATTAAATGAGGAAAAGAAGAGCCGACAGCAATGTCCACCTTCCTTTCTCCTCTACCACTGCTTTCCCCATGATAAGATGCAGGGTATGCCTTAAATTCAGGAAAAGAAATAACTAAAAGGTTATTTTAAAAGGTTTCAAGCACTGAATGTCTATATAGTATACCAGGTATGGGAACTGATAAAAGGGCCAGGAGAAAGGAAAACTGAATGACCAGTAGTACTGTTTATATCAATGTAAGTATTAAGGAAATAAGTAAAGAAAATCTTTTTTTGAGATAAGGAAAATTAGTAAATCAGAGCAAGAATCGAGAGGGCTGAAATGAAAAGTTGTTAAATGCTAACAAAAATAGATAGGCAGGGACTTCCCTGGTGGCGCAGTGGTTAAGAATCCACCTGCCCATGCAGGGGACACGGGTTCGAGCCCTGGTCCGGGAAGATCCCACATGCCACGGAGCAACTAAGCCCGTGTGCCACAACTACTGAGCCTGCGCTCTAGAGCCCGTGAGCCACAACTACTGAGCCCACGTGCCACAACTACTGAAGCCCACGTGCCTAGAGCCCATGCTCCACAACAAGAGAAGCCACCGCAATGAGAAGCCTGCGCACCGCAAGGAAGAGTAGCCCCCGCTCGCCACAACTAGAGAAAGCTCGTGCGCAGCAACAAAGACCCAACACAGCCAAAAATAAATACATTAATTAATTAATTTAAAAAAATATATATAGGCAATACCAATTTCTATGCTGCAATAGGAAGTCTAAATGTAAAGTTCTCAGGCCCCAAATGACTAGCGGTGGCAAATACTGGTTAGATCTTCTCTTTGTAAAAGCTTTTGAGATATAGTCTACCTGAGCCTCCTAACCTTAGGACTTGGCTATAGATGAAAATATCCATTGGTTTATAATGTGTTAGTTTTCAAAATAATGAAAAAAGGAAGTTTTGAGATTATGCCATGACATATGGAATCTATTCATTAAGTCTCTAGACTTAAAGGTTCCCTTGCTTGAGAAAAGAACTGCATTGAGAGGTGGGTGATGGTTATCATATTTAAGACAATTAAAAGGTCTGCAGACACATTTCAACTCACTCTAAATGTCTCTTATTCAGCATGAAAGTAAACAGGTAATTATGACAGACTTAGCAAAAAACTGCACAGCATGAATAAATCCCTTATTACTGTGTATAATACACAAAAAGTAGGGGTGCAGGCAGTGACAGTTAACTTCGATGGAGAATTAACATACTGACAAGCAAATGCTATGTTACCTTTAAGTTACTTAAGAAAACACCTCAGAATAGCACTTATCTTAAGACAAGATATAATATGCTTGTATTGGAAATTTTATTTCCAGCTTATATTTGGTAAATTGTAGATGATGAATACAATACGTGCTTACTATGTGAACACCTCTTGCTATTACAGAAAATGTTCACAGGATGTACAGTACCTTTCCCAAGAAGGCCATGGCATGGGAATTGCCAGCATTAGCTGCTAAATTGAAGTAGTCAAATGCTCTCTGTGAGAAAGGAATTTATGAAAATTATTAGTTGTTAATAGAACCTGCCCTTGGCTTTTAACCAAAATAATTACTTCAGGAACATTTTTAAAAATCTTGTTATACTGCAGTATCTCAGTTTAAGTAAATGGCAACACAACGTCTACTGGTTGTCTGAGGTACCCACCCCACTTCCCTCTCATATCCAATCCATCACTAAGTCCTATTTCTTTCACCACCAAATATTGATACATCTTGAATCCATCTACTATCCTCCATTCCCATAATTCTAGTGTAAGCTGCATTATCTCTCAGCAGAACTTCTGGAACGCTCCCTCCCCTGATCTTTCTGCTTTTATTCTTGGGGTCATCCAAAGCGACTGTTCTTAAATCTCAACATGCTGGTCCTTCCAGCCCCTTGAAGTGCTGCAGGGAATACACTGACATGACCAGACACTGTTTATCTCAGTACTGTTTCACCTTGCTCCCTGCACTCTGGGTACACCAGCCATGTTCCTTCCTGCCTCAGGACCTATACACATGCTGTTCTTTTTGGGCTGGAATGATCTTACCTCCAAGGTTCAACTTAAATGTCATCCACGTCTCTTCAGAGACAAGTGCCACCTCCCCCTCATTAACCTATCATTGGACTCATTAATTCTCCTTTGTAACAACAATTTATTACATATTTGTTGGTGTGATCATTTAAAAATTACCTAATGCTTCTATTAAACTTGAAGCTCTGTAACGGTAAGGACCAAGGGTAAGGTCCAGCATTGTATCCTGAATGCCTTGCAGTGAATGGGACAGGTGGTACTCAAACACTGGTTGAATTCATGCAATTATATATTGGGAACTCCTTTTCTTCTGTGAAAATTTATCACTGTGTAATTGTTTCACAGGTAGGCAGCATACACCACCAAGAATATCGCAAAACTTGTTGTGTAAAGGTATGTAGCAAATTCTTAACCAGAATTCTGTTCTCTCACCTGACATTTTTACTAACCAGTTCATCTGATGCTTCACTGGCCTAATGACATGCAATTTTAATGACCTAAAGACACCTAAAGTTGTCAAAATGCTGTTTGAATAATAATTTTAAAAAGCATCAATATTTGGTATAGTTTTAGTGATAATGTATCTTGTTACAAACTAATTCTTAAAGTTGATGCAATATGGTGCTTGAAATAACCTTAATTAGAATACTTAACTGGTGTGGTAGAAAAACAGTTTTATTAGTTTGACGAACATTTATTGAGAACTTAATATTATACATGCTGGGCACTGCCAGGTGCTGGGAATGAAGTGGCAAACAAGGCAGACATAGTTCATGCTGTTTTGGACCTTATATTCTAGCAGGGGAAACAATTACATAATTAACTAATTTATAATGGACAAAGGCCACAGGGAATACAGATTTTCAGAAGTGATAACTGTGGTCCATGACCTGTTCTTGGAGTGGGGTTGTGGTCAGAGGAGACATTCAGGGGAAGAGATCCTGGAATTGAGTTCTGGAGAATGAGTAGGATGGTTATGTGAAGAAAGGAGGTGGGATAATAATATTCACTCTAGTCAGAGGGACTGGCCTTCCAGAAGTCCTGAGACAGGGAGGTTCTTAATATTTTCAAAGATCTGAGAAAAGGTCCGTGTGTCTGTGACTCAGAAAGCAAGGGGCTGGTGAGGTAAATAGAGACTGGTACAAGGCCTTGGAGGTCATGTTAAAGGTTTTGGTTTCCAAGCTACTAGAAATTACAGACCACTCAAAAGAGTTTTAAGCAATGCAACTGCACGATCAGATGCACAGTTTACAAAGACAGGCTATTGCTTAGGAAATGCAGGCGGGTAATTATTCACACAAGTGATAGGTGTATATTGATGGCAAGAAGGGAAGAGATGAGCGATACACAGGACAAAAAGCAGACCCAAGTTGGTGAGTGGATATGGATCTGACTGCTATAGTTGTACACTCCTAATTTCTCACAAACTCAACACTGAATTTTCCTCAGTTCTAGGAAATATTTTCCAATAGGAGTTTTTAAAGACATACTTCTATCACAATACCTATAGAAAACCAAGACACTGTTTATGCATTTTTGGCCGTATTGAGAACTAGGTTTTGGAATTAATAAAACCTTTCCCATCACTACGAGGTATGATCACATTTTTGTTCCTCAGTTTCCTCAGGGGTTAGATCTTGAAAGCTCATTTGTGATGTTATCAACATCCGTTAATCACAAAGCTTGATATTGTCACTGACTTAGCAAGAAATATATCTGAAGCATCATTTCTTGCTATAATATGAAATGTAAAGCCCTAAGAACAGGAAGGTTACCTGATGGTTTTGTTCTACTCCACGGCCTCCGTGCAGATGCAGCTGTCCCAGACCAACCTGAAAATGAACAAAAAGGAGGCAAGAGTAAATGGCAGCACCTGCCTCTGGCATGTAATGAGATTAGACCAACAAGAAACCATTTGGTCACAAAAAGGTTTCTGTTCATAACACAGAAAATTAAACATTTAGTCTTAATTCCCTAAGATATTACTCTTACATTTTTTTTTTGTTTTGTTTTAAAGACTCTTTTGATGTGGACAATTTTTAAAGTCTTTATTGAATTTGTTACAATATCGCTTCTGTTTTATGTTTTGGTTTTTTGGCTGAGAAGCATGTGGGATCTTAGCTCCCCGACCAGGGATTGAACCCACACCCCTTGCATTGGAAGGCGAAGTCTTAACCACTAGACCACCAGGGAAGTCCATATCCTACATTTAAAAAAAAACTAAAAATGTCTGCTTTTAGTTGCAAAGTATCCTGAAATAGAGGTGAAATAAAGGCATTTCCACACAAACTAAAGAAAAGTTCAAATCTTTTGAACTAAAGAGTATTCTTTAGGAAGAGGCAAAATTATCCTGGGAAGCTTGGAGATGCAGTAAGAAATAAAGAACAAGAGAAAGGTAAATTTGTGAGTAAATCTAAATTGGATGGACTGTATAAAAGAATAGTATCTTGTGGGGTTCAAAAGCATATAGGATTAAAACACATACAGACAAACTCAAACCAAAAGAGGATAAGAAAGGAGAGAAAAAGGAACTTGGAAAAGCAAAATAAAAGTGAGATAGAAAATTGAAACTCAAATATATCACTAATTACTCTACTTAAAAGACTGAATGGATTAAGAAAAATGAACAAAACTAGTCATTTGATGCTTGCAAGAGACATACCTTAAACATTAGAAGGTTGAAAGTACAAGATAGAAAAGATATTCCGGGTAAATACTAACCAAAAAAAAGTAGTGTAGCTATGCCAGTATTGGGCAAAATAAACTAAAGTAAAAAATATTTCTGGAGATAAAAGAGGTCATTTCATGATACAAAAGTTAGCTCAACAGAAAGATAACAATATTAAGTTATTCATTAGACATGGCTTAAAATATATAAATCAAAACTGATGAAACTAAAAGGAGAAAGAGACAAATCCACAATCAGAGTGGAAAATTTCAGCAATACTGTCTCAGCATTTGACAGAAAAAGCAGCCAAATTCAGTAGGGATTCAAAAGATTTGAGCAACAGGATTAAGAAACACGACAATTGACACATATCAAACACTACACCCAATGACTGTAGAAATTCACATTCTCTTTAGCGCACAGGATATTTGCCCAAACTGACCAAGATGGGGCATCAAGCAAGTTTCAAGAACTCTCAAACAACTGAAGTCATACAGAGCATATTCCAACTACAGCGGATTAAGTCAGGTATCAACAACAAAAAAGGTAAGCAGAAAATTCCCATGTACAGTTGTCCCTTGGCATCCATAGGGGATTGGTTCCAGGAACCCCACAGATACCAAACTCTGCAGACGCCAAGTCTCTTATATAAAATGGCATAGTATGTGCATGTAACCCATGTATAACCTCCTGTACACTTTAAATCATTTCTAGATTACTTATAATACTTAATGTAAATGCTATGTAAATAGTTGTAAATACAATGTAAATACTATGTAAATAGTTGCCAGTGTGTGACAAAGTTTGCTTTTTGGAACTTTCTGAAAAAAAAAAAAAATTTGTTTTCAAATTTTTTGGTCCACAGTTAGTTGAATCTTTGGATGCAGAACCTGCTGTTACAAAGGGCTGACTGTATGTGGAAACTAAGCAATTCATTTCTAAATTACACACGGGTCAAAAGAAATCACGATGAAAATTAGAGCTAAATACAATGAAAATATGATAGTGGTAAAATGTATTATACTAGCTATCAAGTTCTATAAAGCTATGAAAATTTGAGACAGTATTTGCCCAAGACATGTACAAGAAAATGCAGAGCATTATTTGTAACAGCCCAAGTCTGGGAAGAATAGAATGGATAAATTGTGGTAGTTTCATACAATGAAATACTATATAGCAACGCAAATGAATGAATTACAGCTATGTGAAAACACATGGATTGATTTCACAAACATAATGCTGAGTAAAAGAAGTTGATACCAAAAAAATGCTGTATGATTTTTTTTTTTTACATAAGACTCCTTCAAAAACAGGCCAAACCAATTTACGGTATTAGACGCCAGCTCAGTGGTTACCTACGGGCAAGAGGGAAGAGTTAGGGAAGAAGAGTTCCAAAGAGGGGCTTCTAGGGTCCTAGTTACGCTACACAAGAGGCTCCCTTGCTGATAATTCATTGAGCTGTACTTCAGCTTTGTGTACTTTTCTGTATTCATGTCATAACTCAGTAAGTAAAAAAAAAATGACATACTATACCACACACTTTTTTCTTTAACTTGAGATTTTCATTTAATACACTGAAATCAGCTTTCTACATTAAGTAGTATTCGACATAATTTTTAATGACCGCATAGAATTCCATTATATTGGAGTGTCATATTTGAGGCAAGTAATTCCCTATTGTTAAGCATTTAGAGTGTTTTGAATTTTAATTGGTGTCATATAAAAGAAAGATGTATAATCAGAAGAGACAACTTTATTTTAATTTCCACGAGCTAAGATATGGCTTAAGTTTTTCTTTTTCTTTTTTTTTTTTAATATTCCCTTCTGTTAGTCTGAAAATTAACTGTTCTTAAAATGGACAGCGAAGTTCTCCTTTTTATTTTAATATCATCAAAACAACCCATGAAACAGCATATTATACATGATACTTTGATGTACTGAATATATCATACAGTTCACATCAAACAAGCCTACTTCTGTCCCTGACCTTGAGAAAATTACAGTCTAAGGTAAGGAAAGGAAACATGGATAGCTCTGAAGAGCATCTGAAATTCCAAATGTGCCAGAGACTTTTTGTTTGGGGGGGGGGGTGACAGTTTCCATCCTGGGTGACCCCCGAAGAGCCTTCATCACCACCGCAACGCCGCTCCATTTAAGCAGCAGTTTCCAACTGGGGAGCACAGTGGAGTCACCCCGGCCAGCTTTCCTGGAACCACCAATATGCCTGGGCCACATCCCAGGTGAGTCCAAATGAAAGGTCGTGAGAGTGTGGTAATCATGTAGCTACTAATAGCTCAGTGAAAATGTTATAGATATAAGTGCTTGCCCCCAGAGGCTGTCACATACAAGGCAGTAAGATCTCGCGGGAGACATTTAAACACATACCTGTGCTTGCACATCACCTTTTTCAGCTAAGAACTGGTAATACTGAATCAAATCTTCTTCAAGCATTCCACTGTTCATTCCTGGATTTTCCACCTCGTCAGGCAGCCGTATTCTCTGTACTACTGAGCCTCCCGTCAGTGAGATATCACTAGCAACTGAAATGTGGACAAAGTAATGATGGGGATGAAAGTCAGAGGGACTGTCCCATAGAGGGAAGTACAATTCCAGCTGCCAAATGCTGACAGACCTATGTTAAAGGAAATTGTTTCCACAGTGGTCTGTAGAGTACAAAATAGTAATCTAAATTCAGGTTTTTTTCCCCCACATAATATTAAGAAATGGAACCCAAAGCAAATTTTTGAAAAGTACTTCTTCATCAACTAGTGTAAAGATGATTCTACTTGAGAGAAACAGTCACAGTATTTCAAGTAGTACAGTGAAAATACATGTATTTAAAATTAATTCTGTTTGGTTTTTTTTTTTTGTTTTTGGTAAGGTGGAAGGCAAAAAGGTAGATACCATGATTAGCAACAAGACGATAATGAGTCAGTGCAGATTCACAGCTCTGGAGGACCCCAATGCCAGCCCAGTATCGGTAACCCTGTAATACAACTTCAGGTGAGAAGAAGGCAGTTTCACATGCTTCAGTGGCATTCTTGTGGGAACAAATAAAGCTAACTATACACAGAATGTAATTTTACTGTCCTTTGATCCAAGTACTTGGCTACATCATTTATCCTGAGTTTTACGTTCTGAGGTAACTTATTCAGCAACTTCAACAACCAGGCTAAGAACTAGGAAATAAATAATAAAGTTCCGAGAGCAATCAAAATAGATGCCATCAACTTTATGTATGCAGTGTGCCCGTTTACCTATAAGAGAAAATTGCTTGGGCTCTTGCTTAGAATAGATTTCAATCTTACTTCAGATACAATTTTAACAAAAACACGTTAATCTTCCAAAGTAGCTCTTAAAGAAGGAACAAATTAGTAAAATAGGGAAGACAAGAGACTACTAGAACAGGCACAGTAATACCAGCAATAAATGACTTCAGAATAAGGGGGAAGATAGCTAATTATAAAGAGCAGAAGACAGAGCTCTCTGGAGCCATTTAGCACAGACTCAAATAGCTTTACCAATTTTAACAATCCTTAGGGAATGACTGTATAATAACATGTATAATATTTTTTTTTAAACATTTTTTAAAAAATAAATTTATTTATTTATTTTTGGTTGCGTTGGGTCTTCGTTGCTGTGCACAGGTTTTCTCTAGTTGCGGTGAGCGGGGGCTATTCTTTGTTGCAGCACGCAGGCTTCTCATTGCGGTGGCTTCTCTTGTTGTGCAGCACGGGCTCTAGGTGCGTGGGCTTCAGTAGTTGTGGCACGCGGGCTTCAGTAGTTGTGGTTCGTGGGCTCTAGAGCGCAGGCTCAGTAGTTGTGGCGCAAGGGCTTAGTTGCTCTGCGG
Source organism: Balaenoptera ricei (assembly GCF_028023285.1). Taxonomy (NCBI): domain Eukaryota; kingdom Metazoa; phylum Chordata; class Mammalia; order Artiodactyla; family Balaenopteridae; genus Balaenoptera; species Balaenoptera ricei. The sequence goes on from NC_082640.1 coordinate 166,642,831, forward strand.
CATGTGGGATCTTCCCGGACCAGGGCTCGAACCCATGTCCCCTGCATTGGCAGGTGGAGTCTTAACCACTGCGCCACCAGGGAAGACCCATAACATGTATAATATTGATACTTAATGCTCTTGTTTTGTAGCCACCATTTAAGGAGACTGATAAGTAGTTTAAAAAGATTTGTGTCAAAAATATCTAATATTTCTTGAAAATTCATCTAAAAATAACTTTTCAATTACTATTTGAGGAATAAACGTTCCTGGAGATTAAACGAACAAGTGAAAAAGACTTCAAAATTAGTGAGGAGTGTTTCAGAAACCTAGAGCAACGCCCTTGTTTTTCACTTACTGAAACTCCTTCAGCAGTTTACCTCTGTAACAGGACTAAGCCCAAGCTCCCTGGTGTGACGTACAGCCATTTACATGATTCCTGTCTACCTGTCCTGTTGACAAACTACCTGGCATTCTATTTTCCAATGTTTCAGTTGCTCCTTTCTTCAGAAGTATCTCCTTAAATCCCTCTCCTTCCAATGCCAGTATGGGTGAGGTGCCTTTTAGGTCATTCCCTGACATTCTCATGCTGTATTGTAACGACCTCCTTACTCATGTCTCCCTTTCTACATTAAAAGCTTGTTGTGCGATGGTATTATATCTTACTGATCTTTGGAATTCTAATGACAAGTATTCAGTAAATATTTTTGGAATACACATAGGGAAAATTAACCAGCATCTACCCAATTGGCCAGAAAACTAGATTTTCCTTCTTTGTTAAGTCTCATAATCCCATCAATGACCAGGCCTATACAACCCCTCCAGATTTTGGACTGGTTTCTCTGCTTTCAGTCTCATTTCTGCTCCATCTATTCTTTACATTCCTGCAAGAACTTACATATTCATTTGGAACACAGTAATATGGGTCAGAGGTCATGTGAACTGACCCAAAGTCAATTTATAAAGTACAAGGGAGATTAAACACCTCAGCAAAAAAGAACGTGGTGGAAAGATTCTATATTTTAACACTAAGCCGTTTAAGTGATCAACACTATCAGGTAGTACATAAGAGATACTCTGTAATGAACTTTATAGGACACTGGTTATTTGTATAGTTAGTCCGTCATCTATTTAAATGTAAAATCTGTCATAACCCAATCTAAAAAATGATTCTGACAAACAATTCCAACTTATGGAAAACAGAAAAAGAACCATTTATCAGATTTCTATTTTAAGGGCAATCAGCCAAACTAATCATTTTAAAGACAAACTGTGGACTCTACCAATTTTCATCCACATGTAGATTCAACTGCTGTATCCATTAACAAGAAGCTGAAGGACATTCAATTGAATATTGGGTCTTAATGAATATACGTAAATTTCAATCATGAAATACAGAAAAGTTGTGGCCACTTGTAAACCAACTATTCAATATTATTAGCCTTCCATTTAAGTCTTACTTACCAAAACCATGTGGGCTATTAGGTTGCCCCCAAGAGCTCCGAAAGTATAATAAACAAGGGCCTGTAAAAGAACAAAAGATGCTTAACTCAACATAGTTACATATTTACCCAATTCAAATTGTAATATACAATAAAGTTTTAATAATATTACCTTTGCCTGACTTGAATTAACACCAAGCCCAGAAGCATAGAGAAAGCCAAGAGCCTGAAACAAAATGGTAAAAGGCAGACAGTTTTATGAACCATGAAAAGATGCAAGAATCTTTAAATGCTAAAGGATTTGAACAGTTGCAAATATGCACAACTGTGGAATTAAAAAGCCTCAGAAATGCATTCAAGGTTTTACAAATTACACAATGAAATATAACTTTAAGCAACTAAAAAAGCTTAGCTTGAAGATTAAAGACAATTTAATAAAACATCAACTAGAAAACCGAAGCTAAATGGATTTAAATATGACTTTTACTTGATTCTTGATGAACATCTATTATGAAAACAAAATGTCTCCTATATCATTACATCAACATATTATCTATCTATGTGAAGGGTGATACACAATGATAGTGGATAAGAGATTACTAAATAAGCTATCGCAGGAATAAAAAGAGGCAGCAAGGGGCTAAGTTGAAGGGGTCAAGGGAGAAAGGTCACTTTACACCACTACAGCATACACAGTTTTCTTAAAAAAACCCAACCAACCAAACAATGTACTGGTAAGGTTCTACCCTTTGCCCTCTGAGGATCATCCCTGATGACATGAAAGCATAGGCTAAAGTTGTAAAGGCAGGTGCTATTCTTATCAAAAGCCACGAGCTCTTCTACATTTTCCAGCCTCCCTTGAAGTTAGGTAGGGCCACTGCCTGGGATGTGACCAGATGGGACGCAAGCCATTTTCAGACCTGGCCCTTAAAAACATCCCAGAGAATCCTCCAGTCCTCCCTTCTCCCTTCGTGATGGCTTGGAAGCCCCGTGTTCCAGATGGTATATAGCTATATGACGGAAGCAGCCCCTGACCCTGAGTCACCATATGAAGAGTAACTCAGGCAGGAGAGCTGCATGGGACCTGGCATGAACAAGAAATAACTCCTTGCCGTGTGAAGCCACTGTGATTTTGGTGCTTTGCTTCATCAGCTAGAATTAATTATGGTGGAGAGAGTGCTTTGCAGTGTATAAAGCACTGTGGCATTGTAAGGTTCTATTATTAGAGGGAAAAGATGCCTTAAAAGTAAAACCATTCCTCAGAACAGAACGTATCTGAAGATAAAGAATATATGTGTGAATTTTACATAACCTGATTTATGTAAAGAAGGGAAAAAAAGCTTTGACAACAAAGGGGAGCAATTAAGATATAACCTGTTTATAAACCAAAACCAAGACTACATAAGAGTTGCAGACTGATCAGGTTATCAGTCCTGTGGAAAACAATGGTCCAAATGCCTTTACTGTTTACATAGTCTGAAAACAGACTTCCTCTATGACTAGAAATTTTGTTTTATCTTTAAGCAAATCCCGCACCATTGATAAATCTTTATTATTGAAGGCATTTTTTTTTAAGTGGGCAAAACACACTTGTAAGTAGGACACAAAACCCAGAAACCATAAAAGAAAAGATGAATAAATTCAACTAAAGTTGCTTATTTTACATGAAAAAACTTATAAACAAAATTAAAAGACAATATAAAGAATATAGATAAACAGCCAGATGCAGAGCTACAAAGGGCGAGGTTCGTAAGCGTCCTGAGTGCAGGAGCTTCTGTCCCCATGGAGTTGGAGTGTACCACCTCCTGCCACATGGATGTGTTCACCAACCTGGAGGCTCTCCAAACCCCAGAGCTGAGGGATTTTTATGGAGGCTTCTTCACATAGGTATAATTGATTAGTAACTCAATCCCCAGCCCCTTTCCCTTCCCTCTTTTGAGGGCATTTTAAGTAAGTGTGGTGGCCCCTAAATCCAGGCATCAATCCTACGGTTACTAGTGAGGAGTCAAGCAGATATTATGTATCAACTGGCTCAAAGGGCAATATGGAATCAGAACATCCGCTACACAGTAGCCTAACTAAAAACATTTTACTTGAGTTCATCAGCCTTTAGCTGTGTCATTCAGTTTTAGGAAACATAGATGATGAAGAAACAAACTAAAGGACACCATGAAGAAGCAAATAGACAAACTGAGGTAGAACATTCTGTAGAAAAACTGGCCCTATCTCTAACACAGAAAAAAAAAAAAGAAAGGGGCGGGCTATGCTAGAAGTAGCAACCAAATATAAGTATAGTCCTGGACCAAATACTGATTTGGACAAAACAGATATAAAGAAAATGTTTTGGCTCAACACCGTATGAATATGGTATGGGTGTTATATGATGTAAAAATTTACTGGAATTGGAAGGGCTAAAGGCTACTGATTGAAAAGAGCAAGTTATGGAATAGTAGGCAATGACATTTTATTTTAATAAAGAATTTACACGAAGAGAAAGGTCTAGAAGGGTACGCATGGACTAACATATTGCCAGTGCTTATGTCTGGGAGGTACATATGTGATGTTTACTTTCTTAGCTTTTTTAGTTCATATTTCTAGTTTCCTTATAAAGGACATGTACTGTTTCTGTAATAAAATATTTTTTTACAAAAATACCAAGATTAACAGAAGCTGGAGCACCTGACCTTAGGAAAAAAAAATAACAATGGTGAGTAATTTCAGATAAAAAACAATTACCTTCGTTTCATTCTCTGAAGATTTACGTTGGAAAACTACAAATACAATTTTGGCAAGATGCAATTGCAAAAATGCCTTAAGTGACTATAAATGTTCTCAAACTAAGGAAAAAGACTGTCCAAGAAGACTGGGAAAATGATCTGCCACAAAATTAATATTTACAGTTTTACTTGTTAAAGGAAGTCAGGGCAATGAAGAGTACCACGCTGTTAAAATAAATCAGTGCTGTAGGCGGAGAGATCCTCCATGGAAAGTACACTTACAGTTTGTCCCTTGGGAGAACCTTCCTCAGTGAGTTTCTCAAACATCTCTTTTGCTGCCTGGATATTCTGTGTCAGGTAATCACCAAATAAAAGAGCATAGGACACTCTCTCCAGGGCCTTGGTATGGTTCATGCTTGCTGCCTTTTGAAGATACCGATATGCTCTTTAAACATAAGTAATGAAAAAACAAATTAGCAATATTTTGGAACTGCCATTAAAATTTTTTTCAAGATCTCCTAAAATGCAGCTTAATTTCCTTATTCTATAGAATCCCTCTGATATTTTATTTTTACTAAAGTAGTGTTACTTACAAAACTTACTTTTGTTTTTACATAAGGTACCAGTTCTGTTATTGCAATATCTTGGAATTCTAATTACACTAATAGTAATCCTAAAAAATTCGATTAAAAAAGTTAACTAGATTTGCAATGTGAGAACTGTAATAATATGGTGTCTGGTAAATAATCTAATGAATGATAACCACCACAACTGTCTTCTTTGCACAGACTACAACAAAAATCAGCTGAAATTAAAGAGACATAAAATGTTACAGGACAATCACTTGCTTTATGTGCTTTCATTCCTAAATTCTAGACTTTGCAAGAAAATTACAAAGCAACACCAAAAGACAGAAAACACCTGACAACAATTCCTTCTGTTTTATGTCACTTTGAATTCTGGATACTATATGTATTCCTGGCTCTGAGAAATTACTATAACTTAATCAAATATCACCATTTCCTCACCGTTCATTCTTGTGACTGGTATTTAGGACCTTTTTACCCCAACAAGCTAAAATCTGACAAAAGTAATGCCCCTAATGTTCATATATCATATTAAGTTTTCTTGTAATGCAACTTAAGAAATCCTTTGTCTCTGGCAGTACATTAAATTTAAAAAGTACTTATCCATTTATCTCAGTAATGGCCTATCTCAGGGGAACAATGGAGTTGGCCGTGCTACCTACTCTCTTTTTTGGCTTTTCTTATTGCTTCCATTGAGGATTTTCATCCCAGTCTGGTACATCATTTCCGCTTCCTGCATTTGCCGTCTTTTGGCAGCCTCTTCTTCAGCTAAAAACAAAATTTACATTTTGCATTTACATGGATAATTCTGCACCAATTATTTATCAAACATCAGTATGTATTCTTTCTTTTGGGTGGTCATGCAAACACAATCCATGGTCTTTCACCATTTCCAAGTCTGACTCTAAAGACACATGGTTTTCAGTATGGCCTTTATCCGACAAAAGATAAGACTTAGGAAAAAAAAAACTCATTGAAATCACTTTCTTTCAGAGAAAGCAATATCAACCTGCTTTTGGAGGGTACTTTTCTGCTAGTAATTCTAACTTTTTATATAATTCAACTAAAATTTCAGTAGGAGCTTATGATTATATATGCCAAGGTCAGCTAAAATCAGGACAGTAAAAAACAGAAAAATACTGTTGTAGTCAAAGAACACTTCAGTCTCACCTGAAATGCTGTATATTTTACAAGGAGAAAGTATTTGATTAATTACATAACAAAAATTAGTAAAAAAAATTGATTTTTATTAATAACTACAGATCCTGATTTAATGTTCAAGTTCTCTATTTTTTTTCCTATGCACTAATACAACCCTGAAAATCACAGAATTATTGCAGATTTCTCAAAAATTATTTTGTTACTGTAATATAGCATTTAACAGAAATATAGAACTCACCAAGAGACATTTGAGTATTTCATGAGGACTAATATTTACAGAAACAGAAGAGAGGTGTTCTTGCAATATAAAAACAAAATCTGATGTGTTAAACTGGAGTACTTAATCATACTGGCCTACATCCAAAGACGGACTGTATGACATATTTTAGGAAGGCCTAAATAGTCTATCAGAGCCATTATTCTGAAAATGTCGTTTGGTAACAAATGAGGTATATTGAAGGTTTTCCGTTGTTTTTTATTAGTTAGAAAGTTTTTCCCAAAAACACAGCTTGCATTTAGAAGTCAGTCCCTTCGTACTGACATGAACACTTAGGACAGTTAAATATACTATATTTGTCAAATGTTACCTTAGCACAGTGCATTTCGCTCAAGTATTCAGGAAAGGTATGATCTATCTTTCTTTTAACCACTATTAATTAACCTTCACCGTAATGTTCGATTTCCTTTATTGCCAAAAAATGTTTCACATTAATTAATTTAGCAGCCTGCCTGAGAGTTTCAGAGCAACCCGTGCACACCAATGGAAAACCACCTCTAAATAAGGCACAAGTGTGATAAGCCGCCTGAGTGACGGCCTGGAAGTTAAGTACACTGCACGTTTCCTGCACTGACATCCAGGCTTTCAGGCAACAACCGCATCATCGACGTTGACCATTTCTCACAAAGGTGGAAAATGGACGGCTACAAAAAGGCCTTTACACTGTTGCCCGAGACACAAAACAATGTGGACATGCCGCCTACTGAGCAATACTTACTTTCACAGAAGCCCCACTTTTCATCTGCCTTGTAGTCATAGGTTGTGGCACACCACAGTCTGCCATCTTCCCTCCCATCTGAGGTACACTCATCATATTCCTTATCCAGGAACAGAAAAGGGAAGTGGCAGGGCTCCCCGTGTGCTGTGCCTTCAATGGCGGTCAAATCTGGAAAGAAAAAAAAAAAATCTAAACATGAACAGCACCTCTGGTATTCATGGATTTAACACTGTCGATTTCAACTATGAGAATCCAAAGACACAGATACATGATTTGTAATGGGGAACATAAAAGAGCCAGCACGGATTTTGTTCAGGGACGACGTGAAGGTGAGTCAACTTAGTGAGCATGGCTAGCTAACTACCCAGCTCTATATCTAGGTTAGAATTTTGGAAGGTCTTGAGATAATAACCTTAGAATATCAAAAGTCTACTGAAAACAGCTGCCCAACCAGTGAGCAAAAAATAAGGCAAATGCAACTGAATCAATTCCACTGCTCAACACAACTCTCCTTTTTTTCCTATCTGAATGCTGTAAGTCAATTTCTTCAATAATATAAAGTTACACAGGGAAAATGCTCCCCCAGGCAAAGTTAATCACTCACATACTCCTCTGTGATCCCCCAGCATTGTATTAGAGTACTGATCACACTCACTGAGCTTCTTTCTTTACCATACTCTAGCTCCCACTAGACTTTGAGCTTGTTAAGGGTAAAAACCATATCTCTAATTTGTTCTGTAAGTTCTGTCCAAGTGTCTCCTAGGTGCTGGGAATTATGCCAGGCACTGGAAATGAGGGGGAGCAGAGGTCTCTGCTACATGGAACTTACTGCCTAGCAAGGAAGAGAGACATTAAACAAAAGTATGATCGATGTTATGGAAAGGAAAGCCCCCCCGTCAGGAGCTGCAGTTTACACTGAACCTCATGGATGTCTAGGAAGAGGAGGTGGATGAAATGCTTTGGGGTGGGGTAGGGGGACAAGCATTGTAGACAAAGGAAAAGTATGTGTTAAGAATCAAATGAAAGACAGCATGGCACATTAGAGAAAATAAAGTTCATTATCTCAGAACACGTAGTGTGAGCGTCAAACTGGACAAGAGAAGAAGCTAAAGAAGCACGAAGAAGCCAGACTAGGGAGGTCCTGACAAGTCTTACTAACTCAATTTGGATTTTATCCTGAGAACAATGGAAACTCAAGAGTTTAAAGTAGGAGTGACATGCGCATACTTATACTTTACTTAGAGAGGGGACAATGGAATGCAAGACTGGATGCAAGGTGACCGGTTTAAAGGTTGTGACAGTGGTCTAATCGAGAGGTAATGGTAGCCTGAAGAGGACAATGAAATGGAAAAAGTGGATGTGCTCAAGTGAGGCTAAGGAAGTAGATATGGTACTACTTACTGACTAGATGTGCAGATGAGAGGAGAGAGGAATCAAGGAAGGCTCCCAGGTACTAGGCTTCAGGAAGTGAGTAGGTGGCTGTCCTTACTAAGACAGAGAGCACTAACGGAGGAGTAGGTTACTGGGGAGGGATGAAATGGATCAGGAGGGAGACAAGGTAAGCTTTGCTCCTGCTACATTCAAGGTAGCTAACAAAAAACAAAACAAGTGAAATGTCTTAGACATCTTTTCAGCTGTAGCCAAAAAGAAAGTTCTCTAGTTTACAGATATATTTGAAGGCAAGAGTATGCATAAGAATGCCAATTAAGAGGTATATGAGAATACCAAAGGGCCAGGCCTGAGCCTAGGCTCCAACCATATGGTAAGTATGAGTACATATATGCCAGCGTTCATTGGTTGCTTTTACATGGAGAATTTAATTAGGCAGCAGAGCTTAGTAAATAACAGTATAGGTTCTGGAGTCAGAACACCTGACTCAAACCCTACTGATTATTAGCTGTGAACTTTGAGTAAGTTATTTAATCTCTCTCCTTACCCATAAAATTATTTGGATATAACCTCCTTATCTACAAATAGGGTAACAGTCCTTGCTGCATAGAGTTACTCACAAAGATGAACTGAAATAATACATGTAAGGGACTCATCATGGTGCCTGCCACTTAAGGTGGTAAGAGTCTAGCAGATGGCAATTGCTATTTTATTACCGGCACTTCTGCTCTGAAAGGCTAGAAAATGTATGCTCTTTCTCTCCTGTGTAAAGAAGAATACATTCTAAGACTAATTTGAAAATTATTTTCAGTAAGTTATGAAAGGCAAACGAATTCAAAATGGTTCACCACCAGATACATGTCATTCACCATCCTGGTAATCACTGACCAGAGGCAAATAACCTTTTCACCTTTGATTTGTCCACTTTTTAAGAAATGATCTTTAATGCAACATATAAGCAAAGCATCCTTTATCAACAACCTCACAGGCATCACTTTGACTACAGAATCTGAAAAAGGCGCTCCCACGCACTGCTACTAGATTCAAATTTGCTTTGGAAAGACAGTATCTGTACAACTGCAGTTTGTAAACTTGAATTTCAACTTAAATAACATACAATGGTTTAAAGTATATTTGATTTTTCCCTATGATAACAGAAATTTCTGTTTTAAAAGCAAATAAGAATTGTCATAAGAATTCTAGTTTGCCAGAACTTATATTTTCTAAGTGGTTCAAATACATGAAAGCATTCGTTTTCATGTGATGGAACAATACAGCAGAAAAGAAACTGGAGAGAACCCAAAGGTTTTTGGCAACAGAAGGTTTTAACCTACTACTGAGTCAGCACTAACTTAAGCAGGAAGAACTCCTAGGGTACACCCGCTTTATCAATTTAGTAAAACTGAAATATCTTGGTCAAAATAATGTGTTTATTATTAAGTTAGTAGAAAGAAAATTTGTATCTCTCAGCTATCTTCTCCAAGCAAAATCACCACAGGGAAACTGCTATTACCTTTTAAACTTATTTTAAAGTCTTCCAAAAGGTACTGACTGGGACTTGCTAGTTTCAAGTCAATCTCAAGTTGATATTCCTGGCAATAGTGTTAATTTCAGTTAATTTTCTTCCATGGAGAAATCCTCTAAGAATTTCGAAGCTATTATTTTAAAAACAGCCATGAGAACAGTACCAGTTTTAAAAACAATGGTAATCATTGCTCTGGCATAATGAGGCTGACTGAATGTGCAATTTGAGTTAATGATAGCCAGTAATCAAATGTGACACTTAAAATGAAAGGGACAAAAATGTGTTAAGTCAACTCTGCACCTTCATGTAAAAATGACATAGTATCACAATCTATTTAGACCTTGAGAGTAAGATATTTAACTTACGGTATTTGAGAACTTATAATAATGAACAGACTGCTCTATATTTAAACTAGCAGAAATTTGCTCTTGCAAAGTCAATTAGAATCATTTAGGAAAGCTAGAAAGGTTTTTAACAACCCCCACCCTGCTCCGCCCCGCTCCCGCCCCAAACCCTACCTGAACCTGTAATCCTTCAGCGCTGGCCAGGATATAGGTAAATGGGAACTTCCATACTGTTGGCAGGAGTGTAGAGGGGCATTCAATAATATGTTAGAACTGAAAAGCTCCATACACCTTTTGATCCCATTTTTTCACTCCTGGGATGTTTACTTAATAGGAGTGCTCCCACGAGGATACAGAGAGGTATGTCCAAGAGAGCATTTATGCATCATCATAATTTTAAAAACATAAAGCCAAAAAGAACTCAAAGGTTTATGACAAGTAGGTTGGTTAAATCAACTACAGTGCAGGAGTTACAGAGAAATCTGGGCATCAACACAGGTGGAATCAAAGGTCGCTAGAGAATGGTGTAGACAGAGCAGAAGATAACAGCTGAGTCTTGGGGGGCAACCTTATGTTTCAACATCAGGCAGGTTCTGAGGAACCACAGCCAAGTGAAGAAAGCATCTTCAGAGAAAGGAAAAAAAATACATGAGGGGTCGGTAAGGTAAGGACCAAGAACTGAGCAGGTATTCAGCAATTAGAATGCGCCTGGAGGAGAGTGGCTTTAGTGGTCTGGAGGGGACCAGGGCCTCGTCACACTCAGATTAGAGAATGGAAAGAGAGGAAGTAAAATCAGTGAATAGAGACAACTCTTCCAAAGAATAATGCTAGGAAGGGGAGTAGAGGAGTGAGGTGTTGCTGGAGGGGCACTGGGGGCCAAGTTTTGGTTTTTCTAATGTTCCGATATTACAGCATATTTGAACGTTGGTGGAAAGAATTCAAGAGTGTGGGCAAAGAATGTCGTCAGCCATTCAGTAAACAAAGAATGTTGTCTGCCATAGAGCCACCAGCCACTGCAGCTGCGTCCCCAACAGTGCACCCTGAGGGGAAGTCAGGATGGAGAAAAACAGGATACCGGCTCTATATAGTTAAGATGCATATCTAAGGAATAATTTCAATGAGGCCAGACTCTTGCATCTTCCCAAACATAGAAAAGCACTAAAATCATTAACTTGAGATGTCTGATTTTTGTGATTAGCAGTAATATTTTGATGTCTGACTACATGTATTTTTTTCTTCCCAGCAAAAACTATATATCTTGGTTCCTCCCTTACCTCTTAGGAGCAGTTCCTGAGAGCTATCTGAGAGGCTGTCTCTCTCCCACCATACACTCCTCAGTAAGGTCCCCCAATAAAACATAATTTGCAACTTTTAGGTTGTATGTTTTTCTTCAGTTGCCAAGAGAAAACAATGTAAATGTGGCTAGAATGTTGCTATTGGTACTGAATTAGATGTCCTGGAATACAAATACTCATATCTTTTCCTCATTTTTAATTGTAAAATCAAAACAAAACAAAAACATCAACCTCTTGATCCATACAGATAAAGGCAAGGGATTTAGCTCTGCAAATTCCTCATTTTAAGAGCATTTACCCTCTATTGAAGACTGATATTATATCTATAAGTTTAGATGGGTATTCTGTTAATAAGACGACTATTTAATCATGCTGCTTGTTTGAAGCAATTTTGTACTTCCAAACATACAGCGGTAAGTAGCATTTTAGTCAAATATATTTAGAGTCAAAAATATAGTCAAAAAATATAGTCAAAAAATATATTTATAGTCAAACATATTTATAGTCAAAAATGTGTCAAAAATTGAAGCACAATTATTTAATGTTAAAAAAGTACCAACCTCAAGATAACTGTCCTATAGTGTTCAGCAATTTTAGTAAACACGAAGATAAAAACTCAATCAACCAACCAATCAACATCAAACTTCCTAAAGTACTACAGACAGAAAACAAATAACAGATGATTTGAAGCAAACCATACTTGAGATAAAGCAAATGGTATAGGCCAAATAAAGAGGTATTTACCGTTGACTGAGAAATATGGTATAGTAATCTTCTAGGGAAAATAACAATTTTATGTTATTTGCTACAAGAAGACTGTTTTCACCCAAGGTTGAGAATGCTAACTACAGTTGAGAAATTACATTAATGAAGGACAGACAGACATGCAGACTATACTAAGGAAGGTATTGCTTTAAGGATTAAGATGTATTTTTCTGAAAAATAATGAAATAGTCACCTAGAGAATGAACAAAAACATTAAGATCAGAGTTCATATAAGCTCAGTTCTCCCTGTGAAAATAATCATTCAAAAGAAGAAAAAGAAGCAAGCATTGGCCCATGTGCCCAGAAGAAAGTGACAAAAGCTTCACGACACTTAGGTGACAGGCAGTCAGAAACCAGAGTGAAACTTGCTCAGGAAAACTGCTGCTTAAGAACAGTGAGTTTGGGGACTTCCTGGTGGTCCAGTGGGTAAGGCTCCACGCTCCCAACGCAGGGGGCCCAGGTTCGATGCCTAATCCCACATGCACGCCACAACTAATAAGTCTGCATGCCGCAACTAAAGATCCTGTGTGCCACAACTAAGATTCTGAGTGCCACAACCAAGACCTAACGCAGCCCAAATAAATAAATAAATATTAAAACAAAACAAAACAGTGAGTTTCACTAAATAATGGCTGTAAAGGCATTTTGAGTTTAAAAGCCCTGGTGGGGTGCTTTTCTACAAGGATGGTCTCCCAAAGGCATTTGCTTCCACAAATGATTTCTTGTACAACCAAACAAAAGAAACAACGATAAAAAAACCTCTACATTAAAGTTAGACCTGTTGTAGGTTATGGCCTATGTTTCCTTAACCATTTATCTTCTGTTTAGTCAGAGTACTAAGGTTTGTTTATTCCTTGCCATCCCCCGCCCCTTGCATGTGACAATAAGCAAAAATGCTATCCAATTACTCAACCAACTTACTTCAGAACCCAATTTTAAGCATGTTTAGTAAGTTTAAGCTCAGTGCCATTCAAAACAGACCAAGATGCTGGTTATTTGATTTTTTTTTTTTTTAAGACTATTAGGGTAGTGTGTTTATTGTAGAAAAGACAATCCAAGCAATGGGAAAGTATACAAAATTAAAGAAAAATCACTGTCATCTTTAGTTACCACTGAAAATTATCTTTCTCCGAAGGTAATGACTGTTCCTAGAAAAGAGGTTCATTTTTCTTTCCAAGTGCAAATGTGGGGGAACAAATGGCTTTCTTTCCCATAAGGGACCTGTGATGGTTAACTCTGTGTATAAACTTAGGTGGGCCACAGCGTCCAGATGTTCGGTCAAACACAACGCTGGGTTTCTGTGATGGTGCTTTTTGGATGAGATTAACATTTAAATCATGGACTTTGAGTAAAGCACATTACCCTCCACAATGTGGGTGGGCCTCAATCAACCAGTTAAAGGCCTAACAGAACAAGAGCAAGAAGGAATTCTGCCAGCAGAGGGCCTTCAGTTCTATTGATATTTCTCTGGAGAACCCTGAGCAATAGAGGATCAATGGGGCACGAGCTGGTTCCTTATATGGGGTGAGGGTAGGGGTGTGTCCAGGGGTCGGGCCGGAGGGGTGCCTTAGGTGGTCTGCCCACCCCTTTATGGTGTTGTGTGCAGGGGGCATGCTCAGTACCCTGCTTTTGCTCCCGACGCCCTGCTTTTGCTCCCAGCTCTTCAAAAGTGGCACTTGGGTATTTTGGTCTACTGTTATCTTTTGACCATAATTTTGCCCCACTGCCGCACGCAGGCAGTTATTTTTAGTCCCATTCAGTTTCTATATATTTGTTGCTCGAGGAGAGGTGTGTCCAGGGGCAAGCACTGCAGCACTGCAGCACTGCAGCAAAGGGTCCCGGGTCCCAGGCTTCTCTCAATACTAAGTGAATTATTTACAGTGTGACATTTTCACTTATCACTGACATGCCTTCAGGTGGCAGCCAGTGTAGACTGGCTAACAATTTGTAACCCCTTCCTCACCTCTGTAGGGCTAGGGATGGTCAAGTGATCGTTTTGGAGGTTCTACTAGTGACTTCTGAAGGAGGCTTCTGCTCCTCTGATGCAGGTACCACTTCTTCCTGAGGACCTAGGACCTGGAGATACAGCTGCCACCAGGTGTGACCGCCTGGGACAAACATGACGATGAAGTCTATTTACTAAGGAGACTGAACAGGAGAGAGAGAAGGAGCTGCAATCCTTGATGGCACAAGCCCTGAACCACCTTGTCTACGGAGTTCTGGTTATGTGAGCCAAATAAACCTCTGCTCCTGCCACTGTTTGATGGATTTTCTGTTATGTGCCAACAAAACATGTTCCTTTTAAAATGACTATTGAGTATTCTGTAACAGGGGAATACCACAGTGTAATCATTCCCCTCTTGGTGGCCTTTCATTCATTCATTTTCAACAGATGTTTACTGAGGTGATATGCAGAAAACAGTTAACACAACAGACATGACTGCTATCCTTTGAAAGGTTGGCCCTTGGCTGGCATCTGGGAACTTAGACTTTGGGAGGGCTCCTGCCACCCTAACCCTAGTGACACACTGTACCTAAACTGCTTGTACAAACAATGTGGTTTATGCTCAACATCTGCTTTCCTTCTGGGAGTCTGCAATTTTGGTAGATTCCAGGTGGAGAGTGATTACATGACTAGTCTCCACTAAAAACTCCAGGCACTGGGTCACTAATGAGCTTCCCTGGAAGACAACATTTCACATGTGTTGTCACTTGTGCTAGGGGAATTAAGTGCATCCTGTGTGACTCCACTGGGAGAGGACCCTTGGGAAACTTGCACCTTGTTTCCTTTGGACCTCATCCCACGCTGATTTTGCTTTGTATCCTTTCGCTACAATAAATCATAGCTGTGAGTACAACTATATCCTGAGTCCTCCCAGCAAATCACTGAACCCACGGGTGGTCTAGGGGGTCTCCCAATATCAACTGGCATCAGAAGTGGGGTTCCCTAAACCAACCCTGACTCACTGAAAGATGGTGAAATTTTGGGAAAAGAAGAATAAGGGGCCGGGTGTGATGCATCTTTGGTGCCCAGCTGATCATGGGGTTATCCATGGTATGCAGCAGTAGCTGATCTGCTGTATGCTACGAGAGGTAAAAGTTACCCGTGGAATCTGAAAATGATAGATCCAACTCCTGGAGAGTGGGTGTGCTGCATCCCACACTGCTTCTGGCCACGCTGGCTAAAGTGGTGCCTTTGGGTTTTGCTCTCTCCTCCAAGGGAGGGAAAAGGGCCCCCAAATGCCCGAAGGTGAAAAGGCCAAAAATGTTAAAAGTCTGCATTGTTCTCTTCTCCAAGTGGGCTGGGGGTGGGGTTTAAATCAGGTCCCAGGGCTGGAGCAACATTTTAGATAAAACAAAACAAAACAACAACAACAAAAGGGAGGGAGGTAACACCACAGCAGTTGTTTCGGCCTAGCTGCTGCTGCAGTATCTCCTCCACTCCCCTTCCTCCCCGGCATTCCAGCCTGGATCTTCCCTGCCAGCTGCAATGCTAACACTGCAAACACTGAATTTATTGCTAGGAGTTTAAGTAAATTTGCAATGAGGAAAAAAAAAAAAAAAGGAAAATTTTTTAGTGACTATATTTTGTGGTTATGACATCTGGATGTATGGTAAAAATGGATATAAAATGTTAAATGCTTGTAACTGCATACATGCCAGAGGAATCATCCTGATCAAGCGAAGCTGCAAAAAAAGAAATGTGTTAGTGGGACACAACTTCCTTGCTTTTTGCCGCCAGTGGGCGGGTTGGAATTTAAACTCTCTGAGTACTGGAAACAGAACAAGTCTCTGTAACTGATGAGTTTTGCTAAGGAAGGTATGGATTTTTGCTTGTTGGAGCCTCTGGAAAAAGGGAGACAATAAGAAAGAAAGGTGATCTACAGATGGAGATCTTTTAGAGTTCTAAAAAGCAGGTTTTAGTTGGCTAATGAGAGCTTGTGAAAGTGGAGGTCTGTCCCTTAGAGACCGATGTGCATATTTGTGAAGGGGTCGATTTGGACTTGAAGAATGACAAAACCAGATGGTCACAGGAAAGCCTTATCTGCCACTTGGCCTTTCTGGCCTGTAGCATCTAGTCTTTGCTGCCTCTGACTTTTTTTAAACTCCTGAATTCACAGATCCTAATTGCCTGTATCTGATTCTAAGCTGAGGCCTGATACTGTCTGGTATAAGCTTCCAGCCTAAGCGGGAGCTGTGCTGAACTGAAAGCAGGCATAGGCTCATAAAGAGAACTCATACTCTGTGACCTCTGCACATTAGGCCACCTCGCTGTGGGGTCTACCCTGTGAGGACATCATAGATGTTCGGCTGCACCGTCTGGGTCCCATACAAATCCCAGCAGGAAAGGACTTGTTCTTTGATGGGACCATCTGAAATCAAGCTGCTGACTGCCTGTATAGTGCTGACACAGCCTGACCACATTCTTAACTTGTGGCTATAGCTGAAAGCTGCAATTTGGGAGAGGGTACATCACAGGAACTGTGACCTCTGATCACTCCTGACAGGCTGAGCGACTCGAATCCCCTCTAGAGCATGTCTAACTGAGGTCAACTCCCTGTGCCTGCATCTCCTGAAGAGCTGCCATTCGCAACGATGGACTGACACCTCTGACTCTGCTTCCCTCACGTCTCTCCTGCTGCACACGCCTGAGTGCAAGCTGATTAGTCACGCAGCCATCCTCAGAAAGGGGCTGATCTTTTCTAGGCTGTTCACCAGATAAGTCACCAGAGTGAAAGGGGTGGGAGGTTATGTAAAATTATTTTGAAATTTTTTGAAAATTCAGGAGTTTTGTCCTGACCGATTCGTGAATATGATGTTTTTCTGGTTCGGCTGTATAAAGGGGTTTTTCTATGAAAATGTTTTGCACCTCTTTCAGAGAACCCCTCCAGACGAAATGTCTGGATGAGAGTAGGGGATGACTGTAAAAACATAAAATTATGAATGTTGAGTGGAAAACACTGATTTTAGAACAACCAAGGGAAATAAACCAAAACCCCTGCAGCTGGAAAGGCACAAGGGAGGGGAGAGGGCATTATGATCTTTGTTCTTTGAAGTTACTTCTGGAAGCTTCTTCCTCTTCCTGAAGGAAAACTCTCTGTGCACCTCTCCAAGCTGTTGAGAGTGCTCTGAATTCAGACAGCTGCGCTATGATCATACCCGGCAGGGCTGACTATGAGGCGGCAGGAGCTGACCCAACCCCTGCACCTTGCATGCAGAAAACCTCCAGATGTTGACCACGCTCATGAGGTGGATGAACTGTTGTCACAGGCAACAAAACTGTTTGGAACTGATTGGCAGTCCCCCTGAGACCAAGCACTGAACTAAATCTTTTGGACTGCACTGGGATCCCTAGGACAAGATACCCATGGCGGGCAGACACATCACACTGCCTAATTTATGCCTTGCTCGGGGTGCCCAACAGTTGTAAACTCTCCGTTTCTAGGGATTCCCTGGGAATCCCCAACAATTCCTTCTGGGATTGTACTTCTGTAGGTGTACCCTGACTATCACGACACTGCCTCAGCCCTGGAAGGCTTTCAACTCAGCTTCAACTTACCGGCCAGACTTGTACTGGGCCTGAACTGATGCTTAGAGCCAGGTAAAAAAGGTTGAAACAAAAACTTAAGGAGGAAGCTACCTGTCTTTCTAAGATAGACCTTTATGATTAATGGGATTTCTTATTTGGCTAAGACACGTGAAGAGCACAACTGAAATCAATAATGCAGGTTGGTCTCACTCTGCTGTCCGGGTCATATTGATAATAATTTTGCTGTAAAGACAACCTGGCCAATGACCAAAGGGGAATGCCACGTAGAGTAGAGTGAACATAGCAGGTCTAAACTTCTATCCTTGAAAAGGCCTGCTTACAAGGCTGGCCCTTGGCTTGTGTCTGGGAACTTAAGATTTTGGAAGGGTTCCCACTACCCTGTTATGAGTGACTCACCCCAACTGTACAAAAAATATGATTTATGCTGAACACTTGCTTTCCTTCTGGGAATCTGCAATTTTGGTACGTGCTAGGCACAGAGAACATATATGACGAGCCCTCTATAAAAACTCCGGTACTAGGTCTCTAAGGAGTTTCCCTGGTAGACAGCATTTCACACGTGTTGTCACAGCTTTTTGCTGGGTAAATTAAACACATACCGTGTGACTCCTCTGGGAGAAGACCCTTGCAATCTGGCGTCCCCCAGACTCACCCCATGCACCTTTCCCTTTGCTGATTTTGCTTTGTACTCTTTTTCTGTAATAAATCATAGCTGTAAATACGACTATATGCTGAGTGCTGTGAGTCTTTCCAGAGAATCATCGAGCCCGAGGGTGTGGTCTTGGGGACTGGGAGTAAGTGTGAAATGTTCCAACGAACAGCAGAAGGCAAGTGTGACTGGAGTCATGTGAGTGACAGATGAGGTCAGAGAGGAGAGGCTTGATCACATAAAGCCTTGTTTGGATTTTATTCTGAACGTGACAGGAAGCCATTGGTGGCTTATGAACAGGAAGTAGGATCAGTCTGCCTGCTATTAGATAACCGGCATCAGGGGAAAGGGTGAAAGCAGGGACACTAGACAAGAAGTCCTTACATACAAGCGATTCGTAACTACCCTTGGGTGGTTCAGGAACTACTTCAGAAAAGAGAAACCTAAGTTTATCTCTAAGGATGAGCAGAAATGCAATACATGGATTTGGGCAAGGGGGTGAGGAAGGTATCCTAAGCAGTGGGGTGACCTTGTATATGCCTCTGAAGAAGGGTGATGGGTTTAGCATCGCTGGAAAAGGGCAAATGGGGGGAAGCTTTGGGAGATGAAGTCACAGAAGATGGCGGCCACGTGCACACAGAAGGCTTTGTGAATCTTGCTCAGGAGCAAGCACTTCATCTCATAGGCAAATGGAAGATAATGGGGGTTGTAAATAGGAGTTATAGGATCAAATTTGGGTTTTAGGAAGATCAATATGCAGAGACATGGACAAGAGGCTGACAAAGGAAGCAAGTCTAGAGGTAACTGTCATATAACCCAGGTCTAATGGAGCTGGGAGTGCACAAAAAGTCATGCATATGCAACTTACATGTATGTACATAAGCCTTTTCATGTATAAATAATACATTAAAAACAAGTTTGAATGAAAAAAAACAAAGCAATTATTGAAAAACTAAAACAAGTGAATCTGAATGTTTATAAAGTTGTTGGTATGACCACACAGAACATTACTGAAATTATTTTAAAACACATCATATTATTGATACAAATCACTAGTAAAATATATACCAAGAACAAAAAGAACCACAAAGAAACCTTAAACTGCATTCTGTGGTTAGTGGTAAGGTTGCCATTGTTATTTTGAAATGATATATACTTTATTTATTTGTTTGATTAAAGTAATATAACATTAATGTTGTTAGGTACCATGATTTTCAGCATCAGGGCAAGGAGACCCAAACATAAAAGAAAGAAGCAAAAGTCCTGATGGGTGGAAAGGACTAACAGCAGACTTGAAATCCACTCTCTCTTTTTACTGCCCAAGAAACAGAGAGACAGAGAGGTGAGGTGATCAAATCATCCGAGACACATGCTAACAAGAGGCCTTCTGGCAAATGCACTCGAGGTATTTACCACCAGGAGAGTCCTTACCTGTGCACTGCTTTACCAGGTTGGACCTGGTTTGTCCAGACTGCTCACTGTACATAAACCTAGGATGTACGTATTTATCAGGCATGACTTCCTAGAAAATACCACAAGCCATGCAGTTATCAGGGAACAAACTGGAGATGTTTCATAACCGAAATAGCTCCCTTTTGCGGAAGTGACACTCCATATGAATCACTCAAAGTCCTCATATATTAAAAACATATGTTAAAATAAGCCAGAGTGCATCTTAATTGAGGTAAGACAGGACCTGGGAGCAGCTCTGGCAGCCACAGATCTGTGACTTGTGTCTTGTGATAATTGTATCTTTGAAAATATTAGTCAAGTTTGATAGTGGATAGGCTCTCTGATTCTTGTGAGTTTAATTTGTCACTCTGACCCTCTGTGTTATCTCACCTGTAATATTTAATTTGAACTGGAATAATCAATATCAATGTTACATTTCCTAACCCTACCCACTAAAAAGGCCTATTAGTAATGACAATTCAGTTGCAATGCATATCCTTGGTGTCTAGATTACAGTATCTAAAATAAATACAATTTCCCACTAAAAGGAATATGGATTCCCTGCAGAAATGGCTGAGATTCATTTTGGGGTAAGGAAAAGTATAAGATGAATTTGGGACATCTTGTCCTGCCTAAAAAGGAAGAAGTTTAAAAGTTACCTACGATTAGTCAAAAGGACAAAGGAATGAACTTAAAGGGACTCTCAAGAGCCAAAAATGGAATAATGTGAGCAATAAAAAAGAATGATTGCAAAAGAGTAAAGCATAGCTGTATAAAACCCATGGATTTGTAATGATGCTCAAAAGCAAAGCACAACAAACAGAAAACATATTCACTGGTCTCTTTTGGAGGTTGGTAGGGCACCAAATCATTATTTGAAAATATTTCAAGGGAAAGAATCAAGCATTTATCTTGCTGTGTGGATTATATTTCTGGGTAACCAAATAGTTGATGAGGGAAAGTTCTTCTTTAGAAAAGAACTACAGATAACAAATGCAGGAAGAATGATGAGTTAACAAGTCATTATTTTGAAACTCCTAATGAAATAATGCATCCAGACAGCAAACGAAATGGTTCCCAAAACCTCTGGGTGAAAGGTCAATGAGAAACTTTCGAATGGCTGGGTCAGGCTGACACCACCCAACCTTGCTGATCAATCACTAGGAGTGGGACAATCAGATACCATATAACTCCCAGGTAATGCAATGGGAAGCATACAACACTAACTATAAATATTATCGATTAAAAAATAGAACTAGGGCTTCCCTGGTGGCGCAGTGGTTGAGAATCTGCCTGCCAACGCAGGGGACACGGGTTCGAGCCCTGGTCTGGGAAGATCCCACATGCCGCGGAGCGACTAGGCCCGTGAACCACAATTACTGAGCCTGCGCGTCTGGAGCCTGTGCTCCGCAACAAGAGAGGCCGCGATAGTGAGAGGCCCGCGCACCGCGATGAAGAGTGGCCCCCGCTTGCTGCAACTAGAGAAAGCCCTCACACAGAAACGAAGACCCAACACAGCCAAAAATAAATATAAAAATAAATAAAAATTAAAAAAAAAAATAGAACTAAATCTACCCAGGGCTTTAGAGCTAACTTCCAGTTCATAGACTAGACAGCAGATGGTGGAACAAGTTCAATTGCATTACTAGCATATGACCAGCTAGATCTAGAATGAGGGAAATCCTATGGCAAAAAGGATGTTCTTTCTTTAACAAATAAAATGACACTTAAAAACAAGGAAGGGAAAATTGTTACAGATTAAGAGAAACCTAAGATCTTAGTGTGGACACTGACTGACAGAAACCAATTCCAAAAAGACATTTGAAACAACTGGGAAAACTAAACGGAATCTGGGTACTGGGTGATAAAGGAATAATAGCTAATTTTGTGGGTGTTATAATACTATTGTATTTTTCATTTTGTTGAAAAAAAATTCTTACTTTTAGAGATATGTACACAGGTAAAACAATGTGGAATTTGTTTAATACTCTAGCAAAAAAAAAGAGTAAATGGATATGGAGTGGCAAAGATGAAACAAGAACAAGAGTGTTGATGGCTGTTGAAGCTGGGTGACGGTGGGTACATGGGGGTCATTACACACTCTACTTTTGTGCTTGTTTGGAAGTCTCCCTAACAAAAAACAAAGGAATGAAAATAAATATTTGGCAAAAATTTAAAAATGGTAATATACACTTGGCTGAGGTACAGGAAAAGGAACAGACATACTTTTCTGCAGAACAGTTTAGCAATAGGACTCAAATGTCTTTTCAAATTTTATACTTTAGTTTTAAGGTTTACTTTCAAGAACTAACTCTAAGGAAATTTTCATAGACATGTACAAAGGTATAACTTAAAATGGTCTCCCAGCAAAAATAAATATTGTTATGGTATATTGACATGTAAAATTTTTTATAGCTATTAACCATTAGATTGTAAAAGAATATTAAATAATATGGGAAAATGTTCAAGACAAACTGTTAAGTGCAAAACGCAGGCTGTAAAATAGTATATACATTTTGAACCAGTTTAGTCTTCTTGAAACCGTACATCTAGAAAAAAGCCTGAAAGAGTATTCTCCACTATGTTGACAGCTGTTATTTCTACTTGATGGGATCAAGGTACTTTTAATCAAAGAAAAAAATGGTTTCTCTTTTTTTATATAAAATGTTTGTAATAAAAATTATATTTTTAAAAGGTAAAACCTGGATCAATTCTCAAGATTGGCTAATAACAGAATAAGCAGATATGGCGGTGATCTTTGAAATAATGAACTAAATGACAGATGGGTGGTGGGACAGGGCAGAGTGGATACATTAATAATTAATTTTTAAAAGAACAGGTATTTAGCACACTCTACTGTGAGAAAGATCAAGCTGTAAATTTAAAAATTACAGAGTGTCAAGAAAGCAAAAGTTAGAAGAGGATTAAAGTTTCTATGTAACTTTAGGATAAACAACTAAATCAAATGACCTAGGATGACTGAAAAGATTATTGTAGTAAAAACCCTAACACAGTTCTAAAAATAACCAAAGCAGCAAGTTAGACAATGCATCCTGTCTGAGTTTCTATTTTGTGTACCACTCTGACAGATTGTTACATACTGGAGTCCAGAAAGAAATGTTCGAATACTAATATAATACAAATGCAATTATGACTATCAAATTCAGCTTCTGTAACTTATCCTGTAAAATTATACGCTCTACATTATATGTGGTGAATATCAGTAAAATAGGACTACTGCACCTTCCATACTAGCTTTAAAATTTCAGTTGCCTCCTTCCTAAATAAGGCAAAAGTAAACAAAATGTCCAGACTACCTGGTTTCCGTACTTTCATTGGCTCTTCATAGTCCTTGTTTTCTGGATTTGGAGATTCTAGAAAGCTGATTTCTTCTGTGACACTTTCCCCTTCTTGGCTTCTGAGGCCGTCTTCCTCTTCTTGAATAGGTGATTCCAATTCTGATTCTTCTGAATCAAGGAATATCTGACCAGCGACTACTCTGCCTGCTGGGCTATGGTCCTCTACCGACTCATCTGACGGCAAAGAAGTCTGACAATATAAAGTATTTTTAGTTTCCACTACTAACAAGACTCCCTCCAACCTAATTTGACCATTTCTTTCACTAATCCAGATACATCTCCTTCAGTTACTTGAATGTGTCATACTCATTCGTCTCTATACACTTTGGTATGTGTCCATCACATGCCTTCATCACCTGCCTAAACCTGACTCTTCGGATTTCAACTTAGATGTTACCTCCTCCCAAGAAGCCTTCCTTAAATTCCCCAAGTCTAGGTTAGGGTTTCCCCCTACTTGCTCCCAATATATCTCATACTTCCCCGTATGACAGCCCTGTACTATAACTTCCTGTTTCTTACCTACATTCCTTCCAATCTAGAGATCAGGGATCATAACTGATTGGTCTCTTTGAAGATGTAATAATCAGCCTTATTCATTCAATCAACCAAGTGCATTAATAGATTTTTTTTAAAAAAACTGATAAGTGGAAACAAATGGCAGAGGTTAAATCTTCAAATTAAAAAACTAAAAAAAAAAAAGAATAAAATCAATCTCTCATTAGGCAGTAAAAAATGTAACTGCCTTCAGGCTCTTCAACACACACACACACACATACACACACACACACACAGAGCACATTTAAGTTGGAATTAAATCTAGTAACCAACACTCTTAGAAATATTTATTATTCTCTCTCCTATAGGTCAGTGATTTTTCCTCCCAGAAGAACTAATATTGGCACTAGCTATCTTTCTTTTCCTTTTTTCTAAAAATACAATTCTGTTGTTCAAAAGATGCAGATTTCACATCCTTTTTAAGATACATCATTCATGCTTTTAAACTGGGCATCAAATACTGGTCAATATAAATCTGAGTACACACCTTGGAATCTAAGGATTCATCCTGGTTGCCTTCTTCATCTGTAAAGAAATTTTAAGACAATTTAGTCATCTTTCTTGTTTGGAAATTGCAGGTATGTTAAATGAAAGCATTTGATAATACAACAAATAATAAGACACTGGATAAATAAATCTATAATTATCTAAAAATTGGTTGTACTCAACAACTGTTCTGAAAAGATTAAGTGAAAGGAAAAAAGGGCGTTGGGGATGGTATTTTTTTCCTCTTTATTCAGGAAAGACATTAGCTTCATCTCGTACACAGGTAGGAAGACCAAGACCACCAACACCAAAACCAGACATTTCTTCAGATGCCATCCAGTTCTTTTGTATATAGTTAGTCCACTACTGAGAATGAGTTGCTAAATTTATAAAAATAGAGCCCTGATTTTGTGGTTTGGGATTCCACCCATTCTTCTCCTCAGCTCAGAATCTGGAGTTACTCTAGCTTATTTTAGTGATAACTAGCATTTTATTGTTCACTAACACTACTAAAGATGGGCATTAAGAATTATTATTATCTGACAGCATAGTTGCCAAAGATAGTTAGAATTTGTGTTCGACTTTACCGAAGACATAACCCGATATGCATAAAAAGTAGCATCACACTATCATGTATTAACTCACATGAGATCTATTTATTAAGAAATGAATAGCTTGTATCAAATAAACAAAAAATCCAGCCACTATTTACATCTTTCTTCCAAATTCATATTGGCTGCTTTGGTTTTGTCCAATTACATTAAGTTTCCTTCTATTATTCTTTCTGCATTTCTCTGCTACTTCTATTCTGGTTGCTTGCTATTCTTTTTCCTGATCTTATATAAACACATTCAACAACCCAACGGCCATTCACAAATATTTGATCTTTGTATTCCCAGCCAGTTAAAAAAACTGTCAGATGATCTCTAAGTTTCCTTCTTACTATTAAAATTACCTGATTTTATCCAGGTGTGAGCTTCAGTATTGCCAGCTCCGTAAATTATGTGAGAAATTAACCAGTAGACAAAATGCTATAAAGACCATGTGATTTTTTACTAGAAAATTTGGTGTTATGGTTGCCGTTTATCTTTACTTCATATGGTTATATCCTAAATATGATTGGTAACTTGTAACTCTCCAAAGTACAACAAAAACATGTTTTGGAGTTTGTGTTACCAAAGTACTGAGCCAACTTTAAGAAGTATAACCAACTCATTATGTACCAAATACCCAACTCTATTTCACAGTATTTGTTTCTTTTGAATATTTGAGAAAAATCAGTCTACTGGTGAGGTTGTGCCATATATAAAGTGCTGTAAATTCAAAGGACACTTAAATTATAGCTATTTTCATATTCACTACTTGTAGATTACCTTCCAAATATTTTATTTCTGGTGGGTGGGGAGGAGAAGGGTATAGCATGTATTAGTCCCACAGTGCCTATAACATTTAGGTAGTGATGTCAATTAATGAACAATCATCCTTCATGCTCACTTCTTCACAAGTATTACCCAAAGCCCAAGTTCTAACATATGGTTCAAAGTCCATTCTCAGCAGATCTTTGGATAAAGGAAAAAAAATTCACCTCTAATAACGAAGTGGTATGTGTGAATGTATTTAATTAGTCATAAACATTAGCTAGTTAATAAATCAAGAGCAGACATTAAATGTGAAATGTATAGGGTATATCCCAAAACACTGAAACTAGATTAGCTGGAACTCAAATCACTAGTCACTCAATTGAGTACACTGTCACAATAGTTCACATATGCAGCTAATAAGTAAATAATATAGATGCCTATAAATAAATTTTAAGACATGTACATTTGAGACACTACAAGCTGTTAGGCATTAGAGTAGCAAAATGTGTTTCCGAACTCCCAGAGACATGGGAACTTGTGACATCGGGGTTATTTCGTATGAATTGCATCATGCTTCTCTTTCTTTTCTCTCTCCACAAACTGGGAATATATACTCAGGTTACTGGTAAATACAAGCTTCCCTTCTCATTTACTAAACTGGGAAAGCCTACTCCAGATGGTAATCTTAAAGCAAAGGTATTTTCTCTTTCAAACTAATATGTCCATTCACATAACACTTTAAAGAAGCTTCTTATAACCTAGAGACTTCTGATAGGCAGTCAGGTAAGGATTAAAAATACTGAAGTTACACATAAATAAAAAGAATATAGTAATGCTTTTATCAGAACACATACACCAAGCAACAAGAAAAACGCAAAAGGATTCAATGAAGAGTTATGGATTTCTCTCAAGAGTATCATATGCAAAATACCATGGTTTACATTACTTTGGTAATCATACCCCTTCCTTTGAAAAAGACCAATTTTCATTTTTATTATATCAGCTAACAAAACTGCAAAATACTGGGGATATTCTTTCAGGGAAAAGTGGTCATTACAAAATCATTTTGCAACTTGTCATGTAAATTAAACAGACTGATATATCTTCAAACACAGAAAGTCTCACAAGTTTAGTGAAAAGAGACCAGATATCCTGTCTTTGGCTTTGCCATTGAATCTGTGCAGATCCTAGGATACTGCTGATTCCCAGCTACTCCAAATCCAAGGCCTGGAGAGCTAGGCTCAAAACCTGGCTTCATTACATGTTAACATTACACACATGGTTCAATATAGCAAGTTTGCTCAGCCTCCTCTTCCTCAAGTGTCAAAAGGGAATAACATCATCTGCCTTGTTGACTCTCAACGAAGTTTTAAGGAACAAAAGAAGAGTGAAATGAAACATATTCTGCAATCTGAAATCTACTCTTTAAATACACGGTGTTAATTAATATAACTGTTACCTGAAATACCTAGCAATGGACCTAATTTACAAGACCCTGTAATATTATTTGGCATAAAGAAAAAAAGTAAACCATTTTAACCAGTAAGCCACTTCCTGTCAAAAACAAGAAAGCATGTGAGAAAAGTTAAAGCATTTTTCATTATTATCTTGAGAAAATGAGAGTAGTATCTTTTAAATCTCCTCCTTTAAATTTATTTATTCACAAGGAAAAGAAAACATTTCTAATAAAAGTATTATACTTTTACATGCCTTTAAGACAAGATATTAGATAACATCTAGTAACAATGGTAGGATCAAGATTCCCTTTGTTGGCTGATCAAATTCTACCTGGCAATAAATGCAACTTGCTCTGGGTAACCACCAACACTCAAACATTATGTCAACACAAAATTATGACCCCAAACTTGATTTTTAAATAGGAGCAAATCTTTAAAATAAAAATGAGGCTGATATCCTGTATAAATAAGCAATTTAATGAATAAAAAAGTCAACTGAAAATCCATGTACTCAACTTATAAAACTTTATCTCACTTAAGCGTTTTATGATATTTGCACTTCATGTGAGAACAGTAGTGCCTTTACTACTGGTCAGCATGCACATCTATATAGTTTTAGTTCTGGCTGAGTAAGATTTTTGCCTCTACCAGAGAAATGTTTTGGCAGTTTAACTATGATGGAAATCAGAACAGACGTTTTATGAACATAGTCCTTTGCGTACATCAACACAACCCAAAGATTTAACACTTCAGTATTAACAGTCTTCTATTACAATATATGGAGAATCCCAACTGTTGATTAAAAAACTTCTTCAGGCATCATCTCCACTGACATGATGCTTTAGATATGTGAAATCTAGTCAAAGGAAGATGCAGGAAAATGTTTACATGCTTTAATTTTCTTTAAATTCTGCAAATTGAATTCAGAGAGATATGCACCATATTCTCTAACTACTAGTTCTTACACTTTAGTGTGAAGAATCACTTGTGGAGCTTTTTAAACTACAGATACCCCAACCTGTTCCAGACCCAAAACTGCGTTTTTAATAAACCCTTAAGAGGAATTCTGATGCAGGTGGTTCATGGTCCATCAGGTACTCTACAGCATTGATTTCATACTTCCTTTGATCAAATAACTGCTAGCAGTGGCTTCAGGAGTTACACAGAGTTTTAAAGATTTGGTCATGAACACAAATCAACACTAGAAGGCGGGGGGCGGACCTCAGAGCATGATGTTGGCAGTAAAGTAACTGGCATATGCTTGTTACTTTTGAAATGGTATCTTAAACCACACTTTGGATAGAATTTTAGGTTTAGACCTCTTATTTTAGAAGCAGAATGACGCTACAGCATTGACTTACAACTAGGACGGATAATTTGAGGATTCAGATAACCATCTGGGAAATTTTCTGTTGGGGGAAAAAAAAAAAGAGTTGACATTTATACCCTGCCTTGTTCCAAAAAAAATTTAAAGCCACAGAACTGCTGTTTTGTTAACTGAAACTGATTAAAATCCAAAAGCTTTATTGTACTGATTGTTTTTTTACCAATACTCAGAAACACTAAATGCTTCTTTACCAACACTCTCAAAATAGACATTTTCAGATGTAGGTAGATTAAACTATTAAAAAAGAGAAATGATAATTTTCAGAGCCAGGGTATAAATCAGCTAACTGGAAAATCAAGTCAAAAGCATATGAATTTCTCTATCTATGTCAAAAGTTAAATCTAGATGCTATTCATTTTACATTTATAAGAACCAAGAGTTTTTTTTCAAAAATCATAAAATTACTGTCAGCAAACATGGGGCAGCTCAGAAACACTGTGACACAGTAAAAAACACTTTCTTAAGAATATTTCTTTAAAACGGGTACGGAGTGGGCACATTTACATCAAAAGTCTTCATTTTTTAAACAAAGAGACAGGGCAATCTCAGGTGCTAAGCAAACCCACCAAACCACTGTCAACATCCTGGTTTTGATGCACCTGGCTCTGCCCAGACAACCCCAGGTGTGCCAATTACTTAACTTACAAATCCCAAAGCCAAAGTTTCAAAACCGATGCAGCACATAATCTACATGACAGTCGTGGACGCTCCGGAAGGGTTCCTGTGTCACTGTGGGTCTAAGCCAGCTGTCAGGATTCATTCCCATGGAGTCACTGCTCATTCGGGAGGAGTCGTGTAAAGTTTGTGAAGTGAGGAGAGGTGTGAGCAGGGGGACCGCCCCTTCTTTTCCTCCCCTCTCAAGCTCCCCTAAACATCCGCTCTGACCCAGGCCAACCGAAGCCCAAGAAATGACAGCGAGGGACAGGCTACTGCGAGGTGTGAGCTGGAGCCCCCACGGCCCTGCCCCGGGATGGAGGCCGGGGGGGGCGGTGGCTCCTGGCCTCCAGTCCGAGGGGGCGGATACTGACCCGAGGACGCAGAGGCCGAGCCCAGCAGCACCGCACAGAGCAGTAGCGTCAGCCCAACCCAGACCCGCATCCTGCTCTCAGGGCCGCTACCACCCGCTGGAGCTGTCGCTTTCGCCTCTGCCACCACCAACTCAGCCGCCGCCGCCTCGCCGCTGCTCTTCCTGCTCTGGTTTCCTTCCTCCGCCCCTTCCCAGGCCTCCCTGCCCTAGCGTGCAGCCAATCCCCGCCCGCCGTCGTACGCTCCTCGCCCAATCGCCGCGGCCTTCCCGCCCACCTTATTGCCCCGCCCCTGGGGTCAAGAATTGGCCAATCATTACGCGAGATTCTCACACCGGCTTTCCCGGTTGGACCACGGCCTCACCGACATGGCCCCAGGTAATTGGTAGCTCCTGGGTTTAATCATCCCGGAATCAGAGTATGAGTCCACGGTTGGACGAAAAGTCACCCAGGACTACAATTCCCACAATGCAGTTCAAGGGCCTCTCTCTGTGTGTGCTCTTGGGAAACGTAGTCCATCGTGGGGCAATATTTAAAAGTGCAGGTGGGTGTAAAAGTTAAGAGAACTTAGCTAACACCTGGGCTAGACACTAACTCCAGGCCGTGAACTCACAGGTTTATTTTTATTTTTTTGGGCCAAATAAATATCAAGAAACACACATTATAAGGTTAAGAGTTTGTAATATGTTAAGCTCTTCCTCTTCGTTTTATTTAGAAAATTTGAATTGGACATAGTGGTATCAGCACTGAGGAAAAATACAACAGCTAGACTGAATTCGAAGTATTTTTTGTTAACGTAAACGAAACAGTACCATATATACGGAAACCAGGATGGAACTCACTACTGGTCCCCCTTTCCCCTACAAAACAAGAGGACATAAACCCCACCCAGTACAGACTATGTCAATGCTAGTATTCGTTTTTACGACATCCACCAGATAATAATAATCTGGAAAAAGGGGCCAACAGTCTTTGCAAAACCCTTTCAAACATTTGTCCTCATCCCTCTCCTTTTGTAAGTTACACTGTTTTCTTCTTCACTGACTACCTAGGTCTTACATTGACTAGGTTCAAGAGTCTAGGTTGGTGTATTTGGAGATAAAGGTGACAGAGATTGCATTGCAGAAGTGGAAATAGCCTTGTGTATTAAGTACCAACTCCAGGCATGCTCCAACTAGGTAGCAGAGCAGTGGCTTAGTGTTCCTGCCCCTTCATCAAATTGTCATTCTGCTTTCCCTAGTATTCACCCACAGTCAGGTCTTAGGTCTACAACCTAGACATTCTGAGTTCAGGATTTTGGCGAAGTCCACACTGGCCACATATCTTCATACCATCTGTGTTCCATCTTCTTTGATGAAGAGTCCTCTCTTCCAGGAAGAGGATAAAAAACTATTGTCAACATTCACATTGGAGAGGATGAAGGAAAAATACTGTCTCATGAAAAAGAGTTCTCTTTTCTACTACTACCACACTCATCTCTATTTTTGTCACTAACAATGCTTCCTCAGAGTTCCTCTCATTTTAAATCATAGAGTAAAATCTAGTATACTATGTGACCATTTTTCTCTTTCTCACTGAAAACTTCCCTACTGACCTTCATTTTCCCTTACCTTCCTGATGCACCTGAGTTCTAGCCATACTCACCAACACCATTCTCTCTTCACTGTAACCTAAACTGCATACTATGGCCAGATGAATTTTCCTTAAACACTGCTTTCATCTTCTTTTTCAAAATTTTTTAACGGCTGCCTTAAAACGGACAGTTCTACTTTCTTGTGGGAAGTGTTGGGGAAGAAACTTCTGCCCTCCATAAGAGAAACAGTGATTACCTGACTGATAAGATTGGGGAAAGTTCACTGTGTGGTTGAGACCCAACTTCTTTTTTCATCTTTTTCTTTACTGAGTGCTTCTTATATTCAAAGCCCTGTGCTAGGTGCTGCAATGACAAATTTTCAGCTTCTCTTTTACTACTTCCCCAATTTCCACATTCACACTCTTGCCTTCTCATGGGCTCCCCTACCCTCTCCCCACTGCCCTTGCTGCTTCTTCTTCTTAGCCACAACCCTGGCATCTTCCCAACCTCACTTCCATTTCATCTTGGCTGAGTCTTCTCTGTCCAGGCCAGTCCTCATTAATCCTCATTTCTCTAAGTGTCTACAGAACAGTCACAAACTTGCCTTTTAAATGGGTGGTAGCTTGCTGAGGCCAAAGACAACTATGCAATTCAATGTATAGGAATATAGCATTGGACTTGTCACCTACTAGCACTAGATAATTATTTGTTGATTAATAAATACACCTTACCAATAAAGTGTTTTTAAACTATTTTCAAAGCACACGCTGTCTACCATAGTTTAGTCTTAAAAAAATCTACCATACTTTTATCTTAGAAGAAATATTAAGGAGCACTTGCACCCCTATTATACAGGAAATTTACTTCATTCCTCTTACCTCACCTGAAAAATGGGTATGTTAATAATACCCTCTTCACCAGGACACCAGGTCTGTTGTGAAGTTCGAGATATACAGGGAGGAAAAAGTGCTTTCTTCATTACAGAATGGTCTACAAACATTCTTTCTTTTTTTCCCCCCACATTTCAATTGACAAGTTTTATTTTATTTTTGACAAAAATTCAGTATTTCCCAAATTGGTCCTGTTATAAACATTACAGGAATGCTCGTTGAAGTACAGACTCCCAGCCCTCTTATTCTGATATGGTGGGTCTAGGGCCTAGGTTTAATCATATCCCCATGTGATTCTTTTTTTTTAACATCTTTACTAAAGTATAATTGCTTTACATTGTTGTGTTAGTTTCTGCTATATAACAAAGTGAATCAGCTATATATATACATATATCCCCATGTCCCCTCCCTCTTGCGTCTCCCTCCCACCCTCCCTATCCCAGCCCTCTAGGTGGTCACAAAGCACCAAGCTGACCTCCCTGTGCTATGCGGCTGCTTCCCACTAGCTATCTATTTTACATTTACATTGGTAGTGTACATGTCAATGCCACTCTCTCACTTCGTCCCAGCTTACCCTTCCCCCTCCCAGTGTCCTCAAGTCCATTCTCTACATCTTCGTCTTTATTCCTGTCCTGCCCCTAGGTTCTTCAGAACCACTTTTTTTTTTTTTAGATTCCATATATGTGTGTTAGCATACGGTATTTGTTTTCCTCTTTCTGACTTAACTTCACTCTGTACGACAGACTACAAACATTATTTCTTATTGATTCTTTGTTTGAAGCAAAGGAGCAAAGCAAATTAAAAATTAGTTTTTATTAAGACTAATAAAGTTAGCTTTATTCCCTTAATTTGAAAAAGATTTAGAGCTGCTAAAGCTATTGTCTTTAGCCAGCAATGAGTAATTGACATGTTCTGAGACCTTGACTCCCTGGGGGAAATTCCAAGTCTCCAGAGCAGATCTAGAATATGGTGTGGGAAAGCCAGGTTTATTTTGTCAGCCTGCTACATTGCATTTTGATTAATTAGTGAAAAGGTTGTGAATTCTCCATGGCCTTATCCAGTCTGAGCATACGCTTCTCAAGGTTTCCTGCCAACATCCCCAGTTAAAGTTGTGTACTCATTCAATTTGTACAAAATGTTAGTATTATTTAATTCATAGACTTTTTTACTGTTTGCTCAGCTGTCTGTACTCTGTTCTACTTGTTCATATCAGTGTTCTAGGTCATTGTCACAGATTTGCAAGTTGCAGAAAACCTGTTTGCTCTGCATTACAACACAGCATAGGACCCAACGGAGGTAGATAATAAGTGCCTTTTTATGTAGTTGACATTGATGTGACCTTATTCCATTGAAATGAATCAAACAATCAGCAAATACTGAGAACCTCCAGAAAGTGTTGAGGACATGAAGCTAGCTTGTTCTTCGTTTAAGGATGGTGAGATAACCCTCAGAGCCTTTTCCTGAGAATGGAGTGATTGTCACCAACTCTAGTTGAGTATCCTTGCCTGTGCTATTCTTAGAGATCCATCTGAGTTGGCAATGTGTGAAGGCTGCCAGCACTTGCATGAACATATCTGCCAGGGCAGGATAAGGGAGAGACAGGGAGCAGGATATTTTCCCCTCGGGGCTTGGAGAAGAACCTACAGTACTTTCTTTGAGGTAGATGAGTTGAACTAAAGTCATTATTTTTGTGTTTCTTTTTCATGGATAAATGAAAATATAAAACCTTGCACCATATTGCGAGATAGAACCTGGCATCTCTTTGTGTACATTCTGCGCTCCTTGAGTAAACAGACAATGTTTTTATATCTTATTGTATACCTAGAATTCCAGGATTGTATATGGCAGGTAGATAATTTAGTAATCAACATAAATAAGCTTTGAATGTTCCAGTCACTTCCTATGATTATAATTGTCTTGTAAAAGTCAGGATGTAGATCCCAGATTGCGGAGAAGTGTATTTGATATACTACCTAAGTTTGCAGTAATAGAATGAATGGGGTCGGGTGTATGAGTGTAAGGCTCTATTTACCAAGTGTCATCCTGAAGCGACATTTACTTTGGAGATGTGTATTCTTTCTGAGCAGTGTTGACTCACACCAGATAAAGGAAAAGCCAGGATACCTTTATACCCTGAATAAATGGACAGGCATCTTTTGACCTGACTTTTTCATAGATTTAACTACCAGTTCTGGAGAAAGACTGGATTCAAACTAAATTTCAATAAGAATTTGATTAAGTGAATCTTAGAAAATGGAGATAAACTGCTGGGAGCTCCCATTAGATTCAGAATACTTAACTCCTGTGTAGATGGCAGTGTGTTTCATTTGTGAATGTTGGATTAGGGACATTATATTCACAGGATAATCCTTCCTTTCTTCCTTCATTGATTGAACACATATTTTGGGGGCACAGTCAATGTCTTCCAGCCAAAGACCACCAGGAATACACCAGTAGTTGAACACATTAGGTTTAGTACTTATGGCAATGAGGAAGAACACACACACTGTAGGGTGTTTCAGGAAGGGGGCTTTAAATAGAACCTGTTATAGGATTTGGGCTTTGGTTGTGTTATTTGTGGGAGGATCCAGGGAAGCCAGTTTTGCTCTGGATTGGATGCTTTTAGAAATACCCCTGATTTCTATGATCTCATAGAAATCAATCAATAAACCTGATCTTAAGGGAGAGGAGACTAGAAGGAGGATAAAACTGTCATTGGTGAAGAAGTAGCCGTTGCTCATTTTGGCCAGGAGAGGAAGTGTTGTATTTTGTGAGGGGTACAGGGAACTTGTTTTTGTCTGTGCTTAGGTAAAATTATGAAACGGCCTTGCTTTGTCTCATTTTATCTTGGTCTCAGAGTAACCTGTCTGCAGTTGGTATTCCGTGACATTGTTTATGTCCAGTAGGAGAATAACATGGCCTGGGTGTGGATGTCAGGCCAGCTTCTGGATGTCAGGGGCTGCTCTTTGCTTTCCTTTCTCCGCACCTGCTGTGAGGCTCTTGTTGCCGGGGATTTAGCGATCCACAAAACACACAAAAGTCACGGAGCTTACATTCTAGCCAGGGGGAGAAAAAAGAATAAAATAAGTAAGTAAATTGTAATATATTAGAAGCTGATAAGTGCTCTAGAGAAAAAACATAAAGCCAGGGAAGGGAATAAGGATACTAATGGGAAGGTTGGGACCATTTAAATTTAAAGTAGGGAAGTCAGGAAAGGCTTCCCTGTAATGCACACATTTGAACAAAGACTTAAATTGATGAGGGAGTGAACCATGAAGACGTGAGAGTGAAGAGTCTTCCGGGAATAAGGAGCAGGAACCAAATGAAGGTTCCAAGGGAAAAACTTACCTGTTAGGATCTAAGAACAGCAAGGAGGCCTGTGGCTGCAGAAGAGGGTGAAGGAAGGAATAGCAGGAGAGGAGGAGCAGGGGATGTCAGAGAAGCGATTGGGGCCAAAAGGTTTAGGGATTTGGGGTCAATATTAAGCGGTAATCAGAATGCGATTTTTTAATATTCTGAGACTGGCTATCTTGAAGAGTGGCTTGAGTAATGGCCTGGAGGTTTCCCCTCTGCTGCACCGGAATGACCCAATTAATTACACAAACCTCTTTATTAATTGTTTGGACATAATGCTAAAGTAACCAATTAAAACAATTGTACTCAAAAGTTTGATTCAGAGGAAGTTTATACACTGGTTAGGAATTGAGATGGATAAGTGCAAAATAGCCATCATCAAGAGAAGGATCTTCAAATGAGGATTTTCAAAATATTCAAATAATATTGTAAATGAAAATCCCTTGGAAGTAAAATAGGGTTTTTCATCATTTCCTATACTTGAATAGGCTCCCACCTATACCGGATTGACTTCATATAAATCCAACTCAAAGGGGTGCATTGACAAAAAAGAAATATGAGTTATATATATTAAAATATACATTAATAAATATATATCCATGAAAAATGTGTGTATACACAGGCACACATGTATGTGATTAAAATAACTGAGAATAAATTGCAGAAATGATGCCTCTTTATCCCTAAATATGTTAGTGTGTATTTTCTGAAAACAAAGAATTCTCTAACATAATCACAGAGCTGTTACCAAAGTTAGGAATTTAGCACTGATTCAAATACTGTTATCTAATCTACCAACGTTATTCGGGTTGCCCCAGTTTGTCACAATGATGTCTTTTCAACAACGGAAAATCCAAGATCGTGACGTGTATCCAGTTTGTCACGTCTCATTAGTATCCTTTAACCTGGAACAGTTCCTGAGGCTGTGTGTGTGTGTGTGTGTGTGTTCCTGAACCTCACTTTATTGACATTTTTAAGGTGTATAAACATGTTATTTCATAGAATGTGACCTAATTTCAGTTTGTGTCATGATTAGATTCAGGTTATACACGTTTGGCAAGAACACCTCAGAAGTGATGTTAAATTCTTCTCAGTGCATCACATCAGGAGCCAAATGCTATTGGTTAGTCCAAATCCTGGCAATGATCATTTTAATCAGTTGTTAAGGAGGGATGTTTCCACTATATTTACCTTTTATAATTAATACGTATCTTGTAGAGGATACTTTGAGACTATGTAAATATCTCATCATCCCTCAAACATTCACCCACTAGTTTTACCATGTGTATTCATGATTCTTGCCTGAACCTATAATGACCATGATGGTTGCCAAATGGTTATTTTCTAATTCCATCATTATTTCTATATTTCTTATTAGCTTTCTTGTGTAGGCAGAGCTTTCTCTTCTTATTCATTTAATTAATTTACATTGGTGCAAATTCATAGATTCTTTATTCAATAGTTTATAATCTTCACTATCATTATTTTGAGGTTCAGATCATCTCATATTTGGCCAGTGGGTGCTCCTTCAAACTGAGTCCTGTATCTTTTTGACACGTCCCCATCATTATTTGAGCATCTCCTTACATTTTGAACTATTTATATATTTTCTGCTTTTCCTAACCCAGCCCTGGAATCAGCCATTTCTCCAAGGAAGCCTGCTTTCTTTCAGTGGAGAACGGTGTTTACATTCCAGGAATACTCATTGCTACTGTGGGTTTAATGCTTCCAAAATCTCTTAGTGGATTGAGTTGGTGTGTGTGTGTGTGTGTGTGTGTGTGTGTGTGTGTGTGTGTGTGTCTACATATGCATATAAGCATGTGCATACATATGAATGCATACACACACCCATAATATACATATGCACAGCCACACACATCTATACCCGTTTCTATATCTATTTATCTCTTTCTCTATATTCAAACCTCTGAGGAAATGAATGAATGAGCCATAGAGAAAACAGAAGAAAATATTTGCAGTACATATATTTTAAAGAGAATACAACTGGTGGGGCTGTAAAGGCTTTCAACTGTTGAGTAAAATTTTTCTTATACATTGAAACATACACCTACTGTATAACTCAGGAGTTTCATTCTTAAGTATGTACTCAAGAGAGATGAGATCATGTCCACAAAATGTCTTGTGCAAAAATGTTCATTAGTAGCTATGTTTACAATAGGGAAGATCTTAGAATAACTTAAAATGTCCACCTTCTGGTGAATGGATAAACAAGCGGTAGTATATTTATACAATGGAATATTACTCAGCAAAAAAAAAAAAAAAAAAGGAAAGATGACTGGTTTGTACACACCATGGATGAATCACAAAAACATTACGGCGAGTGAAAGAAACCAGACACAGAAGAGAGTACATTGTTTATGATTCCATTCCTATGGAGCTTGAGAACAGGTGAAACTAATTTATAGTGACAGCACTCAGAATAGCAGTTGCTTGCGCTGAGGGGAGGTAGGGCCACTGGAAAGAGGAAAGAGGGAAATTTTGGATAATGGCAATCTTCAATAGTCTGATTAGTGTGTGGTTCACATGAGTATATCTATTTGTCAGAATTCAAAGAACCATGCCCTTAACATCCATGCATCTTACTGTATGGAATGATACCTTGGGGGCCTGCGAAATAATGACCCCCACCAAAGGTGTTCATGTCCTAATCCCCAAACCGGTGAATATGTCACCTTGTAAGGCGGCGGTCTCCAACATTTTTGGCACCAGGGACCAGTTTTCTGGAAGACAATTTCTCCACGGGGGTTGGGGGGATGGTGCAGGCAGTAATGCGAGTGATGGGGAGCGATGGGGAGCGGCGGGGAGCGGCAGGTGAAGCTTCGCTCGCTCACCCGCCGCTCATCTCCTGCCTGCTGTGCAGGCCGGCTCCTAACAGGCCACAGACTGGTATCGGTCCACCACCCAGGGGTTGGGGACCCCCGTTATAAGGCATAGGACTTCGCTGATGTGGTTAAGGGTCTTGAGATGGGGAGGTTCTCCTGGATTATCCAGATGGTCCTAAATATAATCACAGGCATCCTTACAAGAGGGAGGCAGGAGGCTCCAAGTCAGAAAGAGAAGAAGTGATGATGGAGGCAGAGGCTGGAGGGGTGCTGTTGCTGAAAGGGGGTCATGAGGAATGCAGACAGCCTCTAGAAGCCTCTAGAAGCTGGAAAAGGCAAGGAATGGGTTATCCCTTAGAACCTCCGGAAGGAACACAGCCCTGCCAACTTGGCGATTTTAGCCTTCGAAGGTCTATTTTTGGACTTCTGACATCCAGAACTGTAAGAGAAGAAATTTGTGTTCTAAGCCACTAAATTTGTGGTAATTCGTGATAGCAGTAATAGGAAGCTAATATACGCCTCATTTTAAAATATATTTAAAAAAAACACTTCTTAAAAAAGCAGTCTCGGGACTTCCCTGGTGGCGCAGTGGTTAAGAATCTGCCTGCCAATGCAGGGGACACGGGTTCGAGCCCTGGTCCGGGAAGATCCCACATGCTGCGGAGCAACTAAGCCCGTGAGCTACAACTGCTGAGCCTGCGCGTCTGGAGCCTGTGCTCCACAACAAGAGAGGCCGCGATAGTGAGAGGCCCGCGCACCGCGATGAAGAGTGGCCCCCGCTCGCCGCAACTGGAGAAAGCCCTCACACAGAAACGAAGACCCAACACAGACATAAATGAATTAATTAATTAATAAAAAAATTTAAAAAAAAAAAAAAAAAAAAAAAAAAAAAAAAAGCAGTCTCATGTGCTACTAAGAAAAAAGCCATGCTGTAGAACAGACCTGGGTCCTACTCTGGATTGTGTCATCTGCCAACTCAGCCAGGGAACCTTTGTCAATTTATGCAACCTCCCTGAGGCTCAGTTTCTTAATCTACAAAGTCAGAATCACTAAACTTGCCTTACTTCTCAGACCTGTCATGAAAATTAAAAGCAATAAAATAAGAAAGGATTCTGTCAACAGAAGACCAAAGAGTAAGGCCTTATTATTGTCAGACTTTTACCCAGCACAAGTGCATTAATGACCAACTGTGGTTGGGCAGTTTGAATGCTACCTCTTG
This sequence comes from Balaenoptera ricei, assembly GCF_028023285.1. Taxonomy (NCBI): domain Eukaryota; kingdom Metazoa; phylum Chordata; class Mammalia; order Artiodactyla; family Balaenopteridae; genus Balaenoptera; species Balaenoptera ricei. Next base: position 166,682,191 of record NC_082640.1, read on the forward strand.
TGTGAAAGATAACTAGAGTAGAGGGGCAAAGGTCATGGGGAGAACTTCTTATCAGGCTGTCCTTGTTCATGTTTCTAAAAATAACTTTTTATTTTGAAATACTTTGACTCATAAGACATTGCAAAATATGTACCTATTCATTTTCAAAGGGTGCTTATTATTTCTCTCTACTTATTCCACTCCTACTGGCAATCTGGACAGATCCTAGGTTTGCTGAGTTCCTAATCGTAGTAACTAAGCTTTGCTGCGCACTCGCAGTGTCCCTAGCACTGTGGTAGCACTTTACATATGCAGTTGTCATTTAAGCTTGATGTTAATAGTAATACGAGGAAGGTACTTCAATTTTCCCTATTTTGTAGACAGAGAAACCGAGGCATAGAAATGTTTAGTAACTTCCCCAAACTGAGTGTGGGCACCAGTATTTCAACCTGGCGACTGATTTCAGAGACCAAGAATGAAGAGGAAGAAGGCGTCCATCCTTGTATCACAGAATCATTTAGAGAAATTTCTATATTTTGTACACAAATATACGTGCAAAAGGAGTGCATGTACACATACGAGGGAGTGGTTTTTGTGTTAAGTCAAGGAATAAAGGAAAAAAAGGATTTATGATAAAGAAAGAGAGGGGAGGAAAAAGTTGGAGACCATCTGGAAACTGTAAGCATTTTTAGCAATTTTGTAAAAGCACCGATTAGGTGGTGACTAAGAAAGAGGGCAACCTGGGTATTCTGTCCTTGAGCAGTCTCACTAAAGGTACCAAAAACCATTTTTAGTTATTTATAGATTCTCCAGAAGACCTTGGGAGTTTAGCCAGGGAGTAGGCAGGACAGGTACCTCCAGTAATGAGGGCAAGGTCCCTACGTCAACTCCTCCACGGTAATTAACCAAGCCTCCACCATTTTCCTCATCAGAATTTCTCACTTGTCAGGCTTAAGAACTGAGTTCATAGTTTAATAACAATTAAATTCATCTCCAAGTCCTGGCAATTCTTGTCCCCTAATGTTTCTTGAAAGTTCTACTTTCTTTTCTATTTCCACGGTCACCATCCCAGTCATAACCCTTATTACTTCATGTCACATAAACTTGCTGATGGGACCATCATCAGACTCATTTTCCTCAAACTCTCTTACTTAAAAACTTATAAAGATTTCCTATAACCATGGGTAATGAGTTAAAATTTCCCCGTGTGACCACCGAACATCTTTTTTTCTCTCCTGTCCTCTACAACTCCAATTTTATATTTTTCCCCCTAACATATATGTATTAGGGCAGCTTGGGCTGCCATAACAGAATACCATAGACTGGGTGGCTTAAAGAACAGAATTTATATCTCACAGTTCTGAAGGCTGGAAGTCTGAGATCAAGGTGCCAGCATGGTTGTATTCTGGTGAGAGCTTTCTTGCAAACAGATGTCTTTTTGCTGTGTCCTCACAAGTCAGGGAGAGTGAGTGAGTGTGCCTTCAGATTCTGATGTCTCTTTTTATACAGACACTAAATGTATCACAGGACCCCACCCTCATGACCTCATCTAATCATGTCCCAACGGCTCCATCTCCAAATACCATCACATTGGGGGTTTAAGGCTTCAACATATGAATTTGGGGGGAGGGTGCATACAATTCAGTCCACAGCACATACATTCTGCTTCAGGTGCAATTATACTGCTTGGACTCTCCCGCACTTTCCTGTATCTGTCCTCTAGCTAGACTGCTTGCACTTATTTTCTGATTGTCTTAAGACCTTTCCAAAAACCAATTCTAGATTTGAAGAAGCATACATCCAGTTTAATCCATCTTTTGTTGGACTTTTTCCCTTTTCATAAAATATCCCTTTGTGCTCTTTTAGTTTGTGTGTATTTGATCTTAAGCATTTTGTTACATATTTTATTCCAAAATTATAATTGGGTTGTAGTGAGGCAAGTGCCATGTCTTGCAGAATAAATAGCATTATAAAGAGAATCTCTTTATTATGAAAAGATTTTGACAGCCTACCTAATGGGCTACTTATCTTTAGCACTACAAGACTCCGTTACCAGCAAGACAGGAAAAAAGCACAGTAACTGAGAGTTTATTGTGGCAAGATTTAGAATCATAGAATTTTCAAGCTTTTATCTCTCACATTACATATTTTAAAAACCTCATGCCTTAAGAAGTGACTTGTTTAAGATCATATAGCGGGTTAATGATGGTGATATAGACCCTGATCACTTTGTTTCCAGTCTAAAGTTTATTTATTAAAATGTATGTTTTTCATTGGCTGTTGTATTAGTTTTCTATTGCTGATCAACAAATTACAACAAATTTAGCAGCTTAAAAACACATTTATCATCTCATAGTTTCCATGGGTCAGGAGTCCTGGCACAGTTTAAATGAGTCCTCTGGTTAGGGTCTCACAAGGTTGCAACTGAGGGGTCTCAGGGGTCTCAGACCTGGGTTCCTTCTCTGAGCTCATGTGGATATTGGCAGAGTTCATCTCTTTGAAGTGATAAAACCCATGGCAGCAAACTCACTGCTTCTTCAAGGCCAGCAGAAGAGAGAGTCTGTTGCTTCAAATCTTTGGACGGTAAACTGTCTTTTAAAGGGTTCATCTGATTAGGTCAGGCCCTCCCTGGATAACCTGTATTTTGATTAACTCAAAGTCAACAGATTAGGGACCTTGTATTTGTAAAAATCCCTTCACTTTTGCCATATAATGTAACCTAATAATGGGAGTGACATCCATCAAAATTAAAGGTCCTGTCCCCCACTCTAAGTCAGGGTATGTACACCGTGTTAATTTTTAAAAATTAGGAAAAACACCTACAGAGAAAACAAAGTCACTTCTTGTTTGATTTCCTAAACAAAACATCATATTGATGCATCAATATTTCTTTCTAGTCATTTGTTCTTATTGCTGTTCCCTGTGCCTGTTAGGGTTTTTTGGGGTTTTTTTTCACTTTAAGAATAAAGTCATACAGTGTATGCAACTAAATTTGACACTTTATTCATTTGGTATTACTTTGTAAGAATTTTTACATGTTGTTATATATTACCCCTCCCCCCCAAAGACATACTGTTTTCCTCTACTAAAAATATATTTTCAGTGGGGGAAAAATGAGAAATATAGATAAGCAAAAAAGGAAAACAAGTCAACTGAAATTGCAAGATTTAGAAGTCACATTGTTTAGGAAAAATATTTTGATAACTCTTCGAGGTGTAAGATGGAATCCTGAGTTTCAGGATGTTGGAGGATGTCAAGATTTTAGAGAAGGGGAAAACTACTCTGAAGCTAGAGGGGACAAATATGGAGCTCCTGGGATTGTGGGAGGGGGGAGTGAAGAGCAAAGGGAGGAAAAAAGGAGACGCAGAAGAGATGACGGTGCGCCAGGCACTGTGCAGGCTGACTGTCCGCACCCCTCCCCCCAGCTCAGTCTTCATTACATCTGCTAAGACTTAGAAATCTTGGTATGGCACTTGCCTGGTGGCGCAGTGGTTAAGAATCCGCCTGCCAATGCAGGGGACACGGGTTCGAGCCCTGGTCCTGGAACACCCCACATGCCACGGAGCAACTAAGCCCACGAGCCACAACTGAGCCTACATGCCACAACTACTGAAGCCCGCACACCTAGAGCCCGTGCTCTGCAACAAGAGAAGCCACCACAATGAGAAGCCCGCGCACCGCAACGAAGAGCAGCCCCCGCTCGCCGCAACTAGAGAAAGCCGGTGCGCAGCAACAAAGACCCAATGCAGCCAAAAATAAATAAATTTAAAAAATAAAATAAATTTAAAAAATGCAGTAAAAAGGAATCGTATTTTTTTTAAAGAAAGAGAGTAATAGGAAATGATGGATAGGTACTTAAAAAAAAAAAAAGAAGGAATTCTTGGTATGAAGGACTTGTTGTAAGGCAGGGTTTCTCATCCTTGGGATGATTGGCATTTGGGGACTGGATAATTCTTTGTCGTGAGGGCTCCAGGTATTGAAGAGAGTTTAGGAGCATCGCTGACTTCTACCCACTAGATACTAGTAACAGCCCCACTCCTCAGTTGTGACAGCTAAAAGCATATGTAGACGTTGCCAAATATCCCACTGTGGGGCGAAATCAGCCCAGCTGAGGACCGTTGTTGTAATGGAAATAGTAGAAGGGGCTAAGTTTTGTGTTGGGTGATTATGTAGACTTTGTGATATGCCAACTTGCTTAGGCTGATTTGCCTTCCCCAGAATTCCTCTTCCTGTATGTTTCTGGTTAGGGTGGGTCACGAGACTTTTGTGGGGGATTCGAAGGGCAGAAGGGAAGCAGCAACTCACACAGGCTGTAGAGCCCACACACATTCTTGCTGATCCGCTGACTCACCGCATTGGTGTGAAGCAGCAGCTGGACCTGCAGCTGCTCTACTTTCTTGAATCCTCCTTCAGCATCTCCAACTCCGGGTATGTTAAGCTGCATGGAGGAGGGCTCTGGCTTCTCTAGGACACTGATGTCACTGTATTAGTCTGCTAGGGCTGCCATAACAAAGTACCGCAGATGGGTGGCTTACACAACAGAGATATAATTTCTCACAATTCTGAAGGTTAGAAGTCTGAGATCAAGGAGCTGGCAGGGTTGGTTTCTTCTGAGGCCTGTTGATGGCATCTTCTCTCCATGTCTTCACATCATCATCCCACTGGGTGTGTTTGTGTTCTAATTTCTTCTTCTTATGAGGACACCAGCTGTATTGGGTTAGGGCCCACCCTAACGACCTAATTTTAACTTACTTAACTCTTTAAAGATTTTATCTTTAAATACAGTTATATTCTGAGATACTGGGGTATATTAGGGTTTTGTAGAAAAACATAAACAATAGGTCTCTCTATCTATCTTCCTATTTATATTTATAATACATATTTATGTGATCTGTCTATCTATCTATCTATCTATCTATCTATCTATCTATCTATCTATCTACCTATCTATCTATCATAACAAATAGAGGCTAAGCAGTCCCAGGATCTACCATCTGCAAGCTGGAGACCCAGGAAAGTCAGTGGTGTAATCCCAGTCGGAGTCTGAAGGTCTGAGAACTTGGGGAGCTGAGTCCAAGGAAGGGAAGGAGAAGACTGATGTTCCAGCTAATGCAGGCAGGGGAAGGGAATAAATCCTCCTTTCCTCTACTATTTGTTTTATTTAGCCCCCCAGCAGATTGTGTGATGCTCACCCATGTTGGGGAGGGCAATCTGCTTTACTGACTCCATCCATCCAAATGTTAATCTTATGCAGAAACACCCTTACCGACACACCCAGAAATAATGTTTAATCTGGGCACCTCGTGGTCCAGTCAAGTGTATAAAATTAAAAAATTAAATAATAAAAATAAAATGAAAAATTAAAAAATTAAATTTAAAAATTAAAATAAAATTAATCACCACATGGAAGTTAGGACATGGGACATACATATATATAACATCACATGGGAGTTATATATGTATATATGGGATATCACTCAGCCATAAAAAAGCATGAAATTCTGCCATTTGCAGCAACATGGATAGACCTAGAAAATATCATACTTTGTGAAATGTCAGACAGAGACAGACAAACATTGTATGCTATCAGTTACATGTGGAATCCAAAAGATAATACAAATGAATGTATATGCAAAGCAGAAACTGACTCACAGATAGAGCAAATAAATTAGTGGATACCAGTGGGGAGAGGGGAGGGGGGCAAAGTAGGGGTATGGGATTAAGAGATACAAATTACTACATATAAAATAGGTAAGCAACAAGGATATATTATATAGCATAGGGAATTTATAGCCATTATCTTGTAATAACTTTTAATGGAATATAATCTAAAAATACTGAATCATGCTGTACATCTGAAGCTAATATAATATTGTAAATAAACTATACTTCAATAAAAATATTCTTCCCTTCCATGGCTACCCACTCTGCCTCCTGATGTTCCATGACGGACCCCAACCCAGGCGAAGATATGGCAAAGCACAATTCAACCATGCCATTTCTACATATAACTAGGAAGGTCTGACTTGAGCATCTTGAGTATAAAATAAGGGCACAGTTTCTTTTCTTCCCCAGTCTTATTGAGAAATAATTGACATATATCACTGTATAAGTTTATAAGGTGTACAGCATGATGGTTTGATTTATATATATCGTGAAATTGTTATCACAATAGGTTTAGTTAACATCTATCATATCATATAGATAGAATACAAAGAAAAGAAAGAAGCAATTTTTAACTTTATAAATGTTATAAGAGATTGATTTAATACCTCACCTCTTCTTCCTCATCCTCTCCCCCAAATTTTATCATGCTTTCAATTATATCAATAATTAGTGTTTGCATCATTGTAACGATGTAAACATTGTTCACCGCAGAACCTATTAGAATACTGTGATTACATGTCCTTTCTTTTTTTTTAAATTGAAATATAATTGACTTACTACACTATTTTAGTTCCAGGTGCACACTATAGTGAGTTGATATTTCCATACATTACAAAATGATCACCATGATAAGTCTATTTACCATACAAAGTTATAATATTATTGACTGTACTTCCCATGCTGTACATTTCACCCCCAAAGGGCACAGTTTCTTAAATGTTTAAAGTACAGTAATTCTAAGCTCTTATCTGCCCTCATTAGCATAAAACCATTTTCTTTTTCTGGCATTCTTTTCTTCAAAGTCAGCGTGGTGGGGATAGCTTTCTAAAGTACTAACTGATGTGCTATTTCTCAGCCGCCAGGAATAGCTGTCATCCTCCCTTATTTGAAAGCTAAAGGAAAGAGCATCCACAGCTGTGGAAACAATTCACACCGTGAAACAAAGATGCCAGGTTCTTCATTTCTGTAAAGTGGAGCAGGATGGATTTTGATATGACACAAAGAGAAAGAGTTTATTTTTCTATTCCAGGAATAGGAAGGAAGAGAGAGAGGCAACAAAAGGATCCCCAGTCTGCAGCAGCAAAGCTGATGAACTGCAGTGAGGGGACGAAGAAGGGTGCTCTGCAAGACCCATCCCCTCCCCACTCACGGACCTGTCGTGGGGTGTGTGTGTGTGTACATGTGCATGCACTGACAGTAGTCATGAGGAATGTCCAGGACAGGAGGAAAATTCCTTCCTTGAATTTGAAATTCCTTGGGTTTGAAATAAAGAGATTTTGTATCTCACTTTCTGCCCGGTCCTTTGGAGACACTGTCTTACTCTATTTGGGATGCTATAACAAAATCCCACAAACTGGGTGGCTTGTAACCAACAGAAATTTATTTCTCACAGTTGGTTCTAACGAGGACCTTCTTCCAGGTTGCAGACTACAGACTTCTTGTTGTATCCACACATGGCAGAGAGCAGAGAGAAAGTAAGCTCTCTGGGGACTCTTATGGGAGCACCAATCCCATTCATGAGGGCTCTATCCTCATGACCTCATCCAAACCTAATCACCTCCCTAAGGCCTCACCTCCTCACACCATAACATTGGGAGTAGGGTTTCAACAAATGAATTTTGGGGGGACACAAACACTGTCCATAAGAGATGTTAACCTTATAGTGTCTCCTCATGTCACCAGGCATAGAGAAGCTGTGAAAATGGGGACATGGAACGTCTAGTCACAGGAGGGTCAAGAGTGTGCTTTGGAGAGGCTCTGAATGTTCCTAGGTACCTGAGGAGAGAGAGTGGAGCATGAGAGCCAGTAGGCTTGTTGCTGGGAACCAGGAGGGTGGCTGAAGTCCCATCGAACCTTCTACGTCACAGGGCCAAGCTGTGAGCCAGGTCAGCAGGGGGAGGTCAGAGGCAGTGCTGGGCTGAGAGAACAGTGGGGGAAAATCAGGAACCAGGAATACTGCCTCGCCTTGATGCCACTTTGTGATTTAAACTTTCCCTAATGTAAGATGTCCCCCTGGGATGGGGGTTGTGGGTGGGTCAATAGATCTTGGATTGGTTCAATTTTAGAGTGAAAGTGAAAAAACCTAAACCAGGGTTTCCCTGGTGGCACAGTGGTTAAGAATCCGCCTGCCAGTGCAGGGGACACGGGTTCGAGCCCTGGTCCAGGAAGATCCCACAAGCCAGGGAGCAACTAAGCCCGTGCGCCACAACTACTGAGCCTGTGCTCTAGAGCCCGTGAGCCACAACTACTGAGCCCATGAGCCACAACTACTGAAGCCCGTGCGCCTAGAGCCTGTGCTCCGCAGCAAGAGAAGCCACCGCAATGAGAAGCCCGCACACAGCAACGAAGAGTAGCCCCACTTGCTGCAAGTAGAGAAAACCCGCATGCAGCAACGAAGACCCAACACAGCCAAAAATAAATAAATAAATAAATAAAATAAATGATAAAACAAACAAACAAACAAACCTAAACCAAAGCAATAAAAAACATTTGCTTTATGAGACTGAAGAAAACCTAACCCCGAAAAGACTAAATTAAGTTGTCTGCCATCAGAGAGGTGCCTGGCACAAAGATCAGAAATTAAAATGAGCAGTATTGCATTTTATTCACTGCTGTGACTCTGGAAATACACACCTGGTACAACCTCAGTCACCCTTACAATCCTCACAGCGACCTGAAAATCATATGTGTGGTTCTTTTGTTGCCTGCTCCCTTCTAGGGAAGCAGGAACTCAGACCTGCCCTCCCAGGTCAGAGTCCAAACTGCCCACCTGCGGACTGCACTGCCTGCCTGCTGCTCTTGATGGTCTCATGCGCCCCCTTGTGGCCATCACTTGATATGGCGTCCGCTCAGGGTCGGAGGCAGGAAGGTCCTTCCCTCAGGGTCTGTAAGGTCAGAGGCTGCTCGGAGGGAAAATGGTCTTAGGCTCCAGGAGTTACAGATGTTGGTGACATACACATGACTGTTTCCCACAAAGCATGTCCATGGCATCAGGATGGCGGAGGCAGGACGGTTCCAGAATCAATACCCTGCTCTGCCCAGACTAGGCGTCTCTTAGGACTACCTGAGCCCTGGCTGACTGTCACAAGCCTATTTTCCTCTCTCTCTGCGGTGTTTTCTTAGGTTCTGCTTTCCAGCTAAGAGGCCTCATTTGAGGCAATTTTGTCCTTCAGACGTGTTCTATTATATTTTTTAAAAAATAAACTTTTAATCTTAGAATGGTTTTAGATTTACAGAAAAGTTGCAAATATAGTACAGAGTTCCCGTATGCTCCACACCGGTTTCCCCTATTGTTAATGCGTTTTTACATTGATGTGGTACCCTTGTCACAATGAATGAACCAGCACTGATACATTATTATTAACTAAAGTCCATACTCTGTTCAGCTTTCCCTAGTTTTTACCTCATGTCCTCCTGTTCCAGGATCCCATCCAGGACACCGTATTGCATTTAATCATATCTCTTTAGGCTCCTCCTGGCTAGGAGAGTTTCTCAGATCTTCCTTGTTTTTTGTTTGTTTTTTTTTTTTTTGAGACTGACGATTTTGAGGGATCCCGGCAGGGTATTTTGTAGAATGTCTCTAAATTAGGATTTGTCTGACGGTTTTCTCATTAGACTGAGATTATGGGTTTTGTGAGAAAGATCACAGAGGTGAAGGGCTCCTCTTACCACATCAGGTCAAGGGTACAATCAATAGACTTATCACTGTTGAGGCTGACCTTGATCACCTGGCTGAGGTAATGTTTGCCAGAGTGCCCTACTGTAAGGTTACTCTTTTTTTCCCCCTTCTGTACTGTATTCTTAGGGAGAAAATCTCTGTATGAAGCCTTTTTGTTACTTTTGAATCTCAATGAAAAGATCCTGAGTCTCCAGCAGTGATTCTGTTTTTCAGGGTCCTTCCATAAGCAATTTATTATTTGTGGTTCAAGGAACATTAAAAAATAATATTTGGACCCATTTTCATGTATAACTATTCTCTGAAGGCTGTTGTCTTGCAAAGACAAGATACTACGCTGGTTACCACACCAGTGGGGGAGGAAGCCTTCACCTGCGATGCTGATCTGGTATCACGCTTGTGTTCCTCTGATGACAGACACAAAAGGACATGCCTGCCAGGCCTGTGCCTGGCGTTTCAGAGCTCAGGGGTGAGTACAAGTGGAGGCCTATACTCTGTGTTTCCAATGAACTAAAAGTTATAAATTAAGCAAACCAACTGTTGTAACCTCCTGCCAAAACAAATGCCCCTCACAAAAAATGTGCAAAGCTACAGACTTAAATAACTGCGACTTGGCAAATATCAGACAGCTGAATTTAATTACTATCACTCATGCCTGGGTGCTCTGTGGATGGTCATGTTTGGGTGAGTCATAAAGACATATGTAAGTTACAAGTTACACATTTATTCCAAAATTTTAATTTTTCTTGCCTTAATTTCAGCGATATCTCTACTTAGGTTGTTTAATCAAGATTTTTCACAAAATTTCTGCTCTATTAAGGTGTGCCAAATTACGTAATCTTTCTGGAGGCACTGAAGTTCTTAGATAGCTTTTTACTCCAAATTGGAGAAACCACTTTGCTGAGGCTATAGCAATTTGAATGGCCAATAAAGTTTTTAAAGCACTACTTAAATTCAGAAACATACAGCAAATATTATATAACATGTTCAAATATTGTGATAGGGTTGCATGTGGTAAATTGTATTTATATTACAGAAAACATTACATATTTTAATTCATTATAAAATTGCTATTTTTATATCATAATTTATTTATTTTTTTTAAAAAATTTTAATTTATTTATTTTTGGCTTCGTTGCTGTGCACGGGCTTTCTCTAGTTGCGGCGAGCGGGGGCTACTCTTCGTTGCAGTGCGCGGGCTTCTCATTGCGGTGGCTTCTCTTGTTGCAGAGCATGGGCTCTAGGTGCGCAGGCTTCAGTAGTTGTGGCGCATGGACTCAGTAGTTGTGGCACACGGGCTTAGTTGCTCTGCGGCATGTGGGCTCTTCCCGGACCAGGGCTCGAACCCGTGTCCCCTGCATTGGCAGGCGGATTCTTAACCACTGTGCCACCAGGGAAGTCCCATGTATCATAATTTAAATTATTCCCTAGAGTAGTATCTAGATCCATTCATGGATCTTCTTTCAAATTTTTCAATGCTGAGGTATTATAAAGAGAACTTAAAAATAGTAGTTAGATATTCAATTTGTTAAAAATCTCTCTTCAGTTAGCAATATACCCTGATCCATGATTTGCCAGAGATAGGCTTTCTAAAATTTGTTTGGGAAATATTTATATATAATCATGAAAACATTTTCATTTTCTTTTTCTAAATTCTTTATATTTTATTAGAATATCACTTTGTTGCATATTTTACATCAGTTTCTTCCAATTTGGAAAAATATTCTCTAAAATTAAAAATATATAGTTTAATAGCTTTTTAAAAATATTTATTTATATATTTGGCTGCACCAGGTCTTAGTTGTGGCACGTGGGATCTTCGCTGCAGCCCTCGGGATCTTTAGTTGCAGCATGTCGGATCTAGTTCCCTGACCAGGGATCAAAGCTGGGCCCTGGGCCACCAGGAAACTCCCTTAACACAGGGGTCCCCAACCCCCGGGCCATGGACTGTATCCGTGGCCTGTTAGGAACCAGGCCGCACAGCAGGAGGCGAGTGGCGGGCGAGCAAGCAAAGCTCACCATCGCTCCCCATTGCTCCCATTAATGCCTGAACCTCCACGAAACTGGTCCCTGGTGCCAAAAAGGTTGGGGACCACTGCCTTAATAGCTTTTGAAGTGGAATATTACAGTAGATCTGTTTTGTCTCTTCTTTAAAATTAAAAGTAAGCAATGGATCATGCCAAATAAATACAGATAGCACAAATTCAAAATTAATTTTATTTTTGATGATTATTCACTTTTTATTTGGGAATATGATTTTGCTGAACTCTCCTAGTACATCTTAGATCTTCTCTAAGTGGAATCTAGTTGCTTTAACAGAATGCAGTACACATCTCATTATGAGTCAAATTTTGGTATAGGGTCAAATATCATGTTCCATCATGGTAGTCCATCTTTGGGCAGATCCAGAAACCCTGCATTTCATCTCTGGAACTGTTCCAAAGAACAGCATTCCTATTGGTGCAGATAAGCCCATTTCACCCAGCAATAAATTCCAACTATGTTCCACACACAGCACAAACAAATGTTTCTGGACTTTTGGTAAAAATTCTGGCTTACTCATCTTTTTGTTTGCCAGCCATGTCAGTGAGATTCGGCAAGCCTTTAAGCTTTTCTCATCAATCTCTTAAGTCAATACCTAAAATTGAAAGTTATTTTCTCAGTTTTTCAGTAAAGTCTAAACGTATTTTCACAACTGCTGTAAAACCAGTGAGATATATACATTTTGACTTGTTTTCCTTTTCTGGTAGTTCAACAATACATGTAATGAATACACATTTTTTTAATATGAATTTTGATGCTTGTACAACCTGACTGAACTGAGTAATAATAACTTTTTAAACTTTATATATGTTTTCTTTCTTCACCTTATTACTCAAGAAATAAGTGGCCTCATTTTGAATTTTCTGTCCTTGACAGTGATCATTTACTTCATTATGTTTATCTGCATTATATTTTTGTTTATGTTAGCACCAAAAATTGAAACCATTTGTACTAAACCTGAACATTTTCCACTGTTTTCTGTAAATACTATGCTTTCAGTGAGCCAAAAAGCATCATTATACTTGGCAAATTTTGGATACCTAACATCATCCTTTTAAGAACATCACGGTAAGGGTCTCAACTGGCACCACTTACGTTTATTGAATATTATCAATTGCTCTTTATTCATCCCTTTTTTCAGTGCTATAATTGCATTTATTTTCTTTCTGTGTGCACATTATGTTTTGTGATATGTAATTGTATCTTTATTTGGTAAAGAATATGAGGTTGTAGGAACTTCATCTGACCTATCCATATTGTGAACTGATGAGAAAAATTTGCTAATTTAAAAATAAAAAAGCAATTAAATTTTCATTAGAGAATATATAATAACTTGGTCAGGAATTTTATGTGAGTCATGCTTGACAGAAATTTGCTCTTTTTTTTTGGTTTCCAGTTTTAAAATATTTACGTAATGTGTTGAGTTCCACTTTCATATATTTTATTAATATTTCTATCATGATCTCAGTGACCTAAAGCATTAGGCAATAGAACTCAAAGTGTGTATAATTCAGACATATTTTCATCTAAAATATGCATGTAAATAAATTTAAAAATAAAAATTTTACGTATATTTTCAAAAATTATTTCTTTTGAAGTATTCAAAATTATGTTAAAATTAAAGGTGATACATAAATTATAATTAACAAATATGAACTTTTAATAAAAATGAAAGTTAAAACATTTTAATATAATTTTTCTTAAAATTTAATTAAATTACATTAAATATTTTATAAAAATAAAACTATTTGCAATTCCAGCATTCAGTGTCCATATAGTTGCCAATGTAAAGCATCATACGTGTTATATCTAAACCTATTTCTACAAAATTTAAGAGTAATTGAAAAATGTCCCTTCATTACCATTTGCAACTGCTATGAACATCGTGAAGTTTTTGAGAGTCTTCAGAAATGTGAATTGGAATAGGAAGTGCATCAGGAAAAACAAATGCTTGGCACTACTGGGAAATGATAGTTTATTTCGAAAGAATCTGTCGCAGTTCCTTCAGACTGCTATACTGCTATAACAAAATACCATTAATTGAGTGACTTACAAAGAGCAGAAATTTGTTGCTCACAGTTCTGTAGGCTGGAAGTCCACGATCAGGGTGCTAGCATGGTTGGGTTCTGGTAAGAACCCTCTTTTGGGTTGCAGACTGCCAGCTTCTTCTTGTATCCTCACGGGACAGAAAGGGACGAGAGAACTTTCTTGGGCCTCTTTTCTGAGGGCATTAATCCCACCATGGGACTCCTCCCCCGCAACCTAATCACCTGCCAGAGGCCCCACCTCCTCACACCATCAACTTGGGGGTTAGGATTACAAAGTATGAATTTTAGGGGAATGCAAACATTCAGACCATAGCAGAATCTATTAACTTTATGCTGAGAGGGAAAAGTTATTTTGTGGTCTCTTTCCAAAGCAGTATCTACACTTCCTACATTGGCCACAGAGCAATACATCTGGACACAACTACCTTCTGTTTCAACGGTTTAGAGCAAGAGATATGCAGAATCATTTTTTCCAGCCTGGATGGCGGCAGTTATGAATGATGTTTATGTTGCAGGTTGCAATGAGCCTGAGTACGTTCTTGGTGCTTGCACATGCCTCTGTGTGTGAATGTGTGTGTGTGTGTGTGTGTGTGTGTGTGTATACCCTAAGACATACGGTCCAGGGCAGCTCTCTTTTTGCTCAAAGAGCAGTACTGACACCTGATATCAGACATTAAAGAAATGTGGGTAGAAGAATGGATTCAGAGTTAAGAGTTCATTTTTGTTTTGTTTTGTTTTTTTAAAATTAAAGTATCGTTAGTTAAATACAAAGATGGTTTTAAATTCTTATAAGGGAATGGCCCCAAAACATACAAACAAAACTAAACAATCCCTGCAAAAACCCCACCAGAGAACTGCAAAGCATTATGTGAATTTTTGTCGAGATGATCACATTTTTTTCCCAGACCACCTATGGTTTTTTACAGCCCAAAGTGCACATGTAATCCAAAAACCATTTATCCAAAAATGAAAAAGAGCTTGTGCATAATATCAACAGGTTGTGGTTTCCCTGTGTGAGATAATAGAAAATAGATATATTCGTCTTTGCCTCTGGTTTCTGACACAGGGCTCCTGAAACCCTTGTAATTTCCTGGGTGATAGGAGAGTCTTTTGTTCTAATGAGGTGACTCTTGGGCTCCTGGATGGGGGCTGGTCACCAGAAAGATAAAGCCATGATTAGGAGCTTGGAATTTTCAGCCTCAATCCCCGTCCCCTCCATTCTTTAGAGAGGGGAGAGGGGCTAGAAATTGAGTTACTGATTGATTATGCCTACCTGATGAAGCCTGCATAAAAATCCCCAAAGTACAGGGTTGGGGAGCTTCCGTGTTGGTGAACACGCGGAGGTCCTGGGACAGTGATGCCTGGAGAGGGCATGGAAGCCCTGCCCCTTCCCCACATTCCTTGCCCTGTGCATCTCC
Organism: Balaenoptera ricei; assembly: GCF_028023285.1. NCBI lineage: Eukaryota > Metazoa > Chordata > Mammalia > Artiodactyla > Balaenopteridae > Balaenoptera > Balaenoptera ricei. Next base: position 166,697,241 of record NC_082640.1, read on the forward strand.
TCCATCTGGATGTTCATGTGCCCTTTATCATATCCTTTTATAATAAACTGGTAGACAGTAAGTAAACAGTTTTGTTGAGTTCTGTGAACTGCTCTAGCAAATTAATCAAACCCGAGGAGGGGGTTCAGGGAACCTCCAATTTGTAGCTGATTGGTCAGAAGCACAAGTGACCACCTGGACTTGAGATTGGCATCTGAAGTTGAGGGGGCGGCAGTCTTGTGGGACTGAGCCCTTAACCTGTATGATCTGATGCTATCTCCAGGTAGATAGTGTCCTAATTGAGTTAAATTGTAGGACACCCAGCTGAGGTCAGGGAAAAACGATGCACATCTGGTGTCAGAAGGGCTGTGAGCATGGTCATGTGAGAGTAAACAAGAAACACAGGAGGACTGAGGTACTTTTTTTTTTTTTTATCTTTCTTATTATTTATTTATTTATTTATTTATTTATTTATTTATTTATTTATTTATTTATTTATTTATTTATTTATTTATTTATTGCTGTGTTGGGTCTTCGTTTCTGTGCGAGGGCTTTCTCTAGTTGTGGAGAGCGGGGGCCACTCTTCATCGCGGTGCGCGGGCCTCTCATTATCGCGGCCTCTCTTGTAGCGGAGCACAGGCTCCAGACGCGCAGGCTCAGTAATTGTGGCTCACGGGCCTAGTCGCTCCGCGGCATGTGGGATCTTCCCAGACCAGGGCTCGAACCCGTGTCCCCTGCATTGGCAGGCAGATTCTCAACCACTGCGCCATCAGGGAAGCCCTGAGGTACTTTTTATACACTCTGTTATTCTCCATGGCGCTTATCCCAATGTGTAATTAGTTTTAAATTTTTATATTATCTGATTAACATTTGTTTTCCTTGTTGTGATTTGAGGAAGATAATAAATCCTACCTCATTCCTTCTCTGGGTTCAGAATCAATTAAGAAATAAAACACAGAAGTCAGACAGGGATAAAAACATCAGTGTTGTTACTGATGACACTGCCTTGACAACTCCACTTGGCTGCTGATGTTTATGAATCATTCAAAGGGAGACGCCTGAGTTTTTTCAAGTTCAACTGTGTCCTTGGAGGATATATGAAATACTCACAATCCCCCACTCCCCACTTCTTTCAGGAGATAGTGTAAACATTTCCAGAGATTAAAACAATTAAGTGCAATCTCTTTTAACAACAACAACAACAAAAAAGGCCATATGGCTTGCTGGGAGCAGAACCGCGAGAGGAATGGGGCAGGGGGGAAGGGATAAACTGGGAGATTGGGATGGACGTATACGCACTACTATATATAAAATGGATAGCTAATAAGAACCTACTGTATAGCACAGGGAACTCTATTCAGTACTCTGTAATGACCTATGTGGGAATAGAATCTAAAAAAGAGTGGATACATGTATATGTATAACTAACTCACTTTGCTGTACACCTGAAACTAACACAACATTGTAAATCAACTACACTCCAATTTAAAAAAAATTAAAAAAAAACGGTACTCTAAATTCAAATTGTGTGATTATCCAATACACAGTACAGTCTTAAGGGCAAATGCTATTTCAGTTTCTAGCTCCGTTACTTACTCAGTCTGAGTTTGGGGTCATGTTCTCAAGCACGCAGACTCAAGTTCTTCATACGCACAATTAGAATATTAACATCTAGAAGAAAAAAATGAAATAGGAATATGACATAAGCAAGTTGTCCACTAAGCAGACTGTGGTGTGCAGAGACAGCTCAGGAAGCATGCATCAGTCTAGAAACACGTTTAGAAACCCATCTCCTACTATTAAATGTATATGAATGTCTTTATAAGAAGACTATTTTATGCCTGAACAATATGAATTCTGTTTCCGCAGATGGTTAATCTGTGTAAGGCATATTTTTTATTCAATATATGTGACATTATATTTACTGCAAAAAAAAAAAGTATTCCAACAGGAAAGACTTACGGTGACAGCACCAACAGCAGGACTGGGTCGCGGAGGGGAATGCGCGCGCCTGCGTGTGCAGGGCGCCTGCGTGTGCAGGGCGCCTGCGTGTGCAGGGCGCCTGCGTGTGCAGGGCGCCTGCGTGTGCGCCTGCGCAGACATGAAGGCGGGGAAAGGGGACTCTTTCTGGCGTGTTCGCTGGTGTTGGTTCGCAGCCTGGCGAGTTCTCCGGGTGAAGTCTGAAACTGGCTCCTGTACGTGGAGGACAAGGAGAGACTGAAGAAAGAGGCAGGCACTCCAGATTGGTAGGTGACTGGTTTAATAAGCAAGGAAGCTTACATACGAGGCTTGTCTTGGGCGGCCCCAAGACGAGTAGATTCTGCTCCCGCCGGCCAGAATCGGAAAAGTTAATACAGAGGCCTTAGCAAGGTTCAGTGGTGTATTCTGTCCAGATGGCCAACACAGCACCTTACTCTCTCAAGGCTGCATCCTTGAAAACAGCTCCCACTGTGGGACCAGAGGGCAGAAGGTACAGAGGAAGGCTGGGAATCTCTTATTGCCCCAGTGCAACCGGTGGGTCAACCGGTGGTCACGTCCTCTCAATAACCTCCTCCAAACCGGGTCCTTCTTTCTATCATGTTGGGCTGGGGGTGATGGAGATGGATATTTAGGGTAGGGGGTGTTGGGGTTGGGGGGGGAATCACCAAGATTCCAGAATTCTGAGCCTGCTGTCATCCTAGGATCTCTGGTTTAAATGAGAGACGCCAATTTTCACTCCTCTGGAAAAGATGGCTTGCTTGAGAGAGGTAGGTAGGTAGGTAGTTAGGTAGGTAGTTAGTGAGGTTGTGTGAGGTCACCAGGGGTCTTGAACTGGGAAGGAGACAAGAAGGGAGCGAATTCAATGAAATTGGGGTAGCTCAGAATGAATGTTCAGACAGAGTAGAAACTTTATATGTTCTTGGAAGGTGGGTAAGCAAAACCAGGTTGATGCTTAGAGTGAGACGGATGGACGGGGAAGGATCAGCCCTGGCTGGGCCCTGGAGGTGACCAGGTGGAGGTGAACCTGGTTGTGGAAGGTAAATTAAAGTGAGGAGGTATAGGAAGACACAGGGGCTTGTGTGGCATACAAATTTCAGCTCCCCCCACCCCCATAAAAACGCTGTTACCTCTAATGAAATTGAAATTGGAGAAGCTCAGGATCCTGCGGCTCATTTGAAGGGTTGCTGCTAGTGGCAAAAACTAACAAGTTTGTGCTCAAAGGGGAGCTGAGTAAAAAGCCATGGCTAAAGGAATGTAAAGAAACTTGCCAGTTAGGCCTGGAGGCCAGGCCGCCTTGCAGAAGAGTATTGCATGTGTTTGAATTTTAAGAAACACTGGTTTGAATTCAACGTTATGTGGAGTTTTGAGTGGATGCTCAGTATGGTTTAGTTAAAAGAGGACATCTCTGCACACAAACCAAAATGACCTGTATAAGGCTAAGGCAGTGGCTGTATATGTAAGCTAGTCTATACACATCGGACATCCCAGCCATTCCTTATTTATTCATCCAGTTTTACATTAGATGCCATTTTTACTAGGGCTACCATAGGAAATTGAATAAATCCAACCACAGGGACAAAGTGGCCTTCAAAAATGTAGGTAGTAGCCAAGCAAATTTTACATGTCTTGTGCAGTTTTTTTAAAAAATTTATTTATTTTATTTACTTATTTTTGGTTGCGTTGGGTCTTCGTTGCTGCGCGCGGGCTTTCTCTAGTTGTGGCGAGCGGGGGCTACTCTTCTTTGCGGTGCGTGGCCTTCTCATTGCTGTGGCTTCTCTTGTTGCAGAGCATGGGATCTAGGGTGCACGGGCTTCAGTAGTTGCAGCACGCAGGCTCAGTAGTTGTGGCTCGCAGACTCTAGAGCGCAGGCTCAGTAGTTGTGGCACATGAGCTTAGTTGCTCCGCGGCATGTGGGATCTTCCTGGACCAGGGCTCGAACCCGTGTCCCCTGCATTGGCAGGCAGATTCTTAACCACTGTGCCACCAGGGAAGCCCTCTTGTGCAGTTTTGCAAGGAAGTAGGTAAGAAGGTGGAAATGTGTTTTGCAAATCTGCAGCCGCGGAAGCATTTGATTTTAAAGACTAAGGGGGAGACCTAGGATGGCAGGTTTCTTTCACTTTTTTTAAAGGAAAGTTTAGGGCTATATTGGTCCTGTGGTATCATCGAATTCTGCCTTCTTATTTTAGAAAAGATAACAGACCCACAGAGAGTCAGAGTTTTGCTAAAGATAGTAAGACCTTGCTGGATCAGGATCTGGTAATCTGCTCTGATAAGACTGGAATCTGTCTGTGGGGTTTTTGTGACTTGCTGGGCAGCAGGGTCTCCTGAGGGTGCCCTCAAATCCCTCTGCCGGCTTGTCCCCATGCATAGGTCTTGTGGAAGTCTCCTGTTCCCCTGACACCCCTGGGCATGACTTCGGAGAGCCTCTAGGAGGATGAATGAATCCTGCGTGTGTACTTCCTGCCTCCACTGCATGACCTCCGGCTGCCTGCCGTGGCGAGCTAGCTAGGAGAACACAGAGGCTTTAGTGCTATTTTCTTTCCTTAGTAATCTCTCAGGAAGCTTCATTTGTATGCAGTCTCTCAGGAAGTGTCGTTTGTATGCAGTGACACTGGAGGAAAGGGAGGATTCAGCTTTGGAAGCTGGGACATGGGATTTGAGGAGGGGAAGGTCAGTGCATCCTGCAGTTGCTCAGCTGAGTCTGCAAGACTGACCTCCTTGTCTGTCCCCTTCTCATGACCACCCCTCAGGCAGGAATTTCCTCTTCAGGGTTTAACTCACTACCAAAGCCACCTCCTCACTCCTCCTCTGCCACACCTTGGAGGCCTTTCAGCCTTTGGAAAGATGCTTACCTACTGTGCGCCCCCTCCCCTTCAATAGGAGAGAAAGACACAGCCAGGGAGGTCAAAGGAGTGATGCTGAAGAGAGAGTGTAAATCAGTGATGTCAGCTTTCCTTCCCTGTGAAACCCAACCCCGGAGCTATGTTCAGCTAGTGCACATAGCATTATCCAACAGATCTTGGCTGATTGAAAATAAATTTGCGGGTAAAAAAAAGAAGATTGAGATTTCAGAACACGGTGGGAGTATGTTTAACATTGATTCTCTGATCTCAGAGAGAAGACAGAAAGGCAATTTTCCTCTGACTTCTTTTTTTTTAAAAATTAATTAATCTAATTTATTTATTTTTGGCTGCATTGGGTCTTTGTTGCTGCGCGGGGGCTTTCTCTAGTTGTGGTGAGCGGGGGCTACTTTCCGTTGTGGTGCACATGCCTCTCATTGCAGTGGCTTCTCTTGTTGTGGAGCACCAGCTCTAGGCGCACAGGCTTCAGTAGTTGTGGCACACGGGCACAGTAGTTATGGCTCGCGGGCTCTAGAGCGCAGGCTCAGTAGTTGTGGCGCACGGGCTTAGCTGCTCCGCGGCATGTGGGATCTTCCCAGACCAGGGCTCGAACCTGTGTCCCCTGCATTAGCAGGCAGATTCTTAACCACTGTGCCACCAGGGAAGCCCCAGTTTTCTTCTAATTGCAATCAGAATATCTTGGAGATGAAAGGAATCTTAGTGATTATTCAGTTTCCTTGTTGTTTTACAAATAGGGATTTAATGACTTGCATTTCTCGCTGTCTGAACCTTGCTTAAATAACCTGTACTCATATATTTTCATTTTTGAATTGAATAAAATATCTGTTGGATAGATACCCAAACAGTTCTTCCTCACATTTCCCATTCCTTGCTCATGCTTCCTGAATGTCTGGCTGTCGAGTGGCTCATTAAGCTGGGAAACAGGCAGTGGCTTTAGGGTCTTTATGCTTTAATCCCAAGTCTTGCCATGGGCTCATGACTTCTGAAGCAGACCCCTTGACAGTTATAAAAACTGCCTGCGTTTCAGGTTTACAAACACTGACAATTTTGCCAGGGCTGTTTTGATGAGTGCAGTTAAAAAACAATGCAAGTTCCCCCACCCGTACCCTTCCCCCTTTTTTTTTTTAAGAAATTCACGGTCTTTTATTTATTTATTTATTTATTTTTATGACTGTGTTGAGTCTTCGTTTCTGTGCGAGGGCTTTCTCTAGTTGCGGCAAGTGGGGACCACTCTTCATCGCAGTGCGCGGGCCTCTCACCATCGCGGCCTCTCTTGTTGCGGAGCACAGGCTCCAGACACGCAGGCTCAGTAGTTGTGGCTCACGGGCCTAGTTGCTCCGTGGCATGTGAGATCTTCCCAGACCAGGGCTCGAACCCGTGTCCGCTGCATTGGCAGGCAGATTCTCAACCACTGCGCCACCAGGGAAGCCCTACCCTTCCCCTTTTAAAGTGCTATTACATGCTACAGACTGTTAAGTAATTTAGATAATCTAGGATGTTAATAACCAAGGTCCGTCCTCCAGAACTACACAGCAAATAGATGCAGGATTGTGGTCCGGTTGCAGCTCATAGCGATGTGAAGTGAAGGCAGCAAACTGGCTATGAGGCTTGAGACACATCACCCAAGCCTCACCGAAGTTTGAACTGTATTTGGCGCATAGTAGTTTCTTAATGAATGCTTGTTGAATGATAAATTTGTGTGTTTCTAAAAGAGGGGGCTTAAATGCTTTAAAATAATGAGCTAAAAAATATATCAGAACATGTCAACTTTGCCCTGCTTGAGCATACTCAGATGATGTGTGTGCATGGCAGGTAGTCAACACGTGACATATATATATATTAATTATATACGTGTATATGTATGTGTGTGTGTGAGTATACATATAAAATACTGCTGTTGCAAAGCTACAACTGCTGCTACTGTCATTCATCCACCCAACAAATATTTTGTGAGTATCCACTATCTGTAGGATGCTGGAGCTACAACTATGAGCAACAATCATTTGTATGATATAGTGGAAGGCGTATGGGCTTTGGAGTCAGACACACCTGGGTCTGAATCCCAGCTCTTTCACTTACTACCCCCAGAGCGAACTTGGGCTTGCTAACTTCTCTGAGCCTTAGTTTTCTCATCTGTAATGTGGGGATATTAGTAGCATCCTTGAAGGTAGGGTTGTTATGAAGACTAAATGAAGTAAATAACATCTGTTAAGTTTACAGAGTCACGGAATGTGGTCAGTACAGGAAGTTTTTCCACGGAAATGTTTCAGATGCTGTGGCCTTTCGCCACGAGAGGGCAGCAGAACCACAGTGTTTGGAACTCGCCTTTCTCCCCACACAGATGGCTTTCAGCGTTGAACACAGCGTTACCCTCGTACTGTGAGTTTAACGCAACATTTAAAGGCCTAAACAGCTTAGTATAATATTTTAAAAGTGGCAGGTGCTAACCTCCAGGCTTCTATTCAACTGGGTATCGATAGGAATGATCAATTAAGTGTTCCACATTCCAGATGTTGAGAATATTTTTGCGATTAGGACTCGGCTGGATCTGACTTTTTGAGTCTTAAAAATTAGGCCAAGTTTTCTAAAAGCATCAAGCTGTCTGTGGGTATATCCAGAATTTCATGGGGAGTTGGCCCAGCTGTTCAACCCGGGCCTCCTGGCAGTCATTTGAAGTTTGTACAAATTCTTTACTCTGTATAAGACAATCTTTTATTCAACAGATATTTATTGAATACCTACTATGTACTAGACGCTGTTCTAGGTGTTGAATATTCAGCAGAAGGTTAAAAAAAAAGACAAATCAAGACATCATCACTGTTAGTAAGCAATATATGAGATTTATCAAATTCCTAAATGAAAGTAACAAATAGGAAAGAAGTGGCACAATGTGCTGAAATAATAGGGCAGGGTTGCCCATTCTCACCCCTGGATCTGGAACTATTGTAGGTCCCTAGGAATGGCCCAGCGCTGGCCCTCGCCCGTGGCTGAGGCTGGACTTTGCCAATGTGATGTCCCAGCAGGGAACATTTGTATCAGTGATTCTAAACCTTTGTGCCATGACACACAGGTGTGTTACTAAGAACTATAAAGAGTACACAAGAGGAAATTTGCTGTTACCATGAATCTCAGCCTGGAAATCAGGGAGCAAAAGCTGTAGCTTGCTTTATCCTCCTATGAGTCCTTCTAATTTTACTTTGTTCCCTGATTCTGTTAGGAGGGCGGAAACTTCATCTTAGTCAGTTCATGGCTCTAATTCTGCGTTGGGTGGTGCAGCAGGGGGTGATGTGAAGGCACTGGTGAGTCGGTGGGGGCGGTCCTTCAAGTCCTTGATGTCATCTGGGCCGAAGGCATCTGTTCAGAAGTCCATGACTCATCTGGTCCTTGGTTATCAGTTCGCTCAGGTTGACAAGGAGACATCCATCCTCTCTCCCGTAAGTTTCAGACTCATTAGCTCATTCTACTACCTCCTGTGCCTCTAGGGGCACAGGAATTACTCTGTCACACTCTGTGAGGCCACAGTAGCCCTGTCTAGCTGTCCCGGAAACACCAGGTAGCCTTTTCTTCTTTGCATCTTGCTGCCTCCTCCAAAGGTTCTTCCCTGAAAATGGGGATCCTCTTTCCTGCTCCCAGATGCCTCGTCTCACACCTCCCTGAGATTTTAATGCCTCCCTGGGGTTAAAATGCCCCTTTCTCAGCATTCCTGGCTTCTAGGATATCACTGCTTCCCCGTACACTATTTCAAGCTTAAAAATTCTTTTAAGTCTAGGATTGGGAGAAATCCTTGCTCTTTTATCCATGATTTCTCTCTAAAAACTGATATCCCAAATTCTCTGTTTCACCTAAATTCCTAGTCTCATGGAAAAACCCAAATCTAGAATGAATCTTAAAGGCTGTAGGATTTTCCCCTTGCTGTGTCTCTCTACCTCTCTTCTTACTCCAAAATAAGCACAGGCTAAACTTGCTGCTTGGGTGTGGGGAGAAGGATAGAAAGGTGAAAGGAAATACAGGGAAAAAATATTGGTTAATATTTCAAATACATTATCCTGCCACACCGATAATAAAGCACCCACATTTGTGAATGATTTATCCTTTTTATAAATTGGAGTAGTTTCAAGGTTATCCTATAACAACTTCCATCCTATTGTTCCTTTGGATTTCAGCTCAATCATTCCTTCCTCAGGGAAGGGTCTTCTGACCTGCCCTCATCTGTGCTTTCACAGCACGATTTTTCTCCCTCTCATAATACTTACTCTCATTTTAAAAAATTATGGCAAAGTACACATGACAAAATTTGCCATCTTAACCATGTTTTAGTGTACAGTTTGGGGGCATTAAGGACATTCACATCGTTGTGTCACCATCACCACCAATCTGTCCACAGAATTCCTTTCATTTTATAAAATTGAGATAGTTTTAAGTTATTTGTGTGATTCTTTGATTAGTGTCTGTGTACTCCACTAGGCTCTAAGCTCCATGAGGGCTCAGATTATGCCCCGTTGTCCTCATTGCTATTTTAGTCTCTGGTACAATGTATACCACAGAGTAGTTGCTCAACTGGTACTTACTGAACGGGTGGGTGGCTCTCACTTGCTCTCCTTATATGCATTCTTGAGTAGGAAAGTAGGGAGGTACAGCTAGTGTGCCAGAAATTTCATACAACTCTGAGTGAATGTGGGCATGTGTTGTACAATTTCACATCTTCTAGAAAAATTTGAGGACTTTGGGTTAACGTGGCAGACTCAAACTGCATCTTTCCCCTAAAACCTAATAAAATAAGAAAAAATAATGAAACCAAAAAAAGATCATAAACAGTAACCAAAGGAGGAAAGAGATATAGTTATAAGATTATAGATATATAGTACCTATCTCTCTCTATATAGATAGATAAAATTTATCTATCTATATAATTATCTATCTATCTAGTTATAGACTTACAGATATAAGATACAATAACTTTAAAAAACTAGCCTTTATGGAAAGACTCAGAAGATGCAGGAACAGTGTAGAATCCTAGCCATGCCCAGACTCTCCAGAAGCTAGACTGGTGAGACAACAAAATTCTGAAAATTCTCACTGATAGCTCCAAATTTGAAGAGAAGCCAGCTGAGCACACTGACCTTTATTTTTCTTCATCTGACTGAGGAATAGTGGGAATAGATACTGAAAGAAAGCAATGAGTGGGGGTAGCTCCATGGTCAGGCATGGAATTGGAGAAGCCTGCTGAAGCCCAAGGTCACCTGCTGAAACCCAAGGTCACCCAGCAATGGGAGTGAGATACACACATTGCCATTTGCGTGAATTCAGGTAAGGTGGCCCTTTGTGCAGTACAGATATCAAATAGTGGAAAAGAGAGCAGGATTAGGTTTTCCAACCAAATCTGCCCTGCTCACCATCTCAGGTGAGTTCTTCCATCTGAGTCTTGGACAGGAAACTAAAAGTCTCAGATACAGTGCAAAGAGAGTCAAGCAGTCAACCCACTGCATCAGGTCAGATAGAAAGTCTGCTCAGGGCTGTCGAGCATGAGCAAAATATAAATAGCATGGCAGCAATGCAAACCTACTACAACAAAAGAAACAACAAGCAAACCACAAACCAAAGCAAGCAAGCAAGAAGTATAATACACAGACTTCATTTTAGAAGAAAACATAACTCAAGAAACAGAAGAAAATTCTTTGCAGTCACTTTATGTTATAGAATAGTTTGTTATAAGAGAACAAATATAATCAGTCAAGAACTTAAAGATAATAAAACAATAGAGTAAAATCAGAGAGTTATGGAAGAGCTATGGAATTAAGTTCAAGAACTAAATGATGTCACTATAGAACTAATAACTGGTAACAGCAAAGAACAAAATTTAAACATTGCTGAAATTTGAATTATTAACACAGAAGAAAGGCTTGAGACAATCTTGGTAAATGTAATTAAGAAAACAAACATTAAAGCAAGTAAATTGGGGACTTCACTGGTGGTCCAGTGGTTAAGACTTTGCCTTCCAGGGCAGGGGGTGCAGGTTCAACCCCTGGTCAGGGAGCTAAGATCCCACATGCCTCGGGGCCAAAAATCCAAAACATAAAGCAGAAGCAATATTGTAACAAATTCAGTAAAGACTTTAAAAATGGTCCACATCAAAAAAGAAAAAAAATCTTTAAAAAAAGCAAGTAAATTGAAGCTAATAGATATAAATGCAAAAAAATTCAACATAAAAGTATTGGGTATCTCTGAAGTGTTCAGGGAAATATTGAAGAAAATGTTCTCTAAATTGAAGACAAAACTGAGTCTGCAAATCCAAAGGGCATGCTATATTCTAGGAAAATTAGAAGCATAAAGCTCAACACTAAGACATATTTTAGTTAAGAAGGTGAAATTCAATGATAAAGAAATAATTCTGTAGGCATCTAGAGAGAAAAAGCAAGTCCTCTACAAGGAGAAAAAAAACACCAGGTTGGTCTCAGATTTCTCCACAACAATATTTAATGGCAGAAGACAATTGAACCAGACCTCTAAAATCCTGATGGGGAAATATTTGACCTTGGACTCTTTTACCTGTCTAAGATGATGTTCAGGTGCAAAGGGATTTTGAAACACAAAAGAACTTAATAGCACCTGTAGAAACTTCTTGGAAAAAAACTACATGCAAGTAAAGCCAGCCATTTAATGTATGAATCAAAATACAGAATACAGGAATGTTAGAAGCCCTGGTAAATATTGGTGGTGAAAACTGAATTCATGTAAATGTAGAATTAATATTAAATAACTATGGAACATATAGGTAAAGAGCAAATGTAAATCTTATAAACATAGACCATGTAAAAATAATAATATAACTAGCAAATATCAAGAAGGGAGAAAGAAGAGGAAGAAATGTAGAAATAACAGAGTGAAGAGAAACTCTACCGAAATATGCAGCCTTAAAAAAGACTACAATTCTCTGATGTTTTTAATAAATTCATTTCTTAACTTAAGAGAGACCTTTAACAAAATTTTTTTTTGAGAAAGTGAGAAAACATTTGTTAGATGTTAAATAACTCCTTCTATTTCACCATAGTTTCTTTTACTTTTGTAAAATGAAAGTAAATTTGAAACTAATACTTTTTAATGAAAAATTCATATTTTAAAAATAAGCTCACTTTAATAAACACATTTCCCCTTTTTCTCTTTTTCATTCATCTATCTTTCCTGCTTTCTGTATTTATGCCTAGAAAGACATGTGTGATCATTTTAACTTAATACTAACAGTTATTCCTGGCTATGGGAGTTGGATTTTTTTTTCACCTTTGGCTTTGTGATTTTTCTGCATTCTTTCCATCTTTCTAATAGGTATGTACCATATTTGTCAAAATGAGTGATTTTTATTTAAAAACCAAAGAAAAGAGTGGAAATCAATATGATGTGTTAACAGTGGTTAACTCTGGGTGGGTCAAAATTGGATGATTATTAGGTTTTTCTTTGTACTTTTCTATATTTTTTTAATTTTAAAAAAATTTGAAGAGAGAAAAATAAGAAGGATAAGTTGAGAATATCTGCTTTTTATCAACTGAATAGCAATCATGCGAGTGTCATTTGTGGCCTGCCATAAATTCAAGGACAGGTTGATAGGACTGGCTGGCCAGAATGGGTTGTAGGATCCGTCATAGTAAGCCACAGGATGACAGGCTGGCGTGGCAAACGGCTGCTCTTGGGTGGTCCAGGAGAAAGGTGACAGCGTCTGGGTACTAGGAGTCTTTTTCAAGGCATTGGGAGAATCATAGAAATTTCAAGAGAACAGTCAGACCTATTCATCATTGCATATACTTAAATATGCCATGGCTCAATTTTCCCCTTGAAGTGTAACACCTAGTAAAGTCTGGGAACACTCATACGTGTTAATTTTTTCATTGACTTTGTAATTGAATTTTATTCTACTTATTAAGCGTTCATCACAGGGGGAAATATATCAATGAAAACTGGTGAAACAATAAAAGTTTTATACCAAAAATAAGAGCAGATTGATTTTGTTTTATTAATAGGAAGAGGATAGGATGCCCAGACAATAGGTAAAACATAAAACTAGTGTAGCTAAAAAGTAGCTGCACATTATAATGTCCGTAACCACGATGGTCTGACCCTTCCCTTGGTGCTCTAAGACAGGCAGGCACGGTAAAGTTGAAAGAGCATGAAGTTTGAAGTCAGATTCCTGCTCTTCTACCTACAGTTTCCTTCTCTAGGAAGTGGAGATCCTATGGCCAGCTTTGTTGGGTTTGATTCAGAGAACCTATGTGTAAAGAGCAATGAACAGTTCAAGGTAGGTAATTGCTGTTGGAGCACATGATGACCTGCACAGGGCAAACCTCTTCCTCTTCTCTGGAATGACCACCGACTAGCTGTTGCCTGAAAAGTGTGCTTTCTTTTCCTTACTGCTGTCTTTATTTCAAATTGACCAATTACCGACCCACGCAGGGAGTCTACTGGGGCACCTGCAAACTTAAACATGAATTAAACTTTATTCAGAGGGAGAGGTGGGATGTTCTAGCCCTGATGCTGTAAGAGAAGAACATGTGCCTGAGGCCCATGTGTTATCTTGGGTAACAGAGAGCTGGAGGGAGCGCAGAGATGAGCTGGTCCAGCATTCCTCACTTTCTAGGTAAAGACACTGCGACCCAGAGGGGAGAAGGCTTGCTTCACATATTGCTAATCAGTAGTGATGCTGTGATGAAAGGACTCAGCATCCTGACTTAGCATAAGCACCTCTACTTTGGGCCAACAGGGGAGTTTGAACGGAAGGACTGGCTTATAAAGAAGTGCAGAAGCTTAGAAACTGGGGAAAAAGAGTTGACCCTCAACACCTCTGGCCTAGCCTATGGGCCATCCATGAGGATGCTGTAATTCCAGCAGCCTGTGTGTCCTTGTGGGAAAATGGTCATCTCCTTGTTGCCAGGACACATTGCGTCTTTTCCCCTCTCCTCTGTTCACCTGCTGATCAGCACATTGTCCAATTCCAGAAGCACTGCTGGTCAATAACTGTTCTCTGTGATGTGTCCATGGAATAGACTTGAACGTGGGCATTCCTGAGCCTTGAGAAGACCACGTGGAGGAACAAAGCCAGAGATGGCACCTGGAGTGCTCCTGGACACAGAAGCAAGGAGCCAAGGGCAGGGTGTGATCAGCAGTGAGGGAGTTGAGAGCAGCACAGTCAGAAACAAGGTGGGTCCCTGACATAAGTGTTGAGGTCTCACCTGTGGGTTTATTTCAAGACCCTGGGAGCGCGAGGGGTGGTGATGAGGTACTGCAGGGTATAAGCAGTTAGTTCATGGAGGCTTCAGGGCAGGCAGGTCTTCAGCCTGCAGTTGGTGGATGTGACCGACTGCGATTCCCTCATGTGGGACTGAAAGTCTGTGTGTTGGAAGTTTGTGCTTCTTTTGAGACAAGCCCCTTGCAGACGCTCTGACAGGACTGGGCTGAGATTTGTGCTTTGCCACATTTTTATCTTCAGGCCCACCTGCCCTCTTCTCTGCTCACTCTTTTCCTTTCTCCAGGGTCTTCCCATTTGCAGAATCGAGAAAGCACACATTTAGAAATTCCAGGAGAACGGAACAAAGATACTTTATGAAAAGGAGACATGATCTCATAGAAGAGGGATGTTTATTTACTCCAGCCCTGGAGAAGTTCATTCTAAGGGCCCAATTTTGAAGCCGATGACACCTGTGAGGGAGCTGGATGCTTAAAGTAAATTGGGAATAAAAAATGCCCATTGCCTCGAGGCCCTAAAATCTAAAGGAACTAGCACAAGCTTAAAGACAGACTCTCAGAGTTACTCTTTCCTCCCCACTGGCTTTAATTTCTTTTTTTGCTGTGTTTTTTTCTGAACTTCTTTTTATATTTGGAGAGAGGAGGAAATGTTCTTGGGGATTTGGGAGAATTGGGTTAAAGCTAATAACTCTAGACATCAGGTACTAGTAATGGCTCTCAGAGAAAGTTGGTCGAAGCAGAAGAAGGTGGGTATGGAGTTGGGTTTGCTCACCTCCAGGTCCATTTTCTCCAGAATTTCCCTTTTCCTTAACTTGTTCCCATTTTGTCCTCCTCCCAAGGCTGTGGCAAGTCCATTGTCCTCCCTGGCTTTTATATTCTGAGCCAAAGATTCCATAAACAAGATCACCCTGCCCCCCGCCCCCCGCCCCGCCTCCCCCCCAGCTCTGAAGAAATGGACTGTTGTTAGGCTTGACACATAGTAGGTGCTCAGATACTCATTCAGGTAATAAGTGAGTATGTTCTAGGTTTAACACAAATGGAGAAGGTGAGGCTCAGAGACCTTCTCACTCTTTCCAAGGTTGCATCCTAGCAAGTAGCGGAACTTAAAGTCTGGTTGAATTAAGGGAAAATGCATATAAAAGTAGTAAACCTAGTGGAAGCAGGGTCTCCTTAGTGTCCCAGAATTAGTATGGGGCGTTCACTGTTGGAGTTACAGGAGGAGGGCAGTGTAGGCTGGAGTCATTGGTAAGACTTCCTGGAAAAGGTGGGGCTTGGATTGAATGAGAAACAGTGAGAGGAGGTGGGAGGAGCATGATATCCCAGGTGGGAGGCAACAGTGAGCCAAGGCTGAGAGGCAGCACAGTTTTATTATGTAGGGAGCATCTTGGAGGGAGACCAGTTGGCTGAAGAAGTCTGAGTAGAGGCGCTGCAGTAGATGAGGTTGGAGAGGCCAGCAAATGCCAGGCTTGGAAGCACCGACCACCTTTATCGTTTGCACCATCCCAGTTCTTGATCCCCAGGGATGAAGTGGACACTGTGGTGCGTACACTGCCCGGATGCCCGCTTTGAGATCCAGCATGTGTTCCCGCAGCTGCCAGGCGTATTGCCTGCTGAGAGCTCATGGCTGAGTCCATCCCCAGGAAGGGAGCTGCCTCATTCAGTGTTCTGCCCTCTAGTCAATGACTAGTTGAGATGGGGGTGCAAAGGCCTGGTCCTCTTGCCCCAAATGTGGGCCAACCCCTAAGAGCTGTGTCGGTTTCGGAGCTCCCATGGGATGGGCTGAAGTCTCTGCCCCAGTGCAGTGTCTCCCTCTGCCCAACTCTGCTCCTCACTCCCCTGAAGGTGTGGTTCA
Source organism: Balaenoptera ricei (assembly GCF_028023285.1). NCBI lineage: Eukaryota > Metazoa > Chordata > Mammalia > Artiodactyla > Balaenopteridae > Balaenoptera > Balaenoptera ricei. Next base: position 166,713,141 of record NC_082640.1, read on the forward strand.
GGAGCACACTCTCCACTACACTTTCTGCATGAAAATCTACTATCTCAGTATCTGTTTCCTAGGGAACCTGCCTTAAGCCAGTTGAGACATCAGTTGTTCTAGAAAGCAGACTAAGAAAACCGCTTGCAATGAAAACCCCATTGCTGGTGGCAGGTAGAGTAATGCTAGCCCTTGGCGTGCAGTAATGGTGCAATCATTAGAACTTTCACCAGTGGTGAACTGGGATGGGACACCAGTAAAACAGATCAGACTGGTGGGTTCAATAGCTCAGGCACAGGGACGGTTTGGGGGAGTGGTCATTATAGGGACTACTAACTGAATAGCTCTTGCTGGGGGCTGTCTACGCACTGGTGAAAGACTGAGGGTGATCAGTGGCCCATTTAAGGCCACTGACTAGTGAAAGCTAGAGGTCCTCCTTGGTAGGTATAAATATTCTTTTCTCTTGCAGCCAGAGGGCAAAGAAAGCGAAAGAGCAGGTTCAGTATTTCATTACAAGAACTGCGGATCTCCAGAGGAGGTTGAATTCAGAGCCCAGCAGGTGCACCTCACCAGGTCATGACCCTGCTTGGGAGGAAAGAGGACCCTGAGACTTGGGCTGGGGAGGTCTGAATTGATTCACTCAGAATTTTTTTTTTTTAAATAGATTTATTTATTTATTTATTTATTTTTGGCTGCGTTGGGTCTTTGTTGCTGCCTGCGGGCTTTCTCTAGTTGCAGCGAGCAGGGGCTGCTCTTCGTTGCGGTGCGCGGGCTTCTCATTGCGGTGGCCTCTCGTTGCGGAGCATGGGCTCTAGGCACGCGGGCTTCAATAGTTGTGGCGTGTGGGCTCAGTAGTTGTGGCTCGTGGGCTCTAGAGCGCAGGCTAAGTAGTTGTGGCACACGGGCTTAGCAGCTCCGCGGCATGTGGGATCTTCCCTGACCAGGACTCGAACCCGTGTCCCCTGCATTGGCAGGGGGATTCTTAACCCCTGCGCCACCAGGGAAGCCCCACTCAGAATTTTTTAATCCCCTGAACCCTCTGGACCCCATGGACCTGCAGAAGTAGCTACTCTGTCCTGCAGTAATCTGAGGCTTGAGCTGTTAAGTCTGGGACAAGGATGTTTTATAGTAAGACTACAAGAAGGGAAGGACGTGGAGATGATAAGAAGAAATGAAGTTTGTGTTCCAGTGGTCACTAATGCTCCAGTGGTTACTGGAGTAGTAGGCAATTTAATACATTGATCAATAAGGTCTTGTAATAGCAATAAATATGGTTTATCTATGTATAGATTAGGTATAGTAAATCTTACATGTCCTCAAGATAGAATGTATTTTTCTCTTTCCTATTTTCCAATTTTCATTTTCAGTTTTATGTCATGAAATAATAATAACAATTCTAACAGTGATTAAACTATTAAATAACATTGTGCACTAGTGCATGAGAATGAAGAATGTACATTATAAATAATGATAGTTTATTTATGATACTGTCTCTACTCACCCTTTCTCCCAGCAAGGTGCTTGGGGATCTCAAAAAAGCTACCGAACAAATACACCCGCACATATACATAGGACATACAGTATAGTATGTATTATATCACAAATAAGAAATCTTCCAAATGACAGTTCATAAAGAAAATGGTAATCCTAGAATAAAAATCATTAGAGATGGTGGACATTTATTACATTTATATACTACCAAAACTTGGTTTTATGGATCTCAAACTTAATTTAGATGTTTTTGGAATACACATAGATACAAATCTTAGTAAAACATTATTGACTCTCAGGTGGAAAAATACATTCATATGGGTTTTTTTCCCCCTGGCAAAGCTATGCATATCCTGTCAGTTGCAGTGGTTTACAGATGTCTGGGTTTTTGGACTAATACATTAAAAAAACAAAACAAAAACCTTTTGAGGACCAACATAGGGCAGCAATCTATTTTGCCAATTAAATTTATTTGGAAAAAGTCATTGTTCTTTTACTACTATTATTCTATAAAAAGAATGAAGATTTAACAGTAAAAGGTAGGAAGGATATAATCTCATGAGAAAGGACTTTAAATTTCTTTGATGAATAAAAAAAATTTGCTTCATGAAAAACTCTTGGGTTTTTTCACTTATTTCATTGGGAAACAGTGAAAAGTTTTGTCAAGATGGGCATTGATGCTATGCATGGACAGAAGATTAGGAACCAGTAATGTGATGCGTTTCTATGAATTAGATTTAAGAAAGTTTTCATTATTTCCACTGGCGAGATGCAGAAAGCACATGACAGGTTGATTTGAAGTTACTTGCTCTGGGGCAGCTGTTCTCACGCTTAAGCATCAGCATTCTCTGGAGAACACCTTAGAACACATTGCTGCCCCAGACCCAGAGTTTCTGAGTCAGAAGGTGGGGGCCAAGAATCCAACAGGTTCTCAGGTGAGGTTCACGCTGCTGGCCTGGAGATCACTCTTTGAGAACCACTGTTCTAGAGTATTAAAAAAGGCAATTGCTAAAATGTATTTTCTTTTTTTGAGGAATGTTGTACTAATTTTGCACTTTCTTCTTCTCATTACTCAAAGAGTACATTCAGACTGCAAGCTCTGTTTTACAGAACAGGAAATGCAAATATCTTGCCCAAGTGTTCCCGCGGCCTGGAACACCTTTATCACCTTGCCTTTTTTTTTGTTCTGTTTTTGGCTGCTTTGGGGCTTTGTTGCTGCGCGCGGGCTTTCTCTAGTTGTGGCTCGCGGGGGCTACTCTTCTTTGCAGTGTGTGGCCTTCTCGTTGCGGTGGCTTCTCTTGTTGCGGAGCGCGGGCTCCAGCGTGTGCGGGCTCAGTAGCTCTGGCACACAGGCTTAGTTGCTCCTCAGCATGTGGGATCTTCCTGGACCAGGGATTGAACCCGTGTCCCCTGCGTTGGCAGGTGGATTCATAACCACTGCGCCACCAGGGAAGTCCCTATCACCTTGCCTTTTGGGTGAATGCTGACACATTTTTCTAGAGCCTGTTTAAACATCATCTCCTCTTTCCTTAACCCTCCACGTAGAATCGATCTCCCCCACTTTTATTGCTCTATCTCCCTCATTTCCTCCCTTTTCCCCTTCTCCTTTCCTTCTTCCCTCCCTTCCTTCCTTCCTTCCTTCCTTTTTCCCTTCCTTCCTTCCTTCTTTTCATGGTTGTGCCTATTAGGTTCTGACCTTGTGAAGAGCAGGTGCTAAACTTCATTTATCTTTGAAACCTAGAATCTAGCATCATGGCTGCTGTTGACTTTGTCCATCTGTTTGGCATATCACAGCAACAACCAAATTAGTGAGTTGAGTAATCATCTAGTGCATTTGTTCTCTGTAGATGGTCTGAATTATCCAGGTTCAACATTTTGTCTCCTTCCCCTCACCTCCTGCCCCCTATAATCTATAGCACAGTGTTATTTTTTTTTTAAAGAAAATCATGTGATAGCTGCTTAAGCTGCCCACTTTAAGTGTCTACTGTACCAGCCAACAAGTCAAATATTGAGGTAAATATATGGAGGTCCCCAGTCCCCATATGTGTCAATTTCTAGCCTAACTGGCTTTCCTAGACTAGAATCCTATTCAGTATATCCCTGGCAAAAATTTGTGTACTATGCCTACCAGTTTTGGGAGACATCAAAGTGTGATGCTTTAGATATATAAATACCAAAACTCTTCAAGGTCCTTTCAAATATAAAAAAAATATATAGAGTAATACATATGCTTTGGGTATTTTTCCAAATTCCATAGGTAGGAGTAGAAAACTGGAGCCATCTGGAGCACTTGAATTTTCCAGTGGCTTAATGTCCCTTCTTTTCATTACTTACACACTGTATTTCTTTTGAAATCAGGGGACATTATAATGGGGTAGCAAAAATATTGACAGGTCAAATATATGCCAAATATAGATGACTTTTTATTTTTGATTTTATGGATTTGTTTTGCCATTCTGGCCAAAATCTCAAGGCCAAAGACTCTTGATGGTGTGACCCAAGTACTCAAGTACTCAAGAAGAAGCTGAGTGACTGTGGAAAAGACAGGTTCACAAGCTGCATTACATTTATCACTGTTTCCAAGTCCATGAAGACAGAGATGAGGGAGCAAAACATATTTGGACTGTAGACCTGCGCTAAGGAGCAGAAAGACATGCAAATAAAAGAATCGGATAGAGGGACTTCCCTGGTGGTCCAGTGGTAAAGAATCCGCCTTCCAATGCAGGGGATGTGGGTTCAATCCCTGGTCGGGGAACAAAGATCCCATGTGCTGCGGGGCAACTAAGCCCACACACCACAACTAGAGAGAGAAAACCCGTGCACCACAACTAGAGAGGAGCCCACGCACTGCAGTGAAAAAGATCCCGCATGCCTCAATGAAGATCCCGTGTGCCACAACTAAGACCTGACGCAGCCAAAAAAAAAAAGGGATAGAATAAAGGGAGTTGGCGTCCCAGAAATTTTAAGGCAATTCCTCTAGCTAACATGAAATGTAATATTTCTCTACATACATTAATTAAATAAAATAAAAAGAGAACATTTTAAAAATTAATTTTTGTCAAAGGATGACATTTTCCATACTATTTCATGAGCAAGAATTACTCAGTACTTCTTAGGCGTGTTTAGATTGCTTGAACTCTTTCATTTAAGAAAGGTAGAGTGTGTTGCCCTCAAAACTGCACAGCTAGTGAACATTGGTTTAAAGTGCTTTGTTACATTTCATTCAAAGGTGTCTGCGAAATGCCACATGCTATTAGAAGCAGCCATCCTTGTTTTGTCTGTAGACAATTCAATTATGGAAAATACCCAGAAAGAAGTTGTGAAAAGAGTTTCATTAAACAACCAAGTAGCTCCCATCTTGCACGTATGTTTTAAACAAGGATCAGCTTGTGAACTTGCTAGTAATTGACTGCAGGATTGGGCTGTTCATTGAGCAAGTATTTATTGAGATTGTAAGGGGTGAGAAATAGTACACAGCAGGCTCCCTTGTAAGAATGTGCAGGTTCTGGGGGAGAAGGGGAGGAGCAGATTGGTCTCTGGCCTTCCTTGATGGGAGGAACTCTTCTATGTTTAAGGCAAGAGCAACTTTGTCAAATAATATCTCATTACCTCTTTTATTATTCTGGCTCAAAGTGAATTCACTCCTCTTTGAGTTTTATAGTGTTCTCTGTCTGCCATTTTCTTATCAATTAATGATGTATTGCTTCATATTAGCATAGGGGAAAGAGAGGTGAAATTTCTGTCCACCAATAGGGCCATGTTTACTAGGGTCAGGGCAACTGTGTGTTAAAAAGCCTCAGGTACTGCTTCCCTTCAGTGACCTCAGTCACTGAACCAGAGCTTGGAGAGGTGGCCTCGATAGGTGCAGCCAGCTTTACTCTCTCTCTTCCCCCTCTCCCGAGTGCTCAGGGTCCCTGCCCTGTACTATATGCCTCCAGCCAGAAGGTGGTGCAATCCCAAGATTTGGGTTTGGGTTTAGGAAGATGGCAAAGGCCCATTTGGCCTTCAGGTAGAACATGTGCACGCTTCAGGCTTTCAAGCAACTCTTCACAGGAGGTTAGAGCATAATTCCAGTTAATTAAAGATAGCATAGATCTTCCATTTCTGTTTGTCATTGTCCCTTGGGTGAGGGATCTCAAGGTGGGGAAGGGGGGCTGGCAGGATTTGGGCATTGCTAGGTGCCTTTGACAAGAGCATCTTAAGCTTTATTAAAACCCTGACAATAATTTTTTAACTTGTTGTTGTATATATGTCTGTTATTCATTTAACAAGCTGTTATTGAGAACCTAATAGGGTTCTCTGTACTAGAGACAACTAGATGTAAATTCCTGGAAGGACAAGTGGCTACATTTTAAACTTCTTAGTATCTTCTCTTCTCTTCCTTATTTTAGAATCTAGCAAAGCGCTCTGCACTTTGTAGGCACTCAATAATTATTTCTAATTAAATGAAACACTGAATAAAGTCCCAGCTTCCTGAGAAGATTTCAGGCCAGTAGAAACGTATTAGGTACAAGAGAGGAAAACCTAGGGATGATTGAGTACTGCATGCCAGAGACTTGCTGGATACATTATCTAACAGGGACAGAGAGCCCAGGGTCTAGTTCTAGGAGTTTGGAAAGAGGCTGTCAGCGCCTTCCATAGAGATAATTCACGAGGGAGAACATTCTGAGGCCGCACCAAGTCTTTTTTTTTAAAACCAGCTGAATGACTTTTTTTTTTTTTTTTAACTAAATATTTCAGCTTTACTTTTCTTTTTTTAAACTTTGGGTTTATTTATTTTATTTATTTATTCATTTATGGCTGTGTTGGGTCCTCGCCTCTGTGTGAGGGCTTCCTCCAGCCGCGGCAAGTGGGGGCCACTCCTCATCGCGGTGCGCGGGCCTCTCACCATCGCGGCCTCTCTTGTTGTGGAGCACAGGCTCCAGACGCGCAGGCTCAGTAGTTGTGGCTCACGGGCCCAGTGCTCCGCGGCATGTGGGATCCTCCCAGACCAGGGCTCGAACCCGTGTCCCCTGCATCGGCAGGCAGACTCTCAACCACTGCGCCACCAGGGAAGCCCCCGCACCAAGTCTTTATTCCTGGAATGACAGTCCATGAATGCCCAGTTTGAGAGCCAGACATTAGAGAAAAGATGGAGTGCAGGGGACTCCAGGGATTGCAAAAAGGCCGCAGTGGGAAGGCCTCAGGGAGAGGTGCGTGTGGAGCTTGACGGGAAGAAAGGAAGAGAAGAAAGAAAGGACAGGTGGTTTGGAACAAGTCTCATGCTTTCTAATGCTCCCTGTGAATTGATGAAAGGAACTGTTGGGCAGATAGGAACTGTTACTCTCGTCGCAGTGGGTCAAGAGAGGTCTGGGATGCATTGAAGGTTGTTAACGTACAAATGACTGAAGAAATACTGAAAAGTATATTAAAAAATAGGTGTTTTTTTTTAAAACCTTAAAAAAATTTATCCACATACAGATTTTATTTGAAGACAGTATAAATAATCTAAACATAAGACTCTTTTAAATGTGGGCCAAGTGTCCCTTACGCTCACTCTATGATAGGCCCCATCCTCATACTACTGATAGGGAAACTGAGGCTCAGAAAGGATGAGTGATTGGAAGAATGTCACACTGGTAAGTGGTGGAGACAGGATTGGACCTGGATCTTTTGGACTGTAAAGCCTTTTTGTTTTTAAACTATATCATACTATCAAAGCAGCATAGGATCAGACAGCAAGGGTTGTGATGCAGGTCAGGACATCCAGAACACCCTACTGCTGTACCTGCTGTTTGATCCGTGTTCACAGAGCCCAGGGAATGGTGACTGTCCCCTACCACCACTGCTGCCCTGCTGGCCGTGACCGTTTTTTTTGCAGATCAGATGAGAAATGTGTTTGAGAGTCTTGTGCAGTTTGATTCTGTCAGGTCAAAGAACCTGCCATTGCCCCCAAGCAGAACAAAATGTTTCAAAGTGCCACATCACTGTCCTTAATGACTTGATAATTAAGACAACACTACGTAAGTACAGTTTAAATGTAAGCAGATTACTTGGAAAGAAAAAAATAAGCAAACTCAAATGATTCACTATTTGTTTAATTAGAGCAGAATCTTTTTTTTTAACATCTTTATTGGAGTATAATTGCTTTACAATGGTGTGTTAGTTTCTGCTGTATAACAAAGTGAATCAGCTATACTAGAATCTTTTTTGTTTGTGTTTTAAAGCCATTAACAATGGAATCCTAAATGAATTGATGGAAAACAATAGTAATTAGAGACAGCTCTGATAATAGCTCAGGAAGAAGAGATCAGTATGCGTTGTTAAGTCAAAGGATACTTGGCTTGGGTCCTAGAAGGAGGGATTGTGAAAACGTTTGAATGGTTCTGTTGGTTTGCTCCCCCTGAAGTAGAGCTGAGACAAACACTGGTGGGGGTCAGGGAGTTTATTTGGGAGGTGATCCCAGGAAACATGAGTGAGGGAAGGTAAGGTAGGAAAGGAGAAGAATCAAAATCTGTGTTAGTGAGCAAGCTATTGCTGTGGGCACTGGGGGCTCAATCCTGCTGGAGACCCCCTGAGAGACTGTAGAACACACTTCAGAATTGTTCCACAGAGGGACTGCTGAAGACAGTTTTTTCACCATCCCTTCTCGGTTGAGGGTCGCTCCTGGGAGCATTACGTCCTGGGCCCTTCTCAGCTGCCCTGACAAGCTCCTAGGCCCTCGAGCAGGCATTCAGGCAGAGAAGCAGAAAGACATCTCCTTGAGTGGGGGAGTTGGGAACCTGCTGGCATGCATGTAAGTGTCCTTGGAGGCTGCTGGTGAATTCAGAAATGTGCCACGGGGACATGGGGCAGGACATCAACAGCATCTGTTACAGATGGACTTTTGTAAGCTGTCATCCTTCTAGACCAGCACCGTATGATAAAAATATAATGTAAGACCCAAATATGAGCCACATATGTAATTTTATATTTTCTATTAGCTATATTACAAGATCAAAAAGAAACAGGTGATATTAATTTTAACAATGTTTTATTTAATTCCCTATGTCCAAACTGTTTATATTTCAACATGTATTCAATATAAGAAATTACTCATGAGATATCTTACCTTTTTTTTTCTTACCAAGTCTTTGAAATCTAGTATGCATTTTACACCTACAGCACATCTCAGTTCGGACCAGCCACATTTCAAGCGCTCAAGAGCCACATGTGGCTCATGGCTACTGTGCCACACATTTCTAGATGACTCTAAGAAGGACACTCCATGAGTATGCATTCCCATTCTGTTGAAGGAGCCGCTGGTTCCTTGTCCTGTGGGGAACTTGTTTCCCGAGGGGGGAGACCGTGGCTTCTGTTCATTCAGCTCCCTCGTGCGTATTTTTATTAGGCAATAGGCTAGTTAAGAAGATTGTTTCTATGTGCTGTATATTTTGCACCTGTTTACACTTCTAATATTGATATAACTGATAATTTTGAAAAACAAATGACGAGGAAACATCCTGTTAAAATAAAACCTAACCAGCACCAAGGAAAAAAATAAAAGGACACTGATTTGGAAATGGCATAAAGCAAAAATCTGTGATTTTCTTCAAAGTAACATTTAAGTCATAATCTCCCCCCAGTATTTTAGGGTTATCCTTTCTTATTTGTTTTTTTATACTGCAGGTTCTTATTAGGCATCAGTTTTATACACATCAGTGTATACATGTCAATCCCAATCGCCCAATTCAGCACACCACCATCCCCACCCCACCGCAGTTTTCCCCCCTTGGTGTCCATATGTCCATTCTCTACATCTGTGTCTCAACTTCTGCCCTGCAAACTGGCTCATCTGTACCATTTTTCTAGGTTCCGCATACATGCATTAATATACGATATTTGTTTTTCTCTTTCTGACTTACTTCACTCTGTATGACAGTCTCTAGATCCATCCACGTCTCAACAAATGACTCAATTTCGTTCCTTTTTATGGCTGAGTAATATTCCATTGTATATATGTACCACATTTTCTTTATCCATTCGTCTGTTGATGGGCATTTAGGTTGCTTCCATGACCTGGCTATTGTAAATAGTGCTGCAATGAACATTCGGGTGCATGTGTCTTTTTGAATTACGGTTTTCTCTGGGTATATGCCCAGTAGTGGGATTGCTGGGTCATATGGTAATTCTATTTTTAGTTTTTTAAGGAACCTCCATATTGTTCTCCATAGTGGTTGTATCAATTTACATTCCCACCAACAGTGCAAGAGGGTTCCCTTTTCACCACACCCTCTCCAGCATTTGTTGTTTGTAGATTTTCTGATGATGCCCATTCTAACAGGAGTGAGGTGATACCTCATTGTAGTTTTGATTTGCATTTCTCTAATAATTAGTGATGTTGAGCATCTTTTCATGTGCTTCGTGGCCATCTGTATGTCTTCTTTGGAGAAATGTCTATTTAGGTCTTCTGCCCATTTTTGGATTGGGGTGTTTGTTTCTTTGATATTGAGCTGAATGAGCTGTTTATATATTTTGGAGATTAATCCTTTGTCCGTTGATTCATTTGCAAATATTTTCTCCCATTCTGAGGGTTGTCTTTTCGTCTTGTTTATGGTTTCCTTTGCTGTGCAAAAGCTTTGAAGTTTCATTAGGTCCCACTTGTTTATTTTTGTTTTTATTTCCATTACTCTAGGAGGTGGATCAAAAAAGATCTTGCTGTGATTTATGTCAAAGAGTGTTCTTCCTATGTTTTCCTCTAAGAGTTTTATAGTGTCCAGTCTTATATTTAGGTCTCTAATCCATTTTGAGTTTATTTTTGTGTATGGTGTTAGGGAGTATTCTAATTTCATTCTTTTACATGTAGCTGTCCAGTTTTCCCAGCACCACTTATTGAAGAGACTGTCTTTTCTCCATTGTATATCTTTGCCTCCTTTGTCATAGATTAGTTGACCATAGGTGCGTGGGTTAATCTCTGGGCTTTCTATCTTGTTCCATTGATCTATGTTTCTGTTTTTGTGCCAGTACCATATTGTCTTGATTACTGTAGCTTTGTAGTATAGTCTGAAGTCAGGGAGTCTGATTCCTCCAGCTCCATTTTTTTGCCTCAAGACTGTTTTGCCTATTCGGGGTCTTTTGTGTCTCCATACAAATTTTAAGATGATTTGTTCTAGCTCCGTAAAAAATGCCCTTGGTAATTTGATAGGGATTGCATTGAATCTGTAGATTGCTTTGGGTAGTATACTCATTTTCACAATGTTGATTCTTCCAATCCAAGAACATGGTATATCTCTCCATCTGTTGGTATCATCTTTAATTTCTTTCATCAGTGTCTTATAGTTTTCTGCATACAGGTCTTTTGTCTCCCTAGGTAGGTTTATTCCTAGGTATTTTATTCTTTTTGTTGCAATGGTAAATGGGAGTGTTTCCATAATTTCTCTTTCAGATTTTTCATCATTAGTGTATAGGAATGCAAGAGATTTCTGTGCATTAATTTTGTATCCTGCAACTTTACCATATTCATTAATTAGCTCTAGCAGTTTTCTGGTGGCAGTTTTAGGATTCTCTATGTATAGTATCATGTCATCCGCAAACAGTGACAGTTTTACTTCTTCTTTTCCAATTTGTATTCCTTTTATTTCTTTTTCTTCTCTGATTGCCGTGGCTAGGACTTCCAAAACTATGTTGAATAATAGTGGTGAGAGTGGACATCCTTGTCTCGTTCCTGATCTTAGAGGAAATGCTTTCAGTTTTTCACCATTGAGAATGATGTTTGCTGTGGGTTTGTCATATATGGCCTTTATTATGTTGAGGTAGGTTCCCTCTATGCCCACTTTCTGGAGAGTTTTTATCAGAAATGGGTGTTGAATTTTGTCAAAAGCTTTTTCTGCATCTATTGAGATGATCATATGGTTTTTATTCTTCAATTTGTTAATATGGTGTATCACATTGATTGATTTGCGTATATTGAAGAATCCTTGCATCCCTGGGATAAATCCCACTTGATCGTGGTGTATGATCCTTTTAATGTGTTGTTGGATTCTGTTTGCTAGTATTTTGTTGAGGATTTTTGCATCTATATTCATCAGTGATATTGGTCTGTAATTTTCTTTTTTTGTAGTGTCTTTGTCTGCTTTTGGTATCAGGGTGATGGTGGCCTCATAGAATGAGTTTGGGAGTGTTCCTTCCTCTGCAATTTTTTGGAAGAGTTTGAGAAGGATGGGTGTTAGCTCTTCTCTAAATGTTTGATAGAATTCACCTGTGAAGCCATCTGGTCCTGGACTTTTGTTTGTTGGAAGATTTTTAATCACAGTTTCAATTTCATTACTTGTGATTGGTCTGTTCATATTTTCTATTTCTTCCTGGTTCAGTCTTGGAAGGTTATACCTTTCTAAGAATTTGTCCATTTCTTCCAGGTTGTCCATTTTATTGGCATAAAGTTGCTTGTAGTAGTCTCTTAGGATGCTTTGTATTTCTGCAGTGTCTGTTGTAACTTCTCCTTTTTCATTTCTGATTTTATTGATTTGAGTCCTCTCCCTCTTTTTCTTGATGAGTCTGGCTAATGGCTTATCAATTTTGTTTATCTTCTCAAAGAACCAACTTTTAGTTTTATTGATCTTTGCTATTGTTTTCTTTGTTTCTATTTCATTTATTTCTGCTCTGATCTTTATGATTTCTTTCCTTCTGCTAACTTTGGGTTTTGTTTGTTCTTCTTTCTCTAGTTTCTTTAAGTGTAAGGTTAGATTGTTTACTTGAGCTTTTTCTTGTTTCTTTAGGTAGGCTTGTATAGCTATAAACTTCCCTCTTAGAACTGCTTTTGCTGCATCCCATAGGTTTTGGGTCGTCGTGTTTTCATTGTCATTTGTCTCTAGGTATTTTTTGATTTCCTCTTTGATTTCTTCAGTGATCTCTTGGTTATTTAGTAACGTATTGTTTAGCCTCCATGTGTTTGTCCTTTTTACGTTTTTTTCCCTGTAATTCATTTCTAATCTCATAGCGTTGTGGTCAGAAAAGATGCTTGATATGATTTCAATTTTCTTAAATTTACTGAGGCTTGATTTGTGACCCAAGATGTGATCTATCTTGGAGAATGTTCCGTGCGCACTTGAGAAGAACGTGTAATCTGCTGTTTTTGGATGGAATGTCCGATATATATCAATTAAATCTATCTGGTCTATTGTGTCATTTAAAGCTTCTGTTTCCTTATTTATTTTCATTTTGGATGATCTGTCCATTGGTGTAAGTGAGGTGTTAAAGTCCCCCACTATTATTGTGTTACTGTCGATTTCCTCTTTTATAGCTGTTAGCAGTTGCCTTATGTATTGAGGTGCTCCTATGTTGGGTGCATATATATTTATAATTGTTATATCTTCTTCTTGGATTGATCCCTGGATCATTATGTAGTGTCCTTCCTTGTCTCTTGTAACATTCTTTAATTTAAAGTCTATTTTATCTGATATGAGTATAGCTACTCCAGCTTTCTTTTGATTTCCATTTGCATGGAATATCTTTTTCCATCCCATCACTTTCAGTCTGTATGTGTCCCTAGGTCTAAAGTGGGTCTCTTGTAGACAGCATATATATGGGTCTTGTTTTTGTATCCATTCAGCCAGTCTATGTCTTTTGGTTGGGGCATTTAATCCATTCACGTTTAAGGTAATTATCGATATGTATGTTCCTATGACCATTTTCTTAATTGTTTTGGGTTTGTTTTTGTAGGTCCTTTTCTTCTCTTGTGTTTCCCACTTAGAGAAGTTCCTTTAGCATTTGTTGTAGAGCTGGTTTGGTGGTGCTGAATTCTCTTAGCTTTTGCTTGTCTGTAAAGCTTTTGATTTCTCCATCAAATCTAAATGAGATCCTTGCCGGGTAGAGTAATCTTGGTTGTAGGTTCTTCCCTTTCATCCCTTTAAGTATATCATGCCACTCCCTTCTGGCTTGCAGAGTTTCTGCTGAGAAATCAGCTGTTAACCTTATGGGAGTTCCCTTGTATGTTATTTGTCGTTTTTCCCTTGCTGCTTTCAATAATTTTTCTTTGTCTTTAATTTTTGCCACTTTGATTACTATGTGTCTCGGCGTGTTTCTCCTTGGGTTTATCCTGTATGGGACTCTCTGCGCTTCCTGGACTTGGGTGGCTATTTCCTTTCCCATGTTAGGGAAGTTTTCGACTATAATCTCTTCAAATATTTTCTCTGGTCCTTTCTCTCTCTCTTCTCCTTCTGGGACCCCTATAATGCGAATGTTGTTGCGTTTAATGTTGTCCCAGAGGTCTCTTAGGCTGTCTTCATTTCTTTTCATTCTTTTTTCTTTAGTCTGTTCCGCAGCAGTGAATTCCATCATTCTGTCTTCCAGGTCACTTATCCGTTCTTCTGCCTCAGTTATTCTGCTATTGATTCCTTCTAGTGTAGTTTTCATTTCAGTTATTGTATTGGTCATCTCTGTTTGTTTGTTCTTTAATTCTTCTAGGTCTTTGTTAATCATTTCTTGCATCTTCTCAATCTTTGCCTCCATTCTTATTCCAAGGTCCTGGATCATCTTCACTATCATTATTCTGAATTCTTTTTCTGGAAGGTTGCCTATCTCCACTTCATTTAGTTGTTTTTCTGGGGTTTTTTCTTGTTCCTTCATCTGGTACATAGCCCTCTGCCTTTTCATCTTCTCTATCTTTCTGTAACTGTGGTTTTTGGTCCACAGGCTGCAGGATTATAGTTTTTCTTGCTTCTGTTGTCTGCCCTCTGGTGGTTGAGGCTATCTAAGAGGCTTGATGGGAGGCTCTGGTGGTGGGTAGAGCTGACTGTTGCTGTGGCGGTCAGAGCTCAGTAAAACCTTAATCCACTTGACTGTTGATGGGTGGGGCTGGGTTCCCTCCCTGTTGGCTGTTTTGCCTGAGGCAACCCAACACTGGAGCCTACCCGTGCTCTTTGGTGGGGTTAATGGCAGACTCTGGGACGGCTCACGCCAAGGAGAACTTCCCAGAACCTCTGCTGCCAGTGTCCTTATCCCCACGGTGAAACAGAGCCACCACTCGCCTCCGCAGGAGACCCCCCAACACCAGCAGGTAGGTCTGGTTCAGTCTCCCCCAGGCTCACTGCTCCTTCCCCTGGGTCCTGATGCACACATTACTTTGTGTGTGCCCTCCAAGAGTGGGGTCTCTGTTTCCCCCAGTCCCGTCAAAGTCCTGCAATCCAATTCCCACTAGGCTTCAAAGTCTGATTCTCTAGGAATTCCTCCTCCCGTTGCCTGACCCCCAGGTTGGGAAGCCTGACGTGGGGCTCAGAACCTTTACTCCAGTGGGTGGACTTCTGTGGTATAAGTGTTCGCCAGTCTGTGAGTCACCCACCCAGCAGTTACGGGGTTTGATTTTACTCTGCTTGCGCCCCTCCTACCGTCTCACTGTGGCTTCTCCTCTGTCCTTGGACGTGGGGTATCCTCCTTGGTGAAGTCCAGGGTCTTCCTGTCAATGATGGTCCAGCAGTCAGTTGTGATTCTGGTGCTCTCGCAAGAGGGAGTGACAGCACGTCCTTCTACTCCGCCATCTTGGTTAATCTCCCTCTCTGTCCTTTTGATTTCAGATTCCCTTCTTCTGGTTTATGTGGCAAAGACTGTCATGATGAATTTTTCTTGAGGACATTGATTATTGTTTACAGCTTTTGAGGCCCTTAACCAGGGCTTGCCGTGGAGGTCTGGGGGAGCACTGGGAAGGCAGGGCACCATTTGGCCTGACCTCTCAAAGGCTGGCAGCACCAAATGAGATTCTACCTATAGTTACTACATTGAAAAAAACCTTTCTTGTTGGATAATAAAAATAATATATACATTTAAACTATGCTACATTTCTTGCAACTTCCCTCTTTTTTTGTATTTCTTCCTTTAAAAAACATCTAGGAACCCTATAAAATGGCCTCTCTTTATAGGTGAGAGGAGTGACAGATTCTCGTAACTGACTAGCGTTTCATTTCCAATCTCCTTCTCTTTTTTTTTTTCCTGACTCTGTTAGAGAGGCTGTTAAGACAACAACAACAACAACAAACAAATATTAATTTTCTAGTCTTCCTTGAAGTCAGCGGGTGGCTCCGTGATAGTGTTGACCAATGAGATATAAGCGGAAATCTGCTGGTGTCTCTTCTTCTTCTTCTCAGAGGAACTCAGACATGATGGTTCGGAATGTAGCAGCCCTTTGGACACCAGGAGACAATTGGCATGAGGATGAAGGCCAATATGCTGAGAATGGTAGAGAAAAATCTAGAAGATTTGGTACCTGATGGCAATTTTGAGTTTCTCTGTCAGCCCTGGAAGTACTTTCAGACTTCTTGTTATGTGAGACAAATACCTTATATGTTTAAGCCACTGTTAATTAGATTTTCTTATATCTACAGAGAAATGAATTTCTGTCTGATATAGAGGCCCTGCCAAAACCACCACTGAAACAAACTCAGTATGCATTTGCTTTCTTGGCCCTCTCTACAAGTGGCTAATTAAGCCGTCACCCAGAAACACAATTAAAACAAATACACAAAACACTGCAAGTCTGAAGTTATCAATTCTCCAGAGACCCAATTAGATATATCTTTGAAAAAGTATAGACTAATCAAATCATTTACCTGTGTGTTCCAACCCAGAAACCCCTTATTTAAAATGACTATAATTTCTTATTCAAATCATTACTCTCTTCATTTAAAGGGGAAAAAAATCACTTAGGATTACTCATCTTGCCTTGAACATGGCATATAGAAAGCAATCAGCAAATGTTTATCATATTGATAAACTGATAAAATCATGCAAGTAAAAATAACTTCTTATTCAGGATTTGTTCTTTTTTATCCCTTTTTGGGAAAGCTTCCTCAAACTTTTAACAGGCTGCCCCAGTCCATGGACAATATTGGCTCAGAATGTCACTACCCCAAAGATGCCTTCTGGAAGCTGAGACCTTCCCATGCGGGGAGGGACAAAAGGAACAGGCCACCTAAATTAGGGAGTTGTTTTCCTCCGAAGACTTTCCCCTCCCATGGTAACTGCCCAGTACTTCTAAAAACTGTAAGTAAGGAGTTGTTAGTTTCCATGTCATCTTTCCTTTCTGAGACAAATAACCCCAAACAAGTACCTTTTAGAACCATGTGGAAGTTTTCTCCCCGCTCCATGTGGGTGAACCTGAAGAAACCTACTACAGGAGGATGAAAGCCTCAGAGATCAGATCTGGATCCCAAACAGGAGGATCAAAATCCAGTCTTAATACTTTCTGACCAAACCCACCTTGTATTGTTAAAATATTATTAAAATATTGTAAATTATTATAAAAATAATTATAAATATATATTATAAATATCTATAAATATATATATTACAAATATATACTATATATATGATTATAAAAATATTGTAAAATAGTATAAAATATTGTTAAAATAAAGCTTCTCTGTTGGCTTATCCAAATCCTCTGTGGTTTCTCTGAGGACAAAAACCTGCAGGCTTCTGCCTTCAACCTTCACCTATCAGGCCATCACTTGATGGCCGAGCAATGTAACTTTGGGTTGGAACAAATATGCTAGCTGTCTGTCCTTGGATAAGTCATGTAACTTCTTTGAGTGTCAGTTTTCTCATCTTTAAAATGGGAATTATAATACTATTGACCTCATCAGGTTGTTGTGATAGTTAAATAATGTGATAGTTAAATAAATGTAAATAGTTACATGTATAAGGCTTAGCACAGTGCCTTGCATAGACTAAGCCCTCAAATATTATTAAATTGTTAATTATGGATAATTAATATTTACTAATAAAATAATATTTACAACTGCCTGACAGTTTATTTTAGATTAAGGTAGGTAGTGCTGACTTGTTTTCGGGAGGACATGGCCTCCATGTTTTTTAAAAAACAAATAATTGTAATGGCTTTTAGAGTCACTCTGGTTCTCTTGTTGGATCTGCTGAATGGCCGGTTTAGAAACCATGTCTAAGAACGAAAGCATCAGCTTGAAAGAAGAGGTTAAGAGCTTTCTTTCCAAGTTATCCTAGAGAGTAATGAGAAGGGAATCATTCAACCATCCTTCCCCTAACCTGTGCATCTGGATCAGAACAATATGTAACATAAGTGTGTTAGTTAGAACACCCTCCTTTTCAAGAATTCTTCAGTTGTGTCTTTATAGCAATGGCGAAATAGAATTGGGATTCCTAATACCCAAAGAAACCTCATTTGTGTTAGTTGGGACCCTGCTTGGGCCTGAACAGCAGCTGAGTGCTTGGCAGTCATGGAAGAACACAATTGTTCAACATTTTTAGAGTTGAGAAAGCTTAACCTTTAATTCAAATCAGCACCTGGGAGAAGAAGGGGGATGAGGAGGAGGAGGGGCTCTTTGTTTTGTTCCAACTAGTTTACCCTGAGTCTGCAGCTGGTTAGAGTTTCTAAGAGGCTGTTAGTTCCAATTAATTTGGCATAGACTCTTGTATGTGTGCTTGATGAATTAAGAGGCAGCAATGAATTTATCTGTGCACCAGCCATAAAATTTCCATTACTTTTCATAATGAAATTTACATTTGATTCTGAAAGCTTTTAAAAAAGTTGCTCATTTGTTTTTCGAGGCTTTCCCCTCCTCCTTCTATATAATTCATGTCAAAATAAGAACTTTGCTTAGAGAGAGATTGGACATTTATATAAGGCCTTTTGCCTTGGGGATAGGAAGACTTTGCCCTTCCCAATGTTTGGAAATATCAAAGGCTGGTATCATCAGACACTTCATGGGCTCTAAAGTAGGTGTTGGGGAGGAAGAAAACTTTCCCTTCTAGGGAAAGAACACTTCTAGTTTCTTCTGGCTGGTCTAAGAGTTAAGTTGATCTGAGACAGATTAATAGGAGAAAATCAAATTTAATTCTATCCATAAGGGAATCCCACATACATAAGAGGGTCAGAGACCTCACATGCATGAAAGGGTGAGAGAAAGAAAGATAAAATGAGGTATATATGCCATCCTGAGCTAAGGAATGGGATAGGGGCCTGGGACTTCCAAGGACAAGAGGGCCATTCACAGGACGATAAGAAGAAAAGTAGTTTTTTGGTAATTAGTTGTTTGCCCTGCCATATAGATGGGGCCACTTAGATAAATTTATCTCCAGTAATAACTCTTTTCTGGGAAAAATCCCCAATTTAAATTCTTCTAGGTAGTTATGGGAGAGGCAGTAGTTTCTCTTGAATCCATGAGGTCTCAATTGCCTTTAGCTCAAAGTAATTCTCATACAAAAGTGACACATTTTGGGGAAGCTTGTTCTGAACCTCTATGTAGGGTAAAATAGGAAGTTCTAGCTGAAGAGGCTTAGTATGGGTTTTTCAGGAAGTTCAGTTATCGCTTGCAGACTGAAAAAGCAAAAATCTATAGAGCAAGTTGTGGGGAGGAAAATAGATATTCAGCTGCAGTAAGGTCAGGTCTGAGTTGTCATTCCTGAGCTCTGTGCTTCCGTTTAGCAGAGAAACCTGGCAAGATGAGAAGCACGGAGTACTGTGATCTGAGTCTTGCCTAAGAGTCTCAAAACCTAGAGGGGAGTGACAAAAGCTGATAAACCTGCATTTCAAGCTCCAAGCAATTTTCTCTCTAGCACGAAATAATGACTGGAGTACACTTTTGAAGGTAGCCTGTTTCTTTGTTCTAGAAAGAACACAAATATACAATTTTATTAGGTAAATGTAATGCACATCATAATCAGAAAATGTGTTTGAGAGGCTGTGACTCTGAGGAACTAAACTGTGAATGTTTATGTTGTCAGCTTCTTGCATCTCCGAAGACCCTTTCTTTTAGACAAATGCTTCTTTTCTGTGTATTAATTTAGAATGGGCTATGGCTAAAGAGCGTTACTTGTTCTTGTGGAGATAAGGAGACTGGAAGTGGGCAGGAAAGACAGCAAGAGTGATCTTTACTTTGCACTGGAGCAAGGCAATAAGAAAGGAGCTGGATTAAGATGGGGAAGTGCACCCCAGACTGTACCTTTAATGCTGCATGTTCCTCAGACTCAGATCTGGAACAGCCTTCCTGTTGGTGACTGGGGGTCAAGTCCATCCTACTGGGTAGAGACGGGTTTCTTTTGGAAAGAGTAAATATTTCCATTTTCATTAGTCCTGAGTAACAGCAGAAAACGAATTCTTAGATGGCAGGGCTTCAGCTGGGGCGTCTCTGGATTTTTTCTCCAGTCCCGGTCATGGACTAGCCTAGACATTCTGGAACCACTCTAGAAGGTAGAGGGAAGATGACCTGCTGAGAAGAGAAATCCCATGGGGGATTTCTGAGAAGGGGCTGGGCTTGGAATCCTTCAGGTGGCCAAATCTAGGCGTTGTAAGTTGTTCTGTGCATCTGATTTTTATCTCCGAACCTAAAATAAAATCATGTTAAATATTACAGCCTGGTCTCCAGCACGTTGTGGAAAATAAAGGTGAAATTTGTTATTGCCTTGGTTCAGAACCATAAAGGAAAAGAGTAGGTACTCCTATGAGCAGGAGGAGCCCAGTAGTGGGAGGGGCCTATGAGTGGGAGGATCCCAAAGTGGGAAGGGCTGGAGGGTGAGTGGGGCCTGATAATAGGAGGGGCCTCAGTGTGGGTGGGGCCTGAAAGTAGGAGGGGCCTGAGAGTGGGTGGGGCCTGAGAATAGAAGAGGCCTGAGGGAAGGGCCCTACCTGCGTTTATAAATGCTAAGTAGAAGTGGAGTACATTTTGGAAAATGTAAGTTTTGACCTAACCTTTGAGAAGTAGAGCAACATGATTAAAAAAAAAGTAAAGAAGGATTGGAGCAGGACAAGGAGATAGGGAGACCAGTAAGGAGGTTTTGTCCCTATGCTGTAGAAAATGAAAGAAAAGGGTAGGTTTGAGAGAGAGAGACTGGGATCATCCTTTCTCTGGCAACTGCTCCACTTTCTTGTGCCTGAAAGAGGAAGTTATCATCTCTGCCACATTTTCCCCAGCACAAAATGGGGCCATGTATAATAGAGCAGGTGTAAGTGCTTCCTAGGTGCTTGGCATCTTTTTTTTTTTTTTAATTAAAAAAAAAAAATTTAATTAATTAATTTATTTATGGCTGTGTTGGGTCTTCGTTGCTGCGCGTAGGCTCTCTCCAGCTGCGGCGAGACGGGGCCACTCTTGGTTGCGGTGCGCGGGCTTCTCATTGTGGTGGCCTCTCTTGTTGAGGAGCATGGGCTCCAGGCACGGAGGCTTCAGTAGATGTGGCTCACGGGCTCTAGAGCGCAGGCTCAGCAGTTGTGGCACACGTGCCCAGCTGCTCCGTGGCATGTGGGATCCTCCGGACCAGGGATCGAACCCGCGTCCCCTGCATTGGCAGGCAGACTCCTATCCACTGCGCCACCAGGGAAGCCCCTGCTTGGCATCTTTGAAGTGCTTCCTGCAGCCTATGAAGTAGAAACTATAGAGGCTTTTACCACCACGCTATTACAGCATCCTGCCACAGTAACACTCCTTTCTCCCCTTACTTGGTATTTCCTGTTGAAAAATTAAATAATAATTGTGAAATTTATTTATTCTCTCTTTGAGGACAAATGTAAAATAAGTCTCTTTTCTCTTTTATTATTTGCTGAGCCTCCCCCGAAGTTAAAAACAGATATAAAATTTGCACAGAAATTCTGCAGGAATACATCCTGCATTTCCCTGCTTCTGGACTATGAAGTCATGATATCCGAGAGAGATTTGCTCCTGTTTCCCAGGGTAGGGAGTGTATGTGTCAGCTACCTGGGAGCAAGGGGTAGATGCTGATATGATACTCCATTCATGAAACTTATTCACTAATGTCTCGATTTACCCTGATAGCTTGTAAGGCAGGCTGTATGTTGCAGATTAGGTGACTGTGTCCCAGAGAAACTATGATTTGTCCAAGTTCTGCTTACACTGGTACAGAAGATCAGGTCTTTGATTCCCTCTCTCCCGTCTTCTGTCCTGACCTGTTGAGGGGTTTTTGCTGTGCTGGTGGTGGAGAGTAGTGAGAACTTCTCTGCTGACCCTGACCACTTGATTTGTGGCATTCACAGTATTTCTGTGTGGCTCTCTGGGTAGTGGTCGTGAAGGCGGGGGGTACTCCATGCTGGTCACGTAGAGGGGGCCCCTCCAGAGGCCTGTGGAGATAACATAGTGTGAAGTAAGAGAGTCTAAGGTTGTTTCTGAAAGCTGTGCTCACTTGGGTTGCTGACATTTTCCTCTGCCCAACCTAGCGGAAGTTTCCTCATCTTTAGTTTCTGCCCCGGTACACGAAATCTTTTGATTTGGATCTTTACACAAGGCTGTATTCCCAGCAGGATCAGACCACACCACCTCATCAGTCCCACTTGCTGATCTTCACAGCAAAGTGTGTGCTCACCAGGAGCTGTGGGTGGAAGGCCCACGTGGGGCCCAGAGCTCTGAAGGGCCAGGTTGGTCTTTATATGCTGGATGCTTCCTTGACCCCTGAGAGCAGGGCCACGTGGGGAGGAACGCAGACTTTAGAGTCCTGCCATTCAGAAGTGTGGGGAGCCGGGGAATCACTCTCCTTCTGAGTGATTCCTTATAACTATCCAACAAGCTCTTTTGGCAAGCTGGGTGTTAGCACGAAAGTGGGGTTAGAGGAGGGGGCAATGGCGCTTTGCGAATAATTCTTGTTACACAGCCATAGCTGAGACCCCTCTGCCGTCACGAAAGCCTCAGGCCTTCACTCTCCCTTATCCTTGTATATTGCTCCGTAGCTAAGGCTTAATAGACCTGCGGTTCCTGTGGAGAGTGGGCTCATATTTGAGAGCCGGATCCCTTGACCCAGGCCGTCTGAGAGATGAGTTCCAAAGGTTATTGTTTTGAGTGACTGACAATGTCTTTTCAAAGGGTGGCTAGATTCCAATTCCTGGAGGAGCTGGGGAGACCCCGTCTCCTGGGGTTTTTATTCTGCTTTCTGGTGAGATCACAAGAAAGGCTGTGGTTTGTCTGAGTGAGTCCAGTGTGGGCTACTCTGGAGTCCTGCTTGAGAAAGCATTGGGTATCTCAAAGGATGGGGTCTTTCCCCACACTCATCTAGGTGGGCAATTACTTATTTGGGTGCCTGGCTCTCTCTCTACCTCTCTAGACATAAGGGAAGCTCCTGGAGGGCAGGGCTGGCATCGTAGACATCTTTCTATCTTCAGAGTCTGATTAATATTCTACCCTCAGGATATATTTGTTGAGTAAAACTTTTTGTTTTTGTTTTTTTTTATAGAGCTTCTTTTTTTAAAATTATTTTATTTTATTTATTTTATTTTTGGCTGTGTTGGGTCTTCGTTGCTGCACGCGGGCTTTCTCTGGTTGCGGCGAGTGGGGGCTACTCTTCGTTGTGGTGCGCGGGCTTCTCATTGCGGTGGCTTCTCTTGTTGCGGAGCACGGGCTCTAGGCACGTGGGCTTCAGTAGTTGCGGCACACGGGCTCAGTAGTTGTGGCACGCGGGCTCAGTTGCTCCGCAGCACGTGGGATCTTCCCGGACCAGGGCTCGAAACTGTGTCCCCTGCGTTGGCAGGTGGATTCTTAACCACTGAGCCACCAGGGAAGCCCACGTAAAACTTTTGATTTAATTAATTTTAAGTGGTAGATGAGCCCCTGTTTATTTTTATTTTTGAAAACTAGATTTTCATTGTAAAAATAAAGCAAGTCCATGGTAAAAATGAAAAGAGTACAGAAGAGTGAAAATAAGAATGAAATTCCCACTATTCAGAGAAAAAGCACTATTAGAAGTTTCCTATGGTTCTTTCCAGAAATGTCCAGTGAACCTGCATCTCAAGCACATTTTTATTTTCACAAGTGAGGTCATACTACACCCATGTTTCTGTAACTAGCCTTTGTGTAGTTAACTATATATCTTCAATATCTTTTTATACTAGTACGTATAGATCTACCCCAATCTTTATAATGGCTGCAGTCTACTGTAGAGGTTTTCCATAATTTATTTGACCAGTTCCCTATTGATGGGTATACAGATGCTGCCAGAATGTTGATTATTACAAATAATGCTGTAGCAAATATCTACTTATGTTTATATTTGTATATCCGTGGGATAAATTTCTAGAGGTGTAAGTTTATTAGATCTTGCCAGTTGCCTTTCAAAAATTGCACCAATTCCCAGTCTCACCAGTAGTGTGTGTGAATGTCCATTTCTTCACATCCTTGGTAACACTGAGGATTAGCAAATGCTTTCATCTTTGGTAGGATAATAGAAACTAATTTTTTGTCAAATTTGTATTTCTTTAATTATGAGTGAGTTTCAACCTTTTCCAAATTTAGCAGCTATTTTATCTTATTTCACTTTCTGTGAACTACTTGCTCAGGCCCTTTACTGATTTTCTTATTAGATTGTTTCTGTCTTTCTGTCTTTATGGATTTGTAAGGAATCTCAGTTTCCTCATGACATTACCTGTTTGTCACATTTGTTAAAAATTGTCCATGTTTGTCACATCTTTTGACTTTGACTGTATTTTGGTCACAAAGAATTTAACATTTCATGTAGTTAAATTTACCAGTCTTTTCTTTTATGCTTCTGAATTTTGTGTCATGTCTAGAAAGGATTTTGCCATTCAAGATTATAAACAAAATTCACTTAATTTTTTTTACAAATATATATTATTAACTGTATTGAAATATTTGATCTATCTAGAATGTATTTTGGTACAAAGAGTCCTAGAGGGATTCAGATTTACTCTCTCCAGAAAGATAGCCAGTTGTCCCAGCTCTATCTTTCCCTCACTGATTTGAAATAACACTGTATTACGTATAACAAATAAATATTTGTTTTTCTTGTGAAAATACGTGGCATCATTTAAAAGAGACCAACATGTCCTTTTCCAAATATATACTGCACATATATGTTTCCACTTTCCCTAAATGAGTTCTTTGGAATTGTTTTCAATCATGGAATCAAAGATTTTTTTTAAGCCAACCTTTTCTACAAGGTAAGAAGTGGGAAAAGGGTAGTTGTGAACAGTTTGGGTTGTAAGGAGAGACTGGGTGAGTTTCGCATTTCAAAAGCTTCCCTAGAAAGGCGGCTGTGTCGGGGCCTGCTGGGTTTCCCTTCACTCTGATCTGGCCTCACCCTCTGCCAAGCAAGCACACCAGTCTGCTACTCCCACCTAACTCCAGGGTCAACCTCTGCCTCCCTCCCTGGGGTGTGTGAATGTCACTGTTTGTGGAGTTGGGCCCCGTGGAGAGTACCGCCTCTCCATACATCCTTTCCTTCTAAACGAAAAGGCTTTTGATCCGTGCACACAGCTGTTTACTCTGTCATCATTTGTCTGCCTCAAAGCAGAGGATCTGGCTTCCTGAGAAGTAGTTAAATTAACCCCAAGTCCAAACCCGAAGAAACAAATGAATATTGTCTCCATCTCAGGGAAGGGACCCCCTACGCAGGAGATGTGTATTTTAGGGGGTGTTTCCTTTCATAACTCTGCTAAAATTTGGATCCCAGATTTCCCCTTAGAAGTGTTAACTAAATACATGAGTCTGGGCAGGTTTCCCCTTTGCTCAAAAGATTCTAGATCTGCAGACAATAATTTGGTTATTTACATCCCACAGACCCATCATGGAGAACTTAAATTTAATGTGTCCCGTCAGGGGGGTTCAACATGACTTTCTTATTTACAGTTAGGAGAATAAAAATTAACACAAAAAAAACAAGTTCAATCTTTGTACCATACCACACACAGACACATAAAAAACCCCAAAAGTTTACTTGTAAACCTTAACTTGATTGTTAAAGCTTTCTAATTTTCTTGTGTCTTTTGAGCCAAAAAAAAAAATGAAGAAATTCCCTAGGGATTTCATTAGCACTTTTCATCTGATGCTGTCAAAGCCCTTTACACTCACTATCTAATTAAGACTCTGAACATCTCAGTGAGAGAGGGACGCAGTAACACCGTCAACCTGACAAATAGAAGCTGGATTCCCTGAAAATCTAACTAAATAAAACAGCTCCGGTACATGACTTGAATGCACTGAATTTAAAACATTGAAAAGTTTGCCTTTTGTCCAGTTGTAAACTCCTTAGTGTCTCCTAAAGATCATTTCCTAAGACTTCTATGTTGCAGGACTGTTTGGAGCAAGTGGTAGAGTTTAGAGAAATCTCTCAGGCATTAAGTACATCAGCAAAGGAATTGGAAGGCAAAGAAATATGGAGAAAGAACTCAGGGAGCTTGCTGTTGGTGAGATGTTGCTCCCACACAGCTGGGAGCCCGGACATGGAGAGCTGCCATCAGGAATGGTTCTTGCCAGGCTGGGCAAGGTTCAAGAGGGGTGTTATGGGAGATTCCAGAATTTGTAATGCTGTCAGAATTCTTAGTTGCAAGTAGCAGAAACCAACTCTGCTAGTGTTAAGCCAAAAAAACATTTATTGGAAGGATATTAGCGTCTCTCAGACGGAAGAGGAGTCTCAAGAAGTGGGCTTGGAGGATGGGGAGGAACAGAGTGAGCTTGGGAGAACAGGAAGTGAGCTCCTGATCCAGCAGGAAGACAATCTAGTCTGCTTCTTGCTGCTACTTTTGCCATAAAGAATGACTTCTGCTGTTCTGACATCTTTCTGACACTCGCTCAAGAGTCCATGTTTTGGGAGCACTCAGTCAGCCTGCCCCAAGTTATTTGTCCACTTTAGGTTGTGCAGGGGTGGAAAGAAGGGAGGCTTTGGCTGCTTCAGCTTCCGCAGTGGGGGTAGCGTCTATGACACAGTGGGGGCCTTACGTGTACTTCCTTTGAGTATATTAGGAAGTGAAGAGCCTGCAGTGTGGACAGCCAAAAAATTTAAAATGTCCACAGTGTCACCCCTCTCCATTTAGCTGTTCTTGCTTGGGACCAAAACCCAGAAATTTAAAGTGTATTATGTGTATGGTGTGTGTATGTGTGTGGGTGCACATAGAGACTGCTCTGGCAGAGGGGTGACTGGATTATTTCTGTCCCGGTAACAGCAGGGAATGCATCATGGACCAGATCTCTGCTTGTGCTGTCCTCCTTTCCCCATACCCTCCCCTCCTCTATTGGCTCTTACTAAATGTCCACCTTGGTAGGTAGCTCTAGCTGAGCAAGGTGAAGCTAGATGCACCTCTGGCCCTTCTGTCTTCCTTTGGTCAGTAAGGACAGTAGTGCTTTTGGGCAGGTAACGGAACTAGACAAATATGGCTTTATTACTTACACTGATATAAACATTGATTAACCTGAAAACTTGACTCCAATTTGCTTTGTGGATGTTAGTCTTAATCATTTTTTCTTTCCAGCATTTTAAGAGCTCCTGAAACATCATCTTCTTTGAAAAACTGATTTTCAAAGTGACATGTTTGGATGAAATCCAGGCCAGTCAGTCTGTCATTCAGATGTTTTGATGCTATTCTTCTGAATATATGGCAACACTGGATAATCAGCTGTGGGTTTCAGTATTCACTCATCCTGTACATTTGTTGCTGTGCAATACTGTTAGTCTGAAAATGGAATTTCATAATTCTGTCTTCGTCCTCCATCATTCAAGTCTTTTGATCCTAAATTTGTATTCCTGTAATTGCTTATGCTGTTCCAGGTTTTTCTGCTTGATGTATTTTTAGGTCTATAGGTGTCAGTGTAGCAAAGCGAAGATGGTAAGATCCCACAAAATTGGGACCCAGGTCCTTTGTTCAGTGTCCAACACAGAGTGCAGATGACTTCTGGTGAGAATGATGTTAAAGGTGGTGATGATGATTTGCAGATAGAGAACGTCTGTAATTCTGGATCAGAATTAAACAGCTTTTATTGCCTCATAGAGAATGCAGACCATTTACGTCTCTTGTCAAACACCAGTCTTCTGATATCTGTCACCCCATTCCTGCATACTATGTTTCATATCAGCTAAGTTTCTAGGAATTGGGAATACAGTTTTCTGCTCCATGCTGGGTTCTGTCAAAGGGCTACCATTTGCTTCTATTGACTGAGTTTTTGTAATAGGTTAAAGAATTTCTTTTTGTGAGGCTTATTGAGCACTTTGTGTGGGAAAAACAAGTACAAATTTTCAGCTATTAACCTAGATACTTCTTGTGCCACTGAAATATTTAGTTTTATTGAAGGTGCCAGCTCGGGTTAGCCACAGCACCAGGAGGGGCAGCAAGGGAATCCAGAGATATGAGAAATCTCTGTCATATTAAATACTCCATACTGTGGCCACCTTTGTATCTATTAACCTCCTGATAGAGCAGGACTGATGGAATAGGATGTGTGAAGGTGCCGAATATTTAAAGAATCTCATCCTGTGACCCTGACCAAGAGGCACAGGTGGATACTTCATGGTGGAAAGGGTACACGACGGTTGTATCAGTGTGTGAAATGACAGATTTACATTGTACTGATTTTAAAGAACTTCAGTTGGCAAGTATAATATTCAGTACTAAATCCATGTTCCCACGTGTAGGAAATTCAAACATAGATGTAAGACTCTCAAAGCCCTGTTTCCACCTCAGGCACTCAGGCCTAGCCTGTGACCTTGGTAGAATCATTCAGATTGCAATACGCCCTTCTGCTTTCCATCTCATTAAGTGGAAAGAATCATACTACACACTTACCTTGTGATGCTGCCATGGGGCTGAACCAGGCACTATTTGCAAAGCACTTCCCTGCTAAAAGCAAAGCACTGACAAGAGGCTGAATCGCTTAGCTCAGATCTGCACTGCACTCTCAAAAGATTATTTTCCCTTTCCCTCTTGCTATGGTCCAGTTTAGGAATGGGAAGAACTTTAGTGTAGATAGGAAGGGGCCAGGCATTTCTACCAGCAAAAACATCATGACCTGCTAGATGTAGGAGGCAGGGATGAAGCCTGAGGGCAATACTGCCCTGGAGGGGCTCTTCAGGTCCAGGCCTGTTTCTTTGCATCCCCAGGCTTTGTCGCCTGGGACCCTACTCCCTTCTCCTTGTCTCCAACCCACATTCAGTCCTCAGAATCGTTTTGGCTCTTCATCTGTCTTCACTCCTGTCAGGTGAACAACAAAAACGGAGCAAACAAAGACTTGGTTTTTGTTTATTTCTTTAGGCATGATTGCATTTTTTTTCAAAGGGACATCTAAGAAAGGAATTACAGTATACAAAGAAGCCTAGAAATGAGCAAGAACAGATTTCTTTTTTTTTTAAATGTATTTTTATGACATCGCATGAGAACAACTCATGTTATCATGCTAAGTGACAGCCACATGACCCTGTGTGATTCCAAATTTGTATGTACAAATCTTAATGTATAAAATTAAATAGAAACCACAAGACTAACAACAGTTCTCTATATGATTGTATTATTGGTAATATATAATCATAAAAATGCATTTTCTTTCATTGTGAAAATCAGATACTGAAGTAGGATCAGCTTAAGCTCCTTGGCCTCTGTGTAGGTTTTCTTGACCTTTAGGCAGGGTTAGGCCCTTTGTCCTGAGCTCCTACTGTATCTAGAACAAGCCTTTGTTACATCCAACACCACCCTGCATCGTAACTGCCAGCCAACATGTCTGCTTCCTACTGAATTCTGAGGCTCCTGATGGCAGAGTTCTTGTCTTGTTTACCGCTATAGCATGGCGCCTGGCACTTAGAACATGCCAGGCACATGTTGACTAAATGTTGAAATAATTTCTGTTGGAACTATAGACTAAATTAATCAGGTTTAATTCTGAGGCTTGGTGTTGCCTACTCCTTTTCAAGTTCCACAGTCAGTAACACAAGCATCTCAGATAATATTTTTCCTAAAAGCTTTGTCTACAACTTGAGTAAATTGCCACCGCGAGATGGGTGCTGCTTGGGTGTCTGGGTGGGAAAATTCCTTTGAGGGATATGGAGGCATCAGACAACTGTACCTAGTGGCATCCATCATTTGAACATGCATCTACCTCCCTTACTAGGATTCCTTGCTCACCATGTAACTTCCAAGTTGTAATTTGGCTTCTTGTGGAAATGTCACAACAGTAAATGTGCTAGCTGGTCTGGAGGGCATAAGAGACTGAAGAACAGATTTTTGATTCAAACTTAAATATGGTTCACAGGG
Organism: Balaenoptera ricei; assembly: GCF_028023285.1. Lineage (NCBI taxonomy): Eukaryota > Metazoa > Chordata > Mammalia > Artiodactyla > Balaenopteridae > Balaenoptera > Balaenoptera ricei. The sequence goes on from NC_082640.1 coordinate 166,742,557, forward strand.
GTGGCAGGGAGATTTGTTTCCAGGGAGGTTCGGTGATGGTAGTTAGTCCACATAAAGGGCTGAGAGCCGTGCCTGGCACACAGCAGGCCCAATAAAAGTTGTTGCTGTTACTATTATTGGTTCCTTTCCTTCACTCAGTCCAGGGTGCTGTAATGTCCCTTTTCTGAGGTTGGGCATTTCTTTCTCTTATTTCCTATTTGCTGGGAGCAAGGCAGCCTGTCCCTTAGCCAGAAGGACAGTAGAGTTTTAAGTGTCCCAGAGGCAGCTGGGTTGTATAATGCACTGCAAATTAAAAAATATTCCTTAAGGTCAGGCTAGGGGATAAAAAGGATGAATTTAAGATCTAATCTGTACCATCAAGGAGCTTTTTAACTGATGGGAGGAATCAGACAAGTACAGTCTACTATACTATAAAATAATTAGTGATTTTAGAAAAGAAAACAGGGTTTTTATGCTTGGCCACATGAAGAGCAGTCAGGCCATGGGCTACACAGAATTAGCATCCAAATCCAAGCCTATTTGAGTCCAAGAGTCTGCTCAGAGCCCTCCATCCCATTGCAGGGAAGAGTTCATTGCCCTTTTTTATAGGGAGTTTTTCTAAACATGTCCTAAGACGAATGCTAATCTCCTAAGCATCAAAAAAATTAAAAAAAAAAAATGAGCATCAGGTAAATGAGCTGTGTGCCGGCCCTCACTCTCACTTATAAAGGACCAAGGGAAGTGTTACCTTAATGGAAAATTCTTGAGGTGTTGCAGAAACAGTGCAAAACAATGTTTTCACCACCTCCAGGGCCATGGAGAAGGATATGATGGATGAACAAGGGTTTAATCAGCTCTCAAGTGTCCCAGCTGCCAGGGAAAACGGAGGTCTGTCCTTGGTTTATTCTGAAAGGGGAAAGCTCAGAAATGAAAGACTTTATGCTAAAGCCTTACTGTTGGGGGCTGCTGGTCTTTGTGTCTCAGTATTACTATTAATACCCCAGGCACAAAGCCCAGATGAGTCATGGTGGTGTCAAGTGCTCTTGTCGTTTGAAATGTCACATTAAGCATTTCTAATTGCTATCACAACTGTTGTGCTGTTGGCAGTTTATAGAGAGTGGGGGCTTTGAATTTCTATTTCTAATTATGTTTTCTGCATTAGCCATGTTTTAATTTTTTTGCATTTTGATGCTTTGATATCCAGGGACTTGCTGACACTGGAGGAACTGCCCCTTCCGGGGCTAGCCAGCTCCTAAACACAGTAAACAGTTCTCCCTCAAGTCTGCCTTTCAAATGCAGACCAACTAATCCAGAGCCCATACCTTAACCACCTCCTGTACCAGGCTGTCACACTCAGGACTCCTATTCCCCTGCCCCGGTCACCTCAGGGTCATGTACCCCACCCCTAGGGACAGTCCCTATGGCTCAGAGCCCCCTGAGATTCTTTAAACTAGCTAATTCTAAACCTCTTTACTCTGGTTTGCCTGTTCCTTCCTGGAAAAACCACAATAAAGGCACTTGCCCAGGTCTGCCCACGCCAGAACCTCTTGACCAATTCCTGTGCTTTCCTTTGTAGCACCCCCCCATGGAGTGTCATGGCCCCGTCTATTGGAATCTGTGAGTATAATACACTACCTTTTCAATGGCAGTTGTCTCCTGATATGTTGGCCTTGTCAGCAGATAATAAAACCTACATTTTGAAACACTTCCCCTCTTCCAGAATCCTCAGTAAGTCCTAGAAAGATCTAAATGTGTAAATGTGAATGTGGATGTGGCCAAATAGTATTGAATATGTTGAACTTGATGAAAAACTTCATTAAAAAAAAAATCTGGGAAGAAGGGACCTGATATGGTAGGGCATTTCATTTAGCATATGAGAGAGTGAATATATAAATGGACAAGGGCCAGACCATATATGACAATAGAACTCTGACCCACAAGCTCTGCAGCAATTGGCTCAGAATAATCAGGACTTCGTCAATGACTGCAAGCTTCCTTAATTTTTTTATTTTTGGCTGTGCCGCACGGCATGTGGGGTCTTAATTCCCTGACCAGGGATCAAACCCATGCCCCCTGCAGTGGAAGTGCAGAGTCTTGACCACTGGACCATCAGGGAAGTCCCCTAGCTTCCTTAATTTTGGCCCCTGTCTCCAACTAGGAACCAACCAGAGAAAGACAAATATGCTTCTCAGACCAATCATCTAGGGTACGCTGCTTCTAGTTAGAGGACCCTCAGCCTCCCTAGCCAGCAGCCTCCAGTGAGGGCGTACCTTAAGCCTTCTTTTCCTTTCCTACTACCCTGTCTGTCTTCAGTTCTCAGCCAAGCACAGGTGATGGTGGCTGACTCCCTTGCTATCGCAAGCTCTGAAGAAATCACATCTGTCTCATTTGTTTAGTCTTCGTTTATTTCCACACTTGCTTTTAAGAATCAACCACTGTGTCTAAAACTGAACACAGTATGTTTACCCACTGTATTCGTCAGGGTTCTCCAGAGAAACAGAACCAATGTATTTTACAAATATGATTTATTATAAGGAATTGGCTCACGTGGCTATGGAGGCTGATAAGTCCTAAGAGTCAACAAGCTGGAGACCCAGGAGGGCTGATGGTGTGGTTCCATTCTGAAGGCCAGAAGGCTTGAGATACAGGAAGAACCAGTGCTTCAGTTTGAATCTGAAGGCAAGAAAAGACCAAAGTCCCAGTCAGGCAGGGGGAGTTCTTTCTTGCTCAGGGGAGGGTGAGGCTTTTTGTTTTATTCAGGCCTTCAACCGATGGGATGAGACCTAGAGGGCAATCTGCTTTATTCAGTCTACAAATTTAAATGTTAATCTCATCCAAAAAACCCTCAGAGAAACAACCAGAATGTTTGACCAAATATCTGGGCACCCCATGGCTCAGTCAAGGTGACATGTAAAATTAACCATTACCCCCCTCCCCCCCCATTAATTCCCTTTGCCAAGTTTCCAATTTGGGGCTGATTCTACCCCAACTCCTTCCCTTTTCCACAGTCTTGTAGGCATGTTTCTGTAATCCTCCATATTTTCTCCATTCTGTAATCCTAATTAGTTATTAATTTTTTCTGATCTTTGCTCTTTTTTTTTTAAATTTTATTTTAAATTTTATTTATTTATTTTTGTCTGTGTTGGGTCTTCGTTTCTGTGCGAGGGCTTTCTCTAGTTGCGGCAAGCGGGGGCCACTCTTCATCGTGGTGCGCGGGCCTTGCACTATCGCGGCCTCTCTTGTTGCGGAGAACAGGCTCCAGACGCGCAGGCTCGGTAATTGTGGCTCACGGGCCCAGTTGCTCTGTGCCGTGTGGGATCCTCCCAGACCAGGGCTCGAACCCGTGTCCCCTGCATTAGCAGGCAGATTCTCAACCACTGCACCACCAGGGAAGCCCCTGATCTTTGCTCTTATAGACCTTTCCTGTCCATTCCAACAGCTATCCCCAGTACTTGATCACTACAACCTAGCTAGGAGGTATCTTTAGATTTTTTTAAATACCTAATCTGTAGTTTATATTTTATTGTCAGATGACACTTCCTAAAATACCACTTTCGTCACATTTGTCCCTCCTTCAAGAGGAGGTAGCTTCCTAATGGTGATTTTTCAACTCTAATTATAAATTAGAATTAGCTAGTGTGCTACAAAATCAACCAACCAAACAAACAAAAACACCTATGCCTAAACCCAGACCAAATAGTCTCTGGGGGTGGGGTGAAGATAGCTGTATTTTGAAAAGCATCTTTTGGTAATTTTATGTGTAACTAGAGTTGAGAACCACTGTCAGATCAAGCTAAATTTCCGTCAGTCTGATAGTCAAGGCTATCGACCAACCTGCAAATGAGGAACTACTTTCAGCGTTTCCCAAACTTCTGATAAGAATATCAAGGATCCCTTGTTAAATCCCATCTTCTATTGACTGTATCTCTGAATCACTAACTCGGTAAGGGAGGCGCCTGGAACTGTTGCATGTTAATCAAATGCTCCAGGTGGTTACTAAGTCAGGGATGGTGGGAATGGCAGCAGAGTATCTTGAAGCATCTCCAGTTTCGATGTGCGGTGAATCACCGGGGATCTTGTTGGTGTGCAGATTCTGTTTGAGTAGATGGGGGAGGGGATGCTGAAAGCCTAGCGATCCAACAAAGTCCCAGGTGCTGTTGGTTTTGCCAATCTGTGGGCCACACTTCAGAGGCCATGGCTGCCCATGGAAATGACCCGGGGAGCTTCACAAACTACTGATGTTCAGGTCAGTAGAGATGCTGATTTTAATTGGCCTGGGTACAGCTTGGGCAGCAGGAGTTTAAAACACTCCACAGGTGAAAGCAGTGTGCTGTCAAGTCTGTGAACCAGTGTTGAACAGATGCATCTCTGAGCTTACCTTTAATGCTGATCTGGATCAGTCTGCTTTTTTATCTTCGTTAAACCACATCCTACAATTTCTATCAAGCTCTGCTCAAAAGATGCCTTCCTTTTCCAAGATGCTGTCTTTCCTTAATTAACTCAGCTTATAATAATCTTCCCCTAACTTTGATTTATTTCAGCACAAATAGGTACAACTTATACTACATTACTTATAGATGTCTTTCAAGTTATGAATGTATCCAAGTTTTGAACCCCTGTAGGGCATTGCAGACAGTGATTAGATCTTCCTAGTCACTGTATATACGTACCTCTTCTACTTCAGTGTCTTAAACACTGTCCGAAAAATTATCAAAAACTTGGAAACAAGCAAAAGATATCACAGTGTGTTTAAGCCCAGGTCTGGGCTTGATTTTCTATTGACTGTTCTGTTTTACAATTGTATATGGGCATAGGTTAACCTGCCAATTTTTGTCCAGTAGAGATGCAAATAATACCGGTCTATTGGAAGGGATAACCCCAGGGTTATGGATTATTGCCCTGTAAGGCATTAGTCAATTTTGCATGTAACCCAGCAAACCTGTCTTAACATTCATTTATTAAATTGGCTATATATATCTCACTTGTTCACTCATTAATTAATGAGCTGAATAAAATCTTTGACATATATGATTCTGAATGAAAGTCATGACTTCACCTATTAGAAAACTGTGTTTTAAAATGCTGAAATGCTTAAATAAGAGTTTAATCAATGCATGGCAAAATTAATTGGATTGAAGAAGTCGATGATAAAGTTTCATATCTGAAGAGACAATATTTCTTGCAAGTGTAAAACAGAAAAACCAATATATCAGATAACACGTGAGAAACTCAAAGTGGTGATAATTTCACATAGGAACAAGCCATACTGATTTGGATGCTCTTAGTCATGGATTGTGAGGGTAATCATTCAGCAAACAGTTTTCAGCTGTTATCCCCTTCCCTGTGCATTTAATCAATGAAAATAGAGGTTCAGAATGATTGGACCATAGTGGGAGGAGCCACAGCCATGAAGTCAAACAGTCAGTTCAGATCTTGGCTCTGCTGCTAGTAGTTGTTCTCTGTATTAACCCCAGTTGGTTAATAAATCCCTATGAGAAGTGTCCAGTGCATAATGGGTGCTTAATAAATGTTAGGACTCTTCCTCATGAGCATCTCAGAGGACGAGAGAGGCGGACAAGTGCAGCCGGGATTGGAAACCTGAGTTATGGGGAAAGAGTTAAAATGACTGAATACTGTTTATATAGGGCCATAAAAACACCATCTGCTGGCTTTCGCCGGTTAAGCTATTACAAAGCTGACATCCACTAATGCTGTACTGATGGGGAGGAATGGCCAAGGTTTTGCTCTTTCTATCATTGTTCCACGAGCTGCCATCTCAAGACCAGTCTCCAGTTTACCCATCACGTAACCCGGTTGTTCAACATTTAAAGATTTATTTTGGCCTTGAAATATTTATACTCTCCTTCCAACCTTTTATTGCTGTAGTTACTTGTGAAGAAAGAACAAGACTCAGGAGGTTACTGTGTGGTATATCAGCAGTTCTAAACTTTGCTCTTAGATGGGGGTGCGTTTGATGTTAATTAGACTCAGATGAGTGGACTAATATTAAACCCTCATTTTGTATAATGAGGCTAGATGTGCCTTGGATAAAAGGGTAAGGTCTGTTCCTTTTTATACCCATCAGTCAGTGAAGAAAATACCATGTTGCTGAGCCAAAACTGAACAGTGGCAGATCCCAGACCCCGGGGGTGGGGCGAGGGGCGAGGTTGCCTGAAAGGTGCAGCTGAAGGGTGTCCCCGTGGTAGAAAGGAACTCGAAGATCGCTCCTGTTGCTGCTCACAACACCTGTGTTTGGGTCCTCAGTGCCATCATTAGGCATAATGATGGGCTGACTCCACATGCCTGGGACATTTGGCCTCATTTGAATGATTAAAGAGAATAAACTATATGTCCTAGACACCTGCCACCTCGCAATAATAGTAGCCTGTATTTACATAATATCTTTCTCTAAGAATTCCAAAGCTCCTTGTCTTTGAAAATCTGTTTATGATAGGGAGGGAGAGAGAATCATTTTTATTTCACAGAGTGTTAGAGCTGTGGTAGGATCTAAATATTTGGTCATTTTGGTAACCATTCTCTATCCCAAACTTTGCTGCATATTGAAATCACCTGGAGATCTTTAACAACTATGGATGCCTGACTCCCATGCCCAGGCATCCTCATTCAATTGTTCTGGGGGATGCGCTGGGCACCAGGATTTTAAAAAGTTCCTAAGGTGATTGGAATGCGCACAAAAGCCATGCGGGATCTTAGTTCCCCAACCAGGGATCAAACCTGTGCCCCCTGCAGTGGAAGCACAGTCTTAACCACTGGACCTCTAGGGAAGTCCCAGGGGGCACCATCTTTTGGTGGATAAGGTAAATCAGTTTTTTTATCTTGGCATAAGGTTTCATAACCTAGATGTTAATCTTTAAAATGGCATGTTATGTTTTTATGGTCTTATATAATAAAAATACCCAGACTGTCCTCGGCACATGGTAGGTGCCCAGCAAAGAGATCTATATCTCTAAATGGATTAAAAAGAAAATTATGGATAATGTTTTACATACCTCTCAAAATAAATACATGTATACAGTCAACCAAAATGTTGGAGGGTGAACCCAAAGTAGAATACAAATAGTAGTAACTAAACCTAATTGTATTACGAATGAAAAACATAACCACTCTGAAGGGGCTGGGGGAAACAAGAGCTTACCTAGGTAACTTTGGAAAAAAAAGCATCATTTGACGGGATGCTCTAAGGCTAGAGATGAAAGAACTGTATACAAATGATATACTTTAATTAGTAAATCTTTTTGTCATAGGAATACAATTTAGCAATTCTGTAACTAAACCCTTTATGTTTATATTAAGGTTGAATAAGTGAGTATATTGTTAATAATGAGAGCCAGGCTCCTCACTGTTGGAAAAAAAGATTGTTAGTAAGGAAAAGGGGAAGGCTAGAATCAACGTCACAGTGTTGGATTGGAATTGGAAGGATCACTATGAACTCGTGTTTTTTTAATATGTATACAGATAAATTGATAAAAATATAAATGGGTGTATATGCATGGGTTAGTATACAACACATATTTCCCAACTCTGTCTGATTAGAGGTTGCAACACTGCAATTTATAAGAAAAATGTATTTGGCCATTCAGATGACCAAAATATATTTCTCATATTATTTGGTCTTCATCCAGGGTTCCTGGCTTTCAGCTCCCACAACCCTTGAAATTTTCTGAGTGATAAGAGCAATTGGAGCATCTTTTGTCATAAATATTTAGTCTCTTGTTTTCAGTTCCTGAAATCGCTTGAGCCATAAAGGTGAAATGGGTGTCTTGTTATTCACGACAAGCCCCTTTCCACCATAACTGGGTTTATATTAATGAGGTGACCTAAGGATGGGGGATGGTTGCAAGGAAACCAACCATGAATGGAGGCATGTGACTGACTTCCGGAGAGGGGAGAGGGGCTGGAGGTTGAATCAGTTACCAATGCCAATGATTTAATTAATCATACCCATGTAATGATCCTCCATAAGAAACCAAAAGGGCAAGGTTCAGAGAGCTTCCAGTTGGTGAACATGTGGGAATTTGGGGAGAGTGATGCACCTGGAGAGGGCATGTAGCATCCCCGTACCTTGCCCTATGCATCTTTTCCATCTGGCTGTTCCTGAATTATATCCTTTTATAGTAAACTAGTGATCTAGTAAGTACAATGTCTCTCTGAGTTCTGTGAGCTGCTCTAGAAAATTAATCAAACCCAAGGAGGGGGTTGTTGGAACCTCTGAACTACAATCAGTTGGTCAGAAACATAGATAATAACCTAGGCTTGTGATTGGTGACCGAAAAGAGTGGGTGGGGTGGTCTTGTGGGACTGAGACCTTAACCTGTGGGATCTGCCACTATCTCTGGGAAGATAGTGTAAGAATTGAGTTGAATTGTAGGTTACCAAGCTGGTGCCAGAGCATTGCTTGGTGGTATGGGGGAATTGGAGTTGGGATCAGAACACCTTTAGAAGGCCAAGGAACAATAATGCTCCAGTAGCAATGAGCACGTGTAGTGCCTAGATCTTGGTTTCTAAGTCTCATTTTTGATAAAAGGAAACAGGGCTCCTTGCAGGAGAAATGGCTGATTCTAGGGCTGGAGCAAGGAAATACAAGATGAGCCTGGAGCATCTTCTAGTATCTGAAAGCAAAGAAGTATAAAAAAAATTAAAAGGATGAAGTGTTGTCAAAAGGGAACAGAAACCCACCTAATAGAGCTCCCAATGGCAAAAGTGGACAATTTGAGCAACATAAAAGGTAGCAATAATATTGGATTATGACTTAAAGAATAAAAAAATATTCAGGTGTCCATCCTCATATAAATAATTGAACAAATAAATGGGGAGAAGAGACAGCTCTTTTTTTTTTTACAGAAGAATTCCAATTAATATATATAGAAGGAATGAGGGAAAATACCAAATCACCAGCGGCCAACACCACGATAGTAATTGTTGCAAGGACGACCTGTGGAAGGATGCTAAAATCAGTGGGCAAACGTTGAGGAGAAATAGTATAAAACCATAGTCTCAAAGTATCTCTCCCAAGATGTTTGTCAACTACAAAGGAAGAAATAGTAATTTTACAGGAGAGAAACTCAAGAACCATCGCCTTAACCGTGTAATTAAAGTTATCATTATAAGTTCTGAGACATGCTCATATTATGTTCCTCTTGATGCAATGTCCTGAGAAGGGCAGAGCCTCACTTTTATGATATTCTGTCGTATGCCTAAAATGTATGACCTCAAACTAATAATCAGAAAATATTATACAAACTCAAATTGAGGGATATTCTACCAAATAAACTAACCAGTACTCAGAAAAAGTATCAAGATCATGAAAGACAAGTGTAAACTGAAGAAATGTCTTTGATTGGAAGCTAAAGAGACAAAACAACTAAATGCAGCGTGGGGTGTGGGAACAGAAAAAGGACATTAGGAGAAAAACTGGTGAGATTTGAATAAGATCTCTGGTTCAGTTCAGCCAATGATAATTTCCTGGCTTGCTAATTGTAATACTTAGGATTGTGTCAGTTAAAATTAGGAGAAGCTGAGTGAAGGAAATATGGAAACTGTACTGTTTTTGCAAATTTTTTGTTAAGTTTAAAATTATTTTAAAATAAAAAGTTAGAAAATATTGACAAGGGATATTTGGGTGGTGGGATTATGGGCAATTTTTGGTTTTTATTTTTTCCTCTTAAAAACAGTAAAACTAGTTTTTGATTAAAATGAAAATACCTTGAAAAAAAAAAGAAACAAAAAACCCCTTAAGAATGGAAGATTTTAAGAGTTTAGGATAAAAGTGAAAGATTAGACATTTAATACACAATGTTTACTAGTTTTTATACTCTTTTTTCTTTCTGTTTTTAAGGTGTTTGTGGAGATCAAATGACATAATATATGTAACAATGCTTTGAAAAACATAAAACATGCTATAAATATTATCCTTTCTTCTATGGGTCCTCACTTTCTTCTTGTTTATACTATTATTAACCAGTGCTAATTTTATTCATGTTAATTGTTAGGGTGTTGTAGAGAAAAATTGTAGGAAGTTCGGTGTAAGACAGATCTGCCTATCACATTGTAGGCACATTATTGCCATGTCATCATCATCCTCATTGTTTTCATTCTGTGTTTCCCTTTAATTGCTTTCTTTCCTTCTGACTAAAATGCTCTATTCCTCCATCTTCCCTTGGCCAAAAATCTTGTTTATGCTTTAAGGAACCTCTCAAGTAGTCCTTCTTCACTTAGTCCTCTAACGTTTCATTCCTGCCTTTCTTGTGGTTTACTGTGACGTGTGTAAGAGTGTGTGTGTGTGTGTGTGTGTGTGTGTGTGTGTTAGACAATCCTCTTTTACACTGTAAATTCCTTGAGGTGCCATTTTGGTTTTTGTGCCTGCCACATAGTAAATGCTAAACTGTAAGCCCTACGATGGAAGGGAGACCTTGTTTATGTTGTTTAGCATGATTTCTTTGGCGACTACTCTTGTGTCAGGCATTCAGTTAATATGGGACTGATTAAAATATGAAATAGGTAGTGGGTAAAGGTATCTTGAATGCTGAATAATTTTGGCCCCCATCCCATTTATTCTTTCCATCCCTCTATGATTTCTGATTATTTAAATTCGCTCTTAATTATTGGACCAGATCCCTGCCCTCACTCTCTGAAGGACTGTATTCAGGTGCTTTGTGATTGACTCCTATTTCCTTGTCAGTTTCAATTCCCGCCACCTTGTACACCTCAAATCCCTAATTCATTGGATTATTTCCAAAGTCCCAAATAAACTCTGCACTCTTATTTCCGTGAGCTTTTGCCCAGGCTATTCCTTTTGTCTGAACATCTTCCCTCCCATTCTCAACCATCACCTTCTAGTCACCTTCATGGGCAGTTTAAAGGGCATTCAGTGAACTTCTGATCTCTTCCTGTTTTCTCCTGTTCTACAGCAATTGCTAGTAGCTTTATTTAGCCTCAATTCCATTCTTACTTAATTGTACAAGTCAGTTGTTTACTTGTTATATCCCCTCTAGATTAGAGGTTCTCAAACTTCAATGTGCAAAAGAATTGCCCAGACAGTTTGTTAAAATGCAGAACAGAGTTCTGTTCTCTGTTCTCTGTTCCTGGAACAGAGTCCTCTGTGCTCATCACTGTCCCAGTATTGCTCCAAGTGCAATTCAAAGACACTGTTACAAATGAAGGTCCTCTGGTCAGAGATTCCCGTTCCATATATTTGAGTCTCCAGAACCTCACAAAGTCTGGCACTCACAGGCCTGCAATCAGTGAAGGGGATGCATATGAATGTCCCCAAGTCAAGCAACAAAACTCTGCCTCAGGCCTTTGCCAAATGGAAAGAGATTTCTCACCACTTGAGGAGAGGAGGGATGTCCTTTGCAGAGAAACTGGAGACAAGCCCCAAGCCCAAGTGAACTGCAGACTCACTTCAGCAGCAGAAAACTGCTGTGCGGCTCGTGTCCTCATCTACCTGAAGAATAAGAGGACCAGTCCAGGTCACCCGGTTAACTGGAAGGCTAATATAGGCAGCGTCAATTGATGATTCACTAGATCAAAGACCTTTGAGTCAGGCAATAGAGACCACCCTTGCTTATTGATTATCATCCAATAGCTTTAAATTATCTTCAGTGTCCTAGGAGACAGAGAAGGGCTGGTAAGGAAAGGGGCTTAAAGAAGGTCAATACATCATCCCCCGGCAAGTTAAAGGCCTGAAGCTCAGCATGCACATTCCTTCCAAGTGTACTTATGAGTGGGAGAGAAGAAATGAAACAGACTTCTAATTATTTAAATTGGACCTACACTCTGCTGAGTCATGCATTAGCTAGCATTCTTCCCCCATTCGAGCTGACTGACGGTTAGGCCAGGAGAAGGAGATTAAACATGTCAGCCGTAGGTGTGGAAATAATTGGGGGCAGTAATTGGGAGAAATCCTGGCATCTTGATTGTGACTGCTGTCTTCGTTTTCTCTTTCAAAACCTGAATTGACATTAACGTGTTGATGGCCTCATCCAACCTGGGTAGAATTTATTAACAATAAAAATAATTACAAAAATGACTTGCATTTACATTATCAGATAACAAGTCACAGCCTCAATTCTACAGTGGCTTTTCAAAGTGGATACCCTATTCCTGTTCCCATACAAAAGTCCCTCCTGTATTAGTTTTTTAATTTTATTTTTTAAGTTGAATTCAGGCTTAGATCTGGTGTCTGGTTTTCCAATCTGATAGTATGAATATGCTCATAGTTTGTTTTAGAATGTTAGGTGTATTTTCTATTCAGTAGGCATTCAATAAAGGCTAGTTTAATCTGAATATTTACTTAAATAAAATTCTGAAGAAGGTGGCATTTCCCTTTGTGGCTCCCAACTTAGTTTTTGTTTTAAAAAACTATATAGAGAGGTCACACTGGAAAGCCTAAGTTTCTCCTTTCTAAGTCTGTGCTGCGCGGTCCACCTTTTTCCAACTTCCGATGTGGGCGTCTCTACGAACCTTTTAAATCCCAGCAGCCGGCCCTCCGCCCCACGTAAATCCAGAATCGCCATTACAGATGACCTCTAAAGACTCCTATTGTCTGAGGAAGAAGCCCTGAAGAGGAGGAAGGGAAAAGAAAAGGAGTCAGAAATGGCTCTTTCTCAGGGACAATTGACATTTAAGGATTTGGCCATAGAATTCACTCAGGAGGAGTAGGAATGCCTGGACCCTGCTCAGAGGGCCTTGTACAGGGACGTGATGTTGGAGACTTACAGGAACCTGCTCTCCCTTGATATCTCTCATATACATGTGATTAAGAAATTACAACTAAAAGCAAACACTGATAGAGGAGAAGTATTCCAAACACTGATGTTCCGAAGACATAACTGGAATGAAATGAAACATTTTTACCTCAGAGTCATCTGGGAAAATATACGAGAATTTGATTCTCAGCAGAGTGATGAGGAAAGAAATTGCAAAAGAATGCCAATAAACCAAAATGATAATCTCACTGATAGGAGAAATCGAAATGGAAGAAGTGTTGCAGGAATCAAGCCTATTGAAAATAGGTTTCCATTAAGCTTTCTGGATGAACTGCATATATTTAAAAGTGAAGAGAAAATGGATGAATTTAATCAAGCTGACAAGAGTGTGAAGGGTAGTGCCTCATTTTCACCACTTCAGGGAATTTCCCCTGGTGTCCAAGTGAACATTTCTAATATACATGGGAGTAATTATATGCAGTCTTTAATAGTGACACAAGATCAGAAAGCACAGAGGGAAAGAACTTACAAATGTAATGAGTGTGGCAAAATCTTTCTGCAGGTATCATACCTCAATAGACCTTAGATTCTCCATACAGGAGAGAAGTTACATAAGTGTGACGTATGTGGAAGAATCTTTAGCAAGAATTCATACCTTGTAATTCATCAGAGAATTCATACTGGAGAGAAACCTTACAAATGCAATGTGTGTGGGAAGGTCTTTAGTAGAAAGAAAGACCTTAGAGTTCATAACAGAATTCATACTAGAGAGAAACCTTACATATGTAACGAGTGTGGGAAAACCTTTTATTATGCCTCACTCCTCAAAAAACATCAGATAATCCATACAGGAACAAAACCATATAAATGTGATATATGTGGGAAAGTCTTTGGTCAAAATTCATATCTTTCAGTTCATCAGACAATTCATACTGGAGAGAGACCTTACAAATGTAATGAGTGTGGGAAAACCTTTTGTTATGCCTCATTCCTCACACGACATCAGAGAACCCACACAGGAGCAAGGCCATATCAATGTGATGTATGTGGGAAAGTCTTTAGTCAAAATTCACATCTTTTAGGTCATCAGACCATTCATACTGGAGGGAAACCTTACAATGGTAATGAGTGTGGCAAGGTGTTTAGTGGAAAACATTGTTTCGCTTCATCAGAAAATTCGTACCAGAGAGAAACCTTTCAAAAATAATGAGTGTTGAAAAGACTTTACTCACATCTGTATCCTCACCACACATTAGGTAATAAATACAGGGTGGAAACTCGTATTTCATGTGATGTATGTGGGAAGGTCTTCCTTCAAAATTGACACTTTAAAGTCCTGGGAGATTCACGTGGAGGAGAAACCATGCACATGTCATGAGTGTGGCAAAACCTCACTTACCATCAGATAATCCATACTAGGTAGAAATAGTAGAAGTTTCATGCATGTCTCAAGGTCTTTAGTCAAAATTCCTACATTAAGCTCTACCAAAGAATTCATACTGGAGAGAAACCTTACAAATATAACGAGCGTGGCAAGTGCTTCAGTGTACTTTCAAGGCTAACTTATCGTCAGGGAATCTGTATTGGTGAGGGACTTTAAGCAACGGTGTTGACAGGTTTCCACATCTTAGCTGCATTGAAAAAGTCATACTGGAGGGAGATCAAGGAATTCATCCACCACAGAATTGATTCTGGAGATTGTTACCTCATAAATGCCATGAATGGGAAATACCTTTACCCAGGGCTCACATCTCACCAATCATCAGACTTTCCATACTGGACAGGACATTACAGATGTACTGAATGTGGTAAAGCTTTTGGGTTGTGCCTTAAACTGAGGGTTCACAAAATCCTTCATACTTATGAATGCAATCAGTATGGCTAAGTTTCTTATTATTGGTCACTTGTCACTAGATATCAGAATATCCTGGAGAGAAACCTCATAAATGTAACCTTTGTGGCAAGGATTTTACCCAAAGATCACAAGATGGGACATACTGAAGTTGTACCTTACAAATGCAATGGGTGTGGCAAAACATTTCCTTGACTTCAAGTATTAGGCAACAGGAAAGAGTCCATTGAAGAGAAACCCTACAAACGTATGAGCAGAGGCTTTATCCAGGCCTCACAATGCACTAGACTCCTCAGCGTACATCTTTGAGAGAAACCATGCAAAGCAATATGTGTGCTTGTACCTGAAAATCAAAGATCTGAAACATAGAGGATTTATTTTGAAGAGCAACATTTCAGATGTAGTAAATGTTGTACAAGTTTTCATCAAGTATCCACACTTTTGGTGCAATGAGATAATTCATACAGGTCAGAAAGTATACAGATACAGTGAACATGGAAACACTTTTAAGAAAAAGTGCGCCCTCAGGGGTCAGCACAGAACTCATATTTGGGCGAATTCTTACAAATGTAGTTAATTTGGTGAATTTTGTGAGCAATACTTAAGACAGACCACACATCAGAGAATGCGTATAGGAATAAATACGTCTAGTTCTCTGAGATAGTACATACTGCAGAATTATTACAAGTCACAACATGTTAAAACTTATGATGTTTATATGAGAGGATGAAGGACATTTGTGGAAATGGCCCATTATCTTCAGGGTAAAATACTCAATTATTTGAGCTTAGTTGAAAAGGCTACATTACTTTTTATGCCTTCCAACCTGAAAATTGAAGCCTGTTGAATTTATGTCTTCATTACGGACCTTTGATGATGGTCTCTGGGAAGGAGTCAGTGAGATGAAGGGGCCGACTTCATTCACATCCATGTTTCCTGGAAAAAGAAGGACCCTGAATTATCAAATTGAACAGTGTGTGAATTAGCCTCAGGGAGCAGCAAAGAATAATGTAGAACTAGGACGTGACTCATGCTTATTACGTCCAGGGAGCCCTTCTGTGGTTAGGCCAGTGCATGTTATAGGACAGAATCCTCTACCAACTGACCTTGAACAGAGCAAGCAGGACATTAAGGGACTGGACTTTTCATGGGAGGAGGGTGACAGGTTAATAGGGACGGATTATCGGGTAGATATAATGTGGAGGAAAAGATGGTCACTTTCTCCATTGGATGGCAATAGCAGTTGCATAGATCTATGTTTAATGAAAAATTAATTTTATTGTTGGAAATTGAAGACAACAGTTATCTTGAGAGGAACATTTAATCACAATTATCAGAATAATATATGTTTGTGTATTATGCACATTTAGCTGCTGCCATTATCTTTTGCTATTGTTTTATTCCGAATGTATCATAGGTCTCCTGTTTTAACTAATAAAATTTAATCACTTTTGTCAAAAAAAAACTATATAGAGTTCTTTTAATCTCATTTTCAAGACTCAGAATTCTTCCTCTTTGAAATTTATTTCAGGAAGGGAACCAATAATGTGCACTTTTAAAGTATTTAAAATTATATTTAGTGTGGATAGAAATATCTATCTTACATTACAGAAATTCCAAGCGTTAGGATTTAGGAAAAGGCATTATTTTGGAGTCTGGGAGGATCTTTCTAGCTAAAAGTATATGCACGGTGGGATAGGCCATCTCACTGCGGGCATGGTACCCTTGCCTCTTTGGAGAGGGCATGAAGGGGATATGTTGGCTGGATACTAAGGACGATGCTATCTTCCATTGGCCTAGTACTTTCCAGTTTTAAGTTGAGTTTGCACTGATCTCATCAGAGATCTCTATCAGTCCCAGGAGGAAGCCAGGGCAAATGTTTTCAGCCTTGTTTGGCTGTAGGAGGAAATGATGCTCAGAGAGGTTGTGATTGATCAAAAGGAGAGTTGTGGAACTGGGACTATGACGTTTCTAATCAGGGTCAGTGCTGCCCTCATCCTCCTCCCTTTCTCCCTCCCTGCCCACGTGGATGGAACATCTACTGTGTGCCATGCATTGTGCAAGCACCAGGGGTTTCCATGAGTTTCCCGGGAAGCTTGTACATAAAGCAAGTTTCCTGATCTAACGGGGCCTACAGTAAAGTAAAAAGAGACAAACATAAAATCAATTAAGGGCACCAAAGTGTTAGAGAGGCTGTGATAGAAATAGTGACAGAGAGTTGTGTGAGGAGACGGGGCATGTCGGTCAATCGGATACGGAAGTGAGCGAAGGGGAGCTGTGATGCGTTAGGAAAAGCTTCACGAAGCCTCATGACGATTCTAGCAAAGTCTGGCGTAAGAGTCGGCATCAGACAGACCTGAAATTTTTAAAGTGCATTTTTTAAAGTGTATTTCCGAGAGAAAATCTGCACAGAATTGGTTTTGCTGCCAAATGATTTTGTGAAATATAGCATATACTGTATTGGAAACTCACAATTCTTATTAAGATATTGAGGACTTAGAAACCCTTCCAAAAGAAACCTGTTTAAATTTGTATCTTCCAGCCAAAGTGTGGAATTATAGAGCTTAAATTTTTTTTTTTTTTAGAGAGAACAATTAAAATTTTTGGAAAGCACTGACTTAGATCCACCGGCAGGCAGATCTTCTCTGCAGGCAGCTGCGATTTGGCTGTGTGACGTGCAAAGCCAAAGAGCCCTCTTGGATGGGAATATACCCTAACTCAGATAAACCAGAATACGGAGAATGTTGCTGCCATGTATGAAACATTGAGCCACCTGAGGAGAGACCTTCAGGGTCCCGGAGGGAAATGGGGGAGGAGGAGGAAGAAAGCTGAAGGGGCATCCTGATTTCGGCTGATTTGTATTCCTTTCATCTGGCAGCATGGCTCACTCAGAGGCAGTCCTGAGATGGAAGCCCATCCCTGGAATGGTGAGAGAGAGGCGCTGGGGGAAGATGGTGCGGGGGGCTCCTTCAAGGGCAGAGGCTACTTGTCTTGGGGTGTGAGCACCTCTTCCTTCAGCTCCCCTCCTTTGCCGGGTGACTCGATTAGACTGTAGCCTGGAGACTGCTCCCTCATGTCTTCCGGGAGAGTACAAGGTATATTCCTTCCTTCATTTCAGCTTCTGTCTGTCTTCCCCTCTTTCCCTGGTCAACTCCGTCAAAATCGATTCGGAGAGGCTTTCCTTCCCCATTATGTAAAGCAGACCGTAATCTCTCAGTCTGCTGTGATTCTGTATTATTTTCTTCCAGGATCCTTTCTTATTATAGGTTAATTCCACCAGGGAGGAACCTTGCCTGTCTGTCCTCTGAGCCTAGAATGGTGCTTGGCACACTGTAGGGCCTCAGTATTTACTGAGTAAAAAGTAGCATGCCGGCTTTTTAAAGAAACGAATGCTTAGGTGTCTCATTCTCCTTTGATAAATGAGCAGATAAGGAGAAGGGGCAGACTAGAAGAAAGAACTCCCTTTGTGCTAAACTGTTGTGTTACAGGCTTTTCCTAAAGTTCCTCACAATACTCCTCGTCAATGGGTATTACTATATCATCATTGTCATCTTGCAGATGAAGAAACAAGGTCAGAGAGGTTTCATTTGCCCTAGGTCACCTGACACTAAGTACAGAGCTGGATATGCTGCTGGTGTATCTGAGGCTATATCCGAGCTTCCATCAGCCTTGGGTCCTAGAGAAGGTGTTGAGCTCAGCATCAGGAGATGGGAATCTGTTGCAGATCTTATCACTAATTAGTGTTAGATTCTTGTTATTTAGCATTTGACTCTAGAGGAAACCATGGATTTCTACTAATTTCTTTATTCTGTTTACACGGCCTACATTAAGATTTCTCCCTGAATTTGGCAATATCAGATCACATGGAGGGATTTTTCTGAGGGTTGACGATGACACAATGCAACTTCACTTAATACCATTCCTATTCTGCACTGGATCTATTTGGGTAAAATGTCTGAATCTTAAATGTGAGATGGATCTATGCCCTTTTGAGACATTTATCATTCACTAGATGGCACTGTTGTTTTAACTTTATTTTCTAGTCTGGATTAAAAGCTTCAAGGAATATGATTTTCTATGATACTATACCTGTTGGACTATCCAGAGTTTCCAAGTGTGGGTACAAGGGCAGGGTGGAGACAAGCTTATATAATGTATACATTTCATTAGTATGGATCCTAAATCCTAGTTTAGATTTTAGATTATAACAAAACTGTAGTTTTGTGGCCATGCAGTAATGGCGGAGTACATTGCCAGACTGAAAAATAATGCCTTGCTGGATAGTATGAAACCAAGATGATGGTCTCACTGAGTTGTGGGAACTCTGTGGTGGCACCATTGGGGACAGTTTCTGACAGATGCTAGAGGCAGAGGCAGAGAAGTATAAACAAGCCTGAGTACACAGTAGATGCTCTAAAAAACCCAGATAATGGAATCATCATTTTTAAACTAACTGAATTTATCTCTTCCCTCGAAACCCTTATAACGTCCCTGTTTCTGCCAGTGGTACCATCACATTCCCAGTCCCCTGAAAAATGTAGTTCTTGACTACTTCCTTTCCCTTGTCCCTTTTCAATAACCTGAATGGTTCCTTCTCCAAAATCTCTCTCCCTGCCAGTGTTTACTTTCCATTCCCACCACCATAATTGAGGTCTTCATCATTTACTTCCACTTTGTAATCATCTCTCACTTGACTTCTCTGAGTCTCCTACCTCTACTGCACTTGAAGTCTTTGGTCAGAATAATCTTTATAACGTGAGTCCCGTGCTGACAGGTCAACAGTGACTCCCATGTGAAGAAGACCTCTTGGCATCTAGGGCCTCCCCAACTGATCACAGTTTCCTTTTCGGGCACATCTTCAGTTCTCCTAATTAAATGAAAAGTGAATAGAAAGCATGTAACTCACTGTCTTGCACGTAGTAGGTGTCAAGTAATAGGTAGCTGCTGCTGTATCCATTATTCTGTTTAGCCCCTTTTTCCTACTCGAGTGTGGAAACACTCATTTGTAGAGTCTCCACTAGATACCAGCCTTGGAACTAGGTGTGTTGCATCTGTTATTGTATTTGATCATCATAACCTGTCCACCCTTGGAACCTGGCAAGGGGGCTCCAGGTCTTAGCTGCCCTCCTTCCCGTGGGTTGAGGGTCCTTAGGCGAAGCATGCCTGCTCATCCTGAGCTTGCTCCCACCCTGGATAGCCCAAGGGGAGACCAAGGTGCAGCCGCTTGCAGTGGGGAGGCATATGTGGACAGAGCTTATACTGGGGTGGCCCCTCACAGGTGTGTGAGCTCCCAGGCAGTGCAAGATGCAGCTGGAGGTGGGAGGAGAAGCAGGACCCTCTCTCCCTGTGCTGCATGTTAGGGGTAGGCTTACCTGTGAGAGAACCCCATGGCTTGAAGGTTGTTATCCCCATTCTGTAGAGAAAGTTGAGGCCAAGAGAGATTAAAGCACAATGTTTCATGATTCTAATATGCATGGTTTTTTACATTTAAATATTTCAGAAATTAGGATGCATCTTACAAGCCCTGACCTCTGCTTTGTGTTTAATCAACACTGTTACTTTGTTAACTGTACAGTAAGTAGTGGTGTGTCTTAAGTTGATGGTATCACAGAGTCAACAAAATTGATAGCTTGACTGGTTCACACAGAAAAGTGGTGGAGCTGGGAGTCAAACTCCCATCCAGCTGACTCCAGTGCTCACATTCTCACCCAGCTGCTCCAAGTGCATCGTCCTGATGAAACTCACCTCTCTTTCCACTCTCCTCTCTCTGTCCCCTCAGCATTTTGAGGCTTGTTGAAATGACACTATAGAGCACATATTACGAGGGCACCATAAGCTGGATCAGAAATACTTCCAGTTGATTTTAATCATGTATTTCCTGACTCTTTAGCTCATTGTGAGTTTCCTGGGAACAGGGGTCCATATGTTTTCTAGATGTTTGTATGCTATGCGTATTGATAAGAGTAGAGAATTCTCAGGTCAAACCTAGATTTGAGTTCCCTCTCTGTTCCTTCTCAGGCTGATGATGCATGGAGCTGCCTTAACCTCCTTGAGCCTCAGTTTCCTCATCTGTGAAATGGGTCTAATAGTACCTGTTTCAAAGATCTGCAGTGAGATTAAAGCACTTGGCAAATGGTGGTTCTCATTACACATTAGGTCCCTTCAGTTGAGTGCCCTTAGCACGGTGAAAGCTAAATAAATGAATAACTTCATAGCTTACTCTCCACAGTAGCTTATGTATTAGACTTCCTTGTATCTGTGTCCTATCTAGGTATTCAATCAGCCATTCATTCAGCAAATCAACCATCTACTGTGTATGAGGCATTGTGCTGGGTTATGGGGCTATAATAGTGAGCATGAGAGTCAAGATCCCTGCATGCATTACAAATCGAGAAAGAAGCTGGAGGGAAAGGGGAGGTGAGACAGAGGATAAGACAGAGGTGAGGTTAGGGACTCAGGGAAAGCCTGGCTAAGGAGGTTGTGTTTGAGTTGAGTCGTGAAGAATGAGAAAAAAGCATCTGTGTAGCATGACGAGTGTATTAGTCTGGATTTTCCACAGAAACAATATATGTAGATGTATACATAAAGAGATTTATTATAAGGAACTGGCTCATGATTATGGAGGCTAAGAAGTTCCAAGCTCTGTAGTCAGCAAGCTGGAGACCCAGGAGAGCCGATGGTGTAAGTTCCAGTCTGAGTCTGAATGTGAAGGCAGGAGAAGACCAGTGTCCCAGGTCAAAGACAGTCAGGCAGAGAGACAGAGAATTCTTCCTTTCTCCACCCTTTTGTTCTATTCAGACCTTCAACAAGTTGGATGAGGCCCGCCCACACTGGGGAGGGCAATCTGCTTTTCTCTACTGATTCAAATGTTACTCTCACCCAGAAATACCCTCACAGATACACCCAGAAATAATGTGTAATTAAATATATGGGCACCTTGTGGCCTGGTTAAGTTGCCTTATAAAATTAAGCATCATAAGGTGGCTGCTTTATTTTATCCCCTGAGGTTGGGCCTTAGATTTTTGAATATAAAACTTCCCAGAAGTCTCACTGTTCTTTCCATGATAAGTTGTGCAGTTTCTGGATGGCAGCCCTTTACTTAGGAATGTATATATCCTCTGACTCCCTTCCCCCTCCACCCAACCTAGAGAAAAGATATAGAGAATGTAGTTACCTTATCTCATAAATATATCCAATCTGCTCACTTCTGTGATCTATGTTACAGACCTTCAAGATGACCTGTTTCACTGGGGACAGCCATTTCTCACTTTTAACTTAAAGGACTTTAATGTATGTGTTTGGGGTCTCTCATCAAGGGTTTGTTAATCTTGGCGCCATTGACATTTGGGGTTAGATAGTTTTCTCTTTTGGGGGCTCCCTGTACCTTGTAGATGTTTGACAGCACCCTTGAATGCAGTCCACTGGATTGAATGACAGACTCCTTTTAGTTGTGACAACCAAAAACATCTCCAGTCATTGCCACGTAACTGGTGGGGAGTAACATCTACCCTGATTGAGAACCACTGCTCTAGTCCCCATGGAGATGTGCCATGTGGAGTATATGCTTGGGGCTGCTTTTCCTCAGGATAGGGAGAGTAACCCTCATTGACTTGACTGAGGGAATTGGGAGCGCAGGGTCTTCCTATCTATGGAGTTTCCAGTAAGCGGATTAGATTGCCAAGGTGATTGGGTTGCATTTCTAATGAGTCGAGCTGCCAGCATCTGTTTGTGGTAATTGAGGACAGCTGTGATGCTGGCTTGGCTGAAACCTCCACAACCTTCCTTTGCTCCTCCAGGTATTTGAGTCTGCACCAGCCATCCTGTCACATCAGCCTCTTGCAGGAAGATGCTGGCAAGGTCAGGGTGTTGGCTGAGAATGGTATCAAACCAGACAGCATCTTAGGTTTGCTGCTGCTGTATTGATTGGGAAGCAGGAGCAGTGCTCATTCTTGTAAACTGCTTCTCAGGCACAGAAAAAAATACGTGTATAAAAAAAGCAAACTGCAGCCAGTAATAATAATAATGATAATAATAACAACAGCAGTAACAACTCACATATATATTTATTCATCCCACATGTGCTATGTCCTGTTATTAGAGCCTTCCTGTATTATTTCATTTATTCTTTATAACAACTCTCTGATGTAGGTGAGTAGGTCTCATCTGTTACAGCTGAGACACAGACAGCAAGAGATAGGATTACACGTAAGCAATTGATTCCAGAGTTTGCAGTGTGAGCTCAATTTTCCAAATTCTATTTCAGTTCTATTAAAGTGTATATAGATGTATTTATTCATAACTCACATAACATTAAAGTCTGGAAGCAGACATACCAAAATATTGTCAGTCTCTCTCTGGGTGGCTGCCTTGGGGGTGATTCTTTTTTTTTTTTTTGTCTTCTTTAAACTTTTTAAAATATTTTCCAAGTTTTCTATATTAAGTATTTCTTATTTTTATTGGAAGTTATATAGAACGTCTTAAAATAAATATATTGAAGAGGGGATGGGAAGAGAAGCAGTGAGCTAGGAGGATATTTTAGAAGCAGAGTCCTCCCTGATGGAGTGTATTCTGGGGAGAGAGGTGGCGAGCAGACCACCGCGGGGCTGATCCCTTGTGTCCCAATGCATTGCAGACTTTTTGGTGGGACTCTAGAATTTCTCTGAAACAACTTGCTTTTTTTTTTTTTTCAAAAGTCTCACTTGCTGTTGCAAGGAAGTTTTCTCCCAGCCCCCTGCGGCAGTCTGTGTTCAGCTCTGCATTCATCCTCGTGGCACTCCTCCCTAAGGGAGGCTAAACTCAAGGCTGGTTTGCAAACATTAGTCATTCAAGGGCAGTGGTGAATGCCCTTGGGCATGGCTCTTTAGGGAAGTGCGGTGATTTCCTAGCAGCGAAGTCAAGGCTGCAGCTGCAATAGCTCCTACCCTTCTTTCTCCATGGCAGGGTGGAGACCCTCTCTCAGGCACTGCATCAGCACTCTTTGCCTAGGAGTTTGGACCAGTGGTTTTGACCACCAGAAAAGACACCCACCCAGATCACACTCTACAGATCATTCTCCAGGAGAGGAGCTACCTTGGGGGTGAGAGTAGCATTCTAGTTTCTTTACAATCCCTACATTACTTTTCTTTTTTTTTTTTTAATAGCATCTTTATTGGAGTATAAGTGCTTTACAGTGGTGTGTTAGTTTCTGCTGTATAACAAAGTGAATCAGTTATACATATACATATATCCCCATATCTCTTCCCTTTTGCATCTCCCTCCCTCCCACCCTCCCTATCCCACCCCTCTAGGTGGTCACAAAGCACGAGCTGATCTCCCTGTGCTATGAGGATGCTTCCCACTAGCTATCTATTTTACATTTGGTAGTGTATATATGTCCATGCCACTCTCTCACGTTGTGCCAGCTTACCCTTCCCCCTCCTCGTATCCTCAAGTACATTCTCTACTAGGTCTGCGTCTTTATTCCTGTCTTGCCCCTAGGTTCTTCATGACCATTTTTTTGGTTGTTTTTTAGATTCCGTATATATGTGTTAGCATATGGTATTTGTTTTTCTCTTTCTGACTTACTTCACTCTGTATGACAGACTCTAGGTCTATCCACCTCACTACAAATAACTCAATTTCGTTTCTTTTTATGGCTGAGTAATATTCCATTGTATATATGTGCCACATCTTCTTTATCCATTCATCTGTCGATGGACACTTAGGTTGTTTCCATGTCCTGGCTATTGTAAATAGAGCTACAATGAACATTTTGGTACATGACTCTTTTTGAATTATGGTTTTCTCAGGGTATATGCCCAGTAGTGGGATTTCTGGGTCGTATGGTAGTTCTATTTTTAGTTTTTTAAGGAACCTCCACACTGTTCTCCATAGTGGCTGTATCAATTTACATTCCCACCAACAGTGCAAGAGTGTTCCCTTTTCTCCACATCCTCTCCAGCATTTATTGTTTGTAGATTTTTTGATGATGGCCATTCTGACCAGTGTGAGATGATATCTCATTGTAGTTTTGATTTGCATTTCTCTAATGATTAATGATGTTGAGCATTCTGTCATGTGCCTGTTGGCAATCTGTATATCTTCTTCAGAGAAATGTCTCTTTAGGTCTTCTGCCCTTTTTTGGATTGGGTTGTTTGTTTTTTTGATATTGAGCTGCATGAGCTGTTTTTATATTTTGGAGATTAATCCTTGGTCAGCTGCTTCTTTTGCAAATATTTTCTCCCATTCTGAGGGTTGTCTTTTCGTCTTGTTTATGGTTTCCTTTGCTGTGCAGAAGCTTTTAAGTTTCATTAGGTCTCATTTGTTTATTTTTGGTTTTATTTCCATTTCTCTAGGAGGTGGGTCCAAAAGGATCTTGCTGTGATTTATGTCATAGAGTGTTCTGCCTATGTTTCCTCTAAGAGTTTGATAGTGTCTGGCCTTACATTTAGGTCTTTAATCCATTTTGAGTTTATTTTTGTTTATGGTGTTAGGGAGTGTTCTAATTTTATTCTTTTACATGTAGCTGTCCAGTTTTCCCAGTGCCACTTGTTGAAGAGGCTGTCTTTTCTCCATTCTATATTCTTGCCTCCTTTATCAAAGATAAGATGACCATATGTGCGTGGGTTTATCTCTGGGCTTTCTATCCTGTTCCATTGATCTATAGTTCTGTTTTTCTGCCAGTACCATACTGTCTTGATTTCAGTAGCTTTGTAGTATCGCCTGAAGTCAGGGAGCCTGATTCCTCCAGCTGCATTTTTTTTCTCAAGATTGCTTTGGCTCTTCGGGGTCTTTTGTATTTCCATACAAATTGTGAAATGTTTTGTTCTAGTTCTGTGAAAAATGCCATTGGTAGTTTGATAGGGATTGCATTGAATCTATAGATTGCTTTGGGTAGTATAGTCATTTTCACAATGTTGATTCTTCCAATCCAAGAACATGGTGTATCTCTCCATCTGTTGGTATCATCTTTAATTTCTTTCAACAGTGTCTTATACTTTTCTGCATATAGGTCTTTTGTCTCCTTAGGTAGGTTTATTCCTAGATATTTTATTCTTTTTGTTGCAATGGTAAATGGGAGTGTTTTCTTAATTTCACTTTCAGATTTTTCATCATTAGTGTATTGGAATGCAAGAGATTTCTGTGCATTAATTTTGTATCCTGCTACTTTACCAAATTCATTGATTAGCTCTAGTAGTTTTCTGGTAGGCTTTAGGATTCTCTATGTATAGTATCATGTCATCTGCAAACAGTGACAGCTTTACTTCTTCTTTTCCAATTTGGATTCCTTTTATTTCTTTTTCTTCTCTGATTGCTGTGGCTAAAACTTCCAAAATTATGTTGAATAATAGTGGTGAGAGTGGGCAACCCTGTCTTGTTCCTGATCTTAGTGGAAATGGTTTCAGTTTTTCACCATTGAGGACGATGTTGGCTGTGGGTTTGTCATATATGGCGTTTATTATGTTGAGGTAAGTTCCCTCTATGCCTACTTTCTGGAGGGTTTTTATCATAAATGGGTGTTGAATTTTGTTGAAAGTTTTCTCTGCATCTATTGAGATGATCATATGGTTTTTCTCCTTCAATTTGTTAATATCACATTGATGTGTATCACAGTGATGGTGTATCACATTGATTGATTTGCATATATTGAAGAAGCCTTGCATTCCTGGGATAAACACCACTTGATCATGCTGTATGGTCCTTTTAATGCGCTGTTGGATTCTGTTTGCTAGTATTTTGTTGAGGATTATTGCATCTATGTTCATCAATGATATTGGCCTGTAGTTTTCTTTCTTTGTGACATCTTTGTCTGGTTTTGGTATCAGAGTGATGGTGGCCTCATAGAATGAGTTTGGGAGTGTTCCTCCCTCTGCTATATTTTGGAAGAGTTTGAGAAGGGTAGATGTTAGCTCTTCTCTAAGTGTTTGATAGAATTCGCCTGTGAAGCCATCTGGTCCTGGGCTTTTGTTTGTTGGAAGAGTTTTAATCACAGTCTCAATTTCAGTGCTTGTGATTGGTCTGTTCAGATTTTCTATTTCTTCCTGGTTCAGTCTCGGAAGGTTGTGCATTTCTAAGAATTTGTCCATTTCTTCCAGGTTGTCCATTTGATTGGCATATAGTTGCTTGTAGTAATCTCTCATGATCCTTTGTATTTCTGCAGTGTCAGTTGTTACTTCTCCTTTTTCATTTCTAATTCTATTGTTTTGAGTCTTCTCCCTTTTTTTCTTGATGAGTGTGACTAATGTTTTATCAATTTTGTTTATCTCCTCAAAGAACCAGCTTTTAGTTTTATTGATCTTTGCTATCGTTTCCTTCATTTCTTTTTCATTTACTTCTGATCTGATCTTTATGCTTTCTTTCCTTCTGCTAACTTCGGGGTTTTTTTGTTCTTCTTTCCCTAATTGCTTTAGGTGTAAGGTTAGGAGTTTATTTGAGATGTTTCTTGTTTCTTGAGGTAGGATTGTATTGCTATAAACTTCCCTCTGAGAACTGCTTTTGCTGCATCCCATAGGTTTTGGGTTGTCGTATTTTCACTGTCATTTGTTTCTATGTATTTTTTGATTTCCCCTTTGATTTCTTCAGTGATCTCTTGGTTATTAAGTAGTGTATTGTTTAGCCTCCATGTGTTTGTATATTTTACAGGTTTTTTCCTGTAATTGATATCTAGTCTCATAGCGTTGTGGTCGGAAAAGATACTTGATATGATTTCAATTTTCTTAAATTTACCAAGGCTTGATTTTTGACCCAAGATATGATCTATCCTGGAGAATGTTCCATGAGCACTTCAGAAGAATGTGTATTCTGTTGTTTTTGGATGGAATGTCCTATGAATATCAATTAAGTCCATCTTGTTTAGTGTATCATTTAAAGCTTGTGTTTCCTTATTTATTTTCATTTTGGGTGATTTGTCCATTGGTGAAAGTGGGGTGTTAAAGTTCCCTACTATGGTGTTACTGTTGATTTCCCCTTTTATGGCTGTTAGTATTTGCCTTATGTATTGAGGTGCTCCTATGTTGGGTGCATAAATATTTACAATTGTTATATCTTCTTCTTGGATTGATCCCTTGATCATTATGTAGTGTCCTTCTTTGTCTCTTGTAATAGTCTTTGTTTTAATGTCTATTTTGTCTGATATGAGAATTGCTACTCCAGCTTTCTTTTGATTTCCATTTGCATGGAATATCTTTTTCCATCCCCTCACTTTCAGTCTGTGTGTGTCCCTAGGTCTGAAGTGGGTCTCTTGTAGACAGCATATATACGGGTCTTGTTTTTATATCCATTCAGCCAATCTGTGTCTTTTGGTTGGAGCATTTAATCCATTTACATTTAAGGTAATTATCTATATGTATGTTCCTATTACCATTGTCTTAATTGTTTTGGGTTTGTTATTTTTGGTCTTTTCCTTCTCTTGTGTTTCCTGCCTAGAGAAGTTCCTTTAGCATTTGTTGTAAAGCTGGTTTGGTGGTGCTGAATTCTTGTAGCTTTTGCTTGTCCATAAGGGTTTTAATTTCTCCGTCAATGTGAATGAGATCCTTGCTGGGTAGAGTAATCTTGGTTGTCGGTTTTTCTCCTTTATCACTTTAAATATGTCCTGCCACTCCGTTCTGGCTTGCAGAGTTTCTGCTGAAAGATCAGATGTTAACCTTATGGGGATTTCCTTGTGTGTTATTTGTTGTTTTTCCCTTGCTGCTTTTAATATGTTTTCTTTATATTTAATTTTTGATAGTTTGATTAATATGTGTCTTGGCGTGTTTCTCCTTGGATTTATCCTGTATGGGTCTGTCTGTGCTTCCTGGACTTGATTGACTATTTTCCTTCCCATATTAGGGAAGTTTTCAACTATAATCTCTTCAAATGTTTTCTCAGTCCCTTTCTTTTTCTCTTCTTCTTCTGGGACCCCTGTAATTCGAATGGTGGTGCGTTTAATCTTGTCCCAGATGTCTCCGAGGCTGTCCTCAATTCTTTTCATTCTTTTTTCTTTATTCTGCTCTGCAGTAGTTATTTCCACTATTTTATTTTCCAGGTCACTTATCCGTTCTTCTGCCTCAGTTATTCTGCTATTGATCCCTTCTAGAGAATTTTTAATTTCATTTATTGTGTTGTTTATCACTGTTTGTTTGCTCTTTAGTTCTTCTAGGTCCGTGTTAAACGTTTCTTGTATTTTCTCCACTCTATATCCAGATTTTGGATCATCTTTACTATCATTATTCTGAATTCTTTTTCAGGTAGACTGCCTATTTCCTCTTCATTTGTTAGGTCTGGTGGATTTTTACCTTGCACCTTCATCTGCTGTGTGTTTCTCTGTCTTCTCATTTTGCTTAAGTTACTGTGTTTGGGGTCTCCTTTTCACAGGCTGCAGGTTCGTAGTTCCCGTTGTTTTTGGTGTCTGCTCCCAGTGGCTAAGGTTGGTTCAGTGGGCTGTGTAGGCTTCCTGGTGGTGGGGACTAGTGCCTCTGTTCTGGTGGATGAGGCTGGATCTTGTCTTTCTGGTGGGCAGGTCCACGTCTGGTGGTGTGTTTTTGGGTGCCTGTGGCCTTATTATGATTTTAGGCAGCCTCTCTGCTAATGGATGGGGTTGTGTTCCTGTCTTGCTAGTTGTTTGGCATAGGGTGTCCAGCACTGTAGCTTGCTGATCATTGAGTGGATCTGGGTCTTGGCGTTGAGATGGGGATCTATGGGAGATTTTCACCGTTTGATATTATGTGGACCTGGGAGGTATCTTGTGGACCAATGTCCTGAACTTGGCTCTCCCATCTCAGAGGCACAGCCCTGACGCCTGGCTGGAGCAGCAAGAGCCTGTCATCCACACGGCTCAGAATAAAATGGAGAAAAAAAAAGAAAGAAAGAAGAAGATAAAATAAAATAAAATAAAATAAAATAAAGTTATTAAAATAAAGAATAAAAAAAATTATTAAAAAAATTTTTTAAAGTAATAAAAAAAAAAAAAGGAAGAAAGAAGGAAGAGAGCAACCAAACCAAAAAACAAATCCACCAATGATAACAAGCACTAAAAACTATACTAAAAAAACCCAAAAAAATGGACAGACAGAACCCTAGGACAAATGGTAAAAGCAAAGCTATGCAGACAAAATCACACATATAAGCATACACATACACACTCACAAAAAGAGAAAAAGGGGAAAAAAAAATATATTGTTGCTCCCAAAGTCCACCTCCTCAATTTGGGATGATTTGTTGTCTATTCAGGTATTCCACAGATGCGGGGTACATCAAGTTGAATGTGGAGATTTAATCCGCTGCTCCTGAGGCTGCTGGGAGAGATTTCCCTTCTCTTCTTTGTTCACACAGCTCCTGGGGTTCAGCTTTGGATTTGGCCCCGCCTCTGCGCGTAGGTGGCCTGAGGGCGTGTGTTCTTCGCTCAGACAGGACGGGGTTAAAGGAGCAGCTGCTTCGGGGGCTCTGGCTCACTCAGGCCGGGGGGAGGGAGGGGTACGGAATGTGGGGTGAGCCTGTGGCCGCAGAGGCCAGCGTGACATTGCACCAGCCTGAGGTGCACCATGTTTTCTCCCGGGGAAGTTGTCCCTGGATCACGGGACCCTGGCAGTGGCAGGCTGCACAGGCTCCCGGGAGGTGCGGTGTGGAGAGTGACCTGTGCTCGCACACAGGCTTCTTGGTGGCGGCAGCAGCAGCCTTAGCGTCTCATGCCCGTCTCTGGGGTCCGCGCTGATAGCTGCAGCTCGCGCCCGTCTCTGGAGCTCCTTTAAGCGGCGCTCTGAATCCCCTCTCCTCACACACCAGGAAACAAAGAGGCAAGAAAAAGTCTCTTGCCCCTTCGGCAGCTCCAGACTTTTTCCCAGACTCCCTCCCGGCTAGCTGTGGCGCACTAGCCCCCTCAGGCTGTGTTCACGCAGCCAACCCCAGTCCTCTCCCTGGGATCTGACCAAAGCCCGAGCCTCAGCTCCCAGCCCCCACCCGCCCTAGCGGCTGAGCAGACAAGCCTCTCGGGCTGGTGAGTGCTGGTCGGCACCGATCCTCTGTGCAGGAATCTTTCCACTTTGCCCTCCGCACCCCTGTGGCTGCGCTCTCCTCCGTGGCCCCGAAGCTTCCCTGCTCCGCCACCCGCAGTCTCCGCCCGCGAAGGGGCTCCTAGTGTGTGGAAACCTTTCCTCCTTCACAGCTCCCTCCCAGAGGGGCAGATCTCGTCCGTATTCTTTTGTCTGTTTTTTCTTTTGCCCTACCCGGTTACGTGGGGAGTTTCTTACCTTTTGGGAAGTCTGACGTCTTCTGCCAGTGTTCAGTATATGTTCTGTAGGAGTTGTTCCACATGTAGATGTGTTTCTGCTGTATTTGTGGGGAGGAAGGTGATCTCCACGTCTTACTCCTCTGCCATCTTGAAGCTCCTCCTATATTATTTTTCTTTTTCTCTGGAAACCTCATTACTTTCTGGGGCCAATTAGGGGCAACTACAGAGTTGGCTTTGCATAGAATGGAAATTGCAGAGCAGGCGAATTCTGCCCAGTCTCATCCACCTGGGGGTGGTGGAGACTTCTGGTAACTACCACTTTGGCTTGGACGTATGATGCCAATGCAGGGATGAAAGAGTCCACCTCCCTTTCCCCATGACCATCCCACCTCCTTCAAAGGGATGGGTAGGAAGAAAGGTGTGGTTTAGCATTTTTCTCATGAAAAGCAGGGGTGATCAGAGAAGCAGGAAGCTGCTGGGAGGTGATAATATTTTTCACATTATCCCCATTTATATGAAACCCCAGCAAAGCCCCAAGTGGTTCCAGGTATCTGCCTTGATACTGTGCCTTTAAACTCAGCCAACCTGCTATGTCCCTCACTGGTGCTGGCTGATTAAAACCATCAGGTCCCAAGCCCTATTCTTGGCAGTTTTCTTGGTTTTCCTGAGCTAGTTCTTGCCCTTGATCTACACACACACACACACACACACACACGCACACATTCAAGGCTCCATCTTCCCTCTCTGGTCTCATGTGCAGCGTTGGGCTCTTGCAGATTCAGCATCTCTGGTCTGCGAATAGTGCTGATGATAATGTAATTGTTCTATTGGAGCATAGCATGAGACAGTTTTATTTTTTCTATGAACCTTCACTTATGCTATGACAAAAGTCTTTTTCTCCAATCCTGATGACAGATTCTATAATTTCCTGGCCATTTTTAGATGTTAAAAGTCAAGATCAATTTAAAGTTTAGTCTTTAATATGAATTTGGTCTTATCCCCAACACCCCTCCCTGTGTCACCCTGACAGAAGTTTGATCCATTGACTGAGGTCCGGGGTTCTTCCACCTCCAGCACTTTGATGTGGGTGGGAATGGCCTTCATTTAGATGCCATCTCTTCCTTCTCTCTTTTTTGGGGGTTAACTTTGTTTGGATTGGAGGGCTTTGGGAGTCTGGGAGGAGAAGGTACAGGCAGGTTTATCTCACAGTAAGCAGCTGCATACGGTGGTGAGTTGACCCTGGGTATCTCCAGGCACCATGTGCTTCCATCTGCCTCTGGTGGTGAGTTTAGTGGTCAGTTCCTACCCGTCCTGTCCAACACTGAGGTTCCCCCAGAGAGGGCAGCGGTGTTTCCCTAGGCCCCTGAGATCGACTCAGGCCCCAGTCTCCTTTCTAGGGAGGCAGCTCCTCTCTGGGTGACCATCAGAATGGCCCCAGGGCTCCGGCTTTTCCTCAGTGATCTTTTATATGGAAGAGCTGTTGAGATCTTTGCTGCAGGAGCCTAGGGCATGGAGCTCCCATCCTATTCTCCTTATGCACCCTGTGCCACAGTCCCTTCTCACCCTGATGAAGTGGGTTTCCCTGGCAAACTTCACACTTTTAAGCAGGCACTAGCTTCCATGTTCAAGAATATCACCCATCTTCAAGAGTAGGGGGTGAAGATCTTCCTGATAACTCTCTATGATGGCTGCAGGAGACAGGTTTTGCAGTAGAACCTCTCTGAGGGATTCTGTTGATGCTTTCCATTCCTTTTCTTGAATATGGAGAAGTAACATCCCATTATGGACCCTACATGCTCTGAGAAGGCCCACGGCCCTGATGACTCCGTAACCTCCCCCTCTGGCCCTTCCAGAGTTCTCCTTTATGGATTGGGAAGGGGTGGACATTTGTAGTGGTGAGTAGTGGTGGAAGGTGGAAGGGCAGTTCAGTCTTAGTAAGCTAAAGTACCTGGCCCCGGGTGTTGACAGCTTTGTTTAGAATGTGGGGTTTGTAGAACATCTTTATTCATAGCTTGGGGTCTTCGTTGCCAATTTTGGGGACACACAAAAATTATCAGTCAATATCCTGTTATTTCAGCTAAACTTCTGGCTACTTATATGCCAGGCACTATGCTGGACCCTGCATTGATGAGTTCATTTAAGCTCACAGTGATCCCATGAGGAAGAGACTATTATCACCCATCTTGTATAGATTAGGAAACTGAGGCACACAGAAGTTGTGTTAACTGTCCAGGGTATGCAGCTAGCCAAGATTTGAAACTGGCAGTCTGATTTCAGAACCTGTGAGCTTAACTGCTACTCTGTCCTCCTTTCTAGCTTGCGAATTTAGCTTAAATTCAACTTGGCTCATGGACTCCATCATCATGCTCCTTTGGTTCTGTAACTGGGGGCCTGTGAATTAAACTGACAAAAAACAGGTTAACAGGAGAAAAAAGATTTATTCCTGTGTCTATGGGAGTTAAAAAAAGAAGTAGCTAGCTATTTAAATGATTAAAGTGAGAGGCTTATATTTCTAACTTAGTAGGGGAAAGAGAGGAAATGAGACTTCTATAGGTTTCTGTAGGAAAGACAAATGGGTTTTGGAGAACAAATGGGAGATATGAATGTTTGTGATAATGTTTGTTTATGCAGGTGCGAGGGGTCTTTCTGTCTTCTTCATGGCCATGGAACTCCTCTGGAGAGGGGATTTGTGGTACGTTTACCCTCCATCATCTTCCTGGGAGTAGACCCATCCCCTAAAAGGAAACTTACGGCAGCCTCATTTTTCAGAAGTTTTTTTTTTTTTTTCAATTGATGTAGCTTTTATTGTAAGAAACATGCAGTTCTGTTCCTGCCAGGTAGAACCCAATCCTCTGGCTTTGGGATTAAAGAAAGGCCCAAGTCCTCCATCCTGAAGCGTTTTCAGAATATGAGATGGACAGGTATGAAGCAAGCATCTCGACCCAGTTTTGGACGTCACTCACACTCCTCTGGCTTAGCTACCAGGGCCCTAAATGAGTATCATAGAATTAACAGGGTGGAAGGAACCTCGGAGGTCACCTAGTCAGTTCAAGTCTCTTATTTTACTGGTAAGAACTCAGAGGTCCAGAGGTGAGAGTGATGTGCTTGATAAACTACAGTTAGTGGCAGAGTCCCATTAGAGACCCAGCCATTTCCGAAGCTTTTAGTTAGATAAGGAAAGCTCTGAGAAGGCTTTTCTGCATCAGTTGAATCTCAAATGTCTTCAGCTTAAAATAGTCTTTATGCCAACTCTGGGGTTCTGAGTGGGTTCCCATAGTATCATTCTACCTAGCTGACCAGTTCCACAAAAGGGGTGATTTAAATACCAGGTGAGGCATAAGCCTGGATCAACAGGCCAACGAACCCAGGAAGAGGATGGTGGGAAAAGCCAGGAGCACTGTTTTCTGTTTTAAAGCACGTCAAGCCCTGGAGAAAGTCAGAAAGTCGGAAAGGAGCTTGGGGTGGGGGCAGTGCTGCTTTTACTGGATTCACATGCATGAGGAGCACACCTTGGGGGGGCGGTAGGCTTCTGTACAAGGTACCAATAGTGGGGAAAAGCCAGTGGAATATAATGCTTGGGCATTTGGATTCAAATTCTAGCTCCTCCGTGTACTAACTGAACAACCCTGAAGATTTAACAGAAGTAGGGTTTCTCTCTGAAATAGTGAAGGTTCTCCTTTTTTCTCTTGTGAGGTTGTAGTGAGGTGCAAAAACGACGGCAGGTGGGGTTTGTACATTCACGCACTGATATATGTAAGAAATATTATTATCCAGAATGACCTGTGCTCTTAGTGGGCTGGATAACTGAATAACTAATTAAATTTTTTCTTGAGAGTTTACCACCTGCAAGAGAATGTGTTGGACTCTGCTATTGATGACATGATGGATGAGGTTGAGTTATGGCCTTCAATGACTGCGAAATTGCATTTGAGTGGAAATATATTCATCAATAATTGTAATAAAGATACAATTTGGTAGTGCCTGGAAGACTTATAGAAAAAAATGCCATAGAAGTTCAGAAGATTGGAATCCTTTTTGACAGGGGTGATCATGGAAGGTTTTGGAAGGAGATGCTTTCTGAGGTAGATCTAGGGAAATGATGACGATTGAATTGGTAAGGAATTTTTAGCAAAAGACACAGCATGACTAAAATATTTTATTAGGAAGTTACATTGACTTTGGTGGGTTGTTTAGCAGAGGGCTTGTGGAAGAATGGAGGGTAATAAACTTGAATTGGTGGGTTGAAACCAGAACCTGGAGGCCACAGGATGTCAAGTCATGGAATTGACAGTGGGGAGTGCTACAGGGATTTTAACAGTCAGATGTCATGGTCAGAGCTGTTCCTTTGGAACACTGGTAATGTGGAACAGTGTGCTAGATAGACCAGTGTCAGATGTGGATCTGAAGGGATGAGATCATGTGGCCATGGTTATGATTCAGTTGCGGTAATATGAGACTAAATAACAAATGTTAGTAGTAATGAGAGAGAAGATATTTGAGCTAACATGTCTCTAGTGCCAGGAGACATTTGATTTATTCTTTTCAACTTACTCATTAATTCTTTCAACACATATTACTTACTCAGTGGTTACTACATGCCAAGCAAAGTGCTGGGACAGAGAAAAATTACATAATGCCCTTGCCCTAAAGATTATTGTCTAGTAGTGAGTGATGAGTAAGCTGTTTGCAGATAAGAGATGGGGTTTGGGAGGGAAGCCAGTTCAGGCTGGAGGAGTGGACACGTGGGAATGTGTTTAGAATCTCAAGGAGTTCACAAGCATGGTTTTCCGGGAGGGTCAGATAAATGGTCAGGGATGAGATCATAGGCTTGTTTGAAAGATTAAGTTTAGTCTTTATTCGGTAGGGATTGAAGAGTCACCAAACCCGTTTAAGAGGATCAGTAATAAAATACATTTTGCATTTTAGAAAGGTTGCTCTGGTGACAGTGTGGAAGAAATATTGGAGAGTCAGAGATTGAGAGTGAGGTTAGTGGTAAGAGGAACATTTAGGAGACTGTGACAGTGATCCAGGTGGAAGGTGAAATGGCTCTGAGGTAAGGAACTGTCAATGGGGTTGGAGAAGAAGGCAGATGTGGAAGACATTGAGAAATAGAGTCAAGAGGAGTTGGGCATTAATTGGATATAGAGGATGAAAAAAGCACTGAGGTTGACCTTCAGATTTATAATTTGAGGTCTGGTTGTCTGCCAGGGAATGAAACCCAAGTTCTGTGGTCTGGTTTACCTCTAGTGCATGTGGACTGATTTACCTTGCAGTTGCTTAAAATGAAAGCAACAGTCCTAACCTCTTTGCCTTGCAGAAACAAATAAATGTATTCAACCTGACAGGCCAGGAATATGTGTGGTCAGCTGTGGGCAATGCAGTGTTCCTGGCTGCTCACAGGTGTGATTTGTCCGTCCTCCCAGAATGCTGTCGGAGGAGGGACCAGAGGGCAGGTGTCCATGTAGCTCTCCAGGTGAACCGTGCCAAAAACATTTTTAAAGCATTCTTTTAGCATCTGCTGAGTTTGGGGGCTATCATTTAAAATGGCTGCTAATCTAGGAAGAAGTCGTCACTTCTTTACCTGGAGGGAGCCAGCAGGGAAGGGTCCATCAAAATGGTTAACAGTTGGACTGCAGAAGAATTGTGGACAGTCTGGGGTTGACTGGTGCACTGAAACCTTGGCAGTAGAAGCAGCAGGGAAATATAACAAAGTTTAAAAGGTGTGGGCATAACACAAAAAGGAAGCCTCAGATTGACTGGCCTGTGTGTCACTGGAGATACCGTGAGCCACAGTTTCATATCATGGACCTCTTTTCTTATTTCTCATAGGAAGCTTTTCTGTATCCCAGGTGCTTCTCTCTAAACCCAGCAAAGGATAGAAAATCATCCGGTGTCATAGGTAAAACTTCACAGTGGCCATCATTTCAGGGTATTAGCCATCTGTTGAATCTTGAATGGACTATTGTAATTGCTCTTTAAGGAAGATGAAGCAATTGTCACCCTTGTAAGAGGCCTTGGAAGTAAAATTCCATACCCCTTCCTCTAATTTTTTCCACTAGTGGGTAAAATTTTGACATGCTTGCACCTTGACCTTTGTGGAAAATGATCCTCTTGAAAGTGGTCCATGATAGAATGGTAAGAATGGCATAAATATGGGTCTGCATCCTGGGGATTGGGGGAGAGTCCTATTGTTGTATGGTCTACAGGATGCGAGGCAAGAGTGAATTTCTCTACTGAGAAAATGTGGGGCACTTGACATTATGTATTAATTTGCTCATTTTATTATGCACTAGACTAGAAAATATCTAGGGCAGGGGACTTGTGTATTTTGTTTTTCACTGTATCCCAGTGCCCAGAACATTGTGGGGTCCATAGAGGCTGTCCATAAATATTTGTGGGAATGACTGAATGATGAACAAGTGAACTCAAGTGGTATCTGAAGTCCAAAGAAGTTAAAAGAGGAGTCTAGAAAGTTGCCATATTCAAAAGATTCAGAAATGGAGCTGGAGCTGGAGTAGGGATGAGGGTCTTGGATCAGGGAAATGAAGTCAGGTCTAGCAGGTCAAATGCACATGAGGAGGGATGGAGAATCATGGAAAAGAGTTGTGTTCACATGAGGGGGCAAGAGAAGGGGGGATGGGAAGGTGCGGTCAGCTGGCCTCAAAAGGGCAGAACAGATGGTGTGAACTCCAGCATTTTGTTTTCGGTCTTAAACATGGCCTTACGGAAACAGTTTGTCTTATTCACTCTAAATTTTCCAGAGAAGTTAAAGCACCCCTTGAGTTACCATCTTCTACATTTATTTTAGAATAATGAGCCATTCCTTACTTTGCACAGTTTTGTTAAAGCTCTTAGCTCCTATAAAACGCAGCTGAAAGGGGAATCAATATTTATGAAGCCTCTACCCCGTGCTTGACCTCACGTTAGGTGTTTCTAGGGTGCCGCCGCCATGGCTCGGCATTTCCAACGTTGAAAGTTACCGTCTGTCTGGCACTGCCCAAAGTGCTTTACCTGTATAATTCATTTAATTCTCACAATAGTCCTGTAGATGAGCAATTACTAGCTGTATCTTACCAACGAGGTCTCTGAGGTTTAAGAAGTTAAACAGCTTGCTCAAGATCACATAGGGAACAGGTGATGAAGGTGAAATTTGAACTCTGATTTGCTTTATTTCTAAGTCCATGTTAATGAGAACACGAAACAGTCCATTGGAGGGACTGAGGAGGGAGCCGAGTCCAGCTGCCTAGATCCTGCTGTAACCACAAGTATTCAGCAATGCCTTGTAGCCGTGTTGCCCTTATGGGGAACCAAATCCTGCCTCTCACATGAGTCCTCAGAGCTTTTGCACTTTCTTTTTTGATGCTCTTATTTATTTTCTTTTTTACTTTCATGCCCACAACTTGTTATTTTTTTCCCCCACCCAAAGAGAAAGTGGTTTAAAGGATTTTTTAAAGCAATTATATCCAAGGCTTGGCTTCTTTGGCAGACTTGCTTCTGTAGCACAAAAGCAGCTTAATGTCAGCTTGAAACTTGATAAGTCTACTGCCAATTTTTACAATGGAAAAGGAAACTCTAGATTCAAGATTAACTATGGTACTTTGAGAAGCAAGACAAAATGACCTCATGGCTCTGCACTGAAGTTGTGATTGGGGAGCAAAGGCTCCCTTAATGGTTTCGTTAGCATGCAGTGAGATAGAAGAGCTAACATGTGGCTACTCATGCAGGGCTGACCAGCACTGCAGACACCCCTGGTGCCCCGCGTCGCATCGCCTTAGACCACCATCGCTTTTAGCTGTGTTTGCAGGGGATCGCTCTATGTGATCTGCTTCTCTTGTGCTAACAGTGTTCTGCTTGAAGCGTCAGCCATATGTTTCCACTTTTTGTCCTAGTGACTAGGAGCCCACTTAGCATGCACAAGCACAGCTGGGAAGTAAGAGTGTGTGTGTGTGTGTGTGTGTGTGTATTTAACACTCTTGGGGGTCACCTCCAACCAGTGGGGGCTGAGAACCAATGGATAAATGCTCCAGCCTCCAGTCCTTTGGGCAGGTAATTTTAGGAGGCTTTCTGTGTGGTTCTCAGAGGGTCCCAGTGTACTTAAAGCAGTGACCTCAATAGTGTGCCCCTACATTGGCTTCTCCATCCTTTTCTCTCTTTTCCCCTCTCTCATTTCTGATTCCTGGGATTACCTTCCCAGTAAACTACCTGCACCAAGTTCTTGTCTCGGGCTTTTCTTTTGGAAGGACCCAAACTGAGATATCTATGTAGACTTGAAGCAGAATTTTTAGCACAATCAGAGGGAATCACTCTTAGCAACTCACTGTAACCAAACTCACATGAGACTAAGGTATAAACCACAATGACAGATATTAATTTATGAAGACGACTATACTATCAAGTGGACCAGAATACTCATATCTGCTGGACAGAGCACACTCTGCTCCTGGACAGAGTTGCTGATAAACTGATCTTCCTGCTCTTGGACTCCTCTTTTTCTAACATCCATGCAAGTAACTTCCACTCTGTCAAGGCATTTCTTCCTTGAATGTATTCAGGCTGTGGCTTTCTCTTACTTACAGGAAGGGTTCCATTTGATTTTCAAAATCTGCTTATTAATCTTGTTGGTTGCATCTTGAGTTTACAATTCTCAGGGACTCACTTTACTGAATTTCCCTGTACTGATGGAAATTTTCTTGTGCTTTACCTCCCTCAGCCACCTTCTATTGGTGGAGAAAGAGTATGGAAAATACGGCAAAAGGAGAAGAGTGTAGGGGAAAACATGTGAATGCCTTTCTGTTTAAAGCACAGTCCACAAACTGACATTCACAATGATGACTTGACAGCATCCAAAACCATTTCAGTATATTCTGTAAAAGCTTACAAAGATTTTTATCCCCAAACAGTTAAAATAAACATGTTTGCAACTCCCAAGATTTAAGCTTTAAGTTATCCGAGACTCGTTTGTCACTGAAAGCACATTCCCCGATAATTTTGGATATGCACATGTAACGTGTATTTCTTGAAAATTTGTTTTGCAGAAGAAAGTCATTGCTGGCATATACTGTGTAAGCTCCTATGCACCACTTCCTTCCGTTCTTACTGCCATAGCCCATTTTGATCTTTTCCTTCCCCTAGACTATATCAAGAGCTTCCAAGCAGTCTCCTTGATTACAAGGATTCCTGTAATCCATCCTTTACAACAATGCCAGGGAGATCTTTCTATTACATGTATCTGATTGTGTCACAGTCCTGCTTAAAACCCACCAATGGCTCTGGGTAGATATAACCGATGCTTGCCAATACTTTCAGTTCTTCTCTCCTTGCATGAATATTCGAGAAATGTTTTGCTTCCTCCTTGAATCCAGGCCTGGCCATATGATTTGCTTTGCCGTCACGGGTCACCTGCAGGTGAAAGCTCCTGCTGTGGACTGTCCCCTCAGAATTCAGATGTTGAAGCCCTAATCCTTAATGTGACTCTATCTGGAGATGGGGTCTTTAGGAGGTAATCAAGGTTAAATGAGGTCATAGAGGTGGGTCCTAATCCAATGGGACTGTGGCTTTATAAGGAGAGGAAGAGATTTCTCTCTCTGTCTCTGTCTCTCTTTCTGCCATGTGAGGACTCGGTGAAAAGGTGGGTGTCTGCAATTCAGGAAGAGAGCTCTCACCAGAATCTGACCTGTTGTACCCTGATCTCAGACTTCTAGTCTTCAGGACTGTGAGAAAATAAATTTCTGTTGCTTGAGCCTCCCAGTCTGCTGTGTTCTGTTGTGACAGCCTGAGCTGACTCTTTTGATTTGATAAACTCTGAATCTTTGTCTTGACATAACAGCATCATTATGTGATGGAACTGCCATAGTCTGAGTTCCTGAGTGTGGTCAACAGAATAATGAACCACCAAAGAAGTCCATGCCATATTCCCTGGAACCTGTGCATATATTACCTTATATGGCAAAAGGGACTTTGTTGATGTGATTAAGATTATGGGCTTTGAGATGTGGAGATTATCCAGGACTATCTGGGTAGGCCCAAACTAATCATGAGTCCTTAAAAGTGGAGAACTTTCTAGCTATGGTCAGACAGAAATGTGATGCTGTAAGAATGGTCAGATAGATGCTTTGAAGATGCGGGAAGGGAGCCGCAAGCCAAGGGATTCAGGCAGCTTATAGAATGTGGAAGAGGCTAGGAAATAGGCACTTCACTAGAACCTCCAGAAAGGGATGCAGCGTTGTTTACATCTTGATTTTAGGCCAGTGAGATCTATGTTGATTTCTGAACTACAGAATTATGAGATAGTAAATTCATGTTGTCTCAAGCCACTAAGCTTGTAGTAATTTGTTACAGCAGCAACATTTTCTGTTTATGTTTCTAATATATTGAGTATGATAGATTGTATAAATGGTCACAAATTCTTCCTTTCTTGCATCCATAGCTTTACTAGATGACACTGTAGAGTCTTCCATCAAGAAGGGAGGTGGAGACTATATCTCCATGCCTTGAATCTGGGTTGATCATTCTTCCCCTTTCTGAATGGGAACGATTACTGAGATTATCTGGTCCTTGTTTCACCATTGTATGTTGAATGTGTGTCTGTGGTGATGGTGGTGATGGGAAGATGGGGTGGTGGTTCAGTCAGCTTAACTTTTTTAGTTCCCAGGTATCTGGCCCAATGGGAGCCATGTGTCAGGATCTGATGTAAAGACTAATGTTATCCCTACCTCCCTTCTGATGAAGAGACTACTGAAGGCTACCAGTGTCCTGAACTTCGAGCTCAATGCTATGATTGGCTGGGTCCCTAGAGAACTTCAAAAAGGGGAAGGGGTTCTGGGGAGGCTGTATCCTACTCTTTGGCCAACTCTGAGATCAGGGGAAGGGGAGAATCATAAATGGATAAAGTTGGTAAGGGAGGATAAGGAGCAAGGAGCAGGCTGAGTCCCAGGGCTCTGTGGGAAGAAAAAGTAGGGAATATTGGAGCATGAGTTGGGCACTGGATATTCCTTGGACTTATGTTGTGAAAAGCCAGTGTAATGCCCCTAAAGGGCACACTGGCAGAATGGAAAAGAAAGTGCTCAGAGCCCACTAGACAGGGAGGAGACAGAAAAATCACAAGTGGATGCTATGATTAAAAACAATAGAGGTTTGGGGCTTTCTGGAGTTGGGTTAAATAACCCAGTGCACCAAACTCTCAGAAGGCAGTAATGAATTGCAGCATTGTAAAATAATTGCTTTTATGATCATCCTGAGTTA
The DNA here is from genome assembly GCF_028023285.1 of Balaenoptera ricei. NCBI lineage: Eukaryota > Metazoa > Chordata > Mammalia > Artiodactyla > Balaenopteridae > Balaenoptera > Balaenoptera ricei. The sequence goes on from NC_082640.1 coordinate 166,784,540, forward strand.
TGTGGGGAAAAAAAGTTATGCTTTGAATATGCTTTTTAAAAAGGTAGGCTGCTATAGAAATACAATTTATGAAAATCTCAAACTAGGCAAAGCAAAAATAAAACCTTTATGGATTTAAAGAATAGACTTCCATTTATCTGGAACATTCATTTATATAGTAAAGTGAATTCTCTGATGATTTATTCATTCAGTAGATCAGGGGTGGGCAACGTCTGGCCTGCGGACCAAATTGGTCAGCACCCATTTGTTCATCCATTGCCTGTGGCTGCTTTGGGGCTACAGTGAAGAGTAGTAGAATAGTTGAGTAGTTGCAACCAAGACTACATGGCCTGCTGGCCTGATACTATCTGGCCCTTGACAGGAAGTTTGCTGACCCCTGCATTAGATAATTATTGTGCATCTCCAGTGTGCCTGCTGTTTTGCTCCAAATAGGCCAGAGTCCTACTTGACACTCACCTCTCTGGAGCCCCCATCGTAAAAGGCCTCATAGCACCGTCCAAAGTAAGTATTCATGAAAAGTCGCCCTGTGGACTAGTGGAGGAGAGAGTGGGACTGGCTGGATCTCCTTGCAGAGGCAGCTGTGGTCAGGGGCAGGGGCCCCCCACTGAGAACGCCCGAGGATGCATGAGTAGGAAATGGCTGGAGGACTGAGTGCTACGGGATGGCCTCTTAACGGCTGCTAAGCTTGGTAGTATTTGTAAAAAATGGTCCAAATCTCATTTCCGAGTTAAATACCCCACTGAGGTTTTGCCTTTGTTTCTGAGTGACATGCCACTGTCTAAATCGACTTCTTCAGGCCATCTTGATTCTTAAAGGAAGTCGTGAGACCAGTTCCCACTTGTTCTGAGGGGTTCCACTTTCCCTGAGGTGAGAGAGAGACATTTTTCAAAGGACACTGTGACCTAAACAATAAGCAATAATAACAATAACAGTTGCACCTAAGAACTGCCTCTGGCAAATACTTAGCAGCTGGAGAAGTTGAGGACCTCTAACCTTATCCAGTCATTATCTCCCAGAAATGCATCACCCAGGGACAGGGTAAAATGCAAAGAAAATCAGTTATACATACACACACAAAACAAACCCACAATTAAGAAAAAATAATAGCTCTCAACACCAAGCAGCTTTTTGGTGCAGACGCTAATTTTTGCCTCGAGTCTTTCCTTATTATGAAAGACCAGTATAACACTTTATAGGAAAACAAAACTCTTTCCTTAACCTTTGGTAGGCGCATAATTAGGAATATAATATGAAAGATGGCCCCTGTACTCTGTTCACAGGGGTCATGTCTTTTAAGACCAGGGAGGGTTTGGAATTACAACAGGCCAATTCAGAGATGCTAATTAGAAATGCACTTTTACCGATGTGCTGAGAACAGCTAAGCTTTCCGGAAATTATTCGAGCTAGAGGGAGTGGTCTCGTTTTATCGGGTTCCGAGAGCTTTCTAATTTGAGGAAGAAAGTAACAATCGTGGAGGCAACCAGCGTATTATATCTAAGATGAAATCGGCTCATGACCTTAGCAAGAGGAATATTCTCTGCTTCCCTGCCTCTGGAAACATTTCTCAAGCTGCTGTTTGAGGCATCTGGAGATTTCTTTCAAAGATGCCTGCCAGACATTTGCCCTTTTGTAACTTTTCTATTGTTTTTTGGTACAACTCTTTGGATTAACAACCTGGTTAAGTTTCAAAATTACCCATGAATGTAAACAGCTACAGTTATATACATGTCAGAAAATTATATGATTATAGGTTCTTTGTAAGTAACCAGTGTTCATTTTTTCCTCTATGTTTCCCTAGTACCTAGCATGGACTCTGGTACATATTAAGAACTGGATACATATTTGGTGAATAAATGAATGAGTTTCTCAATTCAGCTTGATATTGTTTACCACATAGTCAGTTTAAAAAAATCATCTGCGATTTTTGTATCCTAATTTCTCACCCCCACTGTCACACTCTTGGTTTCTATTTGGAGATTTTCTATTTAGTGCTTTTTGTCCCTAGGGAAGAAAAGTTCTGTTTAGAATCTTCACCTTGGGTGTGGGTTGAATTGTAGTCCAGTGCATAAAGTATCATCTTAAGTATAATGGTCTAAAAGATTCCTGTCCTCCCATTCACAGAAGGTGAATACGATCTCAAGTAATAGTCTCCTTCTTACCCCACATTGAAGTAGCCTCTTCCTTCTGGCACTTTCTGTAGCATTTTTTATACTTTAGGATTTTCACTCATTCCTTTACTCATTCAAAGACATTTGTTATTAATTGAAGCTATTTGGCATCTTGACAATTTTTGATCCATCTCTTAAAGGAGATGTTAAGTGTGGCCATTTACCGTTTTTGTGACTTTGGGCAGGTAGGTTATTAAACCTAGCCTCAGTTTCCCTATCTGCTAATGGGGGTAGTGATAGACTCTCACAGGATTGCTGTGAGGACTGAATGTTTTAACCTGTCCAATGGCAAGTGCTCAACACATGTTGAAAACAAATAACAGTACTAACAATGCTGTAATTCAGATTTTTGAGGACAGAAGCAATCTCACGTTTCACAGCAGCAACGTTCAATTGAACGTTTCACAACGTTCAATCAGTATTTGTTGCATTGGTTTTGTCTCACACGGCAGCAAGAGGTTTCAATACAGTGCACAGAATAACCCTGGGATTGGTATTTCTCTGCAGCAGCATCACAACAAGCTGCCCCTGCTGATAGGAGCCCTAAGTCTTTGATTCTAGTGGCTTAACCTTTGCATTCTTTTCTCATAACCTCCAGTTCAAGCGCTTAGCTTTCTACCTCCCATTGTCTCGCAGAGGATGAGTTGGTTTAGGCTGACCGCTGGCTCCTGATCTCTGGAGAAAGGTTCTTTATAGATCTCTGCACTTTTGAACCAACTGTCTAGAACCATTGCTGAGAAGAAGAGTTGTACATACAGCAACGAAAAGAAGCGGGCATCCCTGGGCTTATTGCTAGGCCTTGGAAATGGATGATAAATGAGGGAGATCTAGAGCAGTCATGAAGGACCTCGTTATTGGTATCACAAAGTTCTTTCTTAAATGATTTTGAGCACATTCGCACATTGGGAAGAAACACACTGCCTCTGTCTAAATTGCCTTCCTCGGTACTATATTAATATGAATGCAAATGTCAGTTTTGCAAGCTGTGTTTAATATTTTCATAGTGTAGGTTTTAGAAGAGATTCTCCCTTTCTGATATGTAATATGTTGTTTATTGGTGAAAATCCAGTATCCTTATTAAAAATTGTTTGTAAGATGCAGCCAGTACTGTGATGGGCACGTTCTCCATGCAGGTCAGCATATTTTGGAAGCTCCAAGCACTGGGAAATGGGGCTGGAGATGGAAAGATTCCAGAGTGCCTTCGTGTCTTATCCAGGGAGGGAACTTTACCTTTTAGGTAATGGGGAACTGCTAACAGGTTTTAATAAGAGGTGGGAGTGTGCTTGGGGTGTGCTTTTGGCCATTGGTGCTGCCTGCTTAGACTTGAGCCTTCCCAGTAAGCCAGGAAACGTGTCAGCTTGGCATTCTTTCAGCTGCCAAAACAGAAAACACAGCTGGTGGTGGCTTAGGCCATCAGGTTTCCACTCCCTCCCCCCCCCCCCCATAAAATAAGAAGTCTGGAATTAAGTAGCTCCTGACATTGGTTGATGGTGTCAGGACTCTCTGTTGGCCTCTCGGCCTTTCCCTTGGGCTGCTGTCTCTGTTCAAGACAGGAGGAAGGGGAGACAGGTTGGCACCAGGTATACCTTTCCATTTTACCAGGGGAGCCAAAGCTTCCCCGGAAGCCCCAGCGGACTTAAGCTTCCATCTTATTGGCCAGAGCTGAGTAATATGGTCAACTAACTACATGGGAATGTGGAAAAGGAGGGAAATGAGTACTCAGTGAATATTTGGAGTGTCCAACCTCTATCACAGAAGTGGGAAATGGAGAAATAAGTTGAGAAAATGGACAGACAGTCTACACTGTCTGCCACAGTAAGCTATGAAATGTCCTTTAAAAAACACTTTTTATTGTTGATGTTGTTTCAGTCAACCAGAGTCAGTCTCTGTTGTTTTCCACAGAGAACCCTGTCTGATAATCCAAAGCTTGGCATCTAATACAATCAAACATGGAGTGAATCAGGAGTTAAAGATGATTCTAAAATCTTGATTGACTTAGAGAATGGCGCCTCCACTGACTGCAATAAGGAAGACACCGAGGTGAGGGGTGAATGGTTTATAGTATTACTCTATTTTTACTCTGTCCTCTGCCCTTAAGAAGAGAAGTGTGTTGACACAGTTGACTCTCTAATTGGTAAAATGTATGGCAAAAATGTTTTTGAATTGGGGGAAGCTCCCTTTGCCTATTTCAGGTGCCGTGGTCACCTCTTCCACTTTTTGGTTAGCTTTTCCTGGGACATTCATAGTCCATTCTGAATTTTCAGTATTATTATGGTTGTTTTGAGAAGAGAACTCCAGCTTGTCTGTGCGTAGACCTTGTTCCATAAGTGATAGAATTAATTGTTCATTAAGGCAGTAAGTGAGGTTGATTAAATGGTGATTTAGTGAATCAGCTACAGTGTAAGTTCATAAAAATGCAACCCTTAGTTATTGATTTTCCTTTTATCACTTTTTTCTTTGGGACTAAATTTATTGAAAATTGGCAGTAAGAATGCCCTCTTTTGGGGTCATCTAGCAAATGTCAGTGTCTTCACACTGTCAGTTACTGTTTTCTACCTCAGTGTCTTTGCATATGCACCTTCTGTGCCTGGCTAACTTCTGATCCTCCTTTAAGACACTGGTCGGTATCACCTCCTCCAGAAAGTCTTCCCTGATTCCCTAAGTTTAGATATTCCTCCTTTAAAGGGGATGCCCTTGTTTTATTTCTCTTTATTCCATATACCCAGAACAGAACCGGACACATTTTAGTTTCTCAGTGTATGCTGCATACTTGTTGAATGAAAGGGTGAGTCAGCTAATTGGTATTAGTCTTGATCAATAGGCGGAAGAAGGTGCATACTGAAGAAAGAGAGAAATAGAGGGAGCTCCAAGCCATTCCTAGAGTCTGAGAGGACAAGGAAGGAGGAGTGTGGAGAGGTGGAAGTACAGACAATGTCTCCATCCAGCTTATATTGCCTTTGGATATAGGAGTACAGGGGGCTTTCCCTGGCAGTAACGGTGGAGATTTTTTCACTTGTCTACAACTCTAGAACTTTTCTTGCCTCCTTGCTGCCCCTTCTAATTATTCAGATCCACAGAGGCCTTGCTCCCCTAGCATGACAGTTTCCCAAACCATGGTTTCCAATTTCCCATATCCTGGTGGAAAAGCTGTTCCTTTCCATCTCTCTCTCTTCTATTTTAACAGCTCTGGAAAGAAGCTATGATGATGGTATCTGTATTCTTTAATCTTCTAGGTTGTCAGGCCAAGGAAATAGCTGGATCTATTCTATATACCTTATGTTTCTATGTCTCTTTAGAAGCAAAAAGGCTGTTTAGCAGTTTAGAGGCACAGTCCTGGTTTATGATTAAGCTGGCTCATCTGGTACACTCACATACTTTGGACCTTGGAGGGCAATAGTCATTCACTACTACACTGGTGCAGTATTGAAACACATTGCAAGAAATCTCATTCTTTCAGGCTCCTGAAGGATTCTGAGCTTCTTTCTCTTCTCCAAGATTCTTTCCCTTCCCACTGCCCTGCCCCCAGCTTTATCCATAGTCAGTTGCCTTTTTCACGTTGGCTGGCGTAAGGACTCTTATATCGTTTCAGCCTTCTTAATACATCTTTTCCTAGCTTCAACCAGCTCCCCTTCTTTGCAGCTCCATTTTGATGCTTAAGATGATTGTCTATATTGTGATTTGAAAAATACTCTCTGTTCTTAGGAGTAAGGTGGTGTTTAGAAATCTGACGAAAGAATAGACTCAAGTTTCCTAGTACTATCAGAGGGAGGAAGAAACTTCTTCCCTCCCATATTTCTGTAAATTTTTTTGTGCAGAAGGGAAGTCAAGACTTTACCTCCTCTGCCTGCTATACCCTTTTCCCTGTTCGGTGAGGGTGATGGGCTAGTGATTCCTGGCTGAACCACAACCGACCCACTAATGAGAAAATGACAGTCAAACTCAACTTTCTAATTTTAGACTCAAAATCAAGTGGCTTTTAAGAATCTAACCTTACACCTAAAGGAACTAGAGAAAGAAGAACAAACAAAACCCAAAGTTAGCAGAAGGAAAGAAATCATAAAGATCAGAGCAGAAATAAATGAAATAGAAACAAAGAAAACAATAGCAAAGATCAATAAAACTAAAAGCTGGTTCTTTGAGAAGATAAACAAAATTGATCAACCATTAGCCAGACTCATCAAGAAACAGAGGGAGAGGACTCAAATCAATAAAATTAGCAATGAAAAAGGAGAAGTTACAACAGACACCACAGAAATACAAAGCATCCTAAGAGACTACTACAAGCAACTCTATGCCAATAAAATGGACAACCTGGAAGAAATGGACAAATTCTTAGAAAGGTATATAACCTTCCAAGACTGAACCAGGAAGAAACAGAAAATATGAACAGACCAATCACAAGTAATGAAATTGAAACTGTGATTAAAAGTCTTCCAGCAAACAAAAGTCCAGGACCAGATGGCTTCACAGGTGAATTCTATCAAAAATTTAGAAAGGAGCTAACACCCATCCTTCTCAAACTCTTCCAAAAAATTGCGGAGGAAGGAGCACTCCCAAACTCATTCTACGAGGCCACCATCACCCTGATACCAAAACCAGACAAAGATACTACAAAAAAAGAAAATTACAGACCAATATCACTGATGAATATAGATACAAAACTCCTCAACAAAATACTAGCAAACAGAATCCAACAACACATTAAAAGGATCATACACCATGATCAAGTGGGATTTATCCCAGGGATGCAAGGATTCTTCAGTATACGCAAATCAATCAATGTGATACACCATCTTAACAAATTGAAGAATGAAAACCATATGATCATCTCAATAGATGCAGAAAAAGCTTCTGACAAAATTCAACACCCATTTATGATAAAAGCTCTCCAGAAAGTGGGCATAGAGGGAACCTACCTCAACAAAATAAAGGCCATATATGACAAACCCACAGCAAACATCATTCTCAATGGTGAAAACCTGAAAGCATATTCTCTAAGATCAGGAACAAGACAAGGATGTCCACTCTCGCCACTATTATTCAACATAGTTTTGGAAGTCCTAGCCACGGCAATCAGAGAAGAAAAAGACATAAAAGGAATACAAATTGGAAAAGAAGAAGTAAAACTGTCACTGTTTGCAGATGACATGATACTATACATAGAGAATTCTAAAGATGCCACCAGAAAACTACTAGAGCTAATCAATGAATTTGGTAAAGTTGCAGGATACAAAATTAATGCACAGAAATCTCTTGCATTAGTATACACTAATGGTGAAAAATCTGAAAGAGAAATTAAGGAAACACTCCCATTTACCACTGCAACAAAAAGAATAAAATACCTAGGAATAAACCTACCTAGGGAGACAAAAGACCTGTATGCAGAAAACTATAAGACACTGATGAAAGAAATTAAAGATGATACAAACAGATGGAGAGATATATCATGTTCTTGGATTGGAAGAATCAACATTGTGAAAATGAGTATACTACCCAAAGCAATCTATAGATTCAATGCAATCCCTATCAGATTACCAATGGCATTTTTTACAGAACTAGAACAGAAAATCTTAAAATTTGTATGGAGACATAAAAGACCTTGAATAGCCAAAGCAGTCTTGAGGGAAAAAAACGGAGCTGGAGGAATCAGACTCCCTGACTTCAGACTATACTACAAAGCTACAGTAATCAAGACAGTATGGTACTGGCACAAAAACAGAAATATAGATCAATGGAACAGGATAGAAAGCCCAGAGATAAACCCACGCACCTATGGTCAACTAATCTATGACAAAGGAGGCAAGGATATACAATGAAGAAAAGGCAGTCTCTTCAATAAGTGGTGCTGGGAAAACTGGACAGCTACATGTAAAAGAATGAAATTAGAACACTCCCTAACACCATACACAAAAATAAACTCAAAATGGATTAAAGACCTAAATGTAAGACCAGACACCTTAAAACTGTTAGAGGAAAACATAGGCAGAACACTCTATGACATAAATCACAGCAAGATCTTTTTTGATATACCTCCTAGAGTGATGGAAATAAAAACAAAAGTAAACAAATGGGACATAATGAAACTTAAAAGCTTTTGCACAGCAAAGGAAACTACAAACAAGACAAAAAGACAACCCTCAGAATGGGAGAAAATATTTGCAAATGAATCAACGGGCAAAGGATTAATCTCCAAAATATATAAACAGCTCATGCAACTCAATATTAAAAAAACAATCAACCCAATCCAAAAATGGGCAGAAGACCTAAATAGACATTTCTCCAAAGAAGACATACAGATGGCCAAGAAGCACATGAAAAACTGCTCAACATCACTAATTATTAGAGAAATTCAAATCAAAACTACAGTGAGGTATCACCTCACACCAGTTAGAATGGGCATCATCAGAAAATCTACAAACAACAAATGCTGGAGAGGGTGTGGAGAAAAGGGAACCCTCTTGCACTGTTGGTGGGAATGTAAATTGATACAGCCACTATGGAGAACAGTATGGAGGTTCCTTAAAAAACTAAAAACAGAATTACCATATGACCCAGCAATCCCACTACTGGGCATATACCCTGAGAAAACCATAATTCAAAAAGGCACATGCACCCCAATATTCATTGCAGCACTATTTACAATAGCCAGGTCGTGGAAGCAACCTAAGTGCCCATCAACAGACGAATGGATAAAGAAGATGTGGTACATATATACAATGGAATATCACTCAGCCATAAAAAGGAACGAAATTGGGTCATTTGTAGAGACGTGGATGAATCTAGAGACTGTCATACAGAGTGAAGTAAGTCAGAAAGAGAAAAACGAATACCGTATATTAATTCATATATGTGCAACCTAGAAAAATGGTACAGAAGAACAGGTTTGCAGGGCAGAAATAGAGACACAGATGTAGAGAACAAACGTATGGACACTAAGGGGGGAAGGCGGCGGGAGGGGTGGTGGTGGTGGGATGAATTGGGAGATTGGATTGACATAAAAAAAAGAATCAAGTGGCTTTTAAATTTCAAAAGGTACTATGTCATTTATTTCAAGAGTGATGTGTTATTTAGTACTTGGCCTAAACTTGGCCAACCTCTTGGAGTATTTTGTGTTAATCATGCTACCTGGGGTGCCAGAATTGCTGCTGGGTCTCTGTAAAATGGCTGCCTGTTTCTCCTTGGGGATTGTGAAAATGTAAAAAGAAAATCGTTGTAGCTAGGAAAATCTGCTTTATTATTAAGAAAGCACTGCTGTTCGCTTCTGTAGGAGTGTTTCCCAGGGATAGTCTTAATTATTGATGGCTAACTTCTCATTACTTAATGGAAGTTCAACTTTAAGGGGAAACGAGAGGGAACTTTCCTATGCTAATTGGTAATACACATTGTCTTCCCCACATCCGTAGAAGAAGATATTGACTTGGCAGAAAAGAGAAGTCAGAGAGTATGGAAAGAGGAAAGGGAAAGGAGAGACAGGAGAGAAGAGTGTAAGTGGACTTCATGTCTGGAATCCTTTGAGATCCTTCCTAGTTTTAGTAAGAACTTACTGCTTATCTCTTTCACGTATAAATATATAACAGGGAGAAAAATCCTTGTGGGAAAAAAACCCACTGCTGCCTTCATAAGGATGTTTCTCTTTGTAGGAGAAGCCTCTTTGTTCTGCTGGATCCTTGGTGGGTTTGAATATGAAAAGGTAGCCCAGCACTATGAGGACAGGGGTTGAAGAACACTGACTTGCTCTCTAAAATACATGGAGGAGATTTTAGAGTTGGGAGTGGAGAACAGGATCTTGGAGAGGCAACGTGTGGAAGGGGGTGGAAGTGGAAGGAGAGCATTCAAGTCCTCAGGGTGACCCCGGAGGGGAATTTCATAGGTTGTAGTGGCTCTTGACAGACTCCTAGTGGTGGGTTATCCAAGGGTCTTTTAGAACAAGGATGTCTAATTCTTAATTTGAAGTTGTTTGTATTATTGTGATATAACCCCCCTTTCCCAGAGAGTTCTTTGTATAAGTCGACTTTTGCCAAAATAATGTCGCACAGCAAACATCCCCAAACCTCAGAGACTTACAACAAAAATTTTTGTTCTTTGTCCATGGATCTGTGGGGTTGGCTCCAGTAACTATGCTCCAGGCTGCAGGTCTGTTCCTGTGGCTTTTATTTGGGGGGCCAGGAACCTTCAATCTTCAAGAAAGCCTTCTATGTACATGGTCACCACAGATGTACAATGCCCTGAGGTAGGGTTTCTATTTGCTTATTTCTTTTACTTATTTATTAATAAAATAAGGGAAAGGGGTGAATTGCAAATCATGTTGCCTCAATGTAAATCAGGATGACATGACACAGGAGATCCTTTGAGTAGGAACGCAAAGCCAGGTGACCAGGACTATGGAAGTTGCCCCATACCCACCCTATTATTTGCAGAAATCTTGTATATGTAGAATGGTTGGCCTTTCTCCATCCATGCCTTGAGCATTCACATCAGTCCTTTTTCTTTTTTAAGGGACAAGAAACTCCAACTTAGATTATGTTACATGTGAGCTTTGAGACCAGTAAAATTATTCACTCTGATCCTGCCTGTAGATAACGAGCCCACATTCTTGAGCCCATCTCATTTTATACAATCATTTTGGTTTTCCAAATAAAAAATCACTTGATTGATTCTCACACGATCACTCCTACTTGAGCCCTTAGATGAGTCAATTTCCTATCCTTAGATGAGTCAATTTCCTATCCAGCCTTTTAGTGTCACCTTTGCCCCCATAAGTATATCTGGCAAAGAAAGGGAGAGACTTTTTTTTTTTCTAAATGATGTGAACTATTGAATCTGAAAGTTCAGCTTCTGCTTTTTTTTTTTTCCTGCTTCTTTTACAGGCTCTACTAGGGGACTCAAAAAACAAAAACAAAGCGAAAACCCAAAGCTCAGTGTATGTCTCAGTTTTTCACCACCTTTTTGCTGCTTCCTAAGCTCAAAGTAGTTCTTTTTTAGATTTGAACATTTGCAAGTTGGCAGATTTTAATAAGTGTATCATCCATACAGTCATTTTTAGACAACTCACCCACCCTAATCATTTCTTTTCCCCAAGTGGAAGCTTATTTTCCATTTGATTTCCTTTTTGTTCTTGCAGAAGAATCCGTTGCCTGATCTGAGAAAGAGAAAACGGGAAGCGCTAATGCTCTTTTTCTTCACAGTGAGGCAGGGACAAAGAGAGGGTAAAGTATATTTTTTAAAACAGGAAGGATGCAGTTAAAGGAAATAGATCGATCCCTTGAGTTGATCACTTCCACCCTGAAGGATATCCCTGAGTAGCTCAGCTCTGCATGACTTTGTTATTGTTCCCATATCCCTTTCTTACTTTTCTTATGGAGAGAAGGGGATGGGGAAAACAATTTTGGTCATTTTTCCTCATTATTGTCCCCTTTTCTCCTATAGCTGCCTCTTCCGGGACTGCCTGCTCACAAGAGTGGACTTCTCTTTTCTGCTGTTTCTCTTTCAAAGGATAGTTGTGTGTTGAAGAAAATATTGTATTAGGTTCTGGTTGGTTAGAATTGAATTAACCAGCTGAGAAAACTGCTGCTTGCAACCAGTTAGCTTTTAGATCTGAGGATTCCTTCTTCATACTGTTACCGACCCAGGTTCTTGGACGCTAATCAATAGAAATTGATAAGAGGCCAGACGAAAAATTCAGGCAAGGCTTTATTGGGACTTGTGCTGCGGCACGAGGGCGCGAAAAGAAGTAACAGGTTCCCTTGCTCGGTTCCCGACAGGGGAGGTGGTGCGGAGCAAGCTGGTTGCTTAAATGGGGTGAGGGTAGGGGTGGAAGGGTGGGTTGCGCCGGAGGGGCGGCTTAGGTGGTCTGCCCACCCCTTTGGTGGTGCTGTGTGCAGGGATCATGCGCAGGACCCTGCTTTTGCTCCTGGCACCTCAGAAGTGGCAGTTTGGGTTTTGGTCTTTTTGTATCTTATTGTTCATAATTTGCCCCAACTGTGCATGCGTGCAGTTATTATTAGTCCCTTATAGTTTCTTTGTATTCTGTTGCTGGAGGAGAGGTTTGTCCAGGTGCAAGCACTGCAATAAAGGGTCCCAGGTCCCAGGTCCCAGCCTATCTCAATATGAGCGTAGAATTTTAAAGCCACAAGATATTTAGAGATTGTTTTTTCCAACCACCTTGTTTTATAGATGAAGTTCCAGAGAAGTTGAAGTCTTTCCTAAGGTCAGACAACTAGTTAACAGTAGTACTGGGACTAGAACCCAGTTGTCTTAATTCTATTCTTTCCCTTACATTTGATTTAATTCTAGAGTCTAGATTACAATTAAAGACACAGACTTATTAAAGTTAATCATTAACCTCTAAAGTGGCAGATTGAGTTTTAATAGAGAGAATGCTAAAATTCTCGGTAGGGATAATAAGGAGGCCAGTGGGAGCGGATAAAACTGCTCAAGAATAAAACAACTTCCCAGCTTCTCACTTTTGGTGGAAATATATCTAACAAGAAAGTTTATTCCAAGGCATGCAAATTTAAAGAAAAGGGGTTTGACACAAGAGCAGAAAATGACTGTCAAAGCTAAGTTGGAAAAATTTTCCCCGTATCATTCTGGGAGTCTCCAGAACAAAGAAACGCAATGTCATTAACAAAGGAAGGAGGATTGGAAAGGGCTCAGTGTCTGTACACTTAAAACGTATCCTTTCTTCTTTCCAGGTTTATACATATGATTTTGGAGGTGGAAATTTCTTACAAAACAACACAGTCTCCTTCCTTTAGTCCTATAACAGTAAAGCTGAATTTAAATAACGCTAATCTTCAAAAAGTCCACAGTGCCTTTCAGATATTTTTGAGTTGCTTGACTGCTTCTTCCTTGCAAGGTCCCCCCTGTATAGCTCAGCTCTGCATGGAGTTTTAATTTTTTCTCCCATATTTCTTTCTCACGGCAACCTTCTCCTATGGTGAGAAAGGGCTGGGAAAAGTGATTTCTGTCATTTTCCTCACAACTTCGTTGGCAAGTAGGGGCAGTAGTTGAGAACCAATAGTTGTGAGTAAAGGTTGTGAAGCAGGAGTGGGGTGTTGTGAAAATTTTGATTGTTTAGGGCTTAATTATTCTCCCAAAGGAAGAAAACGTGGGCCTCCTAAATTGAGGAAATTATATGAAGTTGAGTGGTCAGATTGGTGGAAGAGAAAGAGTTGGCATGAGTAGCCATAGATAAATCTGGAGATAGAGGCAGGAGTTAACATTTCTAGACATTATTGGAGGAAATGTGCCTTTTTTGACGTTTTTTCCCCAAGACCCGGAGTAACGGTGCCCAAGTAGAGAACTTCCAGAGAGGCTCCCTTCTTCCATCACCAAACCTGTTGTCTCCTCCCTCCCACCTACCCTCCCTTCCTCCCCTGCTTTCTTCTTTCCTTCCATCCTTCATTGAATCTTTTTTCCTTTATCCCTAAGATTGTTAAATATGTGTTTTAATGTTTATAGACCCTTTTGATTTTATTTTAAATAGTATTTAATTTAAAATTTTAATAATAATAACAGTGTTAATACTGGCGACCTTTTTATTTTTTATAGAAGTATAGTTGATTTACAGTGTTGTGTTATTTTCAGGTGTACAGCACAGTGATTTGGTTTTATATCTATCTGTCTATCTATCTATCTATCTATCTATCTATCTATCTATCTATCTATCTACTCTTTCAGATTCTTTTCCCTTATAGTTTATTACAAAATATTGAGTATAGTTCCCTGTGCTACACAGTGAATCCTTGTTGGTTATCTATTTTATATATAGTAGTGTGTATACATTAATGCCAAACTCCTAATTTATCCCTCCCCCCTACCTTTCCCCTTTGGTAACCAGAAGTTTGTTTTCTTTATCTGTAGGTCTATTTCTGTTTTGTAAATAAGTTCTTTTTTTTTTTTTTAAATTTAGATTCCACATATAAGTGATATCACTTGATATTTGTCTTTCTCTGCCTGGCTTACTTCACTTAGTGTGATAATCTCTGAGTCCATCCATCCATGTTGCTGCAAATGGCATTATTTCATTCCTTCTTGTGGTTGAGTAATATTCCATATTCCATTTTGTGTGTGTGTGTGTGTGTGTGTATACACACACACACACACACACACACACACACACATACACATATATATATATATATATATATATATATATATATATATATACCTCCTTTTATTGAGCATGTCTGTAATGTCTTTCTATATGTTTAATCATCACCACAAAACTATCCATAACTGTTCTTCCCTCCATTTTACAGATGAGGATATAGAGGTTAGAGAGGTTAAATCACTTAGGTTATTTCTGTCAAAGAGGCATTAATTGGAAGAGCTGAGACTTGAACACACGCTTTCCTGATTTGAAAGGCTGTTTTCTAGACTTTATTATGTTATCAACAGCTGACCCCTCCCTCTCTATCCTCTACCCCATATCCTCTCCAAAGTTCCTGGAACTCAAATCTCTGCCCCCTCTGTGATTTCTACATTTAGCCTCAAAGTTTCTAGCAAAGAATCACACTGTGGGAATGTATTTACCTTCGATAACAGAGGTGGAGCTGTGCTCATGACCATGTCTATATGTTAAGGGTTTGCCGTGCAAGGGAAGAGATGCTTTCATCAGTTGGAGTGTAAGATTCTAGAAGGTTTGTTAGAGAAGAATAAGGAAGACATCAATTCATTCAGTTTATTCCACAGGGAGTTATTGTTGGTGAGTCTGTAGCCTTCAGAAAAGAAAGGACTCCACTTGAAAATAAAACCACCCAAACAGTCCTCCCCTTTCTTACTTCCAAGTGTTTGTTAACTGAATTTTGTTTCAGAATATTTTGTTTTTTTAAATGGAGAAGAATCTCAGTGTCAAGGGGTCCTGGATCAACAACTCTGATGGAAACTCAGTCTTCTATTTATTCTCAGCAAGGGAATAAATCACTAGGCTAAAGAATTTAATTCCCACCCCTGTCCGCCTTCCACTCCTGTCTCCCCGCCCAGCCCCACCATCTAAATGTTTTTGCTCTAGTTGTGCTGGGCATGAGAGAGACTTGCAGGTAGCCACAGTGAAGTGTGCTGTTGAGCAAAAGCTCTGCTTGGTAGGCAAAGTGGTCCTTTTCTCTTTGTCAGTCTCTAGTAAAAAGAGAAGTACATGAAGAGAAGCACACCTCTTTGCTCCCTCAGTGATTGAATCCTGTACTTTTGACAGCTGT
The DNA here is from genome assembly GCF_028023285.1 of Balaenoptera ricei. Taxonomy (NCBI): domain Eukaryota; kingdom Metazoa; phylum Chordata; class Mammalia; order Artiodactyla; family Balaenopteridae; genus Balaenoptera; species Balaenoptera ricei. The sequence goes on from NC_082640.1 coordinate 166,799,907, forward strand.
GATTATGCCTGGGGGTCCCTCCGGTACACCACAAGTCCTGTGTTTGAACTCCAGGTTCCTGGAACCCTCACCCTCATGGCAGCAGGAGTTTGCTTGGTCAGTCCTGAAATGTTTTGTTCATTATAACCTTTGGCAGTGGTTGATATAAAGGAAACAGAATAGAGACAAAACTCATCAAGTTTAATTTTATTCCAGACTTTAGATGGAATTTCACTACTGAATACCAGAGGTTAGAAGGCCAGAGCTAGCTCCCATGCCTGCTAGTCTTTGTGGAAAGTATAGTAATTAAGATAGCATTGTGAAAATGACTGCTGTGCTATTGGCCTGGCTTTAGCTAGAATACAATTAATGATAATAAACGCTATTTATTGAGTAACTACTCTGTATTATGTTTACAAATATTATTTCTCTGAATCTTTACAATAATTCTGTGAGGTTGGTAACTTTTACCCACTTTATGTATAAGAAAACTGAGGCTCAGAGTAGTTGGAAAATTTCCCCAAAGTCATGTAGAAAGGACTAGGACGCAAAAACCCATGGATGCTCTTTCAATATACCCACTACACCCATTTAAGAATATTGTAAAGACAACCCCAGACTCGGTATCGTTTCATCTGTAAAAACTTTAGTATGTATCTCTAAGAGTTATGGAATCTCTCTTTTAATACCACCTCTTTTCTTAGATAAAATAGAGCATACCATTCACACTATTCTACAACTTGCACCTTTCTCTTAAAATATCCTAGAGACCACTACATGAGAGTATATAGAGATTTCTTCATTCCTTATTACAGTTGCGTAGTATTCCATTTGTGGATGTACCTTATGTTATTAAACCAGTCTTGTATTAGTGACATTTGAGTTGTTTACAGTCTTTTTCTGTTACAAATAATAGTCTTGCACACAAGTTATTTAATAATTTTGCCACAGTATTTTTGGGATAGTTATTTAGAATTGGAATTGCTAGTTCAAAGGGTATATCAGTAAGAACATTTTTGTCAAGAGGTATTTGAATTTAATATACATTTAATTTGAGTTTAGTCTGATATGTTTATGTCGGTTTCCCTCATTTTGTGTGTAGTTAAATTACTGCTAGCTGTCCCAGTGTCAGATTGCCTTCCAGGAGGATTCCCCCTACCTAATGTGCCAACTCACCTGTACCATGGCACCAAGTTTCAGGATCCAGTATAATACGCTCATTAGGCAGTTACAACAGGGATATCAGTGACAAATTAGTTAATATTAACTAGTGTCATAAATCCAAAGTATTTATGAGTAGTCACTGTAAAAAGTTACTAATAAAGGGTCGTGAGGTTGAAAGAAACTTTTCTAAACTATCTGTTGTTAAAACACAAATTTTGATCAACCATGTTAAAGGAAAGCTGAAGTTATTTTTTTCTCACTTTAGGAAGAAACTTTTTTTTAAACAAAATTATTTTCGTATCAAGAGATAAAGAGTGTGCAGGCAAGAAATGTAGGAAAAATTGTTATAGATGTGTGTCAGGCCAATAAATTAATAAAAATACTAAGCTTTTAAAAAATTTTGTGATGTTTGATGAATTTGTGAGCTTTTTAATATTTGTGACTTTTCACTTCTCTTTTAATTTTAAATAAATAAATATTTATTTCTCTTTTTTTTTGATTTTTTAAAAAACATCTTTATTGGAGTATAATTGCTTTTCAATGGTGTGTTAGTTTCTGCTGTATAACAAAGTGAATCAGCCCTACATATACATACAACCCATATCTCCTTCCTCTTGTGTCTCCCTCCCTCCCACCCTCCCTATCCCACCCCTCTAGGTGGACACAATGCACCGAGCTGATCTCCCTGTGCTATGTGGCTGCTTCCCACTAGCTATCTATTTTACATTTGGTAGTGTATAGATGTCCATGCAACTCTGTCACTTTGTCCCAGCTTACCCTTCCCCCTCCCCGTGTCCTCAAGTCCATTCTCTATGTCTGCGTCTTTATTCCTGTCCTGCCCCTAGGTTCTTCAGAAACATTTTTTTTTTGATTCCATATATATGTGTTAGCATACAGTATTTGTTTTTCTCGTTCTGACTTACTTCACTCTGTATGAGAGTCTCTAGGTCCATCCACCTCACTACAAATAACGCAATTTCGTTTCTTTCTATGGCTGAGTAATATTCCATTGTATAAATGTGCCACATCTTCTTTATCCATTCAGCTGTCGATGGACACTTAGGTTGCTTCCATGTCCTGGCTATTGTAAATAGAGCTGCAATGAACATTGTGGTACATAACTCTTTTTGAATTATGGTTTTCTCAGGGTATATGCCCAGTAGTGGGATTTCTGGGTTGTAGGGTAGTTCTATTTTTCGTTTTTTGAGGAACCTCCGTACTATTCTTCATAGTGGCTGTATCAATTTACATCCCCACCAACAGTGCAAGAGAGTTCCCTTTTCTCCACACCCTCTCCAGCATTTATTGTTTCTAGATTTTTTGGTGATGGCCATTCTGACCGGTGTGAGGTGATACCTCATTGTAGTTTTGATTTCCATTTCTCTAATGATTAGTGGTGTTGAGCATCCTTTCATGTGTTTGTTGGCAATCTGTATATCTTCTTTGGAGAAATGTCTATTTAGGTCTTCTGCCCATTTTTGGATTGGGTTGTTTGTTTTTTTGATATTGAGCTGCATGAGCTGTTTTTATATTTTGGAGATTAATCCTTGGTCAGTTGCTTCTTTTGCAAATATTTTCTCCCATTCTGAGGGTTGTCTTTTCGTCTTGTTTATGGTTTCCTTTGCTGTGCAGAAGCTTGTAAGTTTCACTAGGTCCCATTTGTTTGTTTATTTATTTATTTCCGTTTGCCTAAGAGGTGGATCAAAAAGGATCTTGCTGTGATTTATGTCATAGAGTGTTCTGCCTATGTTTTCCTGTATGAGTTTTATAATGTTTGGCCTTATATTTAGGTCTTTAATCCATTTTGAGCTTATTTTTGTGTGTGGTATTAGGATGTGTTCTAATTTCATTCTTTTACATATAGCTGCCCAGTTTTCCCAGCACCACTTATTGAAGAGGCTGTCTTTTCTCCATTGTATATTCTTGCCTCCTTTCAAAGATAAGGTGACCATATGTGTGTTGGTTTATTTCTGGGCTTTCTATCCTGTTCCATTGATCTATAGTTCTGTTTTTTTGCCAGTACCATATTGTCTTGATTACTGTAGCTTTGTAGTATAGTCTGAAGTCAGGGGGCCTGATTCCTCCAGCTCCGTTTTTCTTTGTCAAGATTGCTTTGGCTATTTGGGGTGTTTTATGTTTCCATACAAATTGTGAAATGTTTCGTTCTAGTTCTGTGAAAAATGCTATTGGTAGTTTGATAGGGATTGCATTGAATCTGTTGATTGCTTTGGGTAGTATAGTCATTTTCACAATGTTGATTCTTCCAATCGAAGAACATGGTGTATCTCTCCATCTATTTGTATCATCTTTAATTTCTTTCATCAGTGTTTTATAGTTTTCTGCATACAGGTCTTTTGTCTCCCTAGGTAAGTTTATTCCTAGGTATTTTATTCTTTTTGTTGCAGTGGTAAATGGGGGTGTTTACTTAATTTCTCTTTCAGAGTTTTCATCATTAGTGTATAGGAATGCAAGAGATTTCTGTGCGTTAATTTTGTAGCCTGCTACTTTACCAAATTCATTGATTAGCTCTAGTAGTTGTCTGGTGGCATCTTTAAGATTCTCTATGTATAGTATCATGTCATCTGCAAACAGTGACAGCTTTACTTCTTCTTTTCCAATTTGTATTCCTTTTATTTCTTTTTCTTCTCTGATTACTGTGGCTAAAACTTCCAAAACTATGTTGAATAATAGTGGTGAGAGTGGGCAACCTTGTCTTGTTCCTGATCTTCGTGGAAATGGTTTCAGTTTTTCACCACTGAGGATGATGTTGGCTGTGGGTTTGTCATATATGGCATTTATTATGTTGAGGTAGGTTCCCTCTATGCCTACCTTCTGGAGGGTTTTTATCATAAATGGGTGTTGAATTTTGTCGAAAGCTTTTTCTGCATCTATTGAGATGATCATATGGTTTTCATTCTTCAGTTTGTTAACATGGTTTATATCACATTGATTGATTTGTGTATATTGAAGAATCCTTGCATTCCTGGGATAAACCCCACTTGATCATGGTGTATGATCCTTTTAATTAATTAATTTATTTATTTTACAGTGTATGATCCTTTTAATGTGCTGTTGGATCCTGTTTGCTAGTATTTTGTTGAGGATTTTTGCATCTGTGTTCATCAGTGATATTGGCCTGTAGTTTCCTTTCTTTGTGACATCTTTGTCTGGTTTTGGTATCAGAGTGATGGTGGCCTCGTAGAATGAGTTTGGGAGTGTTCCTCCCTCTGCTATATTTTGGAAGAGTTTGAGAAGGATAGGTGTTAGCTTTTCTCTAAATGTTTGATAGAATTCGCCTGTGAAGCCATCTGGTCCTGGGCTTTTGTTTGTTGGAAGATTTTTAATCACAGTCTCAATTTCAGTGCTTGTGATTGGTCTGTTTCTATTTCTTCCTGGGTAAGTCTCAGAAGGTTGTGCTTTTCTAAGAATTTGTCCATTTCTTCCAGGTTGTCCATTTGATTGGCATATAGTTGTTTGTAGTCTCTCATGATCCTTTGTATTTCTGCAGTGTCAGTTGTTACTTCTCCTTTTTCATTTCTGAATCTGTTCATTTGAGTCTTCTGCCTTTTTTTCTTGATGAGTCTGGCTAATGGTTTATCAGTTTTATCAAAGAACCAGCTTTTAGTTTTATTGACCTTTGCTATCGTTTCCTTCATTTCTTTTTCATTTATTTCTGCTCTGATCTTTATGATTTCTTTCCTTCTACTAACTTTGTGGGTTTTTTGTTCTTCTTTTCTGATTGTTTTAAGCGTACGTTTAGGTTGTTAATTTGAGATCTTTCTTGTTTCTTGAGGTCGGATTGTCTTGCTATAAACTTCCCTCTGAGAACTGTTTTTGCTGCATCCCATAGGTTTTGGGTTGTCGTGTATTCATCGTCATTTGTTTCTAGGTATTTTTTTATTTCCTCTTCGAATTCTTCAGTTATCTCTTGCCTATTTAGTAGTATATTGTTTAGCCTCCATGTGTTTGTATTTTTTACAGATTTTTTTCCTGTAATTGATATCTAGTCTCATAGTGTTGTGGTTGGAAATTATACTTGATATGATTTCAATTTTCTTAAATTTACTAAGGCTTGATTTGTGACCCAAGATATGATCTGTCCTGGAGAATATTCCATGAGCACTTCAGAAGAAAGTGTATTCTGTTGTTTTTGGATGGAATGTTCTATAAATATCAATTAAGTCCATCTTGTTTAGTGTATCATTTAAAGCTTGTGTTTCCTTTTTTATTTTCATTTTGGATGATCTGTCCATTGGTGAAAGTAGGGTGTTAAAGTCTCCTAGTATGATTGTGTTTCTGTCGATTTCCCCTTTTATGGCTGTTAGCATTTGCCTTATGTATTGAGGTGCTCTTATGTTGGGTGCATAAATATTTACAATTGTTATATCTTCTTCTTGGATTGATCCCTTGATCATTATGTAGTGTCCTTCTTTGTCTGTCGTAATGGTCTTTATTTTAAAGTCTATTTTGTCTTATATGAGAATTGCTTCTCCACCTTTCTTTTGTTTTCCATTTGCATGGAATATCTTTTTCCATTCCTTCACTTTCAGTCTGTATGTGTCCCTACGTCTGAAGTGGGTCTCTTGTGGACAGCATATGTATGGGTCTTGTTTTTGTATCCATTCAGCCAGTCTGTGTCTTTTGTTTGGAGCATTTAATCCCTTTACATTTAAGGTAGTTATCGATATAATGTTCCTATTACCATTGTCTTAATTGTTTTGGGTTTGTTATTGTAGGTCTTTTCCTTCTCTTGTGTTTCCTGCCTAGAGAAGTTCCTTTAGCATTTGTTGTAGAGCTGGTTTGGTGGTGCTGAATTCTCTTAGCTTTTGCATGTGTGTAAAGGTTTTAATTTCTCTGTCAAATCTGAATGAGATCCTTGCTGGGTAGAGTAATCTTGGTTGTAGGTTTTTCCCTTTCATCACTTTAAATATGTCCTGCTACTCCCTTTTGGCTTGCAGAGTTTCTGCTGAAAGATCAGCTGTTAACCTTATGGGGATTCCCTTGTGTGTTATTTGTTGCTTTTCCCTTGATGCTTTTAATACTTTTTCTTTGTATTTAATTTTTGATAGTTTGATTAATATGTGTCTTGGTGTGTTTCTCCTTGGATTTATCCCGTATGGGACTCTCTGTGCTTCCTGGTCTTGACTGTTTCTTACCCATATAAGGTAAGTTTTCAACTATAATCTCTTCGATTATTTTCTCAGTCCCTTTTTCTCCCCTTCTTCTTCTGGGTCCCCTATAATTCGAATGTAGGTGCGTTTAATGTTGTCCCAGAGGTCTCTGAGATTGTCCTCAATTCTTTTCATTCTTTTTTCTGTATTCTGCTCTGAGGTAGTTATTTCCACTATTTTATCTTCCAGGTCACTTATCCGTTCTTCTGCCTCAGTTTTTCTGCTATTGATTCCTTGTAGAGAATTTTTAATTTCATTTATTGTGTTGTTCATCATTGTTTGTTTGCTCTTTAGTTCTTCTAAGTCCTTGTTAGATGTTTCTTGTATTTTCTCTATTCTATTTCCAAGATTTTGGATCATCTTTACTATTATTACTCTGAATTGTTTTCCAGATAGATTACCTATTTCCTCTTCATTTGTTTTGTCTGGTGGGTTTTTACCTTGCTCCTTCATCTGCTGTGTGTTTCTCTGTCTTCTCATTTTGCTTAACTTACTGTGTTTGGGGTCTCCGTTTCATAGGCTGCAGGTTTGTAGTTTCCATTGTTTTTGGTTTGTGCTCCCGGTGGGTAAGGTTGGTTCAGTGGGTTGTGTAGGCTTCCTGGTGGAGGGGACTGGTGCCTGTGTTCTGATGCATGAGGCTGGATCTTGTCTTTCTGGTGAGCAGGACCACGTCCGGTGGTGTGTTTTGTGGTGTCTGTGAACTTATGATTTTAGGCAGCCTCTCTGCTAATGGGTGGTTTTGTGTTCCTGACTTTCTAGTTGTTTGGCATAGGGTGTCCAGCACTGTAGCTTGCTGGTCATTGAGTGGAGCTGGGTCTTAACATTGAGATGGAGATCTCTGGGAGAGCTTTCGCCATTTGATATTATGTGGAGCCGGGAGGTCTCTGGTTGACCAATGTCCTGAACTCGGCTCTCCCACCTCAGAGGCTCAGGCCTGACACTTGGTCAGAGCATCAAGACCCTGTCAGCCACATGGCTTAGAAGAAAAGGGAGGAAAAAAGAAAGAAAATAAATAAATAAATAAATAAATAAATAAAATTTGTTAGAATAGAAAAAAATTATTAAAAATATAAAAATAAAAAAGTAATGAAAAAAGGAAAGAGAGAATGAAGGAAGAGAGCAACCAAACCAAAAAAACAAATCCATCAATGATAACAAGCACTAAAAACTATACTTAAAAAAAAAATTGAAAAACAACAAAAAAATCCCCCAAAGGCATAGTCAGAACCCTAGGACAAATGGCAAAAGCAAAGCTATACAGACAAAATCACACAAAGAAGCATACACATACACACTCACAAGAAGAGAAAAAAGCAAGAAAAAAATAAAAAGAAGAGAGCAACCAAATCAATAAACAAGTCTACCAATGATAATAAGCTCTAAATACTGAGCTAAGAGAAACATAAAATCAGAAACAAATTAGATGGTAAAAGCAAACCCGAAGTCTACAGTTGCTCCCAAAGTCCACCGCCTCCATTTTGGGATGATTCGTTGTCTATTTAGGCATTCCGTAGATGCAGGGTACATCAAGTTGATTGTGGAGATTTAATCTGCTGCTCTTGAGGCAGCTGGGAGAAATTTCCCTTTCTCTTGTTTGTTCACACAGCTCCTGGGGTTCAGCTTTGGATTTGGTCCTGCCTCTGCATGTAGGTCACCTGAGGGCATCTGTTCCCCACCCAGACAGGACAGGGTTAAAGAGCGGCTGCTTAGGGGGCTCCGGCTCACTCAGGCTGGGGGGAGGAAGGGGTATGGAGTGTGGGGCAAGCCTGTGGCAGCAGAGGCCAACATGACGTTGTAATGTCCTGAGGCACGCCGTGTGTTCTCCCGGGGAAGTTGTCCCTGGATCACGGGCCCCTGGCAGTGGCGGGCTGCACAGGCTCCCGGGAGGGGCGGTGTGGATAGTGACCTGTGCTCGCACACAGGCTTCTTGGTGGCGGCAGCAGCAGCCTTCGCGTCTCATGCCCGTCCCTGGGGTCTGCGCTGATAGCCACGGCTCATGCCCGTCTCTGGAGCTCCTTTAAGCAGCGCTCTTAATCCCCTCTCCTCGAGCACCAGGAAACAAAGAGGGAAGAAAAAGTCTCTTGTCTCTTCGGCAGCTCCAGACATTTTTCCGGACTCCCTCCCGGCTAGCTGTGGTGCACTAGCCCCCTTCAGGCTGTGTTCACGCAGCCAACCCCAGTCCTCTCCTTGGGATCCGACCTCCGAAGCCTGAGCCTCAACTCCCCAGCCCCCACTCACCCCAGTGGGTGAGCAGACAAGCCTCTCGGGCTGGTAAGTGCTGGTCGACACCGATCCTCTGTGCGGGAATCTCTCCGCTTTTCCCTCCTCACCCCTGTGGCTGTGCTCTCCTCCATGGCTCTGAAGCTTCCCCCACACCCACCCACCCCCCATCTCTGCTAATGAAGGGGTTTCCTAGTGTGTGGAAACTTTTCCTCCTTCACAGCTCCCTCCCTGAGGTACAAGTCCTGTCCCTATTCTTTTGTCTCTGTTTTTCCTTTGCCCTATCCAGGTACCTGGGGAGTTTCTTGCCTTTTGGGAAGTCTGACGTCTTCTGCCAGCTTTCAGTAGGTGTTCTGTAGTTGTTCCACATGTTGATATATTTGTGGGGAGGAATGTGATCTCCACGTCTTACTCCTCCGCCATCTTGAATGCGCCCCCCTGAATATTTATTTCTAACTTTATAATTTTATATTCTTGTCTTAAATATGGCTCCCCAAATTTCATAGGCTTCAGGCCATACAAAACTGTTATTTCCTTAGTTGTTGGGGTGATGTATCCGCTGACTTTCATTAATGAACCAGGCTGTTATAGCCTGGGTTCTGGAAGTAAATATACTCCTGTCTTAGGAGGCTTTGCAAGTCATGTCAGTAGGTTAGTATATATAATCCTCTGTGGAAATATTTTCCTGAAGAGGGTTATACACTGAGACACCTAGCAGTAAATGCTTGGGGAAAATAATACAACTGAAAGAGTTGTACTCTGTTTTCTTACTACGTGGAAATGCATCTACCCTTTCCCAAAATAAACACCACAAAAGTCCCATCCAATCACAGCACTGACTCAGAGTCCAGGATTTTCTGAACATGTTACATCAGCTCCAGATGTGATTCTTGACTGGGAAAATTATAAACAAAAGCAAAAACCAAACAAAAACCAAACAAAGCAATCCCAAACCACCACCAAAAAAAATGAGTTATCAGTTACTCTGTCCTTCAGCATGTTTTCATGGAGTAGGGACAGGATAATTTCAATAAATATTCTCATTTGGCAAGAGAAAAAATGAGAGGCACACAGCTGTCACTGGCCCCTAGCAGTTCTAAAATATTGCTGGATATACATTTTGAGGATGCCTGTCCTGGGGGTAGGGAATGTTTCTTCTCTCTCTCTCTACCTCCCCCCTTTTTTTCCTTGTTCTATCATTCTAAAAATTTACCAATCTTTGAACTTTTCAAAGAAGGAGCTTTTGGATTAATTGATTTTCTCTATTTTTTTTAATCCATTTCTATCTCATTGATTTCCACTCATTATTTCCATACTTTGTTTAATTTGGATTTAAGTTGCTCTTATTCTAGTTTCCTGTGTTTGAAGTTTTGGATTATTGGTTTTAGACCATTATCTTTTCTAATATAAACCTCTCATGCCATATGTTTTCCTATAACAACTGTTTTAGCTGCATCCCTGAAATTTCAATATACTGTTTTAATTTTCATTCAGTTCTAAGTAATTTTTAATTTCCATATGATTTCTTTTTTCCTTCTTTTATTATTATTTTAATATTTTTAGTGAAGTATAGCTGATTTACAATATTATATTAGTTTCAGGTGTACAACAAAGTGATTCAATATTTTTATAGATTATATGTCATTTAATGTTATTACAAAATAATAGCTCTATTTCCCTGTGCTGTACAGTATATCCTTGTTGCTTATTTATTTTATACATAGTAGTTTGTATCTCTTAATCCCCTACCCCTATCTTGCCTCTCTCCCTTCCTTCTCCCCACTGTGTACCACTAGTTTGTTCTCTATATATATGAATCTGTTTCTGGTTTGTTATATACATTTGTTTGTTTTATTTTTTAGAGTCCACATATTTGGATTACAAATACTTGGAGGTTTTCCAGATACCTTTTTGTTATTAAATTCTAGTTCAGTTCTACTGGGGCCAGATAACCTACTCTGAATGATTTCAGTTTTCCAATTTATTTGAGACTTGGCCCAAAATAGAGTCTTTCATGGTGACTATCCCTTGTGTATTTGAGATGAATACGTATTTTACTCTTCTTGGGTTGAGTTTCTATAAATGGCAATTAGGTTAACTTGGTTCATAGTGTTGTTAAAATCATCTGTATACCTACTGATTTTTTTTTTTGGTCTTCTTCTTTTATGAGTTATAGAAAGAGGAGTATTGATCCAGTATAATTATTTGTCTATATCTGTTTTCAGTTCTTTAAGTTTTTTTTCCCCATATGTTTTAAAACTCTGTTATTCTGTAGATTAAAAATGTGAGAATTTAGGATTCTTGTGGGTTTCTTTTTTCATGATTACAAAATGTTCCTCTTTATCCCTGGTATATTACTTGTTCTAAAGTCTACTTTGTCTGATATTATTATAGCCATACCAGCTTCTTTTTATCAGTGCTCGAATGGCATGTTTTTCATCCTTTTGCCTTTAAGCTATCTATGTCTTTATATTTAAAGTGGATATCTTATATACAGCAATTTAGCTGGTTCTTGATTTTCTTAGACTGTTTATTGATATGGCTGGGCCTAAATCTAACACTTTGCTGTATGTTTTCTATTTGTCTCACTGTTTTTTGTTCCATTTGACCTCTTTTCCTGTCTTTGATAGATTAACTGAATATTTTCTGTGCTTCCATTTTACCTCCACTCTTGGCTTTTTGGGTATTCCTCTTTGCTTTAGTTTTTAGTGATTGCCCTGGGATTTACAATATACATCTTTGACTTACTACGGTGTAATCTACCTTCAAATAATATTCTGGCAGTTTATGTCAAAAATATTACAGCAGTATACTTCTATTTTTTCATTTCTCTCTTTGTACTACCACTATCATATATTTTACTTCTACCCAAGTTATAAACCCTACAATTTATTACCACTAGTTTTGCTTTAAACACCCAATTATATTTTAAAGAGTTTTGAAATAAAAAAAAGTCTTTTTTATAACTATGGAGCTTTTTTTTTTTTTGGTTTGTTTGACATTTTAATTGCATTGTCCATTTTTTGTCTGTTTTGAAGAGATTCAGAAGTATAGCTGCACTGCCATCTTGCCCTCTATCCCCGTCATTTTCTAACCTATTCATATGTGCAGCCCATGTAACCTCTTAGGGGTGATGAGTTAATATGATGTACTTGTTTGATGTAATATTTCCTTTTATTTTCTCTCAAATGCTAATGTTTAAAAATGTGTGTGTGATCTGGGACAAATGACTGTTCTAAACTTAGATACCAATTTGTAAAATGGGAATCTGAAGGACAGTCTTTGCTGCCAAAGCTATTACAGAAATACCATAAACATTGCTTAAATATTCAACCTTTATGATACAATCGTATTTGGAAGTGTTGGCTAACTGCACAGGTTTTTATTTACTATAATACATGAATTCCTCACTTACCCAGAGGTCATTACTCTGGCAACCTCTTCTACTTGGAACACTAGAGAAAATAATAAAGTAAAACAAATGGTTTCTAAACAGCTGAATTAGATGTATCAAGGGCATTAAAAATAAATTTCATGTATTTTACTAAAGGGAGAACCCCTGACTCAACATGTGCTTGCTTTCATTAAAAATATCATTTTAACCAGCTGGGCTAATTGGTTTCCTTGCCTTCAGCAGAAGGAAGAGAGAGGGAGGTAGGGGTGGTAGGGAGAGACATGAGGAAGAATCACATACCTTGTGTAGAGGAAGGTATAATAACCAACGTTCGTGTATTCCTTTAAACTGCAATCTCCTTCGGTACAGTTAACCGTGTCCTGTTCATCTGTGTTCTCCACACAGTCCCTGACACATGATATTCAGTAAACACTGTCTAAACAAACAAACATGTGACTAAGAGGCTGAGGGGATATAGAAGAACCACATGATGTTGAAAGAAGAATTTTAAAAAGGTAACACTTATAGGGTACTCTGCCATTAGGCAGAGTTCTTTCTACTACGCGGTACTGTGCATTGAGAACATTTCTATTTAGAGAAAATAGGAGCCAGCATGAAGCAATAGCTCACGTTGCTATCAGTGATGTATGATTCAGGAAAGGTTACATTTTAGAACCCCTGTGAATATTTATTGCCTTCAACAATGATTTCTATTAAAACTTTCCACCTTCCTTCCCTCCCCCTCCCCCCAACTAAATCTCCATTTCTGTCTTTGGCTCCCTACCTAACAGTTTCACCTCTTCACATTGAAAAAATTCATTTGTGCAACAAATGGCTCGTTACCTGATAATGTCACTAAAATGATATGTTTTTGTACACAGAGTAGATGTTAGAAGTAATTCTTTGTTCAACAAATTTATGGAGAAAAAATGCTTATAGTGATATATACATACCCATACCTTAAATTCTAAAAAATGCTATTCACCTTTAGTAAATGTGCACACTTTGTAAAGATGGGCAGATATTTCTGCTCTTTTTATGATGGTCTAGTCCTTGATATGTATGTGTATGTGTGTACACGTGCCCCAGGAACTCTGCAAAAAGTTATTGCCCTTGATATGTATGTGTATGTGTGTGCATGTACGTGCCCCAGGAACTCTGCAAAAAGCTTTCACGGATTGTTATTTAATTCTCACCACACTTGAGAAAGTAGGATATCTAATCTTATACGTGGGGAATTGAGACTTGCAGAGGTAAATTTACATAGTCCAAGTTTACAAATCCAGTAAATGGCAGAGCTGGGATCTGAGTCTTTGTGGTCTGAATCCAAAACCTGCACTTTAGCATTCATGCTATACGCTTCCTCTTTCTCCCATCATCTCCAGAAATAAAGTAGTAAACAATAGCACAGTATCTGTTTTTATCACACTGAATAAAATATAGCTTTACTTTGCTGTCAGTCATGACAATGTCAGAGCTCTATTAAACTAACCCTTAGTTTGAGAAGAGAGTAGGAAAATACATATATCTCTAGGCACAGTTTATTAATTTGATAATGGTCAGTTACTTCTCTCTCTTTCTCTCTCCCCTCCCTCTCCCTTTTTTTCTCTTGAATTTGATGGATGTGTGTAGCTAAATCAGATAATTCATGAAGCATTATCTTCTAACTTGCCCCTATACAAGGTATCCCTATCTTTCTGGCTGTTCTGAGTAATTTGGATAATTTCATTATTTTCTGATTTCCTTTTTCTTCTGGAAAACTTTGGTGCTCAGAATATCTTTCTTTCCATCTAGATAACATGCATGAAACACACTTTTGGAACTATTTTCATTCAAAGGGCCCAAAGAATAAAAACAAGCCATGCTGATTGTCATGGTTCTTGTGTAGCAACTGACAGGAAGATACCCAGTTTAATTTTCTTGGCGTCAAGATAGGAAACAAAATATGCCACCAATTTCTTTTCCTAAACAAAGCAAACCAGTATGTACACATGCCTGAGGGTCCTGGGACACAGGGATGCTTTGTATATGACTTTAATAAAAAACATGTTTTTCTTTTAAAATCTTCCATGAGCGAGGTGGGAATCAGGGAGTTGAGGAAGAGCAAAAGATGGCTGCCTTGGGAATAAAGAAAAACGAGGAGAGTGAGAGTGAGAGGAGCTGATAAGATAAAATGCATTTAGGCTGTCGATCAGATGTTAGAAGCCATGCCCTGCTGTTCTGAAATTGCCTTTTTATGTTGCGTTTCTCGAAGGTGAGCTCAGAGTGCAGCCTTTAGTATTCTTTCGGGAAAGAGCAAAGCAAGAATAAATATAGTAGTCACAGCATATGCCCATGATTTCTTCCTGTTCTCATTTTATCAAGATTACTGACATAGAGTTTTTAGACAAAAATGAGAGTAACGGTTTATTTTCTGATTATATTGCTTCTCTCTGCTTCTTCCCTCTGTTGCTTCTTGCTAGCCTGGTCTTTCTTCTCGAGGCTACCCATTTTGAGTATCATTACGAATGTCAATATCTGCTGTCCAATCCCTGCCTTGACCTTAATAGTTATATCTGAGAAATTGTTTTCTTGCCTTCTTTGTTTGGCTGGAGCAATCCCAGTCATTCTTTGAGCTTATTAATTTCCCCCCCCTCTTGATAAGGATATTTTACAGGGCAATCATGACTCAGAGTGAGGAATGGAATATAAAGTTAGAACTCCATTTTTTTAAAGCCGTTAATCAGAGGGTGAGCAATCTGAAGTTGTTCCCTGACTGAAATGTTCGCATTTGATAGCTTTTCTACTCAGCTCCATTGTCAACTGCCTCCGGGTGCTTCAAAGAGTTCAGTAATGGCGGCACCTGGGTTGTGGTAATGGTCCTGGTCCTGTTTTGATGGTTTGCTTTATAGTTTTTCCCAGTCTCAAATAACCTGAGTACAGGTGCAGTCTGAGGAAGCTAAATGCTCCTTTATTATATCTCGAAACACTTGAGATCTAAATGCCTGTGAATTCCAGGTCTGAACCCTCTCACCTCCTTATGCTTGCCTTGTGGTCTTAACTAGACCCAAAAGAGCCCTTAAAATCTGTGATCTCCTTTGCTCATTGATCTGAAGAGAGTGTGACCTTGATAGAAAACTTCTGGTCTTTTGCAAGCAGTGTAGGTACTTAGAAGAAATGGCAGGCTCTCAGCTCTAATTTTATTCTGGGATCAGGTTGGCAGGCAAATCTGTTCATTCCCCTGCCCGTGACTTGACATCAAACCCTCCACCAGGAGGACCTCATCTCCCAGTGGAAAGGGGGGATGTGTGATGAATGAACCTTTTACTGGTTGTAAGCACGTACCCAGGACTTCCCTGGTGGCGCAGTGGTTAAGAATCCGCCTGCCAATGCAGGGGACACGGGTTTGAGCCCTGGTCCGGGAAGATCCCACATGCTGCGGAGCAACTAAGCCCGTGCACCACAACTACTGAGGCTGCACTCTGTAGCCTGCAAGCCACAACTACTGAGCCCACGTGCCACAACTACTGAAGCCTGCACGCCTAGAGCCTGTGCTCTGCAACAAGAGAAACCACCGCAATGAGAAACCCGCACAGCACAATGAAGAGTATCCGTCACTCGCCACAACTAGAGAATAGCCTGTGCACAGCAACGAAGACCCAACGCAGCCAAAAATAAATAAGTAAATGTATATTTAAAAAAAAAAGAAAAAGAATGTACCCAATGCAGGATTTCTCCTTTGTTTTTCTAAAGCCCTTCTGCATTTTTCAATCTACTTCTCTGAGCTAACCCAGGCAAAGAGAAAGATGATTAAGTCTCAGAAGAGGCATGAAATAGCCTGAAGCTATAGAGGAAAAAGTTTAGGGTGGACATTTTGAAAGATGAAAAGTAAGAGCGATTAGGCAGTGGAATAGAAGTCCCATCACTTCGGAGAGCCGAGGAAAGGTTAGATAAGATATTAACATTAATGAGATGGAGCAAAGCCCTGGAGAATAAAGGAGGCTTCACTGAAAGGAGGAGGATGGGAGTAAATGATAACAGCCAGACACAAGGAATGCTTTCCTTCCTGCTTCCCACATTGCAGTTTTCACAGGACAATTTTTCTCAGAGACAGTAAAACCTCTAGATGGCAATCCTAGGCTACCTGTTTAAGCTATGAAGATGATTCTTCATTTATTCAACACATACATTTTTCTAGCTCCTAGTACATGCCAGGCACTGAGTCAGGCTCCAAGAATACAACTAGGTAAAGACAGAAATGATACAGTCTTGTAGGCAGGAAAGACAGAGCCATCAGAGTTATGGGCTAGTGACGCCCCATGGAAGAGAGAGAAGAAAAATTGACGAATGATCCCAGAAGCTCAGAGTGCTTGGGAGAAGGCTTCGCCCTCCCTAGTGGAAGGCACTGTACTCAAACACAACTTCTTATGGGACTAGGGTCTCCACCCTCCAGCAGCCTGCTTCTACCTTCTTGCAAGGTTGCCAGGTGCTGGCAGCTGGTACCCTGACAATTCTTTGCAGGGCTGATACTCTCTCCCTGTTTTCCCACTGATAAGGTTGCTTTCCTGCTTGTACCATAAGAAGGTAGAAGAGCAGGAGGGCAGCGTCCCATATCCCTCCCAGAACAGAAACCTTTTGTGTCCACAAGCTTCTCCCTTGCCCTGCAGGCTGTCTGAGGGATGATGAGAGAATGTGGGACAGTAGACTTCTCTTGGATGAGCCCTGGTTTGCAAGTTCCCCCGGTAGATAGAGTCCACCCCTTAACTCCTGCTACGTGATTTGTCATTTGCCCCTCCTTCCTTTGCTGCAGCTCCACAGCCACTAAGTTACGTTTGATCAGCAGATACGTGTTGTGGCCAGCGCATGTTTTAGAAGAAAGTGAGTTGACTGTCTTTACGTAGGGGCATATGCTGCTGTGCTCTCAGATCCCCACTGGCTCACTCATCTGTGTTACTGCCTGCCCTCTGTTTGCACTGGAAGTTGCCTTACTTGTGAGCGCAAGTGTGACGTGTTACCTGAGGGGATTCGCAAGGGACCGTGGGAGCCTGTAAGAGGGGGGTCTACTCTGTGGGACTTCAGAGGAAATGGCATTGAGGCTAAGACCTGAAGGATAAGGAGGAGTTAACCAGGTGAAGAGATGGATGGAGGAGATGGGGTGGGCACAGAGATGAAAGTGCTTCAGGTAGAGGGGCCCTTGGAAAAGGCCCCAGAAAAGGAGGACTTGGTGTCTTATAGGAATGCAAAATTCAGCATGTCTGGAGTGACATGCCCAGAGCATCTGCAGTTTGAAGAATTTTTCTTGGTTTGGTGATGAATTGCTCCAAAGTCTTTTACACTTTCTTTCCTGCTTCCCCTTATGGCCAACATTTAGGGGATCTCAGACTGGAGTTAAGGGTAGAATCTGTGTATAGCCTCAGAATAGAATGGAACTGATGGAGAGAAAAATCTGTGTTTCTTCTCCATTTTTCCTTTTTTAAGGCCATTCTCCTCTCTACATTAGAGATCCATATAAAAACTGCTAAATAACTTGAAAAAATATCCATGAGTTGCTGTGTAATTTCCCTTTTATCTTCTCTATATATTTTCCTCTTTAATCCCTCCTTGCCTTTCTTTTTTCTTTTTCTTTCTTAAGAAGGACTTAGGTATAAAAATGAGCAAAATAATTCATTGCACTTAATTTTATCTTCAGTGGTTTGGGAATCTGAGGTACAGCTTGGTCCCTAGAGAAACCCTAATACCTGTCATTGGAAAATAAGACCTGTAAGGACAAATACGATTGAAAAATAAGAGACTCAATTCTCCCTGTTGAAATAAGGAGGAAGACCTTTCCCTCCTGTCCCTTCTTGTCAGAACATTTACCCTTAAAAAACTTGTAAATGTAAGTAAGTACTTTCTCTGTCTCTTTGAAATGCATCTTTCTAGAAACAGAATAAGCCTTTTGTCAACTTTATGACCCAGGAATGTCTTTTCCCAAGGACCTGGGAGCCTTCTCTTTGAAACAGAAACATCAAAGGAGATGGTACCCTGCCTCCCAGTTTCTCTGGGGGGATCGCGGACTAACTTCAGTGGGTGCCTTGTTCCAAATTGTACAACTACCTCTTGTCATAAACATACCTCTCTCCTCCCTTTTGGATAAAGTTACCTAGTTAACAGAGATGGTCACCCCAATTACTGGGTAAAGTTAGGATGAATTATGTGTGACAAATGGTGCTGTCCAGTCCTCTTACTTGAGGAGTAGTTATGATTTATCTTGCAAATATGCTTTCTTTCTGTCTTTGCAGACTCTTAGTGGATTGCCTGTGATGTGCATCACACTCTGGTTTAATGCTTTTTCAATTAAAAAAAGTGATTTTATTCTCTGCTACCTTTGTAGAGAGGATTTCTGGGTTGGGAGAAGAGGTGTTGGGTTTTTTTGTTTGTTTTTTAACTTATATTTCCCCAGCAGATCTTAAAGAGGGTAACCATGCATTGGCCTTTCAGGAGAACCCAGTACTTCAAGAAGTAGAAACTGTCATTCTCTAGTTCTCAGCTGCTGTGCCTGATGCAGGTCCTCTTTGGCAGATGGAATGCCAGCCCTTTCAAATTTTCCCAGGTGGACCAAGCAGTGTTTGCTTTCAGAAGTTCTCAGCGAGGCTTTCATTTTAAATTCATAAAAGTTACCAGCCAACTTCCAACAATTGTTTAATAAAAAGCAATTAGCCAGCCAAAAATATAATGGCTTTTATGTCAAAATATACTGGAGACAGCTGCTAAGCGGGTCACTGGCAGCCCCTGGGCCATATGCCGTGGGTTCCAGGCATATGCACAGCCAGTCACAACAGCACAGAGCATATTGGGAGTAATAAACCCATCCCCGCCCCTCCCTCCCTCTCCCCCCAGCCCAATCTCCCTACTCCAGAGAAACTGACAGAAGGAAACTCTCTGGAGTAAATTGCTGCAGTCAGGATTCACAAAACTCATTTATTAGGCAAGGATCTAATCTGGCAATAGACACAGAAAGCCCTAGTTCCCTAGCCTGGTTTGGATAAAATCCATGCGTTGCAGAAAAACGATTAAAAAAAAAAAAAAAAAAAAAAAAACGCCTCCACAAAACAACTAATTCAACAGCGCTCATCAAGAAAATTGAACTCAGCTTATAGACTTTTGTTTTGTCTGTTTGCTTCTTCCAATCTAATATTGATAGCGAAAAAGTCTCTAGAGTTTCCTCTTCCTTGCGAAGGTAATTTTATTCTCCCCAGTGTTCTTTGACGCAGCCATGTTTACTGTCCTGCCTTGATCCTCAGGAGATGTGTCAGTGATTGAGATAACGGTGATGGCCCCATATGTTTTTCGTTGTCATTAGAAATACAAATCCAGATAGGTGCTTATTTTAATCATAGGGGGGTGGAGAAAAAGGAAACTCTCCTGAAATTTTTCACCAGCAAGTAAGGCCATTTTTTCATCAAAAGCATGTTTATTTTGAGAACAAAGCTCAGGCAAATCACCTTTTGTTTACAGAGAGCTTTCCCATCCCAAAGGATGCCATGGTTTGTAAATACTCTGAAGCTGTTTTTAGAGCATTCACATTGCCTGTCTCCTTAAGGACAGATCCTGGAGGCTACTCTACATCCATACTTTCTGGCCATTTCGGAGTGCCAGCAAAACCTTATTCTATAGCTAAGATAATGTGTAATTTTATGTGTCTTTGAGGATAATGGGAATTTCCCCCCCCCCCCAAACAATAAATAGCATAGTGTGGGCAATAGAGTTCCAGCATAATCCTTGGAATTATTCTAGGGATCTCCAGAGAGTCTCCAAACTTCAATTCATTCTTCTTTTTTTAAAAAAATTTATTTATTTATTTTTGGCTGTGTTGGGTCTTCGTTGCTGTGTGAGGGCTTTCTCTAGTTGCGGCGAGCAGGGGCTACTCTGTTGCAGTGCGCGGGCTTCTCACTGTGGTGGCTTCTCTTGTTGGGGAGCACGGGCTCTAGATGTGTGGGCTTCAGTAGTTGTGGCACGCAGGCTCAGGAGTTGTGGTGCACGGGCTCTAGAGCGCAGGCTCAGTAGTTGTGGCACATGGGCTCAGTTGCTTCGCAGCATGTGGGATCTTCCTGAACCTGTGTCCCCTGCATTGGTAGGCGGACTCTTAACCACTGCACCACCAGGAAAGCCCCCAATTCATTCTTCAATCCTCTCTCTTCCCCCAAGAAAATTTTTAGCAGAGCTGCAATGAGTAGTGTGTTGGGCAGGGGGTCTCCCAAGAACACCCCCCCCCCCCCACCGTTTCAGTAATTTGCTGGGAGGACTCACAGGACTCAGCACAAAGTGGACATAGCTAAGATTTATTACAGTGAAAAGATACAAAACAAAATGAGCAAAGGGAAAAGGCATGTGGGGTGAAGTCTGGAGGAAACCAGGCTCAAGCCTCTCCCAGTAGAGAGATATAGGACGCTCTTCATCCCTCCAGCCATGAGTTGTGGCAACATATGTGAAATGTTATCTACCCGAGAAGCTTATTAGAGACTTACTATCCAAGTTTTTAAATTGAGGACTGATCACATAGGTACCCTCTGCCTGACACGTTAAAATTCCAGACTCCCAGAATAAAAGCAGGTGTTCAGAATAAACGATATTGTTTGTGCAAATAGTTGAGGCACAGTGAGCCATTCTTATCAGTTCTGGAAATAGTGGGAAAACTCCCCAAATCCCAGTTCCTAAATGTCAGCCAAGGGCCAAGCTTGCAGCAGGCCTTTCCAAAGATAGCAGTCTCACATACATACAATCAGTTATGTTAACTCTTCTCTGCACAAGTAGCATTATGGACTGATCATTCCAACCTTTCTTCTTTCCTACCTCATCTTCTGCAGGGAGCTGGAGGGGAGGTATGAGGCACTTTGTTGGTGCCCCTGGGAAGGGGGTAGAAGCGGGGCAGAAAGGTTGGTGAGAAGTAAAAGGCAAGGCTTGGACTCTCAAGGTTAGGTCCAGGGTGGTGAGGATTCTGAGAGGTAGTATGGTGAAACTTAAAAAGCAGGAATTTTATTATAGAATTGGGCTGAGTTAGGTTCAAATCCTGCTTGATATTTCTATAGAACTCAAAGAAAAAGTTTCAAACCTTTCTTGTCTCTGCTCGTACAGATAATCCGTCAGACTATCTCTAGTTTGGTAGGAAGTTAAGATAATGCATTTCGGGGAAATATCATAGAGTAGACCTATAGGGCTGCCAATTAGTAAGCGAGTCAAAAACAAAATTAATGTTTTTGAATGTAGATCCAATGTTCTAACTTCGGGTTGAGATTCTCATTCCATTTAAAAATTTTTTTATGATTATGTCTGAGCACTTAATGTATATATGCCTGGGCATGCTAAGGGTAACACGAGGATGTTAGTGATGTGGTCTGTGCTCTCGGGATGCCTACCGTCTAGTGTGGATCTAATGGGGCACAAGAGGGATTCTAAACAAGGCAACAAATGAATTCATGAAATTACAGATATTTTAACTCTAGAATTACAAGGGATAGAGCAAAGTGAGCTGTAGAGAGGATATTTGCCACGCACAACAGCTTCTTCTAGTAACTTACTGTTAATGTATCACCTATGAATTTAACTCCTGTTAGACTTGTTTTTCATATCTTTGTTATAGTTTCAGATTATGTCATCTCCTGAGTCAACAAATTAAACAAACTCGTACTCTTGGGTAAGGAGCATCTTGATTTACTTGTCTGATGTGTTCGTCCAAATAGCACTGACTTTGATTTTCCTCCCTCTATTTCTCTAGCCTGAGGGATTCTTATCTTCCTTACCTATCTATAGATATAAAGTCACCTTTCTCCTTAACTGTTTCTAGGCTTTTTATTCAAGTCCATAATTGTTCATTAAGCATTAAAACCAGAACAGCAAACGTGTTCTCAATTCAGGCTTGCTGTGGCTTTGCATAATGCTTTGTTAGTTTCATGAAGGAGTCTCACACTTGACCTTTGTTTTTAGGACCGCCAAACTTGTCTCTCAAGCACCTGGCCAGTTGTCCTGGTTTTCAGGTCTCTACTACAATCCCTGGCCTCACATTCAAATATACAGATCTATACAACTAGAGATTTGTGTACTCATCATAAAAGACTTGTGATTGATCTGCTCTGTATTTTACAATCATTTTAGAATAGAGGCCAGATCACACTATGATTGAGGGTATCTATTCTTTAGCCATAAGTGCCTTGTTCTAATCCCAGCCCAGACACTTAGCAGCTGAGAGACTTTGGGCAGTTAATCTCTGTTTTCAAATTCCTCACCTATGAGATGAGGAGTAAAATGTTAGTACCACTCTTAGGATTAAATAAGAATATTTTTGACATGCTTCAAGCAATGTCTGACACTATGTTATGTTTGAAAAATACAGAAGTTAGAAAAACTGCCTTATTCCATATTACAATGTCTCTTAGATTCCTTACTTTTATTACAAATAATTGCTTTGAGTTGTGTCTTCCTTGATAAACCTTTTACTAGTTAAAGAGACTAACTGTTACAGATATCCAGTCTTCTTACACATTCACATTTTTAGTCTATAACCTAGTTTCCTATGTCAGAAATCTGATTTATGCTAAAGCAGAACGAGAAATGAGAACTTCTATTGAAAGAAGACTGTGTTATGATTAACAGGAGAGAGAATACCAAGAGTTTCCTTTTTCTTCTGGTTAAAAATGTGCTTACAAATCTCTTATCCTGACAAATTCTACAATGTCTCTTTCCCTTTTCTATTTACACTAACATTTTGAAATCGTTCTTCCCACTAAATGAGGCAGTCGAGGCAGAAACATTAGTTTGAGTGGATGCATAGATCAGTGTTGCTCTAAGGAAAAAAAAATACTGATGTGTGATCAGGTGGAGACCATAACATACAAAAAAAAAAAAAAAAATAGAGAGAGAGAAACTCTCTTGAAATGAGAAAACAAAAACAGAGTGCCAACACACAGTAGGTACTAAGCAAAT
Source organism: Balaenoptera ricei (assembly GCF_028023285.1). Classification (NCBI taxonomy): domain Eukaryota; kingdom Metazoa; phylum Chordata; class Mammalia; order Artiodactyla; family Balaenopteridae; genus Balaenoptera; species Balaenoptera ricei. The sequence goes on from NC_082640.1 coordinate 166,822,773, forward strand.
GCTAACTTCTTTCTCTCACTTTGCTTGGCTTCCAGGAGCAATTTCTTCCCTCTCAATATTTATATTGACCTTTCTTTCCCTTTAGTTAGGAAAGCACAAGGTTTTTTGTCTTTTTTTTAAAGGCTGATACCATAAACTGTGTGATGTTTAGGCTGCAGAAGTGTGAAGAAGTAGTCCTGCTGTTAAAAGTGGAGTAAGGTTTTTTTTTCTTGGGTGGAAGCCGAGAAAATGTTAGACAAGCCAAGGTGAAGACTCTTCCCAACTAATGATAGCATGAATGCACGTGTGTATGTTTAGGGGTGTGAATGTGTGTGTCCAGGTTCTGGAACCATTTTGGCAAGGAGAAGAAAGGAATTAATCTAAAGTGTGAGATAGCAAAATGGTTTGACCCACCTCTCACGACCCAGTGTATGGTTTTCCTCCTTTGCATTCTGTGTAGGCTGGAGTTAGCCATCCTTTTAAAATTCCCGTCTTGGAAATACACAATCCAATTAAAATAACATTTTGTGAGCTGAGCAGACAGATCGTGACCACTCACCTGGTCAAACCAGAGACCAAGACTTAATTACTTGAGTCTCACAGAATTTTAAGAACTTGGGATCAGAATAGCGGCTCCTATCCATTGAAGTTTAGTGCGGTCAGGGGTCCCCATAAGGTTAAAGGTTTGTGGTTGGACAGACTTCCTGTTTAAAAATGCTCCTCCTATTTCTTTCAGTTACATACATGGCTTTAAACAGGAATATACTTAAAAAAGCTTCAACGGCAAATGTTCAAAATATAAACCCCTTGTTCACGATAGATTGTTAAAGGTAGCGAGACGCGTAAAGGTAGAGCCCTGAAGATAACTGTAGATCAAAAGTAGACATTTTGCTTCCTTTTCAACCCATTCTAGAAAAAGCTTTTTTCAAACCAAAATGCTGCGAACTGGACTCTCCTGGTAGGGACACAGATGAGTGGACTTCTCCTTCCTAATGAGGAAAAGTGGGGGCTTTTGAAAAGTTGCTGTCAGCCCTGCTGCAAGCCCGCATGTTTCACAGGAAAGACCACGGGCAGAAAGGATGGCAGCGGCTGCAGGCACAGCGAGGCCTCCAGTTGGCTTGTTATATGATCCTCACCAGCTCCCCTGGGAAGAGGAAAAACAGATTTTTCTCAAATGGCTCAGATTGTCTCCGATACTCACCAGCAGGAGTCTCTGACAACTTTGTTCTCTCAGGTTTTAGGGATTTAAAGAGAAACAAAATATCACACTTCTAACTGGCGCAGGAAGAAACCAAAGTCTACCTCATTAGTGAATGGAAAAGTGGCCCCTTTGGGCCAGGTCAGGAGGTCAATGTGTATGTGGCTGAAAGACCCTATTTGTTAACCAAATACCCATTACATGGGTCAAGTCCAAGGCTAACCTGATGAGTAGGCAACTCCTCTTATGGTTTCATTTCAGGGAATGAAATACCACTCCCTTGATCCTCCAAATGGGAATTATGGCTCCTACCTGCCCACTGATGCCTGAAACGTCTTTTATAGGAAAAATGCCTTTCATTTAGAAGTCAGTAATAAGGTTCATAATGAAAGTACCTTAGGTGTGACTTAAGAACACACTGAGCTGTGAATGACTGGAGTCTGTATTCTCTCGAGAGTAAGTTTAATGGTTCAGGGAAGAAAGAGCCTCTGGCTTGAATGGGAAGGAAGAGATATAAATAAGGAGAAGGGAGCAGAAAGGGAAGACTGGAGAGCGGCCAGCCAACTTTGTTCATTTGTTGTTGTTCACTTTCAAAATAGATGGAAAGCACTTACAGTGTCTGGCACATAACGTGCTCTTAATATTAATTATTCTTATTTATGGTTATGGCAGGTTCAGGACTGAACCTCCCTGCTCTGAAGCTATAGTGCCTTGCACATAAAATCAATTGAAAATTATTCCTGTTCCATTTTCTCTATCCTCTCCCTATCCTAACATTTTCTCTTTGCATTACTCCTTAGTCTTTTGTTTAAGGGAAGCATCTAAAGGAGTCTTAATAGGCTTTATATCAAGAATGGGGAGGGGGCTTCCCTGGTGGCGCAGTGGTTGAGAATCTGTCTGCTAATGCGGGGGACACGGGTTCGAGCCCTGGTCTGGGAGGATCCCACGTGCTGCAGAGCAACTGGGCCCAGTGAGCCACAGCTGCTGAGCCTGCGCGTCTGGAGCCTGTGCTCCGCAACAAGAGAGGCCGCGATAGTGAGAGGCCCGCGCACCGCGATGAGGAGTGGCCCCCGCTCGCCGCAGCTGGAGAGAGCCCTCGCGCAGAAACGAAGACCCAACACAGCCAAAAATAAATAAATAAATAGCGTTCCCTTTAAAAAAAAAAAAAGAATGGGGAGGGATACAATTAGAAGCATATCTAAGCTAACTGTTGGCATTCAACCACATGCCACATGTCTGTGCCACATTTGTGTATCTTGTCTTTCCTAATGGCATTAAAGAATCCTTGATTAATACCTGTCTAGTTATGGAACCCTGTGACTGTAATCATCCATTCAAATAGCTCACCTCCAGGCACATCACCTCCACACAGCCTTCCCTGATTACTCCAGCTCACAGCCAGTTCTTCATCTGAACTACTCGAATGGCACTAGTTACCCTTACCTCTCATTTGGTGTTCTATATACTTTGCCTCCTAAATGAAAAACTTTTATTTTCATCTAGTTTTATTATTAACATATACAGGGCTATTCAGCATTTAATATGTATTTCTGTTTTTATCTCTCCAGTTAGACCATAAACTTCTTGTTAAGGTCCAGGTGGTGGGTAGCCTCTGAGATGACCTGCAATGATCCTTCTATCCAGGTATTCATGCCCTTGGGTAATCCCTTCCCCCCAGCTGTCTGACGGACCTGGTCACTTGATTTTAATGAATAGAATAAGGCAAAAGTGTTAGGATGTCACTTCCAAGATTGGGCTACAACAAGTCCATGACTCCTGTCCTGGTAGCACGCTGGCTCCCTCCTGCTTGCTTGATGTGGTGGAAGCCAGTTGCCATGTTGTGAGCTACCCTGTGGCAGGGAGCTGAGGAAAGCCTCTGACTAACAGCTGGAAAGAAACTGAGGCCCTCAGCCTCTCAGTTTATGGGGAATTGCATCTTGACAACAACCACGTGAGTGAGCTAGTAAGTGGCTTTTCCGTCAGTCGAGCCTTTGCATGAGAATGCAGCCGTGGTAGACACCTTAACTGCAACCTTGTGAGAGTCCTCGAGGCAGAAGCACCCAGGGAAGCCATGCTTGGATTTCCGATGAACAGAAACTGTGAGATAATAAATGTTTGCTGTTTTATGCTGCTGATTTTGGGATTAATTTGTTATGCAGCAGTAGATAATTAATACAATCCATGTTTTGTAGTCCACTTATGCAGTAATCCCATAAGTCTGGAACAAACAAATACCTGGAATATTGGAGAAACCTGCTTTTAGTTACCTGGAGAACATCTATTTTCTTCCCCTATCAGGTAGAGAGTGTGAGAGATGGAACCTATGACTTGGTCCCAAATGACTGGATAATTGAGGCCAGGTCAATTAGCAGGAGAAATTTACGAATAGGGACCAGATCAGGTTGACCTTTCAAGGGCTAAGTGACACTGTGCCTCAATGTGGGACAGTCCTGAAGGCCCATCTCCACTCCAGAGCTCCTCATAGGATTGCCTGAGACCTCAAAGACAAATGCATTTCAGGCTGCCTTTTTCCTCTGCCAAATTCTACCCTCTTTACTTTCTCACAGTATATCTCCCAAGAGTACTTCCAATAAACCCTTTGCACACAACTCCTCCTCTCATTCTAAAACAATCAAGACGGTAGTGCTGCCGGGACCGTTGGCGAGTGTGGCTGCGGAGTAGGTTTTGTAGTAATCGATCTCTGGGCGCTGCGAGCTGAAAGAGCCGAGCTCGCAGGCCAGTCATCATGTCGCGTTACGGGCGGTACGGAGGAGAAACCAAGGTGTATGTTGGTAACCTGGGAACTGGTGCTGGCAAAGGAGAGTTAGAAAGGGCTTTCAGTTATTATGGTCCCTTAAGAACTGTGTGGATTGCCAGAAATCCTCCGGGATTTGCCTTTGTGGAATTTGAAGACCCTAGAGATGCAGAAGATGCAGTGCGAGGCCTGGATGGGAAAGTGATTTGTGGTTCCCGAGTGAGAGTTGAACTATCAACAGGCATGCCTCGGAGATCTCGTTTTGATAGACCACCTGCCCGACGTCCCTTTGATCCCAATGATAGATGCTATGAGTGTGGCGAAAAGGGACATTATGCTTATGATTGTCATCGCTATAGCCGCCGAAGAAGAAGCAGGTCACGGTCTAGATCACATTCAAGATCCAGAGGTAGGCGATACTCTCGCTCTCGCAGCAGGAGCAGGGGAAGGAGGTCAAGATCAGCATCTCCTCGGCGATCAAGATCTGTGTCTCTTCGTAGATCAAGATCAGCTTCACTCAGACGATCTAGGTCTGGTTCTATAAAAGGATCGAGGTATTTCCAATCCCGGTCCAGGTCGAGATCAAGATCCAGGTCTCTTTCACGACCAAGAAGCAGCCGATCGAAGTCCAGATCTCCATCTCCAAAAAGAAGTCGTTCCCCATCAGGAAGTCCGCGAAGAAGTGCAAGTCCTGAAAGAGTGGACTGAAGTTCTCAAGTTCACCTTTTAGGGAAAAGTTATTTTGTTTACATTATTATAAGGGATTTGTGATGTCTGTAAAGTGTAACTTAGGGAAGGGTAATTCAACCATCTAATCAAAACGGATCTGGACTATTACTCTGTAAATTCACAGCAGTAAGGTAATATAAATTTTTGTTGAATGTATTAACATCCTATGGTCTGAAAATGTGGGTTTTTATTTGGCACATTTAAAATAAAAAATGTTTCTAATTAAAAAAAAAAAAAATAAATAAAAAAATAAAACAATCAAGACAAGGGGGTAGCAACTAGTGAGCTCTACCATTCACTGCCATGCACGGAAATGTAGACCCATTGTCAGGTGTTGTTGTTCAAGGGAAGATGGAAATGCAAGTGTGTAAGTGCAGTATTCCAATCTTTCTATATTGACAAATAATTCAAATCCAAGAAAAAAACACCTCTGAAACAAAACGTATCTGTGGGCCAGATTCAGTTAATGGGCCATGGGTTTGACTCATCTAAGCCCTGCATCTGAAGTTGGATATTTTAAATTCTGTTTCTTTATTAATATTGGTTCACCATTTGCTTAAAAGAAGAATTGGACATTTTGTGCATGAGTGGGAGAGGGGAGAGTGGGGGAAGCTTAGTTTTCTTTGACCTCAGTACCATGTAACTAAGTACTTAACATGATTCCCCCTTTCCTTTTCCCTCCCTCCCTTCAAAATGTGCTGAAGAAGTAGATTTCTAGTGGATTTCATGGGTATTAGGGGTAGAGATTCTCCTCTCCCATCATGTTTTTGATACTCTTCCTAAAGGTGTCAGATACTAAGGGTGAGCAAACACCCTATTTACATGTGTTATCCCAGTGTAATTATTAATATTCTCCCCTTTTCTCTCCCCGACATGTCCCAGTGTAGATAATGAATTTTGTCTCTTGGATGGGGGAATGATACCTCTCTGGGTATGTTTTTTTTTTCTTCTATGAATAAAACCTTTGGACTTTCAGGATAATTAAGATATACTGCCTTCTAAAGAATGAAATTCATTAAAAGTAACATTTTTCTCTTTCAAGTTGAAATCATCCCCAATGTCCCAGTGCAGCAATTTGACCCAATACTACTTTTCAGTGGAATAGTTTTCACACTCACTTCACAGTTTAAACCAATTGATTTCACTACTAATTTGCCTTATTTTAACTTGGATATGCTGAAGTAGTCCAGACTGCTTCCAAACACTTACTGCCTCATTAGCTGATGGCTGTAGTCTAATGACTTTCAGACCAAATGAAAGCTTCCAGGGTGGCGGACACGAGTGGAAACAGCTCTTTGCAAACTAAAGGAGAGGAAGTCAGAATTGGATTTAATTCTACCCTTTGTTAGCTTCGGAGTAATTAGCATTTATTTAAATGAAATTGTAATTATTTTCAGTGGTGCTGACTGATGGGAAATCCCTGGGTAAATAGACTGAAGTCATCACACAATCCGTCACATAGTTGAGTAGGTACATAACAAGAGCATTTTCTGTTAGAGTTCAATGTAATGTTCTAAGTTCCGCCGTAAAGATAGATGTGGATGTAAATCTTATTTGTATGTGTGTATAGATACATATACATCCCCCATATGTGTATGCGTGTGCCCCCATATATACATATATACACATATGTATATGCACATACATTAAAATATATATATGCTTTAAAATATGACTTCCTTCTCTTTCCCTTGTGTATAGATTAGGTTCTTTGATTACAATGAGAGTCTGAGGCTCACTCTGTGTATCTCAGGGACAAATGTGAGAATAAGAGAGATGGGAATCTTTCAGGGAAAAAAGGAGCCAAGGTGTAAATCCATGCTATGCTATACTCTAAAAGTAATTCAGGATCTAGGTGCTTACTCTTAGTTGTCTATCTAGTCTTCATTCCCATTCCACCATTCTTCTTTATTTTAAAAGCTTCATTTTTTTTTCTAGGAAAGGTGGAGTACTTCCCAGCCTCAGAATGAATCATATTTTGTCTAAGGCAGGCAGCATAATCCAATTCCCTTTGCTAGTGGTTGCTTCAAGGGCAAGCATGAGAACAGGATCTAGGCAATGATGCATGGAAGAAAATCTGTTGTGGTAATTTGAGAAAGATTTTGCTCTCTGGTAAGACAAGAGATGGTGATGAGGCTGGTTCAGTTTTTCTGCCATGAAGTGGTGTGCAAAAGATTTTGTGATTGGTGCTATGGCAGCCGTCTTGCAGGCTAAAAGCTTAGAGATGAAAAACCAATATGCTGAGGAGAATCTTGCAGAAGGATAGAAAGGAATCTAGGTTTTTGATAATGTTCCTAAACAGTTTCTCCACATCTGGACCACCTATCTCCAGACTTCTTGTCATGTGAGAAAGTGAGAAGCCTTTATTGCTTAAGACACTCTTGGTTTGGAATCTATCAAAACATCTCTGAAAATGTCCAAGGAAGCTCTAGGGACAAGGTTATTTTTGCCTGCTCAGTACCAGAATTTTCTGGATATTTATTTTCATATATTTAGGGCGGCTTGAATCAGAATCAGGGGAGCTTTCTGAGCATCAGTGTTTCAAAGTCTTAACTGTTCAGATCAAATTTCATCCCTGTTATGCTTCAAGATTGAGCAATGGTACAGCTCTTCCTTTGACATACTGCAGGTTTATCAGTTAGATATGTCAAGTTACAACATGAAAATTTTTAGCTCTGGTACATTTTGCCTTCACACTTCCCTTTGCTGATTGATTATTCATGCAATTAACAAATATTTATTGAGCACTTGACATGTGTTAGGTTTGGGAGTTTAGTGGGGAGATACAGAAATGCTCTCTGCCTTCTTAGAATTTACATTCTAGTAAGGTTATACAATTTCCATATTCATCTAGCCTTTTGATGCAGAATTCTAGGGATCCCCAGATGTTGTGCTGCAAGAACAGGAAACCTCCCAGAATAAATGCGTGTCTCTTTAAAGATGATGAAGATGGTAACAGGTAACTTTTTGTATTCTTTTTCTTTTTCCTTTTTTTTTTTTTTTTTGCTATGATATTGAAAGATGTTGAGATAATGGTGAAATATTGCATTGAGATTTTCTTGATATTACTAGAGCCATATTCGAAATATCTAGTCTGGAACCAGGATATTGTACCCTTTCTAGATTACTAATTTGGATTTTTCAGGGACTATATATATATATATATATATATATATATATATATATATATATATTCAACTCCCATAATAATATTTTCAAATAATCCAGGTCATGCATACCAAAGTGGGTGATGGTAAATCATAACAAGGGTCTCCCAGCTTTTAACTTAGTATTGAGTCAACTGCAAATCCTAGGATTCCAGGACTTTCCTTTGGAATGAAGGGGAAGTAGCTGTGCCTTGAGTGGCTTCTCCATGTTCACGTGCGTAAGGACAATAATTTGAGAGTTTTTGCCAGCACCTCTAGACCAATAATCACCTTAGGTTTGTCTGGATTTTCTGGATGGGGGAATCATTTCTTCTTGTCCTAAAGCAGCCTCTCTTTATCATGAGGTGAATGCATTGAGCTAGTGAGCAGGTTTTTTTGCTTTTTTTTGTTTTGGTTTTTTTTTGTTTTTTTGCTTTTTTGTCTCCGTCATATCTTAGGCCCCCACGGGGCTGTTCAACTACCTGGGATTAATATTTACAGAGAGCTCTGGGTCAGATAAGGATGGATCTCTATTTGGTGGCTTTCTGTGGTGGTTTTGGTATTCTATGGTACAAAAAAAAATATACTCCCTTATAGGTATATTTATGGAAAGTAAGTTGATAGTGTTTTCTTTGATTCCTCCTTGCTTTTCCACATAGTCTCCTTTTATTGTTCTTTGGTTGAAATTCTAATGAAGGTTATCTTCAAAATCCCCTTTAGCAAAATTTCCTTATTAAATAAAGCTTTATTTTCTAGGCCAGTTCTCTGCCTTTCTGATGCCAACCCAGAATAGTGATTGTCCTTACCTGTCCCCCAACCCCCTTTAAGTGTCTAAATTAAGCCTCTTAGTCTCCTTCTTCCATCACTGCCAGGTTTTCTAATCTGCTTTTCAAAGGTGGTGCCTGGAATTGGTAACCATAACCTTGACCCAGTACTTACTTTAAGAATCAAGTTATATTCTGGATCTTGGCCTAGCACAATGGTTGGAGGCATGTAAGTCAGCCTGTATTATTATTATTTTTTCAACTTTCCCAGGGAAACATTTTTATTTACTTGTGGTCCTGTGTTTCAAAGAAATTTGCTTCATTAAAAATATGTATCACTTAGAGGTAGTGGGGCAGAAAATAGATTAGTCCTGTGATGAATTGTTTACCACAGTGTAGTTATAAAAACCCTTAAGGTACCATGAGAAAACCATAATTCAGAAAGCGTCATGTACCACAATGTTCATTGCAGCACTATTTACAATAGCCAGGACATGGAAGCAACCTAAGTGTCCGTTGACAGATGAATGGATAAAGAAGATGTGGCACATATATACAACGGAATATTACTCAGCCATAGAAAGAAACGAAATTGAGTTATTTATAGTGAGGTAGATGGACCTAGAGACTGTCATACAGAGTGAAGTAAGTCAGAAAGTGAAAAACAAATACCGTATGCTAACACATATGTATGGAATCTAAAAAAAAAAAATGGTTCTGAAGAACCTAGGGGCAGGACAGGAATAAAGACGCAGACGTAGAGAATGGACTTGAAGACATGGGGAGGGGGAAGGGTAAGCTGGGACGAAGTGAGAGAGTAGCACTGACATATATACACTACCAAATGTAAAACAGATAGCTAGTGGGAAGCAGCCGCATAGCACAGGGAGATCAGCTCGGTGCTTTGTGACCACCTAGAGAGGTGGGATAGGGAGGGTGGGAGGGAGATGCAAGAGGGAGGGGATATGGAGATATATACATATAGCTGATTCACTTTGTTATACAGCAGAAACTAACAAAACATTGTAAAACAATTATACTCCAATAAAGATGTTAAAAAAAAAACCCCAAAAAACCCTTAAGGTGAATTTGAAACGGAAAACCAAGTGGCAATCTGCAATGCTGTCAGCTGTGTCTAGGAGCTAGATCCACAGATGGTGAATGGTGAAAGATATTTTACATCATTAAAGTCTGCTTTTTCATTTCTAAAATATGTACCTTTAGTACAAAGCACAATTATATCTATACATGAAGTATGAACATTTTGCTGGACTTTTCGTAGATTTGATCAACTGGATATTTACATTCCATTCTGTATTAATTATATTAATTAAGTAATTATTCAACTTTTGGCTTGGTATTAATTTGACACTTGGACTTAAAATAACAAGGACTGGCGGCCTACTTGTGGCTTTGAGTAGAAGCCAATTGGAGCAAAAGTACAGACTTATTAATTTTAAAATATGCATGTTTCTGTCCCTTAGGCAGACCTGAGTCCTCAGACTAAGCACTCCCCCCTCCTCTCCTTCCCCTGTCTCCCTCCGTCTGTCTCTCTCCAGTTCTACACAAACAATTCTTGGTGGATGGGGTGTGGAGGGGGTGGAGAAGCAGTATTAAATGTTTTGATTTCATGGACCTTTAAGCTCTTGCTGGCAAGAGAGTTAGATTAAACAGAAATAATACTGTCTAAAACAAACTTATGTAAGCAGAATGCATTGACAAGAAGCTGAAAGAAAGACCTGAGTAACATAAGAACAGTTCTGTAAGGAATATTACTTCTTTATTCTTCTATAATATGACTTAATTTTTTTTCAAACCCTCCTTCAGCTGGGTTCTCCATCAGGTGCAAGTTTAGGAGGATTATGTGTTGCTGTGGCCTTGTTTGTTTGTCTTGAGGAGAGGGTGGCTTATAGATTCCTGTACACAGGAATCTGCTTAGACATACATTGCCAGGTTTGACCCTTGATTGTTGGTCAACATAAGAAGCTGTGGAGATGCTCTTGATCTGGTAGGCAGGGCCCCTCACTGTTACCAGCTTTCTGCTCTGTGCCATGCTTGGTGTCTGTAATTATTCTGCTACCTCTGAGACCAGCTGGTGCATGAGGTGATCTAAGACAGTATCCCCATACTCACTTGACCACCTCCCTCCACCCCAGGGGACTCTTGCTGAATGTAAACAGCTGTGCCAGGGAAGGGGGGCCTGGGATCCTCTTTATGGAATCCACCGCTTTTCTTTTTCTGTCTCTTCCCCCGTGGCTCTCATTTCCTTTAGCCAGGGATGGAGAAGTTCCTCTTTGGACTAAAAGCCATAATGACATGGTAGGGGAGAGGGCTTGCTAACCTGGCTCTCTAGCCAGAGTCTTTTCTTCTCCCACATCCGTCTCTGGGCTTTGGCTATCTGACACAAGATGAAGGAGGTGGGTGCTGACATAAAACTCTACAAAAAAAGTATTCTCTTTTATAAATCATCTCTTAGTTCTGATTTGTATTTATTCTTTGTTGTATTTTTCATTGCTTAGACAAGCCAAGAGCTTGCCTATCTTTTTTTTTTTTTTAAATGTGATGGAACTGCACATTTTTTAAAAAATTATTATTTTAAAATTTATTTTTATTTTCTGGCTGTGTTGGGTCTTCGTTTCTGTGCAAGGGCTTTCTCCAGTTGCGGAGAGCGGGGGCCACTCCCCATCGTGGTGCGCGGGCCTCTCACTGTCACGGCCTCTCTTGTTGTGGAGCACAGGCTCCAGACACGCAGGCTCAGCAGTTGCGGCCCACGGGCCCAGCTGCTCCGCAGCATGCGGGATCCTCCCAGACCAGGGCTCGAACCCGCGTCCCCGGCATTGGCAGGCAGATTCTCAACCACTGCACCAGCAGGGAAGCCCGAGCTTGCCTATCTTGTCTGCCTTCCCCCTCTTCTGATTCCCCCCACATCAGAAACCCCATAGCTGAGTCATGACTGTCATTGGGCATCAGACCTCACGAAACAGTTTTTCTTCCCTACAGCTACCTGCCGTTGGCTATCAAGGTAACTTGAGGGCTACTTGCTGTTGAACATGAGTGATTTGTCCTTTCTCCTTACTGAGCAAGCTCCTGGAGTGCTCACAGAATCCCTCTTCCTAAAATGTGAAATGGATTCTGTATGGCCTGGATGTTGCAGGTAGTGGTAGTCTGGTCTTATAACTTCTTCCTCATCTACACGGTGCTCCATGGACTCATGAAGCATTAGAGCTAGAACAGTTAAGTGCATGTGTTCTTAACAAGCTACAGAACATCATCTCATAAAGATATCTTGTGCTTCTTTCCCATCAATCCCTACCCCTTCTTCCAAAGACAACCAGTGTTCTGATTTCTTTAATCATAGATTAGTTTTTCTGTAGACTTAATTAGAATACGTGTCTGGCTTCTTTCTCTCCAAAAGAAAGTTCATCCATGTTGTATGTATCAGTAAATCATTGCTTTCCTTTGCTGAGTAGTATTCCATGTGTGACTAAACCACAATTTGTCAACTCTTCGTTTGAGAGACATTTGGTATATTACTAGTTTTTGGCAATTATAAATAAAGCTGCTATGAACATTCATGTTCAAGTCTTTTTGTAGACGTATGGTTTCATTTTTCTCTTGGGTAAATACCCAAGGGTGGAAATGCTACATCATAGGGTACCTGTATGTTTAACTTTATGGGAAATTCTAGAATGATTCCCAAAGTGGTTATACCAGCTGTCCCCCCAATGTATGAGAGTCTGATTGCTCCACATCCTCACTAACATTTGATTTTGTCAGTCTTCTTGATTTTAGCCATTCTAGTAGGTGTGTGGCATTATCTCCTATGGGCTTAATTTAGATTTTTCTGATGACTAATAATAATGAGCACTTTTTCATGTGCTTATTCCTAAGTTGTACATCCTCTTTTGTGGAATGCCAATTCTTTGGCCCCTTATTAAAATTGTACTTTTGCCTTTTAATATTGTTGTAGGAATTGTTTATATATTCTGTATATTAGTCATTTGTCAGATATATGTATTGGTAATATTTTCTCCCAGTTGGTGGCTTGCCTATTAATTTCTCAGTGGTGTCTTTTGATGAGCAGAAGTCTTTAATTTTGGCAGATTCTATTCTATAAATTTTTCTTTCTTGGTCAGTGCTAGGCCTTTATTTTAAAATTTCTTTTTTGCTTTATGTGCTTTCTTCTTATAAAAATATCTAGCATATTTTCATTTATTGTTCTTTAACTTAATTTCACAGTCTCTTTTAGTAAGAAAATTTAAGTGGTTTACATTTAAGAATTGAAAACTCTTAGTTTTATTCCCTCCATCTTACTTTGTTCTTCCCTTTTTTCTCTTATTCTTTATTTTTGTGTGTTTGATCAAGTTACTAATCATTTCCTTTTCTTTCCATGTTAGTTTAGTAGTTTCTTGGTACTTTTCTCTTCTACAATCTTTGCAATCTTGCTATACCTGACATGCATAATGGAATATATATTTCTCTACTATTATATGAAATAAAGAAATTAACCGTGTCTCTCAGTCAAGGTTATTTACTGCTTCCAATCATTAAGTTGAGACCTAAAGATACAGGATGATTATATGTCCTGATTTGCTTATGCAAGTCCTGGTGTATTTCCGTTTTCCTGGCATAATTAGTAATTGTGCCCCTTTAAAACTGCCCCAGTTTGTTCAGTAAATTACACATGTATAATCAAATGTGTGCAGTCAATTAAACATGTTAGATTATTTTGTCCTCCACGTGCCCCTTTTATGTACGCATCCACTAGAATGCCTTTAATTCTCTCCTTTTGGCAGCCTAGTGCAGTAGTTAAAAACAGACTTTGGAGTGACTTACTAGCTTTGTAATCTTGGGCAAGCTGTTCTCTTTGCCTCAGTTTCCTCATCTGTAAAAAGACGATAATAACATGACTTTATTCATAGGGTTGTTGTGACGATTTAATTAATGAAGTGCCTGGAGCAGTGCCTATGCCATTCTTATTAATGTACTATAAAAATGTTGCTTCTGATTCCCTGCTCCCTCTCAAGTCACAGGTTCTGCTGAGATAGTTTACAACTTTTAGTTCCACACTATTGTTAGTTTCAGCTTTGCTGTGTGACTCCTCTGGTTCAAGAATTCTTAATATTACAAATTCCTAATGACTCTATTATTATCCATTCAAAGTTTATTGCCTACCACTGTCTTCTCTCCTTGTCATTGTCCTTACCTTGCCATCTGTTCTGTTCACTTATTTGATTAGAGTCCTTTCCTAAGTATTTTCCTCAGTTGGGTTCTGTGGGTGATATGCTCTCAGAATCCTTTATATATCTGTAAATAGACTTCTTTCCTCTAAGATTATTTTGTTGTAATCCTTTCCTCTCATTAACCAGTAAATATTATTCTCCTGTTTCCTAGCGTCTAAAATTACAGATGAAAAAAAATTTTTTAATTGAAGTACAGTTGATTTACAATGGAATGTTAGTTTCAGGTGTACAACACAGTGATTCAGTGACACATACATACATATATATATATATATCTATTCTTTTTCAGCTTCTTTTCCCTTACAGGTTCTGACAAAATATTGAGTATAGTTTCCTGTGCTATACAGTAGGTCTTTGTTGGTTATCCATTTTATATATAGTAGTGTTGTGTATGTTGATCCCAACCTCCTCATTTATCCCTTCCCCAGCTTCCCCTTTGGTAACCATAAGTTTGTTTTCTATGTCTGTGAGTCTCTTTCTGTTTTGTAAATAGGTTCATTTGTGTCTTTTTTAAAAATTTCAGATTCCTCATGTAAGAGAAATCATATGATATTTGTCTTTCTCTGTCCGGCTTACTTCACTCAGTATGATAATCTCTAGGTCCATCCATGTTGCTGCAAATGGCATTATTTCATACTTTTTTATGGCTGAGTTATATATATTGTATATATATTCCACATCTACTTTATCCATTAATCTGTTGATGGACATTTAAGTTGCTTCCATGTCTTGGCTGTTGTAAATAGTGCTGCAGTGAACATTGGGGTGCATGTAACAGATGGAAAATTTGACGTTAGTTTTTGTATTAATTTGCTAGGGCTGCTTTAACAAAGTACCACAGACTGGGTGGCTTACATATTAGAAATTTATTTTCTTATGGTCTCGGGGGCTAGAAGTCCAAGATGTTGGCAGGGTTGACTCTGAGGCCTCTTTCCTTGGCTTATAGATTGCTGTCTTCTCCCTATGCTTTCACATGATTTTCTCTCTGTATATGTCTGTGTCCTAATCTTTTCTTCATATAAGGCAACCAGTCACATTGGATTAGGGCCTACCCTAATAATGCCACTTAACTTAATTACCTTTTTACATAGTCACATTGTAGGTACTGGGGGTTATAATTCCACCATATGAATTTCGGGGTAACAAAATTCAGACCATAACAATTTTATTCTTTCCTTTTGTAAAGTTCTCTCTCTCTCTCTCTTCCCCCCGCCACCCCCTTCTATCATCGCCTTTGCCTCCATCTCTTCCTCTTTCTTTCCCTCTTTCCCTTCCTCATCACTCTGGAACTTAGCCCTTTTAATCTGCAGTATCAAGTGTTCCCATCAGGAATACTTCCTTTGCTGTTTTTGCCTGTCTTCTAGCTATTCCTTTTTCTCTTTCTGAAACTCCCATTACTTGGTCATCTTTTAAAAATCTTATCTTTCTTTTATTATTTCTATCTCTAAGTATATTTCCTCTAGGTTGTGAGATATTTCTTCCAACTGACCTTCCAGGTCACTAATCTAGTTTTCAATAACGACAATCCTTTTCTTAGATCAACATATTCACTTTATAAATATGAAAGTCATGTCCTCCAGGAATCATATCTCCCTTGAAGGTACATAATTAAGAATTCGGTTTCTTCTGCTTTTGGATTGCTGGGTTTCCTTTGGTGCATTGTTAACTTCCTTTGCCTATGCTCTGCTTAGCTTTCTAACGAGGACTTTGAGAGGTGGCAAGCCCATGGGTGATGGTTGGCCTGGCAGCACCTGTCCCTTCCCTGTGGGTCAAGGGTGTAGCAAGTGGTAAGCTGTTAGTCCTCTGGCAAAAACCAGGAGAAAGCTTCTTTGCTCTCTGATTTCAGGGGTTACAACCATTGCAAGTCTGAGAGTCAAGGAGGAACACAGTCCACCTGTGTAGTGCCTCTGCAGCTCTTCAGGGAACAGGGAAATCTGCAGATTTCCCCAAGACCACACACACGGGTTGGAACCCCCTTTTTGCTTTGGAGTCTATGGATTTCTTCAGTTCATGCTCTGGCAAGGAACATGAGGTCCAGAAACTTGCTCCAGGTCTCTTGGCTTCAGGTTTGCAGGATTCCCTTGGAATCATGACGGAAATTGTCCTGTACCTGTGCTCTCTTTGGAGACCTCATCAGAACCCCGGGCTTCAAATCCTCTTTCTTTTTCTTTTTTTAACGTCTTTATTGGAGTATAATTGCTTTACAATGGTGTGTTAGTTTCTGCTTTATAACAAAGTGAATCAGCTATACATATACATATGTCCCCATATCTCTTCCCTCTTGCATCTCCCTCCCTATCCCACACTCCCTATCCCACCCCTCTAGGTGGTCACAGAGCACCAAGCTGATCTCCCTGTGCTATGCGGCTGCTTCCCACTAGCTATCTATTTTACGTTTGGTAGTGTATATATGTCCATGCCACTCTCTCACTTTGTCCCAGCTTACCCTTCCCCCTACCCATATCCTCAAGTCCATTCTCTAGTAGGTCTGCATCTTTATTCCTGTCTTGCCCCTAGGTTCTTCTGACCATTTATTTTTCTTTTTTCTTTCTTTTTAGATTCCATATATATGTGTTAGCATACGGTATTTGTTTTTCTCTTTCTGACTTATTTCACTCTGTATGACAGTCTCTAGGTCCACCCACCTCACTACAAATAACTCAGTTTCGTTACTTTTTATGGCTGAGTAATATTCCATTGTATATATGTGCCACATCTTTATCCATTCAGCTGTTGATGGACACTTTGGTTGCTTCCATGTCCTGGCTATTGTAAATAGAGCTACAGTGAACATTTTGGTACATGAGTCTTTTTGAATTATGGTTTTCTCAGGGTATATGCCCAGTAGTGGGATTGCTGGGTCATTTGGTAGTTCTATTTTTAGTTTTTTAAGGAACCTCCATACTGTTCTCCATAGTGGCTATATCAATTTACATTCCCACCAACAGTGCAAGAGGGTTCCCTTTTCTCCACACCCTCTCCAGCATTTATTGTTTGTAGATTTTTTGATGATGGCCATTCCGACCAGTGTGAGATGATACCACATTGTAGTTTTGATTTGCATTTCTCTAATGATTAATGATGTGGAGCATTCTTTCATGTGTCTGTTGGCAATCTGTATATCTTCTTTGGAGAAATGTCTATTTAGGTCTTCTGCCCATTTTTGGATTGGGTTGTTTGTTTTTTTAATATTGAGCTGCATGAGCTGCTTGTAAATTTTGGAGATTAATCCTTTGTCAGTTGCTTCATTTGCAAATATTTTCTCCCATTCTCAGGGTTGTCTTTTTGTCTTGTTTATGGTTTCCTTTGCTGTGCAAAAGCTTTTAAATTTCATTAGGTCCCATTTGTTTATTTTTGTTTTTATTTCCATTTCTCTAGGAGGTGGGTCAAAAAGGATCTTGCTGTGATTTATGTCATAGAGTGTTCTGCCTATGTTTTCCTCTAAGAGTTTGATAGTGTCTGGCCTTACATTTAGGTCCTTAATCGATTTTGAGTTTATTTTTGTGTATGGTGTTAGGGAGTGTTCTAATTTCATTCTTTTACATGTAGCTGTCCAGTTTTCCCAGCACCACTTATTGAAGAGGCTGTCTTTTCTCCACTGTATATTCTTGCCTCCTTTATCAAAGATAAGGTGACCATATGTGCGTGGGTTTATCTCTGGGCTTTCTATCCTGTTCCATTGATCTATATTTCTGTTTTTGTGCCAGTACCATACTGCCTTGATTACTGTAGCTTTGTAGTATAGTCTGAAGTCAGGGAGCCTGATTCCTCCAGGTACGTTTTTCTTTCTCAAGATTGCTTTGGCTATTCGGGGTCTTTTGTGTTTCCATACAAATTGTGAAATTTTTTGTTCTAGTTCTGTGAAAAATGCCAGTGGTAGTTTGATAGGGATTGCATTGAATCTGTAGATTGCTTTGGGTAGTAGGGTCATTTTCACAATATTGATTCTTCCAATCCAAGAACATGGTATATCTCTCCATCTATTTGTATCATCTTTAATTTCTTTCATCAGTGTCTTATAATTTTCTGCATACAGGTCTTTTGTCTCCTTAGGTAGGTTTATTCCTAGATATTTTATTCTTTTTGTTACAGTGGTAAATGGGAGTGTTTTCTTAAGTTCACTTTCAGATTTTTCCTCATTAGTGTATAGGAATGCACGAGATTTCTGTGCATTAATTTTGTATCCTACTACTTTACCAAATTCATTGATTAGCTCTAGTAGTTTTCTGGTAGCATCTTTAGGATTCTCTATGTATAGTATCATGTTATTGGCAAACAGTTACAGCTTTACTTCCTCTTTTCTGATTTGGATTTCTTTTCTTCTCTGATTGCTGTGGCTAAAACTTCCAAAACTATGTTGAATAATAGTGGTGAGAGTGGGCAACCTTGTCTTGTTCCTGATCTTAGTGGAAATGGTTTCAGTTTTTCCCCATTGAGGATGATGTTGGCTGTGGGTTTTTCATATAAGGCCTTTATGATGTTGAGGAAAGTTCCCATAATGGCTACTTTCTGGACGGTTTTTATCATAAATGGGTGTTGAATTTTGTCAAAAGCTTTCTCTGCATTTATTGAGATAATCGTATGGTTTTTCTCCTTCAATTTGTTAATATGGTGTATCACATTGATTGATTTGCATATATTGAAGAATACTTGCATTCCTTGGATAAACACCACTTGATCATGCTGTATGGTCCTTTTAATGTGCTGTTGGATTCTGTTTGCTAGTATTTTGTTGAGGATTATTGCATCTGTGTTCATCAGTGATATTGGCCTGTAGTTTTCTTTCTTTGTGACATCTTTGTCTGGTTTTGGTATCAGGGTGATGGTGGCCTCATAGAATGAGTTTGGGAGTGTTCCTCCCTCTGCTATATTTTGGAAGCGTTTGAGAAGGATAGGTGTTAGCTCTTCTCTAAATGTTTGATAGAATTCGCCTGTGAAGCCATCTGGTCCTGGGCTTTTGTTTGTTGGAAGATTTTTAATCACAGTTTCAATTTCACTGCTTGTGATTGGTCTGTTCATATTTTCTATTTCTTCCTGGTTCAGTCTCAGAAGGTTGTGCATTTCTAAGAATTTGTCCATTTCTTCCAGGTTGTCCATTTGATTGGCATAGAGTTGCTTGTAGTAATCTCTCATGATCCTTTGTATTTCTGCAATGTCAGTTGTTACTTCTTTTTCATTTCTAATTCTATTGATTTGAGTCTTCTCCCTTTTTTTCTTGATAAGTCTGGCTAATGGTTTATCAATTTTGTTTATCTTCTCAAAGAACCAGCTTTTAGTTTTATTGATCTTTGCTATCGTGTCCTTCATTTCTTTTTCATTTATTTCTGACCTGATCTTAATGAGTTCTTTCCTTCTGCTAACTTTGGGGGTTTTTTGTTCTTCTTTCTCTAATTGCTTTAGATGTAAGGTTAGGTTGTTTATTTGAGATGTTTCCCGTTTCTTGGGGTAGGCTTGTATAGCTATAAACTTCCCTCTTAGAACTGCTTTTGCTGCATCCCATAGGTTTTGGATCGTCGTATTTTCATTGTCATTTGTTTCTAGGTATTTTTTTGTTTGTTTGTTTGTTTTTTTAAATTTTATTTATTCATTTATTTATTTATGGCTGTGTTGGGTCTTCGTTTCTGTGCAAGGGCTTTCTCCAGTTGCAGCAAGCGGAGGCCACTCTTCATCGCGGTGTGCGGGCCTCTCACTGTCGCGGAGCACAGGCTCCAGATGCGCAGGCTCAGTAATTGTGGCTCACGGGCTTAGTTGCTCCGCGGCATGTGGGATCTTCCCAGACCAGGGCTCGAACCCGTGTCCCCTGCATTGGCAGGCAGATTCTCAACCACTGCGCCACCAGGGAAGCCCCTCTAGGTATTTTTTGATTTCCTCTTTGATTTCTTCAGTGATCTCTTGGTTATTAAGTAGTGTATTGTTTAGCCTCCATGTGTACGTATTTCTTAGAGATTTTTTCCTGTAATTGATATCTAGTCTCATAGCGTTGTGTTCGGAAAAGATACTTGATACGCTTTCAGTTTTCTTAAATTTACCAAGGCTTTATTTTAGACCCATGATATGATCTATCCTGAAGAATGTTCCATGAGCACTTGAGAAGAATGTGTATTCTGTTGTTTTTGAATGGAATGTCCTATAAATATCAATTAATTCCATCTTGTTTAATGTATCATTTAAAGCTTGTGTTTCCTTTTTTATTTTCATTTTGGATGATCTGTCTATTGGTGAACGTGGGGTGTTAAAGTCCCCTACTATGATTGTGTTATTGTCGATTTCCCCTTTTATGGCTGTTAGTATTTGCCTTATGTATTGAGGCGCTCCTATGTTGGGTGCATAAATATTTACAATTGTTATATCTTCTTCTTGGATTGATCCCTTGATCATTATGTAGTGTCCTTCTTTGTCTCTTGTAATAGTCTTTGTTTTAAAGTCTATTTTGTCTGATATGAGAATTGCTACTCCAGCTTTCTTTTGATTTCCATTTGCATGGAATATCTTTTTCCATCCCCTCACTTTCAGTCTGTGTGTGTCCCTAGGTTTGAAGTGGGTCTTCTGTAGACAGCATATATACGGGTCTTGTTTTTGTATTCATTCAGCCAGTCTATGTCTTTTGGTTGGAACATTTAATCCATTTACTTTAAGGTAATTATTGATATGTATGTTCCTATTACCATTTTCTTAATTGTTCTGGGTTTATTACTGTAGGTCTTTTCCTTCTCTTGTGTTTCCTGCCTAGAGAAGTTGCTTTAGCATTTGTTGTAAAGCTGGTTTGGTGGTGCTGAATTCTCGTAGCTTTTGCTTGTCCATAAAGGTTTTAATTTCTCCGTCAAATCTGAATGAGCTCCTTGCTGGGTAGAGTTATCTTGGTTGTTGGTTTTTCTCCTTTATCACTTTAAATATGTCCTGCCACTCCCTTTTGGCTTGCAGAGTTTCTGCTGAAAGATCAGCTGTTAACCTTATGAGGATTCCTTTGTGTGTTATTTGTTGTTTTTCCCTTGCTGCTTTTAATATGTTTTCTTTATATTTAATTTTTGACAGTTTGATTAATATGTGTCTTGGCGTGTTTCTCCTTGGGTTTATCCTGTATGGGACTCTCTGTGCTTCCTGGACTTGACTGACTATTTCCCTTCCCATATTAGGGAAGTTTTCAACTATAACCTCTTCAAATATTTTCTCAGTCTCTTCTTTTTCTTTTTCTCTTCTTCTTCTGGGACCCCTATAATTCGAATGTTGGTGCATTTAATGTTGCCCCAGAAGTCTCTGAGACTGTCCTCAAATCTTTTCATTCTTTTTTCTTTTTTCTGCTCTGCAGTAGTTATTTCCACTATTTTATTCTTCCAGGTCACTTATCCGTTCTTCTGCCTCAGTTATTCTGCTATTGATTCTTTCTAGAGAATATTTAATTTCATTTAATATGTTGTTCATCATTGTTTGTTTGCTCTTTCGTTCTTCTAGGTCCTTGTTAAACGTTTCTCATATTTTCTCCATTCTATTTCCAAGATTTTGGATCATCTTTACTATCATTACTCTGAATTATTTTTCAGGTAGACTTCCTATATCCTCTTCATTTGTTTGGTCTGGTGGGTTTTTACCTTGCTCCTTCATCTGCTGTGTGTTTCTCTGTCTTCTCATTTTGCTTAACTTACTGAGTTTGGGGTCTCTGTTTCTCAGGCTGCAGGTTCATAGTTCCCATTGTTTTTGGTGTCTGCCTCCAGTGGGTAAGGTTGGTTCAGTGGGTTGTGTAGGCTTCCTGGTGGAGGGTACTGGTTCCTGTGTTCTGGTGGATGAGGCTGGATCTTATCTTTCTGGTGGGCAGGTCCACTTCCGGTGGTGTGTTTTGTGGTGTCTGTGAACTTATTATGATTTTAGGCAGCCTCTCTGCTAATGGATGGGGCTGTGTTCCTGTCTTGCTAGTTGTTTGGCATAGGGTGTCCAGCTCTGTAGCTTGCTGGTCATTGAGATGGAGATCTCTGAGAACTTTCTCCATTTGATGTTTCGTGGGGCCGGGAGGTCTCTGGTGGTCCAGTGTCCTGAACTCGGCTCTCCCACCTCAGAGGCTCAGGCCTGACACCCGGCTGGAGCACCAAGACCCCAGCTATGTGGGGAGTTTCTTTCCATTTGGGAAGTCTGAGGTCTTCTGCCAGTGTTCAGTAGGTGTTCTGTAGGAGTTGTTCCACTTGTAGATGTATTTTTGATGTATTTATTGGGAGGAAGGTGATCTCCACATCTTACTGCTCGGCCACCTTGAAGGTCCCCCCACAAATCCTCTTTCTATGATCAATCATCTTCTTTCTATGATCAAACACCTTAGCTGTTGTTTTTCTGAAGAGAGATAGACTATGGTAGGTTGAAGCTAGGAAGAAAAATGGCTGGAATTCATTTTAAGACCACCTGGCTGAATCTGAAAGCTTTCATCTCAACCTGTGTCAAATCTTTGTATTTTCTTATAATTATGTTAGAATATTGATTATGTGTTCTTTTCAGCATTTATGACATTTGTCTTATATTTTGTCCCACATTTATAGCAATTATTTAGATTTAATTTCGTACATTAATGGTTTCAATGCCAGTCATCAGCAACCTTACCTCCTGCTTTTTAAAATGACAGTTAGAAAATTCTTGAAATCTTTATTTTAGTAAATCTCTTAAATTGGTAAATCTTTTGCAATACAAGTGTGATCATAGGTCTTAATCTTTGTTAGGCACTGCAAATTTTAAAACATCTTCACTCCTTTCCTACCTTCCTTTATCCCTTACTTTTCATACAAGAATCATAACTTTTTGTGGTTTTAATTCTTGGGTCACAATCTATTGTCAACAAAACCTTATAGATGTTGTCCTATTGTATTTTGACCAGGGGCAGATCTAGGTTTTGTGGAGTCTGAAGCATACACAATTTGAGGGAACCTCTTTCAGACAAAGGATACAAAACCAGCAACATAAAGCTAGTTATGAAAGTTAAGATTTATTTAGAAAGGCACCATGCAAATGTGGGGTCTTGAAGCTTAAACTTTATTAACTTCATGGCCCACCTCCCACCTGCCTCTGTTTATGGCATTTTATCTTGTGAAGGAGAGGTCTGAGGCCAATTTGATTTTGGTTTCTTGATGGTTAACATTTCACTCCTGTGCTGAATGCTATTGGATTTTTTTTTTTCTTTATGCTTGAAATTTAGGAGTTTCATGGGATATATTTATATTTTGGTCTCCTTTCATCAGTGTTATCTGATATCTGGTGAATTTGCAGTTTCAGATCTTTCATCTCAGGAAAGTTTTCTCCCTTGATATTTTTGATTTTCTTTCAGTAAAATTCTTTTCTCCTGTGAATTCTTAGTTGCATCTTTGTTCTCTGCCCAAAGCTGTCATCATCTTTCTTGTCCTTTTTACTTCTTTGTCCTTTTCTCTTTGCATTTGGGCAAGCAAATTTGTCTTCTATTTTACTTCTTTTCTGTAGTGTCAGCTTACTATTTCTAATGGATTTCAAATTCTGCTATAATTTTCATTTTGTCAATATTCTATTTTATCTCATCTGGCTCTCATTTTTGTTACTTCCTGCCTCTCATTTAGCTCCATTGTCTTCTCTGTTGAGGATATTAATCTTTTATCTTTTGTTTCATAGAGTATACATATTTTATACATATTTTATTACAAGCATAAAATAAGGCTAAGTTTTATTTACGCTTCCTGTGATAAATATTTTTCAAACACATATTTTGCCTCTGCCTTTTGAGTGCATATTCCCTTTTCTTCATGTTATAGAATGTTTCTATTTTATATATATATTTTAATTTTGTTCATATTCATAGAATGAATATGTTATATTCAGATCTGGCATTTTCTTTTAAAAAGTACTGTTTATTATCCATTAGAATGTTGTGAGGGACTTCCCTGCTGGTCCAGTGGTTAACAGTCTGCACTCCCAATGCAGGGGGCCTGTGTTTGATCCCTGGTCAGGGAACTAGATCACACAAGTGTCATCAGTACCTCTGTTGGCAGTAAACTGGGTAAAGCCCACCTCACAGCAACCCTAAATGGTGGTGAGCTATAGTGATGTAGATTTGGAATTAGGTGTAAGTTCAGATTTACAGATGGTTACCGTAAGACAGTAAAGAAAGCTTAGGAACCCCCTGGTACCTTCAGACTGTAGTAATAGAATTAGAATGACTATTTAGCACTGGTTATGGTACCTGACCCAGAAAATAGCGATCTGTTCTGACTTCGCATGGTTAGTTTCAGGTAACTTTTATACAGTGTAATGGCCAATTTCTCTCCTTCTATTGAGCAGCCTCTAAAATTCTATGGCTCTCTCTCTGGGACCGTGACCTCTGCTTGTACACATCTGTTTGGGTGGTTGAGAACCTGAATCATGACAAGTGTTTCAGTTTCTGCAGTGTGCTTCTGTTGTGGAATTTTGCTTAAGAAGAACATCTGCAAATCTGTGATAGTATATGTAAAGAAAGACGTATGATGAAAAAGCCTAAAGGAATTTATCAGGGATGTTTAGAGATACCCCAAGAAAAATGAAGAAAACAGGCAGGACATTTTTCTCTACTTATTCACTGATGAATATAGGAAGTTAATTGAGATTATGACCCATTCTGTTCTTTTTTTTTTTTTTTTTTTTTTTTTGCCATTGCAGTGGATTTTGAGAACATGGGATTCCAAAGGAAATCTTGGGTCCTAATTTCATCTCTATTACCCTACAGAAAATTGTACACCTCTCTAATATTAATTTCTATGCTGATAAAATGGGAATAATAATATGTATTGGATGTTAAAATAATTAAGAGGATCCTGTGTCTGGCATATAAAGTTCACTCAAGAGTACCAGCTATTATTTTTATTTCTCTTTTATTGCTATGTTTACTGTTACATTAATAAATTATGTTTAGAATTCTTGTCTGCAAACAGTGAAAACCAGAATTCACATGGTTTAAGCAAAAAAAGGAAAATTTATTAGACTATAAATATATATATATATATAAAACTAAAAAGTTGAGGAGTAGATCAGACTTCAGGAATAGCTGATTCAGGATTTAAAAATGTGACAAGATGTCTCCCCCACCACCGTCTTTGTTTGAGATACAATTACTTCATTCTCATTCTCCACGTGGTGGGAGGATTGTATAGATCAGAGTATACCGCTGCAAAATATGCCACTGGCATAAGGATTATTTTGAGCTAAAGGCAATTGAGAAAAAGCAGACACAGGATGAACTCTCTGCTGTCCCCCCATCTGCCTGAAAATTTATCATAAATTCTCTTTATGAAGGTGTCCCCCCCATCCCCTGCCCACTTCTCGTATCAGGAAGAGGATGATGGCCTTTTCACTGGAGACGAGGTTGCTGCTGAATGAGGTCTGGCTGCTGGGCGCTGCTCAAAAAATCAGTACTCGAGAGAGACAGACGTTGGTAGAAAGGAAAGGTGTTTTAATCAGAATGCCAGCAATCTGGGGAGATGGTGGACTCAGCGTCCCCCAAAACCACCTCTGGAGATTCTGCTTGGCCATGAAGTTTTTAAAGGGAAGAGGTGAAGTAATCTCAGTTAAAATAGGGGGTCAGAGTCGTCACCATCCCTCACTGTGTACAGGCTCATGGACTTCTTGTGATCTTCCTCTAGATGTTGTCTTGTTCACACAGTTTGGTCACATGGTTTGTTCTCGAGATTACTGAAGGGGAAGCTAGGAAAGAGATCTGGTCATCTGTTAATTACTTATTCTTCATTTCTACTTCTTTTTTTTTCCTCAATAAACTTTTAATCTAGAAATTTTTAGATTTACAGAATTATTACAAGGATAGCACATAGAATTCCATGAACCTGTGCCTATTATGAACATCTTATGTTAGTGTGATGTATCTTTCACAAATGGCAAACCCATATTGATACGTTATTATTAGCTAAAGTCCACACTTCAGAATCCCTTATTTTTATTTATTTATTTATTAAAATTAATTTTTATTGTATTACGGTTGATTTACAATGCTGTGTTAGTTTCTGCTGTACAGCAAAGTGAATCATTTCTCCTTCTTTGATCTATGGAAAGAACCAACAAGTTAGGCAAGGTATTGTGTGATTAAAAGATTTGAAACATGTGCTTGGGCTGGAGAGAAGTAGAGCATGCGGGTGCCAGGTTTAAAAGTTAGTTACAATATAGCTTTGCTAAAGTGACAAGAAAAGGGGCTTCTTGCTGAGGGCAGTTTCCTGCAAAGTGCTGATTACAGATCCCCACTTGTCAGAACATCTTTCCATTTCTGTGGGATTATGGGTGAAGGCTGGTCTTCTGTAACTTCTTCATGCTGACATAGGGCGCCGTATTCTCAGAGCGGAAGATGTTGATATGGGTCTGTAGCATCTCTTTGCTGACTGTTGTAGTTGCCCATTTACATATACAGGCAGAACAAGCTACAATTATTTTGATGCTCACAAAGATATAGATTATTATGTGCAGTAGTGTTAATCCCATCCTCTTAAGGCCAGTTCTTGTAATTGTGCTAGCAATAGATTCAGTACTGCTCAAGATGGAGCAGTTTATGTCATGGCTTCAGTCTGGTCATCATACAGTTAGCTTTTTCCCTCTGGTGGCAATTACGGTATCTGTAAAACAACTCAGAAGTGTGCATCAGACACTGAGTTTGTGACTCTATTGTCCTAATCATTAGCTGTTTGAGCCTGCTCTTTTGTGACTCAGGGAGGCCTGGGAGACTTCAGCTTTTCTTTTTTGAAATATTTATTTATTTATTTTTGGCCGTGTTGGGTCTTTGTTGCTGCACGCGGGCTTTCTCCAGTTGTGGCGAGCAGGGGCTACTCTTCACTGCAGTGTGCAGGTTTCTCATTGCTGTGGCTTCTCTTGTTGCAGAACACGGGCGCTAGGTGCATGGGCTTCAGTAGTTGTGGCACGCAGGCTCAGTAGTTGTGGCTCACGGGCTCTAGAGCACAGGCTCAGTAGTTGTGACGCACAGGCTTAGTTGCTCCGTGGCATGTGGGATCTTCCTGGATCAGGGCTTGAACCCATGTCCCCTGCATTGCCAGGCAGATTCTTAGGCACTGCGCCAGCAGGGAAGTCACGACTTCAGTTTTTCTATAAACAAAAGGCAGGAGACGTGGACAGGCCTTTAGGGCTTTTGTACTTGGGTGGGGGGTGAAGGGTTCTGCTGAATTCCAAGATGGCACTGAGAAACAGCCTACACAAGCAAACCTTACTACTAGCCCTTATCTATTATTAGTTTCCCCATATATTTGCCTTCCTACAATTTGCTGCCCCTAGAAGCCCAAAGACCCTTTCTTTCCTTTTTCCTGTCACCTCTCTTTAAATGTATCCTCTTTTGTCCAAATGGCATAAAAGTCTCCAAGCTTAGCTATTTCTTTGGGGATTTTTCTCTTCTTTCCATGAAATCCCCTTGTGCCACATAAAACTTTTAACATCTAATATATTTGTGAGCCTTTTCTCCTATTAATCTGTCTGTTGTCAGTTTATTTCCCAGACCCACCTGGAGAACCTAAGAGGGTACAGGAGAATTTTCCTCCCCTGCACGTTGTTTAAACAGCTCTAAGAGTCAGATCAGGGAAAGGTTGAGCGTCATTGTCCCAACAGACCTGGGAAGTTGTTGAGATTCTGACTGGCCAGCTTGTGCCACTCCTCCCCACCCCCCCAAGCAAACAATACTCTCATGCACTGGATTAGGCCTGGGATGGGGCCTTGCCTTGACCGTGTTGGCTAAGAGTGGGACAGAGCTATGGAGGAAAGGGGGAACGGATGCTGGGGAGGTAAGCAACGGATGTCCAGTCAGCTAAGAAACAGTGTCAGTAGGAGAGTTCTTCCCCGGTTGAAACCTGCTCGTTCATCTTTTACTGTGCGTTTGCAAGCAGAGGATCGAGGCATAACTTAATAGTGACCTCTGAACATAAGCAATATTAAAAATTAAATCTGAGGGCCTGTCGTTTTCTGTGTTCACTTAGGACAGAACTGACCACAGTGGTGACGGGAGAGCAACGTGAAGTAATGAAGAGCTTAGGGAGAGAGTGGGGGACTTTTACTTGACTGGACTGTCCCAGGCAGTGAAGTGGTAGAACACCGCCATTCCCAGAACACTGGCTGAAAAGATGAGATGAATTCTGACCAGATGTAACTGTGCCCAGGTTGTGGGAGTGAAAGTTTCAGTTTGAGTCAAGTTATCTGTTTTATTTCGTGTCCCATTTTTAAAGCTGCCATGTAACCCTCTCGCTTTTTCTAAATTACATGCCTCATTGTATTTGAGTTCCTCCTGCTTTTGACAGCTCCATGGCTTCCAATTTTGCTTCTGCTGCTTTGATTATTATTCCTGATTTGGTTGTGGATGAGACATGTGGTTTTCTTCAATTAGCTCTGTCACTCTTACAAATGTGTGTGTCTTGCAAGTGTCCTAATTAAAGTCAGGGGAGCGGGGGGGCGGGGGGGGGCGGGAATTACAGGCAATTACAACAGTGCCATCCTCCTCTCTCACTGCTCCTTTCTCCTAGTCATTGGAGCGCATTCTTATGTATCTCCATTTTGCAAGCACATTGAGCAGCCTCTCTCTTTAAAATCCCATTAACTTTTTCAGAACACGATATGCAGCTGTGTCAGTGTGTCATACGTTAGCTCTCTGGAAACCCCATAGCTTTCATTTAGTTTTATTAAGTAGAGTCTCCTCTCTGCCAGTTTCTACCATGTTTTGAATTCATCCTGAGACGGATGGCTACCTTCACCACCTCATGTGGTCTTGTTTCTGTCCCCAGATGTACGGCCTCGTGAGTTCAGTCTCCTCTTGTGTGGGCTTACCTTCGGTTCACTCCGATTCAATGCTATACAAGTTTATAGAGCATCTAGTCTACCTAATGTGCCAGGCAGCGTGCTAGGAGCTGGGACTATAAAATGATTAAGTGCAATGAGGTCAAAACAATGTGGGATAGTAAGAAGTGGCCAGGTTTCAGAGCCGGACAAGACATAGATTTAAATCCCTGCTTTGCTCCATGCTATCTGTTTGGCCTTGGGCAAATCACTTAGCTGGTTTTTTTCATCTGTTAAAATTCTGCTAATAATACTTACCTTGCAGGGTTGCTGTGAAGATTGGAGATAATGTATGCAAAGTAGCTAGCTTAGTGCCTGGTGTACCTCTATAAATGGGAGGTATAATTATCATCATGAATAAGATATAGTGTACTTAAGGAACTTAGCATCTACTCAAAGAGAGAGAAGAGTACTTTTATGGTATATTATTCTATGTATAATAATGGAAAGATATAGGTGGTAATGGAATAGTCCCTGGGGCTTTACATGTTCTCTCTTCTGCCCACCTTTCTGTCTCCCACTACTTACTCACCCCTCCCTCCAATCTCCAGTATGCTTCAGCCACCCAACCTCTCCCCTTCTCAGTCTCTTTGCATTTGTCCCTTGTTTCCTCTTCCTGCAAAGCTCTTCTTCCAGGTCCTTACATGCTGGCTCTTTCTCATCATTTAGGTTTCAGCTAAAATGTCACCCATTAGAGAGGGTTTCCATAACCATCCAATCTAAAGTAACCCAGTCCCCTGAAAAAGAGTGGATATATGTATACATATGACTGGTTCATTTTGCTGTACAGCAAGAAACTAACACAACATTGTAAAGCAACTGCACTCCAATAAAAATTAATTTAAAAAATAAAGTAACCCTATCCCTTTACCTCCAATTTTTTTACCCAGTTTTGTTTATTTTATAGAAATTCTCTGCGATTATCTAATTTGTTGGCTTAGATGTTTATTTTCTGGTGCTCCCCATCAGGATGTAAATGCCATGAGGACAGAGAACATATCTGGTTTTGGTTGTCGCTGTATTCTCAGTGTGGTTGAGAATGAGCTGTATTCTCAACAATGACAGCAACGGAGAGCATGTTCAGTAAATATTCGGGGGAATGAGCAGTGGTAGGGAGATACAAGGCAGAGATTTCAAACAGAAGGGTTTAGTAGTGGTGGGTCTGCATTTTGCTGCTGCTGCTGCTGTTGTAATTAACAACAGCCCACTGCCCTTCCCGGATGCCATCATGAGCTCCTGAGTCTAATGCAAGAGGCTAAGGTCATGGGAGATTCACAGGGTGGTTTCTGACTTTGTACCCCTCAACCTGGTTTCAGAAAACTGTATTTAAATATCCTTTTAAGATCATCTCCATGTGAGTTTTAAATGTCTGAGTCCTTGTTCCTGCACCCGAAGCAAATTCCTGGTAGGGAAATGATCTAGACACCAAATGGTGGCCCTTGATAAAGTTTCATGGAAATCCATCTTTTATTGCCCCTTTTCCCAGTGGGAGGTGGGGAAATTTATAGGAATAAGGTAGGTAGGCATTTGGGTTTTTGTGAGGCTGAATATTTAGCTTTAGGCATGTGGACTTGTAGAATTAAGTGCTAATGTTTACAAGTAATACAGTTGGCCCTCCGTGTCCATGCGTTCTGTATCTGTGGATTCAACCAATCATGGAGTAAAAATATTAAAAAGAAAAAAAAAACTTACAGAAAGTTTTAAAAAGCAAAACTTGAATTTGCCATGTTCTGGGGACCGCTTATATAGCATTTACGTTGTGTTTACAACTCTTTACATTGCATTTACATTGTATTAGGTATTACAGGTAATCTAGAGATGATTTAAAGCAGTTGACACGAACAACACAGTTTTAAAGTGTGTGGGTCCAATTATACATGGATTTCTTTCATTAACACTACAGTACTACACCATCTGAGGTTGGTTGAATCTGTGAATGTGGGATCACATCTGCTGAAGGACGACTGTATATGGGAGTATGCGTGAGGGTTGTTTGCAAATACTATGCCATTTTTTATAAGGGATTTGAGCATCTACGGATATCGGTATCGGAAGGGGTCCTGGAGCCAATCCCCTGCACTGGGCGACAACTGTATTTCTCCCCCAGAATCCGAGTCAGGCTTAGAATGAAGGCATTTAGAAGTCCTAGCCATGTTTTTAAAAACATGTGATCTTGATCAAAAGCAGAGTTTGAGAAAAATATAGAAGGCTCAGTGGGAATTTATTCCTTCTGTTGGAAAAACAATTCAGAGGGCAAGAAGCACACATCAAAGCTCCCAGTACACTGAAGGCGACCAGTCACACCATTTTCCTATGAAAAGGACAAGTTTTTGTTTTTGTTCCACTAAGGCTTGCCAGCTCTGTTATACAAAAATATCTGCAAGGAATCCACTTAGCTTCCAATCACGTGGTTAACTAAGACTTTATAGTTGCTTCATTGGTGCTTCTGGGGCTTCTCAACACTCACTCAGAATTTTAATTTGCATCCAGATATATTTATGTTTTCTCTTAATTGTCTCTCTCAGTCTCAATCAAAAAGGAGCCTGAAGACTTAATGCTACTTAAGTTTTATCTTTATATGATTACATTTAAATGTAATTTCAGGTTTTATTATGGCACAGGAGAAACAGATATGGCTAAAGGACTTAATTTGATTCATTGCAATTCATCTTTAGGCCTTGGCAGTGTCAGAAGCTCAAAAAATTTGTTCTAACCTCTTAGTCCTTCAGACACTTATAAGCCTACCTTGGCTACATAAATTGAAGCTCAGAAATAGAACTTTGTTTATTCACACATAAGAAAAGTCTTTTAGATGAGTCATACAAGTACATTTAAGAGGACTGTTGTTTTGCTTATTAAGATGAACTCAAATAGATATCATAGTATTTGAATTTTATTTATTTTTTAATACAACAGGTTCTTATTAGTTATCTATTTTATACATATTAGTGTATATATGTCAATCCCAGTCATAGTATTTGGATTATTATTAGCTTCCCATGCAGGCTGGAGGTGCTGAGCATTTAAGTGATTGAGACTTAATTTCCATAAGCAGTTGCTGTCAGTGATGGGATCTTTAACAATGTCATGGTGCTGCCTTGTGTCTGCACACTCTATATTTGGAACACTCGTCTATTTCTTTTGGAAGCAGACCTCAACCATTAGATGATAGGCATCGATACATGAGCCAAAGTGAGCCAATAATAGTGCTCAGCCTTCTTCAGGCTGGACATGATCATTGTCTGGCTGATATTAGCCCTTCCATGGGATCTTTCAGACTCAAGCTGAAAGAGAAAAACGCTTTTGTCTTTGAGTCAAGCACCTGTTAGAATGTGAGTCCATTGATCCAGGCAGCCGCATTTACCACAATCAGGAGGAAGTCTATTTGCATGAAGAGAAAATAAAACCTTATTCAGGGAGAAGCAGAGACAAGAGATCCAGAAGCACCTGAGTGCCTGGTCTGCTCATCCCAACCACACCCTTGCCTGTGCAGGGCACATGAGCAAATACTGTCTGTTTGTTTACTTCGTTTAAGGCAGTTTGAGTGAGGACTTCTGACAGATAACCAAGAAGTCCTTCATTAACATAGACCCTAATTCACACCAAAGGGGCAAGGGTTGTCATATCCTTCCCATGAAGTCAACATGGAGGAAAACATGTTGATTAGGACAGAGGAAGTGAAACACTGACCCAAGTTAGAAACCTAGATACAAAACTGTAGCCACCTTACAAAATAATAAGGGCCTAGAGATGAGAATGTAACATCTCCCCAGAGATGATAAGGATTCTCAGAAGAGGGTTGGTAAAAACTGGGGACCACTTACTGAGATACATGGGCTAAGTAAGGTTCCTCCCAGTCCCACTGAGAAGAGGAGCTGAGCATTTACACAACCCACTGTACATTAGGGCGTTTGTATAACTGTCTGTAAAAAGATTCTTAATACCCAAATGGCTTATATGTAGAAAAGCCTTTTTGTTATCTCTTTGGTGTTTATTTAATGTCTAAATTATTGCTATTATGAATTAACAATGATTTTTAAAGCAATAAATAATAGACATTCTAAATATTCACGTACTATTAGATCATGATAAATAAAAACTTACGGGTCTAACAAAATAAATTTCCCCAAATGCTTACACATTGACTGCAAACTTACTTGTTTCCTGAAGCTCTCCTATGATTTAATTAAAAGCACAGATCTCCAGGAGATTTTTAAAGTGCTTAAACGTACTAGTATGCAGAGATAACACACACAGAATATCTCAGTGGTTACCAAGTTATTATACTTACAATAAAACTTAGTACCATAACGCAAATAGCATAAATTGAAATGTAGTTTTTCATGTCTCTATTCTCATTTCTCATATTTATTATTTTTCCTGCTCCTAATCTTATTTTAAATTTCTATTCTAATTATATTTTTCTACTCTTATTTTTACCCTGATTTTGATTCTTTCCCAGGGTTACCTTTCTAAACTTACAGTAGATGTGCAGTATACTCTATTTTCATCCTATGCTTGTGATAATCTTACCAGACTCAACTGAAAAATAATACCTTCCTGACTAGCCAAGATGACTTGTCTGAGCTGTTGACCAGTTGGTTGTACAGACCAGAATTATGCCTGAATGTTGGAAGAAGGTGAAGCTGCTGCTTTTGAATCATTGACAGAGCTGGAAAATATATTTCTTGCTTATTGATTCCTCCAATTTAACAATTTATATTTCTGTCTCTTCTTTTAGTGTGGTTTTCATTTTTCACTAAGACTTTCTATTGTATTGAAAATTTATTCTTAGTTTAATGTATAATAAAAAATACCTACTTGTTTCAAAGGGTAATAAATCTAGTCATTCTCCAAAATCTTCTGCCATCTTCATAAATCCCAAGTTACATTGTGATTGAGGGATTCTCTTACTGTGCTGGGTTGGGCTTCCCTCACTTTGGGAGCAAAGCCTGAGTTAAGCAGTCTCCCTTATCTGTCTTGACGAGACTTATTTCTGTCCAAGTGTGAGGCACATTTTCCTTGCACTTGGAGCTCCATTGACTTTCTGCAGACAGATACAGTTTTCTGCTTTTGGGCCTGAAATAAAGCCATCCCCTCATTTCCTGGACGTAGCTCAATCAGCACTCCCTGTTTTTGTAAGAACTTTGGAATACCTCCATAGGGAAGTTGCCATGGAAATGAAAAGTGCAATTGGCTGGTTATTAGCTTTTATTGCCCTATGTAATGTCTAACTAGAATGTTTTGAGAAGGGACCAAAGAGGAGTCAGAACATTTGTCTCTTCATAAAGTCTGGGAGGAGAAGTTCTTGCCCCTTTGGGAGTGACAGTAGAGTCTGGAACTCCTCAGAAAGATATTCTGCCAGGCCATCCACTCAACTGCTGCAACCATTTGCTGCTAACAACTTCTTACACCGACAGACCCAGTTTTCTGTTTCAAGAGTTTTAAAGCGCCACGTTCCTGCCTATTCTGACAGTCAGTCCACAGCTTGCCCTAAATGTTTTCATTTTATGTCTGCAAGTTAATAGGAGCATGGTTTGTTACATGCAAAACACATTTGGACTAATAAAAAATGAATAAGACCACCTGGTGGTCCTTCCCTTTAATCTAGACCTTGGACTTATTTCTGCCCCATTTATTCAAGGTTGGGGCTGAATTCCATTTGCCAAGTATAACAAGTGCAATCATTTCTGTTTAATTTTTTTCTTCTTTTTTTTTTGAGCCTGCACATTTTCTGACTTTAGTCTGGGTGAATACAAATTTAAGCAATGCAAAACCGGACTGTGCAACTTTAAGAAAACTTCAAGTTCATTCAGCTCTGCCATTAGGGGGCAGCAGTACTCCATTTATTTTTAAGGCAATAAATGGAGTAAAGATAATGACGATGACGATGATGATCATCATCATGATGAGTGAGGCTATATATAACCTTGGATTTACATACTGCCTTTATTCCAGTGTAATTTTATTGCTGTTTTCCCATTGATCCTCACAATATACATGGGAGGTGGGGAAGGGAAAGTCTTATTTCCATGTTGTAAGGTGAGATTAATTAAACTCAGACTTGTTGAGGGATTTGCCCAGTTAGCCTAGCAAGTTATTGTCAGAGCCAGTCCTGGAATTTAAATGTTGGGATCCAAATCCAGGCTTCTGTTCACCTGCACTCCTTTCCACAAAGCATTAATTCTCTTTAAGTATGAATTTGTGAATCCTCATTAAATATGAACTTAAATTTACCAAAGAATTATATTTCATCCACCAGATAAAGGAAAGAAGTAGAAGGCAAGAATGTATAGAGTTAAAATAGAGATCTGCTTTGCCTAAAAAAATAGGAGAAAAATGTTGTCTGAGGGTGACAACATCTGTGAGTTTTTGAGGCCAGATCCCTGGTTTAGTGAATAACAGGCATTTGTAGTTTCAGCATCTGTTTCTTCTGTGTCATTTACGACATGTAGGAGCTCCTGCATGACTCTCAGACCACCTGAAATAATATTTGGTGGCCTACTGCAGGGGCTGGGGGTTGCAGGAGTGAATAATGCTTATACTGGTCAATGGCTTCCCACAATAGAAGGAGAAAGGCAGTGTGTATAAAGGGGCAGTGAGACCACCCTAAGGACAAGAACCACACTTCTCCCAGATTTATTTTGCAGTCAGTAATCATCAAAAGCACAGCAAAGCTCTGAGCATGGGAGGTCTGTGGGTGGGATGAACTCTGAACCATACTTGGGTATCAGGTGCCTGGGCTTAAGGGAATTGGGAATAGAAAAAGTTATCTTTAGTTTCTGTTTTCATTCTTTACTTTGCTTTTGAAGCAAAACGAGAGTCTTGAGTCAAACCAAGAATTTTCTTCCTCTCTTGAGGAAAAGTCCAGTTCATGGTCTGTGTCACAATCAGGTAAGAGTAATTGCAGTGTAGCCAGGGGAAGAATCTTTCCCAAGTTTATTGAGAGGTTGCTACAGCATACAGACAAGTGCGAATGAAACAGTTAAACTACTGTTGGGTTGGGTTAGGGCCTCTGCTTGGGCAACACGCAAACGGCACAGAAGACATGATTTCTCACCAGTGAGGGAGATATTAACTACATAGATTTTTCACATACTTTTACCCTTTTTTGGTTGCATAGTGGCTGTATGCAAAGTCTGGCTTGTGAACAATCATATACAGTAATTGTATTCTCTGCAAAGCGTCTGTGAACCCTGAAGGCTCCTATGTAGATGGGAACACAGAAGATCAGAGAACAATGGAAAACCTGGAGGTTAGAAGAGGATTTGTATCAGAACCAGGACAGAGACATTGCTTGTATTTTCTTAGATTTGGAAGCAAAGAACTGTCTTTTCCCAGGACATATGGGGAGCAAGACTTGGGGTCTAAAGGCAGATGGTCATGGTGTTGCTTCATTGCTGTCTTTGAAAAGAATTCTCTCGGTAAGAATATTCCAGCACCAGATATAAATATTTGTGGGATTTTTATTGTTTTATATCACCCGTGCTTCTGCTTCTTTCCTGTAGTGTGGATCACTGAGCCCAGAGGAAGAAGAGAGCTATTTGATAGTGGCACACATGTGCCACATGTTTTGCATATATTATTTCATTTGCTTATGTTATTCATTGACTATTGATTGAGAACTACTATGTATCTGGCACTGTGCTACACCAACAAGTCTCTTTTTTTTTTAATTTTTTTTTTTTTGTTTTTTGGCTGCGTTGGGTCTTTGTTGCTGCACGTGGGCTTTCTCTAGTTGCAGCGAGCAGGGGCTACTCTTCGTTGTGGTGCACGGGCTTCTCATTGCAGTGGCTTCTCTTGTTGCGGAGCACGGGCTCTAGGTGTGCGGGCTTCAGTAGTTGCAGCACGCAGGCTCAGTAGTTGTGGCGCACGGGCTTAGTTGCTCCGTGGCATGTGGGATCTTCCCGGATCAGGGGATGAACCCGTGTCCCCTGCATTGGCAGGCGGATTCTTAACCACTGCACCACCAGGGAAGTCCCACAAGTCTCTTGATATAAAGCCCATAGTCCATGCATTTGTGAATCGAATAGGGGAAATGGATATAAATTAAACCAAGATGTACATGCTAAGATTCTGGTTCCAGTTCCTGTGTGTGTGTGTGTCTTTTGTGGTTTCCCACACCACCAAGCAATTCTCTGATGCCAACTGGGTGTCCTATAATTCAACTCAATTCTGACACTCTCTACCCAGAGATAACATCAGATTCCACAGGTTAAGGGCTCAGTCCAACAAGACTGCCCACTTCAGGTGCCAGTCACAAGTCCAGGTTGTTACCTGTGCTTCTCATGGAATGGCTATAAACCAGATGTTCCCACAGCTCCCTCCTTGGGTTCAGTTAATTTGCTAGAGCAGCGCACAAGACTCAGAGAAACATTTTACCCACTAGGTTTTTCCAGTTTATTATAAAAGGATATAACTGAGGAACAGCCAGATGGAAGAGATGCACAGGGCAAGGTAAGGGGAAGGGCCAGAGCTTCCATGCCCTCTCCCAGAGCATCATTCTCCCTGAATCTCCAGGTGTTCACCAACCTGGAAGCGCTCTGAAATAACCCTGACCTTTTGGGTTTTTATGGAGGGTTCATTACAAAGGCATCGTTGATTAAATCACTGGCAATTGGTGATTGATTCAATATCTCCAGCCTCCCACACCTTCCTGGAGGTTGGGGGGAGGGGTAGGGGACTAAAAGTTTCAACCTTATAATAACCTGGTTGTCTCCACAAGCAACTAGCCCTCTTCCTTAGGTGCTTTCCAAAAGTCACCTCATTAACGTAACAAAAGACACCTTTATCACTCTCAACACTTAGGCAGTTCCAAGGGTTTTAGGAGCTCTGTGCCAGAAATGGGAAGGAAGACCAAATATATGTTCTCATTATAAATCGCAATGTCACACACATATATAGGTATACATATCTACATAGTGACAAGGGAAGTTTTGTGGCTTCATGCAGCTGGATGGAAGGCAGAAGGAGAATGAAATGAGTGGTAGGAAGCAACATGAAGATCATGAGTTTAGTGTAGGATATACTGAACATGAGGAGCCTTTCCTTGAGATAAATAAGTCTGGGCTTAGGGGAGAAGTCTGGACTGGGCTGTAACTTCCGGTTTTCATTGGCACATGGTGTTTAAAGTCATGAAAAAGGACAAAATCATTTTGGCATAGTGAAGAAGAAAAAGTACCATTTTAGATTGCAGGCTTTTTGAAGCTGCTGGGAAGACAAGTAAAATGAGGGCTGATAACACCCACTGGATTTAATGATAGAAAAGACTGGCCTCTTTGGAGGGTGTTCTGTCAGGGAGAGCAAATGACACTCCCCTAGTCCCCCCACCCGTATGTGTATAAATAGGCCATACCCATTTACAAGTCTTGCTTTCCTGATCATTTAAAATTTTATCTTTCTTTTTATTTGTTCATCTCCTCATTAGACTCAGAGGCGAGAAATCACTGCCTGTTATCCTTCAAATTTCTCTTTGAAGACATCTATCTGGGAAAATCCATCAAGTAACTGATCCATAAAAGGATGAAAGGTAAGAAGAAGCAGCTATTACATGTGTCCCAGACCCACGCCTGGTTCGCATTGTGTTCTTTCCTACCAGGCAGGCCCTGAAATGGGGCTGCTTTTTGCGTGGCTGGTTAATCAATATGCAACTCAGACTCCACATATTCTGGCCCATTGTCCTGTGAAATGCATTTGTACCTGTAAGATTGTGTGTCCTGATTTTTTTTTTTTTTGTATAATATGGTTTCCATAAGAAGAGAGGAAGGGGTCTCCTTCCAGAGAGGCAAGGTTGATGGTCCCATTGCTCTGTCACCCTTGGTGCCAGTGATTTGAGTCACATCTTGTCTAATCCTTGTTCTTTCCCTCTGGCATTCACTGAAACACTAAACTCATCTATAATGGAAGCACTGCATTGGCAAGGGTTTGCCTCCTCTGCAATGGGAAACAGATGACTGTGCTTTTGATTGCTGTGATCGCCATTGACTTTGGGACTTCTAAACTTCTAGAAACATGTCCCTATATTAAGATTTAGAATAGAGAGAGAATGCAATATTAGTTTGCATAATATTCTTCCTAGAAGCTGCATCACAAAATTCTTCAGCTGTAAGCAGAGACCCGATGGAGAATGCATTACAGAAGGCAGCTTGATTGGGGCGTCTATAAAGGTGGAAGCTGAAGAGAGCAATTGAAGGGCCTCAGCCAGGGAGAAAGATGTGTTTGCTGAGACTTTTTTTTTATCCTTTGGGAAAAAGAGCTAGTGACAGCCAGCAGCCCCTGTGTGAGAAGAGAGCGATAGAGGGGAGTTCTGATGGCTGCGTAGACCTCAGGGTGGCTGGTAGACATAGTGAAGGCGACGGGACTCAGATCCGGAGCTCATGAGCATCCTGGCTCGGGGCTTCGGTCTTCCCAGTGACTTCACTGCAGAGACCCAGAAATGCATTTCAGGAATATCCAGAGGATATTTGGAGGAACATCTTGTGTACAAGCCTAGGAAGGCCTATGGCAGCCTTGAACAAGAACCTTGAGGGGAATAATTCCATACAGAGTGATGCTTGGGTTAAATTTTGGGAGAATGGGGAATAATTATCACTTTTTGAGACCAACTTTGTGCCAGGCAATGAACTAAGGTAGGTGTTTTACCTACATTATCTCATTTAATCCTCAGAACAAATGTACAAGGTAGCTGTTTAGTCTTCTTCTATAGGTAAGAAAACTGAAGGTCAGAGAGATTCACTCATTCAACAGACAGTACTTATAATAATAGCAAACATTTATTGGGTACATGCTATGTGCCGGACACTGTTCTAAGTGCTTAGCTGAATTATTTCATCTCTATCTTCATAACAACCCTATGAAGTAATTACCATTTATGTAACCACTTTAAGATGGAGAAGCCAGCAGAAAAAGTTTAAGTAACCTTGCCTCAGGCCACATAGTTAGTCAGTGTCAGAGCCAGGGTTCAAAACCAGACAGTCTGACTCGAACTCTGAGACCTTCGCTATGACATAACTTGTGTCAGTCGTGCTCCCAGAACCACGCTGAGCACTGGGGACAGAGTACAAACAAGGCAGACATGATCCTGACCTTCATGGAATGTACTCCTTAGTGCTAGAGAGGTTAAGTGAGTTGTCTAAGGTCATATAGCTATTCTGGGTTGGAGGTTTGGACTGAAGTCTTTCCAAAAAGTCACATCTTACAGGGCATCTAAGCTCCTGCCAAATACCCCCTGCACATCTGGTCAGGACTCGAAGCCCTTGGAGCACCCTGTAGCCTTCCTTACTCTCCTGGTCTGTGTTCTGCCATTTTATCCTCTTTCTTCATCTTCCCTCTTCTTGTCTCTGATTTTATGCCATCTTCCCTAACCTAATGCAGCAAATCTAAAACCTCAAGAGAGCTGCATAGAGCTTCTCAGAATGAAGAGGTGGAAACTGTCATTGCACTTTCTTTTTAAAGTAATCCGAGGCAATCTGGAGCATACAAACTTCTCTCACTGTCCAGCCCTGAAATTATGACTTTAGGTATATAAGGGGGGTAACCTCAGTCTGAATGAAGTAGCCCACTATGTTAAGGATTAGTTCCTCTCAACATTAACTTCCTTCCTTCCTTTCCTCCTCTCTCCCTCCCTCCCTTCCTCCCTCCCTTCCTCCCTTCCTTCCTTCTTCCATGGATGTTAGATCTGACCTGCATCATAGTCTGAAGGCTCACCCTGCTTATTTCTGCTCCCCCTCCTCTTTATCTATCACAAGGCATTCCTCCAATAAATGTCTTGCACTTCTGTCTTGGCATCTGCTTTTTGGAGGACCTGAAGTGACTCAGGGAGTGTTAGTCAGGATAGGCTTGATTATGCTGCAGTAACAGATTAACCTCTGAATCTCAATAACTTAACACAAAAAGCTTGATTTCTCCCATGCTCTGTATCCAATGCAGGTTGGAGCTCTGTTCCTCAGGTATCTAAGCTGACAGGGGCTCAGGCCTATACCTGACTTCAAGGATTGCCACGAAGAGATCTGGAGAAAGGGAGAACTTTTATAGCTATGTCTGGATGTGACTTAAATTACCTCTGCCCACATCACATTGTCCAGAACTTAATCACATGGTCCCACTTAAGAGTAACTTGTGAAGTGTCATCTTGTGTACAAGCCCAGAATGAGGCAGTATTGCAGGGAATAAGCACTGTCTGTGCTTCAAGTGGTCACAATGTGTCAAGCTTTATCTATTTGCTAAGGTTTAAATTATCCCTGTTTTATCAGTAAGGCACATGAGGCTGAGAGCGGCCAAGTATTTTTCCCAAGGTCACAAAATTATCAAGAGGTAGAGCCAGAATTGGGAGTCATATTATGTCTGACTACAAATCATGCTTTTAACCACTCTTCTATGGGCACAAAAGAAATGACTATATGCCAGGGGGTTGTTGGTGGCTGACAGGTCTCTAAATCTTGACTCTACAAACTCCAATCTCTCCAGAGATTGTTGAGGCTTCTGTGATACGCCTGAGTCGTAGGAAACAGGACTAAGATTTGTGCCAATCTCGTTATACCAAGTGTCTTCCGTTACTGCTGCATTTTCACTTCTGAATAGGAAAGATAGTGTTTGAATGGGGCTTCTTCCCACATCTCCAGCCAGGAGGCAGGAAGAGAATGTTTATTTGGCTTTCATGTCTTTGGGTAGAACAGAGCAAGTGGCAAAAAATGAGTTGAACTATTTTGGGGGCTGTATGTATTTTTTGTGTTTTTTTGATTGTAGTTTATAGTTTTAAAGAGTGCTACAAAATGACGTAGCTTTTGAAAGAAATGCTTTTTGCCCAGTTTCTTTCTGGCCAAGGTTTTGAGAAAAGAAAACTATAAATAGCTGAGATAAAAGAAAATTGCTGCTGTGATCTGTGAAGAAAGAAAGAGAAATACAAAAGGACCGCTCTGAGAGGTTTTCAAATAAAAATTATGGTTCCCCCTCCAAGGGTCTAAGATTGCTACTTCTTGGATGGAAAGGGCAGGGATGTGATGGATGTTTCCCCTTTCTTGTTTATTTTCAGAGATGTTTTAACTTAGTTGCTTTTATTCTATAGAACTCAGAGCTCTTCCCGTCTATTAACATTTTAAATGAAATGAATTTTCCCCCAAAGTAAATAATTTACAAATAGAGGTTTTTTTTATTTGTAAGGCAGTCATCCAGTTCTTTAGTTCTCTGTCCGTATCTCTTTTTTTTTTTCTCTCTTGTCCTCATGTGTCCTTTGGAACAGATGTGTTTGGGTGGAGGAGAGGTAAGAACAAAGGTACAAAGAAAAATTGGCACCAGTCTGGCTGTTAGATGGATAGTGCCCTTTTGTTTGTTTCTCTCCAATAAACCATTTTCAGTTTCCTGCCAAAATGTTTGTTTGCTATGGATTAAACTTCACGTTTTTATTACCCAGAATTATCTATAATGTTTATGAAAATGGAAGGTGAAAAGAGAAATTTCCCTGTGAGTTGTTTTATTTTCCTGTAACCAAAGGGCTTCCCTAAGCTGAAATTATCTCTTTGTTTGAAATGCAGTTCTTATCAACTGGAAGTAATTGGGCCACAGCTCAAATGTGCAGCTACTGTTTTGAATAACCCATAGAGCTCTATTTGCTGCATGTTTTTGGTTTGATACAAAAGTTGGTTTCCAGAGGTTGTCTCAAAATAAAGTCTGGGAAACTGTGATCTTTGGATTGAGTGAAGATAAGCTGCTTTAGGTTTTAGGGACCCACTGATATGTGTGCACACTTACACATTTCTTTCGAGTTACATCTGTCTTTTGTGCTGGGGACCCTCCTTGCTCCTGTGGACAGAGCACAGGGACTGATCTTAGACTTGAAAGAACTAATGGGTTCCTGTGGAATTGTCTCCCAGTGGCAGGTGGGAGCTCTGTCAGAGTCAGGGAAGGAGAAGAAGCATGTCTCCAAGATCAAAGTCATCCTGACAACTTGACATGGAGAAAGGGGAAAAAAGGGAAGTTGAAAATGAGAGAGAATAAAGTCAGAGAGGAAACTCACCCAGGGGCATTTTAGACAGGTGATCTTGTGATATTAACATTTACTTTAAAAAAAAAAAACAGAAATTGCTGTCCAGTGACCCTGAAGGTCATTAGCACCAGCTGCGGCTTCATAAGGCCAAAGAGGGAATGACAGTGAGGAAGGATGAGATGGGTATGGACTTGGGAGTACAATCAGACATGTGTACAGCTTAGTAAGCCTGGACATTTGTAGCAAGTTCAGGCCGAGTTGAACTGAGCTGGCCCTAGAATTTAGTTTAGCTGTCACCTCAGGGTCCAGTTAGAAGGTACACGGGATTAGGAGCCAGAAAATAGGGATGTAACATTCATTCTGTCCCTGGTTGTATAATTTGTTGTATAACTTCACTGATCTGTGCCTCAGTGTCATTATCTGTAAAACCAGAGATTTGGGCTGGACGACCTGTAATCCCCGAGGTTCTAGCTAACTGTGTGAGGTGTGGTATGTCTATGATTAGACCTCCTGTTATCGATTTTGGTCAAGAAGTCAGTCAATGAACACATGCACTTTCTCTGTGCTAGGCACTGTGGAAGGGATGGAGAGGGTATAAGGAGTTAAAAAACCTGGTTCTTGTTTTCTGACAGTCCCATGTGAGGCCGCACTGTGGCTTTTTCAAATCACTGTGTCCCCAGAGTCTGTCACAGTACCTGACATGCAGAAGTGCCTCCAGAGATGTCAGTTGGCTGATGAAGGAATATTACTTTGTATCTTGTTAGAGAGATAAGGCATGAATAAAAGGTGCCCAACAATGCAAGTCATTGGTACCAAATCAGTGATCATAGTGCAAGTTATAGAACTTTTGAGAAGGTGGCTCTCTTTGGGCAGAAATGGCGTGAGGTTTTGCATGGAGATGGAGATTTCACTTCAGTGGCTAAAATCCAGGCATCAAATTCATTTTGGAGCCTGTAGAAATCAGTTTCCAAGCTTAGGCAAAAGGAAAGCACAAATCTTGCTTGACTGTTCTTTCGTACAATAAGTATCATAATTCAGGGCTTAGTTTGTTGTACAGAAAGGGTCACAGTGAGACTTAGAAGATGTAAATCTGAGGACTGTGGGGGGAAAGCAGCAAACACTTCCCACATTGGGGTATAGACAGGTGTATTTCTCAGGGCAGATTATATGAGAGCGAAGCACACACTTGGCCCCAGTTTATCCATTCACTGTTTATTGGCTTTGGGCCATCTTCCTGTGCTCGTTTTCTCCCTCCGCATCCTCTTTTCTCTGTGCTTAGATACCACCACGGTGGTAGGTGATAGGCTGGGTGCTGGAGAGACAGAAGTGAGGAATAGATATGATATCTCCTCTTGAGGAGACTGGGTCAGTGGAAGAGGGGGGCCGTAAAATCAGAAAAATTACAATGCCTTGACACTACGTACATGTGAATAAATAATTGCTGTGAAAGCGTGGAGCTCCAAGGGACTAACGGCCTCAGCAAATTGGGAAAGACTCCCGGGTGCCAAACCCATGCTAAGTGTGGTAGAGGGTGCAACGATGCAATTGCCATGTGAGGCAGGCATAGTGCACCTCGCCTGGAATCTGAGGCACACAGCTTTGAGAGGTTTCCTCCAGGGACTGGAAGGGAAACAAACATGCATGTTATTTGCATGGAAAAAAGAGACCCTGCATTTCTGTATTAGTTTCCTGTTGCTTTTGTAACAAATTACCCCAAACTTCACGGCTTAAAACAACACATGTATTATCATAGTTCTGGATGTCAGAAGTCCCCAAATTAAGGTATCAGCAGAGTTGAGCTCCTTCTGGAGGCTCTAGAGGAGAATCTGTTGCCTTGCCTTTTCTCGTTTCTGGAGGCTGTTTGCTTTCCTTGACTCATGGCTCCTTTCCTCTGTCTTCAAAGCCAGCAGTGTAGCATCTTCCAATCTCTGTCTCTGTCTCCGACCCTCCTGCCTTCCTCTTACGAGGACCCTTGTGGTTACACTGAGCCCGCCTTGATAATATGAGATAGTTTCCCCATCTCAAGATTCTTAATTTAATCACATCTGCAGAGTCCATTCTCTTTAGAAGGCCATTATTCAACCTACAGTAGTACCCAAATGTTCTTCTGAGAGTTGACCCTCTCCTAGATCTCTCCGCCACACTATCTGGTCCAGATCCCTCCACAGGGAATGTGGAATGGGAGCAGTATAGCTCAGTGGTTCTAGATTAAACCTCCAGTGTAACAA
The DNA here is from genome assembly GCF_028023285.1 of Balaenoptera ricei. Lineage (NCBI taxonomy): Eukaryota > Metazoa > Chordata > Mammalia > Artiodactyla > Balaenopteridae > Balaenoptera > Balaenoptera ricei. The sequence goes on from NC_082640.1 coordinate 166,867,595, forward strand.
TGGACTAGTTATTTAACCTTTCAAAGCCTCAGTTTCCTCATCTGTAAGGTAGAGATAATAAAGATGCCTATACATAGAGCTGTGGTGAGGGTTAAATAAGGGACCATGTACAGAGTTCTTACTTCAGGAGAGTCTTGCACATAGAATATGCTCAATTAATGTTGTTTATTATTTTTGTTATTGTTCTAATTATTATTAGGATGCCAGGAAGGGATACAGGCAGAGAGGAGGAAGGTCTCCAAAAACCTGAACTGTACTGAGAACTCAGCTTTGTCTTGCTTTTGGTTTGGGAGGTTCTTGGTTTTCATGAAAACTGATTTCCACCGGCTGACTTTTTCTCCCATCACCCTAGCTCAAGAGAACCAGTGTGTTCAGACTGACACCACTCCATCAATATGCCCCAAGTCCAGCATTTTGGGGTAGGGAAGAAAGGGTCATCTTTAGGCTTTCAGTATTTTGGGAATTTTAATTCTAGGAGGTCTTTGGAAGCAGAATGCTCTCTAATTCCCTAAATCCATCTTCTGATTTTATCCTGGCATTGCGAGGAAAACTGTCTCATTTAATTTATTTGCCCTGGTGTGTGCCTATCTGATGGCTCCACAGCCCTCCATTTTTATCTATAAATGCTGCTCATTAAACTAATAAAATCTTTGAATGGTGAAATTTCAAGAGGAGTGATAAAGGGAGATGAACATAATTTGGAAATATAGGGGAAAATCTATTTGGGCAATATGTTTGCCAGGTTATTGGGTGTATTTTTGCCTAAGGCTCTAGCTCCAGCAATGGGTTGCTCTAAACTATTCTTTCCTTTCAGCGTTTTCCATTCCTCCAACTTTTGAACACACATTTTGTCTAATTCAGTATTCTCAAAGGGACTTCAACGCTCTGGGGAAGTTGGGATGGATGGGATATTTAGCATCTGGGTCTGGAGTGGTGGTAGGCATCTGATGGTTAGGGATATTGTAGGTCCTGAGTTTTTAAGTAAAGGGCCTGCCTGGATTGCAGTTTGTTTATTTTTACCTGCTTTAACAGAGGACATTTTAAATTCAGCTCAGTTATTAAATATCCAATATCTCAGGATCGCACGAGCAGATATAACCTCAACATTTTTATTAATGTTTTTCTTTTCCAGAGCTATCTTTCTGCAAACGAAATGTAATAGTAATCTTCAGGCACCAGGTTTGATGAGCCCTATAAGTACATGGAATTTTGCCCTGGTAGCTGTAGCAAATGATTAGGCAGCACGAGTCTTTAAATTCCAAAGAATCTCTTAGGAGAGAAGAGATGGTATATTTATTGGTGGTGCAAGGTGCTAGATGGAAAGGCTTAGAGGATCCAAATTCTATTCCTCACGAAAGAAACCTTGCCAGCTCCCAATAGGTGTGACTTGTTTTGGGCAGTAGGGATTGTTCCTAAGGGATAGAATCATAGTTTGGGTAGGAACTTCTGTTTCTGCACAGTTTTATCTGTAGCATAGAATTTTGATGCCCCTTTTTACATGGATATCTGAGAATGCCTTAAAAATATTAACTGTTGGTTTTCTCAGGGCTCTAGGATGATAATAGAAGTTACTATTGATCAAATACCTATGGCAAGATGCTTTTAGTGCATTTTCTCTAATCCTCATCACAATCCTACAAGAGGGATATTAGGACTTTTGTTTTACAGCTAAGGAAAGCAACACTCAGGATGGACAAATAACTTGTCCAAAGTCATATAGCTACTAAGCTATAGAACTGGGATTTCTGGAAAATTCAACTGCAGAATTGGTAGTGGTGGGGGATTAACTAGTGCTCTCTACATTTGGAAGATAAAGGGGAGATTAAGTTTGAGGAGAGAGAATTTGAAAAATGATGATTTAGTTAAAAACAAATAAAGAAAAACAAAAAACTATACCCACTTAATTGCATTAAAATCATCCAATACATTATATAGTATAGTACTTTTTAAGCTGTAGTTTGCAGTCCAGTAATGTGTCATGAAATTTATTTATTATATCTCAAATACTTTACTTTTAGTGAGATAGAGTAAAATAAAATAGAAGAGAAAATACCAGAAGACGACACATGAAGTAAGGATGAGTGGCTTCTGAAAACATGTGTGTGTAGGTATGTGTGTATTGCGACAAGAAGGAAAATGTATTATGGGTTATGGTGAAGAGTATGAAAAATACTTACAGGATTTCCTTAATAACACTGACTCTCATATATCCATTTTTAGAAATACATACCCCAGTCCTTCCTTCTAGAAATTACTACTGCTAATGAAATGACTATCCCCAGGTGTGCTGCAGTATAGTAGCCAGAAGCATAGCCCACTGAACCTCAGTGTTCAGAGAATTTCTTGGGAGGAACTAAACAGTCATGAGCAGTGACCATTGGGTGCTACAAACATTAATAGAGATAGAAGGATGACTCCTAGTTTGATTGATCAAACCCTCTGATCATGATTGTCTTTGTCTTGGTTACTTGGTTTAATTTTGGTCATATTGTGTTTATGTGAGTGTGCTTATGTAAGGCCTCAAATTGTTTATTTGTAGAAGGTATAATATAAACAAACCAAATACACAAATATCAATGTATCCATTATTCATTTAATAAGTGTATAATTGAGCACCTATTTGTGCTAGTCACTATGCTAAGTGCCAGAAATGGGAAAAAGTGTACCCCTATGTTCACTGTTCTTGATGAGTTTATATGGCTGTAGACACATAAAGAAATAATAACACAAAAAATGGGATGCATGCTCTGGTTGATGTAAATCCAGAATGGCACCGCTACGAACTGAATGGTTGTGTCCTTGTTAAATTCATATGTTGATGCCTAATCCCCAAATGATGGTATTTGGAGATGATAACTTTGGGAGGTGATTAGGTTATGAGGTGAATGGAATTAGTGCCCTTATAAAAGAGACCCCCCCCAGAGATCTGTCTTTCTGCCATGTGAGGATATAAGAAGAAAATGGTATCTATGGACCAGGAAGGAGACTCACCAGACACAGTATCTGTCAGTGCCTTGATCTTGGACTCCTCCATCAGCAGAGCTGTGAGATATAAATGCTTGTTGTTTAAGCCACCCAGTCTATGGTATTTTTGTTATAGCAGCTCACATAGACTAAAACAGACACCCAACCCAGCATCTGTGTGAGCGTGTAGGGTAAGTGTGTGGGGTGTGAGGGTGGGGTAAGGGGTAAAGGATTTGGTTACAGAAGGCTTCTTGTAGGAAGTGGTGCTTGGGAGTCATATAATGCAGTGGTTGTCAAACGTTACTGACTGGAGGGGTTGTTAAAACACAGAATCCTGGGCCCTACCTCCACAGTTTCTTATTCCGTAGATCTGAGATGGGACCTGAAAATTTGCATTTCTGACAAGTTCCAGGGTGAGGCCGTGCTCTTGGTCCAGGGACCATATTCTGAGGACCACTTTCAAAATGCTTTTAGTTGCAGACCCCCGCTTCCCTTTTTTTTTTTCCATGTGAAATCTTATCTGGGGTGTTCAAATATAAAATAGACAAAAGTGGAGATGGCTGCAAGGAACCCTGACTTTCTCCCCAGCCTGTGCTCTCCACAGTGGTAGCTTCTGAAACACGGAAATTATAAATCTAGGGGAAAATCTGGTTTCACGATTTTATAGTTTTCTCTGTGGCATCTCCCTCTCTCCCCTTCTTCCTCTTTCTTGCTCTCTCTCTATTAAATCAAGTTGTTTGGTGAAGAAGCCAGTCAAGTGATTCTAGAAGAGCCCTGTAAATTAGTGGGCAAAAGTTTTGGCAAAGAATTTGTGGGCTTATGTTTTGATTTCTCCTTTTTAAAAAAAAAAAAAAATTAATGTGGTGATTAGGTTTGTTCTTGGACACCTTTCTCTAAAACCTTGCTTTTTGATGCTTTTATTCAAGTAAGTTTGGCATTTTAATATGAGATCTACAGGTGTTAGCCCTTTATCATAACTTATTCTGAAGACTGCTCTGTGTGTCAGTATATAGTAGAGTGAGAAAAATGCTTTGGGTCAAAAGCATAGCAGAGTCTGGAAACTTTCTTTGATGGCTATCTGAGATTAGTTCATAGTAAGGCATTATCTATTCGATGCTCAGTGTCTTAAAGAAAATGGAAAAATTGATCAATTCATCCAGATATCCAGAATGTTAGGAAAGGCTTAAAACTGATTGAACTGTTCGTTGTGCTTCCAGATGTTTTGCATCACAAGAGTAAACGTAGTTCATTTGTTAAGTGGCAAACTGGTTGTAGTATAATTACTTGAATCCATATTAATGATCTGTAACTGTAATTGCTTATAACATTTTAGTGTCTTCATTTTCATCATTGGTTGAAATGAAGACTCTACAGAAGAGAAAAAAAAAGACAAATGCCTTCCTATTTTGGAAAAGAAAAACTCTTGAAAGCCTGCTTTGGGATTATTCCAAGTTTTGCTGAATAATTAGATTATTATTTATTTATTTATTTATTGTCTTGGTGGGACATTAGCATATTTATCAAACATGGAGGATTTGCAAAAGCCCAGAGTTCCAACCAAGTTTTAATAAATATTCAGAAGCTTGGATGCTTTACTGAAACTTGTCCAAACGTTTTGTCTGGTTTGGGACTTTGCAAGCCTCATCTATTAAGGTACTTGGCACTTTCACCCAAAATCAAAAAATTCAAAGGCAAATAGAAATAAAAAGTGATTATTAAACAAAATACAATCAGCATTTCATGATGTTAACTACTTCCACAGTTTTGGGAAACATTTGATTTGATTTGCTGTGCCTATTTCTGATGATGATATCACTCCATTTGAATTTAAGTCTGAGGTCTGATAATTTTTTAGTTTATAACATCACCAAGTCTTCACTTATATGAGATACCAAAATGGTGGGGCCAGATATTACATTACCCATTGCTAGTTTTAATCTGTTTTTCATTTTTCTAAAACCAACTGGTGACATTGGGGGGTGGATTGTGGTTAATGTATTTTAATGTTTATAGAAGCCACTGCTCAACTTGATTTCTTCAGAAAAGGGGGCACTTTTGCCAAGAAGACATCTGGGAGAGATCCATCAGTGGTCACAGATTCAAAAAAGCATTCGCATACTCTTTTGGAGTTGACAAAGATGTGTGAAAACCTAACACATCTGGAAGACAGTCAGCCCTTACAGTTAGTCAACAACATCTGGGAATGTAACCACCCGGGGTTGACAAAATTGGCAATTAAACGCGAGGGAAGTTCACCATGTATAGACAAGTACAGAGTAACTGCCTGTGAATTATGAGAACATACGTGCCTCTTGCATGCTATAATGAGCCATTAGCACCCAGCTTGCGCGAGTTGGAAAGGCATCAGAACACAGGTTTGCATGGAGATGTTTTCCAGTTTGTTTTTCTCTCAGAGCAATGTATAAAACTGCACATAAATTCAGACAAAGCAAAACAAAAAGTTTAGTTTCTCTAAGCTTCCTCATTCCTCATCCTTCTTGTTTTAACTTGCTATTTTCATTTTCTGGCTTCATCCTCATTCTCAAGCCATTTATTTTTGTGTGTCTGAGTGTCAAATACCAACATTGTTGCTACTTCTCCTGGGTCCTTCTTCAGATGCATTTTAATCACCCTTTGGGCAATTTCAGATGTTCCATATCAGTAGCCAGTATCTACATTTCCTTCTGGTTTTTTTTTTTTTTTTTGGCTGTGTTGGGTCTTTGTGGCTGTGTGCGGGCTTTCTCTAGTTGAGGCGAGCGGGGGCTACTCTTCGTTGTGGTGCGCGGGCTTCTCACTGCGGTGGCTTCTCTTGTTGCGGAGCATGGGCTCTAGGAGCACAGGCTTCAGTAGTTGTGGCACATGGGCTCAGTAGTTGTGGCTCACGGGCTCTAGAGCACAGGCTTAGTAGCTGTGGTGCACGGGCTTAGTTGCTCCACAGCGTGTGGGATCTTCCTGGACCAGGGCTCGAACCCGTGTCCCCTGCATTGGCAGGTGGATTCTTAACCACTGTGCCACCAGGGAAGCCCTCCTTCTGTTTTAAACATTGAAAATAATTCACTTTGCTTAAATAATCATTAAATATGACTCTTAAGGAGAACCCAAGTAAGAACAATAAAAATGATTAACAGCTTCACTCTCTTCTGTGATTTTTATACTCCATTCTCTTGCTCTTTTCCCCCCTATTTTTTCTTCTAAGTTTCTCCCTAAGATTTTTGTAACTCAAAAGATCTAGTACCAAACTACGTAAAAGACAGGCTGTTTTGACTTCAGTCTTTCTCATCTTTCCTTCCCTAGAACAAGAAAATCAGTGGTTTGTAGCTAAATGAGAAAGAAATCTGACTTTCTTATGGAAGCAGAATTTGCTCAAATAGAAAGAAGTAGTTTTGTTGTCTGCAGTCCATGACTAAAGGTAGGTTCATGGAAGGTATTCCCACTACTTCTTGTTCAACAAAAACTTTATAAAATGCTGCAGATGTTTCACGATGAAGGAAGTAAAGTTATGAAAAACCTTAACTGTGTTCTCTATAAGCCAATTCTAAAGTGAATCTTTGTGGAGGGTTTCCATGGAGGAAATTCTCAATTTCTTCGAAATAATAGAGTTAGTGATCCTATTGATTGTGCCTTTAAAATCAGATTCTTCCACCAGCAAGCAGAAAAAGAGAACCACATCGAGAATGAAAAATTCCCTAAAGCTCTCAGAAGTTAGAATGAGCACCACCAACTTGGTAGTATGTAAACTAGGAGTCTAAAACCTTTTTCTTTTTTTGTTTTTTGTATTTAATTTTTATTTTTATTGGAGTATAGTTGATTTACAATGTTGTGTTAGTTTCAGGTGTACAGCAAAGTGATTCAGTTATACATATACATATATTCATTCTTTTTTAGATTCTTTTCTCATATAGGTTATCACAGAATTTTTTTTTTTTACATCTTTATTGGAGTATAATTGCTTTACAATGTTGTGTTAGTTTCTGCTGTATAACAAAGTGAATCAGCTCTATGTATACATATATCCCCATATCCCTTCCCTCTTGCGTCTCCCTCCCACTCTCCCTATCCCACCCCTCTAGGTGGTCACAAAGCACCGAGCTGATCTCCCTGTGCTATGCAGCTATTTCCCACTAGCTATCTATTTTACATTTGGTAGTGTATGTATGTCCATGCCACTGTCTCACTTCGTCCCAGCTTCCCCCCCACCCCCCCGCCCCTCAAGTCCATTCTCTACGTCTGTGTCTTTATTTCTGTCCTGCCACTAGGTTCATCAGAACGATTTTTTTTTTTTTAGATTCCATGTATATGCGTTAGCATACGATATTTGTTTTTCTCTTTCTGACTTACTTCACTCTGTATGACAGACTCTAGGTCCATCCACCTCACTACAAATAACTCAATTTCATTTCTTTTTATGCCAGCAAAGTAAATATTTTCAGCTTAGGGACCATAAGGCTTCTGTTGCAGTTCTGTCATTGTGGTGCCAAAGAAGCCATAGACAATACTGAACAAAGGAACACGCATTCCAACAGAATTTTATTAGCAAAACTGGTGTATCTTGAGGGACGCAGTTTGCTAATCCCTGATTTAAACGCTAATATAAGCATTTAGGGAAAATAGAGAGAAAAAAGTCTTCGAATTACAGTGAGGTATTGAGTTAAAACTCCAGGAAAAAATGGTTAACACTTTGATGAATGGAACCTATATTATTCTTTATTGAGGTGTGCCTTTTGGAATAAGAGAAAGAGAAATTAAGTTAACTTAATTCTCTAATCCTTTCTTCTGCTCTCTTTTTTGCCTTTCTTCCTTTTCCTTCTCATTCCAATTTTCTCCTTTATTGTTTTCCGTAAATGTTTAGAATTGTGTACATTCCATAAGAATGCTTGAACTATTTTGATGGATAGCATTTAGTCCCGACTTGATTTTCATATAGAATGGGAGTGGAAGAACACTTTAGTCTCAAGAAACAAAGTTTGCTAGCCAGTTTACGCAGTTTGCGTGTCTACTGGCAATGAAGAAAGACAGATCTTCATGTCAACATGCTGACTCATATACTTTACCGCCACTTCAATGACTGAAGAGTCTGCAATCAATTACGTGACACAGCCGTTGTCTAATTGATGGGCTATATGTGTATGTGAGGCTATTATAATAGATTAGCTCCTATTAAGATAAAACCATCATGTGGAAAACTCTCTGCCTGCCAAATGCAGGCTTCTGCCAAACCATCTGATTAGTGTTATAGAATTTCTAAGCATTTATACTCAGAAAAGTGACTGTAGGAAAACAGCAGCCTCACATTCAGCACATTGGCCCTCTCTCCTCCTTGCTTCAAGTCACATCTGCTCATTTCATGCTTTGATACTTTTTTAAAAATTCTTGTTAGCTCTCTTTAGCCTGTTGGATCCCATCCGGCTTCCCAGCCTTACACACTAAATCAACCAAGCTCAGATCAGGCTCTCTGCTAAGCAGGAAGGAAGGAAGAAGCACAGAGGGGCATAGAAACATTATACTGAACTCTGGTAGGCTTGGAGAATATTTGCCCCAAATTGATCCCTTGAACCTTGAACTTAACAAACTTGCTTGGTACTCGTTGTCATATTGTGGAAACCGCAGTATTGAATTGGACTTGGTTTCGGCCACACCCCTAACAGTAGGCATAGGTAGGATCTCAAGCAAGACATGAAATATCTCAGGTCCTCAAATTTTTACAAAATAAGGAAGATGGATTGGGAAGATTTTGAGGATATGTTTCAGTTTTGTATTCCAAGAGTCTCAGATGACTTATTTTGAAAATTCTTTTTTGACTAAACTTAATAGCAGTGCATTTAATTATGAGGTTCAGCGATCTAGTTATCTCTTTTGTAACAACCCACCCCCAAATTTTGTGGCTTAAAAAAACAGCATATATTTTTCTCACAAATCTGCAATTTGGGTCGGAATCTGTCAGGCAGTCATCTCTATCCGGCTCAGCATCGGCTAAGGCAGCTCAAAGGCTGGGGGTTGGAATCATCTGAAGCCTTGTTGACTCATGTGCTTGGCAGTTGATGTTTGCTGTTAGCTGGAAATTAAGCTGGAACTGCCAGCTGGACTGGAACCTCTATATGTGACATTTTCATGTGTCCTGAGCCTCCTTACAACATGGTGGTTGGGTTTCCAGGGCAAGCATCTAGATTGAGAGAGCCAGGAGGAAGCTGTGTTGCTTTTACGAGCTAATCTTGGAAGTCATGCAGGGTCTCTCTCACCACATTCTATTTTGTCGAGAAAGTCATAAAGATCTGCCCAGTTCAAGGGGAAAGGAAAAATTGATAGGGGTGTGGCAAGGTGCTGGAAGAGCAGGTGGGACTGGAGATATTTCTGTAGCCAGTTTTGGAAAATATAATCTGCCACATTCAGGTTATAACAAGGGCTTATATTTGAATAGAACTGCTATGGAATAGATGTGCTAATATCACTGCTTGGGAACTCAGCTTCCTCATTAATAATTTAAAAAGGAAAAAAAAATGAGTGATTCTATATCCTAGAGTCTCTGCTTAATATCTCTATATGCCTTATTTCATTTAATCTTCATGTTTACAGATGAGGAAATGGAAGTAGGAGGAGTTCAAGTACGTTACGTAAGTTCTCATAGCAGGCGAGTGTGCAATGGAAAGTGGACTTCAGAATCAAGCCTGTCTAGTTACAAAGCCCATGTCTCTTCTGCTACCCCATAGTGCTTCACACATAAATCTTGTTCTCATGTTTTAGCTTTATTTTTGTTGTTGTTGAAAGAGGGTAAATTCAGATGAGATTTTAGGTGGGACTTAAAAGGGAGAAGAGTTGCCAGATAGTTTAACACCTGAAGTGACTCCATATCTAAAATTAGTCTTTGAAAATTAGTCAACAAGAGTTGATTGTTAATAGCCATTTTTTCTCTTGCACTGGAGAAGGCAAAGCAGGATGATAGCCTCGCTGTTATTGGTACCTAAGGACCAGGGAAAATGCTGAAGCATGTCTCTGATTCATAGCTGATGGTATGTACGACCATAACGTGAGTACAAAATTATGAGGCAGTTCTCCAAGGGTTAATGATGAATAAGTGTATAAAGTGTCATTAGAGTCAGATGTGAGAACACGGAAGAGTAGACTAAAGCTGGCCAGTGGTCTGGACTAAAAAGGAGTCAAGCAGTTGTTGCCTGAGGTTGGGCTTCTGTGTTTGTGGGCCAGGCCCATGTAAGAGAATGGAGCAGGCGAGAGTGTCTTTGCTTGTCCCTGGATTAGGTTCTTCTACCAAATTTATGTGTCAGATATGCATACCAGATTGCCAGCAGTTTTAAACAGAAGGCTTTGTGGAGGCTGTCTGCCTACACAGGGTCACCCTTTAATGAATGATTGCTTACCCCATTCATTCAGTAAAATCAAACAAATAACAACAAAACAAAATGTAGTTGACCTGATCCAATTATCTTTTAACATATTTGGCATTGACTTGACCCAACCAACTGTGTTATGGCATCATGTGAACATGGGCCTATGGGATTCACCTCCTATCCCCTGCTTTTTTTTTTTTTTTTTCCCCCACACATTAGCTATAGAGAAATCTATGGTCTTTAAGAAAGTTATTATAAGAATTTTTGTTTTTTGTTAACAATGGGGTAGCTGTTAAAAGACCATTCTGGGTCTGGTTGACAAAAGATTTTGCCTCATTGTCTACATCAACACACTGCCTTAGTACAAATGGTCTCCCAAGGACAATTTGTAGGTCTTAGCTGTGAGATTTCTTTTTCTCATGTGCTTGCAGCAATTTCAATTGCTTCATAGCTCAACATCTGGAAGCACATTTGGCTTCATTGTTGGAAAATAAATTAGCATCCCAGATCACGAACAAGGGGCTGACCTTGCACTGGAAAGCAGCGACCATATCTTCAGTTGATAGACCAATCTTCCTTGACTATGGAGAAAAAGCTGAAATGCATCTCTTTTCTGGAATTAGTGCCATCTCTCAGAACAGCCTGAGTCTGCTCACAATAAACTGGACATTTGCCCTAGGATGTGGAGCAAAAGATGACACTAATTGGAAGTTGGCATCCTGGAAAACATGTCACAGTCATCTCCTGCCGGAAGATAACCCTTATCATGTGCCAGCACTGAACTGTGGGCTCCATGGACCTGCCTGTGTCTGCTCACACCTGTTCCAACACGGGTGCCAAGAAATGGGGGGTCAGGAGGAATTAGACACACAGAGCCTTTGGGAAGCCACAGAAGTCACAAGGCCCTTTGAAAGTCCTTTGGAATTATAATAGATTCGACAAGGAGGGGATGGCCTATGTAGATGTATTTGGCTGTGGTCGTGAGCATTGAGAATCCCATGTCAAGCACCAATCTGAACAAACTGAACAGTGAAGGAAAAAGAAGATTTAAGAAGCCAGAAATAGACACCATGAAGAAGACAGAGGATTTACATTACTGGTAAGTTTTATTTTTATTGCAACTTTTTCTTTTTAAATTAGGGGTGATGTACAGATATGGAGATAGAAATGCATTGCGTTGGTATAAATAAATAGACTTATACATACTAGTATCTTCTGCTATTTAATGGATTGGGGCAGATTGTAAGTCAAATCACGGCCCAAGAAGTATCAGTTGTAAGCACATATAAAACCTGACATCACAATTAGCGTAAAAGTGGGTGTTAATCCTAACTGTGAAATATAAAGTGATTACACTTTGTGATCACACCTCTCTTATTTTATCTCCTTACCTTCCTCTCATAAAGGGCTCCCAAAACTTTATATGGGACTGCGTAAGATGCACAAGTGAGGAATAGATATAGATGACTCTATGTAGCCAGGAGAGATACTGCTTCTTTCCCACTATGGCATGTTAACTCCTTTTCCTACTATTCAGTTAGTTCCACAAAAGTTTATTAGGATCCCATTTGGTGTCAGACACTGTGTGCGAAGCACTTGGGATACAAAATATTTAGGCCACTTTTAGCTGTTCCCCAGATGACTGCGCTAGTCTCTTAGGGATCTTGTTTCTGGTCTCACCACTTCACCATTACACTTTCTCCCGACTTGCTCTTCAAAATACAGATTGAGTCATCTTTCTAAAATGTAAATTCTACCACATTACTTCCATGAATTATCCTTTAGTTGTTATCCGTGGCCCTCGGGATGCAGTCCTGGCTCTTTGGCAGGACACCTGAGATCCTGCTGCTGCTTGCCCTCCGGCCTCATCTTTGGCCACCCCTCACCACGCCTCTGAGGCATGTTTAACTGAGCACGTTACACAGAACTACTTGCAATTACCTGAAAGCACCACGTGCTTTCTTACCTCTAGGTCTTTGCAAAAAGTGTTCCCTCAACCTGGATTACCTTCTGCCCCTCTGCATGTGGTCAGTGCCTACTCATCTTTCCTACCTTCATTGAAATGCCACTTCCTTGGGGGAGCTTTCCATAACTTTCCCTCTACACTGCTGCAGCCCCATTAGCTTAATCAAGTAACCATCTCTTGTTGGTTAAATGATTTATTTTATCACTCACTAGTACATTTATCACTCCTTTACATCTCTCTAGAGTAGTTAAGTCTTTGATTAAAATATAACAAATCTATGCAGTCCTACCCTTTGTTTTGTCAGTGTCTTGTGCACAGACCATCAATATTATAGCTGTGTGCATACTCTCATACTTATTTAGCATTTACGATGGCCAAGAATAGTTTTTCACTGATCATTATTTAATCTTTAAAACAACTCTGAGTAGTAGTTATTACTGCCATCATCTCATTTTCAGCTACATTTAATTAATTTCCCCAGGTGTTTAGAATAGCAGAACTAAGATTTAAACCCTGATCTGTAAGACACCAGAGTCTATTTTGCTCTCTCTTAAGACACAGTATAATAAGTTCCTTCCCTCTGTCTCTCACTTATTTAATTTTAAACTTTCCGAGGTTAGGAATAACGTTTTAATCATAGTTACAGCTCCAGTACATAGTACAATTCTTTCATGCAGTGCATTTTGAGAATGCAGAGAATGGATGGGGAGGCCTTTGCACCTATCCTTAAGTTGCTCATAGAACTAGAGGGCAGACACCTAAAAGGATAATTTTGGTATAATGAGATAAATGCACTATTATAGATAGGCATAGGTTACTATGAAGTGAGGAGGAGGAACATATAGCCCAGACTTCAAGTGCTTGGTTTCCTAAAAGAAGTAATGCCTGAATTGAATATGAACACACTAACTTCTTAGATGCATTTGCACTAAATGTGTATCTAGGGGAAATTCAAGTAATGTAATCTTCTTCATGACAAAAAATTAAACTGCAATCATATTTTTGAAACATTTAGCATGTGACAGATAAGGTGTGGAGCTATTGGTTATCCTTTCTAAGAAACAGTTCCATAAGCTGATATACCATAGTCAAATTACTGTTAAGAAATGGTAACATGTTAGGGTCAAGGGCTAGATTTAAAATTTTTGATTTGGCATTTTTCATGTGACAAATGATTATTGGAGTCTGGTTGAATAAAAACTCTAAGTCTTCAAGTAATATGAACTTGAAACCCCCCCCTCAATTTTGTTTAATTTTGTAAGTATGTAGAAACATTACCATTTCTATAATATCCAGACTAAAGTCTGTTTAGAAGGTATCTGCATGACCTCTTGTCCTCATTCTTTTCACCTCTACAAAGAAGTTGGGTTGAAGACTCCTGAAGGATCTTTCCAGCTCTAGTAGACTCTGATCCTCAGTTTTGTCCGTGATTTACTCTGAGAACGTAGTAAAATGTCCACTGTTTTAATAAATATAGATAATCATATTCTGAAAGGAAAAGTAGGATTATAAGTCAGGTGCTTACAACTTTGAGCTAAATTCTGAGCACTTCTAATCTGAATTCAAATGAGCTCCTGAGATGGGTATACCTGTTGTTTTTTTTTTTTTTTTCTTTTTTGATGTGGACCATTTTTAAAGTCTTTTTGAATTTGTTACAATATTGCTTCTGATTTATGTTTTGGTTTTTTGGCCCTGAGGCATGTGGGATCTTAGCTCCCTGACCAGGAATTGAACCCGCACCCCACCCTGCACTGGAAGGAGAATTCTTAACCACTGGACCACCAGGGAAGTCCCTAGCATACCTGGTTTTTAAGTGTGGTTACTGACACCGATTTCAAAGTGAGGGCTGCTGTCCTCGGTGCTGACAGTGATGTTTACATGGATCTTCTTGAGCACGTGTGTGTGTGTGTGTGTGTGTGTGTGTGAGAGAGAGAAGGGGTGTGGGGAGAGAGCGAGCGGTGGGTGGGGACAGACGGAGAGTTAGCCAGGACACAGAAAAAAATGTCTCTCACTCGTTTAACCAGGCAGCATCGCTTTTACTCTGCTAAACTCATCTAGGGAGCTTCAGAGATTTTCTGGGATTCTTCATTATTTGATCTATATCTTTTTAAACTGTGACTGAATTTTTACATAAGGGGTCAAGAGCGGTTCCCCCTTAGTTTTTCATTTTCCATGTTGATTTCCCAGTTTGCCTTACAATAGCCTTTGTATGCGTATTGTGTCAGGGAGTTTCTTCCTTATATTTTCAGCAAATTTAAATACCCATTTTACATTATTCTTTGTGTTCTCCTCCTCACAGACATGGAAGACATCAGTTCAGTTTCTATGAACTTCAATCAAGTTGTGATTAACCTATTTATGTAACTGGAAAATACTATACCTCCTTTCCTCCCCTGCAAGGTATCTGCTCCTCCTGTTTGTTCTTAATAACAACCAAATTCATTGGGCTGATGATATTATTTGTTGAAAAGCATGGAAGACTACTGAGAGCCATTATCGTTCTTGCCGTCTTTTTCTTCTTCTTTTTTTTTTTTTAAAAAAAAACGAATTATGAAGCTTTTGCCTCATCTCTCCATTTTCTTATCATTTCACTGATCATATGTCAGCGTGTTTCACACCAGATACTATCTTTCAGACCAGTTTACTTATTCCCCTTTTAACCTTCCTTATGCAGCTCACAGTTCTTTTTTTCCCCCCAATTCTTTTCCAGTTATCTTAGAAAGATTTGTCTCCCTCTCTTTGTTCCACTTGTGAGAAAAAAAGGGGCTAATCCAGACTTTTCAGTATAAGAGTATTGCTGGCAATACCTCTATAGTAAAGGGAATGAAAGCTAGAAACTTTGATGTGGAATTAGGGAGAATAAAGAACCAATGCCTTCAACTTTTAAACCCACTGAAAATGCATTCAGTACCTTTAAGAGTCAACATTTTCTTCCTTATCTTTCTCTAGTTAAACTTACTTTCATCAAAGAACAAAATTTTTTTTTTCTGTTTTATTTTCGCTTTTTTTGGCATTTCAATCATATTGTTTGCTACAGTTTTTTTCTAATGCAATTGTACCATATTTCGGTTTCAGCTGAGGTTAAAAAAGCTTTTGTGAACTGGACCTTTACAGATGATGTATAACATTTCATTATGTTTTTGAGGTCAAAGCAATAGATATATAACTTTTGGAAAATATTTATTTCCATCATGGGGCATCTCTGTATTAATTTCTTATGCTTGATGGATTTTGTTAAATATTTCATTGCCATCCATTTATTTTCAAAACTGAATGCCTACATTTTCTTTGCATCAAACAAATAACCACCTTAGTAGGTTTTTATTTATTCAAACTCCAGTTTTTAATATTCCTTCATTTGTTCACATGGCAATTATTCATGACAATTATCAATAGAGTGCCTAGTACATACCAGGCATTGTACTAAGTCCTGTGACAGAGATATTTAAGGAATAGTCTTTATCTCAAGTTGCTCACGCTGTAATAGGG
Organism: Balaenoptera ricei; assembly: GCF_028023285.1. Taxonomy (NCBI): domain Eukaryota; kingdom Metazoa; phylum Chordata; class Mammalia; order Artiodactyla; family Balaenopteridae; genus Balaenoptera; species Balaenoptera ricei. The sequence goes on from NC_082640.1 coordinate 166,883,354, forward strand.
GGTAGCAGATGAGCAAACATAATTGTGGGAGTGAATTAACTGAATTAACTCAGTTAATTGAATTATGACAGAGGTACAAAGTGTCATGGGAACATAGGAAAGGGTACCAACTTATCCACTGGGGTCCAGAGCTGGAAACTCTATGGTATGACCTTGAAGAATTGCCCTAATGGGCTTATAACTGAGCAGTGTTTACTGGCTCTGATTGTGATACATCTGTGCAGTTGTATGGGCTTTGGAATCAGAGAGACCTGGAAACAAATTCTGGCCCAGCTGTTTCCTAAGTGGTGTTCTACTTGAGACTCAGTTTTTTCATCTACAAAATGAGAATGATGATACCTGCCTCACAAAATATGATTTGAATAAGATAATGAGGTTCATATCTTTTCTTTAAGCCCCTCCCCATAGACATTAATGATAACAAGACTGAACTCTGATTATCACACTTGGTAATGCTCAAGCCCTGGTTTAAGCTATTTACATGTCTAATCCTTTTGATTGTCACCACGACTCTATTAGGTATATGTTATTATTTCTGTCATCCCTGCTTCACAAGGAGGAAAGTGAGGTCTGCAGAAGTTAAATGATTTGCCCCAAGGATATGGTTTATAAGAGATAGAGCAAGGGGTTGAACTTAGATCTGCTTAGCACTGAAGCCCAGGTCTTTATCTCCTCCTATACTCTTGCTTCCTGCCCTGTTTTATTTTGATTATTGAGTATGGTAGACATTTGTCTCATGGGTTTTGATTCCCAGGTAGGAGACTAGGGTAGACATTAAACTATACATTTTATGTGAACATGCACCATGTGTATTTTGCTAAGCTGAATTCCCAGCTTGTCACATAGGACTTGATACCCAGAAGGCACTTACATCTGTAAAAGTGTAGGCTAAGCTGATGTAACAAAGAAACTCCAAAACACAGATGTTTATTTCCTTCTCACATAAGAGTCCATGGCAGGTAGGTAGGCTCGACTTTTCCATTTTCAACAAGCAGACAAGTAACAGCAAAAGTCCAGGTCAAGGATTTTTTTTAAGCAGGTGATGCCAAAGTTGCCCTTGTCACTTCCATTCACTCTCCATTAGTGCAAACTTAGGTCACCACCCCTCCCGATAAGATGGGTCAGAAAATTTAGATTCTAGTTGGACAGCTACTTTCTCAGGAAGGGGAGGAGAACAGATTTGTGGGCAGCACCAGAAATTTCCATTACAGCGCTCAGTGAACATTTATTGAATGAGTAAATGAAGAAAATCAAAGCCTGTAAGTAAACATGAGCCCCAGTGAGACCAAGACAAAGGTGTTAGCTTGATCCACTGCTTAGAGACCTATGTCAACGTGCCAATACGTCTTTCCAGCTAATTCTTGCAAAAACACATCTTTAGTCATAGCCACCTATTGTAAGTGTCACTTCACTGTAATGGTTTCCTTTAATCTGTGACTGTCAACTTTTCTCTTGAATGTCAGAATGGGATCGAAGCTAGAGAAGAGTTTATGTGAGCTCCATGGATTATGCCACTCTCTTAAGGGAGATAAAGTGACAGGTTATACAGCACTTATCTATGTCAGCTATCAGGGACTCTTCATCCTGGAGCAGGGGAGAGTATCACGAGTTTTAGTTGGTTATTTGTGATCCTCTTTCAGAACTACCTTGGCATTAGAAGAGAGTAGCTCTGACACTGGCAAATGTAGTTTTAGTTCTCCTAAAAGAAATTTTCTACCTCTGGGCTTCTAGACTCTGTCAGATCAATATCCTAGCTGGGAACTCTATCCTAGCAACTTCCTCTTTTCTGCAATGTAACACTTGCCTTGTTTCATTAGAGTTTTTCCACAGGCCCTGTAGGGGCATGTATTGTATGATGCTCGGCTGGTAGCAGATAATTCGCCCCACAGAGCGTGACCACTTTTCTTTGTTGCCTGAGGGTATGACAGATCCTTATTAATTTCACTGAGTCAACAGCCAGAATTGCAATAGACTTTGTGAATGCGGAAGAGAAAAAGCTACAGATCAGGAGGAGTAGTCAGTGAGGTCATTTTCTTCCGAATTTACCAAGGTGGAACCTTCCTCTCTCACTTGTAAGGCTGAAAAAAAATTAAAGAATAACTACTGAAATCTCATATCTCTTTAAGCTCTTTCATTCCTAAGAGCTTAAAGTGACTCTGTAGACCTACATCTCATTTATTTTCACGACATCCCTGTGGAGTCAGAGGCTAGTTTTTCTTTTACTGTCCAGAGGAAAGGCAATACCCTAAGAACTCAAGTGACTTGTATTCAAGGTCAAAAAATGAGTCAAGTTGTAAAGCCAATGCTTGAATTCAGGCTTCTGACTTCTCACCTAGTGGCTGCTTTAAGATGATAGTATTTGGGGAAGAAACATAGATGGGAGAACTTAAAATATACGATAAAGACATGATGTATTGAGGTTCAGATCTGGAAATGTTCTTTAGTTCACAGATGTAAAAAAATGCTTTCGAGGGACTTCAGTGGTGGCGCAGTGGTTAAGAATCTGCCTGCCCATGCAGGGGACATGGGTTCGAGCCCTGATCCAGGAAGATCCCACATGCCACGGAGCAACTAAGCCCGTGAGCCACAACTACTGAGCCTGCGCTCTAGAGCCCGCATGCCACAACTACTGAAGCCTGTGCGCCTAGAGCCCGTGCTCCACAACAAGGGAAGCCACCGCAATGAGAAGCCTGCACACAGCAACAAAGAATAGCCCCCGCTCGCCGCAACAAGAGAAAGCCTGCGTGCAGCAATGAAGACCCAATGCAGCCAAAAATAAAATAAAATTTAAAAAATTTAAAAAAAAATTAAAAAGAAAAAGAAGAATGGGGGATATTGGCCATGGCACATAATTGATGCTCATTAAATTGTTGTAGAATAGAAGGGTTGTATAACAAGTTAAAAAGTGGGTGAACAAAATCACCTCAGATTTGTAGGGTTGGAGCAAGATCTCCTTAGCCCCTATGGTACCTTTGTACAAATTAGGCAAAATGCTTTTCTTCCAGGTGCACACAGCCCTACGTCAGGGTGCACAGCTTGGTGAGTGAAGCCCTGGCTGGATTTCAGTGTCATTTATCCAACCCTTCAGCTGGATGCTCTTTATGGCAATCTTGGGGTAGAATAGCACCCTTAAAAGTCACGTAGCCCTTCTCCCCGCATTCAGGGAATATAACATCATGTCTACCCCACAATAGAAGTTAATCCACTTTTAAAGACCTTTTGGAAAAATATTTTCACTTCATCAGTTTCTCATAATATTCTGAAGTCCTTGAGGTTAGGATAAGGTTCATCTCTATATGAAGGGAGAAAAGAACAGCAGCAATGAGGACCGCATAGATTATGAGCTTGCAGTGGATTTAACAAGGTTCACAAGAGGCCAGTTTATAATAAGCTTTCCACTGGACAGCTTATTAGTGCTGGTATACAAATATGAAGCCTGGCCAAACTTCAGACAGTCATTCAGAGAAGAGAGCCTGAGTTTCCATGAATCGGGACTGTAGGTATCTGCAGCCCATGTAGATCACAGAAAGCACTAAAGCCCCCAAGACATAACTAGTTCCTACAGAGCCCTCTTTCTTAGACTCTATTAATTTTGGTAAGAATATAATTGTAAACACATGGTCACACTAATGTTGGATGATGGGTACATTTTAATTCACAGCTGAAGAAAAAGAGAAATGGACAGAAATGAAGTGACTAGCTCACATGGCATTAGCAAACTTTAAGTTTCTAATTCCACTAAACCTGATAATTTCTAGAGTTGACCACATAAGTCCCTGAAACACCAATAATGTGAATACTTACCATGTGTCAGTTACTGTGCTAAGTTCTTTCTATAGTGTATGGACTGAATTGTGTCCCCCCTAAAATTCGTATGTTGAAACTCCAACCCACAATGTGACTGTATCTGGAGTTGAGACCTTTAGGGAGATAATTAAAGTTAAATGAGGTCATAAGGTAGGGCCCTAATACTTTACAGCTGGTGTCCTTATAAGAAGAGAAGGGACACTAGAGGTGTCTTTCGCACACATGCATACGGAGGAAAGACCATATTAGGATGCACTTAGGTCCTAGACTTCTGGCCTCCAAAACTGTGAGAAAATAAATTTCTGCTGTTAAAGTCACCCAGTCTGTGAAATTGTGTTACGGTATCCCTCTCTGACTAACACATATAATTAGCTCAAATAAGCTTCTTACTGAGGCTGGTGGTATTATTTTAGGAATTAAGACTAGCGATTAACAGTACAGGTGGTTTTAGAGCCCAACTATCTGACCTCAAATCCTAACTCTACTACTTTCTACTTATGTGACCCTGGGCAAGTTCTCGATCTTTCTTTACACAAGTTTTTCCATCTGAAAAATGGAAATAATAATAGTATTTTATCATTTTCTATTCATTATTTTATTAAAAATAAAATAATCAAAAAATAAAGAGATTGCCAATACTAAAAAACAGAAATTGTAGGAAAAGAATAGTATCTTCCTTGTTCGGTGTGAAGAGGGTTCAGTGAGTTAATGTTTAAAAGTATTGTATTGCTTGGCACAGAGAAAACCCTCAGTATGAATAAGCTATTGTTATTACCCCAATTTCAGATGAAGAAGCTGAGGCTTAGGAAGATTAACTAACTCAAGGTCACCCAGCTATTAAGCTGGGATGTACCATTATTGTAACTAGATTCTTCATTTGCAGAAACCAAGGACTTAATCTTTACACTGTATTGACTCTGGCAAAGGACAATCAAGTGAGAAATGCAGTTAAAACCTTTTTCTAAGTGGCCTAACAATCTAAACATTTTGAAATTTGCCTACTTACACTGTAGGGCCAGGACTTTGGTGGGACTTACTTTCAACCACTTAACTTTGCTAAAACCACCAGGGTTTTGAATGTCAGAGAGGGGATCTTTTGTTATTTCTCTTCCTTCTCAACACTATCCTGACTTGCTTTCTCCTGTCCCAGCAGTTCTAGAAAGTGTCCAAAATACAGGAAAAACACTCTTACCATAAGGTATATGAGGAAATTTAGCTAATAGAAAATGCTCCATATGAAACATTAAGTGGGCTCATGGGCACTGAGAATTCCAAAGTGACCTCAGTCTACTAAGTTCATTCTATTTCTTTCCATTGGGCAGTGAGACAGGTGGGAAATGCTGAGGGATGCTAGTTTCTATGCAGCTTCTTGGCCTCTATGGCAAGCGCTGAATATTGGGAAAACCAGGAAATCCCTCTTGTCTTTGTCTTAGGTGAACCATTGGCTCTTCCCTCTCTGGTTGCACTTCTGCTGGCTCTGGCCTTGATTCTCTGGTTGCTTAAGCTGTGATTGCAACATACCCTACCTTCTGGGGAGCTGCTGGCCACACAGCTGTTGGCTATTTAATATACTCTTGACCTGAGACCCTCACGCATGCTAAATCTTTTTAGTGGCCAGAGGGAGGGGAATTTAATTGCTTTGGCTCATGATGGACCGTCTTCTCCTCTTTGCTTCTGAAGTCTTGACGGAGGCATTTTCTAACTCACTTGACCTTCCAAGATCTTTCTTTGTACCCAGTTGATCCTCTGATTTCTACTTCTCTTCATATTACATCCTTGTGTCCATTTTTTAACACTTATAATAATTATCCACTATACTTCAAGGTTATTGAAGGTAAGAAATACGTATGTGTATAGCCTCATAGATGCCATGGGTTATGCTGGGCACTGGAAATATCTACAAGACTCTCTCTCTCTCTCTCTGTCTCTCTCTATATGTGTGTATGTATATATATATAAATAAATAAATGAATGAATTAATTAATGGATCCTACTCAGCTGCTCTTGAGAGGACCTAGCCATATATACTTCCATATTATAGGTTATTGGAAGATAAAGCATTGAATAGATATTTCCTTATATACATGCACTACTTTGAATCATGGCCCGAAGTCAACATCTTCTCAGGCAAACACAATACTTCAGAACTTGATAACTTTCAAATTTGTAGGTGCTGGAAGGTTCTAAGACGATGAGCTTAATTGGAGTTCTCCAGCTTTTTCAATTGTCAGAACTCAGTGCTGTTCTGAGAGGGAGCTCTGATATCCCCATGGTAACAGGGCTCCATTAAAGGCGTGACATCATAAAGCTGTGCCTTTTTGAGGACACCTGGGAATTTCAGGTATAGACGGAAATGCTACTAAAGGCCAATTATACATACACAGTCTGTGTAGTTATGTGCACATGTATAGATACGCCTAATTTAGTCACAGTTTTCATTTCATCCCATTTATCATTAGGCTTTTAAAGACTCAAATCTCAAGCATGGATATAGTTCAAGGTGCTTTATCTTCTTGAAGAAGAGCTCATCTGAATTTTGAGATAAATATCTACCATTAATGTGCTGCTCTTGAGAAGAATAGAAAAAAATCAAATCCTTTGCTTAGCTACTTACATTCCTTTTAACAAAATTAAGGGAATGTTGATTCTTAACATACCCTCTGAAATGGATAAATATATCATCTCTATGCAAAATTATGCAGCACCATGCACCTGTCTGGCCCTTCATAGCTTAGGCCAGTTCCAGTAGCCTGCCTGAAGGGAGCATTTTAGTTATGAGAAGGGATTGTACAGACAACCTGGGTCAGGTCACCTCAAGTGTCTTTTATGTTGCTTTTTCTGATTTAAAAAATTAGTCCAAATATGCAAACCATTTGTTATTTTGTAGTTGCCTCTAAATACTTTGCACAGAGTCTGAAAAAAGGAAACGGTTTTTGAAAGAGAACACAGAAGGGTCCGTGATTTAAGAATGGTCTTGATTCCCTCATCATTAGGATAATCCCTTTGCTTAGTTCTGGATTCCCTTCCTATTAGAAATATTGCTTCTAATGGCTCCATTTTCATATTATACAATGTAGCCTGGAAACGTCCAAGTCAGACTGGATTCACTCTGAGAATGCAGGAAAATATGACAAGTTGAAAGGCTAGCTATGAAGTTGGTTGGCTCATAAATAATATAAAATTGATAGGACTTATAAGAAGAAAATGTGAATAATTTGCATAGCTTGTGTTGCAGGAACACGTGTGTCTCAGTGTTTCCACTAGCTGAAGAGGTGCTCCAGCTGGAGTATTTGCCAAGGTGACTTTTCTCTCCATGGTGTTTTTAAAGGTCCTTGCTGCACTTCCCTCGCCCCAAGTCCCCACCCCCTTCCCTATAAATTCCTTGGAATTGATAAAGATACGAGGCTGAACGCTTGGCTTTGTTTATGACATTGAATCGAACTGAGTTTTTTTAATCAGAGTCTAATGCTGTTTTTCTAAATAATAGCTATGTGCGGTCTCTTCATTGACATTCATATTTTTGTTATGAGAAGCAATTTGTTACATTTTCTACATTTCAAATGAGTCCGGAGCAGTGGTCTCCATCAGCATGTTTCTGAGGGCTAGGTGAACAAAATATCTGAGGATCAAAAATTACTTTCTCTATGTCTGTTAAATCCCACACAATTATAAGTAATATTTTTTTTCTCAGTGGAAAAAATGTTCAAGTAGGAGGTTAAAGTTGGAAGGAAACTTAGAAAACATGTAGTTCAATCGCTTCATTTTTGAAAATGAAGAGACTAAGCCAGAAGAAGAAACTAAGCCAACAACTAATTTGTAGCAGAACCAGAGCAGGAAACCGGGAATCTCAGCTACTTAAGTTTTTTGCTAACATGTGGGAATATATGTATAAATGTACATATAATATATGTATGCCTACATATATGTGACTACACACGTTTACATATATATATGTAAATATAGCTTGAATTCGAGTTTTATCTCACCCCGTATGACTCCAAATGTGGTCGGTGAACCTGCAGCCTTGCCATCACCAGGAGCTTGTTAGAGATGCATAATCTCAGGCTCTACCCCAGACCTACTGAATCTCAACCTGCAGCCTAATAGGATTCCCAGGTGATTCATATACATTAAATTTGAGAAGCACTGTTTTAACAATTCCTGGTTTTCTGTGATAATGAAGTATAGTTATTCAGAACCCAGAGATAATCTAAAATGTTCATTATATATGTTGATTTCTCATCTCTCTTTTCTCTCTTTCACTAAATTTTAGTCACTTCCCGCTGCTATAAAATGATCTTGAAATTTGTCACGTCTCTTCCAATCCTGCCTTTTAGTAGAAAAGGTTGCCTTCAGTTCAGATTTTGCCTCCCTCTATGAAATAATAATTGTTAATATGTTTTGCCTGTTTGTTCTGTGCCCGGAAGTGTGCTAAGTGTTATCTCCTTTAATCCATGCAGTGATGGTGTGAGGTTATAATGATCACGATGTCTCCATTTTATGGAAGAGGAGACTGAGGCTGAAAAAGATTGACTAACAGAATGTGTCAGGGCTTGGACTCTAACGGAGATTTGGCTCATTCCGGAATGTAAACATTAACCACAGCTTATATTGCTTCTGCAATTCAAAGTTCTAATTTGCTTTTTCTCCCAAGCATTTATGCCCTCTGAAAAATTAAATTATCTTACCAAGTAAAAACCAGAAGTCAGACTTGTCACAGTGCCTGGTACCTAGTGGGCCCTTGAGGAATATTTGCATAAATGTGTAAATGAATGAAAAGGCCTAGGTCTCCCTGATAAGAAAGCACAACCTCTCCACAACACCAAAAGAAAGAGGAGATGTCCAGCAGAAGAGACATTTCCCATTTTAAGGCAGTTGACATTTCCTTGAGGTCCCTAATCCCTCCACCCCCTTTCTGCTTTCCTTTACCTTTGACCTATATATTACTGTACATGCCTTACTGTTCTTCTACGTTTTCAGTTTTAATTCTCTTCTATTATCTTGAACAGTGGTCTGACTGGAGGACCGAGGCCAAATCTAGTGACATCCTTGGAGACCCGGAGCTACTATTTCAGGGATTCTGAGAAAGTCCCATTAACCTTTAATCCTCTTGCATTTCCTGGGAATTTCAGAGTTAGGGCCTCAAGCTTTGGGTTAAGATTTTATGTTATTAGTGTTAGTGTCAGTGAAAGATCAGGAACCAGTCCCTGAGGAAGGAAGAATAATACAGGGACCCTGAATGCCTGGAACTGAGAGAGATGGGGGATGGGAACAACAGAGGCTGATCCATCTGAGAGGTCATTCTGGGAGAACTGAAGAGAAGTGGCCTGATACCCACTTTTGAGCAGAGCTGGCTCTAACGAGGTACGAGGTGGCAGGGGCCAGCGAAGGGCAGGGGCAGCCCGCTGAATACTGATCTTGATGGTGCAGCTGCCACCGTGTGTGGACTCGGTACCAGGAGACAAGTGTCATACCACCCTGGGTCTCATTTCCTAAGCTATAAAGTAATGGGGTTTGGGGTGTTTAGATATTTATTTCCTTTGTCTGAGAGGTTTAAAAACAAGGGGTTCTAAATTGGAAAGGTGGCAAGATGGGCTCTGTGGAGACAGGTTTAACAGGGCCAAGTAAGGAGGGTACAGCTCACATCTGCTTGGATGGTTTGTTTGGCCTGTAGTCTCCTCCCTGGCCCTTTACTCTGGTCAGCGGTGCTCTTGAATTTGGGGAACAGCCCCACAGCCCCATGTTTCCTCATTGCACCAGCTGATTCTCAGACCTTCAAAGGCTTTGCACTATGTCGATTCCCACCACATAGCCCCTCTGGGGGTTGAGGAGGGAGGAGGCACACCTTGTCTGAAGGGATGTTTTGGGATTTGCTAGAGAACATTTTTTTAAACTGCTGAGCTGACAATGCTGATCTGAATGTCATCCACTATTTTACTATTTTTATTTTGTAAATGATTAACATATTAAAAAGAATCCATGCTCTATATGCATTCATTGATTTTACGTGTATGTGTTTGATTTAGTTCCTGGGTGGAAAAACATCTTTGCTAACCAATTTATGGTCCTTCAGCCAGGATTATATGAGAAATTGATTTAGGTCTCCTCATTAATCCATCCATATGTAGGACATCAGCCACATGCAGACTTCATGCAAGAGTTGGAGATAAGGATATACAAAATACAGCCTCTGCTTTTAAGAAACTCAGTATAGTGGAAAGGAGATAGGTATGCAAATAGGTAATTGTAATACGATGACACAAATGATACAGTGGAGGTGGCAATAGAGTGTCATGGAAACGTGTAGGAGGGAGGGGCAGGCTCTGTTTGGGAAATAAGCTGAAGTTTCAGAGGACGTGATCTGGTGATAGTCAAGTCGCAATACGTAATTTGCACGTTATATGTCTAATGTCTTGAGAAGACATTCGATTGTTTGAGGGCTCGGCAACAAACCTTTCCCCTTCTCTGTGCTCCCTCTATAACCCAGCAAACAATTACAGTCAGCTGAAATGCATCAAGGCAAATAGTACGGGGTTAAAAGTAAAAGCTGCTCTTTGCTGACTTGGGTCAGCTCCTGGTAGCTGCAGAGAACACTTAATTTTAACTTTTTCTGATTAAGGCTTTCTCCATCAGCTCCTTCCGTGGAACAGGTAAGCAAAGCAAGCCAGCTAGCAAACGACGTCACAGATCTTACATTTCAGTCTCCATGCTTCTGGCGTACTTAGCAGGATGTCATCTGCCTGGTGTACAAGGAAAATAAAATTGCTTGCGTGAGGTTACAGGGAAGCAGAAACGAATTCAATCCTTGGCTTAGAAAAATCTAATTCTCTCGAGGTATATTGAAGTCTGCAAAGCAGTTATCTTTCTGAGCAGCTAGATGTAACCTGGAAATGCAGCTCCTAATAGCCTTGGTGAGATTAAGTGAAGTTTCTGTGATTGTGGTTGGCACACACAGGTCATGTAGGGTTTGATGCCCTTGCCCCCAGTCAGCCTGTATCTGCAGTCCCTTCCACACTCTCCATCTACCCCACACTTCTTCCCCACTACCCCCAATCCACTGGCATCTCTATAGGAGGAAGGAGAAATGAGTGGCTTGATAGTTTAGAAGGATACATTAATAGAAATTGATGGAAGTGGCCCAGGGAGGCCACTATTCTATTAATTCTTGTGGTAAGAAAGGTTATCAGGGCTTGATGCAGCCACGCTCTCTTGCTGAAATATTTTGTGACGAGGAGTCTTGCTGTTTACTGGACTTGCAAGGGAAGTGGGAGAGAAGTTAAAGGGAAATTAATTTGAACTGTAATTGATATAAGGTCAGTCACAGGATGGTGGGAGGGAGCAAAGTTGAGGGATGGTTTTGGGGAGGGGTGGGAAATATTGCTCCGAAGTCATACTAGGACCCTTTGTAGTAAGAAATGTACTTTGTGAACAAGGGGTCAGTTGGTCGGTCTGGTTTGATTATCATCAGCATTTCAAATTGAAATATGTGTTGGTAAACATGAAAACAGATTTGGTGGCACCATTTTATCTCTAATATTTTTTGCATGTAACAGTTAATCCCTGAAGAAATTCGGACTCCTGAGACAAAAGGCACCTCAGCAGCCACTGCCTGTAATTATACTTTAGACTTGGATTTCAGTTCAGCATTTGTTCTTTCTTTTCTTTTCCCTCCTTCCTTTCTTCCTTCTTTTCTTTTCCCTCCTTCCTTTCTTCCTTCTTTCCTTCCTCCTTCCCTCCCTTCCTCTCTCCTCCTTCCTTCTCTCTTTCATTCTTATTTCCTTATGACTTCAGTGTCTTCTTCATATCCCTTGCCTATCCCACAATTTTCATAAAAGAGTAGAATATTTTTAAAAAAAATCTCTTTTTCTTTATTTCCAAAATTGACCTAAGGGTCAGATTTACTTATTTATTTATTTATTTATTTTTAAGATGCAGTGCCCTGAATAGCATTTGAATAGTGTCTTTTATTTTTCCCTCGTTCTTTTCTTGCTCTTCCAGCAACTTGTCTTAAGGACTATTGTGTTTATTTTGTATTGTCCTCATCTATATTGTTTTATAGCCTTCTAATTAAAATTTTTCATATTTTATTTTTAAAGTATTTTTATATCTCTTCTAAAAAATGTACATATCCTAGACAATAGCAAAAACGTTCAAAAGCCTAAATTAACGTGTGGTCAGAGGAGAAGGCAATAGAAATAATGACCATGGAAGTCTAAGAAGAAAATCAGGCCCTGGAATTAATGATGAATTTGTACATTTTTGAGTGTGGATATTCATTGTGGTAAAAGCAGCCAAAGAGATAGGAAGATTAGATAAGATATTGCAAAATTAGGACCTGGAGCAACTTCTTGGAAAGTGCTTTTTTGAAATTTCTAAGCATTGTGAAAATGGAACTATCTTTATTTTCTGTCTTTTATTCTTGCATCTTCAAGGACCACAAAAGCGTAGGGGCAGAGAAAAATCTTTGTAGTTTTATCTTATTAGTAAATTACTTCTGTTTCTAAATTATTTCCATTTCTAATACCCCTTTTCTCTTATTCCTCATGTTGCAATTTTCAATCCTTCAAGACCCAACTCACAGTTAACTCTCTCAATGAAGTGATCTCTTAGTGCCCTGGCTGAAAGTCCTGTTTCTATTGGCCGTCCTCTAAAACAGTGGTTCTCAAAGTGTAGTCACTAGACTAGCAGCATCAGCAACACCTGGGCACTTACTGGAAATGCAAATTCTTCCCCGTCTTTCCCCCAGCCTACCGAGTCAGAAACTCTGGAGGTGAGGCCCAGCAATCTGTGATTTAACAAGCTCTCCAGGTGATTCTGATACACTGAAGTTGAAAAGCTCTAAAATTGAGCATTCTGTCTCGTATTTATATGGGGAATGTGTAACATCTGCTCTACTAGATAATGTGCTCCTGGGAGGATGTCTATGTCATATTTGATTTTTAGGCCCCTATAAAAGGTAAAAGACATTGAAACATAAAAGTTTGTAGATGAATGGGCATAATAGGGTATTGATCTGATGTAAGAAAGAGAGAGGGGAACAGAGCCTAATCCAGTTTCTCAATTTTCCAATTTGCCTTCTGCTTTGACTGAATGGACCGGATAATTACTAAATCCCTGTTTCACTTTATGGCCAAAACCCTGTTTTGTTTTATGCAGTGTCTGTCTGAACACAGAATAGATGTGCTCCCATGTTATGGTCACTAGTAAAGGGAAAATCTACTTTAAATATATAGAACAGTCTATTAAGCATTTTTGTTCTTCAGAAGACACTGTTACATCCCATCAAAACAGACTCTCACTTACTTCAGGTGTTGCCTGCGAGGCTGCTGAGCCCTCTGGGTGTCTAACCTTGGCCTCTTGTCATCAGCTATTAAAACTGCTAAAACAGAAGAATGCTTAACCACTCCAGCTGTTAAAACATTAGTACATGCTTTGGTGAGCTCAAATTTAAATGCTTTGAACAGCCCTTTAGGATATCTTCCTTCTCTTTTTTAACTTAGAGTATAGTCAAAATTCAGCAATGGTTTTAACTTTTTCATTTGCTGGATGTGCTCATATTTCTCCATTTTTTCCCCCCAAAATGGTCCAGTTAGCCATTAGTATAAGGATTAATTTTTAAGCTGTTAGTTTCGTGCTTAATATTCACCAGTAAAGACTCTGATTACTTTTCTTGCTTCGCCTGCTGTCTGTTACTCCAAGCCTTTACAGCTTTGTTTCTTTTTTTTTCTCTAAAATTCTAAATGATTCTTATAAGGTGGAACAGGATAATATTAGCCAAAAAGGAATCAGAGGGATCCTTTTCTTCTTACCAGTCTAATAGATCTATGGTGCAATAACCAGCCCACATCCCATCACTGTTTCCTGAACTCTACATTAATCCCTTTGTCTTTCTTAACTTCTTTTGCACTCACATTCTGTGTTACACAAATGTCAGCTTCTTATACGTTCTTTACTAAATTTATAGTATTTTCCTTCAAATTTTCTGGTTTGCTAATTCTTCTATATATTCTCAATTTGGGCTCTCCTTAAGAAATACATCTAATGTTCCCAAATATTATAGCTCAATTCCTTTTCTTTCTACAGAGCTCCAGATCTCTATTCTACCTGTATTCACCTTGGTTGTCTAAGGTCTTGCTGTTCAAAGCATGGTCTGTGTTTCAGTATCATTGGCATTATTCAAGAAATGTCAGAAATGTTGGATCCTGGGCCCACCTCAGACCCACTGAATCAGAAACTGCATTTTAACAAGATTCCCCAGGTGATTCCCGTGCACATTAAAGTTTGACAAGGACTGTTCTAATACGCACCTCACACTTAATTAGGACAAAACAGAATTTTTGATTCCTTTTTTCTGTACACTTCCTACCTAGGTGCTCTTTCCTATACCTGCTCCCCTCCCACCCCAATTTATTTCTTCCCTCAGTCCTCTCATACACTCCATTAAAAAGTCCTGTAAGATCTACCTCTGATATATATTACAAAGCCATCCATTGGTATCATTCTTCATGACAACTACCATTGTATTACGTTCATTATATCACTCGTCACTACTTGAGGTTATCTTCTCTTTCTATACTTATTTTTTGTCCTTACTCCATCTAGAAGGTAAAATCCTTGTGAGCAGAATCTTGTCTGTTTTGTTCATCTCGGTATCTCTAGCACTTAAGATGATGAATGGCATGTAGAAGATGCTCAAAATATTACTTGAATCAATTAATGAGGTTTTTCACATTATCCAGACAACATCTATCATGGATTAGATGCCCCATGACAATGTGAACAGTTGATGAGTTGGGATTCAACACTGGCTTCTCTCTGGGTCCCAAATTCTGATGCAGAGAAATGTTCCATACTGAAGAAGGAATTTTCATTCTGAGCAAACTTATAGGTAAGTTAATAATACTGAGAGTCAAATCGTTTAAGTTTATATTCATATTTAGTCACATATCAAATGTGCGATTCTGGTTACTTAATTTTGAGTTTTCTCATCTGTAAAAGGAGAATATTATATTACATGTAGGCCATCTGCCATGTATCTTCCTGATTGAATGTATTCTATGAAAAATACTTAACCTATCCATTTTCCTTACCATAGTTTTCAATAATTATCTGGTACACATCAGCTAATTGTCTGGTACATATCAGCTAATAGGCTATTTCTGCTCTCGTATCATTGCTACCAGGTATTATGTTAACTTTGAATCAATTATGATTTTTAATGGAAGCTGAATATATTTAATTACATAATTTTGAGCTGTCCAGGTTTAATTTCACCAAAATTGCATCAAACTGGGGCACTCTGAAAAAGTGTCCTTACAAAAGTTCCTTACAAAAAGGAAAAGTAGTATGAATAAAGCTTTGATATGTACTAACTCACCTATTAAGTCCTATTCTTGTATGCTCAGTATGAATTTTCTCTATTTATTGTTCTCATCAACAAAATAAACTTTACGTAGCCCACATGTACATGGATTTCTGATCATGTAGCCTACAGTTAAAAAAACAACACTCACAAATTTTGAAGCCTTTGGACTAAGATCTCCATTTTAAAACACATAAACATATACACATAGCTTGCTTTGAATGGCTTATTAAATACTTATAATAAATTACAGAAAAAAATAAAAGACACATTTTTCATTTTCACCAAGAACTTTATTGAACAGTGTATTCACCCTTTTGTTCCACTACCTTCTGCCACTTTTCAGGCAACTTCATAATTCCATCTTCCCAAAACTTTTAATCTTTTTGAGCAAAGAACTGTTCCAGGTGCCTTTTACAGTCTTGCAAGGAATTGAAATTTTTTCCATTAAGAGAATTTTGTAAAGACCAAAATAAATGGAAATCCGAAGGTGCAATATCTGATGAATACGGTGGATGAATCAGAACTTCCCAGCCAAGCTGTAACAGTTTTTGCCTGGTCATCAAAGAAACATGCAATATTGTGTTATCCTGATGGAATATTATGCGTTTTCTGTTGACTAAATCTGGACGCTTTTCGTCGAGTGCTGCTTTCAGTTGGTCTACTTGGGAGCAGTACTTGTTGGAATTAATCGTTTGGTTTTCCGGAAGGAGCTCATAATGGAGGACTCCCTCCCAATTCCACCATATACACAACATCACCTTCTTTGGATGAAGACCAGCCTTTGGTGTGGTTGGTGGTGGTTCATTTCGCTTGCCTCATGATCTCTTCCGTTCCACATTGTTGTACAGTATCCACTTTTCATTGCCCATCACAATTTGTCTTAAAAACGGAACGTTTTCATTATGTTTCATTGGAGAATCACATGTGGAAATATGGTCAAGAAGGTTTTTTTTGCTTAACTTATGTGGAACCCAAACATCAAAGTGATTAACATAACCAAGCTGGCACAGATGATTTTCAGTGCTTGATTTGGATATTTTGAGTATGTCAGCTATCTTCCACGTGCTATAATGTTGATTTTCTCAATTATTGCTTCGATTTAATTGCTATCAACTTCAACTGGTCTACCTGACCGCGGAGCATAGCCCAGTGAGAAATCTCCAGCACGAAACTTTGCAAACCGCTTTTGACACATTCGATCAGTCACAGCACCTTCTCCATACACTGCACAAGTCTTTTTTTTGTGTGTGTTTCAGTCGTGTTTTTACCTTTCTTGAAATAATAAAGCATAATATGCCAAAAATGTTGCTTTTTTTCTTCCATCTTCAGTATTAAAATGGCTACACAAAAATTCACCAATTTTGATGCCTTTTTTTAAATGCATACTGATAGGACAGCTGTCACATACAGTCTAACAAAATTGTTTCGAATGAAGTTAAAGACAACTAAGTACTACTAGAGACATCTTATGGAAAAAATGAACGAACCTTTTGGCCCACCCAATACATAGGCTTTCCAGGCAACATGAAGAAATAGGGACCAAATTTAGTTTCCTACCTGAAATAATTAAAAACCAGATTAAGTTTATGAAAGACTATTCTTGAGATACCGATCAACAAATAACAAATAAGATGAGCCCTAAAAGTTCCTGATTACTGTCTAGGATGCAGTTCAGGGAAGGAAAATGCAAATGAGCACAGTGCCCTCCCTGAGTCAAAGAGATGGCGCTGGGAGTCTGGGGAAGGCAAGGGAGCTAGAGCCATAGAAAGGAGAGAGCTACAGAGACGGGAGCTTCAGAGACCTGAAGGTCTCCATCACGTCTTCCCTTGAGTATTGATTAGTGCATGTGTGAGGCACTACTAAGGCCGGGGAAATAACCTTCCAAAATGATTCAAGGGAAGAGTGCTCAGAACTGACACAGGGCCAGAAATAGTAACTGCTCCATTAGCTACAGTAGAAAACGTCATAATTCATGAATACATTGGATTGAATAAGCAGAAGGGTTTTGCTTCAGTGGTGGTGTAAAATTTGGCCTAGCCTAAATACTGATGTATTACTACATAGCAAAGCTTAAAAATAAGACCTGAAAATAGAAAATTGTTTCAAAGTAACTTAACTTTGTTCCAGAATAAAGCTCAAAAATATCTACAGGAAAACCAAAATATCCAGGACTCAGCAGAATAAAATTTACAATGTCGACAATTCAATAAATTATTAAGAATGCAAAGAAGCAAGAAAATACAACACATAATAAAGAGAAAAATTAATCAAGATCAAACACAAAATGTCACAGTAGACTGAATTAGTAGATAAGAACATGAAAACATTTATTTTTTCTGTATTCCATATTTTAAAGAACCTAGAGGAAAGGTTAAGCATGTTAAGTAGGGATGTAGAACATGTAAAAAAAACTCAAAGTAAACTTCTGGACATGAAAACTATAATGTCTGAAATGAAAAGCTATTCTCGATGTGCTTAACAGCTGATTAGGCATTGCAGAAAAAAGATAAAGGAATCTGAAGACATAGCAATAGATGCTCTCCAAAATGAGATGCACAGAGAAAAAGCCAAAAAAAAAAAGGAACAGAAAATGAGTTGTGAGACAACTTTAAATGACTTAATATATGTGTAATTGAAGTCCTCAAAAGAGAGGAGAGAAGGAATTGGGACAATGTTTTAAAATAAATTTTGTCTGATGATTTTGTTTGATAATTTGCTAATTATGTCTGATAATTTTCACACTTTGAGGAAAACTGTAAACCCACTAGTACAAGAAGTTCAAAGCCCAGCAGACCCTTAGCATATCATAATTAAAATGTTTAAAATGAGTGACAAAGGGAAAACAAAAATAAAGCAGTTAGAAAAAAGATGTTACGTACAGTGAAGCCAAAACAGCAGACATCTTGTTGGAAACAATATAAGCCAGAAGACAGTAAAGCAATGTCTTTAAAGAGCAGAAAGAAAGAAGGAAAGGAAAGAAGGAAATGAAGGGAAAGAAGCAAGGAAAAGAAGGAAAGAAAGGAAGGAAAGGTAAGGATGGAAAGAAAGAAAAGGAAGAAACAGACATAATACTATACCCAGAAAAATCTTTCAAAAGTGAATGAAAGGACTTCCCTGGCGGTCCAGTGGTTAAGAATTCTCCTTCCACTGCAGGGGGTGCGGGTTCAATCTCTTGTCGGGGAGCTAAGATCCCACATGCCTTGAAGCCAAAACCAAAACATAAAACAGAAGCAATATTGTAACAAATTCAATAAAGACTTTAAAAATGGTCCCCATCAAAAAAAATCCTTAAAAAAAAATGAATGAAAAATAAAAACATTTTAAGATGTAAGAAAAGAAGTAATTCATGACCAAAAGACCCAGACTATAAGAAATGTTAAATGAAGTCTTAGAAAAAAAAAAAGCCAGATCAGTAGAACAGACACAAAATTGATAAATAGACCTACACCTATATGCTCCATTGTTTCTTGTCAAAGGTATAAAGGTTATTCAAGAAAGACAGGACAGCCTTTTCAAGAGATGAGGCTGCCAAAGTAAAACCTTCAGCCATGCCTTGCATAGTAGTAAAAAATTAGAGTATAGATTTAAATCAAAGACAAAAGTAAAATTTCTATAAACAAGTATGGGAGAAAATCTGTATAGTTTTTGATTAGGTAAAGCTCTCTTAGAAAGGATACAGAAGCATGGTGTTTACAGAAAAAAATTTGAGAAGTTGCTCTTCAAAGTTAAGACAATCTGCAAAGTTAAGACATCCCATAGACTGGGAAAAATATTGGTGTAAGTCACATACAGGACAAAGGACTTTTATACATAATATATAAAAATTCTCAAAATTCAAGTAAGAAACAACCATTTTTTCAAAAAAATGGGCAAAATCTTTGAATAGACAAAGCATAAATATATGAAGGCAAATGAACATGAAAAAGATGCTCAACACTGAGTTACTAGGAAAATGCCAATTAAAAGTACAATGAGATATCACTACAAACCTATTAGAATGTCCAAAATGAAGAAGAATGAAGATACCAAGTGTTGGTAAGATGTAGATCAAATGGAACTCTTTATACTCTGCTGGTGGGAATGTAAAATGGTACAGACAGTTTGTAAAACAGTTTGACAGTTTCTTACATCATTCAGTATATACCTACCAAAAGGCCCTGCCATTCCACTCCTAGGTACTTACCCAAGAGTAGTGAAAACATAGGTCCAGACAAAGGCTAGGTCATGGATGTTCATAGCAGCTATATTTGTAATAGGCCCAAACTGGAAACACTCTACCTGCTTATCAAGAGGTGAATGGATATTCATTCTATATCTAAAAACTTACATCTGCTAATGGAATGCTACTCAGCAATGAAAATGAATGGACTACTTACACATGCAACAACATGAGTAAATGTTCAGAAAAGAGTTAACACTAGCAGGCTTGAGACTGCTGTCCTTAAAAAGACATGCTTAAATGTTTGGCCCTTGGTTGGTAACTGGGAGCTTGAATTTCGAGAGGGTTCCCACCATTCTCAGAACTGTTAAAAAATGACTCAGTGTACCTAAACTGTTTGTGCAAACAATATAGTTTATGCTGAACACCTGCCTTCCTTCTGAGAGTCTGGAATTTTGGTTCATATCAGACAGATACTGCCTACATGACCAGCCCCCAGTAAAAATTTCAGGAACTGAGTATCTGATAAGCTTTCCTGGTAGATAACATTACATGTGTGTTGTCATAACTTGTTGCTGGGAGAATTAAGTGTATCCTGTGTGACTTCAGTGAGAGAGGACTCTTGGAACCTTGTGTCTCTTTTCCTCTGGACTTCATCTCATGTTCCTTTCCCTTTGCTGATTATACGTTGTATCCTTTATCCTGCAGCAAACCATAGCCCCCAGAATGACTAGATGAGTCCTGTGATTTCACCTAACAAATCATCAAACCTAAGGGTGACGCTGGGACTCCTGACACAATAAATCTCAAAAATGTTAGGCTGAGTGAAAGAAGCTAGACTCTCCCCCCTCAAACAGAAGAGTACATACTACACAATTTTATTTATATATATTTATATATATATATGTATAGATACTTATCATATATTTATTTAAAATATTTAAAAATATTCATTTATATATATAAATATGTATAAAATTATAAAGAATAAAAACTAATCTATAGTGACAGAAAAAAAAATCAGTTGTTTCTTGGAATGTTAGTGGGGTGATGGTGGGAAGAGCAGAAGGAAGGAAGGAGAGAAAGGGGCGTGAGAGAACATTGGTGGATGATGGGTTTGTTCATTTTCCGAATTATGGAGATGGTTCAGTAAATGTATACATATGTTAAAACTTATCAAATTGTGCAAATTAAATATATGTAGTTTACATAAGTCAGTTATACCTGAAGGAAGCTGGTCTTTTTTTTTTTTTTAAGTACATAGCACTTTCTATATAATAGGTAATATGTTCAGCACTTTCTGTGGATTGTATTTTTTAAACCTCATGAGGTAAGCACTAGTATTATTCTCAGGGGGCTGAGTTTTAGATAAGCAAAGTTACTAACCACAGCACTCAAAGTCAGAGAAAAAGCCTGAACCTCAACCCAAGTCTGCAGAATTCCAAAGCATATTCTTTATTCACTATTTTAAATTTCATAGATGAGTAACTGAGAAATTAACTTTGGTAATTATTTTAAAATTTCTCACCTATGAAGGATCTTCCACTGGCGCTTCAACTTGGGCATTACAGGGTATCATTAGTTCAAATTTGTGTCCTCTGGCTCTTTGGCTTTTTAAACATCCAGGCCCTGCCATGATGGCCTTAGGCCTTTGAGACAGCAGAGGCCAATGGCTCCTGTTTCAGAATTCACTTACCTGACTCCTGGTTTGCCTTTACTAAAGGTTCCTTATTTCATCTCCCTGTCCCTTCAACCCTTGATTCTGTTCTCCAAGTCCCAACTTCTGCTTCAGATTTCCTATTGAGTTACGGATTCATTTGGTCCCTTTTCATAAGGTCATTAACTTTGGCTCTGTCCACCTTATATTTTTAATATTGAATCCATGGGATTCTTGGCAATGACAGCACCCACTGCTCTAGGCAAGAGACCCTCTTTCCAGCCCTGCATGACTCCCATAGCTCAAGCTAAACTCCTGTTCTAGAGAAGAAAAACCAGACACTGAGGTCAGTAAGTCAGATAAACTTTCAAAGATTAAGCTAAAATTAAAAAAGAATGAAAAAGACTGTCTGCTCCTCTGTTTTGATGTCTGTTTAACTTACTGCTGTTTGGAGCTCTGCTGTACATCATCTGCTATTGTTACATTTGTCATATCAGTCAATCAGAGGCACCTATGAAACTGCCAGCTCCATCCTTTTTATTCGGCAAGGATGTCTAATTCTACAGCTATTAATAACCTTCTTATCTCTCTTAGTTTATCGGCTTCTTTTCCAACATTTTGATTCCTGGTACTGATATGGCTTGTCAGTTGCAGATAGAGGATGTTAGGAAATTAAACAATATTGGTTGTAGCAGATGGAAGTAATAGGGAATGATTTTCATGGTGGTGCCTGCTATGTGCATTGTACTGTAAATTAAGTGAGGTATTTTCAAATGGAGAAAAAAGATCATTTTCTTTGAGTGTAGACATGAATGTTATCACTGGATTGTGTAAGAAATAGTTTCACAGATATAGGAGATAGTGTAATCACCAAAAATTTCATGTCATGCCATAGACTTACAGTCTGGCCAGGACTCAGAGAGTTCACATTTAATTTATCTTTCCCACATCTAATAATATTAAGGATCAGAAGTGAAAATAAATTCTTGCTTCAATAGCATTTGGAATTTTAGGTTGGCATCTAAAATTGTGCTTCCAAAAGTCTCATTTCTGTGGAGACAGGGCGTCTATATGTGAAGGTCAACTGCTAAGTGTGTTCTTACACCTGGGCTGCAAGTCTCTTTCTGCCCCATGATCTTTCTTAATTAATGGATACGATACAGGAAGAGAGGGATGCAATTTCATGGCAGCTTATAGGAAGGAAAAAAATCCTTGAATTTTATGATAACTTAGTTTAATGATTAGGCCCAACTCTCTGTCAGGATTTTTTTTTTTTTTCTTTTTCTTTTCTCTTAAAGAGAAAGATTGAAGACTTGACCGTTCAGTATAGCAAGAGAAAATTTTTCTTAATTTTACTTGTATCTGGATAGTCTACCTTAGACTTTAAAATAAATAAAACAAAAATACATAAATAAATAAATATATAAAATAAGAAATTTTACTTAATTTCTCAAGCCCCCATCTTCTTCCTCCTCTGTATAGTAGAAATAAGTGGGGGGGCGGGGTGGAGGAACCAAATGATATATTGTATGTAACCAAATTTAGTACTGCTCATGATTTTGGCCCAGTTTGTTATAGCAGGAAGGGTGGGTAGGAGTAGTTGCTCAAAATGAGTCATTGCTTAACTTTTAAAAAGAGAACAGTAGAGGTATTAATAAGAATACTTTTGCTTGCAAGTTATGGAAACCCAAGTCAAACTGACTTAAGCAAAGAGTAGACTTGGCTCATTTACCTTTAAAGTTCATGGGTAGATTTTGTTGGTCAGGGCTGGATTGAGGGGCTCAAATGATGCCTTTAGATTTGTTTCTCTCCTTCTTTATCATTTATTTATGCTTTGTCTCACGTGGGATCCACTCTTAAGCATTCTCTTCCTAGAAGGTGACTCCTGGAAACTCTATACTTAAATTCTGATGGCTCTCAGTCCAAATGAAAGAACCTCTTTTTTTCCCCCAAACAATTCTCCAAAAATTTTATTGGACCAGCTTGTGTCCTAAGTCCATTCTTGACCCAGTGACGATGGAGATTCATTGCTCTGATTAGCAGGCTTGGAGCATATATTTATGTCAGATATCAGGATGTAGCTATACCATTCAAACCATATACACTAAGAGTAGTAGGGAAATGTTCTTGAAGGGAAAATGTGGATTATTTTTTCTAAAACAGGGAATAGATACTGGGCAAGAATTAATAATAGCTGACAATTATATAGTACTTATTCGGTGCCAGGCACTGATGATCTGAATGCCTTAGATATATTAAATTACTTAATCATCAAAATAACTAACTTTACAGATGAGGAAATTGAAGGGCAGAGAAATTAAGTAACTTGCCCCAAGGTCATACAGCTAGTAATAAGCAGAGCCAGGGTTCAGATGCAGGCAGTCTGGCCCTAGAATTTATGCTGTATAAATCACTGGGGAACACTGCCTCTTGAAATAAAAAAAAAAAAATCTACTACCACTCAGGCTCTGGAATTGCAACTATTAATTTTTGCCTCTTTTGCTTATAAGCCATTAGACATGGGTAAGACCTTGATTTTATTCCTCATCTATAAAATAGTGGTGGTAATATTACCTGGAAGTTATTTTTTTTTTTTTATTTATTTATTTATTTTTATTTTTGGCTGCATTGGGTCTTCATTGCTGTGCACGGGCTTTCTCTAGTTGCGGTGAGCGGGGGGCCACTCTTCATTGCGGTGCGCGGGCTTCTCATTGTGGTGGCTTCTCTTCTTGCAGAGCATGGGCTCTAGGCGTGCAGGCTTCAGTACTTGTGGCTCGCGGGCTCTAGAGCACAGGTTCAGTAGTTGTGGTGCACGGGCTTAGTTGCTCCGCGGCATGTGGGTTCTTCCCGGACCAGGGCTCAAACCTGTGTACCCTGCATTGGCAGGCCGATTCTTAACCACTGTACCACCGGGAAGCCCTACCTGGAAGATTAAATAAATAACTATATTGCTAGCATATAGTAGGCACTTGACAATTGGTTACTAAAATGACAATCACATTGACATGCCCTGGGGCATTCCAAAAAAATTCCCAACCTTCTGAATTCCTGAAACACATCCATCATGGAATGTGAAATAGTACTGTCTCCTCTACTTACCAGGAAAACGGTTAAAACGTAGATCTTAGCACTTATTCTCTTCTGCCTGATTACATTTTAGTGATTGCCTCATCACTGATTTTACGTTAAATACAGAGGTGTGACTAAATAATTCTGTCTTGCAGCATAAATTAAGAAAACGAATGTGCTTAGAATTGCACTTCCCCTTCTCCTTCTTTTCCTCCTTCTTATAAACATAAGATACCGTTTACTGAACACCTGCACACAGTATGTGACACATCATTCTGTTCTAATTTTCTTGGCTTTTTCTAAAATGCCTTTGTTACAGAAAGGAAATAGATCACTGAAAAGTATGACATTTCCTTGCAGTAAATAAATAGGGGTTTATATAACTCTTGAAAAGAGATAGTATAAATATGTATTTTAGTAACATTTTATCACAAACATTGGTGACAGGAGTTTTCCAAGCAGGAACCATATATTCAAAATAGTGAGAGGAAGCTGTTAAATTTTGGAAGAAAGAGGCAACTATTGTTTGTTTTTCTGTTTCTTTGGCTACCTGTCAGAATATGTTTTCTTTTCTCCTTCATGTATAATCTTGCTTTTCTTCTAAAAGAGAATTTTACCATCTCCTTTAAGGAGTAAAAAATGGCAATAAAAAATATTATGGCATATTTCAGAGTCTGGCTGTGTGAACAGGTAAATAATATAGTTTCTGATAAAATACTGGGGAACCAGAAAATGGAACTCCCTTCTTCTTTGATTAAAAGGGTGTTTGGGAGATAATATTTAGCTGAGAACGTGGAGGACACTAAAAGGAGGCTTATCTTTTCACATGAAATGCCTGGGAATAGCCCATAACATATTGCTTAATTTTTCTGATTACGTAGTCAAAACCTAAATTTCACTTTGCCTGGCATCTGGTAATCTATGATCAACTGAAACTTGCTAAAGTAGACTTTCCGTTTGAGTTTCTTTGTCCCTATATTCTCTGAAATATTGTACAGAGAGAAGCATTATCAGTGTCCTAGGCAGATTTTGGCTCCAGTACTGGCTGTCAGTATGTGTGTGCCATTGGGAAAGTTATCTAGGAGGCAGGTCAGTTCTCCAGATGACCTGTTAACCAAATAACCAGTTTTTGCCAAATTTACGTAAATTTTTTAAGTTTAAGAAGAATATGAATTACACTAAAGTTGATACGCTGAGAAAATGGTCAGAGAATTTTAAAAATGGTAAAAGTTTCTGTAAGAAATGCTGTTTTCCAACAACATTTTCCCTTTTCATACATTTTAGGTTGTTTCCGCTCCTGAATTTGGCTGCTTTTGACTGTCATTTTGTACTTTTTTAAACTTTAAGCATTTTTAATATTCTGTTGGCCAGCATCTCAAATGTTATCAGCTTTCAGTTTGTATCTGTAGCCATTTAAAATTTAAATTTAAATTCAAAAGCATGTGAAATTTCAACTTTGAATGGAATTAAATCTTTATCTTAGATTAAGTCCAATTTTCAGTTATTTAAAGTAGATTTAATTACATTAAGTATTTAAATTAAATTGAGAACTTAAACCTAAATCCAAAATCATCTTGGAGAAATAAAAATAACCTAAAAAATCTCATCACATAGGAAAAGCAGAAACTCTGTTTGCTGATAAGAAACAATTGGGATAGGCCAATGTGTTATAAGTTTACTGAAATACTGGACATAAAGAATTTAAAAGTTCAAAGTATACAAAGAAAGTGGGACTGTTCGGAATATTTTGCTATGGTAGATCATAATATGATTAGTGCCTCTAATACCTTGACCATAAATCAGAAAACGTGAGGGAAGAATTTTAGAAATAGACTAAAAAAATCCTAAAATTGCTAAAATCTGACAAAACAGAAATAATGTTAACATGAGTTTAGAAATCAGTAGAAACTGAGAACTTTCCATAATACATGCTGACAGTTCTGTTTTGCTAAAAAAAGTTTTATTAGCAGAAGTCAGAATTCGACCTCTTTTTCAGCTTTTAAAGTATTCCTCCTTGATTTTCAGTTTCCTCATCTATTCAAACTATAAAAATCATTTTCATTAAACCAGTGAATTTAATAGATAGAACAAATTAGACATTTAGGAATGTCTAATTAATTGCTCAATTAATTTTAAGGACATTAACCTCCTGCCAGTTGCTAACTTCTCTAAGCCTCAGTTTCCACATCTGTAAATTGAGAATGACAATAACATAGCCTTCTTCCTTCTTTGTTCTCTCACCTACATTTCTCTTGTACTGTTTATGTATTTTGATGAAAGTATCTTGTTTCATCTCTATAAATATTCCCAGGGCCTGACACATATAGAATAATAATATTAATAATAGCTCATTTCATGCCAGATATTGTGAAAATGTTTTACCTAATTATCTCATTTAATTCTGAAAAAAAACCAGTGAGAAAACAATACTATCTTCTCACCATTGATGAGGAAACAGATGCTCAAAGAAGTGACTTATGTTATGAAAAAGAGGCATAGGTAGCAGATACAGAGGTGAACTTCAAATACAAGTGGTATTATCCCATGTTTGTTGTACTGAATTCCTAAGTGTACTAATAGGCTTTCTCTCTCTCTCTCTCTCTCTCTCTCTCTCTCTCTCTGGTATATGGTACAGTGCTGTGCTATTATATTTTCTGGTTTATAAGTCCCTCTCAAGAGGCCAATATGGCATGTAATGCAGATATTTCCTTCAGTGTATATGTGGACTGACCACATGAAGACGAGAGAGAAGGAAGGTGGGATGGGCAATGTGACCAAATGGTGAATTAAAAGAGAAGGGAATGAAAAAACACCTACAAGGGAAGGCAACTACCCAAATGTGCTTATGTTTTGACCTACAGTAAGATTAGTGTGGATTATTCTGAATTCAAGAGAATTTCTGGGTCATTAGTCCTCATTACTTCTCATTAGCTTCTGTGGAATTACATGAAGTAGATTTGTTGAAGATGTATAATGAGCTAGAGCCACAGACACCACTCTCTCTCTTGTTTGTAAGAAGTTCTTGATGCTTTTCCATGTGCAGTTTACTGCTATGAATGTGGTGAACTTACACATTCTGAAAATTAACAGAGAACACCTGCAAATCCTTTTCTAGGCTGAAAGCCCACCTGATGTAAAGCGTTAGCTTGTCCATTGAAAAGAACTTGTATATTCATCTGTCCCTTAAACATTTAATGCGCTCTTACTGTGTTTCAGACTGTTGGCCTTAGAGCTACAAAGATGAAAATGATTCTGTTCCTGCCTGTTGGAGTTAATAATCTAAAGGAGAGACAGGCAAACAGGAAATTACTATGTAGTCAGATAAGTACAATATAAGAGATACAAGGTAAAGATAATTTCCAAATTACTGAGAGCTTAATTTGTGGTAGACATTGTCCCAGCATTTTATGTCTATTATGTAATTTTTTAAAATAAATTATTTATTTATTTATTTATTTTTGGCTACATTGGGTCTTTGCCACAGTGCGCAGACCCCCCACTGTGGTGGCCTCTCCCGTTGCGGAGCACAGGCTCCAGGCACGCGGGCTTCAGTGGTTGTGGCATGTGGGCTCAGTAGCTGTGGCACGCAGGCTCAGTAGTTATGGCTCATGGGCTCTAGAACACAGGCTCAGTAGTTGTGGCGCACGGGCTTAGTTGCTCCGTGGCATGTGGGATCTTCCCAGGCCAGGGCTCTAACCCGTGTCCCCTGCATTGG
Source organism: Balaenoptera ricei (assembly GCF_028023285.1). NCBI lineage: Eukaryota > Metazoa > Chordata > Mammalia > Artiodactyla > Balaenopteridae > Balaenoptera > Balaenoptera ricei. The sequence goes on from NC_082640.1 coordinate 166,911,126, forward strand.
CAGGTGGATTCTTAACCACTGTGCCACCAGGGAAACCCTGTAATTTTATTCTTATAAAATCCTATAAGGTAGTTACTCTTATTATACTGAATTAAGATGAGGAAACCAAGACCAGAGACTTTGAATAACTTGTCAAGTCACAAAGGTGGCAAAGAGATGAACATTTATTTGAATCCAGATAATTTATTACCGAAGTTGGGGTATGTAAAACACTGTGCAATATTACCTTTTGTATGGGAGTACAAATAGGGGCTCCAACAGAAATGTAAATCACATTCTCATTGTATTCAAGTTATAATAAAGGCTGAAGACTTAAAACAAATTTCTGCCTTTGGGAAAAGAAATACAAAATTAAATATGCATGTTTCAATTGAGACAATAACACACAGTGCTTAAGAGCTAGACTACTGGGTTGTATCTGGTCTTATCTATTTATTGCTAGCTGTGCAATTTAGGATAAATTACTTAATCCCACTGACTCTTAGTTTCCTCATCTGTAGAATGGAATAATGTTAATATATAGCTCATAGGCTTGTGATGAAGGTTCTGTTGATGAAAAATTAATCAATAGTTAATCTAAGAAAGAAATGGAAAATTTTTATTCACACCAACTTGGGAGACAGTCTTTCAGAAAGCTCTGAGGACTGTTCCACCCACTAGAGATCAAAGAACAGTTATATAAGTTTTTGAGACAAAGGGTTATCTGCATGTACAAAGTAAGTAGTGGGTCATTGTGCCCCTTTACAAGATTAAGAAGGATTGTTATTTCCTAAGGAGTTATGGTTAATGTAGATGCACAATCACACTAAAGGGGAGGGAGGAGGACCAAACAGGCATTGAAAAATTTTGTTTAAATATTTCTTGTCTTGCTTAAGATATGAATTTTATTTCATTAGTAACATGAGATTATATTGCAAAGTACTTAGCAAGGTGATTAGAGATTAGTAGGGAGTAATGAATAAATACTAGCTTTTATTAAAGGCAATCAAGGAATTTACAAATTATTTCTTTACACCATAGAAACTAGTACCATATTCATTCTGTCTGAGTTTTGAGAGGAAGTAAAATATGGTAGTGGTGAAGTAACTGGTAAGGTGGCTAGTGGGGCAAAATATCAAAGAAAAATATAACAACCAAAGGAGGGAAATGGTTTTAAGATAAATTCTAAGCTAAATAAGCTATAATTCAAAATTGAAGAAACTTTATAAATTTGGATTGACTTAAACATTACTTAAAAGACAACAATTTCCAAAATGGCAGAGTGAGGAGCTCAAAGTACTGCAAGAAGGATAAACAAAAAGATCTACACCTAGATGCATCACAGTCAATCTGTTGAAAAGCTAAAGACAAAAAGAAAAACTTGAAAGCAGCAAGAGAAAAATGACTCCACACGTCCAAGGGGGATTAACAATGTGAGAAATGGGTTATAACTCATCAGAAACAATGGAGCCAGAAAGCAGTGGAATGATGACATTCTGCAATAAAGACTGAGCGAATTTCTTGTGAGGCCCTTTACATTATACTATCTGATGTAATCCTGACCAAAAACTTGTTAAAGTTTTCTTTTTCTCTTGTTCCTGTTTTACAGATGGGAGCACTATGAAACCAAAGAGAAGTTAAATAAATTACTTGAGGCCGTATAGCTGGTGAATGGGACTTGAACCCAGATCAGCTGGTTATCAAAGGGCATCCTCACTCACTCTGCCTTCCCATGAAGTTTCTTTCCTTTAGTCTCCTTGCCTCCAAGCTACTCTCTTTTGAACTAATCTTTTGAACTAGTGCTGCTACCTGGACCCTCCTAAATATCACTTCCTTCATGTTACTTTATTATTCAGAATCCTTGAATGGCTTTTTGTTACCTATAGCATGAAGGCCAAATTCTTTTTTTTTTTTAATTTATTTATTTATTTTTATTTATTTATGGCTGTGTTGGGTCTTCGTTTCTGTGCGAGGGCTTTCTCTAGTTGTGGCAAGCGGGGGCCACTCTTCATCGTGGTGCATGGGCCTCTCACTATCGCGGCCTCTCTTGTTGTGGAGCACAAGCTCCAGATGCGCAGGCTCAGTAGTTGTGGCTCACGGGCCCAGTTGCTCCGCAGCATGTGGGATCTTCCCAGACCAGGGCACGAACCCGTGTCCCCTGCACTGGCAGGCAGATTCTCAACCACTGCGCCACCAGGGAAGCCCGAAGGCCAAATTCTTGAACCTGATTTCTAAGGACTTTTAAAATTTGGCACTTAAGTACCACTGAAACATGATCTCTTAATATTTCCCAAGTTGACAGGTTTGTCTCATATCTGCCAACCCTTTTCTTTCCATCAATTGAAACCTTCATTTTTGGGGGGCAGGGGCATAACTCAGAGCTCATGTCTTTTAATTCTTCTTTGCTATTTCCCCACTCTTTATTTATGGCCTTCCTTTTTACACACCTCCATTACCCTATTTGAGTTTATGTGTTGATATATATATATATATATATATATATATATATATATATATATATATATAATTTATATTATGTTATATATATGGCATATATATGTATATAAATATAACTGGATTGGAAGCAAGCTCTCTTATTTTCCATTATATCTTTAGCAGGACTTAGCACAGGACTTTCTCTGTTATAGCAGCCTATTAAATATTTATTGAATGATGCCTTATGGTTTCTGGATAAAAAATTAAATATTAAAATCAAATAGTAAGAAAAAAAATCACCGTATCCTGGTATTTAAAGTGGTCCCATTTGATTGGAAAATTCTGTCAGTCTGGAATCTTGTTAAAATCAAATCTGAAGGAAACAGAAACCTTTTTCTCTTTTCTTGCTCTAGTCTCATGAGGCCGCTATAGTATTTCAGAACCAACACTTATGAATTTCTTCTCAACCACCATTGCTGTGGATCCAGGGAAAATCAAGACAGCAGTTAGTGGTCATGGAAGCTCACAGCTCATAAATTTGGTAGCTAACATGGTAGCCAGTTGCAATTTGATGGGACAGGTATGGGAAGGTTTTTTCAAATTTGGAATGTAAAACATTCTGTAAATCTCATGCTTATTATGAAGAGCAGGTTGATCCAATGAACTGACCCCCAAATAGATTCTATCTTAGATATGTCATAAAAGTAGTGTGAAGGGTTATTATTCATGGAAAAGTATTTGATTTGCTGGTGGAAGCTGAACACTTAAAAATTGCTCTTTGGGTTTTTTGTTTTTTGTTTTTTTTTTGTTTTGTCTGTGGATCTGTTTACTTCTCAAAATGTGGTCTATTTTTAAGACACAGTTGGGTCAATCACTAGTATGGATGTCTTTCTGTTCTTCTTTTTCCTTAAAACTCCTTTGATCTCTTTCTCACCTCTCTCACTTTGAAAAAAAAAATCAAGAAAAACCCTTTGCTGGTGTTCATACATACTAGTTTCATATATTCCATTAAATATTCTATAACTATCCCATTCATTTTTCTAAGTCACCCTTCTGCCTATATATTCATTCAATTTACCAAAAGTAAAACAGAGTTAAACAATGTGATTAGTGACTGGTAATTGATGTTGGTTCTCTGCCCAGACCCTGATTAAAGTTCTTATTGTCTGAGGTAGGTGAGGAGAGAGGGCTCTGCAGGAAGAAGAGGGTGAGTTCAGGTGAAGAAATAGGAGGGACATTTTTTCTTGGAAAGTGTGGAGGCTGGGTCTTCATATTTTCAATGTTCTCCCATTTTTACCTGGATTGAGGCCAAAAAGGTATAAGGGTGTGCCTATAATTATTGCTATCCTGGAAATCTTAGCCAGCCAGAGGAGCCAGAATCAATACTTAAGGCAGAGCAGATACCTGTGATGTGTATCCAAGCCACAGTCATGAGACTACATGGATTTGGATTACACACCCCACAGCTTTCAGCTGGCAAACTGCATGGACTTTTTTGTTAATCTTGCAGTAATGTGATCACGCATTTTTTTGTAAGTGAATAGTTGGACTCATACCACTCTTTAGAAGGATTTTATGCTACTTAATTCCTGCTATATGCCAGGCACTGTCCTACCTGCTTGAGGTACCCACTGGTGAATTAGATAGTCATAGACCATTCCTCTTACTGCTTAGTTTAGTGGAAAGAACAAGTGCTTCTCTCCTCTTGATTTTTTTCTATTTCCAATCAAGAAGAACAAAAACATTTACTCACTATCAAAGTTGTTTGTCTAAATTATGGCAATCAACCAAGCATAAAACCCTAATATTTGGGTGGGGTGATCTAACAGTAATAACAACTACAACAAAATGTATATAGAACTTTGGTATTTATGACATACTTTCTCCTATATGATCTCTTTCAACCTCATTGAGTCCCTGATTCCTCATCTGGAAAATAAGGCATAACAGTATCTATCTTGCATGAATGGATATAGATAGACAGCCAACCTAGGGTCGTACCTGCCAACTGTGAAGGTCAGCATTTTATAGATGCGGAACCTAAACCTTAGAGAGGATATGTGAATTGTCCATGGTTGGAAATAAAGTCAAAGAAAAAAAAAATAAGACTTAAAATACAGTTTTTGGACTCTAAAGTCTATGGTTTTTCCATTATATGTCAGTTGTTGCTCAGTTGACCCATCAATTAATTAGGAGTTGGGAGTATCCCCTCGGAACTTCTCCAGATGTAGTGTTCCAGGAAAGCTGATCACATTTCACTCCTTTTGGCAGCCTATATAATAATAGTGCAGTCAAACAGAAAAGAAAGAGGAGAGACAGAGACCATTACTTTAATGTAAGAATACAATTCATTCACAAGCTGACCCCCAGAAATAATCAGTTTGGTGCATATTCTTCTAGTCAATGTTTTAGAATGCATTAAATTTCCAGGCTGTTCTTTCTTGAGCCCTAGTCACAGGGAGCTGTTTTTGCCTTTGTTCCATAGAATATTAGAGCAGGAACTGACCTTTGAGGCTACCTAGTCAAATCCCTTAGTATTCAGATGAAGAAGTCACAGCTAGAAAAATGTATCTATAGACTAAGGCAAAATCTTCAAAAGGGAACACAATTAGTAACTTAATGAATTATTTTCTACAAGTAACTGTTTGCTTACAAAATAAACATTCTATGGCTTGCCATAGGATGATAATTGAAAATTCATCTGAGTTTAAATTGAGATAAGATTTTGGTATGTTACATCATTGTTTTAGGCCCAACAGTGCCTTTGCTGGACCTGATACAGGGTAGGCTCTCAAAAATATTTGCTGTGTGAATGAATGTAGCATGTATGATATATGTATATGCTTTAAACACAATTTATTAATCTAAGACCATTATCTTCATATTTAGTCTCATCATCATCATCATCAATGAAATTTTATTGCATGCATTCCGTATACAGTTGTAATAGGAATGGAAAAGAAAGGGTATGGTGTAGAAATATTGATCAGTTGGAATTGATTAGTGTAATGATTAAGGTTTGAGTATGTGTGTGTGTGTGTGTATTCACTGGGGAAGGAGATGGTGGTGGGGCTTATGAAGGGGAGAGAGGAGTATAAGATATTAACACTTGTGAAGATGGTAGTGACATAAACTGATAAAGGAAATAGAAATATAGTGATTAATATTGCTCACATGCAGGAGTCCAGTTATAGGAGAAGGTGTGGTAGTCAAAAATGTCAATTATTTTACACAGTAAAGTGAAAATAAAAGAGTCACTGAAAAAGGTACTGGACTAGTCACCAGGTTTTGAATGTCAGCAACATAGAATCTTAGTATAGTAATAGCTAACACGCATTGAAAACTCACTATCTTCCATCCATGATTACAAGCACTTGACATGTATTCGGTGTCTTCATCCTCATCACAGCCCTATGAGGTGGGTGATAATATCATCCCCATTTTACAGATGAGAAAAACGGAGCTTAGAGAGTTTAAATAAATTGTTCAAGGTCACTCAGCTGTTACATGGAAGATCCAGGTTTTGAACTCAGACAGTCTGGTTCCAGAGTCTATGTTCTTAGTACTTTGTTGTACTACCTACTAGAAGCTTTATTGTAGAAGGAAATTTAGGGATCATGTAGTACATATAATAAGCCTCACTTTACAGATGAGAAACCCAAGGCCCAGAGAAGTTGAATGGTTTGCCCAGGGTCACAATGATTTTGTGACAGTCTGAACTGTGACAGTTTGTGTTCTTGTGTGCAAGGCTGAAATAATTGGAGACAGTTACGGTAACATTAGCCTGCAGGTACCATGCACTTTTATTGTTGTTGCTGTTCACAAACCCGTCCTGAGAAGCTGGGAAAATGGAGTAGCCCACAGAGTTTTCAAACTTTCTTTCCTGTGCGAGGCACTTAATTTATTCTGTGAATGAAAAAATCATTCTTGCTTGCTCTGGATAAGTGACAGTTTCCTTTGAGGAATACATAGCATCAGTTCTTTGGATACTCAGGTTTCTATGTATGAGAAGAGACAACCCCAAAGAAAAAGTGGGTGGGGCGGCTCCATGCCAGGGCAATTAATGAAAGACGCAGGGGATTGAACAGGTGGTCTTAATTCTCTTTTCTCCCAGGCAGCACCCTCCACCTCTTGACACTCCAGAAGGAAGTCTGTCCACAATATTCCCAGGAAAGAGATCCTACAACCTTCATCTTCATTGCTGACAAAATAATAAGAAAGACGAGAAGGGCAGATCTGGTACCATTTCATCCTTCTAACTAGAAAAGCTCCTCTGGTAAATGTCTTGAGTCTGACAGGGACATGCATATCAAAGAGAATTTGGCTAACCTGAAATGTCATATTTCATGCGGAGTTCAACAGGGCAATTTATCACAATTGACCCTATCAGAGAGGGACCAACCATCCTTAGTAGAAGACCCGGGGTTGCAAAATGCCACCACATTTGGCCAGAAAATTTATCATGTCAGCAGATCTATAGTCAACACTATGGACTGTGAAATATGGCAGTGCTGCTGGGATATTTGTCTTTGTTGGGCCAGACAGGTTCGCCTTGCATTTCCACTTAGTCCACATTCATACCCCAGCACCATCTATAATGACCCATCAGGACAATCTTCTTGGAAACACAACTTGCAGCTCCAATAAGCTGGGAGAGGAGGAATGAAAGCCTGTACAATGCACATATTTTGGGGGCATGCTGTTAAAATAATGAAAAATTTTCCAGTGACTCTTTTTTTTCCAGATAATTATTTTAAGAAAAGTAACACATTAGAAGGGAATTTAGGTTCTTGACAAATTAACACCATTGGAGACACATATGTTTACCTTTTTTTTCATTTTCTCATTTCACAGAAAAGAAGCAGGACAGGCATAGTGAAATATCTTCTTCATTTCTGAGTCCCTCCTTAGGCAGAATTGTGAGAGTGGCAAGGCTGGTTATCAAAGTTGCTGCCTCCCAACTCTGTTCTCACTGGTGTGCTGCTTCTGTTCCTAGTGTTCTTGGAATCTCTGCATCATCACCTTTTCCTAAACTCTGCTCAAGGCAGTTCTTTACCCCACTATGTTGTAAGGGATGGATATGGCTTCATATCCTCTGACTTCTTTTATTATAATAAATTTAAAATTATTGAATTAGAAGATTTTAGCATTTCAGTTCTTAGCTTCACCCTTGTTGTGATAGTGGTCGGCCAGAAGAACTATCAGTTTACCCTCGAGTATAGCAGATTGCACATTAGGCATAACTTAGGGGAAAGCTCAGAATTGGGTGTTACGGATTTTGGGTTTGAATCTGATCTCTATGATTTGTGCTGATCGACGTTGGGCAAGTCCAGAAACCTCTGAGAGTCTCAGATCTGTGGAACTTTTGGGTAAATAAAAGCAACTCTTTCTCAGAATCAGTGTGAAGATTAAATAGAATTTTATACATATCTGTATATATATATATATGTATATATATTTTTCATAAATTGAAGAGCATAATAAAGTGATTTTTCTTTGTTGTAGAGGCAACAGAAAGAGAACTGGATTGGGGGTCAGAATTTGTGTGTGAAAATTCTAGCTTTCCAATTACTAATTGTGTGATCTCAGGCAAATCAGTTAGTTGCTCTGAGGCTCAGTCCTTCCATCTGTTGAAATAATGAGAATAACTGTGACAAAGACATTATAAGATATATGTGACATCCTTTGGAAATTCTAAGGGTAGTATGCAAATGTTTATTAATTTATACCTCATCATGTTACAGAAAGTGTATTCATACCATAAGAAACTTTTATTTTGATCCCAGGTAATTTAACTCTAAGAGGTCTAGCCATCAGTCTGCACAAGGGAATCTGGTTAGTTGGATAGTTTGCATTTTATATAATATTAAGGTAGGTGGCATCCCTAGAAAAAGCATTTCTAATCCCTAATACTAAGACTAGAAATTTGTCCACAGGGTCCTTAAAGAGAGGACATGATGACCAATGTCCTCAACAACGTCATTATAATAAACACAAGGACAAGATTCATTGGGCTATAAATATATGTTCTTTTACAGTTTTTCTAGAGTTGGAATGCCATAAAACAGGCAAAGGATGGATACAGCTCCAACAGAATAGTTCTTTATTACCGCAAAGCTGTTGTAGTAAAATTCCCCCACTCCCCTGTGAATCATTGCAGACACATAGTCACAGGCACTCAAAGATGACTCAGATCAGTGGCAATGATTCCTAATTACTTTCTTGCAAAGCTCTTCTGGTTTCTATTCAACTCCCTATACTACAGTTTCTAAATGGGCAATAGAAATTACATTTCCTTGCTGAACCATTTGACCTGCTTATTGCTGCTGTTATGACTAAAAGAGAAGTCCACGTACATGGTGGAAATATCTGAGTTACCTCTTTTCTGGGGAACCTATATTAAATAATCCAAATGCTTGTTAAAAATGCAAATTCCTGCCAAATCAGAATTTTGTAGGTAAGAGACGTGTGTTTATAACAAGCATCAGGGGTAATTTTTATGAAAATTAAAGCTTGAGACCCTGACTGGAGATTGGATAAAATACTGTAACTCAGCACCATCATGTCCCAGACAAACTCCACATGTGTTCTCTGTTCTCTGTTCATGTCTGTGTACATAAGGCTGTGTCTACAAAACACTGGAAATGGGATTGGACTTACCTAGAATTTAATGAGACTCCCAACACGCAACTCTCTTGACCACAAGAAGCAAGTTAACTACCTGGGAATAGTATATTCCACAATTTCTGGATGACTTGATGTTGGGCCAGGAGGTTCAGCTAATTGCCTTGTGACCCACAGAAAAGCTTCATTTTAGACACAGCCCAGATATCCCTTCTGAACTCTTGGGTTTTTTTCTTCTTTTTTTTGTATTTTATTTTATTTTTTTATACAGCAGGTTCTTATTAGTTATCTATTTTATACATATTAATGTATATATGTCAATCACAATCTCCCAATTCATCCCACCACCATCCCCATCCCCCCGTTTCCCCGCTTGGTGTCCATACGTTTGTTCTCTACATCTGTGTCTTTATTTCTGCCTTGCAAACCGGTTCATCTGTACCATTTTTCTAGGTTCCGCATATATGCTTTAATATACGATATCTGTTTTTCTCTTTCTGACTTACTTCACTCTGTATGACACTTCATCCACGTCTCTACAAATGACCCAATTTCGTTCCTTTTTATGGCTGTTTCTATATTTTGGAGATTAAAGCTTTGTCCGTTGATTCATTTGCAAATATTTTCTCCCATTCTGAGAGTTCTCTTTTCATGTTGTTTATAGTTTCCTTTGCTGTGCAAAAGCTTTTAAGTTTCATTAGGTCCCATTTGTTTATTTTTGTTTTTATTTTCATTACTCTAAGAGGTGGGTCAAAAAACATCTTGCTGTGATTTATGTCAAAGAGTGTTCTTCCTATGTTTTCCTCTAAGAGTTTTATAGTGTCTGGTCTTCCATTTAGGTCTTTAATCCATTTTGAGTTTATTTTTGTGTATGGTGTTAGGTAGTGTTCTAATTTCATTCTTTTACATGTAGCTGTCCAGTTTTCCCAGTGCCACTTATTGAAGAGACTGTCTTTTCTCCATTGTGTATCCTTGCCTCTTTGTCATAGATTAGGTGTCCATATATGCGTGGCTTTATCTCTGGGCTTTCTATCCTGTTCCGTTGATCTATATTCTGTTTTTGTGCCACTACCATATTGTCTTGATTACTGTAGCTTTGTAGTATAGTCTGCAGTCAGGGAGTCTGATTCCTCCAGCTCTGTTTTATCTCTCAAGACTGCTTAGGCTATTTGGGGTCTTTTGTGTCTCCATACAAATTTTAAGATTTTTTGTTCGAGTTCTGTAAAAAATGCCATTGGTAATTTGATAGGGATTACACTGAATCTGTAGTTTGCTATGGGTAGTATAGTCATTTTTCACAATGTTGATTCTTCCAATCCAAGAACATGGTATATCTCTCCATCTGTGTCGTGATTGATTTCTTTCATCAGTGTCTTATAGTTTTCTGAGTACAGGTCTTTTACCTTCTTAGATAGGTTTATTCCTAGGTATTTTATTTTTTTTGGTTCAATGGCAAAGGGGAGTGTTTCCTTAAATTCTCTTTCAGATTTTTCATCATTAGTGTATAGGAATGTAAGAGATTTCTGTGCATTGATTTTGTATCCTGCAACATTACCAAATTCACTGATTAGCTCTAGTAGTGTTCTGGTGGCATCTTTAGGATTCTCTATGTATAGTATCATGTCATCTGCAAACAGTGACAGTTTTACTTCCTCTTTTCCAATTTGTATTCCTTTTATTTCTTTTTCTTCTCTGATTTCCATGCCTAGGACTTCCAAAACTATGTTGAATAATAGTGGTGAGGGTGGACATCCTTGTCTGGTTCCTGATCTTAGAGGACATGCCTTCAGTTTTTCACCATTGAGAATGACGTTTGCTGTGGGTTTGTCATATATGGCCTTTATTATGTTGAGGTAGTTTCCCTCTCTGCCCACTTTCTGGAGAGTTTTTAATCATAAATGGGTTTTGAATTTTATCAAAAGCTTTTTCTGCATCTATTGAGATGATCATATTGTTTTTATTCTTCAATTTGTTAATGTGGTTTATCACATTGATTGATTTGCATATACTGAAGAATCCCTGCATCCCTGGGATACATCCCACTTGATCATGGTGTAAGATCCTTTTAATGTGTTGTTGGATTCTGTTTGCTAGTATTTTGTTGAGGATTTTTGCATCTATATTCATCAGTGATATTGGTCTGTAATTTTCTTTTTTTGGTGTATCTTTGTCTGGTTTTGGTATCAGGGTGATGGTGGCCTCATAGAATGAGTTTGGGAGTGTTCCCTCCTCTGCAATTTTTTAGAAGAGTTTGAGAAGGACAGGTGTTAGCTCTTCTCTAAATGTTTGATAGAATTCACCTGTGAAGCCATCTGGTCCTGGACTTTTTTTGTTGGAAGATTTTTAATCACAGTTTCAATTTCATTACTTGTGATTGGTCTGTTCATATTGCCTTATTTCATCCTGGTTCAGTCTTGGAAGGTTACACCTTTCTAAGAATTTGTCCGTTTCTTCCAGGTTGTCCTTTTTATTGGCATAGAGTTGCTTATAGTAGTCTCTGAGGATGCTTTATATTTCTGCAGTGTCTGTTGTAACTTTGCCTTTTTCATTTCTAATTTTATTGATTTGAGTCCTCTCCCTCTTTTTCTTGATGAGTCTGGCTAAAGTTTTATCAATTTTGTTTATCTTCTCAAAGAACCAGCTTTTAGTCTTATTGATCTTTGCTATTGTTTTCTTTGTTTCTATTTCATTTATTTCTGCTCTGATCTTTATGATTTCTTTCCTTCTACTAACTTTGGGTTTTGTTTGTTCTTCTTTCTCTAGTTCCTTTAGGTGAAAGGTTAGATTGAGATTTTTCTTGTTTCTTGAGGTAGGATTGTATTGCCGTAAACTTCCCACTTAGAACTGCTTTTGCTGCATCCCATAGGTTTTGGATCTTTGTGTTTTCATTGTCATTTGTCTCTTGGTATTTTTTTATTTCCTCTTTGATTTCTTCAATGATCTCTTGGTTATTTAGTAACGTATTGTTTAGCCTCCATGTGTTTGTGTTTTTTACATTTTTTTCCCTGTAATTGATTTCTAATCTCACAGTGTTGTGGTCGGAAAAGATGCTTGATATCATTTCAATTTTCTTAAATTTACCGAGGCTTGATTTGTGACCCAAAATGTGATCTATCTTGGAGAATGTTCCATGTGCACTTGAGAAGAAAGTGTAATCTGCTGTTTTTGGATGGAATGTCCAATAAATATCAATTAAATCTGTCTGGTCTATTGTGTCATTTAAAGCTTGTGTTTCCTTGTTAATTTTCTGTTCGGATGATCTGTCCATTGGTGTAAGTGAGGTGTTAAAGTCCCCCACTATTACTGTGTTATTCTCAGTTACCTCTTTTATAGTTGTTAGCATTTGCATTATGTATTGAGATGCTCCTATGTTGGGTGCATAAATATTTACAATTGTTATATATTCTTCTTGGATTGATCCTTTGATCATTATGTAGTGTCCTTCCTTGTCTCTTGTAACATTCTTTATTTTAAAGTCTATTTTGTCTCATATGAGAATTGCCACTCCAGCTTTGTTTTGATTTCCATTTGCCTGGAATATCTTTTTCCATCCCCCCACTTTCAGTCTGTACGTGTCCCTAGGTCTGAAGTGGGTCTCTTGTAGACAGTATATATATGGGTCTTGTTTTTGTATCCATTCAGTGAGCCTGTGACTTTTGGTTAGAGCATTTAATCCGTTCACATTTTACGTAATTATCGATATGTATGTTTCTGTTACTATTTCCTTAATTGTTTTGGGTTTGTTTTTGTAGGTCATTTTCTTCTCTTGTGTTTCCCACGTAGAGTAGTTCCATTAGCATTTGTTATAGAGCTGGTTTGGTGATGCTGAATCTCTTACCTTTTGCTTGTCTGTAAAGCTTTTGATTTCTCCGTCAAATCTGAATGAGATCCTTGCCGGGTAGAGTAATCTTTGTTGTAGGTTCTTCCCTTTCATCAGTTTAAATATACTGTGCCACTCCCTTCTGGCTTGTAGAGTTTCTGCTGAGAAATCAGCTGTTAGCCTTATGGGAGTTCCCTTGTATGTTATTTGTTGTTTTTCCTTTGTTGCTTTCAATAATTTTTCTTTGTCTTTAATTTTTGTCAATTTGCTTACCATGTGTTTCGGCGTGTTTCTCCTTGGGTTTATCCTGCCTGGGACTCTATGTGCTTCCTGGACTTGGGTGGCTATTTCCTTTCCCATGTTAGGGACGTTTTCAACTATAATCTCTTCAAATATTTTCTCGGGTCCTTTCTCTCTCTCTCCTCTTTCTGGGACCCCTATAATGTGAATGTTGGTGCATTTAATGTGGTTCCAGAGGTCTCTTAGGCTTTCTTCATTTCTTTTCATTCTTTTTTCTTTATTCTGTTCTGCAGCAGTGAATTCCACCATTCTGTCTTCCAGGTCACTTATCCGTTCTTCTGCCTCAGTTATTCTGCTATTGATCCCTTCTAGTGTATTTTTCATTTCAGTTATTGTATTGTTCATCTCTACTTGTCTGTTCTTTAATTCTTCTAGGTGTTTGTTCTTTAATTCTTCTAGGTATTTGTTCTTTAATTCTTCTAGGTCTTTATTAAACATTTCTTGCATCTTCTCAATCTTTGCCTCCTTTCTTTTTCCAAGGTCCTTTATCATCTTCACTGTCGTTATTCTGAATTCTTTTTATGGAAGGTTGCCTATCTCCACTCATTTAGTTATTTTTCTGGGGTTCTATCTTGTTCCTCATCTGGTACATAGTCCTCTCCCTCTTCATTTTGTCTATCTTTCTTTCAATGTGGTTTTCATTCCACAGGCTGCAGGACTGTAGTTCTTCTTGCTTCTGCTGTCTGCCCTCTCTCCCCTCTGAATTCTTAATCTAAATTTATATATGTGATAAACTTCATGTCCCGCTCATACCTCTGACTCAAATTAACATGTACTTTCACCTCCTTCTTTTTCAGTGTTCTGCCATCTTAAATAGAAAGTCCAACTTGTCTGCATCCATGCAAGAAACCTCAGAGCCAAATCAACTTTTCTTTCTCTCCCATTTTCACACCTAATCAGTGAACAAATTCTGTGGATTCTTCATAAACTAACAGTGTGTTGATTACAACTTTCTAGTCCTTCCTACTAAATTAATGCCCTAATCTTAGCCCATCATCATCTTGTAACTGGTCATTTGCATTAACTCCATAATGTATGTTAGAGCCTCAGACTCAGATTCAATGAACATCCCTGAATCATCTACTGTAACTCATCATTGGGCTGGGGATTTCCACATATTTATCTCGCTTCATTCTCATAAAATACTGTTATTATTGTTCCCGTTGGCAGCTGGAGAATTACTTTAGTAAGATTACACAATCACTGAGTGGCAAAGCCAGGATTTCAATCCCAATCTTGTAACTCCTGATTGAGCTGTTTCTCACCTTGAATCTATTCTTCACCCTGCTGCTATGGTTATCTTCCTTGCACACAGGTTAGGTCATAGTACTCCCTGCTCAAAAACTAAAACCATTCTCTAATCTCTATAGCAGTGTTTCTAAAATTTTAAATTATGTACTCTATCAATAAAAAAATTTGACTATGCATCCAATGTACATAGACATGCATTTATTTATGAAATATTTGCATTCACTAAGTATACTAGTATATATTATATATATACAGGACTATGAATTTAAAGAGAGAGAGAATAAAATACAAATAGAAGTTACAGTATATTTTTTCATGCCCCTGTGGATTTTTAACCTTCTCAGGGAATTTCATTGCAGTTCAGACACCATTGAATTCAAGTTTAAGGGCCTCTGTGATCTGGCCTCAACCCAAATTTTTGAGCTTACCTTTTAGAAATTTCCTTTCTCCTCTCTACCTAAGCCTCACTGCTTTACTCACAGTTCCTTGTAAATACAGTGCACTTTCATGTCTCTTTTTCTTTGCTCCAGTTGTTTCATCAGCCAGAAGTGAGCATTATCCTTTTTTTTGCCAGCAGAAAACTATTTTGTTAGACTAAGCAAAAAAGTTCTATCTCCTTCATCAAAAGACCCTAGTCAAAACCAATCAGTCCTTGAGCACATGGCTTGTATCTCCATCATGACATTTATTTTATTCTGCTGTTTACTCTGTTTTTTAGAGTTGTGTACTTCTCTTTCTTATTCAATATAGTGACATCTTTGAATACAGTAATTATGTCACATTCATTTCTGCATTTCTCATAAGGTGTACTCTATTTAATTAAATAGTAAATTTTTAATAAACTTTTGTGAACTGAATAAGAGAATGTTGGCTTTTGTGAATTCAAAGAATATCCTACATGTAAAAAAGTCAAAACAGAATTATTACAGAGGAGCAGACAGAGAGAAGGAACCAAGAAAAGAGCTGAGGAGATTGGTTCAAGGTGGCGGAGTAGAAGGACTTGCTCTCACTCCCTCTTGCGAGAGCACCGGAATCACAACTAACTGCTGAACAATCATTGACAGGAAGACACTAGAACTCACCAGAAAAGATACCCCACATCTAAAGACAAAGGAGCAGCCACAATGAGACGGTAGGTGGGGTGCAATCACAGTAAAATCAAATCCCATAACTGCTGGGTGGGTGACTCACAGACTGGAGAACACGTATACCACAGAAATCCAACCACTGGAGTGAAGGTTCTGAGCCCCACGTCAGGCTTCCCAACCTTGGGGTCTGGCAACAGGAGGAGGAATTCCTAGAGAATCAGACTTTGAAGGCTAATGGGATTTGATTGCAGGACTTCGACAGGACTGGGGGAAACAGAGACTCCACTCTTGGAGGGCACACACAAAGTGTGTGCATCAGGACCCAGGGAAAGGAGCAGTGACCCCATAGGAGACTGAACCAGACCTACCTGCTACTGTTGGAGGGTCTCCTGCAGAGGCAGGGGGTGGTTGTGGCTCACCATGAGGACAAGGACACTGGCAGCAGAAGTTCTGGGTAGTACTCCTTGGCGTGAGTCCTCCCAGAGTGTGCCATTAGCCCCACCAAAGAGCCGGGTAGGCTCCACTGTTGGGTCACCTAAGACCAAAAAACCAACAGGGAGGGAACCCAGCCCCACCCATCAGCAGAGAAGCGGATTAAAGTTTTACTGAGCTCTGCTCACCAGAGCAACAACTAGCTCTCCCACCACCAGTTCCTCCCATCAGGAAACCTGCACAAGCCTTTCAGATAGCCTCATCCACCAGAGGGCAGACAGCAGAAGCAAGAAGAACTACAATCCTGCAGCCTGTGGAACAAAAACCACATTCACAGGAAGATAGACAAAATGAAAAGGCAGAGTTGAAACTTGATTAAAAATCTTCCGACAAACAAAAGTCAAGGACCAGATAGCTTCACAGGTGAATTCTATGAGACATTTAAAGAACAGCTAACATCCATCCTTCTCAAACTCTTCCAAAAAATTGCAGAGGAAGGAATACTCCGTAACTCATTCTGTGAGGCCACCATCACCCTGATACCAAAACCAGACAAAGATACACCAAAAAAAGAAAATTACAGACCAATATCACTGATGAATATAGATGCAAAATTCCTCAACAAAATACTAGCAAACAGAATCCAACAACACATTAGAAGGATCATACACCATGATCAAGTGAGATGTATCCCAGGGATGCACGGATTCTTCAGTAAACGCAAATCAATCAATCTGATACAGCATATTAACAAATTGAAGAAGAAAAAACATATGATCACCTCAGTAGATGCAGAAACAGCTTTTGACAAAATTCAACACGCATTTATGATAAAAACTCTCCAGAAAGTGGGCAGAGAGGGAAACTACCTCAACATAATAAAGGCCATATATGACAAACCCACAGCAAACGTCATTCTCAATGGTGAAAAACTGAAGGCATGTCCTCTAAGATCAGGAAGCAGATAAGGTTGCCCACTCTCACCACTATTATTCAACATAGTTTTGGAAGTCCTAGGCATGGAAATCAGAGAAGAAAAAGAAATAAAAGGAATACAAATTGGAAAAGAGAAGTAAAACTGTCACTGTTTGCAGATGACATGATACTATACATAGAGAATCCTAAAGATGCCACCAGAACACTACTAGAGCTAATCAGTGAATTTGGTAATGTTGCAGGATACAAAATCAATGCACAGAAATCTCTTACATTCCTATACACTAATGATGAAAAATCTGAAAGAGAATTTAAGGAAACACTCCCCTTTGCCATTGCAACAAAAAGAATAAAATACCTAGGAATAAACCTACCTAGGGAGACAAAAGACCTGTATGCAGACAACTATAAGACACTGATGAAAGAAATCAATCACGACACAGATGGAGAGATATACCATGTTCTTGGATTGGAAGAATCAACATTGTGAAAGTGAGTGTACTACCCAAAGGAATCTACAGTTTCAATGCAATCCCTATCAAGTCATCAATGGCATTTTTTACAGAAGTCAAACAAAAAAAATCTTAAAATTTGTATGGAGACCCAAAAGACCCCAAATAGCCAAAGCAGTCTTGAGGGAAAAATACACAGCTGGACTCCCTGACTTCAGACTATACTACAAAGCTACAGTAATCAAGACAATATGGTACTGGCACAAAAACAGAATATAGACAAACGGAACAGGATAGAAAGCCCAGAGATAAACCCATGCACCTATGGTCAACTAATCTTTGACAGAGGAGGCAAGGATAAACAATGGAGGAAAGACAGTCTCTTCAATAAGTGGTGATGAGAAAAGTGGACAGCTACGTGTAAAAGAATGAAATTAGAACACTCCCTAACACCACACTCAAAAGTAAACTCAAAATGGATTAAAGGCCTAAAAGTAAGACTGGACCCTATAAAACTGTTAGAGGAAAACATAGGAAGAACACTCATTGATATAAATCACAACAAGATCTTTTTTGATCCACCTCCTAGAGCAATGGAAATAAAAACAAAAATAAACCAGTGGGACATAATGAAACTTAAAAGCTTTT